>NC_073272.2:10027500-11277500 GCF_029289425.2 Pan paniscus | reverse complement strand
GAAATCACGACTCAGTCCTGCTGAATTTTCCTCCAGTTCTTAAAATGATTTTTTTTTTTTTTTGAGACGGAGTCTTGCTCTGTCACCCAGGCTGGAGTGCAGTGGCGCAATCTTGGCTCACTGCAAGCTCCACCTCCATGGTTCACGCCATTCTCCTGTCTCAGCCTCCCAAGGAGCTGGGACTATAGGCGCCCACCACCATGCCTGGCTAATTTTTTGTATTTTTAGTAGAGACGGGGTTTCACCGTGTTAGCTAGAATGGTCTCGATCTCCTGACCTCGTGATCTGCCCCCCTCAGCCTCCCAAAGTGCTGGGGGGCATGAGCCACCACACCTGGCCTCTTAAAATTATTTTATATGGTCTTGCCGTATTAAAGTATATGTTGGCCAGGAACAGTAGCTCACAACTGTAATCGCAGCACTTTGGGAGGCCGATGCAGGAAGATTGCTTGAGTCCAGGTGCTCAAGACCAGCCTGGGCAACACAGCAAGACCCAATCTCTAGAAAAAAATTGAAAATTTAAAAAAAAAAAAAAAAAAGAAAAAAAAAAGCTGGACATGCTGACTTGTGCCTGTCGGCCCAGCTACTTGGAAGGCTGAGGCAGAAGGATCACTTGAGCCCAGAAAGCCAAGGCTGCAGTGAGCTATGATCAGGGCAACAGAGCAAGACCCCATCTCTAAAAATATATAAATAAAGTATTTGTTATTATTGATTTAAGGAATAAAATGGCACCATGTACAATAAGCTTCTTTTTGTCCAAATTCCCTTCTATCAGGAAATTCAGACAAGCAAAAATGCTCGCAGCACTGAACAATACTGCACGTTCACATGGACTCTAAATCCTAACAACAGGCAGGTCCCTAATTGGAAAGAGTCAAGCCTAAAGGGGACACATGCCCTTCTCTTCTTGCTCCGACATGATGGTGCTGGGGATGCAGTTTCAACAGACCCGAAGGAAGGTTTCAGCGTCTTGGAGAGCTGGCCGGGAAGGTTACCGGGCAGGAGAGAGCCTCACCTCCTCCCTACTCCCATATTCTAGCCTGGGCAGGTGTTCCAGAAAGGAAAGAGCCCTGTGCAGGCTATCTGGGGTCATAATCGGTTCCAGGCTCAAGGGAAACAAGCAGAGAAAACTCTCATGTTTTCTTTAAAGCATTCCGGCTACATCCACCACGATAGGAAAAATGACAAGAATTCAAGGCAGACACCCAGGTCAAGAATAAACACTGTGAGTTTTGCCGTGAGCATTGTTTGTGCTTCTTTCACAGGGTCTCCTGGGGCTGGAGAACTGCCGCACTCCCCGGAATCACTCAGAGGCGCCCAGCAGCACAAAGCGCCTTCTGACTCGCTGTGGGTTTCTGAACTAAAATGCGCAACTAACTTATCAATGTTTACCAAAATATTGCTTATTTTAATCATGGGAAAACTGATACTCTAGGCACCGGACATAAACAACTGTCACTTTATCCCAATGTTTAGTTAACATAAAACCGTCATCCTTAACCAGTCTGAAAAAAACATGGCCTCCCAGACCTCGAAGCAGGGTCCATCTTCCAAACCAAATCTTCACACCTGGGAGGGAGGAAAAGGCTTGAGGCCACTCATCCAGCCCTTTAACTCTACACGGTAGGACATGCACAGGTTCTGTGACTTCACACAACCAGGTAGACCACCTCAGGCAGGACAAAAGTCACCAAAATGCCAGGACAAGGATTATATTAGAAAACATGCCACGTCATGAGATCACAGAAAGCGACATATGGCCCAGAGTAAAACACAGGTTAGCAGCTCCATAGAAGCACAGATGTAGGAATTCATTTTTTTATTTCTACAACAAAGGCAACAACAACTTGATATTTTTAGCCTATTTTATATTTACGTGATTAACCCATTGGGAAAACGGCAAAGGTCCTTAATGAACATGTATCCTGTTTTTAAACTAAAGCCATGACTATAACCTTCTGATACATTTCACATATGAAGTACCTTTTGGTAGGACTGTGCAATAAAGGTGAGGGTAACATCCTCTAAAAGGACATCAGAGGTCGGGCGTGGTTGCTCACACCTGTAATTCCAGTAGTTTGGGAGGCCGAGGCGAGTGGATCATCTGAAGTCAGGAGTTCGAGACCAGCCTGACCAACATGGTGAAATGCCATCTCTACTAAAAATACAAAATTAGCCGGGCATGGTGGTGCATGCCTGTAATCCCAGCTACTCGGGAGGCTGAAGCAGGAGAATTGCTTGATCCCGGGAAGCGGAGGTTGCAGTGAGGAGAGATCATGCCACTGCACTCCAACCTGGGAAACACGAATGAAACTCTGTCTCAAAAAAACAAAAACACGACATTAGAAAATGTCCCATCTGAAACAATGAGGCATCAAGAACTAACTGGCATAGAACAAAGAGGAAATAAATAGGCCGAGCGTGCTGGCTTACGCCTGTAATCCCAGCACTTTGGGAGGCTAAGCAGGTGGATCACCTGAGGTCAGGAGTTCGAGACCAGCTTGACCAACATGGTGAAACCCATCTCTACTAAAAATACAAAAAAATTAGCCAGGCGTGGTGGCACATGCCTCTAGTCCCAGCTTCTCCGGAGGCTGAGGAGGAGAATCGCTTGAACTTGCGGGCGGAGATCGCGCCACCGCACTCTACCCTGGGCGACATAGTGAGACTCTGTCTCAAAATAAAAGAAAAAAGAGCAAATAACTAAAGAGTATAATTGGATTGTTTGTAACACAAAGAATAAGTGCTTGAGGGAATGGATACCCCCATTCTCCATGATGTGATTATACACTGCACGACTATATCAAAATATCTAATGCACCCCATAAATATATACACCTACGTATCCAGAAAAATATTTTAAAAATTTTAAAAAGGAGCAAAGCTTTAGCAGCCTCAACAACACACCTGATTTTTTTCCACTGTGGTTTCTTACATTAAGGAGCAAAGCTGTTTTTCCCTTGCTTGTGATAACATCTACAGTGCAAAATGTGCTGTTCTAAGAAAAGCGGTTGGCCAAAGCACACAAAGGCATGAAGTTCATGTGTCATCAGAGAGAGGAGGCAAAGGTGGTACTGGAAGAGCGGATGGATTCACCTAAGGCATTCCACCATGTGTTACATTCAGATGGGATCCCCAAGACCTCCAGAGCAGAGCAGATGGGTGGGTGCCCCAGATTCGGGGCTGGGGGGGTGACTGTGGAGGAACTGTGGGAGACAGAGCCATGAACATCTCTGGGCTGAGGAGATTGTTCTCTCTCCTGATGATGATGGTGGTGGTCACACCAATCTATGCATGTGTCAAGACTCATAATGCACCCAAAGAGACAAACTTACCATATGGTAATTTAAATAATAAAATTATATAGATACAGCCCTAAAATGTAAGAGGGAAAAGATAAGGAAAAAAACAAAGCAAACTACTAGACACCATCGTGACTGATGGTGATACCTTTCCAGACCCAATTCCCAACTTCAGAAAACAGGAAACTATAAGCATGTTAGGCTAGCCGGGCGCGATGGCTCATGCCCATAAGCCCAGCACTTTGGGAGGCCGAGGCGGGAGGATCGCCTGAGGTCAGAAGTTCGAGCCCAGCCTGGCCAACATGGTGAAACCCCACCTCTACTAAAAATACAAAAATCAGCCGGGTGTGGTGGAGCATGCCTGTAATCCCAGCTACTCAGGAGGCCGAGGCAGGAGAATCGCTTGAACCCGGGAGGCAGAGTGAGCCGAGATCGCACCACTGCACTCCAGCCTGGGCTGTGAGAGAGACTTCGTCTCAGAAAAAACAAACAAACAAACAAACAAAAAAGGCATGTTAGGCTCCAAGCATTATAATAATTCTATCTCGGTCGACTGAGTAAAGTGGCTCACACCTGTAATCTCAACACTTGGGGAGGTCAAGGAGGAAGGATCACTGGAGCCCAGGAGTTTGAGAGCAGCCTGGGCAACACAGTGAGAGCCTGTGTCTACTAAAAATAAAAATAAAAAAATTGCCAGGTATGGTAGTGCGCATTTGGTACTCCCAGCTACTTAGGAGGCTGAGGCAGGAGAATTGCTTAAGCCCAGAAGGTTGAGGCTGCAGCTAGCTATAATAATTGCACTGTCTCAAAATAAACAAACAAATAAAAACTAAATGAGAAATATAATAACTCTATCTCCTTTAATACAAGAAGCCTGGGAAATCTCTCTCTCCCTCTCCCCGACCCCTATATATATAATTACATATATATATATATATATATATATATACACCCCTACCCACCTCCTCTCTCAATGAGAAAATTAATGTTAGAGAAGTTCACTGATTTGCCCAAAGCTCCAGTCAGTGCACGGCAAGCTAGCTGCAAACCAGGTTTCCCTCATAGCTGTCCCCAGTGCCCAAGTTCAGCGGGAGCCCAGATTCCCCAT
Organism: Pan paniscus; assembly: GCF_029289425.2. Taxonomy (NCBI): domain Eukaryota; kingdom Metazoa; phylum Chordata; class Mammalia; order Primates; family Hominidae; genus Pan; species Pan paniscus. The sequence goes on along the minus strand of NC_073272.2, from coordinate 11,273,091 downwards.
GACCAGGCAGGGCTTGGGGCACCTCTGGGGCTCACTTGGACGTGGGGGCCAAGGTCCCGCAGCAGGACCACACTCTGGGAGCCCTTTTCCTACTGACACTTGGAAGAGGGTCTCCACGAGGAAAATGCAGGTCCACACCCAGCTGGCTCAACCTGTTTGCTAATTTAACAGTTGCAGGAAGGGAAATGTCTCCAGACATTGGCAAATGCCCCCTTCAAAAGTGGGGGACAAAACTGTCCCAAATGAGAACCATTAGTTGGCTGCAACATTCCAGAGCTCAACGTTGAAAATACTGTTCCAATAAGCAAGCATCTTTTCTACCTTCATTTCTAAAGCTTCCCTTTCTCCTGAACCCGCCGCCTATCATGCCCCATCTCAAATCTCTCTGATCCCATCGGACAAGAACAAACCTAGACAAGAAAAGGAAGCAGTACCCGACTTCCTCTGAAAACTCAACATATTCTCTCTTCCATCTTAACTTTAAATTTGTTCCAATTCCATTTGTAACGGTTTCCAATTCACTTCTGCAACCTTCAGGCATGCGGTGGATTCTCCCTAAATACTGGATGGCGATGGCTGTGTGGGAGGGGGCCAGCTTGGGAGGCGCAGGCATCTGAAGTCAGGCTCCCGTTGGCCAGGCAGGCAGCAGCCCGGCGGACTCCTTAACGGCTGTCTTTCTCCCCTGGAGATCTGAAACGCCTCTCCTCAGCCTAGGCTCTTTGCCCTTTAGAAACATGTGGACTTCCTCGGCCCCTTCCCATATCCAGCTTTTCTTTTGGTTCTGGTGGGTTTCATGTTTGCCAGTCTGGCCAGCATGGTCCATGTGGTCGAGCCCCACAGAAAGTGAGGGCGGGAGTGGAGGGGGCAAGCCTGGAGGTAAAAACTCGAGTCCAGTCTCCGGCTAACTAAAAATAGTTATGGGGGAAAAAAGTTTATCTTTCCAACTAAAAAAAAAAAAGTGTTTACAATATGCCTTTAGTGTTGCTTCCTGGGTGGAACTGATTTTTCAATGCATGTGGTAGTGAAAGATTAACAACTTCTCGGATGTAGCATATTAGGTTTTTTTGCTTTTCCTAAGGGAGGAAAAAAAGCAAATCCAAGGCATCCGGAAAGTAGTGGGAGGATGGTCCTGCCTCGCTGGGCAGAGAAGCTGTGCTGATCAGCTAAGCCAGGAGGCCCACAGGGCACTGCTGCGGGGCAGAGCACCGGAATCTGGACGCCCTGCAGAAAACTGGGAGGGGGCCGGACCCAGGTTCTAGCGGAGGTGTGCTCCTATCCAGCAGGAGTAGATCGGATAATCTGAATTCCTGACCCTCGGGACCTGCTGGAGATGGCCTCCCTCTGCAGGGACCGTTTTCCCGCCTCTGTTCGTCACCTTAAAAGGTGAAAAAAAATCTTCTAACTAAGATGATGTTGTACAGAACCAGTGGTACTGATATAATTGATGGGAAAACTCCAGAAATTGAAACATTCACTTCTAAGTATGTCTACAATAAAGTTATTTTTGCAAACTGTTTCCTCTTTAAAACCACTGACAGAGAGAAGTTCTCTGAGCCCAGTAAAGGGGCAAAACGCCTGAGAGTGGGGGAGCGAGGGTGGCAGCACTACACCACAAATCTCCATATTTGCCCTACAGGTGTGTGTTCTACTAAGGGCTGGAATCGCCTTAAGGGCCGGTGATCCAGTGATGAACAACTTTTGTTGTTTGCATTAGTTACCCAGCTTGGTGGCTTTCCACAAAAATCTGCAGCACATTTGAGACAGGACTACCCTTTAAAATAAACGCGTCATACTCAACGTTCTTCTGTATTTTATTTTTCCTAATTACATCTTTTCTAGGAAGGACTTGTAAACTTTTCATAAAATCGTCAAGTGCCACTTCCAACACCAAAGCCACTGCCTGGAACCTTAGCAGGGAGGTTGCCTTCCTTCCCCCTCGCCTTCCAGGTTAAACCAGGGACTGGGCGATGTTTCAGGAGAGGAAAACATCCAAAAGGCAGGTCAAACCACACATGACGATGCAAAGCAGAAACAGTTGCAAATACAATAGAGGGTAGGTTTTTGTTTCTTTTTAGGTTTTGCTCCAGAACATCACTGACTCGAGAATAAACGTCAGTCCCTACCTTTGTGGAACGTCCAACGCAGCTGGCTGGGGGAACACGAGGCCTTGCAGGGAGCGAGCCCCGGCCCCGGTCTGACGGAACACAGGCGACGCACGTGAAGTCCAGGCCCTATCCCAGCGCAGGCGGGCCTCCAGCGACCCACAGTTGTCACATATCCGGCCAGCGCCGACTCCCGAAGGCGCACTCCCCATACTCCACTCCGAGCACCGGTCCCATCGTTAGGGAAGGTCCCCCTGGATAGCAAGGCCGGGGCCCAGGATCTGCGAGACCCACCCCACCCGCCCCGTCAGAGCCCAGGAGCAGCAACAGGTCTGCGCTCTCCCCGGGCGGCGCTCTGCAGACCCTCGACGGGCCAGGGGTGCCCCCAGCCCAGCCGTGCGCTCAGGCCGGGGAGATGGGCGGAGGACTGGGGCTCCCGACTTCCTTGACAGTTTCTGCGCGTCAGAAACTGAGCAGACACGGGGCCCGCGCCACCTCGCCCGCCGCTTGCCCCACTCCGCGAGGCTGCGCTTCCACCCGGGTCCGGGAGGGCCGGCCCGCGTCCCGGGTATGAATGGGGCTCTTCTCCCCAACAGCGGGGAAATCCCGCCACCGCCCTCCACCCCGGTCCCCCGAGCCCGCGGTGGCGCAGGTTTGCCCAGCAAGCCCCAGGATCGGCAGACAAAGGGGCACCGGAGGAAAAGCCGAGCGCTTCCCTAAACTTACCGGCCACTTCCCCCTCCCCAAAACAAAGGAGCCCCCCGCCGACCTCCGTCTCTCCCCGCAAGGCGCGCCGGCACTTCGGGGAGCGGCCACCTCGGGGTATTGTTCAGGCTCCTGGGAGCGCGCCGCACCCCAGTCCGAGCGCCGCGGGGACAGTTGGCGACGTGCACCTACAGGAGTTCCAGGGGCGGGTGGAGCGTTCGGGCGCCCCGAGCCGCCGGCCGGACCCTGGAGGGTCAGCGCGGGACCCGCCTCCCCGCAGAAGTTTGCGGACCCCGCGCCCGGCCCGCCGAGCCCTGCGCACTCACCTCGTCGCGAGCAGCGCAACTTGTGGCGGCGCCGCGCGCCCGGCCGCGCTCCGAACCTCCCTCCGGCCGGCAGCCTCCGAGCCCCGGCCGTGCGGCGGCCGAAGAGGGCCCGGCGCCCCAGAGCAGCCGCGCGCCGCCCCCGGGCCGCCCCCGCCCCGCCGCCGCCGAGTCCCGGAGAGAGCGCGGGCGCTGGAAAGTTTCGGTGGCGAATGGCGGCCTGAGGGCGCTGCGGCGGCGGCGGGGCGGGGGCGCTGGCGGCTCCTCGCTCCCAAGCGCGGAGTGGGGGCGCTGAGGCGGGCGCGGCGGCGGCGGCGGCGGCAGCGGGAGAGGGCGGGACAGCGGGAGGGACTGGCACAGGCAGTGACCTCCACGGGGAGCTGCCGCGAGCGCGCGGACCCCAGCCAGGAGGACCGCCAGGGGTCCGCCCCCGCCGCCGGCCCCTCCCTCACGGCCGTGGGAGGGGACCCGGCGTACCACCCGGCCCCGCCCCTGCGCCCCGGGGGAGCCGCGTCCCGAACCAGCCCCTCCCCCACGAGGGTAGGGACTCCGGCCCTGCCCCTCCCCCGCGGCTCCTAGTGGGGACCCGCGTCCCAACCCAGCCCCTGCCCCACGGTCGGGGGACCAGCGTCCCTATCAAGCCCGCCCCGCTCCCCCACGCCTAGGGTGGGTGAGGGGAACCCGGGCCTCTCCCTAGTTGCTCCGGTCCCGGTCCCTTCCCCGTGGCCTCCGTGGGACTGAGAGGACCCCAGGGCTACCCCCATCACATCCCAAACCCAGCCTTTCCACGACTGCCTCGAGGGTACGGGAACCTCGGCCACCCCCTCAGTTTCTAGGGGGCAGGGTAACCTCGGTCACTGCTAAAGTGTTACCCTCCCCCACCCCAAAAAGGAAGCCACCCGGCTGCCCCAACAGAACCCCCTGCCACCTGCCCGATGGTGAATCTCCCTCAAAATCGGCGTCTTAGAAGACACCCCAGTAGTCTTTACCCCAGCTCAAAAAGTGGGGGTTCCGGCGAAGCCTCGACCTTTGCAAAACACCTCCCAAGAAGAGCCAGAAATGCTTAGGGACAAACTCAGACACACAGGCATAGGCGCCAGGAACTCGGGTGTGGGGGCTGAGGAGGTTGGGGGGACCTGGGCACTCGGGCCTCATCACTCCCACCCCAACCCCCCAGGCTTCAGCCCTCTGGCCCTTGCAAAGTGCTTTATGTTGCAATGGGCCTGGCCCCGGTGTACCTAAGTCCCCAGCGCTCCTTCCTCCCCTCCACGTAGGCTACTCCCCACCACTCGCAGCCTTAATTCAGTTAAACAGATCTCCACTCCCCCTCCCCAGCACCTCTGGGGTCAGCCTTGTTGAATATTTTTCAAATATTCTTGCCCCTTCCTTTACTATATAATGAGCTTCGTGCTAAGAGCCCGGTGCACTCAGCAATCTAAACTATAACCTCACTTGCTCTTCCTCGAACTCTAGACCATTTGTTGTTCTGGTTGTAGGGGGAGGGGGACCCAAGGTGAGGTTTTTGTTTTTTTGTTTTTGTTTTTGTTTTTCTGAGAAGGAGTCTCGCTCTGTCGCCCAAGCTGGAGTGCAGTGGCGCGCTGTCGGCTCATTGCAACCTCCACCACCCTGGTTCAAGCAATTCCCCTGCCTCAGCCTCCCGAGTAGCTGGGATTACAGGTGCATGCCACCACGCCCAGCTAAATTTTTTTGTATTTTTAGTAGAGACGGGGTTTCACCATATTGGCCAGACTGGTCTGAACTCCTGACCTCAGGCAATCCGCCGGCCTCGGCCTCCCAAAGTGCTGGGATTACAGGCGTGAGCCACCGTGCCCGGCCGGAGGTGAGTTTTTAAGAGGCCGGTCCTCCACCAAAACGGCGGACCTCAAAATTACCCTGCAAAATATTGCTGTAAAACGTCAATGATGCAAAACGACTGTTGCTACACCATCATTAGAGGACATCAATAAAAAAATACACACTTACACAGTCTCCATAATTGTGAATCAGCAGAATAGATTGTGTCTTATTATGTATCAGTTGCCATTCAAGGCCCCCCAGAAGGACATGGTGGGGCCTTCCCTTGAGCCTGCCCTTCGTTGCTCCTGGGCTCCCTGGGCTTGTGCAGACTGATGCTGAGGTATTACATGCAATAGGAAAACGAAGGGTGCAATAGAAAACCCGAGCGAGCTCATGATGCAACCCTGCCCTGGCTACACGTGCTTCCCTTCCCCCACCGCCTGCTGGTGGGAGCGCTGCGTTTTTTCCGCCTGTAGGGTCACATTGTGGTTGATTGATTCTCCTTTCGCCTTGCTCAGTCATTCAGATTTGGAAAGTAAATAACAAGTTGACATCATTACAGCTCTGGGCTTTACGCGGACGCAGCCCTCGGCTACCGCACACTCTGGAGTAGCTGCGCAGCCAACCGGCCTCCTAGCTTGCCAGACCTGCTTGTGGTTAGCAGTTGGAAATTCCAAGCTAAACTTGGTTAAAAGGCCTCTTTGTGTGTTTTGATTACTTGGCAGATGCCAGTCTTTTAAAGTATGGGAAAGTGGTGGAAATCCTCACTCTCAAACTGGAGCCCAGTGTGGCCAGGATTTACAGCTGAGCTCCTGTAATTGACAATGCAAAAGAGCTGAGAATTCATCTTGACTGTTTGACAATATCCCCATAATCCCACCAGCCTTATTACCCGTAAAGAGTCAATATCTTTTATCATAGACTCACAGGACCCCAAAGGACACTGTAAGACCTAAGACAGGAAGAGAGACCGCCTACATTTATCGTGAAATCACCAAAATTCCTCTTTTTGAAATACTAGATGGACTGTAGGTGGGTGATAATTAGACTGTGTTATTTAATCTGTTTCAACGATTTTTCAAATGTGCAGTCCTATAAGGTGGGAGAAAACAAGGAAATAAAGTAGAGCGGGAAGGAGCTAGTGTATTCTGAGAAAGCTAAAGGATAACAGGGCGAGGGGTCCACAGTGATTTACACAGAAACCCACTGCACTAGCCATGTGCGTGTGTGCGCGTGTGTGCGCGTGTGTGTGCGTGTGTGTGTTGCAAACACTTATTTTCAGTTATTGACTGGAGGGAGGGGAAAACAAGAATCTGCTTGCAACAAATACTACCAGCATTCCCCATAAACAGTACCCAAAATTTTAATTAAAAGGCAGTAGGAATTCACACAAATATACTTAACTAATCTTTCACAAAGGAGCAAAGGCAATTCATCCTTTTTAACAAGTGGTGCTGGAACAACTGGACACCCATATGCCAAAAAAAAAAAAAAAAAAAACTAGGCTTTTTATCTTTCACAAAAATTAACTTAAAATAGAACATACCCCCAAATGTAAAAGGCAAAACTATAAAAACTCTTAGAAGATAACATAGAAAATCTAGATGACCTTGGGTTTGGCAATGACTGTGTAGCTAGAACACCAAAAGCATGATGCGTAAAAGAAAAAAAAATTGGTAAGTTGGGCATCACTAAAATTTGAAAAGTCTACAAAAGACACTGTTAAGAGAATGAGAAAACAAGTCACAGAATGCGAGAAAATATTTGCAAATTCCTTATCTGATTAAGGATTGTATTTGAAATATGCAGGCCAGCATAGTGGCTCACACCTGTTGAGGCTGCTGTGAGCTGTGATCTCACCACTGCACTCCAGCCTGGGCGACAGAGAAGACCTTGTCTCTAATTTTTTTTTAGAGTGTGTGTGTGTGTGTGTGTGTGCGTGCGTGTACAGATATATGTACATATGTGTATATGTATGTGTATATATATATACATATTTCTTAAAACTCCACGATGAGAAAATAAACAACTGAATCAAAGAGCAAACGATCAGAAAAAAACTCATCAAAGAGATATACAGATGGCAAATAAGCATATGAAAAGATGCTGAACATCATATATCATTAGGGAATTGCAAATTAAAGTAACAATGAGATACTACTACATACATTAGAATGGCTAAAATCCAGAAAACTGACAATCCCAGATGCTGACAGGATGCAGAACAACAGCAACTCTCATTTGTTGCTAATGGGAATGCACAATTGTACAGCTACTTCAGAAGACAGTTCGGCAATTTCCTACAAAGCCAAACAGAGTCTTACCATACAGTCAGCAGTTGTGCCCCTAGGTATTTACCCAACTAAGTTGAAAACTTACGTGCTCCAAAAACCTGCACACAGAGGTTTATGGCACCTTTACTCGTAATCACCAAACACTGGAAGCAACCAAAGTATCCTTCACTAGGCGAATGGATAAACAAACTGTGGCTCACCCGCATAATGGAATATTACTCAGCACTACAAAGAAATGGGCTATCAAGCCCCCAAAACACACAAAGGAACCTTAAATGCCTATTGCTAAGTGAAAGAAGCCAGTCTGAAAAGGCCATATACTGTATGATTCCAACCATATGACATTCTGGAAAAGGCGAAACAGATAAGACAATAATAAGATCAGTGGTTGCCAGGGGTTCAAGGAGGAAGAAGGGATGAATGGGTGGAACACAGTGGATTTTTACAGTGGTGAAACTATTCTGTGTAATACTATGATGGTGGATACACGTTATTATACATATAAGTGTGTGTGTGTATATATATTTGTCAAAATTCACAAAATGTACAACACAAAGAGGAAACCCTCATGTAACTATGGACTTTAATTAATAATAATATATGAATACTGGCTCCTTAGTTGTTACAAATGTACCACACTAACTTAAGATGTTAATAACACTGGAAGCTGGGGAGAGAAACATGTAACTCTGCACTATCGGCTCAGTTGTTCTGCAAATCTAAAGCTCTTCTAAAAAAGAGCCTATTATTTATTTTTTTAAAAAAAAGAAACACTGTGCCAAATGCTGTGGCTCACACCTGTAATCGTAGCATTTTGGAAGGCTGAGGCAGGAGAATCACTTGAGCCCAGGAGTTCAAGACCAGCTTGGACAACATAGTGAGATCCCATCTCTACAAAAAAACAAAAATAAAAAAAATTAGCTGGGTATGGTGATCTGAGCCTGTAGTCCCAGCTACTTACTTGGGAGGCTGAGGCAGGAGGAACAGTTGAGCCTAGGAGTTCAAGGCTGCAGTGAGCTATAACCGTGCCACTGCACTCCAGCCTAGGTGACAGAGCAAGACTCTGTCTCTTAAAAGAAAAAAGAAAGAAAGAAAGAAAACAAAAGAAAAAGAAAAAAGACAGGAGGAAGAGATATTAAACTTCTCATGACTTACTGCCTGGTTTTCACTGACTTTAGTGTCTAATTTTCCCCAGGCCCATCTAATTTTCAAAGACTCTTGACACATGGGCCAATACTTGCTTCCATGACTGGCCTAGTCAGAAATCCCTGATCCTCCAAGGATTGACCCAAATTCCTGGGATCCACTTGCCTCACTGTTAGATTACAATCTTCATGCCTGCCCCTTTCCTACTCCACTTTTTTTTTTTTTAGACGGAGTCTTGTTCTGTGGCCCAGGCTGGAGTGCAATGGCACAATCTCAGATGACTGCAAACTCCACCTCCCGGTTCAAGCGATTCTCCTGCCTCAGCCTCCTGAGTAGCTGGGATTACAGGTGCCCACAACCATGCCCAGCTAATTTTTGCATTTTTAGTAGAGACGGGGTTTCACCATATTGGCCAGGCTGGTCTCTAACTCTTGACCTCAGGTGGTCCATCCTTCTCGGCCTCCCAAAGTGTTAGGATTACAGGCGTGAGCCACCACTCCTGGCCTTCTACTCCATTTTTTTTAACCAAAGTTTAGGTAGTTCTTATCATCTGTTTAGAGAGGAGAGAGGCCGAATGATATCCCTAACTTTTCATGTGATATGACTGTTATATGACTCAAAAGAAAGACCAGACAGTGCAAATAGGTCCCTAGGTACAAAGTCAAAGTAAAGTCCAAGTTTGCTTTAAATGACAATGGTATTCACTAGCTGCTATACATAAAGAACCACTCATGATAAAGCAAATTATTCATATCTGTTTCCTGAACTGATCTAGTGTGGGAAGCTCATGGTAGTGTTGTTTGGCAACCTCCAGATATATGTGTAGGCTGCACAAAAGTCCATTCTTGCTCTCCCAAGATATTGAAATTGAAGGCATGCTGGAAGTGATGATCTTTCCTTGATGTTTATAGATGTGACTTTTCTCTGAATAAGCACCCACCACGAGCTTCCCATATGAGATGAGGAAGGGGGGATGGACTTTTCAACTTCACTTACAAACCTCTGATCTTTCTTTGCTTTTGAATTTTGCTTCTAATTTTCCTTAGAGAGACTAGAACCAAAACTATGAAGGAAGCCACTTGTATAGGTGGCATTATGTGAGGTCCTACTTAGAGAGGTATACAAAGAGGAGTGAAGATAAAAAGGCCTATCACCTGTCATGGAGCTGAGATAAGGTGGATGAAAACCCCTTTTGTATCCCTTGACCTAGGTAGCCACCCAATACTTCTTTTCGTTTTTTGTTTTGTTTTGTTTGTTTTCCCTGATGTTATGGGCCAGGCTGAATAGTGTCCTCACAAAAATTTGTATGTTGAAGTCCTGATCCCCAGTACCTTAGAATGTGACTGTATTTGGAGATAGGGCCTTTAAGAAGGTAATTAAGGTAAAATGAGGTCATTTGGGTAGGCTCTAATCCAATCTGACTGGAGTCCTTTTAAGAAAAGGAGATTAGGACACAGACACGCACAGGGAGAAATCAGTCATCTATAAGCCAAGGATAGAGGCCTGAGAATAACCCAACCCTGCTAACACCTTGACCTTGGACTTTATCCTCCAGGACTGTGAGAAAATAAATGGGTGGTGTTTAAGCAACCCACTCTATTACAGCAGACTCAGCAGACTAATGCATGTGAGCTATTGCTATTTTTCTTTTTTCATTTCAAATTTTGCATTTAGTTATCATTTGAATCCTGAAAGTACTTTGCATTTGGCATGGAGGTGTTCATGTACAGTATCATATTTGATTCTTCCAGGTCCTCCCTGAAGGCCCAATATTCAGAGGATAAAATTGAACTCAAAAGGTTAAAGAATTGAGAGAAGGGCCGAGCGCAGTGGCTCACGGCTGTAATCCCAGCACTTTGGGAGGCCAAGGCGGGCGGATCACTTGAGCCCAGGAGTTCCAGACCCGCCTGGGCAATGTGGCAAAACCCCGTCTCTACAAAAATACAAATAGCCGGATGTGGTGGCGCATGCCTGTAGTCCCAGCTACTCAGGAGGTTGAGGTGAAAGTATCACCTGAGCCTGGGAGGCGGAGGTTGCAGTGAGCTGAGATCATACCACTGCACTCCAGCCTGGATGACAGAGCGAGAACCTGTCTCAAAATAAATAAATAAAATAAATAAACTGGAAGTAGAAAATTTAAAAAAAAAAGAATTGAGGGAAAGAATCATAATATGTCTATGCTTCAGACCTCCTTCAGCAATTTAGTGAATATTGTTTCTAAATGCGTAAAATAATGCATTGATACATCAAATAATGCATAAGATTACAAAGAAACCCAATTGTGTTAAAACATAGTCATCCAATATTTTTTAAAATTCTGATATAGTAATATATGTGCTGCTTTTTCAATACATTCAATTCAGACTGTAGAGGTGATTCTAATAAGTTCCATCATTTCAAAGTAGTCATGAGACCAAACAAAACAAAATCTGCTTCCACAGCAACCTGCTTGGAACACACATCAGATTTCTTTCTTTTCTTTTCTCTTCTTTTTTTTTGAGACACAGTCTCACTCTGTCACCCAAACTGGAGTACAGTGGCACAATCACAGCTCACTGCAGACTCCAACCCCCAACCAGGCTCAAGCCATCCTCTTGCCTCAGCCTCCCGAGTAGCTGAGACTACAAGCATGCGCTACCATGCCCGGTTATTTATTTATTTATTTATTTATTTATTTATTCATTTATTCATTTTTGAGATGGAGTCTCGCTGTGTCGCCCAGACTGGAGTGCAGTGGCGTGATCTCGACTCACTGCAACCTCCGACTCCTGGGTTCAAGTGATTCTCTCGCCTCAACCTCCCAAGTAGCTGGGATTGCAGCCACGTGCCACCACGCCTGGCTAATTTTTGTATTTTTAGTAGAGACAGGGTTTCACCCTGTTGCCCAGGCTGGTCTGGAACTCCTGACCCCAGGTGATCTGCCCGCCTCGGCCTCCCACAGTGCTGGGATTATAGGTGTGAGCCACTGCGCCAGGCCTAATTTTTTATTTTTTATGGAGATGAGGTTGTCATCTCTAAATGCAGTCATCAAGATAAATAATATTATAATGCCGTATTTTAAAACTCAAAAGTGATGCAAAAACTCCATTGTGAACAAAATACCAAAATGTTAGATAAAGCTCATTCTGTTTGGTGATGATGATGGATTCTAAAGAGCAGAAATGGTCAGTGCCTCGGGCCCAGCCCCCCATTTAGAAAAGGTAAAGGTCATTGGAAAGATTGGCCAAATCAAATGTACCCTAGGAGATGCAGAAGCCGGCCAGCAAAGGAAGAGCTGAGTGGGTAGGAAAAGTACTAGATCAAAGGGAGCAGCAGATTTTGTTTTCGATCTGGCAAAGCTTTTATAGTTTCGAAACATTTTCAAACATTCTGTCACTGATTGTCATAGTAACGTATGAAGTGGTTGGGGAAATATTGTCATGATCATATTCATTTTACAAGGGAGAAAAGTTGACTCTCAGAGAGGTTAGTGGCTGGGTTAGTTTCCTGTCACTGCTGTAACAAATTGCCACACACTTAGTGGTTTAAAACAGCACACATGTATTATCTGATGGTTCTGGAGGTCAAAAATCCCAAATGGGTGTCACTGGGGGTGATGGTTAATTTTGCATGTCAACTTGACTAGGCCTCAGGATGTCTACATAACTGATTAAACATTATTTCTGGATGTGTCTTTCAGGGTGTTTCCAGATGAGATTTAGCATTTGAATTGCTGAACTGGGTAAAGCAGATCACCCTCCTCAGTGCGGGTGAGCACCCTCCGAGCCACTGAGGGCCTGAACAGAACACAAAGGCAGAACATGGCTGGATTTGCCCTCGCTTTGCCTGACTGTTGAGCTGAGACATTGATGTGCCCTCTATACTTCCGGTGCTCAGGCCTTCAGACCCAAATTGGAGTCTACACCATTGGCCCTCTAGCTCTCAGGCTTTTAAACTATACCGCTAGCCTTGCAGCTTGCAGATAGCAGATCACAGACTTCTCAGCCTCCATAATCTCATGAGCCAATACCTTAATAATAAATCTCTCTCTATCTCTCTCTCTATACATATATATATATATATATATATATATATATATATATATATAATATTGGTTCTGTTTCTCCGGAGAGCCCTGACTAACACATTAGATAATATCAAGGTGTCAGCAAAACTGTGTTCCACGGCTGGGCATGGTGGTTCACGCCTGCAATCCCAGCACTTTGGGAGGCTAAGGCAGGAAGGTCGCTTGAGCCCAGGAGCTTGAGACCACCCTGGTCAACATAAGAAGACCCCATCTTTAAAAAAATGAAAACAATTAGCCAGGCATGGTGGCATGTGCCTGTACTCCCAGGTACGTGGGAGGCTGAGGTGGGAGGATTGCTGGAGTCCAGGAGGTCGAGGGTGCAGTGAGCTGTGATCGTGTCATTGCACTCTAGCATGAGGGACAGAATGAGACTCTATCTCAAAAAAAAAAAAGAAGTAGAAAGAGAAGGAGAAAGGAGGAGGAGGAGAGAAGAAAGAAAGAGAGGGAGGGAGGGAGAAGGAGGAGAAGGGGAAGAAGAAGGCGAAGAAGGAGAAGGAGGAGAAGAAGGAGAAGGAGAGGAGGAGAAGGAGGAGGAAGAAGAAGGAGAAGGAGAAGGAGAGGAAGGGGAAGAGGAAGAGGAAGAAATTCTTTCTGTGGCTCTAGGGGAAAATCTGTTTCCTGACTTTGCCCAGTGTCTAGAGACTGCCGGCATTCCTTGGCACGGGACCTCCTTCCTCCACCTTCAAGCCAGCAACAGAAGGTCAAGTCCCTCTTAAACAGCATTATTCTGACCTCCTCTTCTTCTACCTTCCTCTATGTTTAAAGATCCTGTGTAACCCAGGATTTATAGCCTGTATAATCCAGAATAATCTCTCCATTGTAGAGCTCTTCATGTTAGTCACATCTGTAGTCCCTTTTGCAATGGAAGGTGATGTCTTCACAGGTTCCCAGGGATCCCAGCACGGACGATTTCAGGGGACCACATTCTGCCTTCCACAGTGGGCTTGTAGAATGTCTCCCACTAAAAGGGGGCAGAACACATACAAATCCAGCTCCTCTGATTCCAAAACCCACAGCCCACCTCACACCAACCTTGGTGTCTCTCAAGGGGTGAATATGTTCAGAGCCCACTCTTTCACCAACATGGAAAGCAAACCAAAAATCAAATAAATACAAAATGCTGCCTGTGTTTACTCAAAGAGCACATGACAGGCAAGAGTTGCAATTTCCCTCAAATAACACGTGGCTGTTATAGCTACAAAATAAGAGAGATTATCCTTTTCAAGGGTTTCCTCCCCTTCCCGCCTTTCTTTTGGTAACCATATTTCCTTGAAAGAAGTTATGGGCCTGTAATCCCAGCACTTTGGGAGGCTGAGGTGGGCGGATCACTGGAGGTCAGGAGTTCGAGAACAGCCTGGCCAACATGGTGAAACCCCGTCTCTACTAAAAGTACAAAAATTAGCCGGTGTGGTGGTGGGCAGCTGTAATCCCAGCTACTCGGGAGGCTGAGACAGGATAATCGCTTGAACCTGGGAGGCGGAGGTTGCAGTAAGTGCAGTGAGCAGAGATTGTGCCACTACACTCCAGCCTGGGCGACAGAACGGACTCGGTCTCAAAAAAAAAAAAAAGAAGTTATGTACTTCTCCCCCACCCCACCATTTGTTTCCACTTCTGCATTTCTTTTCTTTTTTTTTTTTTTTGAGACGGAGTCTCACTCTGTCCCCCAGGCTGGAGTGTAGTGGCACAATCTCGGCTCAATGCACTCACTGCAACCTCTGCCTCCCGGGTTCAAGCGATTCTCCTGTCTCAGCCTCCCGAGTTGCTGGGATTACGGGCGCACGCCACCACACCCGGCTAATTTTTGTATTTTTAGTAGAGATGGGGTTTCATCATGTTGGTCAGGCTGGTCTCGAACTCCTGACCTTGTGATCCCCCCACCTCGGCCTCCCAAAGTGCTGGGATTACAGGCAGGAGCCACCACACCCGACCACACTTCTGCATTTCATGCTTAACTTTTAACACTGGCTGTAGAGAATAAGCATGGGAGACAGGAGGATTTTATAGACAGTTTCTTCACAAAAATTCATCTCCCACACAGTGAAGCTCCACACCACATTAACAAAGAAAATCCCTGAGGCAGGTGGATCACCTGAGGCCAGGAATTCGAGACCAGCCTGGCCAACATGGTGAAACCCTATCTCTACAAAAAATACAAAAATGAGCCGGGCATGGTGGCACGTGCCTGTAGTCCCAGCTACTCGGGAGGCTGAGGCAGCAGAATCGCTTGAACCCGGGAGGCGGAGGTTGCAGTGAGCTGAGATTGCGCCACCACATTCCAGCCTGGGTGACAGAGCGAGACTCCATCTCAAAAAAAAAAAGAAATTTCTTTAAGAAAAGCACAAGTGAAACTCAATGGGAGTGGAACGTGGCATTTTTCTCCAGCGCCTTTGTCACAAGGCCTCTTTGATGTTATTACTTTTACAAAATCAGCAGCCACTTGATAAGATGGGACACACATCATGTGTAATATACCCTGACAGTCCCCTTCCTACATGTATACCCAAGAGAAGTGAAAGCTTAGCTTCCTGCAAAAACTTGTATGCAGAAACCTTTATTCATAGTTGCCAAAACCTGGAAACAATCCAGGTGTCCTTCAACTGGTGAAGGGATAAATAAACTGCAGTATGTCCATACAAGGGGACATGGATATGGATATGGATATATCCCCTTGTATGGATATACACTTTTCAGTGTTGACTCCATGAACACTGAAAAGGAGGAAGCTATTGATCTGTGCAACAGCATGGATGAATCTCAAATGTAAATGGCTGAGTGAAGGAATTCAGATTCAAAGGTGACATATTCCATGGTTTTGTGTTTTGTTTCTGTTTTGTAGAGATGGGGTCTTGCTATCTTGCCCAAGCTGATCTTGAACTCCTGGGATCAAGCGATCCTTCCACCTCGGCTTCCCAAAGTGCTGGGATTACAGATGTGAGCCACCACACTCTGCCATATTCCATGGTTTCATATGGCATTCTGGAACAGGCAAAACTATTGGGACAGAAAGACCCTCCATTGTTGGGATTGAGAGTAGGTTGGGGAAAAGGTTGACTACAAAGGATCATGGGGGGATATTTTTGAGGGACTGAGCTGTTCTGTATCTTGATGGTAGTGCTGGTTGCAAAACTGTCAATGTTGGTCAAAACTCATAGAACTGTATAGTCGTCTCTCAGTATCCACAGGGGATTGGTTGCAGAACTCTCTGCAGATACGAAAATCCACGGATGCTCATGTCCCTGATATAAAATGGCACAGTATTTGCATATAACCTATGCACATCTTCCTGTATAATTTATTTTTATTTTATTTAGTTAATTAATGTATTCTTTTTTTCTTTTCTTTTTTTTTTTTTTTGAGACGGAGTCTTGCTCTGTTGTCACCCAGGCTGGAGTGCAGTGGCACGATCTTGGCTCACTGCAGCCTCTGCCTCCCGGGTTCCAGCGATTCTCCTTCCTCAGCCTCCTGGGTAGCTGGGATTACAGGTGCATGCCACCACGCCCAGCTAAGTTTTGTATTTTTAGTAGAGACGGGGTTTCCCCATGTTGGCCAGGCTGGTCTTGAACTCCTGACCTCAGGGGATCTGCCCGCCTAGGCCTACCAAAGTGCTGGGATTACAGGTGTGAGCCACCGTGCCCGGCCATATTGACATATTATATTTATAGACAGGGTCTTGTTCCATTGCCCAGGCTGAAGTACAATGTTGCAATCATAGGTCACTGTAGCCTTGAACTCCTGGCTCAAGTCATCCTCCCACCTCAGCCTCCTGAGTAGCTGGGACTACAGGTATGTGCCACCACACCCAAGCTAATTTTTGTATTTTCTGTAGAAACAGGGTCTTGCTATGTTGCCTAGGCTGGTCTCAAACTCTTGGCCTCAAGTGATCCTCCTGCCTTGGCCTCCCCTAAAGTGCTGGGATGACAGCATGAGCCACCTCATTCAGCCTCCTGTATAATTTAGATCATCTCTAGATTAGTTATAATACCTAATACAGTGTAAGTGTTGTGCAAATAGTTGTTATAGTGTATTGTTTAGGGAATAATGATAAGAATAAAAGTCTGTACATTCTCAGTGCAGATGCAACCATCCATTTTTTTTCAAATATTTTTGATTTGAAGTTGGCTGAATTCACGCATGTGGAAGCCATGGATACAGAGGGCCAACTGTACACTAAAAGCTTGAATTTTAGCAAATTTGAGAAAGGCACAGTAAAGCTACATGGAATTAGAGCCCAGCCTTTCCCCCAGTACCTGTGTAAGGAGGCCTTTAAGGTTTGTTGTTATTTTCACTAGAGCACAGCCATTTGATAAGACCAGATACAGGTCTTATAGAAATTTTGAAATGTCCCTGAGGGAAGGGAGGGAAGGGAAAGAACATTTTAGTATACTTCTGAGATATTAGTGAGAATTGATCACGTTTTTAGAGATAACTATTTATTTATTTGTGTATTTATTTATTTATTTGAGATGGAGTCTGCTCTGTCGCCCAGGCTGGAGTACAGTGACGCAGTCTCAGCTCACTGCAACCTCCATCTCCCAGGTTCAAGCAATTCTTGTGCCTCAGCTTCCCAAGTAGCTGGGATTACAGGCGTGCGCCACCATGCCTGGCTAATTTTTGTATTTTCAGTACAGATGGAGTTTCACCGTGTTGGCCAGGTTGGTCTCGAACTCTCGACCTCAAGTGATCCACCCACCTCAGCCTCGCAATGTGCTGAGATGACAAGCATGAGCCACCACGCCCGGCCAGAGATAACTATTTAAAATAAAACTCCCCCCACTCACAAAAGGTTGCAGCAGCACACAGCTATCCAACTGCATGGATGTTGGGCGGATTGACATCAGCAGGTAGAGACGTTTCAAGGAATGGTTTCAGCAATGGTCAGGGCACCAGGCAAGGAATGTTTTCTGGAATGGGAGAAAAATAAGTATGCTTCTGGCCAGGCGCGGTGGCTCACGCCTGTAATCCCAGCTACTTGGGAGGCTGAGGCAGGAGAGAGAGTAACTTGAATCCAGGAGGCGGAGGTTGCGGTGAGCCAAGATCGTGCCATTGCACTCCAGCCTGGGCAACAAGAGCGAAACGCCGTCTCAAAAAAAAAAAAAAAAAAAAAAGAAGTATGCTTCTAAAAGAGTAGTTTTCCTTTGCACAGGTCCCTTTAGATGACTAAAATAAACTTTTTCAGTTGACTACATAATTTCAAAGTGGTTTGAATTTTTAATGTTAAAGTTCTTCCCAGAAGTTTAAAATGGAAAGGTTTCACGTATGAGCTAAGAATATGAAACGGTGGCTGCCTCTCTCCTGGTTTTCTGTATTTTTGTATAAAGGGGACAAAGATAGACATTACAATAACTGCATTAAATATGTGATTCTATTTTTAAGATAGATTAATGTTTGTTGAAACATTAGGTATGCAATGAAATGTTGTAAATAAAAACCTAAGAATGTCCAAACATCCACAACCCCAGTCCAATCATGAGAAGGCATCATACAAACCTAAACTGAAGGAGATTCCACAAAATACCCAATCAGCCCTGCTCCAAACTATCGAGGGCATCAAAGACAAGGAAGCATGGTGAGCCAGTCACAGCCCAGAGGAGCCCAAGGTGATACGATGACTTAATGCAATGTATAATCCTGGATGGGGCCCTAGGACAGAAAAAGGACATACATGGAAAAACTGGGCATTGAGTTATTAGTTATGTACCAAGATCAGTTTCATAGTTGTAACAAAAGTACTATGGAGGCATAAGGCTTTAACAATGGAGAAACTGAATTATACACAGGAACTCTCAATCTTATCTTTCTGTAACTAAAACTATTCTAACATTTTACAAGTTTGCTTAAAAAATTAGAATGCTGCACTGCAGCTGATTTGAAAGATAATTATTTTGAAACATACAAAATTTCTATACTACACACATGTACAATTGCATTTTTTTTGAGAAAAGGTGTCACTATGCAAATTAAAAACCAACAAGTGGTAGAAGCTGGGTGTGGTGGCTCATGCCTATAATCCAAGCACTTTGGGAGGCTGACGTGGGAGGATCTATTGAGTCCCGAAGTTCAAGACCATCCTGGGCAACATAGTGAGACTCTATCTCTAAAAAAACAATTTTAAAATAATTATCAGGGTGTGGTGGTGCGCCTGTGGTTCCCAGCTACTTGGGAAGCTGAGGTGGGATCACTTGAGACCAGGAGGTCAAGGCTGCAGTGAGCCATGATCGCACCACTGCACTCCAGCTTGGTAACAGACAAGACCCTGACTCATAAAAACAACAACAAAAATACAGTGGTAGAAGACTCCATCTCCTCCCATTTTCCCTGCTCTTCTTTCTTCCCTGCACACCCACTCCTCAACATGCTTGTGCTGTTCCCTGAATGTTTGCAGCTTCTTGTCACCTGCACCCAGTGCTTCTTCTGTGAGGACGTCTCCTCCAGGAGGGACCCCAGGCTTCTCGGAGCATTTCGGTCTCTGCTCTGATGGGTGCCCTCTCCCTCCCTCTTCACCAGTCTTTCTTTCATGGGCTAACATGTTCATGTTCATTTGCTCATTAGTTTTTTGTTTTTGTTTCTTGAGACAGGGTCTGGCTGTGTCTCCTGGGCTGGAGGGCAGTGGTTTGACCATGGCTCACTGCAACCCTGGCCTCCCAGGCTCAAGCCATCTTCCCATCTCAGCCTCCTGAGTAGCTGGGTTTACTAACGAGCACCAACATGGCCAGCTAATTTTTGTATTTTTTGGTAAAGATGGGGTTTGCCATGTTGCCCAGGCTTGTTTCGAACTTCAGGCCTCAAGTGATCTTCCTGCCTCAGCCTCCCAAAGTGCTGGGATTACAGCCATGAGCCACTGCGCCTGGCTTGCTCATTAGTTTTAATTGTCTGTTCCCCCAACCAGAATATGAGCTCAGTGGACATGAAGAGGGTTGAGATGGAGGGAAGGGAAGGGAAAGGAAGGGGAGGGGATGGAAGGGGAGGAGATGGAAGGGAAGGGGAAAGGAGGGAAAGGAAGGGAAAGGAGAAGAGAAGGGAATGGAGAGGTGGTGGTCTTTTGATGTGTCCACTTGCCTAGGCCACAATCCTCAGTTATTCCATCAAATACCATTTTCATTCTCTAGGGCTGCTCAAACAGGGAACCACAAACTAGATGGCTTAAAACAACATAAATTTATTCTGTCAGATTTCTGAAGGCCAGAAGTCTGAAGTCAAGATGTTGGCAGGGCCATGTTCCCTCTGAAGGCTCTAGGGGAGGATGCTTCCCTGTCTCTTCCAGCTCCCGATGACAGCTGGCAGTCCTTGGTGTTCCTTGCTTAGTACATGCATCACTCCAATCTCTGCCACCATCTTCACATGGCCTTCTCCCTCCCTGTATGTGTGTGTGTGTCCAAATCTCCCTCTTCTTTCTCTTATAAAGACACAGGTTATCCAGTTAATGGATTTACCGCCTCCCTTAATTCAGTATAGCCTTCATTCAACTTGATCACATCAGCAAAGACCTTATTTCCGAATAAAGCCCCATTCACAGGTACCAGGGGTTAGAACTCGAACTTATCTTTTTAAGGATACACAATCCAACCCACTACAAACACTAATCTAGGTGTTGCTTCCAGGCTGTTTTGAGATGTAAATAAGGTCCATAATCAATTGACTTTAAGCCGGGGGAGAGATTATCTTGGATAATCAGGTGAAAGGCCTCTATAGCAGGACTGAGGCTTCCCTAAGGAAGAAGAAATTCCTCCTGTGAACAGCCAGTGCCCAAGAGAGTTCCAGTCTGCCTTCTTAACTGTCTTCCCTACAAATTTCAGGCCTGCCTGCCCAGTCCCACCCAATGACATAAGCCAATTCCTTGCAATAAATCTAGCATGTATCTTCTACTGGTTCCAGTTGTCTGGTTGAATCCTGACTGGTCTATCAGGATTGGAGAACTGCCTTGGGTTTCTTAGATACACACAAGTGATACAATTGGTTCTAGCATGACTAAGGGCCATTTGTGTTCTGTGAAGACCATTTGTCAGCAAGGCACTGGGGTTCCTGTTCCAGGGCACCTAAGCAGGAGTTCTTGGCCCACAAAAGTGAAAGTTGAATTTTACTGTGTAAGCTCCAAGGATTTAATTTTGAACTGAGTTTTCAGGAATTATTTTTCTACTTAAGCATACTCAATAAAGCACTTATAGACTTGTAAGGGATCCAAGTGTAAATGTTTTACACTGGACCAGACCGTGAACGTTGGAATCCAGACACCTGGCTTTGCCACTTAGTAGCTGTGTAGCTGGAGCAAATTATGCAGCTTCGTCCTTCTGAATTCCAAGATTTTCTGTTTGTAAATAAGGAAGGGATACTAATAATAATAGTAATAACAGTACCTTCCCACTTTCATGAGAAAAGTGCATTAGATATTATATGTAAAACTAATTTAGCTAAAAAATATACAAGGTAAATTTACACAAATCCTCATTAAATTATGTATTTGTGAAAGAGACTGCACATAAGGAGAAGGTAAGGGTTTTTTTTTTCCTCCTTTGGGAGATCCTTCTGCTACAACCTCAGAAATTATTCAGGTTTAAATACTTTCTATTTTTTTAACTGTAAGTTCACTTGGTGTAAGAAAAAAACAACTTTGCCAGAACCTATGGGCAAATTTCAGAAGCTAAATAAATATGACAGAAATGTAGTTATAAGCATAAAGTTTTTTTAGACAGAATTTCGCTCTTGTTGCCCAGGCTAGAATGCAATGGCACAATCTCAGCTCACTGCAACCTCTGCCTCTTGGGTTTAAGCAATTCTTCTGCTTCAGCCTCCCGAGTAGCTGGGATTACAGGTGCTGCCACAACTCCCGGCTAATTTTTGTATTTTTAGTAGAGACGGGGTTTCCCCATGTTGTCCAGGCTGGTCTCGAACTCCTGACCTCAGGTGATCCACCCGCCTCGGCCTCCCAAAGTGCTGGGATTACAGGTATGAGCCACAGTGCCCAGCCCAAAGTTGTATATTTTATTTGCCATGTAAAATACTTTAGAGCGGAAATACCATTGGCTAAGTTAATCAAAAAGTAGGTAAAAATTTTTGTTAGGGTTCATTTATATGAAAGTCATTGACAACAGAGACTTGTATAAAATGAATGATCCAACTCTCTTTTCAAATTGCATTAGTTATAATTTCTAATGGATCTGGAAGTTTTTAGATACTACTTCATTTAATACAATTCTGACTTCCTAAGTCATGATTCAAAGCTATTCTTAAAATAGCAACTCACTGGCTCCTCTAGCAAAAATAAACAAGCTGAAAACAAAAACCCTTTTAGTAATACAAATTTAATTCTGATCAAACAAACATTCACTGAGTACATTTTATGGATTTGTGGGGGAAAAAATTTAAAAAAAAGACACAGCCTTATCTTCTAGAAACTTATCATCTCTTAGGAGACAAGCTCTTTTTTAAAAATTTTTTATTCTTTTTTCATTTTCCTTTTATTTTACGGTGCTCTACACATCCAGAGAAACTTCTCTAGTAACAAACTATAGAAATGATCCCTGAGTCTTAGGAGAAACTCTTAACTCTCATAAAAGTTCTGAGTGATAAATAGTAGAAATGAGTGTGTGTGTTTGGGGTGAAGGTTAATCGTCTCACGAGGATTTACATATCTATTTTTCTAAGTTTGGACTTTGCCTAATGGGTGTTCTAAAAGTTTGCTATTCTGTATTCCTTTCTTTTTGAAATTGCCCTATTTATAATTTTATTCAATGAAATGCAGAAATATTAAAATGAAAGGAGAAAACCATCTAATTTTCAAAGGCACATCTAGTGTGACTTCATGATATTCCACCATAAATTACCGAGGATAATTGAAGAAATTGTGTTCACCAACATGTTGAGGCCTGCAAATTCCACAATCTCCATTGCAGTGCGGGTCTGGAAAACTCAAAACAGCACACGCCTGTTCCCTGGCAGGAACTCTTTCTATCGCTTCCTTTCCTTTCACCTGCTTTCATCTGCTGGCTGGGTTTCTGGGAGATTATGGTGGGGAATGTCTGACATGTGCTCACGGTCTACCAGCACTTACTCAGTCCCTGGCCTTCTCCAAGAACCAAAGCAGGTATGAGACCCTTACTGGCCACTGGGTTGGAGAGAGTAGACAGGGAGGACCAAGGACACCAGCGCTCACATCTTTGTTCCCACTGCCACGGCCATTGAGGACGCCGAGAGGCTGTGGCCTTGCTGAGAAGCCATGCAGCTCTGCACACAGGGTGGGTCACTAGAAGCAGGTCACCATTTCCACTGGTGAGAACGATTCGGCTGAAGCTAATGCATCATTTAGCCTGTTTAGAGAAACAGGCAGCATCTTAGGGTGTGTTTTTTTTGCTTTTTCTTTTTTTGAGACAGAGTCTCGCTCTGTCGCCCAGGCTGGAGTGCATTGGCGCGATCTAGGCTCACTGCAACCTCTGCCTCGCGGGTTCAAGTGATTCTCCTGCCTCAGCCTCCCGAGTAGCTGGGACTACAGGCACGTGCCACCACGCCCGGCTAATTTTTTGTATTTTTAGTAGAGACGGGGTTTCACCATGTTAGCCAGGATGTTGTCAATCTCCTGATCTTGTGATCTGCCCGCCTCGGCCTCCCAAAGTGCTGGGATTACAGGCGTGAGCCACTGCACCCGGCCGTTGGGGTGTGTTTTGAGGCACACACTTTAGTCCCTGGGAACCCCAAAGAGCTAAGTGTTCCATAAACAAATGTGACAGGGGTCCCACGTCATGCCTAGTAGCAGGTTATGATTCTTCTGTGTGTCCTGTTGCTGTCTCCTTTTCCTCTGTGGAAGGAGTGCGACTCCACCCTAGGGGCTTGGGGCTGTATCTGTGGACTCCTAGTGATGATCTGGCCCAGATCTCACCCTTCACCCAAGGAAACTCTGTCCCTGTTACTGAATTTCCAACTTTTGTCAGATAGACAACCTTCTCCAAGTTACCCAAACCTTAGCCTTGAAACCTTCTGTAACTATTCTCCTCCCCGCCAATCCCAACAAGTCCCCACAAGCTTCCCATCCAGCTCCTCCTGCCTTTGCCAGCCGTTATCACCTGCCCTTTCCTTCTAGCTCCACTGCCCCTGCTCAGGACCTCTTTCCCCATAACTGGATTATTCTGACAGTCTCTGAATCGCCTCTGACTTTAGCCAGCTTTAACCGTGGTGTCTTTGTTCTCTCGGGTCGCTCCTGCAACTGTAACAATCTCCTGCTCCTCCCCACCTACTTCACTTCCTGCCTGCTTTTCCAGCGGCACTCAGCTATTCCTGTCTTTTCTGAGTATCAGGGAGCGCTTGGGGCCTCTACCAACCATGGGGAACTTAGCACATCCTGCCTCGTATCCCAGCTGAGGCTTTCACTTTACACCTCCTTCTGCCTGGCTGAGTTGGAAGGTCCATGATGTCCCCGCATCATTCGTGATGCCCAAGGTATACCTGGGTGGGGAAAAATGTCCTTTCTTTGATTGGTTGAGTAGTTATTCCAAGAGTATGATACACTAAGTGAGGATACAAACGAGGGAGGAGCTCTGCTTCAGAGCTGGAGCCAGCCGAGGGTTTTGAAGAGTGGGGAGGGGCCGGGCTCCATGGCTCGCCCTGCAATCCCAGCACTTTGGGAGGCCGAAGTGGGCAGATCACTTGAACCCAGGAGTTCCAGACCAGCCTGGCTGACATAGTGAAACCCTGTCTCTACAAAAACTACAAAAATTAGCCGGGCATGGTGGCATACCCTGTCGTCCCAGCTACTAGGGAGGCTGAGGTGGGAGGATCGCTTGAACTCGGAGACTGAAACTGCAGTGAGCCATATTCTCCCCAATGCACTCTAGCCTGGGCGACAGATCAAGACCCTGTCTTAAGTAAATAAATAAATAAATAAATGAAGGAAGAGTGGGGAGGGGCAAGGAAGAGAGACACGACGGGAAACTTCTTTGAGAAGGGGGCATGACTGGAAACTGTTTTATTTATTTATTTATTTATTTATTTATTTTTTGAGACGGAGTCTCGCTCTGTCGCCCAGGCTGCTCTGTCGTGCAGTGGCGCGATCTCGGCTCACTGCAAGCTCCGCCTCCCGGGTTCACGCCATTCTCCTGCCTCAGCTTCCCAAGAAGCTGGGATTACAAGCGTGCACCAACACGCCCAGCTAATTTTATTTATTTATTTATTTATTTATTTATTTATTATTATTATTTTTAGTAGAGATGGGGTTTCACCGTGTTAGCCAGGATGGTCTCCATCTCCTGACCTCGTGATCCGCCCCCCTCAGCCTCCCAAAGTGTTGGGATTAAGGCGTGAGCCACTGCGCCCGGCCGACTGGAAACTGTTTTGGGACGCGGCCATGGCGGGAAACTCCCTCGGGAGAGGGGCATAATGGAAAACTGCTTTAAGAGAGCGGCCATGACAGGACCTTGGGAGAGGGGCATGATGGGAACCAAACTACGGAGAGACAGAATGCCCAGAGTTAGTCCCCCTCCCTCCGCCCCGCGCCGCGTGGGACCCGTTGAAGGAACCACCTGGGTTCCGTTAGGGCTGGCTGGGAAAACAGATATGATGGAAAGACGCGGGGAGACGTCTCAGTGGTCTACTATGGTTGCTCCTGGGCTGGAGAAGATCAGGTACAAGGCGGGGGTTGTGGGCGGGGGCTGAAGGAAAGTGGGATGTTATTTTCCCGTTTGCTTCCCTTTCAAGTGAACCAACGTTGACATCGCTGCATGTTCGTTTCCAAACAAATCTTTCTAAACAAAATGGTCTGTGTCTCGTCTTTTAAAAAGGCCACGTGTATTCTCGCGGCCAAGTCTTTGTTCAAATCTTCCCTTTGTCCATGAAGGCCATCACCCTGCCTCTCCAAGTCTCCCTCCCGCCCCTTCCTCCAAGTCTCCCTCCCGCCCCTTCGTCCAAGTCTCACTGCTTCGGTGAGGCCTCCGGGACCTTTCACAGCCCTGAGCCTTGGGGGCCACCCTCTGTACTGGAGGAAGCCGTGTAGTCTGTGTCATCAGTTACCACTGCTGTCTGCATTTTGCGTTTCTACCCTGCAAGCTGGGCCTCTCCTGAGGGCCGACTCTTCTTTATGACAGTCACAGTGCTATGCTTTCTGTTCATTGACATATCATGAGTTCAAACGACAATTCTAAAATGGCTTGTGTGGTCTTGGGGGAAACGGATCTTGTCTAAGAAGGGGAGAAGGGAGGGTGGAAAAGCCTAAGAGTCACAGGGATTTGGCTACTTTGGGAACCAGCCACCTCTAGTAGTTTTATGTTAGAGACTGAGGCATGGGAGTGGGGTGCTGCAGGCAGGAGACTCATATGCTTGTGTCCTACAATTATTTCACAGAGAATGCCAACCTTTCCAGCATGCTATGTATAGTACAGTGCCTTGCACACAGGTGATCAATAAATAGTTGAACACAGGAAAATGCCCTTAAATATTATTTTCATTTAAAAATAAATTTAATGAATTACTGACACATGCTACAATGTGGAAGAACCTCAAAAGCATTATGCCGAGTGAAAGAAGCCAGACACAAAAGATCACATATCACATGATTTCATTTATATGAAATGTCCAGAATAGGTAAATCCATAGAGACAGAAAGTAGATTAGTGGTTACCAGGGGCTGGAAGAAGGCGATAGGATGGGGAGTGACTATTGAATGGGTATGGGGCTTTTTGGGGGGCTGGTGAAAATGTTTTGGCTCTAGACAGAAGTGAAAGTTGCACAAGTCTGTAAATGTGCTAAATGCCACTGAATTGAACACATTAAAGTGGCTAATTTAGTTATGTGAATTTCATCACAACTAAAAAAAACACAGGAAAAACTTTCGTAGAACTTTTTTCAAAATAAAATTAATTTAATACATGAAAAAGTAACCAGAAACCATTTCCCCACTGGACTGCAGAAGCACAAAAGACCATTCTACTTGATGTTTGGCCAAATTTTTATTTCAGAAGTAGCAAAAAGGAACACCTGAAATCAGAACCTACTGCAAATATACATATTAGTGTAGGTTCAGTCCCCTCACACATTTCCCAGCACTGATTCCTCAGCCATCTATATTGAAACCAGAATGTTGATTGCTTGTGCTTCATTGGGCAAATAACTGTTTTCTTACTTCATAGAGGCAGTAAATGATAACAGCTTAGCTCATAGAAAAAGGATAAGCAATACCAGATTTGGAACATATTGAAAGCTGTATCGATCTATGGATTCTACCATCTACAGAAATGGTCAGTGGCTGTTAGCTACAAGAACCTGTCAAGCAAAATCAAAGTGTAGAAATACAATTTGTATGTCTTTGTCCAACATTGAAGGGTGGAATTAGAACACATCAAGAGGGAAATATGAATAATATAATATTAAACACTTAAGCACTACATTTTTGTGCCAAAGCTGGTTGAAAAAGAATAAAGTAACGTGCAGCAAAAATAACCCTTGGAGGGCAAAGGTGTGGTGGGGTGGGGAAGAGAAGGAAGAGGGTAAAACAGAATATTCCAGCTCATGGGTCTCCTGAATGGTTCTTGTTGAGTTTTAATCACTCATTTTATATTCTGTTGCAGTGTCTACTGCACCAGCCTTGGGCTAGGTTGGATTTTTGTCTTTATTTTATTTATTTATTTATTTTCGAGACGGAGTCTTGCTCTGTCACCCAAGCTGGAGTGCAGTGGCACAATCTCGGCTCACTGCAACCTCTGCTTCCCAGGTTCAAGTGATACTTCTGCCTCAGCCTCCCTAGTAGCTGAGACTACAGGCTTTTGGTTTCACGTGACTAGATTGTCTCTAGGATCAAATGTTTATCCTAACTACAGCTCAAAGAATTACAAGTGTATTTTCTGTTAGAGTCTTGTAGAGTCATTTTGCTTTCTTCCAAACACATCTTTTTCATTAAAGCCTCTTGAAAATGTTTGCTTAGTGGTTGCAAAAGCAACCTGTAGCACAAAAAATATCAAGTAAAAATAGTGAACAGAATCTGTGGGTGTATTTTCCCTGTGCCGAATTCCCCTTTCTTCCCCCTCCCCCATTCCCTGCTTCAACAGCTCCAGATCAGTAGGAAAAAATCCAATCGCTATATGCCCTACAAAGGGTGGTTTCTCCTCCCTCTTGCCAACATGATTTAGTTATGTAAAAAACATCAACTCTGAAAAGCATAATGCATTCATTCCCACCAAAAATAGTGCATTTAGGTTTATTAATGTTTGGGAACTTCAAGTAATGGAAAAACTGAGCCACATAAAAAGAGATGCATGATAAGTTGCTCTGAATTTAGCTCCATTTTATGATTAAGAACCCAGCACAACCAGTTGACAAGTCAGCCAGGCCTGTTGACCTTGCTTAACTTCCTTCTGAAAGCTCAGATGAAAACAAAAAGTTCCCTAAGCAGATGAAAATAGCTGCAAAAATAAATACGATATCTTGCTACAGGTTAAATAGGCTCTAATGGGGCTTCAGAAGATATTAAATGTTTTAAACAGAAGAGTGGTTAAAAATAGAGAGCAAATGTAAATAATCCAGGGGTTTTTTTTTTCCTCCAAGTTATTTTGGGGCTGAAAATTGCAGGTGGAGGAAGATGAGTAAGTGATACTTAAAACCAGTCTTTCCCTTGATCTTGTTTCATTACAGTCTTCATCTAAAGCTCTTGCAAAACAGTGACTGCTCCAGGTTGTTGGGGTGGATGGTCTAAAAGATAACTTTGGGGATTGGGTGAGTGAATGTGGCCCAACCTCAGGCAAACTTGTGAAGGGGCAAAATTTACCCTGTGCTGCTGGCTTTCTATTACTATTTTTTCTCTCATTTCTCCCACCCTCAAGGTGTGTGGAACAAACTTTGCTTTTGGCGGGGCGGGGAGAAGTGGGGGGGTCTTCATGATCCCTGTTCTTTTGTGGGATTCTGGCCTTCTGGCCTCTTAAGTGTGGGTAGGACGTATGTTTTGCTTCTTTTTTTTTTTTTTTTTTTTTGACAGAGTCTCGCTCCGTCTCGCCCAGTCTGGAGTGCAGTGGAGTGATCTCTGCTCACTGCAGCCTCTGCCTCCTGGGTTCAAGCGATTCTCCTGCCTCAGCCTCCCAAGTAGCTGGGACTAAAGGCGTGTGCCACCACGCTTGGCTAATTTTTTTGTATTTTTAGTAGAGACAGGGTTTCACCATGTTGGCCAGGCTGGTCTCGAACTCCTGACCTCAAGTGATCCACCCACCTTGGCCTCCCAAAGTGCTGGGATCACAGGCGTGAGCCACCGTGCCCAGCCTGTTTTGCTTCTAACCAGGAGAATATGGCAGAGGAGATGGGATGCCACACCAGTGACGAGGTTCCCTGATGCACAGTCTTGAAGAAGCAAGCAGCTATGGGGCAAGGAACCAAGGGCAGCCCCCCCAGGACCGCCCCCCAGCCAGCAGCCTGCAAGAAGCCAGTGCCCTGAGTCATGAAACCATTTTTTTTTTTTTGGAGACAGAGTCTTACTCTGTTATCCAAGCAGGACTGCCGTGGTGCAGTTACAGCTTACTGCAGCCTCGACCTCCAGGGCCCAAGTGATCCTCCCACCATAGCCTCCTGAGTAGCTTGGATTACAGGTATACATCACCATACCTGGCTAATTTTTCAAATTTTTAAATTTTTTCTAGGGATGGGGTCTCACTATGTTGCCCAGGCTGGTCGCAAACTCATGGGCTCAAGGGATTATCCTGCCTCAACCTCCCAAAGTGTTGGGATTACAGGCATGAGTCACCACACCCAGCCTGAGGGATCTTGACGGTGGATTCTTTTCCATCCAAGCCTCTAGATGAGAATGCAATTCTGCTGACACATTGACTACAGCCTTGTGAAACCCTGAGCAAAAGGCACAGTTAAGCTGAGCTCAAATTCCCAACCCATGGAGATTCTGAGATAACAAATGTGTGTTATTTTAAGCCACTGCATTTGTGGCAGTTTGTTACTCAGCAATGGGCAAGTGTTATGGACTGAATTATGCTCCCCCCACAAATGCATATGTTGAAGCCCTAAGCCCTGGTACTTCAGAATGTGAATGTATTTGGAAATAGGATCTCCAAAGAGGCAATTAAGATAAAATGAAATCACTAGGGTGGGCCCTAAACCAATATGACTAGAATTCTTATAAGAAGAGTAGATGAGGACACAGATGCACATAGAGGGACCACCATGTGAGGACACAGGGAGAAGACAGCATCTACAGGCCAAGGAGAGGTCCCAGTAGGAACCAGCCGTGCTCACACCTTGATCTTGGACTTCCGGCCTCCAGGACTGTTGGATAATAAATCGATGTTGTTTAAGCCACCCTGTCTATGCTACTTTGTCATAGCAGTCTAAACAGACTTAATACAGTAATTAATACACAAATGCTTGTGTTTTATTTCTACAGGACCTATTCTTACTATCCATCGACTGATTCCATCCATCGCTACCCATCTGCCACCCATCTGTAACCATCTTTCTTGCTCTGAAAATAATACGGTAAGGATTTATAGCTTTACTTCTCCATTTTATTAGGGGCATTCTGCAAATGGAAATGTTTTAAGGCCCTAAAGGAATCAGCCAGTCCCCAGTGGAGACCTCTGAGGAGGAGGAAGATGCAGTTCTTCCTCTTTCCCTCAGTTTTCATGGTGCTCAGGCATTAGGTGACAATGTCTATCATTGGGGACTAGGGGGCAGGAGGCAGAATGGCCCATGTATGTGTCAGGGTTTGCTTAGGGACCCCCAAACATGATCATGGTGCCACACCCAATGTCAGAGAGATGGTCAATGAGTGCCTGAAATGCTGTGGAGGTTAGAGTGGAAGAGAAGGGTGGGCTTGGAAGGCTCCGGGGAGGGAGTTCAGGTGGGAGAGGGTGACACGAAGGCAGGCAGAGAAAGCTGATTCCAGGACCAGCTGGATGGAGCAGGGAGCTTGGAGCAGAGTAGAAAGGCCCCGCAGCTTTCACAGGGTGCCAGATTGACAGCGATAAGGAAGGCCTTGAAGTGCTTTTGGCATGGTCTGCTCTGTTCCTTAAAGAGGCGTGGGTCTTCCCCCAGAACAAAAGAGTACGCTTTGCAAATAAGCCTGCAGGACAAACACATTTCGTGGTTAAACAATTCAGCAAGAAGCACCCATTTGTTGCTCTTCCAAGCTTGACTGGTGGCACTTCGTGCTAGCTCCATCAAGCTGCTTTTTGTTGCAAAATACTTGGATGCCCTAAAAGATTGGTGCCTATTGTAAGACAGAGTCTAAGGTTCCAAGACTATTTAGTCTGGGGTCACAAACACCAACTTTGAAGCAAGACACTCCAGCCTGGGTGAGAGAGTGAGATCCTGTCTCAAACAAACAACCCCCCCAAAAATACAAAGGGAATGTGTCCTAACTGTTCTTTCATGCTAGCAATTTTTTGTTGGGGGGCGGGGGGAATGTCACAACTTTATTGAAAAAAAGTGCAATGAAATTTGTCAACAGCTTAAAAGAAAGAGGAAACTTAGATACCTTCCCTCAAGCACAGGACCAAAGGCAGACTGGACTCTTTCTGGATATTGTAGTCAGACAGGGTGTGTCCATCTTCCACCTCCTAGCAATTTTTAAAAGTTAGTAAAAATATATTAAAATGGTGACAGACTGAGGATGTTTTCCCTTGGGGGACTGGTGTGATGGTTAATGTTATTTATCCACTTGACTAGGTCATGGGGTGCTCAGACATTTGGTCAGACATTCTGGGTTTGTGTGAGGGTGATTTTGAGTTGCAAGTGCAGCATGACCTGCTATGGGAACATGCACACGTCACTTAAACAGCTGTGTTCAGATTCTGCCTCTGAGAACTGGGGCTAGCATTACCTCTCTCACAGGGTGGATTTGAGGGCAAGGTAATTTCTGTATTCAATACTAGGCTTGGTATACAGTATTTGCTCAACACATTGAAGCTATGATGATTCACTGAAACATGGATCTCAATTAGTACAAGTGTGAGCAGGCACAATATTACTTAGATGACTTTGCAGAATTCAGTGCAAAATACGAAATAAAACAACTACCAAGAAATTGGGGGGAAGAGACCTGAGAATTATGAAGGGGCTGATTGACCCAAAATACAAACCATTAGGCTAGAGCAGTGACTCTCTGACTTGCACACACATCAGAACCTTCCAGAGGGGTTATGGAACCCAGATGGCTGGGCCTCAGTCATTGAGCTTCTGATTCAGCAGGTGTGAGGGAGGCCCAAGTATCCGTTTTTGTTTTTTTGTTTTTTTTTTTTGAGACAGAGTCTTGCTCTGTCACCAGGCTGGAGTGCAGTGGCGTGATTCAGCTCACTGCAACCTCCGCCTCCCGGATTCAAGCGATTCTCCTGCTTCAGCCTCCCGAGTAGCTGGGACGACAGGCACATGCCACACCCGGCTAATTTTTGTATTTTTTTGTAGAGATGGGGTTTCACTATGTTGGCCAGGCTGGTCTGGAACTCCTGGGCTCAAGTGATCTGCCTGC
This sequence comes from Pan paniscus, assembly GCF_029289425.2. Taxonomy (NCBI): domain Eukaryota; kingdom Metazoa; phylum Chordata; class Mammalia; order Primates; family Hominidae; genus Pan; species Pan paniscus. Next base: position 11,241,226 of record NC_073272.2, on the reverse strand, counting down.
CTCGGCCTCCCAAAGTGCTGGGATTACAGGCGTGAACCACTGCGCCTGGCCATATCTGCATTTCTAACAAGTTCCCAGCAGATGTGAATGTTTGTCCGAGGAACACACTTGGAGAATGAATCGCTGTGCAATGGAAAGTTGCTATTGGAATGCTTGTTTTTTTTTTGTTTTTTGTTTTTTGTTTTTTTAGACAGAGTCTCACTCTGTCGCCCAGAGCTGGACTGCAGTGGCGTGATCTCGGCTCACTGTAACCTCCACCTCCCGGGTTCAAGCGATTCTTGTGCCTCAGCCTTCCGAGTAGCTAATTTTTGTATTTTTAGTAGAGACAGAGTTTCACCATGTTGGTCAGGCTGGTCATGAACTCCTGACCTCAAGTGATCTGCCTGTCTCGGCCTCCCAAAGTGCTGGGATTACAGGTGTGAGCCACCGCGCCTGGCGTGGAATGCTATTAATAGTGCATGCACTTAACCAACATTGGAGGATTGCAAGTGCCCACTGCTAAGTGCTCAGGAAAACCCAGAACACTGAAGACATGACTCCTGCCCTGGAAAAGCATGAAGCCTATGGAAGGACATAAGCCCACCCTACATCAGACTATAATGAGTGCTGTAACGGGTGGGCAGAGGTGCCTGGGGGCTCTCAGAGCAGGGACCCTGCCCTTCCTTGGAATAAGGAGCTGCTGTGCTTCCCCGATCTCAGGGAGTGCAGGGGGCCCCAGAAGTCTGGGGTTGGAATTCAGGTACCTGAAAACCTTGCAGTGAACTTCATAACTCTTAAAATAAAACAGCCACTTCATTATGCTAGAAAGTAATATTAAAGGCCTTCCTCCAGGACACTGAGTTCTCTTTGGCCAATCCCCGCTTCATTGAAGTCACACAAATAACTACAAAGTGTCCGGGTGTGGTAGCTCATGCCTGTAATCCCAGCACTTTGTCGGGTGGAGGCAGGCAGATCGTTAGAGGCCAGGAGTATCTGGCTTTCAGTAACCTTCAACTGATTGGACGAGTCCTACTCACAGTAGAGAGGGCAATTTGCTTCACTCACTCTACAGTGCAAATGTGAATCTCATCCAAGATCACTCTCCAGGCTGGGCGCAGTGGCTCATGCCTATAATCCCAGCACTTTGGGAGGCTGAGATGGGAGGATCCCTTGAGACTAGGAGTTCAAGACTAGCCTGGGCAACATGGTCTACAAAAATTAGCCAGGAGTGGTGGTGCATGCCTGTGGTCCCAAGTGGTGGTGCATGCCTGTGGTTCCAGTTACTCAGGAGACTGAGATGGGAGAATCACTTGAGCCCAGGAGGTCGAGGCTGCAGTAAGCTCTGATTGCACCACTGCACTCCAGCCTGGGTGACAGAGTGAGATCCTGTCTCAAAAACAACCAAAAAGCCCCCCCAAAAAACTATAAAGGGAGTGTGGCCCAACTGTTCTTTTCATGCTAGCAATTTTTTTCGGGGATGGGGTATGCCACAACTTTACTGAAAAAAAAGTGCAATGAGATTTGTCAACAGCTTAAAAGAAAGAGGAAACTTAGATACCTCCCCTCAAGCACAGGACCAAAGGCAGACTGGACTCTTTCTGGATGTAGTCAGACAGTGGGCGTCCATCTTCCACATGCTAGCAAGTTTTAAAAGTTTGTAAAAGGCCGGGTGTGGTGGCTCACGCCTGTAATCCTAGCATTTTGGGAGGCCGAGGTGGGCGGATCACCTGAGGTCACGAGTTCGAGACCAGCCTGACCAACATGGAGAAACCCTGTCTCTACCAAAAACACAAAATTAGCCGGATGTGGTGGTGCATGCCTGTAATCCCAGCTACTCGGGAGGCTGAGGCAGGAGAATCACTTGAACCCTGGAGGCGGAGGTTGTGGTGAGCCAAGATCATGCCATTGCACTCTAGCCTGGGCAACAAGAGTGAAACTCCATCTCAAAATAAATAAATAAATAAATAAAAGTTTGTAAAAATATATTAAAATGGTGACAGACTGAGGAAGTTTTCCTTGGTGGACTGGTGTGACAGTTAATGTTATTTGTCCATTTGACTGGGCCACAGGGTGCCCAGACATTTTGTCAGACATTCTGGGTGTGTGTGAGGGTGATTTTGGATGAGATCACATTTGCACTGTACACTGAGTGAAGCAGATTACCCTCCCAGTACAGGTGGGCCTTGTCCAATCAGTTGAAGCCTTAAATAGAACACAAAGGCTGAGTAAGAGGGAGCTCCTGCTGCCTGACTGCTTGAGCTGACATCAGTCTTCCTGCCTTTGGAATTGAGCTGAAACATCAGCAGTCTGCTGACTTTCCAGCTGGAACTTACGCCATTGGTTCTCCTGGTTCTCAGGACTTTGGACTCACCTAGAACTTATACTGTTGGCTCTCCTGGGTCTCCATCTTGCCAACTGCAGTTCTTAGGATTTCTCGGCCTCTATAATCACGTGAGCCAATTCCTTATAACAAATAATAAATCATATACGTATGACTATGATATATAATATATATTATATATGAACTTAGAAGCTTCACACATTTACTACCTTATACTTTACCTTGGTCAAAATTCTGGGCACAGCACAACCAGATCCTCTGCTCAGGGTTCACCAGGATGAAATCAAGGTGTCAGTTGGGTCTGGATCTCATCCCAGGCTTGGAGTTCTTTTTCCAGCTCATTGAATTTTGGCAGAATTCAGTTTTTTGTGGTTGTAGGGCTGTGGCCTCTCCTCTCCTTGAGGCTGTTCCTTCCCACAAACAGTTCACACTGTGGCTGTTTGCTTCATCTCTGAAGCCAACGGAAAAGTCTCTGTGTTTTTTAAGGGCTCACTTGATTAGGTCAGACTCACCCAGGATAATCTCCTGTTTGGTTGACTCAGAGGCAACCAATCAGTCCCCTAATGATGGGAATGGCATCTCATAACGGTCACGGGTCCTGCCCACACTCAAGTGGAGGGGATTATATGGGGCGTATACACCGGCGTGAGCACCTTTGGGCTGTAGTAGCATTCTGCCCACACACTTACTCTTTCCAGATCCCTCCCACCACATTGCTTTCACCTCCACATTGCCCCCTTTGCATCCCCTCCCCCAGCAGTGTTATCAAATCTAGACCACCTAGACTGGAAGAGGAGGGGCAGATGGGTTAATTATGCCGACTCCTGAGCCCCTAATCAAAGTCTCAATGGATGGTGATTGGAATTCCCCTCAATGAGTTTTGGGGACTCTAAACTTTACAGCTCCTTTCCTGCTGGCCCCAACATCTGCCTGCCAGTGGGGTTCCACCAACTCTGCCTCTCCTTCTTCCTGATGCCTCGTCCGCTTCTTCTGCCCCTGCCCAATGACTGGATCCATGCTGGGTTCTCTGTGTCGTTGTCTTTCAGGGACAGGCTTGTCTCTGGCCTCCAGGGATGGGGACACAGCCCAAGGATGGGTCTTCTTTCAGATGGGTGTCTCTGTCCCTGGCTACTTGCTTGGACTTCTGGCAAAAATGACCCACCCCTCCCATCTTCCCTTCCTCTTCCTCCCTCCCTTCCTTCCTTCCTGTCACTGAAACTGGAGGGCAGTGGTGCAGTCATAACTCACTGCAGCCTCAAACTCCTGGGCTCGAGCAATCCTCCCTCCTCAGCCCCCCCAAAGCACTGGGATTACAGACATGAGCCACCTCGCCCTACCAAGAATGGCTTCCAGTTGCTAGGGTATACACACTCCAGGGGTGCCTACCCTCTAGTGCCATATTGAATTCTTCCCTGCCGCTGCCCTCCTTACCCCTAATCCTGCAAGTTTCCCAGAATTACCACCTTTTATCTACGTGTAGGCCCTGCCCCCTGACTCCTACAGCTGGATCTTTCTCAAACATCTCCTGCCTCGCTTCTTTGAATGGTTCTCACACTGTGATCCTGGGATCAGCAGCCCTAGCAGCACCTGAGAAACTGTTAGAACTGCACAGGAATTCTGGGAGTGGGTCCCCACCATTCATATTGTAACAAGCCCTCCAGTTGCTACTGATGCATGCTGAAGTTTGAGAACCATGGCTTTATTTATTTATTTATTTTTTTGAGACAGAGTCTCACTCTGTTGTCCAGGCAGTGGCACCTCGACTCACCGCAACCTCACCTCCTGGGTAGCTGGGGCTACAGGCCTGTGCCACCGCACCAGGCTAATTTTTGTATATTTTGTAGAGACGGGGTATCGCCATGTTGGCCAGGCCGGTCTTGAACTCTTAGGCTCAACCGATCTGTCCACCTCAGCCTCCCAAAGTGTTGGGATTACAGGCGTGAGCCACCGTGCCCGGCTGAGAACCACGGCTTTAGATCAGCCATTCTCAACGTCGGCTATACATTGAAAGTGCTTGAAGAGCTTTTAAAAATCCCAAAAGCCCAGCCGGGCGCGGTGGCTCACGCCTGTAATCCCAGCACTTTGGGAGGCCGAGGTGGGCGGATCACCTGAGATCAGGAGTTTGAGACCAGCCTGACCAACATGGTGAAACCCGTCTCTACTAAAAATACAAAATTAGCCGGGCATGGTGGCTCATGCCTGTAATCCCAGCTACTCAGGCGGTTGAGGCAGGAGAATCATTTGAACCCGGGAGGCGGAGGTTGCAGTGAGCCGAGATCACACCATTGCATTCCAGCCTGGGCAACAAGAGCAAAAAACTCCGTCAAAAAAAAAAAAAAAAATTCCCCAAAGCCTAGGCCCCATCCCAGGACAACGAATCAAATTAATGTTGCTGGGGGTGGGACCCAGGCTGCACTTGTTTTTAAAGCTCAGAGCGTGTCATCAGGTTCTGCAGGATTCTCTGATTTTGAGGGCAGTGCCTACTTTCCCCCTCACTTCTTGGTGGGCGCAGTCCACGTGTGACATGATGAAATGGCCTCACAGGACATTTCTCCTGAGTCCCTTTACCGTCTGAGGTTGGGAACCTTTCTCCATTTTCTCTCAGGAATTACATATACTTGTTTCCTCCTGCCTACAATGCTTTTCCCATGCCCTGTTTGCTTGTGTCAACCTGTTCAATCTCACCTTTGCTATTGCTTCCCCTGGCTGGGCGTGGTGGCTCATGGCTGTAATTCCAGCAATTTGAGAGGCCCAGGCAGCAGGATCACTTGAGCCCAGGAGTTTGAGACCAGTCTGGGCAACATAGCAAGATCCTATCTCTAAAAAAAGAAAATTAGCCAGGTGTGGTGACATGCACCTGTAGTCCCAGCTACTCGGGAGGCCAAGGTGAGAGGATTGCTTGAACCTAGGAGTTCAAAGCTGCCTTGAGTTATGATTACACCACTTCACTGCAGCCTGGGCAATAGAACAAGACCACCTCTCTCTCTCTTTCTCTCTGTCTCTGTCTCTGTCTTTCTATTATCTATCTATCTATCTATCTATCTATCTATCTATCTATCTATCTATCATCTATCTACCTATCTATGTGTATATTTCTTCTCCAGCAATGCCTTCCCTTACTCTGTGTGTTAGTCTAGGTCCTCCTGTTTAAGACTCTGTATTTCTCCCATATAGGATCCTAATTTAAAATGTTAGAAAATCAGATTTCTCGTTAGATTTTATCTCAAAGAAAAAACAAAGATGAGGTCAGACTGCCACCAAGACAAATGAGAAAATCCATTTTCTTGCCACTGTCCAGCATAAACTGTGCAGAGACTCCAACAAGGTGATGGGTAAATGACTTTGCCTGGAAAAGGCCCCAGTCATCCTGCGTTCTCACCCCCGCCCCCCCAGCCCCGTATTTCATGTATTTATTGCATCTCTTGGGGGAGGAGCCACTTGCACACATGCACAGCTGGAAGTATTTACTGGTGCATATTTACTAAAGTGTGCACTACGCATATCTGCAGAGTGCGAGGGTGGGTTCCTGACTTTAAGAAATTCACAGAAGGGTTGAGGAATGTCCTCAGGCTTGTAAGGACAGACCTCCTGGGGGGCACCACTGTAACATGCAGGGCACCACTGTTCTGTCCGCCTCCTTGGGCACTACCCCAGCTATACTGCAAGCCCTCACAAGTCAAAGCTGAGGGTGGTCTTGTATGTGTGGCCTGCTAGAAGGGGACCACGTTGCCCTGGCTTGGCAATGTATCCCAGAATATTTCTGAGTCCTTCATGTGATCCCTTGTTATTTCTCCTTTTGTTATGGCACCAGAATATGGATCCAGTGAAAAACCTGGTTAGGAGACAAATTTGAGTGTTAGCATGATGCTCTCTCTGTTCGGAGCCCTCTCTTCACTCCTTTCCCCTCATTCAGCTTGTGGTGTTTGCCTCTTAGCCACACAGCTTGAAGTCTCTTGTCCTCAGCCCTTCATGGAAATGAATCTCCCTGCATTTCTCCCTCCATGCTCTCCTGCGTGGCTCTTCACAGTTTGCCCCCACATCCATTCTCGGCTCTTCTTTGCCCTGCTGTGTGTCATGGAGGCTGGTCCCTGCAGGCTGTACCATCCGGTTTGTCCGGTGTGCTTTTGCTTCTGCAGGAAACATTTAGTTCTTGTTCATAAGGCATGCAGGCTGTGCATCAGCTTTGCCTTTGCTGAGTTCTAACAGACTAGACTTGGCTCAGTTCCATGCACTCTTCCCATATCTGGAGCCAGATCCTATCTGGCACCTGCTCTTCTCAAGGCCAAAAGCAGACACTCAAGTGCATGCCAACCACACCAGTGCATTTCAAGTTCTGTTAGAAGTAGTGTTTGTCGGCCGGGCGCGGTGGCTCATGCCTGTAATCCCAACACTTTGGGAGGCCGAGGTGGGCAGATCACGAGGTCAGGAGATCGAGACCATCCTGGCTAACACCGTGAAACCCCATCTCTACTAAAAATACAAAAAATTAGCCGGGCATGGTGGCGGGTGCCTGTAGTCCCAGCTACTCGGGAGGCTGAGGCAGGAGAATGGCATGAACCCAGGAGGCGGAGCTTGCAGTGAGCCTTGATCACGCCACTACACTCCAGCCTGGGCAACAGAAAGAGACTCCGTCTCAAAAAAAAAAAAAATAAAAATAAAAATAAAAAGTGGTGTTTGTCACATCTGCTTGCATTCCATTGACCAAAGCAAGTCATATGGCTAAGCTCAAGGTCAAAGGGGCAAGGAAGTATATTCTGCCTACAGGAGCACGTGACATTGGCTGGGAGGAATGGGTCAATTGAGAAGAAACAGTACAGTCTTCCACACCTAGCTCCCTTCCCCTCCAGCTTCTAGTTGGGTTCCCTTAACTCTATCCACCTTTCTCTGTAAATAGCTTCTGCATTTAACTGTCTTTACTTAACCCTTCTGTGTATGCCATCTGCTTCCTGCAGAGACCCTACCTGATACACCAGGACTGAATTGGGATCTGCCTACTTCTTTGACTCTTAATTCAAAGGCTGTATTTACACAGCTAACAATTTATTATAGGTAGATTTCCACTTTACTCTAATGAAGTATATCTGTAATGAACATGAGTACACACAGAAATAATTCTTTCACTGTGAAGAGCTCTTGTTTATACTGTAAGTGCACTTAGATTTTTAGTGTGGTTGATAATCTTTGGTTTTAGTTATAACCTTTATGATAATTTTTAGTTCAGTTTGTGATATAATTTAATAACTTAGTTATTTTAATACCAAAGAAGAGAGAAAAATTACAGATGAATATTTATGTTATTAAGCTAGATTAATTTCTTGTAAGTAATCCAATGTCAAACATATTGAGCCAGCCTATAATATCCCTCAGGTACAAGTGACAGTAAAGCTTATAGACTTATGAGAGATATAGTGATATGTAATGCATACAGTTCATAATAAAGTCCATTGAATTGACATGGGTGATCTTCCTATGTATTTCTTTTTTTTAAATTTATTTTTTATTTTTTTAGACGGAGTCTCGCTCTGTTGCCCAGGCTGGAGCGCAGTGGAGCGATCTCGGCTTACTGCAAGCTCCGCCTCCCGGGTTCACGCCATTCTCCTGCCTCAGCCTCCTGAGTAGCTGGGACTACAGGCGCCCACCACCACTCCCGGCTAATTGTTTTTTTGTATTTTTAGTAGAGATGGGGTTTCACCATGTTAGCCAGGATGGTCTCTATCTCCTGACCTCGTGATCCGCCCGCCTTGGCCTCCCAAAGTGTTGGGATTACAGGCGTGAGCCACCGCGCCCGGTCTACTTTCCTGTGTATTTCTGCATGTGATGATTGAAAAAAGAAATCACAAAGGAGATCTGTTTTGCAAAAAGTGTTTTTTTTTTTTTTTTTTTGAGACAAAGTTTTTGCTCTTGTTGGCCAGGCTGGAGTGCAGTGGCACAATCTCGGCTCACTGCAACTTCTGCCTCTCTGGTTCAAGTGATTCTCCTGCCTCAGCCTCCCAAGTAGCTGAGATTACAGGCGTCACCACCACGCCTGTCTAATTTTTTGTATTTTTAATAGAGACAGGGTTTCACCATGTTGGCCAGGCTGGTCTCGAATTCCTGACCTCAGGTGATCCACCTGCCTCGGCCTCCCAAAGTGCTGGGATTACAGGCCTGAGCCACCGTGCCTGGCCACAAAAAGTGTTTTTTGAACAGTTTTATTGAGACCAGGCGTGGTGGCTCACACCTGTAATCCCAACGCTTTGGGAGGCCGAGGCAGGCGGATCTCTCGAGGCCAGGAGTTTGAGACCAGCCTGGCCAACATGGTGAAACCCCATCACTACTAAAAATACAAAAATTAGCTGGGAGTGGTTGCACGTGACCGTAATCCCAGTTACTCAGGACGCTGAGGTTGCAATGAGCCGAACCTGGGAGGCGGAGGTGAGCTGAGTGAGCCGAATTCGTGCCACTGGACTTCAGCCTGGGTGACAGAATGAGACTCTGTCTCAAAAAAAAAAAAAAAAAAATCATAATTAAAAAAAAGCTTTAATGAGATATCCATTGACATAAAATAAACCATGCATATGGACAATTATAATTTGATAAGTTTTGTTATATGTATATATCTGTGAAACCATCACCACATTAGAAATAATGAGTGGAGCAGTATGAGTTCCCTATGACTGCTTTAACAAATTACCACAAACTTAGTGGCTTAAAACAACATAAATTTTTTTTTTTTTTTAGACAGAGCCTTGCTCTGTCGGTCACGCTGAAATCACTACAGCCTCAAATTCCTGGGCTCAGGTGTGCACCACCATGTTTGGTTAATTATTTATTTATTTATTTATTTATTTATTTATTTAGACAGAGTCTCACTTTGTCGCCCAGGCTGGAGTGTAGTGGCGCAATCTCGGCTCACTGCAACCTCCGCCTCCCAGGTTCAAACGATTCTCCTGCCTCAGCCTCCCAAGTAGCTGGGATTACAGGCGCCCACCACCACGCCCTGCTAATTTTTGCTTTTTTAGTGGAGATGAGGTTCCACTATGTTGGCTAGGCTGGTCTCGAACTCCTGACCTCAAGTGATCCGCCCACCTTGGCCTCCCAAAGTGCTGGGATTACAGGCGTGAGCCACCTTGCCTGGCCTATTGTTTTTATTTTTTAAGAGATAGTCTTGATATGTTGTCCAGGTTGGTCTTAAACTCCTGGCCTTAAAGAAGCCTCCCTAGTAGCTAGGATTACATGTGCATCCCACCACACCCAGCTGAAACAACACAATTTTATCATCTTACAGTTCTGAAGGTCAGAAGTCTGCAAGGGGTCTTGGAGGGCCAAAATCAAGATATCAGCAGGGCTGTACTCCTTTCTGGAGACTCTAGGGGATAATCTATTTCCTTGCCTTTTCCAGCTTCTAGAGGTTTCTTGTATTCCTTGGCTCATGGCCCCTTCCTCCATCTTCAAAGCCAGCAATGTTGCGTCTCTCTGACCATTTGCTATGGTTTACACATGGTTTGTTCCAGTCCAAAACTTATGTTGTGAGTTGATTTTCAATGTGGCTATGTGGGAGGTGGGGGCTAGTGGGAGGTGTTTAGGTCATGGGGAAGATCCCTCATGAATAGATTAATGCTGTCCCTCAGGGGTGACTGAGTTCTTGCTCTCACTGGAATGGATTAGTTCCTGAGAGAGCAGGTTGTTAAAAAGAGTCTGGCTTCCTCAGTTTCTCTCTTGCTTCCTTTCTCACGATGGGGTCTCTTTGCACACACCCACTCTCCTTCTGTTTTCCACCATGAGTGGAAGCAGACTGAGGCCCTCACCAGATGCAGTTGCCCAATTTTGGAATTTCCAGCCACAGAATCATGAGCCAAATGAAACTCTTTTCTTTATAAATTACCTAGCCTCAGGTATTCTGTTACAGTAACTCAATATTGGCCAACACACCATTCTTCTGTAGTCATACTTCCTTCTGACTCTGAATGCTTTTGCCTCCCTCTTCTGTTTTTAAGGAGTTTTGTCATTACATTGTCCCAGCCAGATAATCTAAGATAATCTTAAAGTCAGCCGGCTAGCAACTTTAATTCCATCTACATCCTTAACTCCCCTTTGCCATGTAAAGTAACATATTCACAGGTTCTGGGGATTAGGACATGGAAGTCTTTGGGGAACCATGATTCTGTCCATTACTATTCTTATCACTTCTAAACATTTCCTCAAGCCCTTTGTAACCCCTCCCTCCAGCCCTTCCCCATTCTTCTATTCCCAAGTAACCACTGGTCTGCTTCCTGCCACATTATCTTGAGTTTATATGAATGGAGTTAGACAGTCTGTATTCTTTTTTGTCTGGATTTTTTCTTTCACTAAGGGTGATAATTTTGGGATTCATTCATGCTGTTTCATGTATCGGTCATCGATTCCTTTTTATTGCTGAGTAGTATTCCATTGTATGTTGCATTATGGTTTGTTTCTCTGTTCATCTATTGATGGACATTTGGATTGTTTATGGTTTTTACAGTTTCCAGCTATTACAAATAGAGCTGCTATGAGCATTTGCTTATCAGTTTTTGTATGGAACTATGCTATTTCTCTTGGATAAGTATCTATAACTGGAAAGGCTGGATCCTATTATAGATATATGTTTTAACTCTTTCAGAAACAAACTTTGTGAAGTGATAAAAAAAAAAACCAACAAAATGGTTGTATCATTTTACATTTGTACTAACTGTGTATGAGATTTCCAGTTTCCCCACATCCTCACCAACACTTGGTGTGGTTGGTTTTTAACATTTCAACCACACAATATATCATTTTAAAGATCAGGCTCTGATATTTACCCCCTGGGTGACTTTTGTTTGTTTAAGACAGGGTCTCGCTCTGTCCAGGCTAGAGAGCAGTGGCACAATCACAGCTCACTGCAGCCTCAGCCTCCTGGGCTCAAGTGATCCTCTCACCTCAGCCTCCTGAGTAGCTTGGATTACAGGCCTGTGCCACCATACCTGACTAATTTTGTAGTTTTTGTAAAGATGGAGTTTTGCCATTTTGCCCAGGCTGGTCTTGAACTCCTGGACTCAAGCAATCCTCCCACCTCAGGCTCCCAGGTAGCTGGGACTACAGGCATGCATCATCATGCTTAGCTAATTTTTAAGTTGTTTTGTAGAGATGGGGTCTCCCTATGTTGCCTAGGCTTGTCTCTAACTCCTGAGCTCAAGCCATCTTCCCAGATTGGCCTCTCAAAGTGCTGGGAATATAAGCATGGGCCACTGTGTCTGGCCCAGTTATGTGTTTTTTATCAACACACAAATATAATGAAAAATACCCAAATCCCCTTGATTTTTTTTCTATTTATATGTCTTAAAGATATAAAAGTGTTTATCATTTAATTGTCTATTGTAGTAACAAAGGAAAAAGACCACTAGGTAAATATCCTCAATGGTGACTACATGTGATACACAACATGCTATGCAGTATACTACACCTATTTTTTTTTTTAAACTTGGATGTTTCTGGCTACAGGTTGAACAAGTTTGTAGGAACAGTATTCCTAATGAATTTACGGCCCCCTGTGTTGCTCAGAGACTAGGGCTTATCGGATAGTAATGTCAGTTAAGCAGAAAATAGCCTTTTTCCCTCTGAGTTATCTTGCTCTACTCAGAGCATTGTAAGGTGAAAGAGATCCACATGTGCATTTCTTCCTGTTGGTGTATAGACCCTGATTGAGGGATATAGGCCAGGCCTCCATATTCTGGAAAGGCTAATGATAACATAAACCCAGTGCACAGTTTATGATCCCTGTCCCATGTCATTTTCCTTCTAACCCCTCACTTCTCTACTCCTCCTTCCCAGAGGCTTCTTTTGCTTCCTAATCACCCAGTCCCCCTGTTCTCTGCAGCACCAAAATTAGATCTTCAATGTGTTTTTCTATCAAGAGTGAGTGTTGCTCATTCCTACTAGGATGGCTAAAATTAAACAACCAACCAAACAACCAACAGAAAATAACAAGTGTTGGTGAGGATGTGGAGAAATTGGAACACTCGCACATGGCCAATTGCAATGTAACACAGTGCAGCAGCTGCTGAAAGAGCTGGGCAGTTCCTCAAGGAGTTAAACGTAGAATTACCAAATGATCCAGCAATTCGTCTTTGTAGTATACACTGCAGGATTGAACGCAAGAACCCAAACACATACTTACACACCAGTGTTCATCGCAGGGTCGTTTACCATAGCCAAAAGGTAGAAGCAGCCCAAGTGAATGGATAAACAAAAGGTGGCATATCCATACAATGGAATATTATTCAGCCTTAAAAAAGAATGAAGTTCTGAGTCATATTGCAACATGGATGAACTTTGAAAGTATTGGGTTAGATGAAATAAGCCAGATGCAAAAGGACAGATAGCATATGATTGCACTTCTATGAAATATCTAGAATGGGCAGAATCAGAGACAGAAAATGCATTAGAGGTTACCAGAGGCTGCAGGAGGAAGGCATGAGGAGTTATTGCTTAGCGGGGACAGAGTTTCAGTTTGGGAAAAGGAGAAAGTTCTGGAGACAGGTGGTGGTGATAATTGTACAACATCATAAATGTGATCAACATCATGAACAGAACATTTAGAAATGGCCAAAAGGGCAATTTTTATGTTATATATATTTTATCACAATAAAAAAATTCAGAAAAATAGAGAATGGCTGGGTGTGATGGTTCATACCTGTAATCCCAACACTTTGGGAGGCTGAAGCAGGAGGATTGCTTGAGCCCAGGAGTTCGAGACCAGCATGGGCAACATAGCAAGACCCCGTATCTACAAAATAAATAAATAAATAAATAAAAAATTAGCTGAGTGTGGTGGCACATGGCTGTAGTCTTAGCTATACAGGAGGCTGAGGTGGAGGATCTCTTGGTCCTGGGAGGTCGAGGCTGCAGTGAGCTGTGATTGCACCACTGCACTCCAGCCTGGGTGACAGAGCAAGACCCTGTCTCAATAAATAAATAAATAAATAAAATATTTAAAGAAAAATTGTAGTGTTTTTTTTTCTTTTTTTTTTTCGACAGGGTCTTACTGTGTCACCCAGGCTGGAATGCAGTGGTATGATCACAGCTCACTGCAGCCTTGAAGAGTCTCAAACTCCTGTCCTCAAGTTATCTGCCTACCTCAGCCTCCCAAAGTGCTGGGATTACAGGCATGAGCCACCTGGGCTGCCTGGCCCAATTTTTAAATTTTTTTGAAGAGATGGGGGTCTCGCTATGTTGCCCATGCCGTTCTCGAACTCTTGGACTCAAGCAATCCTCCCACCTCAGTCTCTTGAGTAGCTGGGACTACAGGTGCTCTACCATGCTCAGCTAATTTTTTTTTATTTTTAGTAGAGATGGGGTTTTGCTGTGTTCCCCAGGCTGGTCTCCAACTCCTGGGCTTGAGCAATCCACCCTCCTTGGCCTCTCACAGTGTTGGGATTACAGGTGTGAGCCACTGTGCCTGGCCTAATTATACTTTTATTAAGCTGGGAACATATAATAATCTGGTTTCGGTTAATAAATCATGATCTTAAGGATATCTTTTGAGGGCTTGCTTTAATGAACAAATGAGAATAATTCCTAATTAGTATAGCACTTTTCGGGGGAAGCTTGGAGGAAAAAAAAACAACCCAGTAAAATGAGATAATAATTACTATGCTAGAATCCAACAATATATCTGGAATATCCAAGGTCACATTTTTGGATGCATGCTAACAATATCAGCACCACAGTAAGGGAAGACACAATTTCTAGTTATGTAATATTTACTAATGCATGAAAAACAATTCATTAGCTTTGTCGAAGGAGAATTTGTGCCAATTAATTGATCAGAGCTATATATATATATATATATATTTTTTTTTTTTTTGAGACGGAGTCTTGCTTTGTTGCCCAGGCTGGAGTGCAATGGCATATCAGCTCACTGTGAGCTCCACCTCCCAGGTTCATGCCATTCTCCTGCCTCAGCCTCCCGAGTAGCTGGGACTACAGGCTCCCACCACCACGCCCGGCTAATTTTTTGTATTTTTAGTAGAGACGGGGTTTCACCGTGTTAGCCAGGATGGTCTCGATCTCCTGACCTCGTGATCTGCCCGCCTCGGCCTCCCAAAGTGCTGGGATTACAGGCATGAGCCACCATGCCCCGCCCGATCAGAGCTATATTTTAATACACTTTTGAAAACACTTGTCCTGAATCAGCTAATTATTCGTAGATGGTTATTGAAACATTATACTAAAACTCAAAAGCCACATTCCGGTATTTATTTATTTCCTGACAATTAGTTCAAAGGTGATTGCAGTGTCATTGCATGGGGACTCCCCTCACAGCTCATGTACAGATTGGCAATTACCAGTTCTTTTTCTCTGACTGGAATATGTATTCCTAGTGCTGGAGGCTTTGCCTCAAATGTCCCTGTTTCCAAGTTGGGAGTATGTATTTATCCTGTCTGTGCCATCTTTAGGAAATTCACAGCAAGGTTTTGCTCGTTGATTCAGAAAACCTTTTTCCTGTTTTAGCAGTCTCTCCACCTAGGGTTGGTTGTTACATAAAGGATCTAACATCGCGCAGCTTCTGAAATGCCAGACGCGTAGGGTTTTAAGAGACGAAAACAGAACATATTTACCCATTCTCGGGTCGGTGTGGCCTGCAAGATGCTTTCTGGGACACAATAACAGGTCAAATGCAAATGTAACAACAAAGCAAAAAGCAAAAGGACACTCAAGTTACCCAAGGATGAGGTAGCTGCACTGAGAGTCCTGAAAACCGAAGAGCAGATACTGTGTACAAAAGAGCAAGTAGAAAACAGCATGAACTGTTTACATGTATGTAAACAATCACATGGCTCCATGACCTGCCATGTTTACGCCATTAAAATGATTAGCAAGCCTTTTCTTCGTGCAGCAAAGGTTCGATATTGCCAGCTTCTGTCAAAACCATCCCGTAATGCAAATTAGTGGAGTCCAAATTCCTTAGATCTCATTAGTTATGAGCTTGCTGGCACCTAGCAAGAAACATGCACAGGTTTGAAATTCAAACCCTGAAAGCAGGAAAGTTGAATAAGGCAGGAAGGAAAAAATAAAATGTGTTCACAGTTGAAAGACAGGATGGACTAAAATGTAATGGCAACATAATTAAGTGGGAGTTTCACATTTGAAGGTGTTACTGGACAGAGGTTAGATATGTTCTCCTGCCTTTGGCTGACTTTCCCTGGGGGTACTGGCGGGGTGGGGGTGAGTGAAGGGAACTAGACTCAGGGTGATTACGGCAGGGGGCTGGGGGCCGGTCTCAGCACCAGGCTTTCATTTCTGGTCAGGATGGAAGCTGGCAGGAGCATTTAGAACTAAGAACTTGCTCTCAATCTCTGGTTTAAATCCACTTTGCGAAAGTCTGGATTTAAATCCACTCTGCAAAATTCAGTCCAACACCCACAGACTTTCTTTATTTCAGAGTAAACCATTTCATGGCAAAACGCCCAAACATGTCTGACTCTGCCCCCAATTGTGCAGGCACCCCACAGAGACAGGAAGCTGCCACTCACGGTGAGAGCATGAAGTTTGGAACCGCCCCCAGGGACACAACCTGGCTACCCCCTGACCGTCCCTGGGCCTCAGTTTCCTCATCTGTAAAATAGGGACAGAAACAATGTCTTCTTTAGGGTTGTTACGGGGAGTCAATGAGGTCATTCTTGTAGAAGGGTGTGGAAGTGTCCAGCTGATGGCAAACGCTATTTGACAAATGCATAGGGGGCATGCTCTTGGCTGTTGTTTTAAGATGACAAATACGAGGGAGGAATCTTTTGCCTCCTAAGCAGACGTAAAGGGATTATATTCTCCTTAAGCCTCCTGGGAACCTGGAGGAGAGAGACGTTGGTGGGAGAGGGGGATGAAGGGAAGGAGGGGCATGAGGAGAGAGAGAGAGAGAGTCCTTGATGTCTTCAGCGACATGGGAAAGAGACAAGGTGTGCCCTGTATTCCTCTCTCCTCACCCTCTGTCTCTCCAATCCCTCTCCCTGCCTGAGCCCAGTTCCCCATGCCTGAGGCCCACTGAGGCAAGGTCTCGTCTCTGCTGGCTGTAAGCCAGTCTTCTTCTTATTTATTTATTTTTGTAGAGACAGGGTCTCACTATATTGCCCACGCTGGTCTCATACTCTAAGCGCTCAAGCAGTCCTCCCGCCTCGGCCTCCCAAAGTGCTGGGATTACAGGCATGTGCCACTGCACCTGGCCCACCAGTTTTCTTTTTGCACGTTGCTCAATAAAGGCTGAAGCGTCGCCCCTTCCAGGAATTGTTGGTTCTTTAGCAGGAAATGTTGAAACCCTAAGAAATCCTGCAGGATTCCAAGAATCTCAGGCCATGCCCTGGGGACCTGAGAAATCCTCGGCAGTGACATGACCTGGTGTGACCGACACCTGCTGGGAAGGTTGGCGGGCTGCAGTCCTTAAGTCCCTCTTCTGCACTCGAGCACTTGAGCACCAGGACTCTTGTGGCTTTAGGTGTGACAAGGTGTGTGGGAACCCCAAATGCCCATGGCGTTCAGAAGCCGTGGCCTCACCAGGAGGACCTCTGGTCCCAGAGGGGGACTTTAGCAATGACGGCATAGGAGGCATGATTCTGGAAAGATTCTGGAGGGACACAGCACAAGCACAAGCACAAGCACAGAGATTAAATGCCAATGAGGACCACTGTGGGCACCCCAGAGCACCAGGGATGGACAGAAGGCTGTAGAACTACACAGTCATGTAGCGGCTGTCGGCTCCAGTGGCTGTGGAGCTCTGAGCACATGACAGGTCCACACTGAGATGTGCTGAGAGTGTGAAATACACTCATGATAACAAAGGCATAGTAAAATGTCTCACCGAAAATTTTCATATTGATTGCAGCTTGAAATGATAGCATTTTTAAATATACTGGATTAAATAAAATACATTATTAAAACGAATTCCACTTCTTTCTTTTTACCATTTAAATTATGTCTATTAGAAAATTGAGGACGGGGCCGGGCGCGGTGGCTCACGCCTGTAATCCCAGCACTTTGGGAGGCCGAGGCGGGCAGATCACAAGGTCAGGAGATCGAGACCATCCTGGCTAACACGGTGAAACACTGTCTCTACTAAAAAATACAAAAAATTAGCCGGGCGTGATGGCAGGCGCCTGTAGTCCCAGCTACTCAGGAGGCTGAGGCAGGAGAATGGTGTGAACCCGGGAGGCAGAGCTTTCATTGAGCCTAGATCGTGCCACTGCACTCCAGCCTGGGCGACAAAGCGAGACTCAGTCTCCAAAAAAAAAAGAAAGAAAAATTGAGGACAGGTGCGGTGGCTCACGTCTGTAATCCCAGCACTTTGGGAGGCTGATCGGAAAGTATCACTTAAGCCCAGGAATTTCAGACCAGCCTGGGCAACAAAAAAAAAATTGTTTTTTAATTAGCTAGGTGTGGCGGCATGCACCTGCAGTCCCCACTACCCAGGAGACTGAGGTGGGAGGATCACTTGAACCCAGGATGTGGAGGCTGCAGTGAGCCGTGATCGCATCACTGCACTCCAGCCTGGATGACAGAGTGAGATCCTGCTTCACGCACACACCCAAAGAAAAAATAAGTTGGGGAAACGTGGAAATGAAAGAAAAATTTTAAGTTAAAAAAAAAGAAAGAAAATTGCGATTGACTTTGGTCAGCACTAGGCTAAAAGTTTCTACAGAGGCTAACAGGCCACACCTGACAGTTCAAAGGCGGCAGGTTCCTTAGGGCTAATACTGCGGGGGAAGTGGAGCAATGGTAAATTTCTGAGGAGGGTGCAGTGCAGAGAGCACTCACTCGGGCAGAGTGATGAGGGCAAAGTTAACAGGTCGTTAAATGTGCAAGGACGAAAAATATATCTCTCCTGTACACGTCTCTGTAGGAGCTACTAGGGAATGTATTTCAGCAACACAAAATAGTAAACCAGGAAGGGAGGAAGACAAGGAAACCAGGAGACAAGGTCCCATGCTGGAAAGAGGTTGGGGTATTTTAGGACACTAGCCATGTGCTGGGTTTAAAGCTAAACTGGTATATTGCAGAGCAGGAGGACACATGGCTCTCAGTGGCAGTGTTTGGGTGGAGACATGGGCGAGTTAGGTTATTTAATGTGTGTGAGCATTTGGGGAAAGCATTTGGAAAAAAATCAGAGAACATCTCTAGAAAACTAAGCAATTACATGAGACAGTTATTAATCCCAGAAAATACTCAGAGTTGTACAAGAAAGGAAATGCAGTCATAGTTTGCCACGTGGATCAACAGAGAGCATATTAAGCTATAATAACAGAAAGACTCTATTAGGGGCCAGGCGTGGTGGGTCATGCCTGTAATCCTAGTGCTTTGGGAGGCCTAGGTGGGAGGATTGCTTGAGGCCAGGAGTTCAAGACCAGATTGGGCAACAAAGTGAGACCCCTTCTCTATAAAGTTTTAAAAATTAGCTGAGTTTGGTGGAGTGTGTCTTTAGTCCTAGCTACTTGGGAGGCTGAGGTGGGAGGATCACTTGGGCCCAGGAGGTTGAAGCTGCAGCGAGCCGTGATTGTGCCACTGTGCTTCAGCCTGGGCAATGAAGTGAGACCCTGTCTTAAAAAAAAAAAAAAAGACGATTAATTTTTTTTAACTCATAGTATCCAAATTGAGGGGATGGGTCAAGGCAAACTGGGGTAGTTAGGCCAGAAAAATCCTCCAGTATCGTAACAGAAGTTGATAAAAATGACTAAAATTAATAAATTGAGAAATAACAGTATATGAAAATTATTTAGAAATATAGAGGAAAATTCTAGAAGGAACAGAATGGAGTGGAAAGTTGTTGCTCCTGGGGTGGAGGATGGGGGTGAAGAAAGATGGAACAAGGATTGCTAGTACCTCAGATTCAATTATGTACATGCTTTAGTTGGATTTAATAATAATTATTTTTTAAAGCACGTGGCAATTTCTCACCCCATGAGCTTCTTTGGTGACATTTCAATTCAATTCTGGTGACATTTCAATGGGTTAATGCATTTTCTGTGAGTCACTTGCTACACTCAGTCCTGCCCTCTCTGCTGAGGGGCTGATGCCAAGTACCCACCCCTTACCACGGAGCCAGCAAGCTGTGCCTTTCCCTCAGGGCCCCCCATGCACGTCTCCTCCTTGCAATCTTTCTCCTGTCATTCTACAGCTATTCAGGCCACCATAGATTATTTTAGAGACAGTGGATAAGACGCTAATGAATACTTGGAGTAGCATTTGTTGAAAATGAAATGCTGGCATGCATATTTTAACAGTAATCAGTTTGGATCAGCAAATAAACACAGAGTTGGGGAAGACATGCAAGGGGACCTCTTCTCTCCTCTAGTGTTTCATCAACTCAAGGAAACTTGTTTTTCAAGGCAGCTATTTCTCTACCTAACTGCATCATTTTTCCCCGGCTACGTTTTCAGAGAAAGAGTTCCCCATCTTGTATTTCACAACTGACAGTATTTGCCAAGAATTCACTAGGAAAAACACAAAACATGTCTTTTCTGTATGGATGTGAGCACATGTAAAAAGCTGAGTTCTGACTGTGTGGTGGATTTTTAGAACCACCATTTTTAATGGCTAGAGTGGAGGTCTCCCATTTGTACTTTCTCTCTCTCCCCCTCTTGTCCCCTCCTTCCCTCCTCCACCTTTTCCTTTTTTTTTTTTTTTTCTCTCTCTCTCTCTCTGTCTCCTTCATTTGCAAGCTGACATAACCTTGTACAATTGAATCCTTACCCTGGAGATTGTCATAGCAGAACCAATTGTGCCCTAGGGAATAAATGATACGAGAATTGAAACACAGTGTCAACATATGGTAGAAAAATTGTCAATAATGTTTTGAAAAAGTGGGGAGATTGGAGGCTATTACCCTGGGAGGAGGAAGCAATTGTTTAATAAATGTAAAAGTCACAGAAATGCAACAACGTCTTGTCTGGCAAATATTTCATTTGTGGGAACCACTGACTGAAGTCATTTGAAAATGTAGCAGAAGCATCCCAAACAAATTAGAGGATCAGAACTGGCCATGTCATTGCATCAAGGTAGCCACCTTCTACTGCAGAAGCATCTTTCTGAAAGAGGGACTTTTTGTCATGCTCATTGTGGAATGCTTTTTTGTGTGTGCGTGTGTAAGAAATATTAGTTTTATTTAACCAGTTTTCACAGGTGAATATTTATTATATAAAAACTTTACAGATTGTACAGTTTATGTATAGTTCAAACTAATGAACGAAAAGGTAGGTCCCACAGATGCCAAAACACTGCATGAATCAAGGTAAAGGCGGCTTTACACACGATACAGCTCTCCATGTGGCCAGGGAGGTGGTCAGTTCTAAGTATATATTTCAAAAATGTACAAAAATAAGGTTTTGATTTTATTTTGCTCATCATACATTCAATATGATTGCAAGCTCAGAAGCCTAACTAGAAATAGGGATCTGCAGTCTGGAGTCAGTACCCACTCCTGGAAGGAAGGCACGTGTCTATCAATGCAGGGCACACTTGGACACCATACTGAATTCACCATATTATATAAACATAAAAGCACAGACCAAGAACATTCAATGACGAATATAAGGTAGTTCTTTTTTGGTTGGAAAGGAGATTTTGCATTTAATAGTGTACCGAAATAATTTTAATTTATTAAATAAAATGTATTCTAAGTGAACCTAAAAATTACACTATGTAAACATAAAAATACTTTATTGTGGTGTAATACATCAATCATATCTGCAAAAAGAAAACCAAAACTGTATATAAAGTAGCATTTCTCACCCAGCAACAAGAAGTACTCATGTAGTTATTTTTCAAAAGGGTCAAAAAACTATTTAACACCCGCCAAAGACTAACTTGTAACTTAGATATTCAAACTTAAGCTATTCAGTGCTTCACTAATAATACTGCAAAGAAAGCTTTCTTCTAGAGACATTGCTTTGCTTATATTAACTGGGTAAGAACTGGATGTATTTTAAAAAGAAGGGGAAACCAACTGATATCTCAGCATGAATCTTAAACATATGTCTGGTTTAGGAGTATGCTCCTCAGTGAATGTTTCATCAGAAGTATTTGTTATAGAAGCTGAGTCTTATTTTTGATTTGGAATTTCCCGAATCTGAGATATCGGTACCTACTTGGAGAAAAAGCCAATGCCTCAGATGACTCTGTGTCTCTATGTAGGCCAGGGTAGGTGAGGCGGGCTAATACCCCTTTAGATTCTCTGTTCTAGAAGGAAAACCTGAGCCAAACAAACATTATTCCAGATTTTTCTGTCACCAAAATCAATAAAACACACTTCTGGTTTTATACAGTACTAGCCAAAGACAAGAGAAATTAGAGCTTCTAAGAGCAATCCTGTGCTCACCATTACACTGTTACAGTTGTGTGTATATGACTATAAAATACTGATGCTTAGACAGAGAAGCATTGTAGTATTTCATTTTATTTTACTTTATTTTATTTTATTTTAAAGCTACAGTACTTTAAAACCACTCGATAATACATAGCGTGGATTTTCCGAGTCCTGCTTCCACACGTGAGCTACCAGTGAGCATGTCTCAGGCTGTGAGAATGGATAAGGACAGCTGGAAGCAATGGTGTTCTTCTCAGCCGGAACCCGGTGTGGTCAGTGTGCAGCCTGACACTCGAAACTCATTCATCTTCCTGTGTAAGTCCTTTCACATGGAGTCCAACCCTTGGGCAGAACCCCAGATTTTCTTCAGTACTTCACATGTTGTCTCGTTGGCCTGTTCCAGATCCCTCTTCATGTTGCAGCACACCAAGGCTTTGGATTCCTTCAGCACTATTCGATTACATGAGACAGGCTTCTTGATCTGAGCCACCACTTTCCTGAGTGAAGGTCCAGGAACCAAACAGCTGGGAGAGAAGGCCGTTGCCAAATGCCTCCTGTGTGATCAGTTTCAACCCACTGAGCATCGTCTCGCTTGCAGCTGGTCGTCCCATGATTTCGGAAACGTAATGGTAGATCAGCTATCTGGAATCTGCCCAGAGGTAGAAGAGGGTGTTGGAAACCAAGTCTTTTCATTAGCCTAAACCATATCACAAAGAGGCAGTACGGATGCTCCTAGCTGAACGGCTGGGCTGTTGACTGCTTTAGTAATAGACAGATTAAGTTAAATGATAGCATTCACAAAGTTCCTTCCATCCAACTATGAAACAGGCCCCTACCTGGGCCCAATCTTGTCTACTCTGTACATCAGAGGTCAGACGAGATTGGGAGCGTTCACGGTGGTATGGGTGTAGATTGTTCACGATGTTTCTGGTAGCTTCTGCGATTTTAATGCTTGCTCTCTTTCTGTCCTCTGTCAAACGTCGTAAAAAATAAATAAGGCCAAGTGCACCCCAGAAGACCCTACCAATGGTGCTGAGCACTACAAGCTTGCTGTAGTTTCTGGAGTTAAATGATAGCATTCACGAAGTTCCTTCCATCCAATACCCTGTGCTACCTCCGGGAAGATTGCAGATACCTGACCTAGCATTACATTTCCGAAATAATGGGATGATTTGTTCAGAGTACTCCCGAATAAATAGCGTGAATGTTCCCGGTCGTGCTTCCAAGCATAAGCTACCAGTGAGCTTGTCTCAGGCTGTGAGAATGGATAAGGACAGCTGGAAGCAATGGTGTTCTTCTCAGCCGGAACCCGGTGTGGTCAGTGTGCAGCCTGACACTCGAAACTCATTCATCTTCCTTTCTAAGTCCTTTGACATGGAGTCCAACCCTTGGGCAGAACCCCAGATTTTCTTCAGTACTTCACATGTTCTCTCGTTGGGCTGTTCCAGATCCCTCTTCATGTTGCAGCACACCAAGGCTTTGGATTCCTCCAGCACTATTCGATTACATGAGACAAGCTTCTTGATCTGAGCCACCAATTTCCTGAGTGAAGGTCCAGGACCCAAACAGCTGGGAGAGAAGGCCGTTGCCAAATGCCTCCTGTGTGATCAGTTTCAACCCACTGAGCATCGTCTCGCTTGCAGCTGGTCGTCCCATGATTTCGGAAACGTAATGGTAGATCAGCTATCTGGAATCTGCCCAGAGGTAGAAGAGGGTGTTGGAAACCAAGTCTTTTCATTAGCCTAAACCATATCACAAAGAGGCAGTACGGATGCTCCTAGTCGAACGGCTGGGCCATTGAGTGCTTCAGCAATACGCAGCTTAGGCTGAACAATAGCATTCAGGAAGTTCCTTCTATCAAACCACGAAACAGTCCCGAACCTGGGCCCAATCGCATCTACTCTGTACTTGAGAGACGAGACAAGATTGGGATTGTTCACGGTGGTATGACTGTAGATTGTTCACGACGTTTCCAGTAGCTTCTGCCGTTTTAATGCTTGCTCTCTTTCTGTCCTCTGTCAAACGTCGTAAAAAATAAATAAGGCCAAGTGCACCACGGAAGACCCTACCAATGGCGCTGAGCAGTCCAAGCTTGCTGTACTTTCTGGAGTCAGTACTCCCGAATAAATAGCGTGAATGTTCCCAGTCCTGCTTGCAAGCATAAGCTACCAGTGAGCTTGTTTCAGGCTGTGAGAATGGATAAGGACAGCTGGAAGCAATGGTGTTCTTCTCAGCCGGCACCTGATGTGGTCAGTGTGCAGCCTGACACTCGAAACTCATTCATCTTCCTTTCTAAGTCCTTTCACATGGAGTCCAACCCTTGGGCAGAACCCCAGATTTTCTTCAGTACTTCACATGTTCTCTCGTTGGCCTGTTCCAGATCCCTCTTCATGTTGCAGCGCACGAAGGCTTTGGATTCCTCCAGCACTATTCGATTACATGAGACAAGCTTCTTGATCTGAGCCACCAATTTCCTGAGTGAAGGTCCAGGACCCAAACAGCTGGGAGAGAAGGCCCTTGCCAAATGCCTCCTGTGTGATCAGTTTCAACCCACTGAGCATCGTCTCGCTTGCAGCTGGTCGTCCCATGATTTCGGAAACGTAATGGTAGATCAGCTATCTGGAATCTGCCCAGAGGTAGAAGAGGGTGTTGGAAACCAAGTCTTTTCATTAGCCTAAACCATATCACAAAGAGGCAGTACGGATGCTCCTAGTCGAACGGCTGGGCCATTGAGTGCTTCAGTAATAGACAGCTTCAGTTAAATGATAGCATTCACGAAGTTCCTTCTATCCAGCTACGAAACAGTCCCGAACCTGGGCCCAATCGCATCTACTCTGTACTTGAGAGACGAGACAAGATTGGGAACGTTCACGGTGGTATGACTGTAGATTGTTCACGACGTTTCCAGTGGCTTCTGCCGTTTTAATACTTGCTCTCTTTCTGTCCTCTGTCAAACGTCGTAAAAAATAAATACGGCCAAGTGCACCCCAGAAGACCCTACCAATGGTGCTGAGCAGTACAAGCTTGCTGTAGTTTCTGGAGTTAAACGATAGCATTCACGAAGTTCCTTCCATCCAATACCCTGTGCTACCTCCGGGAAGATTGCAGATACCTGACCTAGCATTACATTTCCGAAATAATGGGATGATTTGTTCAGAGTACTCCCGAATAAAGAGCGTGAATGTTCCCGGTCGTGCTTCCAAGCATAAGCTACCAGTGAGCTTGTCTCAGGCTGTGAGAATGGATAAGGACAGCTGGAAGCAATGGTGTTCTTCTCAGCCGGAACCCGGTGTGGTCAGTGTGCAGCCTGACACTCGAAACTCATTCATCTTCCTTTCTAAGTCCTTTGACATGGAGTCCAACCCTTGGGCAGAACCCCAGATTTTCTTCAGTACTTCACATGTTCTCTCGTTGGGCTGCTCCAGATCCCTCTTCATGTTGCAGCACACCAAGGCTTTGGATTCCTCCAGCACTATTCGATTACATGAGACAAGCTTCTTGATCTGAGCCACCAATTTCCTGAGTGAAGGTCCAGGACCCAAACAGCTGGGAGAGAAGGCCCTTGCCAAATGCCTCCTGTGTGATCAGTTTCAACCCACTGAGCATCGTCTCGCTTGCAGCTGGTCGTCCCATGATTTCGGAAACGTAATGGTAGATCAGCTATCTGGAATCTGCCCAGAGGTAGAAGAGGGTGTTGGAAACCAAGTCTTTTCATTAGCCTAAACCATATCACAAAGAGGCAGTACGGATGCTCCTAGTCGAACGGCTGGGCCATTGAGTGCTTCAGCAATACGCAGCTTAGGCTCAACAATAGCATTCAGGAAGTTCCTTCTATCAAACCACGAAACAGTCCCGAACCTGGGCCCAATCGCATCTACTCTGTACTTGAGAGACGAGACAAGATTGGGATCGTTCACGGTGGTATGACTGTAGATTGTTCACGACGTTTCCAGTGGCTTCTGCCGTTTTAATGCTTGCTCTCTTTCTGTCCTCTGTCAAACGTCGTAAAAAATAAATAAGGCCAAGTGCACCACGGAAGACCCTACCAATGGCGCTGAGCAGTCCAAGCTTGCTGTACTTTCTGGAGTCAGTACTCCCGAATAAACAGCGTGAATGTTCCCAGTCCTGCTTGCAAGCATAAGCTACCAGTGAGCTTGTTTCAGGCTGTGAGAATGGATAAGGACAGCTGGAAGCAATGGTGTTCTTCTCAGCCGGCACCTGATGTGGTCAGTGTGCAGCCTGACACTCGAAACTCATTCATCTTCCTTTCTAAGTCCTTTCACATGGAGTCCAACCCTTGGGCAGAACCCCAGATTTTCTTCAGTACTTCACATGTTCTCTCGTTGGCCTGTTCCAGATCCCTCTTCATGTTGCAGCGCACCAAGGCTTTGGATTCCTCCAGCACTATTCGATTACATGAGACAAGCTTCTTGATCTGAGCCACCAATTTCCTGAGTGAAGGTCCAGGACCCAAACAGCTGGGAGAGAAGGCCGTTGCCAAATGCCTCCTGTGTGATCAGTTTCAACCCACTGAGCATCGTCTCGCTTGCAGCTGGTCGTCCCATGATTTCGGAAACGTAATGGTAGATCAGCTATCTGGAATCTGCCCAGAGGTAGAAGAGGGTGTTGGAAACCAAGTCTTTTCATTAGCCTAAACCATATCACAGAGAGGCAGTACGGATGCTCCTAGTCGAACGGCTGGGCCATTGAGTGCTTCAGTAATAGACAGCTTCAGTTAAATGATAGCATTCACGAAGTTCCTTCTATCCAGCTACGAAACAGTCCCGAACCGGGGCCCAATCGCATCTACTCTGTACTTGAGAGACGAGACAAGATTGGGAACGTTCACGGTGGTATGACTGTAGATTGTTCACGACGTTTCCAGTGGCTTCTGCCGTTTTAATACTTGCTCTCTTTCTGTCCTCTGTCAAACGTCGTAAAAAATAAATAAGGCCAAGTGTACCCCAGAAGACACTACCAATGGTGTTGGGCAGTACAAGCTTGCTGTAGTTTCTGGAGTTAAATGATAGCATTCACGAAGTTCCTTCCATCCAATACCCTGTGCTACCTCCGGGAAGATTGCAGATACCTGACCTAGCATTACATTTCCGAAATAATGGGATGATTTGTTCAGAGTACTCCCGAATAAAGAGCGTGAATGTTCCCGGTCGTGCTTCCAAGCATAAGCTACCAGTGAGCTTGTCTCAGGCTGTGAGAATGGATAAGGACAGCTGGAAGCAATGGTGTTCTTCTCAGCCGGAACCCGGTGTGGTCAGTGTGCAGCCTGACACTCGAAACTCATTCATCTTCCTTTCTAAGTCCTTTGACATGGAGTCCAACCCTTGGGCAGAACCCCAGATTTTCTTCAGTACTTCACATGTTCTCTCGTTGGGCTGTTCCAGATCCCTCTTCATGTTGCAGCACACCAAGGCTTTGGATTCCTCCAGCACTATTCGATTACATGAGACAAGCTTCTTGATCTGAGCCACCAATTTCCTGAGTGAAGGTCCAGGACCCAAACAGCTGGGAGAGAAGGCCGTTGCCAATGCCTCCTGTGTGATCAGTTTCAACCCACTGAGCATCGTCTCGCTTGCAGCTGGTCGTCCCATGATTTCGGAAACGTAATGGTAGATCAGCTATCTGGAATCTGCCCAGAGGTAGAAGAGGGTGTTGGAAACCAAGTCTTTTCATTAGCCTAAACCATATCACAAAGAGGCAGTACGGATGCTCCTAGTCGAACGGCTGGGCCATTGATTGCTTCAGTAATACGCAGCTTAGGCTGAACAATAGCATTCAGGAAGTTCCTTCTATCAAACCACGAAACAGTCCCGAACCTGGGCCCAATCGCATCTACTCTGTACTTGAGAGACGAGACAAGATTGGGATTGTTCACGGTGGTATGACTGTAGATTGTTCACGACGTTTCCAGTAGCTTCTGCCGTTTTAATGCTTGCTCTCTTTCTGTCCTCTGTCAAACGTCGTAAAAAATAAATAAGGCCAAGTGCACCACGGAAGACCCTACCAATGGCGCTGAGCAGTCCAAGCTTGCTGTACTTTCTGGAGTCAGTACTCCCGAATAAATAGCGTGAATGTTCCCAGTCCTGCTTGCAAGCATAAGCTACCAGTGAGCTTGTTTCAGGCTGTGAGAATGGATAAGGACAGCTGGAAGCAATGGTGTTCTTCTCAGCCGGCACCTGATGTGGTCAGTGTGCAGCTTGACACTCGAAACTCATTCATCTTCCTGTGTAAGTCCTTTCACATGGAGTCCAACCCTTGGGCAGAACCCCAGATTTTCTTCAGTACTTCACATGTTCTCTCGTTGGCCTGTTCCAGATCCCTCTTCATGTTGCAGCGCACCAAGGCTTTGGATTCCTCCAGCACTATTCGATTACATGAGACAAGCTTCTTGATCTGAGCCACCAATTTCCTGAGTGAAGGTCCAGGACCCAAACAGCTGGGAGAGAAGGCCCTTGCCAAATGCCTCCTGTGTGATCAGTTTCAACCCACTGAGCATCGTCTCGCTTGCAGCTGGTCGTCCCATGATTTCGGAAACGTAATGGTAGATCAGCTATCTGGAATCTGCCCAGAGGTAGAAGAGGGTGTTGGAAACCAAGTCTTTTCATTAGCCTAAACCATATCACAAAGAGGCAGTACGGATGCTCCTAGTCGAACGGCTGGGCCATTGAGTGCTTCAGCAATACGCAGCTTAGGCTCAACAATAGCATTCAGGAAGTTCCTTCTATCAAACCACGAAACAGTCCCGAACCTGGGCCCAATCGCATCTACTCTGGACTTGAGAGACGAGACAAGATTGGGATCGTTCACGGTGGTATGACTGTAGATTGTTCACGACGTTTCCAGTGGCTTCTGCCGTTTTAATGCTTGCTCTCTTTCTGTCCTCTGTCAAACGTCGTAAAAAATAAATAAGGCCAAGTGCACCACGGAAGACCCTACCAATGGCGCTGAGCAGTCCAAGCTTGCTGTACTTTCTGGAGTCAGTACTCCCGAATAAATAGCGTGAATGTTCCCAGTCCTGCTTGCAAGCATAAGCTACCAGTGAGCTTGTTTCAGGCTGTGAGAATGGATAAGGACAGCTGGAAGCAATGGTGTTCTTCTCAGCCGGCACCTGATGTGGTCAGTGTGCAGCCTGACACTCGAAACTCATTCATCTTCCTTTCTAAGTCCTTTCACATGGAGTCCAACCCTTGGGCAGAACCCCAGATTTTCTTCAGTACTTCACATGTTCTCTCGTTGGCCTGTTCCAGATCCCTCTTCATGTTGCAGCGCACGAAGGCTTTGGATTCCTCCAGCACTATTCGATTACATGAGACAAGCTTCTTGATCTGAGCCACCAATTTCCTGAGTGAAGGTCCAGGACCCAAACAGCTGGGAGAGAAGGCCGTTGCCAAATGCCTCCTGTGTGATCAGTTTCAACCCACTGAGCATCGTCTCGCTTGCAGCTGGTCGTCCCATGATTTCGGAAACGTAATGGTAGATCAGCTATCTGGAATCTGCCCAGAGGTAGAAGAGGGTGTTGGAAACCAAGTCTTTTCATTAGCCTAAACCATATCACAAAGAGGCAGTACGGATGCTCCTAGTCGAACGGCTGGGCCATTGAGTGCTTCAGTAATAGACAGCTTCAGTTAAATGATAGCATTCACGAAGTTCCTTCTATCCAGCTACGAAACAGTCCCGAACCTGGGCCCAATCGCATCTACTCTGTACTTGAGAGACGAGACAAGATTGGGAACGTTCACGGTGGTATGACTGTAGATTGTTCACGACGTTTCCAGTGGCTTCTGCCATTTTAATACTTGCTCTCTTTCTGTCCTCTGTCAAACGTCGTAAAAAATAAATAAGGCCAAGTGCACCGCAGAAGACCCTACCAATGGTGCTGAGCAGTACAAGCTTGCTGTAGTTTCTGGAGTTAAATGATAGCATTCACGAAGTTCCTTCCATCCAATACCCTGTGCTACCTCCGGGAAGATTGCAGATACCTGACCTAGCATTACATTTCCGAAATAATGGGATGATTTGTTCAGAGTACTCCCGAATAAATAGCGTGAATATTCCCGGTCGTGCTTCCAAGCATAAGCTACCAGTGAGCTTGTCTCAGGCTGTGAGAATGGATAAGGACAGCTGGAAGCAATGGTGTTCTTCTCAGCCGGAACCCGGTGTGGTCAGTGTGCAGCCTGACACTCGAAACTCATTCATCTTCCTTTCTAAGTCCTTTGACATGGAGTCCAACCCTTGGGCAGAACCCCAGATTTTCTTCAGTACTTCACATGTTCTCTCGTTGGGCTGTTCCAGATCCCTCTTCATGTTGCAGCACACCAAGGCTTTGGATTCCTCCAGCACTATTCGATTACATGAGACAAGCTTCTTGATCTGAGCCACCAATTTCCTGAGTGAAGGTCCAGGACCCAAACAGCTGGGAGAGAAGGCCGTTGCCAAATGCCTCCTGTGTGATCAGTTTCAACCCACTGAGCATCGTCTCGCTTGCAGCTGGTCGTCCCATGATTTCGGAAACGTAATGGTAGATCAGCTATCTGGAATCTGCCCAGAGGTAGAAGAGGGTGTTGGAAACCAAGTCTTTTCATTAGCCTAAACCATATCACAAAGAGGCAGTACCGATGCTCCTAGTCGAACGGCTGGTCCATTGAGTGCTTCAGCAATAGGCAGCTTAGGCTCAACAATAGCATTCAGGAAGTTCCTTCTATCAAACCACGAAACAGTCCCGAACCTGGGCCCAATCGCATCTACTCTGTACTTGAGAGACGAGACAAGATTGGGATCGTTCACGGTGGTATGACTGTAGATTGTTCACGACGTTTCCAGTGGCTTCTGCCGTTTTAATGCTTGCTCTCTTTCTGTCCTCTGTCAAACGTCGTAAAAAATAAATAAGGCCAAGTGCACCACGGAAGACCCTACCAATGGCGCTGAGCAGTCCAAGCTTGCTGTACTTTCTGGAGTCAGTACTCCCGAATAAATAGCGTGAATGTTCCCAGTCCTGCTTGCAAGCATAAGCTACCAGTGAGCTTGTTTCAGGCTGTGAGAATGGATAAGGACAGCTGGAAGCAATGGTGTTCTTCTCAGCCGGCACCTGATGTGGTCAGTGTGCAGCCTGACACTCGAAACTCATTCATCTTCCTTTCTAAGTCCTTTGACATGGAGTCCAACCCTTGGGCAGAACCCCAGATTTTCTTCAGTACTTCACATGTTCTCTCGTTGGCCTGTTCCAGATCCCTCTTCATGTTGCAGTGCACCAAGGCTTTGGAGTCCTCCAGCACTATTCGATTACATGAGACAAGCTTCTTGATCTGAGCCACCAATTTCCTGAGTGAAGGTCCAGGACCCAAACAGCTGGGAGAGAAGGCCGTTGCCAAATGCCTCCTGTGTGATCAGTTTCAACCCACTGAGCATCGTCTCGCTTGCAGCTGGTCGTCCCATGATTTCGGAAACGTAATGGTAGATCAGCTATCTGGAATCTGCCCAGAGGTAGAAGAGGGTGTTGGAAACCAAGTCTTTTCATTAGCCTAAACCATATCACAAAGAGGCAGTACGGATGCTCCTAGTCGAACGGCTGGGCCATTGAGTGCTTCAGCAATACGCAGCTTAGGCTCAACAATAGCATTCAGGAAGTTCCTTCTATCAAACCACGAAACAGTCCCGAACCTGGGCCCAATCGCATCTACTCTGTACTTGAGAGACGAGACAAGATTGGGAACGTTCACGGTGGTATGACTGTAGATTGTTCACGACGTTTCCAGTGTCTTCTGCCGTTTTAATACTTGCTCTCTTTCTGTCCTCTGTCAAACGTCGTAAAAAATAAATAAGGCCAAGTGCACCCCAGAAGACCCTACCAATGGTGCTGAGCAGTAGAAGCTTGCTGTAGTTTCTGGAGTTAAATGATAGCATTCACGAAGTTCCTTCCATCCAATACCGTGTGCTACCTCCGGGAAGATTGCAGATACCTGACCTAGCATTACATTTCCGAAATAATGGGATGATTTGTTCAGAGTACTCCCGAATAAATAGCGTGAATGTTCCCGGTCGTGCTTCCAAGCATAAGCTACCAGTGAGCTTGTCTCAGGCTGTGAGAATGGATAAGGACAGCTGGAAGCAATGGTGTTCTTCTCAGCCGGAACCCGGTGTGGTCAGTGTGCAGCCTGACACTCGAAACTCATTCATCTTCCTTTCTAAGTCCTTTGACATGGAGTCCAACCCTTGGGCAGAACCCCAGATTTTCTTCAGTACTTCACATGTTCTCTCGTTGGGCTGTTCCAGATCCCTCTTCATGTTGCAGCACACCAAGGCTTTGGATTCCTCCAGCACTATTCGATTACATGAGACAAGCTTCTTGATCTGAGCCACCAATTTCCTGAGTGAAGGTCCAGGACCCAAACAGCTGGGAGAGAAGGCCGTTGCCAATGCCTCCTGTGTGATCAGTTTCAACCCACTGAGCATCGTCTCGCTTGCAGCTGGTCGTCCCATGATTTCGGAAACGTAATGGTAGATCAGCTATCTGGAATCTGCCCAGAGGTAGAAGAGGGTGTTGGAAACCAAGTCTTTTCATTAGCCTAAACCATATCACAAAGAGGCAGTACCGATGCTCCTAGTCGAACGGCTGGGCCATTGATTGCTTCAGTAATACGCAGCTTAGGCTGAACAATAGCATTCAGGAAGTTCCTTCTATCAAACCACGAAACAGTCCCGAACCTGGGCCCAATCGCATCTACTCTGTACTTGAGAGACGAGACAAGATTGGGATTGTTCACGGTGGTATGACTGTAGATTGTTCACGACGTTTCCAGTAGCTTCTGCCGTTTTAATGCTTGCTCTCTTTCTGTCCTCTGTCAAACGTCGTAAAAAATAAATAAGGCCAAGTGCACCACGGAAGACCCTACCAATGGCGCTGAGCAGTCCAAGCTTGCTGTACTTTCTGGAGTCAGTACTCCCGAATAAATAGCGTGAATGTTCCCAGTCCTGCTTGCAAGCATAAGCTACCAGTGAGCTTGTTTCAGGCTGTGAGAATGGATAAGGACAGCTGGAAGCAATGGTGTTCTTCTCAGCCGGCACCTGATGTGGTCAGTGTGCAGCCTGACACTCGAAACTCATTCATCTTCCTTTCTAAGTCCTTTCACATGGAGTCCAACCCTTGGGCAGAACCCCAGATTTTCTTCAGTACTTCACATGTTCTCTCGTTGGCCTGTTCCAGATCCCTCTTCATGTTGCAGCGCACCAAGGCTTTGGATTCCTCCAGCACTATTCGATTACATGAGACAAGCTTCTTGATCTGAGCCACCAATTTCCTGAGTGAAGGTCCAGGACCCAAACAGCTGGGAGAGAAGGCCGTTGCCAAATGCCTCCTGTGTGATCAGTTTCAACCCACTGAGCATCGTCTCGCTTGCAGCTGGTCGTCCCATGATTTCGGAAACGTAATGGTAGATCAGCTATCTGGAATCTGCCCAGAGGTAGAAGAGGGTGTTGGAAACCAAGTCTTTTCATTAGCCTAAACCATATCACAAAGAGGCAGTACGGATGCTCCTAGTCGAACGGCTGGGCCATTGAGTGCTTCAGTAATAGACAGCTTCAGTTAAATGATAGCATTCACGAAGTTCCTTCTATCCAGCTACGAAACAGTCCCGAACCTGGGCCCAATCGCATCTACTCTGTACTTGAGAGACGAGACAAGATTGGGAACGTTCACGGTGGTATGACTGTAGATTGTTCACGACGTTTCCAGTGGCTTCTGCCATTTTAATACTTGCTCTCTTTCTGTCCTCTGTCAAACGTCGTAAAAAATAAATAAGGCCAAGTGCACCGCAGAAGACCCTACCAATGGTGCTGAGCAGTACAAGCTTGCTGTAGTTTCTGGAGTTAAATGATAGCATTCACGAAGTTCCTTCCATCCAATACCCTGTGCTACCTCCGGGAAGATTGCAGATACCTGACCTAGCATTACATTTCCGAAATAATGGGATGATTTGTTCAGAGTACTCCCGAATAAATAGCGTGAATATTCCCGGTCGTGCTTCCAAGCATAAGCTACCAGTGAGCTTGTCTCAGGCTGTGAGAATGGATAAGGACAGCTGGAAGCAATGGTGTTCTTCTCAGCCGGAACCCGGTGTGGTCAGTGTGCAGCCTGACACTCGAAACTCATTCATCTTCCTTTCTAAGTCCTTTGACATGGAGTCCAACCCTTGGGCAGAACCCCAGATTTTCTTCAGTACTTCACATGTTCTCTCGTTGGGCTGTTCCAGATCCCTCTTCATGTTGCAGCACACCAAGGCTTTGGATTCCTCCAGCACTATTCGATTACATGAGACAAGCTTCTTGATCTGAGCCACCAATTTCCTGAGTGAAGGTCCAGGACCCAAACAGCTGGGAGAGAAGGCCGTTGCCAAATGCCTCCTGTGTGATCAGTTTCAACCCACTGAGCATCGTCTCGCTTGCAGCTGGTCGTCCCATGATTTCGGAAACGTAATGGTAGATCAGCTATCTGGAATCTGCCCAGAGGTAGAAGAGGGTGTTGGAAACCAAGTCTTTTCATTAGCCTAAACCATATCACAAAGAGGCAGTACCGATGCTCCTAGTCGAACGGCTGGTCCATTGAGTGCTTCAGCAATAGGCAGCTTAGGCTCAACAATAGCATTCAGGAAGTTCCTTCTATCAAACCACGAAACAGTCCCGAACCTGGGCCCAATCGCATCTACTCTGTACTTGAGAGACGAGACAAGATTGGGATCGTTCACGGTGGTATGACTGTAGATTGTTCACGACGTTTCCAGTGGCTTCTGCCGTTTTAATGCTTGCTCTCTTTCTGTCCTCTGTCAAACGTCGTAAAAAATAAATAAGGCCAAGTGCACCACGGAAGACCCTACCAATGGCGCTGAGCAGTCCAAGCTTGCTGTACTTTCTGGAGTCAGTACTCCCGAATAAATAGCGTGAATGTTCCCAGTCCTGCTTGCAAGCATAAGCTACCAGTGAGCTTGTTTCAGGCTGTGAGAATGGATAAGGACAGCTGGAAGCAATGGTGTTCTTCTCAGCCGGCACCTGATGTGGTCAGTGTGCAGCCTGACACTCGAAACTCATTCATCTTCCTTTCTAAGTCCTTTGACATGGAGTCCAACCCTTGGGCAGAACCCCAGATTTTCTTCAGTACTTCACATGTTCTCTCGTTGGCCTGTTCCAGATCCCTCTTCATGTTGCAGTGCACCAAGGCTTTGGATTCCTCCAGCACTATTCGATTACATGAGACAAGCTTCTTGATCTGAGCCACCAATTTCCTGAGTGAAGGTCCAGGACCCAAACAGCTGGGAGAGAAGGCCGTTGCCAAATGCCTCCTGTGTGATCAGTTTCAACCCACTGAGCATCGTCTCGCTTGCAGCTGGTCGTCCCATGATTTCGGAAACGTAATGGTAGATCAGCTATCTGGAATCTGCCCAGAGGTAGAAGAGGGTGTTGGAAACCAAGTCTTTTCATTAGCCTAAACCATATCACAAAGAGGCAGTACGGATGCTCCTAGTCGAACGGCTGGGCCATTGAGTGCTTCAGCAATACGCAGCTTAGGCTCAACAATAGCATTCAGGAAGTTCCTTCTATCAAACCACGAAACAGTCCCGAACCTGGGCCCAATCGCATCTACTCTGTACTTGAGAGACGAGACAAGATTGGGAACGTTCACGGTGGTATGACTGTAGATTGTTCACGACGTTTCCAGTGTCTTCTGCCGTTTTAATACTTGCTCTCTTTCTGTCCTCTGTCAAACGTCGTAAAAAATAAATAAGGCCAAGTGCACCCCAGAAGACCCTACCAATGGTGCTGAGCAGTAGAAGCTTGCTGTAGTTTCTGGAGTTAAATGATAGCATTCACGAAGTTCCTTCCATCCAATACCGTGTGCTACCTCCGGGAAGATTGCAGATACCTGACCTAGCATTACATTTCCGAAATAATGGGATGATTTGTTCAGAGTACTCCCGAATAAATAGCGTGAATGTTCCCGGTCGTGCTTCCAAGCATAAGCTACCAGTGAGCTTGTCTCAGGCTGTGAGAATGGATAAGGACAGCTGGAAGCAATGGTGTTCTTCTCAGCCGGAACCCGGTGTGGTCAGTGTGCAGCCTGACACTCGAAACTCATTCATCTTCCTTTCTAAGTCCTTTGACATGGAGTCCAACCCTTGGGCAGAACCCCAGATTTTCTTCAGTACTTCACATGTTCTCTCGTTGGGCTGTTCCAGATCCCTCTTCATGTTGCAGCACACCAAGGCTTTGGATTCCTCCAGCACTATTCGATTACATGAGACAAGCTTCTTGATCTGAGCCACCAATTTCCTGAGTGAAGGTCCAGGACCCAAACAGCTGGGAGAGAAGGCCGTTGCCAATGCCTCCTGTGTGATCAGTTTCAACCCACTGAGCATCGTCTCGCTTGCAGCTGGTCGTCCCATGATTTCGGAAACGTAATGGTAGATCAGCTATCTGGAATCTGCCCAGAGGTAGAAGAGGGTGTTGGAAACCAAGTCTTTTCATTAGCCTAAACCATATCACAAAGAGGCAGTACCGATGCTCCTAGTCGAACGGCTGGGCCATTGATTGCTTCAGTAATACGCAGCTTAGGCTGAACAATAGCATTCAGGAAGTTCCTTCTATCAAACCACGAAACAGTCCCGAACCTGGGCCCAATCGCATCTACTCTGTACTTGAGAGATGAGACAAGATTGGGATTGTTCACGGTGGTATGACTGTAGATTGTTCACGACGTTTCCAGTAGCTTCTGCCGTTTTAATGCTTGCTCTCTTTCTGTCCTCTGTCAAACGTCGTAAAAAATAAATAAGGCCAAGTGCACCACGGAAGACCCTACCAATGGCGCTGAGCAGTCCAAGCTTGCTGTACTTTCTGGAGTCAGTACTCCCGAATAAATAGCGTGAATGTTCCCAGTCCTGCTTGCAAGCATAAGCTACCAGTGAGCTTGTTTCAGGCTGTGAGAATGGATAAGGACAGCTGGAAGCAATGGTGTTCTTCTCAGCCGGCACCTGATGTGGTCAGTGTGCAGCCTGACACTCGAAACTCATTCATCTTCCTTTCTAAGTCCTTTCACATGGAGTCCAACCCTTGGGCAGAACCCCAGATTTTCTTCAGTACTTCACATGTTCTCTCGTTGGCCTGTTCCAGATCCCTCTTCATGTTGCAGCGCACCAAGGCTTTGGATTCCTCCAGCACTATTCGATTACATGAGACAAGCTTCTTGATCTGAGCCACCAATTTCCTGAGTGAAGGTCCAGGACCCAAACAGCTGGGAGAGAAGGCCGTTGCCAAATGCCTCCTGTGTGATCAGTTTCAACCCACTGAGCATCGTCTCGCTTGCAGCTGGTCGTCCCATGATTTCGGAAACGTAATGGTAGATCAGCTATCTGGAATCTGCCCAGAGGTAGAAGAGGGTGTTGGAAACCAAGTCTTTTCATTAGCCTAAACCATATCACAAAGAGGCAGTACGGATGTTCCTAGTCGAACGGCTGGGCCATTGGCTGCTTCAGTAATAGACAGCTTCAGTTAAATGATAGCATTCGCGAAGTTCCTTCTATCCAGCTACGAAACAGTCCCGAACCTGGGCCCAATCGCATCTACTCTGTACTTGAGAGACGAGACAAGATTGGGAACGTTCACGGTGGTATGACTGTAGATTGTTCACGACGTTTCCAGTGGCTTCTGCCGTTTTAATACTTGCTCTCTTTCTGTCCTCTGTCAAACGTCGTAAAAAATAAATAAGGCCAAGTGTACCCCAGAAGACACTACCAATGGTGTTGGGCAGTACAAGCTTGCTGTAGTTTCTGGAGTTAAATGATAGCATTCACGAAGTTCCTTCCATCCAATACCCTGTGCTACCTCCGGGAAGATTGCAGATACCTGACCTAGCATTACATTTCCTAAATAATGGGATGATTTGTTCAGAGTACTCCCGAATAAAGAGCGTGAATGTTCCCGGTCGTGCTTCCAAGCATAAGCTACCAGTGAGCTTGTCTCAGGCTGTGAGAATGGATAAGGACAGCTGGAAGCAATGGTGTTCTTCTCAGCCGGAACCCGGTGTGGTCAGTGTGCAGCCTGACACTCGAAACTCATTCATCTTCCTTTCTAAGTCCTTTGACATGGAGTCCAACCCTTGGGCAGAACCCCAGATTTTCTTCAGTACTTCACATGTTCTCTCGTTGGGCTGTTCCAGATCCCTCTTCATGTTGCAGCGCACCAAGGCTTTGGATTCCTCCAGCACTATTCGATTACATGAGACAAGCTTCTTGATCTGAGCCACCAATTTCCTGAGTGAAGGTCCAGGACCCAAACAGCTGGGAGAGAAGGCCCTTGCCAAATGCCTCCTGTGTGATCAGTTTCAACCCACTGAGCATCGTCTCGCTTGCAGCTGGTCGTCCCATGATTTCGGAAACGTAATGGTAGATCAGCTATCTGGAATCTGCCCAGAGGTAGAAGAGGGTGTTGGAAACCAAGTCTTTTCATTAGCCTAAACCATATCACAAAGAGGCAGTACGGATGCTCCTAGTCGAACGGCTGGGCCATTGAGTGCTTCAGCAATACGCAGCTTAGGCTCAACAATAGCATTCAGGAAGTTCCTTCTATCAAACCACGAAACAGTCCCGAACCTGGGCCCAATCGCATCTACTCTGGACTTGAGAGACGAGACAAGATTGGGATCGTTCACGGTGGTATGACTGTAGATTGTTCACGACGTTTCCAGTGGCTTCTGCCGTTTTAATGCTTGCTCTCTTTCTGTCCTCTGTCAAACGTCGTAAAAAATAAATAAGGCCAAGTGCACCACGGAAGACCCTACCAATGGCGCTGAGCAGTCCAAGCTTGCTGTACTTTCTGGAGTCAGTACTCCCGAATAAATAGCGTGAATGTTCCCAGTCCTGCTTGCAAGCATAAGCTACCAGTGAGCTTGTTTCAGGCTGTGAGAATGGATAAGGACAGCTGGAAGCAATGGTGTTCTTCTCAGCCGGCACCTGATGTGGTCAGTGTGCAGCCTGACACTCGAAACTCATTCATCTTCCTTTCTAAGTCCTTTGACATGGAGTCCAACCCTTGGGCAGAACCCCAGATTTTCTTCAGTACTTCACATGTTCTCTCGTTGGCCTGTTCCAGATCCCTCTTCATGTTGCAGTGCACCAAGGCTTTGGATTCCTCCAGCACTATTCGATTACATGAGACAAGCTTCTTGATCTGAGCCACCAATTTCCTGAGTGAAGGTCCAGGACCCAAACAGCTGGGAGAGAAGGCCGTTGCCAAATGCCTCCTGTGTGATCAGTTTCAACCCACTGAGCATCGTCTCGCTTGCAGCTGGTCGTCCCATGATTTCGGAAACGTAATGGTAGATCAGCTATCTGGAATCTGCCCAGAGGTAGAAGAGGGTGTTGGAAACCAAGTCTTTTCATTAGCCTAAACCATATCACAAAGAGGCAGTACGGATGCTCCTAGTCGAACGGCTGGGCCATTGAGTGCTTCAGCAATACGCAGCTTAGGCTCAACAATAGCATTCAGGAAGTTCCTTCTATCAAACCACGAAACAGTCCCGAACCTGGGCCCAATCGCATCTACTCTGTACTTGAGAGACGAGACAAGATTGGGAACGTTCACGGTGGTATGACTGTAGATTGTTCACGACGTTTCCAGTGGCTTCTGCCGTTTTAATGCTTGCTCTCTTTCTGTCCTCTGTCAAACGTCGTAAAAAATAAGGCCAAGTGCACCCCAGAAGACCCTACCAATGGTGCGGAGCAGTACAAGCTTGCTGTAGTTTCTGGAGTTAAATGATAGCATTCACGAAGTTCCTTCCATCCAATACCCTGTGCTACCTCCGGGAAGATTGCAGATACCTGACCTAGCATTACATTTCCGAAATAATGGGATGATTTGTTCAGAGTACTCCCGAATAAATAGCGTGAATGTTCCCGGTCGTGCTTCCAAGCATAAGCTACCAGTGAGCTTGTCTCAGGCTGTGAGAATGGATAAGGACAGCTGGAAGCAATGGTGTTCTTCTCAGCCGGAACCCGGTGTGGTCAGTGTGCAGCCTGACACTCGAAACTCATTCATCTTCCTTTCTAAGTCCTTTGACATGGAGTCCAACCCTTGGGCAGAACCCCAGATTTTCTTCAGTACTTCACATGTTCTCTCGTTGGGCTGTTCCAGATCCCTCTTCATGTTGCAGCACACCAAGGCTTTGGATTCCTCCAGCACTATTCGATTACATGAGACAAGCTTCTTGATCTGAGCCACCAATTTCCTGAGTGAAGGTCCAGGACCCAAACAGCTGGGAGAGAAGGCCGTTGCCAATGCCTCCTGTGTGATCAGTTTCAACCCACTGAGCATCGTCTCGCTTGCAGCTGGTCGTCCCATGATTTCGGAAACGTAATGGTAGATCAGCTATCTGGAATCTGCCCAGAGGTAGAAGAGGGTGTTGGAAACCAAGTCTTTTCATTAGCCTAAACCATATCACAAAGAGGCAGTACGGATGCTCCTAGTCGAA
This sequence comes from Pan paniscus, assembly GCF_029289425.2. Taxonomy (NCBI): domain Eukaryota; kingdom Metazoa; phylum Chordata; class Mammalia; order Primates; family Hominidae; genus Pan; species Pan paniscus. The sequence goes on along the minus strand of NC_073272.2, from coordinate 11,201,053 downwards.
CGGCTGGGCCATTGAGTGCTTCAGCAATACGCAGCTTAGGCTCAACAATAGCATTCAGGAAGTTCCTTCTATCAAACCACGAAACAGTCCCGAACCTGGGCCCAATCGCATCTACTCTGTACTTGAGAGACGAGACAAGATTGGGATCGTTCACGGTGGTATGACTGTAGATTGTTCACGACGTTTCCAGTGGCTTCTGCCGTTTTAATACTTGCTCTCTTTCTGTCCTCTGTCAAACGTCGTAAAAAATAAATAAGGCCAAGTGCACCGCAGAAGACCCTACCAATGGTGCTGAGCAGTACAAGCTTGCTGTAGTTTCTGGAGTTAAATGATAGCATTCACGAAGTTCCTTCCATCCAATACCCTGTGCTACCTCCGGGAAGATTGCAGATACCTGACCTAGCATTACATTTCCGAAATAATGGGATGATTTGTTCAGAGTACTCCCGAATAAATAGCGTGAATGTTCCCGGTCGTGCTTCCAAGCATAAGCTACCAGTGAGCTTGTCTCAGGCTGTGAGAATGGATAAGGACAGCTGGAAGCAATGGTGTTCTTCTCAGCCGGAACCCGGTGTGGTCAGTGTGCAGCCTGACACTCGAAACTCATTCATCTTCCTTTCTAAGTCCTTTGACATGGAGTCCAACCCTTGGGCAGAACCCCAGATTTTCTTCAGTACTTCACATGTTCTCTCGTTGGGCTGTTCCAGATCCCTCTTCATGTTGCAGCACACCAAGGCTTTGGATTCCTCCAGCACTATTCGATTACATGAGACAAGCTTCTTGATCTGAGCCACCAATTTCCTGAGTGAAGGTCCAGGACCCAAACAGCTGGGAGAGAAGGCCGTTGCCAATGCCTCCTGTGTGATCAGTTTCAACCCACTGAGCATCGTCTCGCTTGCAGCTGGTCGTCCCATGATTTCGGAAACGTAATGGTAGATCAGCTATCTGGAATCTGCCCAGAGGTAGAAGAGGGTGTTGGAAACCAAGTCTTTTCATTAGCCTAAACCATATCACAAAGAGGCAGTACGGATGCTCCTAGTCGAACGGCTGGGCCATTGAGTGCTTCAGCAATACGCAGCTTAGGCTGAACAATAGCATTCAGGAAGTTCCTTCTATCAAACCACGAAACAGTCCCGAACCTGGGCCCAATCGCATCTACTCTGTACTTGAGAGACGAGACAAGATTGGGATCGTTCACGGTGGTATGACTGTAGATTGTTCACGACGTTTCCAGTGGCTTCTGCCGTTTTAATACTTGCTCTCTTTCTGTCCTCTGTCAAACGTCGTAAAAAATAAATAAGGCCAAGTGCACCGCAGAAGACCCTACCAATGGTGCTGAGCAGTACAAGCTTGCTGTAGTTTCTGGAGTTAAATGATAGCATTCACGAAGTTCCTTCCATCCAATACCCTGTGCTACCTCCGGGAAGATTGCAGATACCTGACCTAGCATTACATTTCCGAAATAATGGGATGATTTGTTCAGAGTACTCCCGAATAAATAGCGTGAATATTCCCGGTCGTGCTTCCAAGCATAAGCTACCAGTGAGCTTGTCTCAGGCTGTGAGAATGGATAAGGACAGCTGGAAGCAATGGTGTTCTTCTCAGCCGGAACCCGGTGTGGTCAGTGTGCAGCCTGACACTCGAAACTCATTCATCTTCCTTTCTAAGTCCTTTGACATGGAGTCCAACCCTTGGGCAGAACCCCAGATTTTCTTCAGTACTTCACATGTTCTCTCGTTGGGCTGTTCCAGATCCCTCTTCATGTTGCAGCACACCAAGGCTTTGGATTCCTCCAGCACTATTCGATTACATGAGACAAGCTTCTTGATCTGAGCCACCAATTTCCTGAGTGAAGGTCCAGGACCCAAACAGCTGGGAGAGAAGGCCGTTGCCAAATGCCTCCTGTGTGATCAGTTTCAACCCACTGAGCATCGTCTCGCTTGCAGCTGGTCGTCCCATGATTTCGGAAACGTAATGGTAGATCAGCTATCTGGAATCTGCCCAGAGGTAGAAGAGGGTGTTGGAAACCAAGTCTTTTCATTAGCCTAAACCATATCACAAAGAGGCAGTACCGATGCTCCTAGTCGAACGGCTGGTCCATTGAGTGCTTCAGCAATAGGCAGCTTAGGCTCAACAATAGCATTCAGGAAGTTCCTTCTATCAAACCACGAAACAGTCCCGGACCTGGGCCCAATCGCATCTACTCTGTACTTGAGAGACGAGACAAGATTGGGATTGTTCACGGTGGTATGACTGTAGATTGTTCACGACGTTTCCAGTGGCTTCTGCCGTTTTAATGCTTGCTCTCTTTCTGTCCTCTGTCAAACGTCGTAAAAAATAAATAAGGCCAAGTGCACCACGGAAGACCCTACCAATGGCGCTGAGCAGTCCAAGCTTGCTGTACTTTCTGGAGTCAGTACTCCCGAATAAATAGCGTGAATGTTCCCAGTCCTGCTTGCAAGCATAAGCTACCAGTGAGCTTGTTTCAGGCTGTGAGAATGGATAAGGACAGCTGGAAGCAATGGTGTTCTTCTCAGCCGGCACCTGATGTGGTCAGTGTGCAGCCTGACACTCGAAACTCATTCATCTTCCTTTCTAAGTCCTTTCACATGGAGTCCAACCCTTGGGCAGAACCCCAGATTTTCTTCAGTACTTCACATGTTCTCTCGTTGGCCTGTTCCAGATCCCTCTTCATGTTGCAGCGCACCAAGGCTTTGGATTCCTCCAGCACTATTCGATTACATGAGACAAGCTTCTTGATCTGAGCCACCAATTTCCTGAGTGAAGGTCCAGGACCCAAACAGCTGGGAGAGAAGGCCGTTGCCAAATGCCTCCTGTGTGATCAGTTTCAACCCACTGAGCATCGTCTCGCTTGCAGCTGGTCGTCCCATGATTTCGGAAACGTAATGGTAGATCAGCTATCTGGAATCTGCCCAGAGGTAGAAGAGGGTGTTGGAAACCAAGTCTTTTCATTAGCCTAAACCATATCACAAAGAGGCAGTACGGATGCTCCTAGTCGAACGGCTGGGCCATTGAGTGCTTCAGCAATACGCAGCTTAGGCTCAACAATAGCATTCAGGAAGTTCCTTCTATCAAACCACGAAACAGTCCCGAACCTGGGCCCAATCGCATCTACTCTGTACTTGAGAGACGAGACAAGATTGGGATCGTTCACGGTGGTATGACTGTAGATTGTTCACGACGTTTCCAGTGGCTTCTGCCGTTTTAATGCTTGCTCTCTTTCTGTCCTCTGTCAAACGTCGTAAAAAATAAATAAGGCCAAGTGCACCCCAGAAGACCCTACCAATGGTGCTGAGCAGTACAAGCTTGCTGTAGTTTCTGGAGTTAAATGATAGCATTCACGAAGTTCCTTCCATCCAATACCCTGTGCTACCTCCGGGAAGATTGCAGATACCTGACCTAGCATTACATTTCCGAAATAATGGGATGATTTGTTCAGAGTACTCCCGAATAAATAGCGTGAATGTTCCCGGTCGTGCTTCCAAGCATAAGCTACCAGTGAGCTTGTCTCAGGCTGTGAGAATGGATAAGGACAGCTGGAAGCAATGGTGTTCTTCTCAGCCGGAACCCGGTGTGGTCAGTGTGCAGCCTGACACTCGAAACTCATTCATCTTCCTTTCTAAGTCCTTTGACATGGAGTCCAACCCTTGGGCAGAACCCCAGATTTTCTTCAGTACTTCACATGTTCTCTCGTTGGGCTGTTCCAGATCCCTCTTCATGTTGCAGCACACCAAGGCTTTGGATTCCTCCAGCACTATTCGATTACATGAGACAAGCTTCTTGATCTGAGCCACCAATTTCCTGAGTGAAGGTCCAGGACCCAAACAGCTGGGAGAGAAGGCCGTTGCCAATGCCTCCTGTGTGATCAGTTTCAACCCACTGAGCATCGTCTCGCTTGCAGCTGGTCGTCCCATGATTTCGGAAACGTAATGGTAGATCAGCTATCTGGAATCTGCCCAGAGGTAGAAGAGGGTGTTGGAAACCAAGTCTTTTCATTAGCCTAAACCATATCACAAAGAGGCAGTACGGATGCTCCTAGTCGAACGGCTGGGCCATTGAGTGCTTCAGCAATACGCAGCTTAGGCTGAACAATAGCATTCAGGAAGTTCCTTCTATCAAACCACGAAACAGTCCCGAACCTGGGCCCAATCGCATCTACTCTGTACTTGAGAGACGAGACAAGATTGGGATCGTTCACGGTGGTATGACTGTAGATTGTTCACGACGTTTCCATTAGCTTCTGCCGTTTTAATGCTTGCTCTCTTTCTGTCCTCTGTCAAATGTCGTAAAAAATAAATAAGGCCAAGTGCTCTACGGAAGACCCTACCAATGGCGCTGAGCAGTCCAAGCTTGCTGTACTTTCTGGAGTCAGTACTCCCGAATAAATAGCGTGAATGTTCCCAGTCCTGCTTGCAAGCATAAGCTACCAGTGAGCTTGTTTCAGGCTGTGAGAATGGATAAGCACAGCTGGAAGCAATGGTGTTCTTCTCAGCCGGAACCTAATGTGGTCAGTGTGCAGCCTGACACTCGAAACTCATTCATCTTCCTTTCTAAGTCCTTTCACATGGAGTCCAACCCTTGGACAGAACCTCAGATTTTCTTCACTACTTCACATGTTCTCTCATTGGCCTGTTGCAGATCCCTCTTCATGTTGTAGCGCACCAAGGCTTTGGATTCCTCCAGCACTATTCGATTACATGAGACAAGCTTCTTGATCTGAGCCACCAATTTCCTGAGTGAAGGTCCAGGACCCAAACAGCTGGGAGAGAAGGCCGTTGCCAAATGCCTCCTGTGTGATCAGTTTCAACCCACTGAGCATCGTCCCGCTTTCAGCTGGTCGTCTCATGATTTCGGAAACGTAATGGTAGATCAGCTATCTGGAATCTGCTCAGAGGTAGAAAAGGGTGTTGGAAACCAAGTCTTTTCATTAGCCTAAACCATATCACAAAGAGGCAGTACGGATGCTCCTAGTCGAATGGCTGGGATATTGACTGCTTCAATAATATTCAGTTTGAGTGATATGATAGCCTTCACGAAGTTTCTCCCATCCAAGTACTGAAGATGCCCTACCCTGGGCGCAGTCTCGTGTACTCTGTACTTCAGTGACCAGAGGAGATTGGAGCATTCACTGTGCTATGGCCGTAGATTATGTACAACGTTTCTGGTAGCTTCTCTTCTGCCATTTTAATTCTTTCTCTTTTTCTATCATATTGCGGGTCATATGGTCATAGATTATTCACTATGTTTCAGATAACTTCTTTTACTTCAGTAACAGGTTTTTTGAACGGAGTAATAGTATTCACAAAGTTCTTTGTGTCCATGCACTATACAGGGCAGATACTGCTGAGCTTCTGATATCTGAAGAAATCGTGCGTGTTTCGGATGGTATGGCCATGGATTATTCACGAAGTTTCTGTTAGCTTCTGCCTATTTAACACTTTCTTTTTTTCCTTCACTTTCAGAGTGATATGGCCATAGATTATTCACGACGTTTCTGATAGGTTCTCCCATTTTAATGCTTTCTCTTTTTCTGTCATCTGTCAAACACTGCATAAAATAAATAAAGTCAAGTCCACAACAGAAGACACTGTTAAAGGCGCTGAGCAGTACAAGCTTGTTGTAATCAGCAGTGGTTGTCAGAGCTGGTAGACTTTTTTCATTACAGCTGTATTTACTGAGTTATTCCCTGTTGATCTAGTGAATAAGATGCGGGTGAAGCCATCTTTTGTCCCGACCACAATAACTCTGTATCCATAGGCCCTTTCTGTTTGCCTCACACTGAAATGCAATCATTTGTTAAAAGGCTGTTCTCTTCTGTTGTCAATAAATTTCCTTTTACTGACAGTTACTTCTGTAACAGATGTCTGTATGTTGCTTGTCCCACTGGCTGTTAATGCATCTATGAATGTAGATGTAGCTTTCCTGTTAACGAGTAGGCCTGTGGCCATGGCTGCACTTACGGGGCCATGCACCTGAGGCACTAGCAGGTGTATCCAGGCTTGCTCCCCATCCTGGCCTACTCAGCACCATGGCCCAATAAAGCTTTGTCTGGCTTTTCCGCTGCCACTTTGGGTACTACCATTCCTCCTGACCCTGCTCTGTGGGGTCCAGTTTTTTGGGGCTCTCACTCTGAAAGCCATTCACTGCGTCCTGCTTAATGGGGCTCTTAGGCACGAGGATCTTGATACCTGACTTCACTAGGTCCATTTTCATCTGGCTGCAGAGAGACGGAGCTGTGTTCTTCCTGAACTGCTGGCTGGCAGCAAACAGCTGGCTGTTTTTGGATTCGTGATCTCTCCCAATCACTGGTGCCTTAGGAGAGGACTTAGAAAAGCTGCTGTTTGTGGATCTGGAGATTTGTTTCCTAGCATTGTTGGGAGAGGACCTGTTTGTTCTGGTCAATGTGCTCTCTTTCTGCCTTTCCGTGTGGTGTCTGTTGAAGTCGTGGATGTATTCCTGACAGTTCACGAGGTGCTGCTCTGGTTCCCAAGTGTTGTCCTCGCTGTTGTAGCCTTTTCGCTGAACCAAATACTCTGTCTTCCCTTTTTAATTTTTCCTTTTGTCAACAATCTTTTCAATCTAACCTGCCTTAGTTGGCATAGACCAATGTAATTCAGTTCGCTCCTCCTCAAATTTAAACAATTCGTCATTGATGGCAAGTAGTACCCAAGATAAGACTCTTCAGATGAAGAATCACAGCCTTTTCCCATCTCAGAAGAACAATGACTAAAATTTTAAGTTTGCAGTCCTACGCTTTTCCGAATTTAAATGATTTTGCTAATAATCATATCACCTCTATCAAAAATCTTTCTGAATTTTATTGTTATGCATAATCCTTTAATTATTATTATTAATTAATATTTTTATAGATCGGGTCTCACTATGTTGCCCAGGCTGGAGTGCAGTGGTTATTCACAGGTGCTCTCTCACTATTGATCAACACAGGAGGTTTGACCTGTTTCATTTCCATCCTGGGACAGTTCACCCCTCCTTAGGCAACCCGGTGGTCCCCTGCTCCTGGCAGGTCACTATCTATCTATCTATCTATCTATCTATCTATCTATCTATCTATCTATATTTTATTTATTTATTTTTTGAGTTGGAGTTTCGCTTTTGTCGCCCAGGCTGGAGTTCAGTGGCACCATCTCAGCTCACTGCAACCTCCACCTCCTGAGTTCAAGCGATTCTCCTGCCTCAGCCTCCCAAGTAGCTGCGATTACAGGCACCCACCACCACGTCAGGCTAATTTTTCTATTTTTTGTAGAGATGGGGTTTTGCCATGTTGACCTGGCTGGTCACGAACTCCTGACCTCAGGTGATCTACATGCCTTTGCCTCCCAAAGTGCTGGGATTACAAGTATGAGCCACTGTGTCAGCCCCAAACCACCATGTTGATACCAAACTTAGTGCAGACACTTGATCGGCATAGTATGCTACAGCCCAGAACCCCTGGGCTCAAGTGATTCTCCCACCTCAGCTTCCTGATAGCTGGGACTACACGCGTGCCCCACCCTGCCCTGCAGCACTCTTTTATTTTTATTACATAACTGTTTTCTGCCTATTGGAATAAGTTTGGCGAGGGTTTGGTATCAGTGTTTATAAGGCAGTTTCACTCTGTAGCTGCTGCATTGCCCTGCTCAGCTCACCCAGTCCCTTATTGGTGGACATTTCCTTTATTTCTTGACTTTTGTTACTCAAACAATGGCATAATGAATGTCTCTACATATGTGTTATTTTGCACATAGGTATTACTGTAGGAGGATTCTCAAAGAAGGATAGTTGGATCAGAGGAGTATAAGCTTTAAACTGTTCTCAGATATTGCCAAATACGTTCCCGGGTTTGTATCATTGGCATTTACCTTCCCCTTGGGGATTTTTCACTGGATACTGTTGCCCCATCCACATCGCCTAAGAGACACTCTGGCCAACAATGGAAGCGTGGACCTTTCGCTAATATCCCACAGCACACATAACATGGCTGAGATGGAGTGGCATTTGAAACCACATTTCATTAAAGGGAAACAGAGAAACTGTGTGCAACAAGAACATCTTGATTCTACTCCACGGCTCTCTCCCCATCTGCCCAGTCTTTGGCTTGCCTCCATGTGGTGGGCACTATCTTAATGTCTACCATCTGGGATCTATGCCTGTTATTGTTTTTATTTTATTTTACTTTTTTTAGAGGCAGGGTCTCACTCTGTTGCCCAGGCTAGAGTGCAATGGGGTGAACATAGCTCACTGCAGCCTTTACCTGCGAGGCTCAAGCAATCCTCCTGCCTCAGCCTTCCCTGCAGCTGGGACTACAGGTGCACACCACCACACCTGGCTCTTTTTAAATTTTTTCTAGAGACAGGGTCTCACTAGGTTGCCCAGGCTGGTCTGGAACTCTTGGACTCAAGTGATCCTCCCACCTTGGCCTCCCAAAGCTCTGGGATTACAGGTGTGAGCCATCATGACTGGCTTGTTATTATTATTATTATTGAGATAGAGTTTTGCTCTTGTCGTCCAGGCTGGAGTGCAATGACTCGATCTCTGCTTACTGCAACCTCTGCCTCCTGGGTTCAAGTGATTCTCCTGCCTCAGCTTCCCGAGTAGCTGGGATTACAGGTGTGCACCCCCATGCCCAGCTAATTTTTGTATTTTTAGTAGAGACAGGGTTTCGCCATGTTGGCCAGGCTGGTCTTGAACTCCTGAACTCTGGTGATCCTCCCACCTCGGCCCCCCAAAGTGCTGGGATTACAGGCATGAGCCATTGTGCACTGCTTGGCTTGTTATTTTTTTTAAAGCACTGACTGACATTTACTCTGGGCCACGTACTGTGTCATTTTGTATCATTGCTCCGTTTTTGTGAATGATTTTTGTATCACTTAGAATGCTTTTGAGTGTTAGTGACAGGACCTCAATCCATACTGGCTTAAACAATGACACTTTTCTATAACTAGAGCACTGTGCTGTGGTTTAGATACATATGGCAGCTCTACTCTTGGAAGCCTAGAGGAAGGTGGGTGTAGGCACCACCAATGGTGCCAATCAAGGGTCCAGACCCTTTCCATCTCTCCTATCTGCCCTTCTCTGTGGCTTGGCTCTGCTTTCTGGGTGGGCTCCCCGCATGGTGCCAGATTCCCAAAGCTGTTCTGGGTATTGCATCCAGACATTGTTAAATCCTGAGACAGAAGAGGGACTATTTTTTTTTCCTGTTTTCTTCTTAATAGACAGGAGGCTTTTTTCAGAAGCCCCCCGCCCAGCGAACATCCCTTCCCAGCTTCAAGGTCAGAACTGAGTCATGGGCTCACGTTTAAGTCAATCATAGGCAAAGGAAATGGGACTGTTATGAGTGACTGGGACCACTCAAGGTTCACCTTTGAACTGGGGGTTGGCTTGGCATCCTTTGACCCATGATGAGACGGAGTGGGCCCCTGAGTACAGTCAGGGTCCTGCTGGCCTGGGGGGCAGTGTTGAGGGGGGAGATGGGAGTTGGGGGCAGCAACAGGGTCTGCTCAGCTAGACATAATAGCAGCGAATTCCATCCTTGCAATAATCCCACAAGGACGGCGTGTTCATTTCCTGTGACTGCTGTAACAGCCACAAACCAAAAACTTATTTTCTCACAATTCTGGAGGATAGAAGTCCAAAATCAAGGGCCACGCTCTGTGCAGAACGCTTCCTTGCCTCTTCCTATCTTCTGACGCTTCTGGGCATTCCTCGGCCTGTGACAGCATAGCTCAAATCTCTGTCTCCGTCTTCACTCCCTGTGTGTATGTCTGGCTCCTCTGTTTCTGTGTCCACATTTCCTTCTTATAAGGATACCAGCCATAGGATGAGGGCCCACTCTAATCCAGTACATCACCTGCATTTCATTCCATTGGCAAAGACCTTTGTTGGCAAATAAAGGTACATTCACAGGTACTGGGGTTTGGGACTTGGACATAACATATTTTTGGAAGCGATCCAATTTAACCCAGTACAGAAGGTCCTATTTATATCCCTGATTTGCTGTTAGGAAGTTATAGTGCAAGAGCCTAAGTAGCTAGTATGTGGTAGAGATGTCTTTGGACCCAGCTAGTTTTATCCCTCCGTTCTGTGCTCATAGCCATTTCACCACACTTATAAGGCGAATGGCAGAGTAACAAAGATCTGTGAGATCATTATATTTTTTGTTGTTGTCAAATGACTGCAGAATGCATGACACAAATATTTATTGAACACCTACTATGTAACAGTGACTTTCTTTCTTTTTTTTTTTTTTTTGAGGCGGAGTCTTACTCTGTCGCCCAGGCTGGAGTGCAGTGGTGTGATCTCGGCTCACTGGAAGCTTCATCTCCTGGGTTCACGCCATTCTCCTGCCTCAGCCTCCCGAGTAGCTGGGACTACAGGCACCCGCCACCACACCCAGCTAATTTTTTTGTATTTTTAGTAGAGACAGGGTTTCACCATGTTAACCAGGATGGTCTCGATCTCCTGACCTCGTGATCTGCCCGCCTCGGACTCCTGAAGACTAGGATTACAGGCGTGAACCACTGCACCCGGACCTACCTACCTACCTTCCTTCTTTCCATCCTTCCTTCCTTCCTTCCTTTATTTTTTAGACAGAGTCTCGCTCTGTCACCCAGGCTGGAATGCAGTGGCGTGATCTCGGCTCACTGCAACCTTTGCCACCTGGGTTCAAGCAATTCTCTGCCTCAGCCTCCTGAGTAGCTGGGATTACAGGCGCCCGCCACCATGCCCGGCTAACTTTTGTATTTTTAGTAGAGACGGGGTTTCACCATCTTGGCCAGGCCGGTCTTGAACTCCTGACCTCGTGATCCACCTGCTTCGGCCTCCCAAAGTGCTGGGATTGCAGGTGTGAACCACCGTGCCCGGCCTTAACAGTGACTTTCTTGTACATGGGGCTACAGCATAATCAAAACAGAGTTCTTGTTATCTGCATTTGAGAGAAAAAATGAAATTGTGCCTGTTGAGCACTGAAAACAGGGCCCTCGATATGTTTCTGCCCATTCGGGTGGGGAAATGGAGAATGTGGTGAGTGTTGTTTCTGCCGTGCCCTGTCCTGCTCCTCGCCAGACTTCTTGCTGGGGAGATGCACACAGCAATTACATAGACCAGGTTAATCTCCCTCCTGCCTCCAGGAGCATGGGACACAATATTTCTTGCTAGCAAGAAGCAAGTCATTAAAAGCACACTTTCGGCGGGGCGCAGTGGCTCACGCCTGTAATCCCAGCACTTTGGGGGGCCGAGGAGGGCGGATCATGAGGTCAGGATATCGAGAGCATCCTGGCTAACACGGTGAAACCCCGTCTCTACTAAAAATACAAAAATTATCCGGGCGTGGTGGCAGGCGCATGTAGTCCCAGCTACTCGGGAGGCTGGGGCAGGAGAATGGCATGAACCCGGGAGGCGGAGCTTGCAGTGAGCCGAGATTGCGCCACTGCACTCCAGCCTGGGCGACAGAGCGAGACTCCGTCTCAAAAAAATAAAATAAATAAAATAAAATAAAAGCACACTTTCTTACTCAGCATTGTTTTCCCCCTGGAGTGTAAAAATCGTTGCTAAATTTCTACTGCAGGCAATGAAAACCAGCAATGAATGAAAACGTAGTGCAAAATTAACCTTGAGGGCATACCTGCGTTTTTTTCCCCTACTCATCATGAAGGAAGAGTTGATGTCAAAAGAACCCAAGCAAGGCTGGGTGCAGTGGCTCATGCCTGTCATCCCAGCACTTTGGGAGGCCAAGGTGGGAGGATCACTTGAGCCCAGGAGTTTGAGACCAGCCTGGGCAACACAGTGAGATCCCGTCTCTGCAAAAAATACATATAAAAATTATGTGTGTGGCGTGCATTATCGGTGTGATGGTGCATACCTGTAGTCCCAGCTACTCGGAAGTCTGAGGCAGGAAGGATCCCTTGAGCCCAGGAGTTTGGAGGCTACAGCGAGCTATGATCACACCACTGCACTCCAGCCTGGGCAGCAGAAGGAGGGACCCTGTCTCTTAGAAAAACAGAAAGAAAAACAACCCAAACAAATGTGACTAAGGGTCATGAGAGAGAGGAGCTGGGAGGGAGGGAGCCACGCTCTTTGGCCAGTCTTAACAGATGCCGCAGCCCAAGCCACAAGTCTCAGATCTGAGGCCAACATAAAGAGATTGGACAGGAAACACTGCTGTCTATACAAATGTTGATTCTCATTAGTGATTCTGAGTTCCAGCAGGCTCTGCAAAGAAATCCCATAAATAAAGGCATCCAGTCCCACCTTATCCACGCCTGCTTGGGAAATTCTTGCTCACCAGAGCTCTGCCAAATGAAAGCTCACATTGTTTTCTGGACTTTGACTCTTGACAAATACCTCTTAGAAGTTCTCTCTCTCTCTCGCTCTTTCTCTTTTTCTTCCACCAGTCACCTATTATTTCTAATTCAGGATTTCTGTGTAGAATAAGTGAATTGTTTAATGTTCAATCACTTAAGCCAAGGTGTTCCAAGATTTTTGAGGCTACTGATAGATCTCATCAGAATCCCAAATAGTAGGTATGCAAATATAGTTTTCTTTGGAACTCAAATAGGGGGATAAAAATAAAACTGTTAAAAGTTAGTTGCATCTTCTCTGGAAACCTGGAAAACAGCACTGTGACCCAGAAGTCACAGTTGGGCATTTATAGTAGAGAAATGAACACTTAGGTTAACATGAACTCCTGCCCATGAATGTCCATAGCAGCCGAAGTTTTAATAGCCAAAAAAATGCCACCAGCCCTGATGTCCTTCCATGGGCAAATGGTGGTACATTTGCAGCATGAAAAAGAAACATACTATTTATTTTTACACACAACTTGGATGAATCTCCAGGGAATTACACTGAGTATAAAAAGCCAGTCTCCTCAAAGGTCATATATTGTATGATTCCATTTATATAACATCCTTGAAATAACAGAATTATAGAGATGGAGAACAGATAGTTGATTGCCTGGGGTTGGGAAAAGACAAGGAGGATGCGGCCATAAGGGGTGACATGGGAGGCTTCCCTTGTGGTTAGAAAATGGTTCTGTGTCTTTTTTTTTTTTTTTTTTGAGACGGAGTCTTGCTCTGTTGCCCAGGCTGGAGTGCAGTGGTGCAATCTTGGGTCACTGCAACCTCCGCCTCCTGGGTTCAAGTGATTCTCCTGCCTCAGTCTCCTCAGTAGCTGGGACTACAGGCGCGCGCCACCACGCCCAGCTAATTTTTGTATTTTTAGTAGAGACGGGGTTTCACCATGTTGGCCAGGCTGGTCTCAAACTCCTGACCTCAAGTGATCCACTCGCTTCAGCCTCCCAAAGTGCTGGGATTGGTTCTGTGTCTTGATAGTGGTGGGGGATTATTTGAATCTATATCTGCAGTGTCATTTCATAAAATTGTACACAAAGACATACGCATATCATGAGTGTATGAAAAGATGTGAAATCCATATGATGTCTGTAGACTAATTGTATTAAGCTTTGTTGATTTCCTGGGTTTGAAATGCCCTATAGTTATGAGATACCACCATTGCAGGAAGTTGGGTGATGGGCACAAGAGGCTTCTCTGTATCATTTTTTGCAACTTCCTATGAGTCTATAATTATTTCAAAATGAAAAGTTTTAAAAAATTTGGTAGAAAAACATTGATGCCGAAGGAAATCATCAAAGACATTCATTGAATAAGTTCATAGATGCACTCTGCAAAAACTTTACCAGGGGCCGGGCGTAGTGGCTCAGGCCTGTAATCCCAGCACTTCTGGAGGCTGAGGCAGGTGGATCACCTGAGATTAGGAGTTCGAGACCAGCCTGGTCAACATAGTGAAACCCTGTCTCTACTAAAAAATACAAAAAAATTAGCCACACGTGGTGGCGGGCACCTGTAATCCCAGCTACTTGGGGGTTGAGGCAGGAGAATAGCTTGAACCTGGGAGGCGGAGGCTGCAGTGAGCTGAGGCCATGCCATGGCACTCCAGCCTGAGCGACAAGAGCAAGTCTCTGTCTAAAAAAAAAAAAAAAGTTTACCGGGCAGTGGGTATCATTTTCTGCTCCTTCCAGCTTCTCAGAAAAAGGTTCAGCGGGCCATATTACTATAAGCTAGTGCCTAATGTAGCTTTGTCTAAAAATTACATTTTCTGGCTGGGCATGGTGGCTAATGCCTGTAATCCCAGCACTCTGGGAGGCTGAGGTGGGAGGATTGGTTGAAGCCAGGAGCTGAAGACCAGCCTGGGCAACAAAGTAGGACACCTGTCTCTACGAAAAAGGAAAAAATTAGCCAGGCATGGTGGTCCCAACTACTCCGGAGGCTGAGGCAGGAAGATTGCTTGAGCCCAGAGGTTGAGGCTGCAGTGAGCCGTGTTCAAACCACTGCATTCCAGTCTGGGTGACAGGATGAGACCCTGTCCCAAAAAATAAGTAAATAAAATAAAAATCGCATTTTCTCAAAGCCTCCATTATTACAGAGGAAAACCAAAAGCCAAACGTACAATGAAGACTTGATCACTCAGAGTCTTGGTCTGCAAACAGCAAGGGGCATTTACATTCACATAGTTGATGAATTTTCTATCTTTTCTATTCACCCCCCTTCTCTCTGGAAACACACAGTGGTTGAGTGTGCCCCACTCTCCAGGCTCATTCCCAGGCCTGACCAGCATTAGGAAGCTCAGATACTTGCTTTATTGCATCTGAATTCCACGGCAATAGCTTGGCCTGCTTTCCTCTGTATGGCCAGAAATGCTTCTGGTGAACTCTCATTGAATAATTAATTTCTAGTTTTAAATAATTCACGAGTCCTGGCTGGTATAATTGCTGAGGACCAAAGAATTAATTTGTTGGATGGTTTTCCTTTCTTCTCCTTTGCCTGGAGGCAGGGCTGCACACTGTTGTCTGGAACGTAAGTGAGCAGCCTCTAACCAGGCTGGTTCCTCAGTGATATCTGATCACTCAATGGCAGGACAGTCGTGATCATAACGCTGCCGTGGAGCAAAGCAGGGATTGCGATCTTGGCCCCGACCCACAGCTATTTCCTCAGCAACCACTCAGTGCTCCGGGATAATGTTGGTAGTGAGGACCAGGCAGACCGTTGATGAATAAAATCCATCCATGCACGGTGGCTCACGCCTGTAATCCCAACATTTTGGAAGGCCGAGGCGAGTGGATCACTTGAGCCCGGGAATTCAAGACCAGCCTGGGCAACATAGTGAGACCTCAGCTCTACAAAAGTTTTAAAATTAGCTGGGCGTGGTGGCGCGTGTCTGTAGTCCCAGCTACTCAGGAGGCTGAGGTGGAAAAATCTCTTGAGCCCAGGAGCTGAAGGCAGCAGTGAGCTATGATCATGCCACTGCACTCTAGCCTGGGTGACAGAGTGAGAACTTGTCTCTAAAAAAATAAAATAAAATTTTAAAAAATCAAAACACGATCCCAAACCCTTGGTTTAGAAGAGGTTGGCCAGCTACTGCCCATGGGTCAAATCCAGCTCGCTGTCTATTTTTGTAAATAAAATGTTATTGGCACATACCCACATCCATTCTTGTAACAGATTGTCTGTGGTTGCGTTCGGCTACAATGACAAAATTGGGTAGTTGCAACAGAGACTGCATGGACAGCAAAGCCTAAAATGTTTATTCTCTGGTCCTTTACAGAACAGGTTTGCAGCTCCCTGTCTTGGGACGTTATGAAGCTCTAGGGAGCCTCCAGGTTGAATGGGGCTTTTCTCTCAGCTCTTGTTTACCTTAAGGAGAGGAGTGAGGGAAGAGAAATAAATAAGCAAAAGATGATAATTCCTTACAGGGTTCTGGCCCTTTTAAAAAATTTTTATTAATTTTTTAAGAGACAGGGCCTCGCTATGTTGCCCAGTCTGGAGTGCACTGGTGTGATCGTGGCTCACTGCAGCTTTGAACTCCTGGGCTCAGCGATCCTCCCACCTCAGCCTCCTGAGTAGCCTCCTGAGACTACAGGCACACCACCACTCCTGGCTTATTTATTGATTTATTTTGAGATGGAGTCTTGTTCTGTCGCCCAGGCTGGAGTGCAGTGGCACAATCTTGGCTCACTGCAACCTCTGCCTCCCGGGTTCAAGTGATTCTCCTGCCTCAGCCTCCCGAGTAGCTGGGACTACAGGCACGTGCCACCACGCCCAGCTAATTTTTGTATTTTTAGTAGAGACGAGGTTTCACCATGTTGGCCAGGCTGGTCTGGAACTCCTGACCTCAGGTGATCAGCCTGCCTCGGCCTCCCAAAGTGTTGGGATTATAGGCATCAGCCACTGCACCCAGCCACATTTTTAAATTTTTATTATTTGTAGAGACAAGGTCTCACTATGTTGTTCAGGTTGGTCTCCAACTCCTGGGCTCAAGTGATCTTTCCACCTCAGCCTCCCAAAGGGTTGGAATTACAGGCATGAGCCACCGCACCTGGTCAGCTCTGGGCCTCTGAAAATCTGAGATTAGGATCTGATCAAGCAGAAATCAGCTCCTGCAATTCAGGTGGGTCTAACCTGTCTTCTACCCAGCAGAACAAGGAGGTGATGAATACGAGCTTTGGAGTCAGAAGTACGCTCAAACTCCCACCCTGGCTCTTATTCGCTGTGGGTGTATCTGAACCCCTTGGTTTCCTCAGCTTATCAAACATAAGAATTCTCCCTTCTCCACTGGCTTATTAGCGTGTCCTGTGGGCTAACTGCTGTAAAGTGCTTACCGTGGGATCTGACACAGAGTGAATCATGGGGCACTTTGGTTGATTTTATATGACTGTTTCCCACAAGATAAATTTTAAAGGTATGGAAAAATTGTAACTTTCACTGGAAATTACAATCCTAAACATGTGTAGACCTGGAAAAGTTCAGTGTGTGTCAGCATGGGGTGAGGGTTGCCCAAAGGGTAGCCCAGCTTTTTGGACTGGTTGATACAAGTTTTTCCATATGGACTCAACCCCTGTCTCCATCAGCAGAAAGCCAGAGCGCTTGGGATACACAGTTAAGTACAAAGTGGAATCTATTCTGCCCAAGAGTAAGATGCACACTTGCTGGTTTAAAGAGGGAAAAGAGATGTGAAAAAAGCAAAGTCATTTCTTTTTCTTTATCTAGAGACAGGATCTCGCTCTGTTGCCTAGGCTGGAGTTCAGTGGCGTTATCACGGCTCACTGCAGCCTCGATTTCCTGGGCTCAAGTGATCCTCCCACTTCAGCCTCCCAAGTAGCTGGGACTGCAGGGGTGCACCCAGTAACTAAGCCCTGTCATAGCTTCTAGATGTTACTTCCAACTGTGAACTTCCTCCCACCACTAACTACTATTCTGCTATTGTTTTCCCCAGAATTAAATGGTCTTAACTGTGCTTTCTGACTCTAGTCTTATAGCCCCTAATTCCCTGTGATGTAAAAACACAAATCTCATTTAAAAATTATGGTACAACATACACAACAGAAAACTAATTGTCAGTGACGTTTAGTACATTCCCAATGTTGTGCTAGTATCAATTGTCTATTTACAGAATATTTTCATCACCTCCAAAGGGAACGCCATCCCCATTAAGCAGTCACTCCCCGTTGCCCTCCACCCACAGCCCCTGGCAACCACGAATCCACTTTTCTGTCTCCATGGATTTGCTGACTCTGAATAGTTCACGTAAATGGAGTTTTGCAATGTGTTTTCCAGTGTGGCTTCTTTTACTTAGCATAATATTTTTGACGTTTATCCACATTGTAGCATATATCAGTACTTTATTCCTTTTATACCAGGATAATATTCCATTGTAATACCACATTGTGTTTATCTGTTCACCTACTGATGGACATTTGGGTTGTTTCCCGTTTGGGGCTATTGTAGATAGTGCTGCTACAAACATTTGTGTATCCATATTTGTTTGAGTACTGGTGCTCAGTTCTTTTGGGTACATACCCAGGAGTGGAATTGCTGGGTCGTATGGTAGTTCTATGTTTAACAAATCAAGGAACTGCCAAACTGTTTTCCAGAGCAGCTGCACCATTTTATGATGCCACTCACATTCTTTCGTAAATCCAAACAGTGGCTTCCCATTGTCCTCTGGGTAATGTCCGGGTTTTTAACACGTCTGACAAGATCTTCAAGATCAGCCCTGCCCACCACAGATATGGTACTCCTTGCTCCTGATATAATACAGCCATGCGTCACTTAATGATGAGGATATGTTCTGAGAAATGAGTCACTGGGCGATCTTGTCATTGTGTGAACATCACAGAGTGGACTTAGACAAACCTAGTTGGTAGGGCCTACTGCACACCTAGGCTCTCTGGTCTAGCCTGTTGCTCCTAGACTAGTAACCTGGACAGCCTGTGACTGTACTGAACACTGTAGGCAACTGCAACACAACGGCAAGTATTTGTGAATCTAAGTGTAGCTAAATATAGTAAAATATGCTGTTATAGTCTTATGGGAACACTGGCCTATGTGACGGAAATGTTGTTATGCATTGTTACACCACACCCTCTCACTTGGCTTATATGCTGTGTTCTCCCTACGGAACACTATATTTTTTCATGTAAGCCACTCGCCCTCTTGGATTTTCTCTAGGAAGCCTCTTCTGACCCCTAATGTCCCACATAGGTCCCTCTTTGCACTGCCCTGATCACAGCCTCCACTGCACTGTCCTGGAATTCCTTATTATTTGTCCTGTTTCTCCCACTAAACTGTAATCTCTATGAAGGCAGGAACAGTATCTGTCTTGTTGGTCAGCATATTCCCAATTGACAGCACAAGGTAAGGGCTTAATAAGTATTTGAATGAACTAAATTACCAGGTGCAACCATCACGCCATGACTAAAGCAAGACAGTAGAAGATGAAGAGGCTTAACACACATTTAATCCTGGATTAATGTACACTGACTAATCAGTGATCTATTTTCTGGTCTTTACTCCTCCTCCCTCTCCCCAACATCCCCATTTCTGTCTATTTTTTATTTATACATGTCCCAGTGGTGCTTAGTCTTGTGCTGGAATACTTAGAAGCCATGTTGCACTGAGATAAGATGCACAGGTTTGCCACATAACTATTTAAAAATGTGATGTGGTTAGATGCATCTTAGATGCATCTAAGAACTAGATTCTCAGCTGGATGCAGTGGTTCATGCCTGTAATCCCAGCACTTTGGGAGGCTGAGGTGGGAGGATAGCTTGAGGCCAGGAGTTCAAGACAAGCCTGACAATTATGATCCAAACAATTATTTATCCTGACAGTTATTTATCCAGAATCATTATTGTTTGGTGAAATGAGTGTTACTTAACCCTTATGCAAAAGAAACACCTTTAAAAGGACTTTTTCAGACCATAGTGAAATACCGCTACACATGCATGGCCTGGCTGATGTTATTGACCATGCCCAAGGAAGGCCAAGGGGTAGAACAACCAGAATTCACATACACTGCAGAAGGAATTTATAGAGGGCAACCACATTGGAAAACTGGAAGTATGTTGAAAAGTTTGACGTACATCAATCCTATGCCCCAAAATTTTACCCCTGGGTAATTACCTAAGAGAAATTAAAGTATATGGCTAGAACAGCCTGAGGAAAGCATGTTAATAGCAGTTTTATTCATAGTCACCAAAAGCTGGAAGCAGTCCAGGTAGTCTACCAATAGGAGAATGGTGACATCAGCCATAGAGTGGAATATCACTCAGCAATAAAAAGGAATAAGCTATCTACACATGCAATGACACACAAGGATAGATTTCCAAAGCTTCTGGCTGAGTGAAAGAAGCCAATCACAAAATAGTACGCACAATTTGATTATATGAAATTCTGGGAAAAAAATGTTTAGTGACAGAAGGCAGATCAGTGGTTGCTTCTGGATAGAGAGAGGATTGACTAAAAAAGGGTACAGGAGAACTGTGTGGGTGATGGAAATGTTCTGTTTTGGTGGAAGTGTGGGTTACGTGGGTGTACACATTGTCAAAACTGATCCAAGTGTCCATTTATTTATTTATTGTAGAGACAACATTTTACCATATTGCCCAGGCTGGTCTTGAACTCTCAGGTTCAAGCAATTCTCCTGCCTTTGCCTCCCAAAGTGCTAAGATTACAGACATGAGCCACTGTGCCCAGCCTAAATGTCCATTTACACATATGCATTTTACCATAGGTAAACTAAACATCAATTTTTTAATTTTATTTTTTATTTTTTTATGTTTATTTTTTGAGACAGAGTCTCACTCTGTCACCCAGGCTGGAGTGCAGTGGCACGATCTCAGCTCACTGCAACCTCTGCCTCCCGGGTTCAAGTGATTCTCCTGCCTCAGCCTCCCGAGTAGCTGGGACTACAGGCATGTGCCATCATGCCCGGCTAATGTTTGTATTTTTAGTAGAGACGGGGTTTTGCCATGTTGGCCAGGCTGGTCTCGAGCTCCTGACCTCAGGTGACCACCCACCTCGACCTCTCAAAGTGCTGGGATTACAGGCGTGAGCCACCGCCCCCGGCCTAAACATCAAGTTTTAAAATGAAAAAAAAAAAAAAAAATCCTTTGGGAGGCCAAGGTAGGCAGATTACTTGAGCTCACGAGTTTGAGACCAGCCTGGGCAACATGGCAAAACCCCGTCTCTACAAAACATACAATAATTAGCTGGGCATGGTGGCATGCACCTGTAGTCCCAGCTACTTGAGAGGCTGAGGTGGGAGGATGGCTTGAGCCTGGGAGGTGGAAGTTGCAGTGAGCCGAGATGGTGCTACTGCACTCCAGCCTGAGCAATAGAGCCAGACCCTGTCCCCCCCAACCCCCCCAAAAAATGAAACTAAAAGCAATCATGCCACTTCTAAATAAGAAAGTGATTTATATAAATACCTGGTATCTTAAGGTTAGATCCATGTAACAATTTAACCCTTCAGGGTCTGTGACTACATTTTAGATGGTGCTATTTGGTAGTATTCCTTTCTTTTTCTCCTCTATGATCATTTAATCTTTAAAAAATTGTTTTTGAGGTTTTTTTTTTTTGAGACAGAGTCTTGTTCTGCCATCCAGGCTGGAGTTCAGTGGTGCAATCTTGGCTCACTGCAACCTCTGCCTCCTGGGTTCAAGTGATTCTCCTGCCTCAGCCTCCAGAGTAGCTGGGATTACAGGCATGTGCCACCACGGCCAGCTAAGTTTTGTATTTTTAGTAGAGACGGGGTTTTGCCATGTTGGCCAGGCTGGTCTCAAACACCTGACCTCAGGTGGTCCACCCACCTCAGCCTCCCAAGGTGCTGGGATTACAGGAGTGAGCCACCACACCCAGCTGATTAAATTTTTTAAAATTAAAAATGCTACTGGTTTTGGATAGTTGAGAAATAATTTTCAGAGCACCATTCTTGAATACACAGTAAAATTAAAATTTTTGAAAGTATTTCCATCAGTCAGCTCTTGCTTTTTAAACAAATGGTTCCAAAATTTTATGATGCAAAACAATCACCTTTATTTAGCTTGTAATTCCGTGGATCAGCAATTTGGGCTGGGCTCAGTCAGGTGGCTCTTCTGGCCTTGCCTGAGCTCAGTTCTGCATTAGCAGTTACTTTCTTCCTTGTGCTGATTGAGTTATAAACCATGCCATTAGCAGCAGCTATGGCACCCAATAAATGGTCAAGGTTCTGGATTATTTTTCATTTTCAAGAGGGATGCAGATTTCATTATAATCTCAAATAGGCATGACTAAAAGGCAGAAATCAAGATGTTAACTTTATTCTCCTCTCCAACGCCATACTTTCTGTCTTAAAAAGGAATCTCTTTTCAACTTGGCTTCTTCTATAAAGTAGGATTGGAAAGTCTCCTCATAATAAAAGTTAGCTGCTTTGTCCTCCTTTGAATTTATGATTAACAGTAGAGAAAGCTTGATACACTTCTGCAAATATGCAAAAAGAAAAGAAAATCCCTGTGGAAATTCATGCCCGGAACTAACATTATTGCAGGAAACATCTGATGATGCTGAAAACATCACCCTCAACTTCAGTATAAAAATCTATATTTTTTAGTATGAATATGGATTAGGGTTTGACAATTACTTAACAAAAGTGAATAGAAAGATTAAAATGGCTGAAATGAACCACCATTGCCTAATTTTATATTTTAAGAAGTCATAACAAGAAATGGATATGCTTCCTTGTTAAAAATGAAAATTATCTGCCTGAACACACAGAAGAAAAGCATAATGAGAAGCACATTTTTGAAGTACCTTTTAAAATCTAGCTGATTTTGTTTTTTATCATTTATCTAATGTATATAATAGTGACTTCCCCATCTGTTACAATAGACACAAATCATGTTTCAAAAAAAATCCACCCGAGACTACAAGAGATTGTAAAAGTCATTTCAACTCTGAACATGTGCATTAAGTTTTAATGCTAACAGCTGATAATCCTGACATTCACATTTCATTTGCACTTATGTAAAGATATATTTTCTCTGCAGGGGGGCCATGGTAATTTTTTTTCAGTGTCAAGGCAAATGATCTCAGTAAGATGGTTTTTCTAAAAATCATTTATTCTGTAAGAGGTGGAAAGTTGTCATGGACATGGCAGGGGAGTTGAAAATTCCCCCTATATAGAGGATAAAAATGCAGATTCAGGGAAAAGGGAAGCAGAAACACAGAGGGTTCTCTCCCTGCCCCCACTGAGGATCAATACTTAATCTTTTCTGCTTGAGAACTCTGATCCAGTTAGCTAGGTAATCGAGACTGTGCTATGCTGTCCTATGCCTTCTCTCAGTTTTTTTCCACAAAGACATTATTTTCAGAAGGGTCAGATTGCTGTTTTGTAGAGCAATTGATTTAGCTTTCACATGTTACATTTATGAACCAAATAGGAAAAAAATACACCTTAATTATATCTACTTTGGTGCCTCTATTTTACCATCTAGAGTTTCTCTGTGCTTGTCAAAGCTGCACCCTCTTTTTAGACAATAAGAGAAAAAAGTCTGTTACATTCTGCAGCAATGAGCAAAAATGCCCACACTCTGTCTTGCTGAATTATCATTATTTTAAAATATTAATCTATGCAAGTTTTCTTTATGCCTCAGCTGGGCTCTTAGTTTGATACTATCTAGATTTAGGTTTTCCCAAAAGCAGACCAGAGACAGGATTTGAGTGCAAGTAGTATATGTGTGAGCTAATCCCAGGAGACACCCATAAGGGAGTTGGGAAGTGAGACAGGGAAGGGAATACAGCCAATGAAGAGGGATTCCCGAGCCTGTGACCACTGCTGGCAACAGGAGCCCAATCTGCTGGGGACTTCTGGGGATAATGTAGAACATGCCTCAGAGTCATCCCACCTGAGGGGCAAGGGAGCTGGGGTATTTATACCCCAACTGCCAAGGGTCATTTGTTGAGTGCTGTTTCTAGGAGCCCAACTTTTCAGCCTTTGTGGCTTGTCTTGCCCACAGCTAGGCATGTTCCCTGGTGTGTCAAGGTTGGGGGCGACATAATACAGACAGGACTCAATAGCATCAGTTACTACACAGCACTACGAGACTGTTCTGCATAGAAGCCCTAAGGAAGAAATACTTCCTTGTGGTTCTTTCAGGACAAAGATGACCAATTGAAGAATAACACAGAGGGATAAAACTGGAGTGCCTTTCAATAATCGCAAATGAAAAAATGAGTATTTATTGGCAAGGCTGGCTGTGTAACTGCAGAGTCCAGTGCAAAACACAAAAGAAAGGTTTCTTGTTCCAAAAGCAAGAAAAAGTGTGAGGTATCTGGATCAGGGTGGGGGAAAGGCTCACCCTTGCCACACCCCACCAAGTTGTCCATTGAGTGTACCCATGGCCTGTGCAACTGTAGTGGCCCACAGAGCTGGCCCTATTTATTGGATACATTATCAAGATTTGTGCTATGGCTTAGTGAGAGAGTTAATCGAGTTGGAAGATGCTAACTGCGCTCAACCTGGGAATTGAGATACTCTGACTTGTGAATGTTTTGATGGTATAGGACAGGGGTCAGCAGACCTGTTCTGTCAAGCACCAGGTAGTAAATATGTTAGGTTTTGAGAACCAGATGGCCTCTGTCCAGAGACAAGAACTAAATGAGCCAGCATGTTTGCATTCCCATAGAACTTTATTTATAGATGCTGAAATTTGAATTTCAGAAAATTTTCCTGTGTCATGAAATAGTATTCTTCTTCTGATTTTTAACCCTTTAAAAAAAGGCCAGGTGCAGTGGCTCACACCTGGAATCCCAGTACTTTGGGAGGCCAAGGCAGGAAGATCTCTTAAGCCCAGGAGTTTGAGACCAGCCTGGGCAACATAGGGAGACCTCATCTCTACAAAAATATAATAATACATTAGCTGGGCATGGTGGTTCATGCCTGTAGTTCCAGCTACTCAAGAGGCTGAGGCAGGAGGATTACTTGAGCCCAGGAGGTGGAGTCTGCAGTGAGCCGTGATCAAACCACTGCACTGCAGCCTGGGCAACAGAGTGAGACACTGCCTGAAAAAAATAATAATAATTTAATTTAATTTAAAAATGTAAAAATAACTCATAGCTCATGAGCTGTACAAAAACAGACCTGTAGGCTGGGGTTTGGGCTCCAGGCTGCAGTTTGCTGACCCCTGGAATCAGAGATTCACAGCATTTATGGATTTAGTGATTGAAGAATCAATAATCTGGGAGTGGCCCTGGGTTCCGAGCAGCTGAAGTGTTGTTTTTGCTGCAGTCAGTTATATTGAGGGTACAGTGGGACAGTGTGCTGCAGTGAGCCACTCAGCAGATGACTGAGACCAGCCATGTGTGGGCATCACTATTGCAACTTGACTTTGCGCTCCTTCTCTTGTCACAAATGCAGTTAAGTCTTGAGAAGTCATACAGTCTTGCATTGCAAGGGGAAAAACATTATGCTTTGGAGACATCTGTAAACCTGAAGACATCTGAAGGTGTGGGGCCCAATTCCTTTCAGAGGTCAAGGTTCTGCCACGGCAGTCAGGAAGACAACCCTACTTCAGTCCCGTTCCACAGGCAGCCTCATCCTTTTTTCCTCACCTGCCCCGAGTGCCCTCTTCTCAGGTCAGGCAAGTGAACTTGGGTTTTCCTAAATACAGCGAAATTGATTCATTTTGGCTGCAAGATACAGAGGCCCCAAATTTGCATAAGCCAGGCAGAAGCTCATTTCTCTCTCAGGTTAAAGTTGGGGCGGAGGTTCAGAGCTGCTGCAGTGTTCTGGCAAGCAGCAGAGAGCCAGGCTCTTTCTTTTTCTTTTCCTTTCTTTTCTTTTCTTTTTTTTTTTTTTTTTGAGACGGAGTCTCGCTCTGTCACCCAGGCTGGAGTGCAGTGGCGCGATCTCGGCTCACTGCAAGCTCCGCCTCCCGGGTTCACCCCCATTCTCCTGCCTCAGCCTCCTGAGTAGCTGGGACTACAGGCGCCCGCCACCACGCCCGGCTTATTTTTTTGTATTTTTAGTAGAGACGGGGTTTCACCATGATAGCCGGGATGGTCTAGATCTCCTGACCTCCTGATCCGCCCGCCTTGGCCTCCCAAAGTGCTGGGATTACAGGCGTGAGCCACCGCGCCCAGCCGTGAGCCAGGCTCTTTCTACTCGGTGGCTCTTTCTTGGTTCGGCAGTGTCCAACTTGTGGTCTAAGACCGCTGTTCCGTGTCCAATCATAACGTTGTGATCCAGAGGAGAAAAGGAGAAAGGGGAGCTGTTACAGACTGCATGCTTGCGTCATGCCCAAATTCATATGTTGAAACTCTAACCTCCAATGGGATGGTGTCAGGAGATGAAGCCTTTGGGACGTGATGAGGTTATGAGGTTGTGGACCTCACGATGGGTTTAGTGCCCTTATAAGAGGAGAAACCAGAGAGCTTCTGCTTCTCTCTCGCATCTCCACCAAGTAAGGAAACAATGAGGAGACAGCTGTCTATGAACCAAGAAGCCAGCCCTCCGCAGACATTGGACCTGCTGACACCTTGATTTTGGACCTCCCAGCCTCCAGAACAGGGAGAAATAAATGTCAGTTGTCTAAGTCCCGCAGTCTACGGTAGTTTGAGCAGCTGAACCGATGAAGACAGGAGGGCATGCTTCTTTCCTCTGAGTTGCACGCATCATTTCTGTCCATATCCCAGTGGTGAGAGCTTACTCATATAGATGCATGTAGCTGCAAATGAGGCTGGGAAATGTGATCTGGATTCTGGGTGGCCAGGGACTCAGCTAAAAATTGCAGGTTTTATTACTGCAGAGTGGGGTTTCTCCACCATAGCACTACAGACATTCTTGTTCTGTTACTTCTTTGCTGTGGGACACTATCTTGCACCTTCCTTGCAGGGTGGGTAGCCACATCCTTGACCTCCACCCACTAGATGCCAGGAGCATCACCCCACCCCTAGTTATGACAAGAAAAATGTCTTCAGACATTGCCTTATGTCCCCTGGGGGTAAAATCAAACCAAGTTGAGAACCACTGCTAAGGCAAGAGGGGAGGATGGATAGTCAGAGATACATCTTAACGCCATCCCTTGCCTGGAAAACACATTCTTTTTCTTGTGTCTACTAGGCAAACCCTACTCTCTTGTTCAAGGTCAAGCTATGGTGTCATTTTCAGGTTTGGCCTCAGTCTGGTCTTTGCTGGAGCTGTTTTGTGATGTCGCCACATCATTCCTGACCTCGTTGCCTTTATGTCTGATGTATCCTCTTGGAGATTCTGTGAACTACTAATTATTCCTGAATAAATTCATTTTCTGTTTCGATTAGCTAGAGTTGAGTACTATTGTTTACGACCAGGACACCAGACTAATACAATTGGCCTCATTAGGATTCATCCAGGATCCCCTTTGAAAACCTTTGTCTTTTGTTCCTAGGGTTAAGAAGCCAGGCAAATATTGTAGGAGTAACTCAACAAGGCAAATTCCCATGCCTGGAACCCACGGGAACATGCTAATTTCCACACGAGTTTATCGGTTTAAATTCTGTCTTCATTCTTTTTTTCTTTTTTCTCCTTGTAGGACTAGTGGGAAGGTTTGTAGAAATCAAAATTCCACCTGAATCTCTATACATTTATTTATGCTTTCCTAGCCTCTCACTTTCAAATAAAATCCATGCGTAATTCCCTCCACATGTCTCTTCCTTTCCTTTCTACCGTGGCGATTCAGTTTTTTCCCCTTGTCTCTCTGCCTCCTTTTTCTTTTGGCCTGACCTCTTCCCCACTTAATTTTATCTGCTTTTCCTCTTGCTGTATCTTTCTTTTCCATCCTTGCTACTGGCTTAAATTCCTTCAACCCTCAATTTTTTTTTTCCTGGGTGGCAGGAGAGCGCTCTCTAAAGGATACACAGGAAGCTGCTTTATGAATTCTGCATTAAGCAGAAGAGCGGGAGGGCTGAAGAGGGAGGCAGGTTGGCCTGAGTAATGATTCGGTCCTGCCCAGGCATCTGGCTGCCTGGGGGAGGGGGCATTGGGCCCAGCACTGTGTCAGGGGATTGGATTTAGATAGACTCCAGGACTGCTCCCTCAGGGGTTTAGGCAAGTAGCACGATGTAGGTATGCAAGGGTGTAGATGTCTCCAGCTTCAGTAGCATCCAAGGTGTTTGAGCATATCTGGGTGTTGGTGGCCCTGGACTTTGGTCGGGACCCATCCAGACTCAGGGAGACAATGCTGGAAGTTCTCATCAAGAGTGTCTGGGTGGGGCAACCCCCACGTCCAGAACTTGAGTACAAAATAGAAAACCAAGTGGGAGCCTAGACATTGAACCTGGGCTATGAGAGGGAAGTGGGCCAAGATCACAGTGAGGCGGCCGCACCTGGGAGGCCAGAGCTTTCCAAGGATGCATGCACTCCCACTTAGCAAGACCCGTCAAGAGCCATGGGTGAGTGGGTTGAACACAGGCAGGCTGGGGCTTAGAGCAGAGGTAAGCAGAGCCTGTGATAACTGAATAGAGCCAGAGAACAGCCCCTCTAGCAGCCAATCAAAAACTTTTTTTTTTTTTTTGAGACGGAGTCTTGCCCTGTCACCAGGCTGGAGTGCAGTGGTGAGATCTCCAGCTCACTGCAACCTCCGCCTCCTGGGTTCAAACGAGCGATTCTCCTGCCTCAGCCTCCCGAGCAGCTAGGACTACAGGCGCACGCCACCATGCCCCAGCTAATTTTGTATTTTTAGTAGAGACGGGGTTTCACCACGTTGGCCAGGATTGTCTCGATCTCTTGACCTCGTGACCCACCTGCCTCAGCCTCCCAAAGTGCTGGGATTACAGGCATGAACCACCGCACCAGACTGCCAGTGAAAAACTTGAACATGCGCCACAATCACATGAGAAGCCTTTAGTGCTTCTCATTCAGTAGATCTGGGGTGGGGCCTAGGAATTTGCATTTCTAACAAGTTTGTAGTGAGGCTGACTTGCTGGCTGGGAGCCACATTTGGAGAGCCCCTGGCCCACGCATTTCCTTCAACAGAGCTTCCCAGCACTGGTTGCCTGTGAGAATCAGCCGGGGAGATGGAAAAAACATTGATTTCTGCTTTGGGTTAGGGGCAGGCTGCTGCTTCTACAACTAGAACAAAATGGACAAATTAGACAAAGTCATGTTTTTATTTTTATTTATTTTTATTTTATTTTTTTGAGACAGAACTCACTCTGTAGCCCAGGCTGGAGTGCAGTAGTGTGATCTCGGCTCACTGTAACCTCCCACTCCCGGGTTCAAGGGATCTTCCTGCCTCAGCCTCCTGAGTAGCTGGGATTGCAGGCACCCACCGCCACATGTGGCTAATTTTCTTTCTTTCTTTTTACTTTCTTTCCTTTTTTTTTTGTATTTTTACTAGAGATGGGATTTCATCATGTTGGCCAGGCTGGTCTTGAACTCCTGACCTCAGGTGATCTGCCCACCTAGGCCTCCCAAAGCGCTGGGATTACAGGTGTGAACCACTGTGACTGGCCCCAAAGTCATGTTTTTAAAGGCATCGGAGAGATGTAGGGGCAAAGAGGACAAGTAGACCTGAAATCCTAGAGCGGGAGGAGCAGTTCCAGCAGTGATTCAAAAACTGGTGCACAGATCTCATGCCCCACACAGGATTACTTGACCGTATATCTGGGATCTTCTGAAGTGAGGGGCTCTGATTATGCATAAATTGCTGTAGAGGAGGAGGAGGGAGCAGGCATTCCCCAGTGTGCAGTGCTGCCAGAGGAAGGTATGAAGGGAAGCATGTTAGGGCGTCTGTGCCCACTCTGGCTGTGGTTCCTGACTCTTTCTGTCCCAAGCAGATTGAATCCTTGCCTGCCTCCCACTTGATTATGGGAGAGTAACCACGTGATATTACTATTCATTATTTACAGGTCTTTCCCCCTTAGTATCCCTGTACTCTCAGATTCTAGCACAGGGCTTAGCAAATGATAGGTGCTTAGGAAGTGTTTGTTGACAGAATAGTTGTGATCTCAGTTCTGGCTCCATGCCTCTAGCTCAGCGGTTCTCAACTGGGGGTATTTTGACCCTCGTCCCTCAGAGAATACTCGACAATATCTGTAGACATCACTGATTGTCACAGCCGTGGGGAGTAGGGGAGGTACTACTGGCATATAGAGGATGGAGTCAAGGATGCTGCTTAACATCCTACATGCACAGGACAGCCCTCACAGCAAATAGTAAGCTGGCCCCCAGTGTCTGCAGTGCCAAGGGTGAGAAATCCTGTCCTGGCTGGTCTCCATGCAAGCCATACCTGAGGGGTCCCACCCCTGCTGCCTCCTCTGGTCACGAGGTTGGAGGCTCCTGTAGCTCAGGCCAGTGCAGCATCTTCCATTCCCTTGACCCCTTTATAAGAGTTTTCCCGTGGCTCCTCGGGTGAGGTTTGGGGTATCAGTTAGTGCTCTCAACAATGGCCACCTGCATGCGCAGGGAGTGACGGGGTTGGCCCTGAGCACAGGTGGAGAGCTGGGCTGTGGGTGATTTGAATGAGCCCTGCATGCTCTGAAGGTCTGGGTTGCCTCAAAGCTCTACCGGGTTTTTCAGAGAAATTGTTCTCCCGTTCACAGAAGCCTTCCTCTGCTACCCAGCTTGTAACAGCCTGCCCATCCCCTCATCCCTTGTCTGAGTTGTTCATCATGACTCATTCCCCAGGATGAGACAAAAGGAGCCTTTGACTCCAATAAATGTTTAAAACAAACAAAAATAACAAACCACTTGTTTCCAGGAAGGGCGGAGGCGGTAAGGTGGAGGTAGCATTTTCCCACTATTGTGCTAACATGGATGAATTAGATCAGCTACTTAACACCTGGAAAGGTGTGGAAAGGCATGAGAGGATGAAGCTGAGTACAGTGAAGGACAAGGAAGTCTGGAACATTGTGGAGTGCGTGGGCCAGGGAAAGCAGCCCTGCAGAGGAGGCTGGAGGGGCAACTGCATATTCCGAGAGGAAGTTCAAAGGCTCTGTGAACAAGCTCCAGCACCAGACAGTGCTTTAAATGTGCTACATACATTATCTCATGCAATCCTCACAACCCTATGAAATAGGTTCTATCATTGATATCTCTGTCAGTCAGCTAGCACCTCAATAATGCCATATAAGAAGCATCCCCAAACAATTTCTATGGCTGAACACAGCAATCATTTAATCTCCCCAATGTGGCCACAGCTTGGCTGAGAGCCAGCAAGATTTAGTCTGAGCTTATCTGCACATAGCTCCAAGCTGCACACTGGATTCAGGTTTGCTCCAGGCATCTTTCTCCTTAAACTAGCAGGCAAACTGCAGCTGTTTCTTTCCCATAGTCATGGGAGACGTTCAAGAGGGAAAGCAAAACTGCACAATTCGTTTCAAGCTTCCACTTGTGTCTCATCTTCTCATATTGGCCATAGTGAGGCACATTGCTGAGCCTCAAATAAAGAGATGGGGATGTACACTCTGCCCAGCATGAGTTCGAAGCAAGTTATAGTGTCAAGCCAACACGGATGGAGTGGGTAAGTATACTCCTTCCACGAAGGTTGGGAGGAAGTGGTGTCAGGAATGAGTACTTGCCTAACAATGATCTAATCTACTACATTTTAAATATGTTGAAACTGGGGCACACAAAAGGATTGAGCAATTTGCTTTAGGCTGCAGAGTAAATGAGTGGCTTGGATGTGAACCCAAATGATGTGGTTTGACAGTGTACGTTACACAGTACTACGCTGTACTGTAGTATACTGTACTATACCTGCCATGCCATACCACTATGCCAAAAGACTCTTTGCTGTGTTTTGTTGCCTATGGTAGCAAGTGTTCAAGATAGTCTCCAATGATCCTCACCTCCTGTATTCACATCTGCTGTGGACTAAAAGCTTGATTGCCCCTTACATTCATATGTTGAACCCCTAATCCATAATGTGATGGTATTTGAAGGTGAGGCTTTGGGAAATAATAAAGGACAGATGAGTTCATAAGGGTAGAGCCCTCTGACAGGATTAATGCTCTTATGAGAAGAAGAAGAGAGCAGCCCTCTCTCCTTTATCTCTGTGTCATGTGAAAATTCTGTAAGAAGGTAGCCCTCTGCAAACCAGGAGGAGAGCCCTCACCAGGAAATGAATTGGCTGACATCTTGATCTTGGACTTCCCAGCCCCCAGCATGGTGAGCTATAAGCCATCCAGTTTTATGGTATTTTGTTATGGCAGCCTGAGCAGACTAAGACAACACTCTTGCATAGTCTCCTCCCATGTTGAATATGGTTGACCTTTGTGACCAATAGAATATTAAGAACATGATGGTGGGTGACTTCTGAGGCCATCACAGGCATTTCAGGTTCCTTTTTGGTGTCTTGTATCACTCATCTGGGAGAACCAGACAGCATGTCGTGAGGATGCCCAAGCAGTCCTACGGAGGGGCCCACAGGAACAGAGGCCTCCCTCCAACAGCCAATACCAGCTTACCAGCCCTGGATCCTCCAGCACATCGTCTTCAGATGCTTCCAGTCCCCATTTAGTCTGCCAGTTGAAGTGCCAGATAGCATTAATCAAGAATGTCATCCATTCTGTGCTCTGCCTGGATTCCTGAGCCAAAGAAATGTGAGATGGAATACATGATTATGGTTGTTTTAAGCCACTTAATTTGGTAAATTCGGGCAAAAATTTATTGACAAAGATGCCAAAAGCGTGGCAACAAAAGTAAACATTGACAAATGGGATATAATTATAAGAGCTTCTGCACAGCAAAAGAAACTATCAACAGAATAAACAGACAACCTACAGAATGGGAGAAAATATTTGCAAACCATGCATCTGACAAAGGTCTAATATCCAGCATGTATTAAGGAACTTAAACATATTTACAAGAGAAAAACAACCCCATTAAAAAGTGTGCAAAGGACATAGACACTTTTCAAAAGAAGACATACATGTGACCAAAAAGCATATAAAAAAAAGTTCAGTATCACTGATCATTAGAGAAATGCAAATTGAAACCACAAGGAGATACCATCTCATACCAGTCAAAATGGCTATTACTACAAAGTCAAAAAATAACAGATGCTGGCGAGGTTGTGGAGAAAAGGGAACACGTACACACTGTTGGTGGGAATGTAAATTAGTTCAACCATTGTGGAAAGCAGTATGGCGATTCCTCAAAGAACTAAAAACAGAACTACCATTCCACCCAGGAATCCCATTACTGGGTATATACTCAGGAATATGAATCATTCTACCATAAGGACACATGCATGTGAATGTTCACTGCAGCATTATTCACAATAGCAAAGACGTGGAATCAATCTAAATGTCCATCAGTAACAGGTTGGATAAAGAAAATGTCATACATGTACACCATGGAATACTATGCAGCCATAAAAAAGAATGAGATCATGTCTTTTGCAGGAACATGGATGGAGCTGGAGGCCATTATCCTTAGCAGACTAATGCAGGAACATAAAACCAAGTACTGCATGTTCTCACTTATAAGAGGGAGCTAAATGATGAGAACTCATGAACATAAAGAAGGGAACAACAGACACTGGGGTCTACCTGAGGGTGGGGGGTGGGAGGAGGGAGAGGAGCAGAAAAAATAACTATCGGGTACTAGGCTTAGTACTTGGGTGATGAAATAATCTGTACAATAAACTCCCGTGACATAAGTTTACCTATATAACCAACCTGCACATGTACCCCTAAACCTAAAATAATAGTTCAAGAAAAGCCACTAAATTTCAGAATGATTTATCATGCAGCAACTAATAATGAATACACAGCCTTTCTTTAGTACTAGAGATGGCATGCAGTACTAAATAGTAGAGCTTGAGCTTGCACTGCAATGGGCTGCCCTCTAACCCAGTGGAGTCCTGTACTACACTGCTGCATGAGTGAGGATGAAGACCGAGGAGGTGGTAAGAGGAGTTGAATGATGAGTGCTGGGTAGTCCGTGCATGGTAGATCTGAAATAGATAAGGAATATTGAAAGGTTATCTCCAGCTTAAGAAGCTGAAAGTTTCAAACCCAAGTTTAGTGATATAGTTTGGATGTGTGTCCCCGCCCAAATCTCACATTGGAATGTAATCCTCAATGTTGGAGGTGGGGCCTGGTGGGAGGTGATTGGATCATGGGGGCAGATTTCTCATGAATGGCTTAGCACCATCCCTCTTGGTACTGTCCTCGCAATAGGAGTGAGTTCTCATGCGATCTGGTCATTTAAAAGTGTGTAGCACCTCCCCTATCTCTCTCTCTCTTGCTCCTGCTTCTGCCATGTGACGTGCCTGCTCCTCCTTTGCCTTCCACCATGATTGGAAGTTCCCTGAGGCCTCCCTAGAAGCAGATGCCACTATGTGTCTTCTACAGCTGTAGAACTGTGAAGCCAATGAAACATCTTTTCTTATAAATTACCCAGGCTCGGGTATTTCTTTACAGCAATGTGCGAATGGACTAATACAGTTAGAGAATTGCAGCAACACTTTGAGGATGTCTCTGGTAGAAGACGTCATGACTTCCTACTATAATACCTCCTACAGATGGCCTCCCAGTATGTAGGGATAAATAGTTAAAGTCTGACATATACTTTTCCTCTCTGCAGAGCGTACTTCCCAGACTCAGAAATAGTTCTGATTCCATTTATTTATGTTGCCTCAAATAAGATTTTCAGGTTTCATCTTCCATTTGAATTTGACCTTTGCTTTACCGAAGTACATCTCTCCCCTCACTAGCTCTTGGACACATTTGCAATTTCCACTTACCAGACGGTTCTTGCCATTACAACCATTAATAGACAATATAGAAACAAGAAGATACCACCTTCTCTGCTCCCACACCCACATAACAAGAGAAAGATAAGAACAACCCATCAGCTTTTAAAATAATTTTTAATAGAGTAAACCAATACCTGCCCACAATGAATGTGGGAACCTCACAGTCTTCTCAAGGATTCTGGAAGCTGGGGAGGTGGACTATTCTATATGTATTATGTAGAGACAAGGTCTCACTATGTTGCCTGGGCTGGTCTTGAACTGGCCTCAAGCGATCCTCCCACATCGGCCTCCCAAAATGCTGGGATTATAGGCGTGAGCCACCAGGCTGGGCCTGGCTATTCTAAATATATCATCATTTTAAGAAGCATTCATCACTGGGATCACTCTCTCACCATTTACTTCTATTTCCCAGTGATTGTTCTGATAAGCTGGGTCAGGCACAGCTCACTAGACATAATAGATGCAGGATGAAAGTTCCCCTGGAAGTATCATTTGGATGCTGGAGTTGCTAAGTGGTCCAGGGACAGAGTGGAAGATGGCTTCCTTGATTCAAGAAATCAGGTTGGGGAAAAATCAGTCTTGGCCACGCTATTGGTGAGACTTATCAGGGGCTTAATCATTTTTGGAAGAAATGGTTTAAACCAACAGATTCTCATGTCTGTGATTTTTCTTGCCCTCAAGACCCAGAGAGGGGAACAGGATTTCTCTCGAATATGCAATGTTCCTCCCGCACAATCAGTGAGGACATACGATCTCTATGTGTGTTCTTTTAACAGAAGAGGGGAAAAAACCCACAGCACACGTGATGTACACACGCACTCCACACACATGGTTAGAATGTTTTCTGTTTTAGATACACATTGCCATGATAAATGTTTAATACATTTAGATTTAATGTAAGACACTATGGAGGGTCCTAAATGAAATTCAGGAGTTTCCAAGGGGTTCACAGCTGAGAAAACCAACCTTAAAACATTCACACCTGAAATATTTGAAAAAAGCATATCTCTGTGTGGGTATCATTTAGTGTGTTATTTTAGCAGTCATTTTAATACTAAACATACACCCTTGTTGTGTAATAAAATCATGAGTTTACACTTAGGGACACTTATCATGAACTAACAACTTCACATTCATTGACTCACCTAATTCTCACAAATACCAGATAATATGGATATTACCAGATAATACAGATATTACTGTATGTACTCACAAGAAAGATCACAGAACTTTCCCATTGCAACATAACCAATAACAATCCCCAAGAACTGGCCGCGTGCCATGGCACACGCCTATAATCCCAGCACGTTGAGAGGCTGAGGCAGGTTGATCACTTGAGCCCAGGAATTTGAGACCAGCCTGGGCAACATGGAGAAACCCCATCTCTATAAAAATTACCCAGGCATGGTGGCGCATGCCTGTAGTCCCAACTACTGAGGAGGCTGAGGTGGGAGGGTGGCTTGAGCTCAAGAGGTGGAGGTTGCAGTGAGCCGAGATCGTGCCACTGCGCTCCAGCCTGGACAACAGACGCAGACCCTGTCTCATAATAATAATAATAACAACAAAAGAAGTTACTGTTAAAATTTTGTAAAATCTCCAAGAACTGTCCCGTTCCAAAGCCCAAATTCTTCCATACAGTCGGATGCTGTCTCTTTCATAGAAATATACTTGTGTATATTTGTATAATACATTAAAATGCATTGCAATGGATGTGTTTGAACTTTTAATGCAGTGAGTCATCTGAAAATTAGAGTTCCTGCTTTTTTTTGGCAGTTTTGTTTCCACTATATTTATTCTTCAAGGTCCATTTCAAGTATCACTGCCTGTGAGAAGCTTTCTCCAAACCCCAACCAGGACTCAGCCCCGCCTTGTTTATTCTGCACCTTATATTCCCACTTCTTGTTGGGTTCCTTTGTATTTATTTGCTTGTGTGAACTCCTTTAGGGCAGGCCAACATCTCTTTACTTTTGTCTGCTAGAATCTTCCTTTAAAAAAATCCCAACTTAAGGAAGTATATAATTTATGTGCAATAAAATGCATAGCTCTTAGGTGTGCCCTTGGGTGCGTTTGGACAAAGGTACATATTACATATTTGTCTGACCACCATCCAAGTCAAGATGTGAGACATTTCCATCACCTCTTCTGTCCCTTCGCAGTCAACGCCCTTCAGGCAGCCACCAATCTGGACCCC
Source organism: Pan paniscus (assembly GCF_029289425.2). Taxonomy (NCBI): domain Eukaryota; kingdom Metazoa; phylum Chordata; class Mammalia; order Primates; family Hominidae; genus Pan; species Pan paniscus. The sequence continues at coordinate 11,164,769 of NC_073272.2, read as the reverse complement.
AACAGCATGTGGTAAAAACATTTCGGACTCAGCGCGTCTGACGGATTCTGCATCTGTCTTCCCTATTCTGGTTAATGCACTGGGCTCCTCCTGGCCGCTCAGGTTCTAAAGTATAAAGCCTTTTTTTTTTTTTTTTTTGTCATACCTCTCCCCTATCTTCAACACGTAATTCCTCATCCCGCAAACTTCTCCAGCACCTATGTTCAAAGCTGAGGCCCCATGCCAGGGATCGAGTCATTTTTCCAAAGCTTGTCAGTGCCCCCTCTCCAGAGCTCTCCATGCATACTCCTCGTTTCCTCCACCTGCCGCCCCCTTCGTCTTGGCATCTGTAGACTACTACTCCCCAGCCATAGGTCTGGTCTTCCACCTCCTCCTCTCCCCATAACCTCAACCCCAGGGTTCCCTGCTTCCATCATAAACCTCCCATGCCTCCCTGCTTGATCCAGAACATAGCTCATGAAATAACGCCTCACCTCCTCAGCCTGCCTTCAGGAAATTTTCCAATCTGCCTTTTCCAACCTATCTTCCTTTACTTGCTCCCATGAGACCTACACTCCAGCCACCCCAGCAACGTGCCTGTATCAAAAGATGTTTTGTTTCCTTCTAACTGCATGTCTTTTCCAGGCTGTGCCCTCTGCTTGGAGCGTCGTTCTTTTTTCTCTCCTTGGAAATCTCACCCAACGCTCAGGGCCTTTTCCACAAGGTCTCCCGAGGCCTCTTTCCACTGCTTTCCTATCTGTTTGTATGCACATTACCCTTGCACCCGCGGGTTTGTATTCACAGGTACTGAACTTTGTTTCTTGTTTGTGTTCTGGCTACACAGTTAGCTCCACACCATGGAGACGTCCATGTTAGAGAAAAAGGAGAGAACATTCTGTCAGGACGAAGAGCAGAATTTGTTCTCAAGTGCTTGCTCTGTTTTTTTTTTTTAACGTTGTGGACACATAGGTGATCGTGATTCCCTTTTTACATAGGCTGCTGGGAAGCTTGAGGCCAAATATAGGGCCCTTCCCTAACAAGCAGATAGAGCCGATAGGATGAATTCTGGGTGCTGATGGTTTTGTCGTGTGTTTCCTCTCCTATTTTCTCAACTGTTTTTGTCTTCTGCATGGGGTTGACTACCGTTTCAGATCATAGTAGGCACTCAGTGTAGTTTATTTATTTATTTTTTTGAGACAGGTCTCACTCTGTCACCTAGGCTGGAGTGCGGTGGCTGGATCACCGTTTACTGCAGCCTCAAACTCCTGGGCTCAAGCAATCCTCCCACGTCAGCCTCCTGAGTAGCTAGGACCACAGGCATGTGCCACCATGCCCAGCTAATTTTCCTTTTCTTTTCTTTCTTTCTTTCTTTCTTTTTTTTTTTTTGAGACAGAGTCTTGCTCTGTCTCCCAGGCTGGAGTGCAGTGGTGTGATCTCGGCTCACTGCAACCTCTGCCTCTCAGGTTCAAGTGATTCTCATGCGGCAGCCTCCCGAGTAGCTGAGACTACAGGTGCCCACCACCACACCCAGCTAATTTTCATATTTTTAGTAAAGATGGGGTTTCACCATGTTGGCCAGGCTGGTCTTGAACTCCTGACCTCAGGTGATCCGCCTGCCTCGGCCTCCCAAAGTGTTGGGGTTACACGTGTGAGCCACCGCCTCCAGCCTAATTTTTGTATTTTTAATAGAGGTGGGTTTCACCATGTTGGCCAGGCTGGTCTTGAACTCTTGACCTCAGGTGATCTGCCCACCTCAGCCTCCCAAAGTGCTGGGATTACAGGCGTGAGCCACCATGCCTGGCCTAATTTTCTTATTTTATTTTTATTTTTGTAGAGATGGGGGCCTTACTATGTTGCCCAGGCTCGTCTCAAACTCCTGGCTTCAAGTGATCCTCCCACCTTGGCCTCCCAAAGCACTGGGATTATAGATGTGAGCCACCATGCCCAGCCTTATTTGCTTAATGAAAAAAATTCATTGATTTCATTTAATGAATGAATGAAGCAGAGAGAAAAACAAATTTAAAAAGTTCTTCCACGGCACGTGTTTGTTTGGTTCATCTTTATGCCTGACCCCAACTTCCATAACCCAGCACCAAGCTTGGCACAGCAGGAACACAGGAAATATTACGTTTCATTGAATTTTATTAAAAAGAGGCTGGGTGCAGTGGCTCACACCTGTAATCCTAGCACTTTGGGAATCTGAGGTGGGTGGATCGCCTGAGCTCAGGAGTTCGAGACCAACTTAGGCAACATGGGGAAACCCTGTCTCCACTAAAATACAAAAAATTTGCCGGGCATGGTGGCACGTGCCTGTAATCCCAGCTCCTCGGGAGGCTGAGGCATGGGAATTGCTTGAACCTGGGAGGCGGAGGTTGCAGTGAACTGAGATTGCACCACTATACTCCAGCCTGGGCGACAGAGAGAGACTCCATCTTAAAATAAAAAATAAAAGAAAAAATAGAAGGGCATATGAGAGCTCAAAATCATCTGTGAATGGTTGTAATACATTTCTGGAAATAAATTTGCTCCTATTGTAGGATTAGTATAAAATTATGGGTATTGAACAAACATTAAGAAATAGAAGAGACTTATTTTGGCCTTTAAGAAGTGCTGTTGCATTCAGAGCATTAGTAAGCTACGCAAACGCCTGCCAAGAAAGGAACTGTGGCTACAAGCACTGGGGCATGCAAACGCGGAAGGAATGAGTGCCTTGGGAGCCTTCAGTTTCTGGGGATCTGTCGAAAGGTTGGTTGCTTCTGTCACAACAGAAGGAATAGACAAGATGAAATTAATGACTCTTTATCTGCCTCTTTATATGCTCATATCAGTCCTGTCATATGGAAATTTCAGATGTATGCACTCATAAAGAAAGCAGAGAACAAGGAAAGTGCAGAACAGTTCAATACTCATAGAGGGAATTTCTTTTTTGTGCCATGAAGGTTGTTTTCTCTGATTATGGTAGTTGCTTTCATTTCCTGTTTCTCACCTGGAAAGAGACCCCGGCCATCCTCTCCCACTGAATCTCTCTGACTCCGTGTGGCTATGCATCTCCTGCATCTCTTGGGGTGTCTCTGTGTGTGTCTTAGGAGCCCACATCCCCTCTTGAGACTCCACAGGGCATGATTTCCTGGCTTAGGGATGGAGAGAACCCTCAGCTTTCCCTTGTTCTGAAACTCGCCCCTGCTGTGGGTGCTGAGACAGTGAGAGGCTCACCCATCGGCTCAAGAGCACCCCCGAAAATAAATCCCTCGGTTCCTCTCCCCAGCATCTCAGGGGCTTTGAAGCCACTTAGGTAGACAGGTTTTGGCTGGAACCTCATTCATGGTGGGCCTATGCGTCCTCTGTCTTCTGGCAGCCCTTCTCCCTCATGTCCCCACTGATGACATCTCTCCTTCTCGTAGAACCTCCTAGAAGGAGAGCTCACGGCGTTCTCTTTGGTGCCCAATTCTGGGGCCTAAGCCCACACACCCCACCTCTCAGAAGGGCGTAGCCATCCGGGCCTCCTGCAAGCCCAACCAGGCCAGTGAGATGTGCAGACCCCCGGGCAGAGTCATTGAGACTCATCTCACCACCTGGCAGCCTTACTAAGGCTTCCCAGACCAGCTGGCAGCTTTCTGTTGCCGTACGGCTTCTTGCTGGCCAGCTAAACAAGATAACTCTGTCATTATGTGGTTTTCATTTCCGTAATCTTTTCTACCCTGAGAAATAATTATTTTTTTTCTTTTCCCAGAAAAAGCATCAAATGTACAAAACATAAGAACCCGCCCATGGGAGCTGATGCATTTGGCTTCCCTCAGTTTCTTTCGGAGCCTTTGGTCTGCGGTCCTTGCCCACAGAGGGCGGCACAGCAGGATTTCTCCACCGCAACACTATTGACATTTGGGGTTCCATCATTCTTTGCTATGGGGCGGTCCTAGGCATTGTGGGTTTCGCAGCATACTAGGCGTCAAGTCACCAGATGCTGATAGCAACCCTCCTCCTCCAGGGATGACAGCTAAAAACATCTCCAGACATTGCTGAATGTTCCCTGGGGGGTATAATCACCCCCTATTCACCATTACTGCTATGAAAGAAAGAGGCTGGAAGAACTGGGGCAAGTAGTCATTTCAGCCACAAAGCTTTACACAAAAGTGTGAACATATCTGCCTCTCTTAGAGTCCCCAGTTCTCCATTCTCCTCTATGCTCCCAGGGAAGGTGTGAGCCCCCATACAGCACTAGAAGCTAGAAGGAGTCAGGCATTTTTAATGTCGTCTTGTGTATATGGATCTTCAGGAAATTTTCCCAGATCTGAGTCCTCAAGGAGGGAGCAAGGAAGAACCAAGAAAAAAAGAGAAGGATGGGAAAACTGAACTAGTTTTCAGCTTCCCCCAGTGGAGTCTGGGAATGCTGGTCGGGCCTGTGTAAAGGTGCACCTTTCGTGACCACCGGCAGTGCCTTTTCCCTGTGAGATCACTTTAAAAGAAAACATCAGCCTGGCATCCAAAAAATCACTTCAGGTGACTTGAATCTGTACTGCACTGAGAATGCCCAAACTGGGGCTTCATTCATAGTTCACTGTGGTGGGACTTGTTAAAATCTCTTTCTTCCTTCTCTCTCTGTCTTTTTTTGGAGACAGGGTACTGCTCTGTCACCCAGGCTGGAGTGCAGCAGTGCCATCATAGCTCCCTGCAGCCTCGACCTCCTGGGCTCAAGCGATCCTCTTGCCTCAGTCTCCTGAGTAGCTGGGACTACAGGTGTGTGCCACCACCCCTGGCTAATGTTTTTAATTTTGTAGAGATAGTGTCTCTTTATGTGGCCTGAGCTGGTCTCGAACTCCTGGCCTCCAGTGATCCTCTTGCCCTGGCCTCCCAAATCTCTTTCTTATTGTCACATACAAATGGTTAATGCCCCCAAAGTCTCTTCTTTCCCACCCCCTTGCCTCTCTCCAGTTTGCCCAGCACTGCACCCTAGTCTCCTTTCTCCACTCTGTCCTGGTCATTTCTATCTGCCCGCTTTCTCCCTCTTTTTGGTCTTTGTCTTACATAAATCTCTCACTTTCCTGGTGGTGTTGCTCTTACCGTCATTAACATAACAAAAATTTCTGGCTGATAGCTGAGGGATAAATGTTCCTTCTGCTTGGTGGGAGAGTGAGAAAATAATACCACACTAAGTGTGTGGCTGAATGCATTTCTAAGGCACTTGGTTAGACGTGATCCAAAACCTTTTTCCATTAATATGAGAGTGAACTCTGTGGTCCACTTATTGAATTACTGTGTTGTTTTGAACTCTGTATTAGTTTTTCTATTGCCACATCACAAATGATCACAAATGCATTGGCTTAAAACAACACCCACGTATTAGCTCACAGTTCTACGGGCCAGAAGTCCAGGTACGGTGTGGCCAAGCTCTCTGCTCAGGGTCTCACCAGGCTACAGTCAAGCTGTTGACCAGCGCTGTGGCGGCTGCCTGTGTTCTCATCTGGAGGTCGGGTTCTTTTCCAAGCTCAGGTGGCTGGGGTAGAATTCAGTTCCTTGCAGTTATAGGGCTGAAGGCCCTGTTTCCTGGCTGGCTGTCAGCTGGGGTTTTTCAGCTCCCAGAGGCCACAGGACTCCCTTCATCTTCAAAGCCAATGGCGGAGAATAGCCCTCTCATGCTTCCAATCTTGTTCCAGGAAAACTCTCTCCCCTTTCAAGGCTCTGGTGATTAGCTCAGACCCACTGAGGTCGATACCCCTTTCCTAAAGGCAGTTAATCTGAGACGTAATTACATCTGCAAAATCCCCTTCACTGGAGCCCCTCGATGGGTGTTTGATTGAATAACTTGGAGAAGGTGTTTGAAATCCAGGGATAAGGAATGTTGGGGACCATCTTAGAATTCTGCTGACCACAACCTTGAATATGAACTTGATGGCCTCCTTGTCACTGGAGAGCTATCCCTTTATCAAGGAATCCTTGATTGAGCCATTAGTTCAGTCTGCTTAAACCACCACTGAACTTGCAAAACATGCTTAATTAATATTGATTGATGTAATGTTTTTGAGAAGTAAATTATTTCATTCAATAAATATTTATTATCAATGATATTTCAGACACTCTTCTAGGTGCAGAAAACACAATTATTAACTGTCAGACAAGATCTCTGACTGAATGGGTCTTCTGTTCCAAGGGGTGATGCAATGAATAAGCACAGAAGGATTTTTTTTTTTCTTTAGACACGTTCTTGCTCTGTTGCCTAGGCTGGAGTACAGTGGCATGATCATGGCTCACTGCAGCCTTGACCTCCTGGGCTCAAGAGATTCTCCTACCTCAGCCTTCCGAGTAGCTGGACTATAGGCATGTGCTACCACACTTGTCTATTTTTCTTTTTATTTTTTTGTAAAGATGGGGTCTTGCTATGCTGCCCAGGCTGGTCTTGAGCTCCTGGGCTCAAGTGATCCACCTGCCTCGGGCTTGAAAAGTGTTGGGATTACAATACTGAGTCTGTAATCTCAGGTACCCAGCCACAGATTTTTTGAATGTATACTGTAAGCAACTGATTATTTTGTAGGAAAATATTTTTTTCTTATGATTCTCAACAAAATGAATCATCTTGTGTTTGTAGAGGAATATCTGTCTACCTACCTACTTGTCTACCTGTCTATATCTACCACATTCACTTCTCGTGAAGCATTATACTAGCTTAGAATCTTTGACATGAGGTCTTTGAATGCATGAGGACAAATACTATGCTTCGGAGTAAGACCTCCATACCCCGTGGATGAGTCTTGCAGGAGCTCTTGGCCCTAGAAAGATTTGCTGAAAATCATAGACATGAGGCAGATGGATTCATAGGAGAAAAGGCGTACAAATGTATTTAATGTGTATACACGGTGCCTTCAGAATGATGGTCCAACTTTCCAGGGAACTCCAGAAGCTTATGCGCTATCCTGAGGTTATAGAAATAATGGGGCTTGGGTTCTGCTAAAACCAGTTATGGGAGTGGGAGAAGAGGAATTCTATTGAGGGACAGTACATGATTACTAGGGAACAGAAATTAACTTGTAAATAGTTCTCTTTAGAATGTAAGTGATCCTTGGAGACAGTCATCATCTGGAAAAAGGATCTGTTCAGGTGTAGTTATGTCTAGGTCTTCTTTCCTGTAATGGATAACGAGGTAACAGGGAGGGGTACAAGAATAATTGTTCTCCTTGGTGGGTCAGTCTTATCCTTATGTAGATAGGGGAAAAGTCTCTTCCGGTGTTGATCTCTAAGGGTTTTTAATTCAAAATACGCATTGTACCAAGGAGTCATATTTTGGGGTGAAATATTTTGATTTCCTTCATAAGCAAATGTGGCTGCAGGGAGAGGCTCATGAAGATGCTATGTTCCTCCCTGAAGCTGTTGGCATGGATGGTGGATAGCATCCTAGAGGACTCTGCTTATCACCATCCATTTCTCCAAACAAGGGGGTGGATGTAACAGAGTTGTGCCATCCTGGCCAAGTCTGTATGAATGCCCTAAAAGAAACTTGGTGTGTGGTTGTACTTCCCTTCCTGTTTTTCAGGGAACTCTAGTTACTCAGATTTTGTCTTCAAAAGCCCTTGGGCCAGTGGCTCCGGAATGACAGCATTCCCTTCAAGGGCATCTCTGCTCTGATCCGGAGCCGAGTTCAGGAAAAGAAAAGGAGGCCATGGATCCTTTCCAGACCTTTCCAGACCTGTTGGAGCTCTGAGGAATCAGCCAGCACACTGTACTGAGCAACCCTCAAAGGATCGCACCACTGCTGACTGGGGGTGCTTTACAAAACAGTGGTATGATGAGGCAGGAGATCTTTACACAGTTTCAAACGACCTCTGCAGGAAATTTATAATGATTTCAAAGGGAAATGGAGTAACTTTGCTGTGGAGAATCCTGGCAGGCTCCATCTGAAGCAGGGATCAAAGTGAACACTTTTCAGGTCTGGGGCAAACTGAATTGTGTGTCACCTGATAGGATGCGATGAGAAGAATACAGCATCACTTCAGTGATGTCCTTGGGAAGATGCATAATGTGAATGTAATCGCAAGGAAACATCAGACAAACGCTGGATGAGGGAAATGTCTGGCCTGTCTTCTTCAAAAGTATCAGGGTTGATAACACCCATGTTCCTAAGAGCATTATTTACAATAGATGAAAGGTGAGCCAGCCCAAGTGCCTGTGGACAGATGGATGTATGAACCAAATGTAGTCCATCCAGACAATGCAATATGATTCGACCTTAGAAAGGAAGGAAATTCTGACACAGGCTGCAACATGGATGAACCTTGAAGATATTATGCTAAGTGAAAGAAACCAGTCACAAAAAAAAAACAAATACTGTAAGGTTTCACTTCTAAGAGGTACCCAGAGAAGTCAAATCCATAGAGACAGAAAGCAGAACGGTGGTTGCCAGGGGCTGGGGGACAGGAGAATGAAGAGTTTTGTGGGTCCGAATTTTGAGTTTAGGAAGATGAAAATGTTCTGGAGGTAGATGGTGGTGATGGTTGCATGATAATATGAATGTACTTGATGTCGCTGAATGGTACACTTAAAAGTTTTAAAATGGTAAACGTTATGGGATATATGCTTTACCACAGGTTTTTTTCTTTTCTTTTTTTTCAGACACAAGATCTTTCTCTGTGGCCAAGGCTGCAGTGCAGCAATGCATCCTAGTCCACTGTAACCTTAATTTCTGAGCTCAAGTGATCCTCCTGTCTCAGCCTCCCAAGTAGCTGGGACTACAGGTGTATGCCACCATGCCCAGCTAATTACTTTTAATTTTTAATTTTGTAGAGATGGGGTCTTGTTATGTTGCCCAGGCTGGTCTTGAACTCCTGGCCTCAAGCAATCCTCCTGCCTTGGCCTCCTACAGTGCTGGGATTACAGGCGTGAGCCACCAAGCCTGGTCACAATTTATTTTTCTAAGTGCCAAGGTTAAGCAAGTCAGGGAAAGACAGGGAATGTTCAAGATGGGAAGATACTGAGAAGACATGATAACAGGCTGGGCATGGTGGCTCATGCCTGTAATCCCAGTACTTTGGGAGGCCGAGGTGGGCAGATCACCTGAGGTCAGGAGTTTGAGACCAGCCTGGCCAACACCGTGGAACCCCATCTCTACTAAAAATACAAAAATTAGCCGGGCATGGTGGTGGGCACCTGTAGTCCCAGGTGCTCGGGAGGCTGAGGCATAAGAATTGCTTGAACCTGGGAGGCGGAGGCTGCAGTAACTCGAGATCACACCAGTGCACTCCAGCCTGGGCAACAGAGTGAGACTCTGTCTCTAAATAAACAAACAAAAGACATAACAATGACAGTTTGTGGTGCTGAACTGGGCCCTGTAGCTGTAAACGATGCTCTAGGGACTTGACGAACCTGGAATGGAGCCTGAGGGTTAGGCGGTAGTCATCTTTCAGAGTGAAGGCCTCCCTTCTGGTGGTTGTAGTGAGGTTATGTAGGAGGATACCTTTATTTGCGGGAAATACACACTCAGGTATTTGCAACTGACAGAGTCAGCAACTTCATCTCAAAAGGTTCAGAAATAAGTTATTTGTGCCCTACTAGCAACATTTCAGTGAGTTTGCAATTGTTTCAGAATTCAAAAACTCATAATTGAAATGGAGTGGAATCATTCTTTGAAAAGAGTCATTGAGAACAGCGTCTTTTTTTTTTTTTTTTTTTTAGATGGAGTCTCGCTCTGTCGCCCTGGCTGGAGTGCAGTGGCAAGATCTCGGCTCACTGCAACCTCTGCCTCCCAGGTTCAAGTGATTCTCCTGCCTCAGTCTCCCAAGTAGCTGGGATTACAAGTGCATGCCAGCACGCCCGGCTAATTTTTGTATTTTTAGTAGAGACTGGGTTTCACTATGTTGACCAGGCTGGTCTCAAACTCCTGACCTCAAGTGATCCGCCTGCTTTGGCCTCCTAAAGCGCTGAGATTACAGTCGTGAGCCATTGCGCCCGGCTGAGAACAGTGTTTTTAATTTAAGGGATACCCAGGAGAAAGCAGTAGTAACAGGGTAGGTGCTTATCAAGGCGTTCGACATCTGGGTGGCCCCTACTTGACATATTCACCTGACCCCAATGTCCTGAGCAATCTGGATGTGTGGGGGCTATTTCCATATTAATTTTGTAAGGTCAGAGCTTCTGGATGGAAAAGAGAGTCCAACCAGCCCCTGTACCCCAATTAGACAGTGGTTATCCTGGGCCCATTGATTACCCCGTCATATCACTGAAGGTCCCTGTTCACCATGAACCCACAGTCTAGGCAGGAGCCAGGACAGGAGCACACAATAATGACCCCACTATGTGTCAGTGTACTGGGTTAAATGGAGGCCCCTCAAAAGATATGTTCACACCCAAATCCCTGGAACCTGCATTTTACTTTCTTTGAAGGTAAAAGTCTTAGGCCCAGCCTGGTGGCTAACACCTGTAATCCCAGCACTTTGGGAGGCTGAGGCAGGAGGATTGCTTGAAGCCAGGAGGTCAAGACCAGCCTGGGCAATATACTGAGGCTCCATCTCTACAAAAAATTTAAAAATTAGCTGGGCATGGTGGCGTGCACCTGTAGTCTCAGCTACTTGGGAAGCTGAGGCAGGAGGATCACTTGAGCCCAGGTGTTTGAGGCTGCAGTTAGCTATGATTGCGCCACTGCACTTCAACCTGGGTGACAGAGCGAGACCCTGTCTCAAACAAACAAAATGTATGACTTCTCAGTGCACTTAGCACAAACCCAACCCCCTCTCCAGGGCTGAGAAGTCCTCACACCATCTCGGCCCTTCCTAGCTCTTCAAATTCATGCTATGCTTTCTCTTTGTTCTCTAAATCTCAGCCACCCTGAGTTTCTTTGAGTTCTTCCCATGGCCTCAGCTCCTCCCTGCCTCAGGGCCTTTGTGTGTGATTTCCATCTCTTGAGCATGTCCTTCCCCTCTTGCTATGCTTGGCAGATTTTCTTTCATCCTTCACGTTCCAGCTTTAATATTCCTTCCTCTGAGAGAGGCAACTTCCCAAACCACACAATGTGCATAGGCCGCCTTCCCGCCGTTCCTCTCTCTCCCTGGATCCCGTCCTGTTCCATCAGCGTGCACACTGCAGGATGCACTTGGCAAGTGGCCGCGTGACTTCTGTGGGCCTGTCCTCCCTCCAGGCCGCAAGCTGCAGGGCTTCCAGGAGCCCATCATTTTGGTTCAGGCTTATACTCCCTGTGCCAAGCTCGGGCTCTGGCAGAAAGCAGAAGCTCGGTAAGTGCTTGCTGAATAAATGATAGCGGGAAGAAGGCAGAAATCAGGCGTGTCTGGGGAATCCAGCTGGCAAGGAGGAGGGTGGATTGGTAACTGGAGGAGTTTTAATTTCTCTGACTGGCATCAGCCAACAGCCAGCTTGATACGAGATTAGAAGCCTCTTGAGCCAGGAATTTCACTGCTTTCATATTCTCTGAAACATCTGAGGACTTGTGTGCTGCTTACTTCAAAGTCACTCTCAGGTCTCCTCTCTTCTCTGGAAACTTCTCTGACCACAGGTCCTCACTGGCCCTGCTTCTTTTTGTTTTTATTTTTTTTTAATTCTTAATTTTTAATTTGTGTTAGAGACAGGGTCTCACTGTCACCCAGGCTGGAGTGCAGCGGCACCATCATAGCTCACTGCAGCCTCAACCTCCTGGGCTCAAGCGATTCTCCTGCCTCAACTTCCCAACGGGCTAGGACTACAGGTACATGCCACCATGCGCAGCTAATTTTTTTTATTTTTAAATTTATTTAATGTTTTAAAGAAATGGGGTCTCGCTGTGTTGTCCAGGCTGGGGTTGAACTCCCCCCCCACCTCAGCCTCCCAAAGTGCCTCCCAAAGTGCTGGGATTACAGGCACAAGCCACCACACCAAGCCTCCTGCTTCTCTTTGAATAAATACTGTATTAGGCCATTGTTGCATTGCTATAAGAAATATCTGAGACTGGGTAATTTGTAAGAAAAGAGGTTTCATTGGCTCACGGTTCTGCGAGATGTACAGGAAGCACAGCGTCAACGTCTACTTCTAGGGAGGCCTCAGGGAGCTTCCAATCATGGCAGAAGGTGAAGGGGGAGCAGGGGTCTCACAGGGCAGGAGCAGGAGCAACAGCAAGAGAAAGAGTCGGGGGAAGGGCCACACTTCACAACAACGAGATCTCGCCAGAACTCTTGAAAGGACAGCACCAAGACATGAGGGATCCTCAGCTATGATCCAAACACCTCCCACCAGGACCCACCTCCAGCATTGGGGATTACACTTTAACATGAGATTTGGGCAGGGACAAATATCCAAACCATATCAAACACTTATTGGTTACTGGGTTCTGATGATAAGCATGAATGCTTTATTGTCTATTTCTTTTTTGTTTTTCTTCTTATTATTTTTTGAGACAGAGTCTTGCTTTGTCACCCAGGTTGGAGTGCAGTGGCGTGATCTCGTCTCACTGCAAACTCTGCCTCCTGGGTTCAAGCGATTCTCCTGCCTCAGCCTCCCGAGTAGCTGGGATTACAGGCACCTGCCATCATGCCTGGCTAATTTTTGTATTTTTAGTAGAGATGGGGTTTCACCATATTGGCCAGATTGGTCTCGAACTCCTGACCTCAGGTGATCCGCCCACCTCGGCCTCCCAAAGTGCTGGGATTACAGGCGTGAGCCACCACGCCTGGCCTTTATTGTTTATTTCTTAGCTGAAATAAAGAGAGTTGCTCAAGGCAACTGATGACAGAATGAGAAGCGAAATTTGGTGGGTCCGTTGGCCAACTTGCAGATTCCTTTGCTATGTCCTCCTTAGGATAAGGGAAGAAAGACTCCACGGTGGTCATTGAATTCTTTTGCCTTGATTGTGGGTGGAAGGGGCTTGTTGGCAAGGTTCTGAGTTCCTGGGCTATTTGCTGGAGAATTTCCTCCCTTTGGAGACCCCACAGGAGAGGAACTAGAAGAAAACTGAGTGTGTGCTCCAACCAGTCTTGTGAGGAAGTCCCAACCCTGAGGATCAGAGTTAGAGGCAGGGATCCGAGAAACCTGGTAGTGGGGAATGGCAAATGGATGCATGATTGTGTGGTGCAACCGTTATGGCTGGCTTTTTTTTTTTTTTTTTGAGACAATGTCTCGCTTTGTCACCCAGGCTGGAGTGCAGTGGCGCGATCACCATTCATTGCAGCCTCAACCTCCCGGACTCAAGCACTCCTCCCACCTCAGCTTCCCACCAGCAGCTTGGACCACAGGTGTACACCGCCATGCTCAGCTATTTTTAAAAAAAATTTCTTGTAGAGACAGGGTCTCCCTATGTTGCCCAGGCTGGTCTCAAACTCCCGAGCTCAAGACTCCCAAAGTGAGTGATCCTCCTGTCTTGGCCTCCCAAAATGCTGGGATTACAGGCATGAGCCATCGCCTAGCCATGACTTGCTTTTCCTGGGCAGTTGGAGTGGGTCCCTGGGTAGGTTGGCCGAGTTTGAAGATGAGACCTGGACAGGCATGGGCCACATCCCTATTTCTAAATCCAAGGGTTCTCCCTGAGGAGCGATGTTATTCCCACTGCCCCTCTGGGAACATTTGACAATATCTGGAGATATTTTTGGTTGTCACTTGTGGGGGTGAAGGGGGAGGGTCCTCCTGGCATCTAGTGGGTCAGGGCCAGGGATGCTGCTAGACACCCTGCAATGCCCAAGACAGCCCCCAGCAATAAAGAATTATCTGGTGAGGCCAGGGGTTCAAGACCAGCCTAGCCAACATGGCGAAACTCCGTCTCTACTAAAAATACAAAAATTAGCCAGACGTGGTGGTGCATGCCTATAATCCCAGCTACTCGGGAGGCTGAGGCAGGAGAATCGCTTGATCCTGGGAGGCAGAGGTTTCAGTGAGCGCGCCACTGCACTCCAGCCTGGGCAACAGAGTGAGACTCTGTCCCAAAACACACACACACACACACACACACACACACACACACACAGAATTATCTGGAACCAAGTGTCAATTGTGCTCTGTGAGCAGCTCTGCAATAAACAGATCCACGTGTTGGTGTCAATGGCCAAGTAAAGAGTCCATGGCTCAAAGGCCATTATATCTGTTAGGCGTGTTGACAACTGATGCCCATTCAGAGCCCCCAAACCAACTGGTTTCACACCCACAGACACAAACCAGATCCTAGTCTGCCAGGTCGAGGGTGGCCCATTCACAGGAGGGTGAACAGAAATTGCAGGAGACTGTTGACTTCCTGTTCATCAAATGATAATTCTTGTTAAATACAATTTGGAATATTTTATTTATATTTTTTCTTACTTGTTTTGTTTTTAGTCAGATCCATCTTTCACATGACAAAGACACAGTTTTAGGTTTTAAAACACAGTTAAACCTTGGGGGGTGGATTGTGGAATTGAAGTTAATTTTCTGGCTTCCGAGTTTCATCAAGACTCTTAGATACTGCCTTGTCTTAGATACTGCCTTGTTGCAACACTCTAAAAAAAAAAGTTCAGTCCTCCTCCCTCCTGCAGTGAGTTAGGCGTACTGGGCCTAATTGAATCTTCCTTGGACAGGGATCCTGCATTACCCTGGGACCAGCGTTCAGCTGGGCTAACAAGCCCTCCGCTGTACTTTAAGGGTGATTTCTATGTAATGGCCCCAAGATGCACTCTGGAAGTTGCATTTTTGATTAAGTCCCACCCATCTTCATCAACAGTGACTTCTTTCTTGGAATCAGACTTTGGAAAACAATTTTGATTGAGATGTGTTCCGGCTCATTAAGGATATAGAGTACCGGTTGAGTATCCCTAATCCAAAATGCTTCGGTCCACAAGTGTTTCATGTTTCAGATTTCTTTTTCGGACTTTGGAATATTTTCATGTACATATGAGATATCTTGGGGATGGGACCCAAGTCTCAACATGAAACTCATTTCTGTTTCATATACACCTTATACACAGACCTTGAAGGGAATTTTATACCATATGTATATTTTTTATATGGCATAAAAATATATAGATATATTTTTGAGACAGGGTCTCACTCTGTCTCCCACTCGGGAGTGCAGTGGTGCGATCATAGCTTACTGCAGCTTCAACCTCCTGGGCTGAAGCGATCCTCCCACCTCAGCCTCCCAGTTAGCTGAGACTATAGGCACGAGCCACCATACCCAGCTGATTTTTAAACAATTTTTTGTAGAAACAGGATCTCAATGTTGTTGCCCAGGCTGACCTTGCACTTCTGGGTTCAAGTGATCCTCCCGCCTAGGCCTCCCAAAGTGTTGGGATTACCGGAGTGAGCCACCACACCCAGCCTATATAATATTTTTCATAATTTCGTGCATAAAACAAAGTCTTAACCACATTTTAACTGTGACCCCTCCCATGAGGTTAGGAGTGAAATTTCCCACTTGTGGCATCGTGTTTGCACTCCAAAAGCTTTGGATTTTGGAGTATCTCAGATTTTGGATTTTGGGGTTAGGGTTTCTCAACCTGTATTTTACTTTATTTTATATTGTTAGAGACAGAGTCTCACTGTGTCACCCAGGCTGGGGTGCAGTGGCACGATCATAGCTAACCACAGCCTTGAACTCCTGGGTTCAAGTGATCCTCCTGCCTCAGCCGCCCGAATCACTGGGATTACAGGTGTGCACCACCGTGCCTAGCTTCAACCTGTATTTGTAACTATTTTTTGAGTTTATGGGGAATGCTATCTTTTTTTTAGTGAGACTATGAAAATCAAATACAGATCCCCAAACGGTATGGTGGGAAGTTGGGTAGATTCACAAACTCCTTCGGCTCTAGAATAAGGGCGATAATGCACATAGAGCACTTCCTCTGAATTTATTTGCCCTAATTAACCCTTCCTCCTGGCCTTGGTACCCTGGAGTTAGCTTAGAAACAATGTTCAGGCTTAGAGAGAAGCTCAGATGGTCCCACCTGGGTACGCAGGAGGCCTTCCCTCGTGGAAGCTGTATGGGGAAAGCAGATAAGCACTGGGGTCTCCAGAGTAATTTTTCTGGTAGTGGAAACAAGAAGCGCTGCAGGTAATCAGTCTTCATTTTCTTCTTTTTCTGCCTTCATCCGTGGTCTGTTTGGCAGTTACCCAAATTACAAGACTTGACAGTCATTTCTATTTAATAAGCTTGCTTTGAAGCCCAAAAAGCACCCAGTGTGCAGCTCTGCCAACAGGGAATCATTAATGCTGAACAGACAAAATGTGCATGTGTAATTGTTTTCATTGAAATAAGCGCCCCATATACCCCCTGCTATTTAATGAGTACACACAGGTTAACTAAGACCAGGACACCAGACACAGTTGCCATCTCTGATCACTTGCTTAAGCATGTGAAAACAGAAAACAGGCTTGGTTTTGGATGACAAATAGGATTTCACTTTTTTTTTTTTTTTTTGAGACAGGATCTTGCTCTGTCACCCAGGCTGGAGTACAGTGGCACAATCTCAGCTCACTGCAACTTCGACCTTCTGGGCTCAAGCAATCCTCCCACCTCAGCCTCCTGAGTAGCTGGGATCACAGGCATGCACCACCACACCCAGCTAATTTTTGTATTTTTAGAAGATATGGGGTTTCACCATGTTGCCCAGGCTGGTTTTGAACTCCTGGCCTCAAGTGATCTGCCTGCCTTGGCCTCCCAAAGTGCTGGGATTACAGGCGTGAGCCACCGCTCCCGGCCAGAATTTGCTTTTTTACTTTCACCTTCCACTTCCACTTTAGCCTAATTCCCAAAGTGAAATAAGTCTGACTAACAGAGGAAGAATGAAGACATTTAAAAGCTTCTTTTTGGACATCTATTTCTCCCTTCCTGGACAGTTGGTGGTTACCAGTAAAAGCTAAGACACTGGCAAAACTTCTTGGCATTCCATTAGAATTTTAGTCAGGCTGCGGTACATCCCTGTTTCATAGGAAAAACTGGGAACCAGATTTATACAGGACACAGAAACCTGTATTTCTTCATATGTGAGAAGACAGGAATGTTGGCCCGGCTGTCATTGAATATCCTGAGTTTTGCTACCTAATAAGGCCAGTTTTTCCTTCCTTCCTTCTTCCTTCCCTTCCTTTTTGTGCTTCACTTAAGAACCATGAGAATTATAACCCTACCTCCAGATTCTTGATTCTGAGATGGTGGCTTTGACATGGTACCTCTTCCCAGCATGGGGCCATCAGCTTTCCATCCAAACCCACTCAACTTGCTGCAACCGAACTCAGTGTCGTCCCCACCCAACTCTGTCCCTCTTCCATCTTGTTTACTTAAATTGCTCCCTCCTCTAACTCATCATCCTGCCTGAAACCTTTCCATCACTTTTTAACAAATTCACCAAAGTCCATCTACATACAGAAAAGCACACTATTGATAAGTCAACAGCTCCCCAGATCTCATAAACTGAATGCTTCCCTGGAAGCGGCACCAGGTGAAGACGTGGAACACCGCCAGCACCCTGCACGCCCTTCTGCCTCTTTTGAGTTGATGTCCTCCTTTCCCCTTTATCCTGGAGCCCTCACGCCTCCTGGGCCCTCTTCTCCTTTGTCCCTCAGTCCCGTCAGTGCTTCTCCCCATCTGTTCTCACTGTCAGCTTCAGGCTAGAACACAACTCTATCATGTCTGTCTCTTGTTCAAAAACCCACTCTTGCTGTCCAGAACTATGGTGTAAAAAAAGCCTTCAGTTTCTTAACCTAGACTCCAAGGTCCGCTGGGACTTGACTTCATCCTGTATTTACAGCCCTATTTCCCACAATTTTTCCTCGAACTCCTTATGATTGAGCCAAATGGAAATATGCAGTGACCTGGTAATAGAATAATGACAACAGAAATAACTGAATGGTTTTGAACGTTTAACAATGCACCAACCAGGCTCTTGGTTAAGATGTAATCTATTTTGTTACTTATAGCAACCTCATGAGATAGGTGATATTGTTAACCCCACTTCACCGGAAGCTGAGTGACTTCCTCAAGGTCACACATCCTGTGAGTGATAGAACTGCCATCGAGACTCAAAGGGTCTGAGCTTGGGGCAAGCTCTATGTACAAGTGTCAAGGTTTCCCACATTGGGATTGTGCTCATGCCATTCCACCGTTCAGGGCGTACATGACCAATATTTATCCATGTCTGACCAACTCTGCAAGACGCAGCTCACACGTGTCCCCTCCAGTGGGCTCTCCCTGGTTCCCCCCATTGGAAGTGGTCTCTGAACACCCAGAACATTTTCCTCATCCCTCTTCTGGCACACTTCCTTTAATTCATTTAACAAATACCGTCAATTCTGATTATTCAAAGTAGTGGTGTTCTCTACAGCCTCCATGCGCACCAAATTAGCAAATACTAAACTTCTGCTCCTAGGAGAAACACACAGGTCGGGGTCTTGGAGCCTCTTGTCAAACATTTTTGTCAACGGATCAATACATAATCTTGTTTTGTGTGTCTTCTGCTGAAGACACCTCATTTAATATATGTTATTGATCCATTAAGGTTGAACTCACGGCCAACGGCACTGTAACTCATACGTGAATAATAGCTGTCGAATGTGTATTTTCTCTATGAGGCACATCACAGCCTACTTGTTTTAGGAACAGAAGACAGGACTTCAGCTCTACACTTGGGGACCATTTTAATAAGTGAAATAATTAGTTAGAAGTACAAACATGCAAAAAACATGGCACGAGGTAGGCTGTGAAAAAGACACTGGTTTACAGCAATGAGAGCTGAAACAGGAAGGCAGAGGGTCTCCTCGTTTGACCTCAGCTGGGAACATGCATGTTGAGCAACTTCAAAGACTTTGACCACTCTGTGCATATCCGAGGATGACTGTGAAGCTCGCCTAGCCGTGGATCACCCCCTTACACAGCTGCTGCACTTCGTGGCCCGGTCATGGCACTCCACACGGATGACCTCCCATCCTTACCTGTCTTGCCTGGGCACCGATGGACGACTTCCTCAAGAACTGGATCTCAGGATGTCTGGGGCAGAGCTCTGAGCACCCCTTAATGAGATGAGATTCCAAAGGATTCCCCTGAAGCCCTGACCAACCCCCGATGCAAAGGGATCTTGAGCCGCTGTGGTCTCACCTACGTAGATACCGATATTTGTAAACTTCTTCCTTTGCTTTGTGAATGCTCTGGCTGTTTGTAAATTCCTCTTACTGACTGCAGATCCTTTTACAAAGCCACCCACTCAATGGTAGGATCCCTGTCTCTCTTCTCTCAATGCTAGCGTAGAGCTTCGCCACATAAGTGGTTATTCAATTAAATAAAACTTGAAAACCTACACGAGCAATACCATTAATTAGAAGGCGCTTACTTTATTCCAAAAAGAGTTATGCCAGACACACTCTGGTCTGCTTGCTAGAGTCTTCTTATTTCTTGAGCATACATCTTGTTGCTTTTGGAGGAGGATAAGATAAGAATACTGAGTGGCTTAGCTTGATTTCGTAGTCCCTTTGAGTGAACTAGATCCCTAGACCTGGGTTCATGGAGCCTGTGGAGCTGAGGCCAGAAAGAGAAGCAAAGTTCCTCAGAGCCCAAGAACTGTTGACCTTAGGTCCTGTACAAGAGTCAGCAGGGCTGGAAATGCAGGCAGAATATTAGCTAGTATTGCACAGACACTTCTAATTGTTTTTTGTTTGTTTGTTTGGAGAACGAGACTCGCTCTGTCGCCCAGGCTGGAGTGTAGTGGTGCGATCTCGGCTCACTGCAACCTCTGCCTCCCGGGTTGAAGCTATTCTCCTGCCTTAGCCTCCGGAGGAGCTGGGATTACAGGCACCTGCCACCATGCCTGGCTAATTTTTGTATTTTTAGTAGAGACGGGATTTTGCCATGTTGGCCAGGCTGGTCTCGAACTCCTGACCTCAGGTGATCTGCCCGCCTAGGCCCCCCAAAGTGCTGGGATTATAGGCGTGAGCCATTGTGCCTGGCCCACACACTTCTATTTGTATGGTTCTCAACATGCAGGTATGTGTTTTGTAACCAAGCGTAGCCCCCTGTTGGACATCGATGGGTTAGTTGGTGTGACTGGGTCCTTTCTTTTTTCTTTTCTTTTCTTTCTTTCTTTCTTTTTCTTTTTTTTGAGATAGAGTCTCACTCTGTCACCCAGGCTGGAGTGCAGTCGTGCAATGTCGGCTCATTGCAACCTCTGTCTCCTGGGGTCAAGTGATTCTCCTGCCTCAACCTCCCAAGTAGCTGGGATTACAGGTGCGTGCCACCACGCCCGGCTAATTTTTGTATTTTTTAGTAGAGACAGGGTTTCACCATGTTGGCCAGGCTGGTCTCAAACTCCTGACCTCAAGTGATCCGGCCGCCTCGGCCTCTCAAAGTGCTGGGATTACAGGTGTGAGCCACTGTGCCAGGCCATGACTGGGTCCTTTCATGCTGCTCTTTCCATTTCTTTGCAGTCCTGGAAGCAGGCTACTTTGGGCAGCTGTCCTTGGCTGCTGCTCCCCTGCACCTTAGGATCCTTATGAAAAGCGACTCTATGCAAAGAGACACGCAGCTAATGCGTGCTGTAGGGTGAGTGGAGAGCCTGGGGGGCTGGGCTACAAAAACCTATGCAACCCAAGCCCGATCTGCCTGACCTTGAATTGGTTTACCACATGTCTCTCTCTTACCAGGCAAATCTCCAAGGAGTCTTTCACTTTGGACAGTACATCCCCAAATCAAAGACTGATTCATAAAAAGAACTGATGAAATGTTGCCTTTTGCTCAGGCACCCTATCACACATGTTTTTCCGGAGTCCCTTGCCATTTCTTCCTTGCTGACCCAGAGTAATGATGGAGAACAAAAAGCCAGGAGGATAGAAAAAAGGAAAGCTGCGCTATCCAGAGAGTCTGGGGAAAGAGCCAAGCTTTTCTCCCCAACCCGCATCTTTTTGGTTGTTGTTTCAAAGAACTTGCTTTGCCCCATTCAAGCTGCAGGGAAATCTCTTTTGCTAGAGGGTGCAATCAAAGCCGGTGGGGCATCTCCATGCAGTGTGTAGGTCACAAAATAGCTCTGAGGACATTGAAGGCCTGTGGGACGTTGCACAATGACATACTGGACCCGTTAGACACGCAGTGGGTTTCGCTTCCTGTACATTTCTCTGAAAAACCTGCCGAGTCATCGACAGTTATCACCACCTTGCAGAATTTACGAAAGCTTCTAAGCAGTCATCTGAATAGTTTCTTTTGCTTCTAGGGCTCCTTGTACTCTTGTAATTTAAAATTTGTTTAAATAATAAAACCAACACACAATCTGGGGCAAAATTAAAATTCCAGGGAAGGCAGGCGAGGTTTTGCTGGATGGGATCCTTCAAGAGATGTGCAGATAAAACAAGGACCAGCAGCTCCTTTTCCTGAGTCTCCTGAAGCGAACAAGTCATTGTTAGGTGCATGGCTTGATAAAGAGAAGTGACAAGAAGATGGTATTTTAGACACTGAGAAATGAAAGCAAGTGTGCGTCGTGTCTAATGCAAATTACTGCTGCCCCTAGAAAAGAAAGGTGTGTGTGACCACAACGAAAGGAATAAGTTTAAAAAAAATTTGCCAAGTTAGCAGATTTCTGTCTCAAGAATGTAACAAAAACCATTTTTTTATGTTGAGGATTTTTTAAAGTTAAAAACAAGTCATCTCCTAAGAAAAGATAAGAATGTGATTCCTGAGCTGAGGGTATTTGCATTTTGAATTTTTGTTCCTACCTTTCAAGTAGGAATTGTGCCAAGAAAGCATAAACACAGAGAAGGAAATGGGTGTTTGTATTTGTAATACCTGCCTCAGGAGAGGAGAGAAGCCAAGAAGAAAGGGTGTGTGATTAACTCCTGAGCGCAGCACTTGGAACCCAATGCGGCCAGAGATGTGACTTGTGGGCCAGCAGGTGGATCCCTGTGGCCGCAAAATTTTGCTGTGCGACTGCTTGCATCAGTGGTGTTGTGGACGCCTTTAGGCAAGGTGTGTCTGTGGCTTGCTGGTATTTCAGCCAAGGAATGTGTCAGAGTAAGTTCAGCAGCCACAACAAGAGAGGATGTGTAGTGTTTCTGGGAGGGGCTTGTGTTGTTCTCAATTTCTGGGTACAAGACTGGGTGCAGTGGCTCACGCCTGTCATCCCAACACTTTGGGAGGCCGAGGCGGGCGGATCACCTGAAGTCAGGGGTTCGAGACCAGCCTGACCAACATGGAGAAACCCCATCTCTACTAAAAATACAAAATTAGCCAGGCGTGGTGGCGCATGCTTGTAATCCCAGCTCCTCGGGAGGCTGAGGCAGGAGAATCGCTTGAACGTGGGAGGTGGAGGTCACGGTGAGCCGAGATCGCGCCACTGCACTCTAGCCTGGGCAACAAGAGCGAAACTCTGTCTCAAAAAAAAAAAAAAAACAAAAAAAAAACTCCGAGGACAGAGTGATGTCAGACCAGACAGTGGGTCTCAAACTGTGGGTGTGTTTCAGCCACCTGTGATGCGTGTTACAAAGGCAGTCACCTAAGATCTCACCCTGGAGCTGGGATCCATGGAGCTGGGCAGGTTGAGGTGGTTCCAAGTTCAGTACAGGTGGTTCAAGGTCCCTACTCTGAGAAACTGACATCAAATGAAAGAAGACAAGTTTAGCGTGACAGTCCTCTACCATCACACCTCATCATTGGCAAGCCACACTGCTTAGCCACATTCAAAGTCACTGGCAAGTGATTTTATTTTATTTTCAAGCGTGGGACAACTTAATTTTGTGAAATGTATATTTTTTGGTCATAGCATAAGCTACCACTCCTCAGTTCTTTTTGGCTGTTTTACAAACCAATCAGGAAATGTATGGCAAAAACAGCAAAAGGAAAGTCAATTTTAAAAATGTACGATGCATGTTTTCGTTGTATAGACATTAATAATGAAAACAAAAGGAAAATTTTGGCTCTCGAGAAAAATGGAAGTGCCTAAAACGTTAATTTTTTTTCTTTTTTTCCAAATACCCAGACGTCAAGGAGACTAAAATGTAAATTTTAACCTAAAAGTATGAAAGTTTTGGGTAGCTGGTTATAGTATCATCCTTGTGATTTGGAAAACATTCTAATGTATCCTTTCCCTGATTATATAGAGATTAGCTAGTATTTTATGTGTAAGCAGGGCCAACTTTGCTGCCTTGTGACAGTTCAGTCCCACGTGGACTGGTTTAATGTTCTGCAACCTCCATATTGCAATGCCTCATCATGTTGTCTTTGAGTTTGTATTTTGAAAGCGACGGTCTGACGGGACAGTGGAGCATGAGCCCAGGGCTTGGAGGTGCCATCTCCCTGCCTCCCAGGATGGACTCTCTGTGCTCCACTTCCCTGCCCCCATCCAATGATGCGGCTACTCTCTGCCTTCTGGCAGGCGCGGAGAGGTTCAGGTCAGCAGGCATGTGCCCCACCTGCCAAGTCGTGGGTGGGACCCCGGGAGCCTGTGAGAGTCCACATTGGCCCTCCGAGTATCCCTATGCCCAAAGAGGTGCTGCATTAAGAGTAAAAAGCAAAAGTCAGGCGCAGGAGTGTGTGCCTCTAGTTCCAGCTACTTGGGAGGCTGAGGCGGGAGGATTGCTTGAGCCCAGGATGTCAAGCCTGCAGTGACCTATGATTGTGTCATTGTATTCTAGCGTGGGCCACAAAGTAAGAACCTGTCTCTAATAATAATAAGAATAAGTGAAAAAACACCATGACAGGTCCAGAACGACTGGGGAGGGGGGAAGGAAAAATCTTTCTTTTCTGCTTTTGAACAAAGGACCCCAAATTTACATTTTGCACTGCGCCCCACAAATCATGCAGCTGGTCCCATGTGTAAGTCATATATGAACACATCGCTCCACTGCAGGATAATGGATGCAGGTCCAAGAAAGGGGAAAAGGATGACTCATTCCCCCACAAACAATTCACAGGGAAAGCATTCAGATGGCCAATTGCTCACCTAACCTAGTTTATAATTCCTAACATAGTTCTATAAATGTTGCAGCTTACATTTTAAAAACCCGTGGATGCTCTGTTTATTTTTTAAAAATAGTTATGCATTATTTGTTTCCCCAGTGCAGCTCTGTGCAGTGACAAGCAGTTGGATGGAATCATGCGCAACAGCTCTCTGTAATGTAGAAGTGACACACTGTCCCCAAACTGCCACGTCTTGTTCCTCATAGGCAGGCTACTCTCCAGGTGTTTGAAGGGACAACTTCAGCAAGGGGAGAGATCCCATGATTCCCCCAAAGACAGGAACGTGTAGTGAGAAGGCAGAATGGCACTCAGGAGGTGCCCCAGGGACTGGTCGGCAGCCAGCAGCGGGAACAAGGACTGGCCAGATCCCTGGTCTTTGCTAATTTCATTGAGCTCATTACCATGCTCTGCTGCGAATGGAATTGTGTCTTTTTTCCAGTTAGTCTTACGATGGGTCTTCTTCTTCTTTTTTTTTTAATTTAGAAATGTTTTATTTCCTTGCAGAACTCAGTCTACCAATGGATCTTCTAAAGCAGTTATCCATGTAACCTCAGTGAATAGGCATGGTTCTTTCTCCCACCTCAACAAAACACAGCACACTTGGTATTACATAATTGGTTGGAAAATATTTTGAGAATATATATATGTATTTTCATGTAGTTAAAAATCAGCAAAGCAGAAATACATTTCTGTATACTCTTAAGTCAGTGATTCTCAACTGGGGGCAATTTTGCTCCTCCCATCCCAGGGGACATTTGGCAATGTCTGGAGACAATTTTGGTTGTCACAATGCGGGGCGCGCCTGGCATCCAGTGATGGAGACCAGGGATGTTGCCAAACATCTTACAATGCACAGAGCAGACCCCTACAACAGAATTATCCAGTCCCAAATGCCAATGGTGCCGGGATTGACTTACGTAAACGATTCTATTTTTAGAAGTGTTATTCAGTTCCATTCCCCAGCAATAATCTAGCATTATTTCTTCCCCAGGAGAAGCTTCCATGAACCAGAATTCAGAATATTAACTTATAGGAGAATGCCTCCCAAAAGGCGATTGTGGGTTTGTCTCTATCATAAAATACAGAGGAACGTGCAGTCTGAGAATGTTCACAATGGGAGCAAAGTGGAGGCATGCAGCCCTGCCTTGGGAGTGTTGGAAGGAGTGTATCACGAAGCTCCAACCTTGCCAGTACAAAAAGGCAAAAAAATTGAAAGCTGCCAGGCAGCTTTCAAGAATTTGGATGTGCAGGCCACACCCCAGACCAATGAAACCCCAGTCTCTGCCAGTGGGACCTGGGTGGTGGGAGTGTTTGAAGCTCCCAGAGTGCCCCCAATGTGGGGCCAGACTGGAACATCACAGGACACATGGTTTAGATGTGGGGTAAGCGGGATTAGCTGTGCAGGAGGCAGTGACCAAGGGATAGGACCAACACCGCTTCACATAAGCTAAGGCAACTGACGCCTGTGCAAATCCACTGCAAATCAGCCCTCATTTAAATAATAACTGTACAGTCAGAGACTGTGGCTGGGATCCAAAGTTGGCTGGGGTCTACGTGGCACACATGGGATTAATAACATCAAGCATGGAGATATTGGTGAGAAGGGGGAAGGAGAGGCAGGAACAAGCTCTCTTTTATTCATTACTGAGAATTCTCCTTCCAACTTATTTTAGAGTTAACTACAAGATCTGTTTAGTCAATGAAGTGACTGGAGCGTTTTCTTTTCTTTTTTTTTGTTTATTTTTTGAGACAGGGTCTCACTCTATCCCCCAGGCTGGAGTGCAATGGTGTGGTCTCAGCTCACTGCAACCTCTGCCTCCTGGGCTCAAGCGATCCTCCTGCCTCAGCCTCCCGAGTAGCTGGGACTACAGGCACCTGATACCATGCATGCCTGGCTAATTTTTTTTTTTTTTTTTTTTTTGAGGCAGAGTCTCGCTCTATTGCCCAGGCTGAGTGCAGTGGCGCCATCTTGGCTCACTGCAACCTCCGCCTTATGTGTTCAAGTGATTCTCCTGCCTCAGCCCCCTGAGTAGCTGGGATTACAGGCGTCAGGTCTGCCATGACGCCTGGCTAATTTTTGTATTTTTAGTAGAGATGGGGTTTCACTATGTTGCCCAGGCTGGTCTTGAACTCTTGAGCTCGAGCAATCTGCCTGCCTTGGCCTCCCATAGTGCTGGGATTGTAGGGGTGAGCCACTGCACCAGGCCGAGACTGAGCCTTTTCTGTAGTTGAGACCACAGTTTCTCCATGTCAGCACCGTGAACATTTGGGACTGGAGCATGCTCTGTGGTGGGGCCGTCCTGTGCACGGTAGGGGGTTGACCAGCATTCCTGGCCTCCACCCATGGGATGTCAAGAGCACCCCCCGCACCTGTTTGTGACAACTCAAAAAGTCTGCAGACATTGCCTAATATCCCTTGTGGGGTAAAATCCCTGCTGGCTGAGGGCCACTGGTCTAGACCAAAGCTTTTGAAATTGCTGAGGTGCGTATCTCAAAAATTAGTTGGTTGTGCGTTCAGTTGAGTGGGTAGTGACTAGCACTGAAAGCATGAAATGGAAGTGGATAGCCCAGAAAATTATAGAATGAGCCCATGGCAAGGGGAAGGATAAGTTCATGAGCATCATGTCACATTTTGGTCACATATATGTGTATGTGGGTCTTGTGTTTCTGTGTGAAATGTATTTCTTACTGTGGATGGGAGTTTCCTGGGGGAGAAGGAACCACCAAACAGCTCACGCTAGTCAGATGAGGTTAGTTCAAGGAGAGCCTAAGGAGGCCGGGCTTAACCTCATACATCGCCAGTGACATAAATGGATGGATTGGTATTATTATTACTATTATTTTATTATTTATTATTATTTATTATTATTTATATATAATTCTATGTATAATAATTATATATTTATTATTATTATATTTATTATTATTATTTTAAAGACAGAGTCTTGCTGGGTCTCCCAGGCTGGAGTTCAGTGACGCCATCTCAGCTCACTGCAACTTCCACCTCCCTGGTTCAAGGGATTCTCCTGCCTCAGCCTCCCGAGTAGCGGGGATTACAGGCATGTGCCACCACGCCCAGCTAATTTTTGTATTTTTAGTAGGGACAGGGTTTTGCTATGTTAGCCAGGCTGGTCTCAAACTCCTGGCCTCAAGAGATCCGCCTGCCTCAGCCTCCTAAAGTGCTGGGATTATAGGCGTGAGCCACCGTGCCCAGCAACTTATGGATGATTTTGTATGGCATATGGGAAAGGCAGCGAAACACCATGGCAAAGATGATCTGGTGCAGAGTGTCTTGGGAACCAGCAGGAAGGCAGAAAAGGCTGGAAGGACTGAGCTCAAGTGCATTCCCAAAGCAACGAGGGCTTAGACCCAAGTAGGAAAGCAGAGAAATGGTCTTGAAGAAAAAGCCAGGATTTGTCACAGATTTGCTCTAGCACATGCTAGCTTTAGAGTGGCCTATCCTGAAGGTATTTTGCCTTTAATAGGTCTATAATAGGGGCCTTTTTTCACTTGGAGACAGTGCCTGCAAAAATGATCTGTTACACTATAACTTTTTATTGTGTTTTTTTTTTTAAGAGACAAGGGTCTTGCCGTGTTCTCTGGGCTAGTCTCGAACTCCTGAGCTCAAGCGATCTACCTGCCTCGGCAGCCCAAAGTGCTAGCATTACAGGAGTAATCCACTGCACCCGGCCAACGCTATAACATTTTTAAACTTGAGAGTTAATCAAACTCAAGAAGAGTTTCTTGAGATACAATTTACATAGCGTAAAATTCACCCATTGTAACTGCATAATTCATTGTTTTGTTTTTAGTAATTTACAGAGTTGTGCAATCCTGATGGTAATCTAATTTTAGAACTTTTCCATCACCCCAAAAAGAAACCTGGGGCAGGCTGGGCTCAGTGGCTCCTGCCTGTAATTCCAGCACTTTGGGAGGCTGAAGCGAGGGGATCGTTTGAGTCCAGGAGTTTGAGACCAGCCTGGGCAATGTGGAGAAACCCCATCTCTACAAAAATACAAATATTAGCCAGGTGTGGTGGTGTGCCCCTGTGGTCCCAGCTATTAGCGAGGCTGAGGTAGGAGGATCAATTGAGCCTGTGAAGTTGAGGCTGCAGTGGGCTGTGATTGAGCCACTGCGCGCCAGCCTGGGCAACAGAGCAAGGACCCGTCTCAAAAAAGAAAAAAAGAAAAGAAAGAAAGAAACCTTGTGCCCACTGGCAGTCTCTCCCCATCCTTCTCCTCCCCTCACCAGCAACAACCACTGTTCTACTTTCTGTCTCTAGCCTGTTCTGGACATTTCTTATAAAATAAATCATACGATATGTAGCCTTTTGCATCTTGGCATAGTGTTTTCAAGGTTCAACCACGTTTTGGCATTTCAGAACTTCATTTCTTTTTATGGCTGAATAACATCCATTGTATGGATAGAGCACATTTTGTATATCCACGTATCCATTGATGGGCATTTGGATTGTTTCCACTTTTTGGCTCTCATGGGTGATACTGCTGTGAGCTTTCATCTAGGAATCTGTGGATGCATGTTTTCATTTCTCTTGGGTAGACAGATATGGTTGATCACATTGTAACATTGATATTATTGATTAAATTATTGATTATTGATGAAAAGAACTGAAGGTCCACTATGCGAGCCAGCATTCTGAAGATACCAGAATGGCTCTGGAGTTAATTCTTTCTTACTAAAGAAATGGAAGTCAAGGGGTGATGATTTGTGGAAGGCAAGGCTGTGTATTGTTCTCAAATTTCTTCTTTTTATGTTCAATATTCAATATTCCTCATCAAGTTGTGTGATGAACACAAAAAGAGAGGTTCCTTCAAGCCAACCACCAATCACCTGGGGGACTCTTCATAAACTCAGGCCATGAGCTTTGAGGCCTGTGAAGTTCATCATTAACACGTGACTGTTTTCTTTCACTGTGATGCCAAAAATCATGTCCCACATTGAGATTTGTGCCTTTCATTTTGGCCTGACACGGTGGCTCATACCCTTAATCCCAGCCCTTTGGGAGCCCGAGGTCGGTGGATCATGAGACCATCCTGGCCTTCATAGTGAAACCCCGTCTCAACTAAAAATACAAAAATTAGCTCGGCGTGGTGGCGCATGCCTGTAGTCCCAGCTACTCGGGAGACTGAGGCAGGAGAATCCCTTGAACCAGGGAGTTGGAGGTTCAAGGGAGCAGTGAACTGAGATGGCGCCACTGCACTCCAGCCTGGTGACAGCGAGACTCCATCTCAAAGAAGAAAAAAAAAATGTCACTCAGGGCCGGGTGTCCTGGTTCACGCCTGTAATTCTAGCACTTTGGGAGGCCGAGGCGGGCGGATCACTTGAGGTCAGGAATTCAAGACCAGCCTGGCTAACATGGTGAAACACCATCTCTACTAAAAATACAAAAATTAGCTGGGCATGGTGGTGGGAACCTGTAATCTCAGCTACTCAGGAGGCTGAGGCAGTAGAATTGCCTGAACCTGGAAGGTGGAGGTTGCAGTGAGCTGAGATCGTGCCACTGCACTCCAGCCTGGGGAATAGAGCGAGTCTCCATCTCAAAAATAAGAAAAAATAAAATCCACCATCCTGCTGAAATGCACATATGTATATATATCAACATGCAAAACACTCTAGTAGAGAATATAACAGAAGGGAACATTTCCACTCCCCACCGCCAATATTTAGGCTTTGCAGGACATTCCCAGAATGTGGCAGGCAGTGCTTTGGGAGAGAGGGCTCCTCCCGAGGCTCTGGGATATTAGGATATTGGCGATGCCCCCCCCCCCCCGCCCCGACACCTGGAGCACCCCCTACTGTCCTGTTTTGCTCACCCTCTTTTCTTTTCTTTCTTTTTTTTTTTTTTTTTGTTGAGATAGGGTCTCGCTTTGTCACCCAGGCGGGAGCACAGTGGCACGATCATGACTTACTGCAGCCTCAACCACCCAGGCTCAAGCAATCCTCCCACCTCAGCTTCCCAAGTAGCTGTCACCCTCTTTTCTGACATAAGGTCTAACTAAGGTCAAGAATCAGCTTTAGGCTTGGAAACTTGGCCAATGTTTTCTGCCTTTAACTCTAGAAAGTTTCAGACAGGAATTCCAAACAACCCCAGTGCAGGCAATGGCAACAGACGGACCCATGGTGCAGAGGAAACTGTATTCATTTCTTGCACTGAAGCTAGTGAAGAAAAAGGTGACTTATGTGACTACACGATGGGGAATAACTTAGGATACCGTCCTTAAATGTTAAACAAGAGGAATACTGTGCAAGAGGGATATGGTTACTACATTCTGGCATATACAATTCCACGCGGTGGAATTTAAGCCCTCATTTAAAGTATAATTTTGAAAAATATTTAGTGACCTAGAAAAATATTTATTTTTTAATACTAGGTAACCAAATCGGAATGCTGAACTATTTATACAGAGTGAGCCCGATTTTATCACCTCCACCCTCAACTCCCACTTTTGGATGGGAAAATTCTTCCACACAGAGGAAAACGACAGGCACGTCGTGAATGCAAACGTCAACGTTGGTTTTCTCTGGGAATTTTTATTTTCTTGGACAGAAAAGTGGCTACACTTTGTTTTTTGTTAGGAAGAGAAGCCGCTTTAACATCTAAGTAGTGAAGCCACAGCGAAGTGAAGAAGCCCCTTCACCCATCAGATGGCTTAAGAACGTCATCCTGGCGTCTTCCAAAACTCCTCGAATCCCCTCCTGCCGTGATGACACAGAATCAGAGGCTTCCAGGGGTACACTTAGGGGACATCTGATGCGCAGGTGCACACGGCAGCTACTGAGCCCCAACTCTGGAGTGTTCTTACTCAGGGATTTAATTATAGGGCGGGGTCGTCAGGAGCAGGTCTCCCACTGCCCTGCAGGAACCCTTTTTGACCTTCAGTAGAGACAGAGCCCTAAAACTTTGGGCCTGATTTTCCCTTCCCCAACTCCTCCTCGTGCCCTTCCCAGGCACTTCCTCACCCCCAGAGACTCCCTTCTTTACCTCTGTCCCCAAGTCCCTCTCCACCCAGGCCTTCTGAAGGGCTCCCCCGCAGCAGGACCCCTCTGCCGTCCCCTTTCCTGTTTCAGAGTGTCGCGGCGTTCTGGGAACCACAGCACCCCCCAACAGCCCTGAGATCCCCGGGGGAGGACCCGGTGAACCTGAGCCGTGTTTTGTGAGCACAGGGAGACACCCGCGCGGGCGGCCGGCGGCGTGGGGGCGGGGCGCTGCGAGTGCGCAGCTCTTCTAAGGTCCTCGGTAATTCTTTCCCGGTCCATGTAGGGCGCTGGCACAGACAGGCCCCGAGTCTGATCCTGGGGGAGGGGAGGAGAAGAGAGGGGAGGGGAGGGGAGGGGAGGAGGCTGGAAGACTAAGAGGGAGGAGGGAGGCTGTGGCCTAAACTCCAATGCAGGGAGAGGAGGCTAGGAGGGGGAAGGGAGGGACAGAGAGGGGATGAAAAGCAGAGGAGGAGGGGGAAGGGGAGGAGAAGGAGGAGACAGGGGTGCAAAACGGAGGAGGAGGGGGGAGGAGGGAGGGGGTGAAAAGCAGAGAAGGATGGGGAGGGGAGAGGTGGAGGGGAGAAGGAGGGGGAGGGTAAAAAGCAGAGGGGGAGGGGAGGAAGAGGGAGGGGTGAAAGCAGAGGGGGAGGGAAGGAGGGAGGGGTGAAAGCAGGGAAGGGGGAGGGGAGGTGGGAAGGAGCAGGGGGAGGGTAAAAAGCAGAGGGGGAGGGGAGGAGGAGGGAGGGGGTGAAAAGCAGAGGGGGAGGGGAGGAGGAGGGAGGGGGATGGGAGGTGAGGGAGGGAGGACAAGGGGAAGTGAAAAAGGGAGGAGGGGGAGGGGAAGTGAAAGAGGGAGAAGCGGGAGGGGAAGTGAAAGAGAGAGGAGGGGGAGGGGCGCCACCCAGCCTCTTTCCGGAGGAGACTCATTTAGATGCAATGGCCAATTTTTTTTTTTTTAAACCAGACTGTATAAATTTACAGTTTCCTTTTCAGCTGAAGCAGACAATGTTAAAACACATTAGATTTTCTGTTTCGGAATGCAAATTAAACATAGGCAAGCTCTTGGAAGGCTTCATTGAGGGCTTAAGAAAATAGGAGATTGAAAACGTCGATGCTTGAGTAAGGCAAGAGATTTTAGCCTTGTAGCAATGTGGTCGTGTGTGTGTTTACTTAAAAAGAGAAAATTGCTTAATAATAAAACGGCCCTAGTCTTCCTTGAACATAACAGGAAGCACTGCTTAAAAAAACATTTATTTCTTTTTTTTTTTACAGCCACCATTTATTTGTGGGTGCACAGGGAGGGGGTGCCGTTGAGGCAGGGTTGGGGTAGTCACCCAGGCACTCCCCAAAGCCTGCTCACGGGGCCCCTCCAACCCCAAGGAGTGGAATCTAGAAGCAGCCCCTAGGGGCTCTCCCCTCTAATCTAGAAATGACTTTCCTAAACAGCTGTCACTATAAACTAGGTTCCTTTCTGTTCTCTGTCCCCTTTTTTCACCCCCAAAGCAAAAACAACAAAAACACAACCTAATAGAAAAAGCCCCTCCCGCCGCAACTAAAAACAAGCAGAACACTCGCCCCAAATTCTGTTTCTGCTGTTCCTGCCCCCGTTATAGGAGCCTTGTGGGCTATTTTCTGCTCTTTTCTCCCCCTGGAGAGTTATTTAAGTCCTTTAAATGCCATTCTGTGCACACATAACTTAAAAATGGTCTGGCACGGGGGAAAAGTTGGCAAATGTCTAGTTCACAATCTGTTGCCATTATGTGAAGCCAGATTCAGTAAAAACTCTATTGGCTTCCGGAGCCAGGTTATGCAACATCTTAAAAGGGTTTGGGGATGTGTCTGTAGGAGGGGGAAGGGGGACCTGAGAGGGGAAATACCGAGCTGGGTGTCACATGTAAGTTTGCTATACTGGGGATGGCCGTGGACACAGACGGGTGTAGGGAGCTGCACCATTTCAGTCTTAAGAGCAAGAAGCCCCCCTGCATTTTAACTGTGTGGGCTTTGAAAATGGGGGTGAGGGGACCAAAAGGGCTTCCCGGGCCATGAGTTCCTGTAGGGTCTCCACGTTGAGATGGCGAGTGGGGGATGGGCCCGTATGAGCCGGCTAGGGCTGCCATGCCAGAGCAGCAGACAGGGATTCCCTCACATTCTGGAGGCCACATGTTTGAAACCCAAGTGTCACAGGGCTGCTTTCTCCCGCAGCCCCTCTCGGTGGCTTGTAGACGGCCTGTATCCTCCCATGGTCGTCCCTCTGTGTGTGCCTGTGTCCTCATCGCCTCTTCTTATAAGGACTCCAGTCCTACTGGACCAGGGCCCACCCTAATGACCTCATTTTAATTTAATTACCTCCTTAGAGATCCTGTTTCCAAATACGGTCACATTCCAAAAGGTAGTGGGGATTAGAGCTTCAGCCTTTGAATTTTAGGGATTATTCCCCATTATGGGATGGGGAGAACACTTAGGAGGCTTGATAAGGGAAGCAGAGAGGGTGGGGAAGGAGTTTGCATCCCTTGGGCATCCAGGCCTCGGGATGCCCCTGGCCCCTCAGCCCCTGGGTTTGCAGACTGGAGAGCAGGGCTGCTCCCAGGGAAGTGGGCGGAGTGGGGGCGGGGTAGCTGTTAACTGCTAGACTTGGGCCTGTCGCCCATATGACAGCTGCATTTTTAATTCTCTTTTGGAATATTCCTTCTGTATTGCAGTTTCACCATAGCCTGAGAGCCAGCTGGATAAGCTGCTAGGGACACAGGATTCCCTAGTGATAGCGCAGGGCAGCAGTGGTGTCTCAGTGTCTTGCTCACATCTGTGTGCTTGGCACCTGGGAGGGAGCCCCAGGTAATTCTGCAGACTTAAAGGAGGGGAGGAGCAAGCTCACCCTGTGGGTTTTCAAGATGCTAATTTAATCTTCGTTGTTTGTACTTGACAGAAACCACAAAGCTTGTTTATCCAAAGTAGTATCTTTTGTGGTGAAACGATTATCAGTAATTATTAAGAAACAGACGGAGTCTTCTCCTTGGCCACTGAAAAACTCAGAAATGTGGGGAGAAATATCAAAGTTGTGGATGATCTGATATCATGAATTTTCTCAGGAAGGAGATGACCAGAGGCGAAAGTGTATTGGAGCTTCCATCTCGGTGGCTTCTTTTAAGGTTTGGTTCCAAATGGTGGTGACTTCAGAGAGTTGATGATCTCAGAATGCTTTTGAATTTGCACAGCGAAGCCTTCAAGTCCTGCCTTGGCAGTTTCAACAGAAGCATAAAGGATTCAAGGAACCACAGACATGATGGTGGAGACATTTGTGGTGGTGATTTTCCTGGCAAAGCCCTGGGGGAGCCGGCTGGCTTGGTCAGCTGTAGGCAGAGTTTGTCCTTTCCCTCTGGGGGAAACCCACTTTGTCCAGGACACTCCGGAGTCCTTCGGGCCATTCACGATCTTTCCCCCTTTATTCAAGCCCACCTTTCTCTCTTTTTTTTTTTTTTTTTGAGACGGAGTCTCGCTCTGTTGCCCAGGCTGGAGTGCAGTGGCGCGATCTCGGCTCACTGCAAGCTCCGCCTCCCGGGTTCACGCCATTCTCCTGCCTCAGCCTCCCGAGTAGCTGGGACTGCAGGCGCCCACCACCACGCCCGGCTAATTTTTTGTATTTTTTTAGTAGAGACGGAGTTTCACCGTGTTAGCCAGGATGGTGCTCATCTCTGTTTAAGGAACAGCCGAGCGTCCCTGGAGGCGCCAAGTCTTCTCTTCTATGGAACTACGCCAGCAGGAATCTCTATGAGGGTTCCTAGGAATTCCGTACCTGAGTGAATGCAGACTTTTTGCACAAACTTCCAGTAGGTGATTCACTAGAGGCCAGAGGCAGGGGAAATGGAATCATTCACTCATTCTTTCATGCCTTTTGTTTCCTGCTTCTAAACTCCTGCTTCTTTTGTGTGTATTTTATTTTGTTTGCCTTAGCTTCTTAAGTCAGGGAGGGTTGGAAGAGAAGGAAGGTGTTTGAAATATACGAGTGAGAAATGAACGGAAATTTGCTGCTTGGTGATAGCACCAAAGGAAGGTGAAAATATGTGTAGTGGACGTGGGTAGTTTTTGTCTGACTCCGTGTTCGGCCTCTATCTTTCAGTTAAAACAACTCAAGTTTTCTCTGGGGAACACAGGCTGTTATTCTCAGTCCCTGAGATACAGAGCTCCAGCGCCGGGGGCCCAGGTCTGGCCAAACGGCATCTCATATTTCTTGTCTACGGTGACTTCTTAACCCAAATCGTGACCCAGAGACAGCCAGATCTGGGCTTCTATTAGAATTCTTGACAAAGGTTTGTTTTTGTTTTTGTTTGTTTGTTCTTTTTGCTAGGGTTGCTAAACAGGTACCAGTAAACCCAGTGATGAAAAAAAACCCATCATTCTTATCACTCCTTGAGACCGAAAATGGTACTGAGGAATATGGAGCTAAGGGGTGACACCTCTCTGGATAGCATGGGAATACCTGGATCTAGCCAAGCCTGAAGGCTTGACATTTGCAGTTATGTGAACCAATGTGTTTCTTTTCTTTTTTCTTTTCTCTTCCCTTCTTTTCTATTCCTCTTTCTTTCTTTCTTTCTTTCTTTCTTTCTTTCTTTCTTTCTTTTTTTTTCTTTCTTTCCTTTCTCTTTCTTTCTTGTAGCCCCATTTGACTTTAGTTTCAAATGCTTATGACTGAAAAATGTTCTTGGCTTACTGAAATACTAACCTCTATTTTGTTGAGTATTAAAATTACAGGCCAGGCACGAAGGCTCACGCCTGTAATCCCAGCACTTTGGAAGGCCGAGGCGGGTGATCACCTGAGGTCGGGAGTTTGAGACCAGCCTGACCAACATGGAGAAACCCCGTCTCTATTAAAAATACAAAATTAGCCGGGTGTGGTGACACATGCCTGTAATCCCAGCTATGCAGGAGGCTGAGGCAGGAGAATGGCTTGAACCTGGGAAGGAGGTTGCGGTGAGCTGAGATCGCACCATTACATGCCAGCCTGGGCAACAAGAGTGAAACTCCGTCTCAAAAAAAAAAAAAAAAAAAAAATATATATATATATATATATATATAATTTGATGCTGTTGGAGACACAGAGCATTTTCCTCCTTCCCTTTCATTTTTTATTGTGACTTATGACCTATAAGTGTTAAAGAGCATTCCAGAGACATATACATGTTATTGATCCAGTGATTTCCCAAGTGAAGAGGCAGAACATTGCCATTTGCTCAGGAGCCTCCTGCGATTATCATCGCGCTAGAAGTCTCTCACCATCGGAAGCCACCACTATTTGGGCTTTTGGGGAAATCATCTCCTTACTTTTTTTTTTTTTAATCATTTTCTCTATGTGCGCATTCTCAAAAAGAATTAATTTTGTATTAATGGAATCATAACAGCATGTATCTTCTGGGGTCTTGCATCTGTCACCAGCGTTGTATGTGCAATGTTCCTATCTGCTGTCACTGTAGCTCATTCATTCTCAATGCTATCATAGCATCCCACGTATGACGGTACGCAATGTATCCGTTAGAGAGTACCTTGTGTACTGGATGTTTACTGTAGAGAATTCATTGAAGTCGATCAGTGCAACAGAGCTCATATTGGAAACAAACTGAAATGTGCATCACTCTGTGCAGAAGCCCAGTCTTGAATCAGCCCAGCCATCTGCCTTCCTTGGTCCACATCCAAGCAGTTGATGGCTGCTAAGGAAAAATTGCATAACTGAGCAAATCTGTGTTACTACAGCATTGTGATCTTCAACCCCAGCTGGGCCCTCCTGAGAGCAAGTGATTCTATGCATCCCTCTTTAGCCCTGTCTTCCATCCTTTGTTAAATGATCAGTGCTTCCCCCAACCCCTTCCCTGCACATTCTCAGCAGATGGCTTTGCCTCTTTATGGAGGTCATTGGGCAGGAAGTTCTTTCATTTCTTAGCTTAGCAGCAAGGAACCTTATCTACATCCATGCCCTTCATGCCTGCCGTTCCAGGGCCCAGTTGTCCTGTTTTTTCCAGGTCACCCGCACTTGTGCCCTGCACCCCTCTAGTACCTCCTATCCTTGTCTTTGTGCTCTCCCTTCCCCACATGAGACAATCTGACGATGTCTGTGCAAGTCCTTTGCCTTAAACCTCATCTTTGTTGTCCTTGTGCGGAACCGGATGTTTTCAGTTCTCATCTGAATTATTGCGTTAGTTTTCCTGATTGGTCTCCCTTTAACGCTTGCCTCTTTTGGTTCAAGCTATATTCCTCTACAGAAGCCGCAGTAATGTTTCTGAAATACACATCTGACGATGTGAATCTGTGTTCATTTCCTGGGGCGGCTGTAGCAAATTACCATGAACTGGGGGTGGCTTACAACAGCAGAAATGCTTTCCTCACAGCTCTGGAGGCCACAGGCCTGAGATCAAGTTGTTGGCAGGGCTGGTCCCTTCTGGAAGCTTCTGGGGGAGACTCCATCCCATGCAGCTCATTTAGCTTCCAGGGGTGGGGGGAGCCAGCAATCCTTGGCGCTCCTTGGTTTGCAGACTCACTGTCACTCCAGTCTCTGCCTCTGTCTTCACATGGTGCTTTTGTCCCTGTCTCTAATCTCCCTCTCCTTTCTCTTATAAGGACACCAGTCATTTGATTTGGGGACCACCCTAAACCCAGTGTGCTCGCATCTCGAGATTCTTGTAATTACACCTGCAGAAACCCTAATTCTAAATAAGGTCACATTCTGAGGTTCTGGGAGTTCAAACTTAGATGTATGTTTTGGTAGTTGCTATTCAGCTCACCGTATACCCTCTTGCTGAAAACGCTTCTGTGGTCTCCCGTTTCCCTGCAGGGTGTAATCTAAACTCCTCAGCCAGGAATATAGGCCCTTCCTGAACTGACCTTCCGCAGCCGCAGCTGTATGGCCTCCTGGCCCCATGTGCCTGCCGTGTACGTCGTTCTTCTGTGTGAACCGATCTTGCTCTCCTGGAGTCTCTCTGGCGTTTTCTTTGTTATTCAGTCCCAGTCCTGCAGTATCCTCCTTGCCTCTGGACTCTCCTGTCTTCCTCCAAGTCCATGGAGTGCCCTGTGTAGACTGTCAAGAGGCCACAAAACCAAGTCACAGAGCTGACAACCATCCCCAAAGTCAACCAGCACAGCAGATTGGAGAGTGGGATTATATTAGGAAGGCTTAATCTCAAAAAAAAAAAAAGTCAAAATACACCTACTCATAAATTACCTGCAAGTAGACAAAAAAAAAAAAAACTCATTAAAGAATGTGATTGCTTATGAAAATAGCCACCATTTCCCATTGCACAGAAATTGCTTATGATTGTCAATAACGAAGGGGAAACATGAGCTGTGGTCATGGAATTTGGAAATGTAACTGGATATTGCGGAAATATTTAAACAGAATTCTGTTTGTCTACACCTTATAGCTAAATAACTAGACCATGCTGTGAATAGATAGCTCTGCATTTTAACAGCGTATTTAAATTATGGCCGCGTTCCCAGACAGGACTGAATGGCCAGGATGACCAAACAGTGTGCTGCTTAGTGGGGAGATCAATTTCCAGAACTCCGGCTCATGGGGGAAAAGCAGACTTTGGCATCCGTTGGGTGCTGGGAACACAAGAATAAGACTCTCCATAAACCTGGTGTTGGGGGTGGCCTTTTATGGTTATTTGGTTTTATTTCACTTTTAGTTTATTTTTTATTGTGGTAAAATATACATAACACAAAGTTTGCTATTGTAACCATTTTTAAGTGCACAAATCAGTGGCATTAAGTGCATTCATCATGATTTTATTTCCTCTTATTAAGGAATTACAGATTGGACACAGGACAAGATAACTTCAAGTGAGGTAAAAAATGCAGACTGTTGGCCTGACTCAGTGACTCACCCTTGTAATCCCAGCACTTTGGGAGGCCGAGGAAGGCGGATCACTTGAGTCCAGGAGTTTGAGGCCAGCTTGGCTAACTTGGAGAAACCCCGCCTCTACTAAACATAAAAAAATTAGCCAGGTGTAGTGGCGTGCACCTGTAATCCCAGCTACTTGGGAGGCTGAGGCAGCAGAATCACTTGAACCTGAGAGGTGCAGGCTGCAGTGAGCTGTGATCGTGCCACTACACTCCAGCCTGGGCAACAGAGCGAGACTCTGTCTCAAACGAAAAAACAAAAGATTTCTTTCTGTCATAGGTTTTAAAAAAATAGACTGCCAAGTGTCTGCTTTTTTGTTTTTTTCTTTTGAGACAGCATCTCACTCTGTTGTCCAGGCTGGAGTGCAGTGGCACGATCACGGCTCACTGCACCCTCAACCTCCTGGGCTCAAGTGATCCTCCCACCTTGACCTCCCAAAGTGCTGAGATTACAGGCATGAGCCACTATGCCCGGCTGAAAAGAAATCTTTCTGTCCAATAAGAAATTTGAGAATTTGATGGGCTATGTTCTCCTGGTACAGGGAGAAGAAAACAACTCCTTTAGAAGCCTGCTGATACCATGCAGGCTGTTGTTTTTGCAGAGCATTTTATGCTTTCTGTTTTGGAGCGAGCATTCTGGTTTGTAGGATAAACGTATCTCAAGACGAGGTGGGCAGGCTGTCAGCAAAATAAGAGGAAAAGATGGTACCACCACAAATGCCGAGCCCGTGAGAACTGAACGCATATCCCCAGAATTCTGGACACTTGACAAGCCCTCCCAATGCCTCACTTGTAGCTGAGACTATACGGTGAAATGATAAGGGAAACACTGAAAAGAAAACATTCTGGTTTGGGAGTGGAATTATTTTAGTCTTCTCCTGGGTTGTAATGTTCATTTGACCTCACTAATGTGCACAGAGTTTTAAAAAAATTTGTTCCAACTGAAAGATAACCCTCATTCTGCATGGAAACGTCTTTTGAACAATCATTAACTAATGGATTGATGGTGAGAAATTTGACTCTGCATGGAAATTAACTTGCAAAAGCATGACATAAAGCTTCTCTGTTCTTTCTGTGAGAAATTTTCTCCCAAATGGTTTTTCAAGATGAGTAAAAGTGCATAATTGTGGCTGTCACTAGATCTTCTCCTTCATTTTGGGGGTCTATTCTTACTTATTCGAATCATGTAGACAACTTTGATTATGCCACAGTTGCCCACCGATTCACTCATCTGCAAAGAGTCCCCCGACCACAGACCCCAACTGCTCTCTCACCTGACAGTCCTCTGTTCCACACCATCCAATTTTTACCCTGTGCTTTCAACTCTGTTACAGTCGCCTTAGGAAGAAACCACATTTGGAAGGCTCTGTGTTGGAGAAATACTGAGCTATGTCACCGATTTCTCGGATATGGGAAACAGAACACACAAGCTCTGCTTTTTACAACTTGGATTTGTATGTGGGCTCTCAGACAGCTCTCGTGTTCTAAAATTACTCTTCGGACATCTCATTGTCTATTCCCAAGCTCTTTATTTTGACTGATTCTAAAAGGGCTGGCCTATAGTCTCTCGAGGCAAAAAGGAGACATTGGTGATGATTATTTTTTTCCACAGCAATAAGAAAAATTATTTGTAGTCACTCTTTTTTTTTTATTTTTATTTTTTGAGACAGAGTCT
Source organism: Pan paniscus (assembly GCF_029289425.2). NCBI lineage: Eukaryota > Metazoa > Chordata > Mammalia > Primates > Hominidae > Pan > Pan paniscus. The sequence continues at coordinate 11,124,381 of NC_073272.2, read as the reverse complement.
CACTCTGTTGTTTAGGCTGGAGTGCAGTAGTGTGATGATAGCTCACTGCAGCCTCCAACTCCCTGGCTCAAGCAATCCTCTAGCTTCAGCGTCCCGAGTAGCTGAGATTACAGGTGTGTGCCACCACACCGAGCTAACTTTTGTATTTTTAGTGGTGATGGGGTTTCATCATGTTGGCCACGCTGCTCTTGAACTCCTGACCTCGGGTGATCCACACACCTTGGCCTACCAAAGTGCTGGGATTATAGGTGTGAGTCACTGCACCTGGCCGTATAGTCAACTCTTATTGTAGACTCCTGATTCTGTCAGTCCTTTATTTTCTTTGTAAAGTGTTCCCAGGGTCTGGGTGAGACAAAACTTTTTTTTTTTTCTCCTTTAAGCAAACCTGCTTAAGAGGGAGATGGCTTCTGTGTTTCAACTAGCAGACTCATTTGTTGGTGATGGCATTAATGACCCATCTTCAGAGGGTACAGGCAGGGGCTTCTGCGTGACACCCAGCAGCCCTTGGGCTGGATGAATGTATCCTTAATGTATCCTTTTTTTTCTTTTCTTTCTTTCTTTTTTTTTTTTTAAGGCAGAGCCTCGCTCTAATCCCCAGGCTGGAGTGCAGTGGCATGATATCGGCTCACTGCAACCTCCACCTCCCAGGTTCAAGTGATTCTCCTGCCTCAGCCTCCCGAGTAGCTGGGATTACAGGTGTGTACCACCATGCCTGGCTAATTTTTGTATTTTTAGTAGAGACAGGGTTTTGCCATGTTGTCTAGGCTGGCCTCAAACTCCTGGACTCAAGTGATCTGCCCGCCTCACCCTCCCAAAGTGCTGGGATTACAGGTGTGAGCCACCGCACCCAGCTGAATGTATTCTTAATTGATTTACAAGGCCAGTGGGTGTGCTCCTGTGAGCAATTTTCAGAAAGAATTAAATGCCTGCACGAGCAAAGCAAAGACTTCTGGCGGCATCTTTGGCAGAGCTTACGGTAGGGAAGGCATCTCAGCAGGCTTGGCCTCTGCTTGCTACCCCTCACTTGAGTTTTTACTGACAAGCAGGAGGATTCAGGGACAGAGGCTTGGGAGCCAGATAAAATACAGGACACGGGGTTGTGTGTGAATCTCATTCAATGCAACGAATGATGTTTCAGTGTAAGTATGTCCCAAATATTACTTGGGATCTACTTAGATGAGCAGAAAGCCTACGTTCTAACCATCATTGTGTAATTGGACTTGTCCGAAGCTGCAGCCGTAAGTGGAAACTGCATTCTTTTTCGTCTTTTTCTCTTCTCACTTGGCATGCTCTTCAGATGTGCAGGGACCAATGTGGTGGCTAGTCTGAATCGAAATGTCATCTGATCAGTGTAAAATACACCAGATTTCCAAGGCTTTTTATGGAAAAAATAGAACATTTCTCATTAATAACTTAATATTCCTTATGTGTTAAAATGATCCTATTTTGCATATATTGGGCTAACATGTATCATAAAATTATCTTCCCCTGGTTTTTTTTACTGATTTAATATGGCTACTGAGAGCTTTAAAGTTACACATGCTACGTGCACTTCATTTCTGTTAGCGCCGGGATTAGTGGACTTTCTGTAAAGGGCCAGTAGCAAATCTCTTAGGTTTTGTGGCAGATAGGGTCACTGTCTTAACTATTTAACTCAGTTGTCTCCAGCCATAGACAATATATAAACACATAAGCATGGCTAAGTGCTAATTAGTCTTTATTTATAAAGCCTTATTTGGCTTGCAGGTGGATTTGTTGACCCCTGCGTTAGAGATTCTGTAGGTTTTTTTATGTGTAATTTTTAAATGGCATGTCTTTGTGTCTCTAAGCCTTATTGATTTGGACAGAGCGAGAAATAATAGTTAAATAGACAATTTACCCTTTGCAAGATGGTTCAAGTACTACATAGAAAAGTGTTGGCAGGATCTCGAATTTTTTTTAAATAAGGGAGAAGGAAAAGCATACATATGGCTGCTAATGTGTGGGTTCTTACTGTATCAGAGCCTCCTGGATGGGGTGGATTGCCATCAATTGTGAGGAGGCAAAGAGAATCCAGGAGGTAATGTTTTGTCCTGGGTCCTATAGAGGTGGAGGGCACACTGAATACACAGTGCATTGAAAACATAGTGGCACCGTCTAACAGGTTTAAGAGATGAGGCCAGGCGCAGGAGCTCGTGCCTGTCATCCCAGGGGTTTGGGAAGCTGAGATGGGAGGATCGCTTGAGCCCAGGAGTTTGAGGCTGCAGTGAGCTAGGATTGTGCCACTGCACTCCAGCCTGGGCAACAGAGCGAGACCCTGTCTCGAGTGAACAAACAAAAAAAGATGAAATTACAGCAATGGAGAGGCTTGGGTCGTGGGTAAAGGGAAAATAATTTTTACAAAGAACTGCTGTGCTAAATCCCTTTCCTTACCAAATTAAAATATTTTATCTACTAAGAGCATGGCGTGATGTAACTTATCTTATTTCATTTTTTAACTAAAAAAAAAAATTGTACAGATGGGGCCTTACTGTGTTACCCAGGTTGGTCTCAAACTCCTGGTCTCAAACAATCCTCCCACCTCGGCCTTCCAAAGTGCTGAGATTATAGGCGTGAGCCACCGTGCCCAGCCCATGATTAATTTAGAATTGATTTTCATTGGATTGGAACATATCCTGAAATGTAAAATTTATTTGGGATCACATTTAAAAAAACATAAACGACAGGCGCAGACATATTTTTGGGAAGTGAGCTAGGGAATTGAGACACATCAGCCATGATTTGTACTTAAGTGAGGTGCTTATCTGTTTCTTTTACTGATGAGAGTGACTTAGAAGTCCTTTGGGAATAAGATGATCATAAATGAAAGTGAAATCCCAGGAAATTTCTAAATTAAAGTTTGATTTATAGCCCTTTTCATGCTCTTCTCTTCAGTGCTGAGAAAAGCTGGAGATAATTCATGTCCCTTCAGTTTTGCAGCCTGTGAATCATGCCCAGTCGTCAATGTTGAAGTTGAGTTTCAATTTTTATTGTTATCTTTCCTTTCAGTGTCAGTGTGTAAACTTAATTTCACTGCAACTGATGTAATTGCTTAAGTAGCTGGGAAGTCCTGTGGGATTAGATTAGGGCTGGTGTCGGGGTGCACCTTTCAAATGTAAAAGTTTACAACCTTGGAGGACTGCCATGAGGGGCTTTGCTCACAGGAGTGCAGATTCAGGGACATCTCTTCCCCCATCCCACTCTTCATTAAGTTGTCACAAGTCTAGACACTCTACTGGAAGAAAAGTAAGCAAAATGTAGTGTATACTTACAGTGTGGTAGGCACTTAGTTCAGCACATTACATATATGATTTCATCCTGAAAATTACCCTTTGAATAGTGCTAAAATTCAAAATCCTTCGTAATGTGAAAAGCACAAAATCCTTAGTAATATGAACTAATATATAAATACAAAGTTTCAATGGATTCAATTTAATTCTCTAAACTATATATCATTAAAATGTCTTTCCAAGTGAAAAAAATTGAGGCACAAATGATCAGTCTGATAGTGTCCGAATATTAGCCTAAGACTTTCTAAACTGTCTTTTCCCTTTTAGAAATTGTTGCTGGGATCTTTTCTTTTCTTTTATAAAATGGCGTCACTAGCAAAAGGATGCCAGGGTTCAACGGAGGAAACTGTGTTAAGCTCTTCCAGGCACTTCTGCATCAAAACCATAGTCAATGAGCGTAGAGTGTGCAATGACAGATAATGGAAACTTGGAAGGTTGGGGAGTGGAAGAGGAATGGACGATGAAACATTACTTAAGGGGTGCAATGTACATTATTCGGGTGATGACTACATTAAAAGCCGTGTAATAAAATTACAGTTGTACTCCATCAATATATACAAATAATAACATAAAATGAAATGATAGTTGTGAGGACCCTGGTGCTTGACGTGTCAGCCCCAGGATGTCTGGACATGCTGCCTGTACCTGTCACCAGGGGCACACCTGGTGTGCCCAGCGCCCCCTATCTGGCCTTAACCTGACAGCTTGGGTCTCAGCCTTGCCCAAATGCTGTCACCAAGGCAGGGGCTCACAAACCTGCACCATGCCCCTCCAACTTGAGCACTCTCTGGAGCAACAAGTGACTGCCACACCTATCTGGACACCTGTGTCCACTGGGTGGCTGCCAGGGCTTTCTGCGTCAGCACAAGATGTCCTTTCACAGCCTTAAAACTGTCTGAAATCCAGTTAAGCTTCATGCACTGCATTTGGCTATGACCATATTTAAAAGAAAAATCTAAAACAATATGCCTGCCTTTAGTTTTTATTGTATGGAAGTGACCTTTTTGGGAAAAGTCCGTCTCAGTTATCTTTTAATTAATTAATGAATTAATTAATTTGAGTCAGGGTCTCTCTCTGTCACCTAGGCTGGAGTGTAGTGGTGCCATCTTGGCTCACTGCAACCGCAGCCTTCCAGGCTCAAGCGATCCTTCCACCTTACCCTCCCGAGTAGCTGGGACCACAGGTGCACACCACCATGCCCTTTAATTTTTGTATTTTTTGTGGAGACGGGTTTTCACCATGTTACCCAGGCTGGTCTCAAACTCCTGAGCTCAAGTGATCCTCCTGCCTCGGCCTCCCAAATTGTTGGGATTACAGGCGTGAGCCACCATGCCCGAATGCCAGCTGTCTTTAACGTCCCATGATCCATATTTGTCAGATTGCTTCCTCATGTTTTGATTTGGGTTGGACATCTTTGGCAAGAAGACTTGGTATGTCATTTTCATTGAGTTTCATAGGGGTCAGATGGTTAAGTTGTTCTTGCATTGCTTTTGCTGAGTTGGATCTGTTGGGGAGGGTTGTGTCAATCAGATCTCGCCCTTGTGCAGATACCTTCTTTCCTGTGTAAGGAATAAGACAATTGGGCGTGATATTTGAGACTGTGTTCTGTTCGTAATCCCTTCCTTATTGAGGTAGTCCATTGGTGGTTACAAATTGGTGCATTGATGATGCTGTCATTTCTTCTAAAGTTCTTGGTTGAAGTCCTCCCATGAAGAAGAGCTTTATTTCCATACTCCCAGCTTTTGAGTATCACTCTTGATTCCTGGCTTCTTTTTTATTATATGTGGCATAAGAATTACCATCGTTATTGTTTTATTACTTTTTTAATGCTGAAATTATGCCCACATTCACCCATGAGAGTCCCTGTGGCTATTTATCACTCTTAAAAGGCAGAGTTTCTTTTGAACCTTCTACACATGACATGGCAGAACACACACACGCACACACACACACACACACACACACGTGGCTTTGATATTTTTGATATCACTCTGTTTTACCTAATCTCTTGTCTCAGCCAGAATGTATGCCATTTAATTTGCCAAAGATTAACATCTCAGGCAATGTTGGCATTGAACAGCATTGCTATGCTAGGTGACCTTGCCTGCCCCAGGCCAAAGGGAAATTGTATTTTCATAAAACATTGTGGTTTACCTCACTGAGTCAACAGTCAAGCATGGTGAAAATGTTATGACAGCAGAAATTCCCTGACAATCAACCAAGAAAGTTTTTACATCGGCATGCAAGATACAGCCCAAACTCTTAGTGATGTGGTTTGGGAAGACAGGCATTTTTTTTGGAAAAGCCCTGGTAATGTAGAAATTTCATTTTAAATGTGATACAAATAACTTCTTATGGTATTTCTTGTATGTGTGCGTTTGTGCATGCATGCATGTGCTGTGGTCCATTGCAGATGGTGTGTGTGCCTCTGTGCGTGTGTCTGTTTCTCTGTACGTGTCCCTGCATGTCCCCGTGTGTGTGGCTGCGCTTGTGCACATGCTCCATTTTGGATGGCACATTGGCCTCTGTGTGTGTGCTTTGATCCACCATGGATGGCATGTGTGCCTGTGTATAAGCACATGTGCATTGCCTCATGGAAGATGGCATGCGGTGTGTGTGTGTGTATACATGGATTACTCCATTGTAGGTGGTGTTTGCGCCTGTGTATGTGTGTGCATTGCTTTGCCATGAGGCAGTTGAACTTGTGAGAAGCTATTTGTTTAGTCCATTTGTGTTGCTGTAACAAAATACCATTAACTGGGTGGCTTATTAATAATGGGCATTTATTACTCACAGTTCTGGAGGCTGGAATTCCAAGATCAAGGCACTGGTAGAGTTGATGTCTTGTAAGGGCTTCCTGACTTCTCGCTGTGTCCTCACATGGTGGAAGGGGTGAGGGAGCTCTCTGGGGTCCCTTTGATAAGGGCACTGATCCCAGTTCTGAGGCTCTGCCCTCATGACCTCATCACCTCCCAAACGCTCCACCTCCTAATACTCTCACCTTGGGGTTAGGAATTTTGGGGGGACACAAACATTTGGACCATGGGACTGTTTGACTTCTGGATGATGATAATCTATTTTTTAAAAGTAATTTCACTCTTCCTTATATACCCTTCATAGGCACGGTTGCTGGAGGTAGTTGCCAGCAATTAATATTGAAATTTATATTAAAAAGGGTTCTTCCTTTACTGTGATGTGAAGGACGGTTTCTTTCTATTTGCACATCCCTCATGCAACACAAAGACATTCTCCCCCCTGATACGCACACTTTACAAGCTGAGCCTGAATTTAATGAAATGATTTAAATTAGCTTCCACAAGACAACAATCTTGGGTCTAAACTCATGCTTAGAATGGGAATAAAACAGATCTGGGAAGAATTACTAAGAGCCGCTTGTGTGGTTCTTGTTATAGCCTCTTCCCTTCCTGAGCCTGGGGGCTGAGGGAGTCGCGGGTTGGGTAATGCATTACAGAATGTGGGCTTGCGTGTGGTTTACTCCTATGGTGGCAGTGGAATTCAGTGCATCGTATGAGTTGTGCTGTGAATGTTAAAGCTTGTGATACAGCCAAGGTTTCCCCTCAGATTGCTTGTTAATCAGGCTCAAAAAGCACTAGAACCTTTTGCTAAGTTAGTAAAATATCAAGAATAATAATTACAGTGTGTAAAAATAGCAAGAAAAAAGAACATTAAGTCACATCGTTAAGATATGTTTTGCAATACAGTTCATGCAATCCTCCTTACCTTTCCAGAGATTCCCCAATGGTGTCTCTTCCTGGATTCCCTTGTGTTAGTGAGGATAGGCTTTGTTACGGTGCAGGAACAAATAAGTCAATGTCTTACAACTATGTGTTGCTAAGTTGGCCGGGGGACTCTGCTTATTGTAGTCATGTAGGGACTGAGGCTGATGGAGATGGGGGAAAATGATAGCCACAGTGTGGATCATGAAGTATCCCACTAAAATGTCTTGATTCTCATCTTCCATCGGGGAAAACAAGTCACGTGGCCACAGCTGAGTTCAACCGTGCAGATGTTTAGTCCTTCTTCAGAGAAGGTCCTTGGATATTGGTGAGCATACTACCACTACCACACTCAAATCAGGACCTAATAAATTAAAGTATCTTAAATACATGATGCAATCATGATACTGGTGCTGCTATTAAATCCACAGCAGTAATAAATATGCTACAGTCAGGGTGTGCTGAGAAGCTGAACAAAATATGCTCTCAACCATGAAGTCACCATTGAGGCTTCACTCATCTTCCCCCTATGAGTGGTCAAATACTTGGAATTCTTTGAAAATATCTTAGTCTCTAGGTCCTACATGTTTCACACCTGCTGTATTATGAGTTTCTCAAAAAAAAAAAAAAAAAAAAAAGAGGCCAAGCGTGGTGGCTCATGCCTGTAATCCCAGCACTTTGGGAGGCCAAGGCAGGTGGATCATTTGAGGTCAGGATTTCGAGACCAGCCTGGACAACATGCTGAAACCCCGTCTCTACTAAAAATACAAAAATTAGCCGGGCGTGATGGCGGGCACCTGTAACCCCAGCTATTCTGGAGGCTGAGGCACAAGAATCGCTTGAACCCGGGAGGCAGAGGTTGTAGTGGGCCGAGATCACGCCACTACATTCTGGCCTGGGTGACAGAGCGAGTCTCTGTCTCAAATAAAATAATAAAAATAAATAAAAATAAATAAAGGGAAAAGGAAAATTGAAATTTTAAATATATGGAAGTCATGGATTCTCATTAGTAAGAATTTAGAAAATACAGAAAAGTATAATTAAGAGAATTAAAAATGCTTATCGTACCACTGCTTCGAGGTAGAAAATTTTAGTTCAGAGGACACACACACAAACACACAGTAGAGACGCCACCAAAGTTTTTTGAAGTCCCATTTTAAAAAGAGAATGTGTATTCCTTTAATTACTAGAAAAGTTGAACACTTCCCTTCCTGGATATTTAGAGTCCGTCGTATTTATTCTCCTATGTTTTTCTGTTCTTTTCTGTGTAGGGCTATTTTAAGTGTAAGTGACAGAAACCTGCTTCTATGTTGGCATTTGACAATATGCAAATGAATGGATGTGTCTGAGTTCTAATAAAACTTTATTTTTGCAGAACCATGAATCAGTATGTAATTGCCCAATCTCCGATTAGACAATCACCAAATCTCCCATTTAGCCAGTTTACTTAGGCATAGCTGTGTCATTTACTTAGGGATAAGCAACAAACAGTGTAATTGCCATTGCAAAATCAAATGGGCCCCGATCAGTTACTGGCTAGCCATAAATAGATTTTGGCATACTTGGACTCAACAAATAATGTGGTTGTGTGTTATCATGTCTTCTCAGTATCTTCCCATCTTGAACATTCCCTCAGTCTTTCCTTGACTTGCTTAACCTTGGCACTTAGGAAAATAAATTGTGGCCAGGCGTGGTGGCTCACGCCTGTAATCCCAGCACTTTGGGAGGCCAAGGCAGGCAGATCACCTGAGGTCAGGAGTTCGAGACCATCCTAGCCAACAAGGCGAAACCCTGTCTCTACTAAAAATACAAAAATTAGCCGGGCGTGGTGGCGCACACCTGTAGTCCCAGCTACTCGGGAAGCTGAGGCAGGAGGATCGCTTGAACCCAGGAGTGGGAGGTTGCAGCGAGCCAAGATCACACCATTGCACTCCAGCCTGGGTGACAGAGTGAGACTACATCTCTTGGCTGGGTGCGGTGGCTCATGCCTGTAATCCCAGCACTTTGGGAGGCCGAGGCGGTCGGATCACGAGGTCAGGAGATTGAGACCATCCTGGCTAACACGGTGAAACCCCGTCTCTACTAAAAATACAAAAAAAAAAAAAAAAAAAATTAACTGGGGCATGGTGGTACACGCTTGTAATCCCAGCTACTCGGGAGGCTGAGGCAGGAGAATGGTGTGAACCCAGGAGGTGGAGGTTGCAGTGAGCCGAGATCGCACTGTTGCACTCCAGCCAGGGGTGACAGAGCAAGACTCTGTCTCAAAAAAAAAAAAAAAAAAAAAAAGTGGTTGTGTGATTGCATATAAAGTCTGTTCCCTTCTAGGTATTTGAGTTTGAGATTCCTTCATTTGTCAAAAGACACATGGATGGCTGTAGTGAGAGGGACTTTAGAAATGCCTCATGCTGGGGGTACGGGATTCTATTTTGTACCAGGTGCAAAGAAAAAGAAATGCTGATGTAGTTCCTTTGCTGATGAGGGAAAACCATTAACTTCAGATAAATAGAAATGGCTGTCACTTTAAGGAAATACAATCTTAGTGACAAAATTAATGGAAAAGCAGCCATAGCATTGATGAAATTTAACTCCATCTGGCATATTGATTACACATGCCGGTTACTGCCTCTGTAGCTCATGGTTCCCTCCTGGTGACACTAGGAGTGTGATACAGTTTGTGGAATGAGTGAATTCCTGGGCCCATGCTAGTCTCCTGAACCAAGCTCTCTACGGGGTGGTACCCAGGAAACAAACAAACACCTTTGGTGATCATTCCGAGGTGTCTTTACAATTGGAAAACTCCTTATATGAGGTGGCACATTCCAAAATAAACTTGCAGTGAGTGTAATCAATTGTCGGAGCCATTCTTGACTTATCCATTTTGTGTCCAGTGCAAAGAGTGTCGGGGATATTTATGTCTGATTCTAGGGAATGACTCAATGGAAAAAGTGACCTTCTGCTTTCAACCTAAGTTTAGCTTCATGGCTTGGTAGTCTCAACCGTATCACGATTTTGTCTTTAAAACTTTCTATAGTTGCTAAGACCAGGATTATGACTAAAGTTAACTCTGATGATCTGTTTTAGCTTAACTTTATTTCTAATCCCTCTTAGTAATATTAACTTCAAGTTCCTTAGCAAAATCCAAAGAAATACACAAAAAGCAATCAGGCTAAAATAAACCTTCTGGGCCAGGGGCGGTGGCTAACGCCTGTAATCCCAGCAATTTGGGAGGCCTGGCAGGTGGATCATTTGATGTCAGGAGTTGGAGATTAGCCTGGGTAACATGGCAAAACCTCGTCTCTACAAAAAAATAAAAAATTAGCTGGGCATGGTGGTGCATGCTTGTAGTGCCAACTACTTGGTGGGGCTGAGGCAGGAGGATCACTTGAGCCTGGGAGGTTGAGGCTGCAGTGAGCCATGTTAGTGCCATCCGGCGTGACAAAGTGAGACCCTGTCTCAAACCAAAACAAAACAACTAAAAAAACCCTTCTGCTTTATTAGCATTTTTTAAAGAAATAAAATTCTGCACCCCTACCCTTAGTAGCATAAGGTTTATGAGGGGGGAAATGAATGATATATCAGTTTTGTTCTTACACAACTCTTCTTATATATGTTAGTGGTATCGATTCAAAGGGAAATATTACTTTCATGTTTAATATCATCTCTTATAAATTATTATTATTGTTATTATTTTTTTGAGACAGAGTCTCACTCTGTTGCCCAGGCTGGAGTGCAGTGGCGTGATCTCGGCTCACTGCAACCTCCGCCTGCCTGGTTCAAGCAATTCTCCTGCCTCAGCCTCCAGAGTAGCTGGGATTATAGGCACCACCACCACACCTGGCTAAGTTTTTGTATTTTTAGTGGAGATGGGGTTTCACCATGTTGGCCAGGCTGATCTTGAACTCCTGAGTTCAGGTGATCCACCTGCCTCGGACTCCCGAAGTGTTGGGATTACAGGCATGAGCCACCACGCCCTGCCTACCTATTGTAAATTAAATTGGCTTAGAGTTGCTAAAGTATTTAGAGAGACTCTATTAGAACACAGATTTTCTTAAATATTTGTGTATGCATCTGTCTTCCCAACTGGACTCTCAGTTATTTAAGGGCGCATGTCTTATTTGTCTTCCGGGAGCCATGCCTAACATGACTGTTGCTCCTTAATATACATGCTCTGAGGGCTTGATATTTGTGTGGAGGAAGGCACATCATGAAAAATTCCAGCTGATCGAGCTGCACATCAGCTACCTTTGATTTAAAAGTCTATTTCTTCTACTTAAAGATGAGGTGAACACCTTGATTCTTTATCTGTTCTTCAGCTTAAAAAATCCAGATGACAGAGGTTGATTGTGAATCTTGTATAAAACCTGCATTTCCGCGCGCACAGTAACACCCCTTTATCACTTTGCGTACGTCAATTTGGATGCTTGAATGCTGCCTGATGAGCTCTGATTTTGAACTCTCCTGCTTTCCCTTCGCCCTTCCCCGCCCCCTACCCTTTCCTTCTTCTTCTTCTTTTTTTTGGAGACGGAGTCTCGCTCTGTCGCCCAGGCTGGAGTGCAGTGGCCCTATCTCAGCACACTGCAAGCTCCGCCTCCCGGGTTCAAGCGCTTCTCCCGCCTCAGCCTCCTGAGTAGCTGGGATTACAGGCGCCCGCCATCATGCTCGGCTAATTTTTGTATTTTTGTAGAGACGAGGTTTCACCATATTGGCCAGGCTGGTCTGGAACTCCCGACTTCAAGTGATCCACCCGCCTCGGCCTCCCAGAGAGCTGGAATTACAGGCGTGAGCCACCGTGCCAGGCCCCACTTTCCTTCTTGAGAGTATTCACTTTCTGGGTCCCAAAAGTTTGACTTTCCATTCAATTTGGACGGACTCATAGCCTTGGAGCTGCGTTGTTCGTGCCATTATTTGGAGTAAGGGAAGAAATGACTGGGTCTCCTTCACAATCTCTGTCCAATGAAGATTGCTATGCTGTAAAAGAGCAAACAATAAAGAACCAGAAGCACAAAATGATGACTCTTAAAGTCATCCCGCTAGGAAAAAACAATCAAACAAAAACCTAGCGAAACTCAGTTTTGGAGTGGTGATGTGAACACAGCCTGCTGCAGATGCCTTTGTCAAGAACAGAGGTGGGTACTCGACTTCTTAGTGAGTTTACCAAGTGAGTCAATAAAATGTCTTCAAAAGCCAAGTTAAACACTCTTTGTTTAACTTTTGTAAATCTTCTGGCTCAGCCTTTGCACAGCAACCGTCAGGAAATCCCTCTCACAAACAAAACTTTAGTAGTGCCCCTTTATCTGCAGGGGGTACATTCTGAAACCCCCACTGGATGCCTGAAACCGCTGATAGCACTGGACCAGATTGCTGTCAGTCAGAACACATCCTTCTTATTATTTTTTAAATTAAAAACAATATGGGCCAGGGGCGGTGGCTCACGCCTGTAATCCCAGCACTTTGGGAGGCCAAGGTGGGCACATCATCTGAGGTCAGGAGTTCAAGACCAACCTGAACAACATGGTGAAACCCTGTCTCTACTAAAAATACCAAAAATTAGCTAGGCGTGGTGGCAGGCACCTGGAATCCCATCTACTTAGGAGGCTGAGGCAGGAGAATCACTTGAACTGGGAGGCAGAGGTTGCAGTCAGCCAAGATCACACCACTACACTCCAGCCTGGGTGACAGTGTGAGACTCCATCTCAAAAAAAAATTTTTTTTTAATATATATGTATTTCAGATGGGGAGTCTCAGTATGTTACTCAGGCTGGTCTCAAAATCCTGGGCTTGGGCTATCCTCCTGCCTTGGCCTCCCAAAGTGCTGGGATTAAAGGCATGATCCACCACACCTGGCCTGTAACACATTTTTGTTCAGGTCCTCCACCCACAAATTTAATGCCTTTTGCATCTTAACTAAGCACTTATCACACACTGTGGCCACAACCTTTGCAGTTTGAGATGTGACGGCAAAACTGGCATGAATTTCTTCTTCCTTCTTCACAATTTTACCAATGGAAGGTTTGCTCTTACTGTAGATCTTAGCAAGTCTGGCATAAGATTTTTTTTCCTTTTCTTATGAAGCTGAGAACTTTTACCATTTCACTTAAAGGGGGCACATTATGGCTTCTCTTATGCTGTCCATAGCCAAATGGACAACATCACTCCTCTTGTGCTTTGGGGTCATTATTAGGTAAAATAAGCACCGTGACACCGAGACAGTTGGTCGGATCACCAACTAGACAAAGGGGAGATTCACATCCCAGGCAAGATGGAGCAGGGTAGTGAGAGATTTCATCACATTGCTCAGAATGGCAGGCAATTTACAACTTAGGGATTGTTTATTTCTGGAACTTTACATGGAGTATTTTTGGGCTGTGGTTGATTTCAGGTAACTGAAAACTCGGAAGGCAAAACAGCAGATAAGGGGGGAGTACTGTACCTCTGTTGTCTTTTTATTATTTATTTATGTATTTATTTTTTAGAGACACGGTCTTGCTCTGTTGCCCAGGCTGGAGTGCAATGGTGTGATCATGGATCACTGGATCCTGGAATTCCTGACCTCAAGTGATCTTCCTGCCTTAACCTCCCAAAGTTATGGGATTTCAGGCGTGAACCACTGCACTCAGCCCCTCTGTTTTCTTGATGACATTTCACTTCAGGTTAAGTTGAAGGAATTACAGTTTTCTCCCCTACGGCATTTATTTTTCCTTTGTCTTCCTTTATTCTGTTTATTTATTGAGGTTTAATTAACTATAGTAAAATTCATATATTTTAAGTTCAGGGCTCCTCAGGCTGCATGCAATTCAGGGGTCCCATTCAGCCTATTGACTTTTTTTTTTTTTTTAATAAGTTTTCTGGTAATATAGCCATTTCTATTCATTTACATATTGTGTATGGCTGCTTTGCTTGCTGTTGCAAGTGCAAGCTGGAGTAATTGCAACAGTCTTGGCCCTCAATCTCGAAAATATTTATTATCTAGACCTTTACATAAAGTCTCTAGACTTTGCTGAAGTTCTATGAATTTTGACCAATTCAAACAGTCATGGAGTTACTACCATAATGGAGACATAAAAAATTTCCATTGTCCTTAAAAAATTGAGGGAGCCACAATTTGAGATAAGAAATGATTTTAGAAAAGTAACATTTTGCTCAATGTTTAACACTGACTTTAGGTTTTTGACATTTGCAATCGTTACGTATACACGGCAGATTGTACGTTTGGCGTTCACATTTTCTGCAGAGGTGTCCCACTACTCTGCTCGACAGAACCCCGATTCCCTGCTGGGGAATTCATTCCCTCCCATTTTTGTACCTGACATGTGAATTAGCTGGATCCCAGCCAAAGCCTCTTCCATCCCTGCTGGTCCCGTTCATGCATCCAGAGACCGACACCTGCCGCAAAGGCAAGGAGAAAGGAAGGCCTTATTCGTTCCTGGGTGCTGCCAGAAAAGACTCCTGTCTGTTGGCCCAGAGGCAGAAAGCAGCCGGAATGGCTTGCACTCATCGGGGGCCTACGAGGGAGACCCCACCTGGAAGGAAAACTCAGGCTGACAGGGCAGAGCTGAGAACTGCAAAGAACCTGATCTTGGTCCTGATGATTTTCTGACCCCGGTTCAAGTCTTGCCTCTCTTTAGCCTTCCTGCTGGGCCTCTCTGTTACAGGGCCCAGTACATTACCTTGAGTGTAGAAGTTGGTTAGCGTACTGGTTTCTGTTATTTGCAACTAAATGAGCCCTAATGGCTACCCATTATATAACACTCAGGGAATTACAGAAACACCTTATCCAGTTATGCTGCAGTTGAGGATTTTATAATATGACTCAGCCCTTTGCAAACGGAACCTGCCTTGTCATTTCTAAGTCAATTAATCAATTGTCACTCATCTATTCTTTCACTGAATACTCATTGGGTATCTGCAATGTGGCAGGAAACCCCATTGTGACCCAAACTGTGGGGAAGTGCAGCTTCCTGTGGGTGTATAGCCCACAAAATCAGCAATCTGTACTAGTCAGGTCTTGCTGAACGAAGCCCCTTTCTGATTTGTCATGCATGCTTGAAACTTGGGGATCATCTGTGTCCCTCCATCCTCCCTGGAAGTCACCAATTCTGCCCTTCTCCCTCCTAGGGGAAGTATAAGAAAATAGTACTGGAATGGAATAGAGTGCCAGGCAGGAACCATAGTGACTCCAATGCCCAACATATTGACTTTCAGATATTTCTGGTTCATTCAAAATCCAGAGCTTGGAGGAAGCCCCAGTTTAGAGCTGTAGACTCGATGTCATCTGTGTAGGTCAAGGGGCCCAGGGAAAGTGAGGAATGGGTCACAAGAAGGGGAGCAGGGGAGCTCCTCGGGAAACACCAGCATCCCAGGCAAGAGAGAAGGACCCCAGGGGACCTAGAAGAAAGGGCCGGTGACAGAGGGGGAAGTCCAGGGCAGCGAGGTGTCCTCGGAGAGCACCGAGAGAGACTACAGGTGCCTGCCACCATGCCTGGTTAATTTTTGTATTTTTTTTGTAGAGGTGAGGTTTTGCCATGTTGCTCAGGCTGGTCTCAAACTCCTGAGCTCAAGTGATCCACCCGCCTCGGCCTCCCAAAGTGCTGGGATTACAGGTGTGAGGCACTGCGCCTGGCCTGGTGGTCCATCTTTATCTGTGTGTGCATGTGGTGTATACTGCATGCGTGCACACACACACTCACCTCTTTAATTCCGTCACCTGAAGAACAGCCTTGAGACAGGACTAGAACAATGAAATGCTCTGTTGGGTGCAATTTGGCTCAAAAGAGTGTGATAACAGCAGGCGGTGGTTATAATATTATAATAGGAAGCTCAGAGATGTGCAATAATTTAGCGTGTGCAGCTGGGCATTGGGTGACAAGCAGGGCATTTGGAATGTTCCTTGTGAAATCCTTGGGTGGGTGGGGCCAGCTTCTTTGGCACTGCTGGGCCCTCACTCTCCATGCGCCGAGGTCAAGCTTCTTTGTCTGTGCAGCTGTGTCTTGGGCTTTCCCATGCATGCCTCTCTGAGCTGTTCTCTGCCTGGTTCGTTTTGTATTTTCTGTTGTCTTTTGTCCCTCCTGCTACCTGGGGTGTGGCCTGCAGGCCCTTCCCAACGTTGCTGAGGGTCCAGGGCTGGGGCACAAACAGACCCCCACTTGCCTTGGGTGTACACCATGAGCTGTAAATCAAGCTAACCACCTGCTGAAGAGAATCTCTTCTATCCTGCTACCTTCCAGGCCATGCTTCAGACAGCCAGGGTTGGTTGCAGCTTCCTTGGCCTCCCTGGCAATGCAGATACAAAGTGATGCGGAGCGCACAGCCCTGGCCCACGCCCGGGCTTTCTGCTACCCCCTCAGGCTCTGACCTGTGTGGTGGGAGGTCTTCACACCCTGGTACAGACTTTCCATCAGTGTACCCTAGGGGGCCTCACACTTGTCCCCATTTAGGGAAGAGGTGCTAGGGCCTATAGGCATGGCCTGGAAGCCGGAGGGCTTCACGTAGGCGCATCCCCTGCACTCCCTTGGCCTCATGAGTCCTTTTCCCTGAGGCAGGACTGAGGGGGCTTCAGGGTAATGAATGTCTGAGATTGAGTGAGTGACAGAGAGAGAGAGAGAGAGAGAGGAGAGAGAGAGAGAGGTGGAGGGATCGAGGGAGAAAAAAGGAGGAAGTATCTGTGTTTTAAGTTTTTGTTTTTAGTTCACTCCTTAGAACTGGGGTGATAAATTTGACTATTCTGAAAATTTCTTTAATCCAAGTGTGTATTAACCAAGCAATTATGTAGCTCCTACCAAGTGAAAAGTTTCGGGTCAGCCTAACACATGGCACGCCAAACAGCTTTAGCCGGGCAGGCTGGTTCCAGGATTTCGTGGATTCTTTTACATTCATATGCGGCTTGTGTGGCTTCGTGGAAGTTTGAGAAGAGTCTTTTTAAGGAACACACTTGCGGATGTTCTGTTCTGCTTTCCCTCTGGGTGTTTATAAATATGTCAGATGACACTACATGCAATGACATTGAACTTCCCCCATTAAACTCTAGGGATGGGGAGATTGGCAGCCTGCGTATTCGGAGCGGAGGTGAAAGTTTTAAGGAGGCCCACAGCCTCCTGGCTTCTGTCATTTCTGCAGATTGGAGATTACTTCCCTGCCGCTTTCTGCAGGGCTGTTGAAACCAAGCAAAATATAAGAACGTTTCAAGAAGCAGCCTCTTTGTGGGGAGCATTTGGCTAGCAGGAAAGGAGAAGTGAGGAATGTGGTATGAAAGAAAGAGTTGTCTACTGAATGAATCTGAATTGGCCACGTTTGTCGAGGAAAATCCTCCCTATTATGTATGTGTGGGGGTCTCGGTGAGGGCTCCTATAAGTGACTACCATAATTTAGGACCAGTTGATGAATTCATATATCTCTTGTCCTCTGTTCTCATAGTTTATGAGCAAAAGAATGGGCGGCCGGGCATGGTGGCTTACGCCTGTAATCCCAGCACTTTGGGAGGCTGAGGCGGGTGGATCACCTGAGGTCAGGAGTTTGAGACCAGCCTGACCAACGTGGAGAAACCCCGTATCTACTAAAAATACAAAATTAGCCGGGCACGGTGGTGCATACCTGTAATCCCAGCTACTCGGGAGGCTGAGGCAGGAGAATGGCTTGAAACCGGGAGGCGGAGGTTGCGGTGAGCCGAGATCGTGCCATTGCACTCCAGCCTGGGCAACAAGAGTGAAACTCCGTTTTGAAAAAAAAAAAAAAAAAGAATGGGCCTACTAAGTAGTCACCTGTCATTTGGAAACCCACAAAAATGGGAATTACTACGAGTTTTCAAATTCTTGATCTAGTGCACTGTAAAAGTTTTCATCACATTTTTTTGAGCGCAGTGTCTTTTCTTCTTTTCTTAATCATTTCTGATGTTTTTGCCCTGTATAGTGACAGGACTGTAATGGAATGGGATCATTTCTCTTGCGTGGGATTGTGGGAGTTAGTTCCATCAAGTGAAGGTTACACCACAGATGCCACGCAGCAACAGCTGTGTGGATGGAAAATTCCAGAGTCTTTTTTGTTGCAATATTTTCCATTTTTTATATGTGCAGGCAACTGTGTGCTTAACTGAACTCAGCTGTTTGAAAATTCACAGAGACTGTGAGATAATACCTGTCTTTTGTCATTTAAGCAAGTTTTAGTAATAGAAAAGCGGTGGTTGGTTTAAAAGAGTTTATGAAGTATGTGTTTCGTGAGCAATACTTGGTTCAACACCAAGAGAGGTTTAAAAATCGCAGTGTTGGCCGGGCGCGGTGGCTCATGCCTGTAATCCCAGCACTTTGGGAGGCCGAGGCGGGTGGATCACAAGGTCAGGAGATCGAGACCATCTTGGCTAACATGGTGAAACCCCGTCTCTACTAAAAATACAAAAAAAATTCGCCGGGCATGGTGGCGGGCGCCTGTAGTTCCAGCTACTCGGGAGGCTGAGGCAGGAGAATGGCGTGAACCCAGGAGGCGGAGCTTGCAGTGAGCCGAGATCACACCACTGCACTCCAGCTTGGGCGACAGAGTGAGACTCCGTCTCAAAAACAAAAAACAAAAAACAAAAAACGTAGCGTTTAAATTCTGATAGATAACACCTGTAATCCCGGCACTTTGGGAGTCCAAGGTGAGTGGATCACCTAAGGTGAGGAGTTCGAGACCAGCCTGGACATCATGGTGAAACCCCATCTCTACTTAAAAAAACAAAACAAACAAACAAACAAAAAACCAAAAATTAGCCAAGCGTGGTGGCTCATGCCTGAAGTCCCAGCTACTTGGGAGGCTGAGGCATGAGAATCTTTTGAACCTGGGAAGTGGAGGTTGCAGTGAGCTGAGATCATGCCACTGCACTCCAGTCTGTGCAACAGAGTGAGACTCTGTCCTAAAAAAAAAAAAAAAAAAAAAAAAAAAAAAAAAAAAAAAAATTCTGACAGATACAATAGAACAAATGTGCATGAAATAATTTATGTTTTTTTAATAGAGAGAAAATGAAAGATGGTTATAGGACAGTTTCATGGTTCAAGGAAGTGGTGAGTTTTCAGCTGTACTCTGAGGATGGATAGAACATTCTTAAAAGAAAAACTACGAAGTAAAGTGTGTGTTTATTGTAAGGGTATGCATTGCTAACTTTTTTTTTTTTTTTTTGAGACAGAGTCTTGCTCTGTCACCCAGGCTAGAGTGCAGTGACGTGCTCATGGCTCACTGCAGTGTTGACCTCCTGGTCTCAAGCAATCCTTTCACCTCAGCTTTTCAAGTAGCTGGGACTACGGGTGTGCATCACCAGACCTGGCTAATTATTATTATTATTTTTTCATTTTTTGTAAAGATGGGGTTTTACTGTGTTGCCCAGGGTGGTCTTGAACTCCTGGCCTCAAACAATCCTCCCACTTCAACCTCCTAAAGTGCTGGGATTACAGGCGTGAGCCACTGGACCCTGCCCATTGCTAACTTTTGACAACAGAGCACACACACCTAACCAGCAGCCATATCAAGAAAATAACACTCCCAGCACCCTGGAACCTTCTGCCCCCATCCACTTCCCATCACCACCCACCACCTCTCTGAGCAGTGTGAATGCATGGTACCCATTTGTGTACTTTCTATACACGGAACCATGCTCTATTTAGCTGGTTTACCTCATCATCACGCTTGTGGGATATTTCACTCTTACGTGGGGGTGCAGGTCATTTGTTTCATTGCTCGTAGTATTTCCCTGTATACATATACCACATTAATCCATTCTATTGTTGTTGGGATTTGGGATGTTTCGTTTTAGGACACTTTGAAGAGTCTGTTGCTATGGGTATGCAAATGCATGTCTTAGGGTGATCATATATGCAAATTTCTGTGGGGTGTATGCCCCGGAATAGTAGACAGTCCCTAAGTAGTGGCAGCAGTTCACACTCCCACCAGCAGGGGGCGAGGTTCCAGTTGCTCCACAGAGAGCTTGATGGGCATAGAGTCAGGAAGCCACACAGAGAGCAGGAAAGAAAGTGCCAGCCTGGGTTTAGAGACCGAGAGTCCCCGAGCCCATGTTAGGGCCACCTTGGGGAGCCAAGAGAAATAAGGTGGCTGGGTCTCAGGAGGTGGGCAGGGCCGGGTGGGTGCTTCCTTGCAGCTTGCAGAGTTTGAACTCACCCCTAAGCAGTTTACAGCTTTGTAATTTACTTGGGTACTCCAAGGGCTTCGGAACCTATTTTCTTCCTTCCTTCCCTCCTTTCCCTCCTTTCCCTCCCTTCCCTCCTTCCCTCCCTCCCTCCCTTCCTTCCCTTCCTTCCCTCCTTCCTTCCTTCCTTCCTTCCTTCCTTCCTTCCTTCCTTCCTTCCTTCCTTCCTTCCTTCCCTCCTTCCCTCTTTCCTTCATTTCCTTCCCTCCCTCCCTCCCTCTCTCCCTCCCCTTCCCTTCCCTTCCTTTCCTTCCTTCCCTTCTTTTCCTTCCCTTCCTTCCTTCCCTCCTTCCCTTCCTTCCTTCTCTCCTTCCTTCCCTTCTTCCCTCCCATCCATCACCCAGGCTGGAGTGCAGTGGCATGATCATAGCTCACTGCAGCCTCGACCTCTTGAGCTCAAGTGATCCTGCTGCTTCAGCCTCCCAAAGTATTGGGACCATAGGTACACTTCACTGTGCCCAGCTCATTTTTTAATTTGTTTGTAGAGATGGGATCTTCCTATGTTGCTTAGGTGGTCTCAAACTCCTGGGCCCAAGCGATTGCCCTGCGTAAGCCTCCCAAAGAGTTGATATTACAGGTGTGAGCCACTGCACCCGGCCATGGAATCTGATTTGTATTCTAAGCAGCCTCTGCTTCCCATTGCAGCTCCATTTCACCCCAAAGGTGTATGTTGGTTCCCCAGTAATAGATCACACAGAACCTTCTTTCCTTGATGGGACTTGGGTTGAAGACCTTAGGTGTACTGTCTCCTCTCTTTCTTATCTCTCTTCTCAGATTAGGTGTTGATTTTAAGAAACTCCAGAAAATAGTAGACCCATAGGGTTCCCTCATTGTTTTGAAAAACAGCTTGAGATTTTGGAGTTTTGAGTACCTTTCTATCCATCTTTGGCAAAAGGGGTCGTAATTCCCAGCCTGTCTTCGATCTAAATTACTCCAACCGTTTTGAATGTGCCCAGAACGCTGTATGAAATGGTTCAGTCCAATACAATATATCTTCTAGCCACATGCGGCTATTTAAATTTAATTGAACTAAAATCAATTTAGTAATTAATAATTGATTAATAATTAAATTACTAATAAGATTCAGTTCTCAGTTAAGCTAGCCACATTTTAAGTGCTCAGTGACCACAAGTGGCTAGTGGCTACTCTGTTAGGCAGCAGAGAACATTTCCATCATCACAGAAATGTAGTGGGCAGCAGAGGATGAGATGGTGAAACGCCGAAGGAGGGTGGATTGTATGAAAAATGTACATGTGATGTGTCCTGTTTTAGTGGTTACTAGAAAAATGTTTGGTCCGTGATCAAAGCTGCATCACTGTAGTAACATTTCGTGTTCCTTGGGATTCTTATTTCAGTCATGTCTGATAGGCACTTCTGCATTTTGTTTCTCTCACACATTATTTTTTTCCTGGCTGTGAAATAAAAATCTGGGTGTTTAGGCATTTCCCACCAAGTGAAAAGCCATCACAACTTAGGACTGCATGTTGATTTACGGCTCATGTGAGCATAAGTAACTTGCCCAGAAAAATGCTGCCTTAACCCAGTGCTCACAACTCCTCTCTGCAGCTGGAGGTGGGCTGGGGTGAGATGAGGTCATCAGCAGGCCAGACCACTCCTGTCTGAGGGCCTGCTGCCCAAAATCTCCAGTGGGCCTAGAACAGGGAGCGGAAGAACACTTGGAGGATCGAACAAGACATTTTAGTTTAGGAAATTATTCTTATTTTTGCATGCCCTAGGGATTTTTGCATGTTACTGAAAAAACAGTCATACTTCTTGCCCTTCAAAGTATTTTCTGAATAAAACAAATGTCTTCTGGGAAGCTCAGATCAATCAAAATCACAACTCAAGATATTCCCTAGTTTCTTCTTAGATATAGAATTTATTCCCTTTTGTGTCAGCATAAAAATGAGAACAAAGCCCTGTGGTAGACTAGTTGTGTCATATGTATTTTGGCCATCATTCATTCATTCATCCAAAAATATGCACCCAGTGCTTATTACTTACTGAGCAGTAAATTTGATCCTGGGAATGCTATGATGACCAAAACTGCTCTATCCCCTGTTCTCATGACCGTTATTATTCAGAAGGGGAGATTAGTGTTTCAAAAATGCAAGAAGTCCTATAATTAGGCACAGAATAAGGTGACATAATTGGCAAAAATTGAACTGACAGTTAGGGAAATGTAAGTTGAGATGGTCAAAATATTTTGATTTTACACAAGACGTCATGGAAAAGGTAGTGTTGTTAAACGAAAAAGCACAGGCTTTTGGGTTGAGACCTTTGGATTTAATTCCTGGCATATTTATTACCTATTGCCATGTGACAAGTCACTCCCTTGCAGTTTACAACAAATGTTTATTATCACATAGTTTCTAGGGGTAGGAATTTGGGAGCAACTTACTTGGGTGGTTATGACTCAGGATCTCTCATGAGATTGCAGTTAAGACTTCAGCCCTGGCTGAAGTCAGCTAAAGCCTTAATTGGGGCTGGAGGATCTGCTTCCAAGATGGCTCACCCACATGGCTTTTGGTAGGAGGCATCAATTCTTCTTTGGCTTTTGATTGTCATTCTCATTCGCAGCAAGTGGACCTGTCCAATGGGCTGCTTGAGTGTCCTCACAACGTGGCGGCTAGCTTCCCTCAGAGTGAGTGATCAAAGAGAGAGCCAGATGGAAGACACAGTGCCTTCTATGACTTAGTCTTGGAAGTTTCATACCTTTATTTCACCCTTATTCTATTTGTTGGAAGCAAGTCACTAAATACAGCCCACACTCAAAGAAGAACAATTGGGCTCCATGTTTTGAAAGGAGAAGTATCAAAGATACTGGACATATTTAAAAACCATTTAAATATAGCTCATTTTCCTCTAGCTGTGGGATGATGAGCAAGTGTCTACATTCCCTGTGAGTTTTAGTTTTCTCATGTGACAAATAAGTTTAATAATACCATGGCTGGGCATGGTGGCTCACGCCTGTAATGCCAGCACTTTGGGAAGCTCAGGAGGGAGGATCCCTTGAGGCCGGGAGTTTGAGGCTGCAGTGAGCTATGATTGCACCACTGCACTCCAGCCTGGGTAACAGAGTGAGACCCTGTCTCTATAAAAAATTAAAAGTAAAAATAAATTTTATAAACAATGATACCCATGTCACAAAGCTGCTAAGAGAGGACTAAGTGAAATGCCATAAGTGAAGAAAGATTTGTAAATTTTAAGGAGTTATATAGAGGTTAGTCATTTGGAAAAGCGTGGCTGAGTGTGGTGGCTCATGCCTGTAATCCCAGCACTTTGGGAGGCTGAGGTGGATGGATCTTTTGAGCCTGGGAGTTTGAGACCAGCATGGGCAACATGGCAAAACCCTGTCTGTACAAAAAAATACAAAAGTTATCTGGGCATGGTGGTGTGCATCTGTAGTCCTAGCTACTTGGGAGGCTGAGAGCCTGGAAGGTCAAGGCTGCAGTGGGCTGTATTGCACCACTGCACTCTTGCCTGGTTGACAGAGTGAGATCCTGTCTCAAAAAAAAAAAAAAAAAAAAAAAGGGCAAGAAACATGGATCCCCACACTTATAAACTCCCTATTTATGCAGTGCAAGACATTTGTTAAGCATTGAAGAGTTTCCAGGGTGATTCAGTCCTGATGTTGTGGGCTGTTGAAGACTTTCTCCATCTTTTCATTTTCATTCTCTTCTTTTTTTTTTTGGCGGAGTCTCGCTCTGTTGCCCAGGCTGGAGTGCAGTGGCACGATCTTGGCTCATTGCAACCTCTGCCTCCCCCATTCAAGCGATTCTCCTACCTCAGCCTCCAGCGTAGCTGGGATTAGAGGCACACACCACAAGGTCCAGCTAATTTTTTTTTCTTTTCTTTTTTTTTTTAGAGATGGGATTTCACCATGTTGGCCAAGATGGTCTTGAACTCCTGACCTCAAGTGATCCATCTGTCCCAGCCTCCCAAAGTGCTGGGATTACAGGAGTGAGCCACTGCGCCCAGACTATTTTCATTCTCTTCTATTGGAACTTTAGGTTGATATGGATTGGAGTTCCTCAATATTTCTTTGATTAAACCAATTTGTAACTCTTTGTCTGTCTGTTTTGGGAAGATTTTTTGATTCAGCCTTCTAATCATGATTTCTTTTCTTGGCTGTGTTCAGCCAGCTTAAAGTAGATTCTGTCTATCATGTTTGAAATTTCAATGGCTCTTTTCATCCCTAAGATGTTTATTTTTTTCCATCCACATTTTTTTGTACTTTTCGGCATTAGTTTCAATTAATAGATGTTGCTGATCTCTACTCATTAGGGGCTTACCAATGAAAAGAGTTAAACCAACACAGATACACAGAAAAGAGATGAAAAAAAAAAACAGCTGGTGACAAATGAAGAAATGAAGGAATGTTTTGTGCTAATGAAGAGCAAATAATGCTTTAACACTACACATTAACACTACGCATATTCCATGTGTTAGTGATTGTGGTGAAGGCTATCTTGTAGCTTCATTTCTTCTAGTTTCTTCCTTTGTGTCTTTAACGTGGGTGCCAGTGATGAGTAGTGAGGCCCTGAATCCCAGCCGGGATGAGTGTGCCAGTTGTTTCCTTTGGCATCCACTTTCTGTGTGTCTATGCTGGTCTAACTCTTTCAGTTTGTAAGCTCCTGATGTGCAGAGATCAGCAGCTTCTGTGATGAAGGCATTCATGTGTGTTTCTCCTTTACTGTTAGCTTTTGGCTTTTATCTGCTGATATCCCTAACTCTACCATCGTGGCTCTATTTTAACACGAGTGCTTACTTGCCTGTTTTCGGGCAGTTGCAAGTCTCTCTGACCATTGGCCATTTTTACCTTTCCTTTTCCCCACAATTAGCCTAATTTCCCCTCTTTCTTCCTAAAGATCAGTGTCAAAAAAGATGAGAAAAGTGCCCAAGAAGCGACATACAATGGCAGCAGAAGCCCTCTAACGCAACTTGCTAGGCTCAGTCAAGCCGTCTTTGGTGATCACGTACTCTGGTCTCCACAGTGGACTGCTTTGCCGCATGCTGTACATTCGAAGAAAATGGGGCATTGCTTTTACTTTTCCGGAACTCACTATTAAGTGTTTCTGGAATCAAGGGACTGGCCCATGGCTGTCAGAATCATTTAGGCTGCTGTGGAGATGGCTATGGTGTTGGTGCTTTTGCCATAGACATCACCATTCGGTATTAATAGTGTCTCCTGGCTGGCTGCAGTGTGGCTCACGCCTGTAATCCCAGCACTTTGGGAGGCCGAGGTGGGCGGATCACGAGGTCAGGAGATGGAGACCATCCTGGGTAACAGGGTGAAAACCCGTCTCTACTAAAAATACAAAAAAACAATTAGCTGGGAGTGGTGGTGGGTGCTTGTGGTCCCAGCTACTCAGGAGGCTGAGGCAGGAGAATGGTGTGAACCCGGGATGCAGAGCTTGCAGTGGGCAGAGATCGCGCCACTGTACTCCAACCTGGGCGACAGAGCGAGACTCCGTATCAAAAAAAAAAAAAAACTGTCTTTATTGCTAGACTTTTGACTCCGACAATGGACATAGATGCCTTTGTGCTTTTTCTGTGCATCTTTGGCCAGAAATCAGGAGGTCTGGATCTAACATTAGCTTTGCACTGCCTGGCGGTGGCACAGGTTGTGCAGGCTCAACATCACCCTGGCTTGGCGTGGTTACTGGTTTATGTCTTGTGTGCTGAATGAGGGAACGGAAACACAAATGAAATAAAGACAGGATCTGGGGTAATTCAGTCGGCTTGTCCAAGCTTTAGGTTCACCATTTAAAAACAAGGTAATTGCATTCATGCTCTTTAAAGATTCTTTCAGCTCTAACACTTTTTAATGATTCTAAATTAAATTATTCTTCATTGAACTGAATACCTCAAAGAAAAAAACACAAGTCGGTAATCTATCATAGTGCTGTATTATAGTTAGATAGTATCCAGTGATGATTTCTTGGTATTTTTTCCAAGGAGAGTGCATAAACTCAAGAAGATATTTTAATTACTATTTCATCTTTATTATCATTGCTTTCCTAAGGTGCTTAACCTTGTCAAGCTGTTGCAGGGCTCACCTATTTTATGGTTAGCGGTATCAGTCTCACTCAGATACCATCATCACGTGGCATTTTGATAATTTGACAATTCCTCAGCCATCAACTGCCTTAACACTTTACATTCATTCAGATTCTTTTCTCTGTAGGGTGAGTTTTTAGAAAACTTCCTGGTAGTGAATTACTGAGTCCCTGTTACAAAAGGAACCACACTTATTATTTACCCTTTCATAACCTTGTGTGTGTGTGTGTGTCTGTGTCTGTGTTTCTAGCAAACAGCTTGCCATTAGCAAAGTCAAGTTGCTTTCCAATGTACCAATTGCTATGTTCTCCTTAATTACATATTAGTTATCAATTTCCCTAGATTAACTATGTTTTACAAGTATATTTTGATTTTGTGTTGGCCACTGTTGTGTTTCTCATCTTAAAACTGGCCAAGAACATATACAGGCCCGGCGTGGTGGCTCATGCCTATAATCCTAGCACATTGGGAGGCTGAGGTGGGCGGATGGCTTGAGCTCAGGAGCTAGAGACAAGCCTGGGTAATATGGTGAAACCCCGTCTCTACAGAAAATACAAAAATTAGCTGGGTGTGGTGCCATGTGCCTGTCCATTACATGCAAACAGTCTCAGCTACTTGGAAGGCTGAGGTGGGAGATTCCTTGAGCTCGGGAGGTTGAGGCTGTAGTGAGCTGGAGCTTCACTCCAGCCTGGGCAACAGGGTGAGACCCTGTCTCAAAAAAAAAATTAATTAAAAAAATAAACACACATACAGCATACTACATAGTGCTACAACATGGGACTAGAACAACAATTAAATCTTTCTTGATGCTGCTTGACTTGACACCAAACCACCAACCCTAGTCCTTGACTATAAACATTTCCTTAAAACGTACTCTGTTTTTGGAATTTCTTGAGGTAGTTGAATTAGAAGCACTTGGTTTTTCAATTATAGTCTTATAAGTCAGGAAAACCCCTTTCAGTGCATTGCTTTGTACATTGATAATACGAAGCAGCATCACCGGCATCTTTGAGAAGCTTCTGGAAGGTGTGAGGGACTTGTAGAAGGTATACAACACCTGTACAGGGGACTCCCAGATTTCTTGGGAATTCCATTCTGTTCTGCACCGTGGGATAGATGATAAAATAGCTTGTTTTAAAGCCACTAAGTACAGATGCCCTTGGAGGCTGATTTTATGAATTCAAATGACCAGGGGCATAGAATAATGGTTAAGGGTATAGGCTTTGGGATCAGACTTCCCAGGTTCAAACTCTTATCCTGCCTCATACTAGCTGGATGAACTGGCTGAAATTTCCTACTGTCTCTGAGCCTCAGTTTCCTTATTGTGAAAAAGAGGATAACAGTACTAATCCCAACATAGGATTACATGAGCAATCCTAGTTGGATAACTGAATGCTTAGAACCATTGTCTGGTCATAGGAAATGCTCAACAGAAAAATTTTTTTAAAGGTACGCGAAAAAGCCACTTTGTGCCATGTTTCTTTTCCCTTGATGTAAATAATGAAAAATTAAATCCAGATACACAAGAAAGCAGGATAGTCACTTACTAAATTTTTTTCCTTATTTTTACAAGATGTTTTCTTGTGGGATTAGAGGGTAGACTTTTCAAAGAGGAGGTGGCACTGCGGTTGGAGAAACATCTGGCTGAAGAAGGGACAAATAGACATTTTATTTGGGTAATTACTCAGAATATAGAAGGCAGTTTTCTGTGCTTGAGAAACTCCCTGCTATGGTGAGAGAACCTTCTTAATTTTTGTTTTAAATTTTATTGTGCATGACAGGCTGGATTCTCTTTAGGGGTCTTCTGGATATTGGGTTTGCTCATATAATTTCACACGAACTGAGTTATTCCACTTATCTGTGAGCAAATCTCATACATTTGATTTTATGAATATAATTTGGGATGTATTTGACTGAAAGAGACTTTGGCTAAAACGGTAAGAATTTCATCTTGGTATAGGTGTAGCAAGATAGAAAACACATAGCAAATGCAGCAAGCCTGTTTTATAGGAATCTCATTGTATCAAGATAAATTGTTTCTTAAAAACAAAGGGCTTTGGAGAAGTCGAGGCTGCAATGAACTGTGATCGCACCACTGCACTCTAGCCTGGGCACAGAGTGAGACCCTGTCTCAAAAAAAAAAAAAAAATTAAATGAAGGGCTTGGCATATCCAATATAGTCTTGTTCACAATGTAGCATCTAATACAGCTAATATTCAGTCCATTACATGCATACAGTAAAACAAATAAACAAAAAAAAAACCTTGAGGTTAATTTTATTTCAATGTACTTGATAGAATACTTACAATTTTATCTCAATATTTTCCCCAAACTCTATTAAGTTTTCTTTCCTTTCTTTCCTTTCCTTCCTTTCCTTCCTTTTCTTTCTTTCTCTCCTTCTTTTTCTTTCTTTCCTTCCTTCCTTCCTTCCTTCTTTCTCTTCTCTTCTCTTCTCTTCTCTTCTCTTCTCTTCTCTTCTCTTCTCTTCTCTTCTCTTCTCTTCTTTGACAGAGTCTCGCTCTTTCGCCCAGGCTGGAGTGCAGTGGCGCAATCTGAGCTAACTGCAACCCTCCACCTCCTGGGTTCACCAATTCTTCTGCCATAGCTTCCTGAGTATCTGGGATTACAGGCGTGCACCACCATGCCCAGCTAATTTTTGTATTTTTAGTAGAGACAGGGTTTTGCCATGTTGGCCAGGCTCATCTCGAACTCCTGGCCTTAAGTGATTCTCCCGCCTTGGCCTCCCAAAGAGCTGGGATTAAAGGCATGAGCCACTGTGCCTGGCCAAGCTTGCTTTTGTAAAAAAAAAACTAAATCATGTTCTATACCGTCTCAATTTGATTTCTACTTTTTGTCAATTAGATGATATATCACGTAATTTCATAACTCACATGGGTTGTGGACAGTCATATCTAGGCAGTTATGGAAAAATTTGGAGAGGCATTCAGACTATCTCCACGCCCTTTATCAGAATATAACTAGGAAAAGGAATGTTATAGGAGAAGATACATTGGCTCTAAGATGAAAAATATAATTAATATGCAAAATATTCACAGTCAATGTTTGGATCCTTTAAAGACCATGAATAAAAAATTATTTGATTTGATCCACTGAATAATCTGCTGGAAGGGCTGAGACCTTGGCGAAAATTTGTTCATAGTAGAGTTGAGTCTTTTTCTGGGTAATCTGTGTTTGGTGTATACATGTATGTGTGCATTCCAGTTACAATGGCTGTGTAACAAATCATCCCAAAATATAGTGGCTTAAGAGAAAACAAAGGCAGTCATTTCTTATCTCTCAGGGATTGTGAGGGTCAAGTATTTGGAAGTGACTTAGTGGGGTGGTTCTGGTTCTGAGTGTCTCAGGAGGTTGCAGTCAGCCATCAGCCCAGGCTGTGTTCATCTGAAGGCTTGACTGGGACTGGAGGATCTGCTTCCAAGTGCCTCCACAGTGGCTCCCTCTGTGACTGGCAGGCTGTTCTATTTATGTGGACCTCTCCTCCTGCTGCTTGAGTGTCCTCACAACATGGCAGCCAGCGTTTTCAGAGTGGGTGATCCAAAAGCCAAGGTGAAAGTGTTGATGCCTTTTAGGACTTAGCCTTGGAAATCAAACACTGTTGTTTCTACTGGATGTGTGAGACCAGTCCTGGTTGACGTGGGAGTGGACAACTCAAGGGCATGAATTCCAGTTGGTGAAGATCATTGAGGGCCACATTGGAGGCTGGCTACCCTCATGTGTAGGCGTCAGTCATATGCTGCTACCTACATTTGAGAACGTGCTTAGTAAATATACTGATTTCCCCACAATCTAGTGGGCAGGACATACATAAGCATATGGCACAAAAGAATTAAGGTTTTAAAAAAGTGAGTTCAGAAACCACCCATTCAGGAATCATGAATGTGATCAGGTTTTGAACAAAAGAGTGGTTTTAAAGCCATGTCCTTGTGTAATGGATAAAAGATTTAAAAACTTTGTAGATGTAATCATACTTAAGCTTTGAATTACGCTCCTCCCCTTCGCTTGGCTACAAGTCATGTATACTCGAGCACCTAACAACTAACTATAATGGTAATTCAAGTAAACAGGTCACATTTACCTAAATGTATTGGATACAGAGCACATTTGTATGTGCTATGGTTTGATAGTGAACACATTCACATGTAAGAAAATCTGGGATATTCAGGATTTGCAAGCTAGTTAAAAAATTCTGGTGTGTCAGATTTTATAAAATCTCTCTACCCTTGGCAGCCTCTGAAGACGAGTGCAGATATTTGTAAATATGGCAGAGAAAACTCACCTGCCCACTTCAGAGCGTTAAGAGATGCACCTCATACATCCTTATGAGAATCAGCTTCAGAGTTCTGGGGGTGGCTCTACGACTGAAACATTGCCTGATGTCTCATTAAATACACTCTTGGAGCAAGAACTGTGTGTTCCTTGTATAGCAGAACACAGGAACAGGCTGGAGAAAGAGACTATTAGAGAAACATATGAATCTAGGGAAAGCAGTGTTTGGATTCAGCAACCCGTAGTCTCTGACTGGAGTTGTTCATAGTTGTTTCATCTAACGAAATTGCAACAACTGTGCTATCCCTTTGGCTGAAGAAAACAAGTCCAAATACATCTTTGCAGGCCTTCTCTTTCTTTGTTTGTTTTGCATGGCTTTTCTTCTTTGCTGAAACTGGGTTTCCTGACCAGCCAGCTTTGAAACATTGAATGGTAGGTTTGCTTTCTACTTCTAAGGTTTTGTGAAAAACAACTTTAAAAAAAAAAAACAAATAAACAAACCAGCCAACTTTAACCCTATTGTAAGAAACTACAAAGAGATAGGGGGCTGTGATAAAGTTGGGATCATTCTTTAAAAAATTTAATAATAATTTATCTTTCAGGTATCCAAAATATGATGTGCAAGTAAGATACTATATTTTTTAAATTAGATTTTTTGGATGGATTCTTGCACAGGCTCCATTTGCCAGAGGCTTATTTTTGTCTGGGCTCTTTCTTTTTTGAAACTGTTGGAGAGAACGATTTTCTCAGGACATTTTCTTTCTCAGATTCTTGGCTCAAGCTGTAACCAGACAGGCTGCAACTTTTTTTTTTTTTTTTTTTAGCATCTTTTTCGTCTTGTTTCTCATCTTTTATTTCTCAAAATACATGTGCTTTTTATAGATATGGGAGCAATTTTCAGATCAGGCTCTGAAAATAGTTTGAATTAGAATATATTAGGGGAAAATCATAATTTACCCACAGAAGCACATTGTATTTTATTTTATTAAAAGCAGTACTTGGAGGCTTCGGAGGCTGCAGACTGGAAAAAATGAGGGAGAAAATCTTCTCTCAGCTATTACTGAAGCCATAGTTTTTGTTTATAGGAATCATTTTTAATGTTAGACGGACACATTAATTAAAAATACATTTGACCACAACTAGTTTCTATTTTGCTTTTCTTTGTTTATATTTCTGCTCGAACGTCTTCCTGAGGGCTGAAGAAGTCCAGAGAGGCATATTTACAAGGATATCTTTTTTCCAACTGTGGAATTAACTCCCTAAGATCTCAAAGAACCTTGCTCCTGGGTCCTTTTCCCCTGTCCTCCCTCAGTGACCCCGTCTGAGTTCACGTACCTTGTCCTACCTTTGATTACCGTGGCCCAGACTCTTCCTGTCCAATTTAGTCTCCATATTGCACGGGATTCTTACTTTTAATGTGGGACTACTCTGATCACATGCCGTCTACCCAAAAGTTTGTGAACACTTTTTATGCTATTCTTTGAAATCCAAACTCCTGTAGCTTGGCATTGATGATTCTTCAAAATCCTGCCACCGTAAAACATGCAAATACCGTACCACTCAGCAATTGCCCCCGTGGGTATTTGTTGCAGAGAAATTAGGTTCACATAAATTTCATTAGTTCCTAAGACCTGCATCGAATATTCATAGCAGCTTTATTCATAATGGTCCCAAACTATAAACAGCTCCCAGTGTTCCTTGACAGATGGGTGGTAAAGAAACTGTGGTACGTCCGTGCTGTGGAGCACTACTCAGCAATGAAAGGAACAAACCATTGATGCGCGCAGTAACTTGACAGATCTCCAGAGAGCCGTGCTGAGTGAGTGAAGCCAGTCAGTCATTAGCTGAGAACTGCTCCACGTTAGAATAATTCCCCCCCGCCCCCCTTTACAGCTTGCTGCCCTCAAGAGTGGAGTGGAATCTGGTTACCACAGAAAGTCCCCAAGCCAAGAGTTGTCAGTGTCGGCAGTTCGAAGACAGGCTGACAGACATGGATGTACATGCCAGCTGGATCTGGGTGTGTACAGACAGGGCTCACTTCCTGAGATGGAGTTGGGGAGATCTCCTAGGAAATAGAACAAAAACACCAAGAAGCAATGGATAACAAAAGAGAAAATTACAGGACCACTCCAGCAGGTCCAGTAGCTGAACATAGCAGTTCCAGGAAGAGAAAACAAAAAAGAAAACTGAAAAACAGAGGGAATAAAGAATAAATCATTTCAAAAGTGTCCGAGAATACAATTTCTGGTTCTGATAGAAGCATGGTGGCAGCTTAATTCTGCATTGCCTTCTCCCAGGAACCATACAGAGCTCCAAGGAGAATGGCAACCTCCAAGCCACATTGTCAGTGACTCTAGGAAACAGAGACCACTTGTAAACTCTACATTAAAAGCACAGCTACCAGGCCGGGCTCGGTGGCTCATGCCTGTAATCCCAGCAGTTTGGGAGGCTGAGGCAAGTGGATCACTTGAAGCCAAGAGTTGAGACCAGCCTGGCCAACATGGCAAAACCCCTGTCTCCACTAAAAATACAAAAAAATTAGCTGGGTGTGGTAGTGGGTGCCTGTAATCCCAGCTACTCAGGAGGCCGAGGCATGAGAATCGCTTGAACCCAGGAGGCAGAGGTTGCAGTGAGCTGAGATTGCACCACTGCACTCCAGCACTCCAGCCTGGGCAACAGAGCGAGACTCTGTCTAAAAAAAAAAAAAGCACAGCTACCAAAATCAGAATAAGGAGGACTCCAAGCATGGTGGCTCATGCCTGTAATCCCAGAACTTTGGGACTCTAAGGTGGGAGGACTCCTTGAGCCAGCAGTTTGAGAACAGCCTGGGCAACATAGTGAGACCTCATCTCTACAAAAAAAAAAAAAAAAAAAAAAAAAAAAAAAAAAAAAAATTAACTGAGCATGGTGGCACATGCCTGTAGTCTCAGCTACTCGAGAGGCTGAGGCAAGAAGATTGCTTAAACCCTGCAGGTCGAGGTTGCAGTGAGCCATGATCACACCACTGCACTCCAGCCTGGGTGACAGAGTGAGACTTTGTCTAAAAAA
Source organism: Pan paniscus (assembly GCF_029289425.2). Classification (NCBI taxonomy): domain Eukaryota; kingdom Metazoa; phylum Chordata; class Mammalia; order Primates; family Hominidae; genus Pan; species Pan paniscus. The sequence continues at coordinate 11,090,776 of NC_073272.2, read as the reverse complement.
AAAAAAAAAAAAAAAGAAAAAAATAATAAGTAGGAAGTTGCAGCAGCTTGATATAATAATAGTATGAACACAGTCTTATAAGGGGAGTCATCTACACAGATGATATTTGAAGTCATTGGAATAAGGACTTTATCAAAAAGAGGAGAAAGAGCTTAAATCAGTGGTGTTTACATGTGCTCATGGATTACTAGGGTATCTTGTTGCAGAGCAAATTCTGATCCTGAAGGTCCAGGGCCACCATGAGCTAGTATTCTGTAAAATATCTTTTTTTTTTTTTTTTTTTTTGGAGACTGGGTCTTGCTCTGTTGCCCAGGCTAGGGTGGAGTGGCATGATCATAGCTCGCTGCAACTTTCACCTCCTGGGCTCAAGTGATCCTCCCACCTCAGTCTCCTGAGTAGCTGGGACCACGGGTGTGGGCCACCAGGCTGGGTAATTTTTTTAGATTTGTAGGATGAGGTCTCCCTGTGTTACCCAGGCTGGTCTTGAACTGCTGCGCTCAAGCTATTCTCCTACCTTAGCCTCCCAAAGTGTTGGGATTACAGGCATGAGCCACTATGCCTGGCCTGTAAAATATCTTAATACATTATTTTAACTTGATTCTGGGGAAATCCAAGACAGTGAGTCCTTGAGTGACATGGATTACGACAGTGAATACATTGCATATGGTTTAATAACAGTTAAGGCATCAACATATACAAAGTTTTAGGAAAAATATCCAATTATGCATATTAGAGTGGCTTCTGAAGTGATTCGTTGGTTCCTAAACCTGCAAACTTGATCATTGGGCAAATTGCTGCCCATGATATGAGAAACCCACTCTAAAGCTGAACTTCAGGAAATTGCCCCGAGCCCTGCCTCTGCCCTTCTGCTTTGGATCCTCAACGTCTCCTCTAATTTGGCTTCTAGCATCACCAGGGATATCTGTTGTCTTCTGTTCTACTTCATCTTCTTAGTCATTCTATACTTACCTATCTCTGATTTGTCACCTACTTATGTCACAAGAGATCAACTCACTGCAAAATTCTGAGACAATTTGTGTGTAAAGTTCTAACTTTAATAGAGAGGCACTTTCTGTCATGTTTATAGAACCTTTTCCACCTGGATGTCTTTTGTGGTAGCTACTTTTGTTCCTAATTGCTCCTGCACAGGTCTTTGCAATGCTATAACTTCTGGAATCTCAGGAACATAATTACCATAAGCGGGAGAAGCCATGACAGAATTTTTGTTTTCTTGCTGTATTCTGAGTACTTGGAAGAGTATCTGCTACATATTTGTTGTCTTACTGAGATTCACTTCCCCTTGGGAACCCAAGTGCTAATTGCTGCAGTCTTCAGAAGGATGATTGAAAGTAACTCATAAGGCAGTTGTGGGAGGCATTTTTTGTGATTCTGCATTTTAGGCTTCAGGCTGCAAGCTCCTGGGAAGACGTTCCTCCATTATTCAAAAGACTTTTCCTACATATTGTTTTCTGTCTCTGTGAATAAATACCCTCTTTCAAGACAACCACATGTCTACTCAGAGCCAGCCTAACATTTGGGGAGGACTTTATTTAAAACATTTTAAATATGGGTTTCTCTCAGCAAAACTGATACTAAAGAATCAGTGACCTTTCCAAAGTCACTTACTTGGCCGTGGAGTGGCAGAAACAGGACTCACACCAGACTTTCTGACTGTAAGCTCGATGTTCTTCCCAGGAAGATGTTAAAGGACTGTTTTTCTTAGGAGACAAGGAAAGGAAAGAGGAAATGCACAGCTTTGACAATCCACAAGTCTAAAGCTGGGAAAAACATGTTCCAAGCACCACATTCTATAGATAGGGTAAACTGAGGCCCAAAGATTCTCCTAACAAGTCACAACATAATAATGAGAAAAAAGTGTCTAAGGCTGGGCACGGTGGCCTCCCACTTTGGGAGGCTGAGGTAGGTGGATCGCTTAAGTCCAGGAGTTCGAGACCAGCCTAGGCAACATGGCAAAACCCCATCTCTACAAAAATTACAAAAATTAGTCGAGCATGATGGCACATGCCTGTAGTCTCAGCTACTCAGGAGGCTGAGATAAGAGGATCACTTGAACCTGGGAGGCGGAGGTTGCAGTGAGCCGAGATTGTGCCACTGCACTCCAGCCTGGGTGATGGAGTGAGACCCTGTCTCAACAACAACAACAACAACAACAACAACAACAAGAACAAAAGTGTCTAGAACTCACTGTCTAATAGAAATGTAATGCCAGTCACAGATCCAAGCCATATTTGTAATTCTAAATTTTCTAGCAGCCCCATTATGAAAAATAAGCAGATGAAATTAATTTTAATAATATATGTGGCCAACCTAATACATCAAAAATATTATGATTTCAACCTATAATTAATATATCAATTATTAATGGCGTGTTTATGTTCTTTTTTCATATGGGATCTTGGAAATCTTGTGTGTATTTTACACGTATGGGGCATCTCCATACATACTAGCCACGTTTCTGGTGCGGAACAGCTAGCTGTGCCCGGTGACTGCCCTCTCAGAAGGCCCGGCTCCAGGACAGCCCTTCGGTCCTGACTCCAGTTCCCATCTTGGCAACTCCACACTGCCTTCCAGACCTGCATGTCGGAATGTGTAAAATAGGAACAAGAAAGAGCTGGTGCTTATTTTGAATTACTGTAGGTAAAAGAAGGCAGAGTAGCAAGCAGCTGTGGTATATATTTTGTTCATGGAAGATGGTTTAAATGATAACTCCTGTCCAAGTAATGCACATCAGTAATAAAAACTAGGTTATAAATTTTGCAGTAGAACATAATATTTAAAATGTTTGTGTTCTGGAGATAAAGGTGACTAATACACTTTTGACATAATGCTTCCAGGATTTCTGAGTTTTATTCTTTGAGTTATTTTCCACTATGGTAACTTTCATTAAAACTCACCCCGCCAACCTCCAAAGAGCAGCACATGGGCTATTAAAATGTCAAAGTAGAAGAACTCTCCCCTCCCTTTATTTAAATAAATATGGTCAGTTTTTCAAAAAATATGATCAGCAGAACTAGTTTTGTGAGTTGTTGTTAACAGAGCCTACTAGGAAAAAGAGCTTATGTGTCCAAATAAGTCTGGGCAATACTGGGCTAATCATATCAGTCATGCTAGGGTTAGGCTTATAGCCTTGACCAAGCAGGAATTACAGTTGACCCTTGAACAACTCAGGGGTTAGGGGCCTGGGCCCCTTACAACTGAAAATCCATGGATAACTTTTTATTCCCCCCAAACTTAACTACTAATAGTCTACTGTTGACCGGAAGCCTTACCAATAACAGTCGATTAATGAGGTCTGGGCGTAGTGGCTCACGCCTGTAATCCCAGCACTTTTGGGAGGCCGAGGCGGGTGGATTACTTGAGCTTAGGAGTTCGAGACTAGCCTGGGCAACATGGTGAAACCCACATCTCTACAAAAAATACAAAAATTCACCAGGCCTGGTGGTGAGTGCCTGTAGTCTCAGCTACTCAGGAGGCTGAGGTGGGAGGATCACTTGAGCCTGGGAGGCAGAGGTTGCAGTGAGCTGAGGTTGTGTCACTGCACTCCAGACTGGGCAATAGAACCAGACCCTGTCTCAAAAACAGACAGAAAAGTAAACTAAAGAATATTTTGTATGTTTTACAAATTATACACTGTATTCTTACAATACAGTAAACCAGAGAAAAGAAATTGTCATGGAGAAAATCCTAAGGAAGAGAAAATATACTTAGTATTCACGAAGTGGATGTGGATCATCCCAAAGGTCTTCACCCTCGTCATCTTCTTGTTGAGTAGGCTGAAGAGGAGGAGGAAGAGGAGGGGCTGGTCTTGTTGTCTCAGGGGTGACAGAGGCTGAAGAAAAATTACGTATAAGTGGACTAGTGCAATTCAGACCTGTGTTGTTCAAGGGTCGCTGTAATTTCTTCTTCTCATAATGAAAATGACCCAGATAAACACAGTCCAGGCAGGGCTGGTGCTGTGACCCAATGTTCTCACCAGCATCCCACGCTCTGTCTCCTTCCCACTCTTGTCCTCGGCTTGTATCCTTAATCATCATGCTTAGTACTTCGTTTCTGCAAGCTTCCCCAAAGTGTGTGTTCTAAAGAAGAAAGGAGGTAGGAAGGAAGAAATGAAAGAAGGAAGGGAGGGAGGGAGGAGGGAAGGAAGGAAGGAAGAAAGGAAGGAAGGAAAGAAACAGGAAAGAAGGGAAGCGAGAGGTCTCTATCAGGAAAGCAAATTCTTTCCCAGAAATGTCTGAAAGACCTCTACTTATGTCTTATCAGCTCGAACTATATTGTATAGCTATCTGCAGCTTTGAGAGATTCTGGGAAGATCATATTTTAATAGAGGATTGTATAATGGGAAACAGAATTATACTTCTCTTTATAAGACCAGAAAAGAGCATGGAATCTGGGGTGCTGAATATCCGCCACATGAAGTGAAAGGTTTCTTAGCAACGTTTATTGAAGATTTTACTTTGTGTCTAATGGGGGGACATGATGTCATTTGTTCCATCAATTCCTCATTTTTCTTTTCTTTTCTTTCTTTTTCTTTTTTCTTTTCTTTTCTTTTCTTTTTTTTTTTTTTTGAGACAGGATCTTGCTCTGTCATCCAGGCTGGAGTGCAGTGGGTGATCTCGGCTCACTGCAGCCTCCACCTCCTGGGCTCAGGTGATCCCCGCATCTCAGCTCCCTGAGTAGCCGGGACCACAGGCTCACGCCACCATGCCCAGCTAATTTTTTGTAGAGATGGGATTTCTCCATGTTGCCCAGGCTGGTCTTGAACTCCTGGGCTCAAACAATCCTCCCTGCTCAGACTCCCCTGTAGCTGGGACTACAGGAGTGCACCACAACATCTGGCTAATTTTTATTTTTTAATGTTTTGTAGAGATGAGGGATCACTATGTTGCCCAGGGTGATCTTTCATTCCGGGTCTCAAGTGATCCTCCCACCTTGGCCTCCCAAAGCACTGGAATTGCAGGTGTGAGCCACTGTGCCTGGCCCTGTGAGAATTTAAAATAAGGTATAATACTATTTAAAAATCTAATTGATATAAAAATGGAATTGACTTTAAAGCATTGAGAATCCCAGCTCTAGGGAAAATCAGGGAAGCAGACATCTCCTTGCTGAATTCATCTGAGACCCTGTGTGGGTGCAATATGCTGCTGTTTTTTGGGCAGCTGTGGAGGCTGCTGGAATTGAGTATCGAGACTCTTTCATCCTGTTGTGTATTAATACTTGTGAGGGTGAGATTTCTTTCTTTTATGCTTGCGAAGATATTAGATCCCTGCCCAGGAGCCAAAATGGAGCTGCGCATGGATTAGGTGAGAAATGGTGTGTTTTCATCTGCAGGCAGTGAAGGATCTGCAGGTGCGTCTGTGTGGGTGAGGCGGGTGAGTGATGATGCATCTGGTTCTGGAGCCTGTGTCCAGCCCGGTGTAGGGGGGCCTGGGGCAGGTCACTCATCATGAATCTGTTTGCTCCTTTGTGAGGTGGGGGGTAGATAGTTCTTTCAGGGGTTCGATGAGATAATTGACTGGTGCTTCCTCCTTTCCGTTCTCTTTTTGTCGTCATTATGATACACAGTTAAATGGCATTAGGCTTCAAGCATAAATGTGCTTATAAGGGACAGATCAAACAGCATACCCTGCATGGCAAATAGGGACTGTCCCTTCTGAGTCTGATGATATTGAAGTGATACTTGAGGAATCCAATCACAACAAGTAAACTGGTATATGAACTTGACGTGAATAAAACAAAAATGGGTTAATACTCCAATATTACTCTGAATTTCTACCTTGGACAATTACCACAAAGTATTTCATTGTTGTATTTAACTGATTATGGTTATATAAGAAATTGTTTTGGGGGAAGACAGGGCTTAAGTGAAATACAATCTTTCCTGTCATCCCTGACATGAAAAGGTATAGAAACGATTTGGAAACTGCAGTGCTTGCACATGCTGACCTCCTTTTTTTCTTTCTACTGATGGCAGTATGGCAATTTAACTTGACCCTCTAATGAACATTCCTCCTGTTCATCTTATCGGCTTTTGAAGATGTGGAACAAAAGCTGGCATTAAAATTGACTGGAAACTCTTCACAGAATCAGGACTTGATGGATATAACTACGCTGTTCATTTGGATTAAAACCATATCCATTAACAAACAAAAAAACTTTCCATTTTCAACTTTTGACTCTGAAGTTTAGGTTTCATTTGCAAGCTGATTTTTTCTGATTACGTAAAATTGCCTGATAGAGATCAGGAGGAGAGACGCTTCGGAAGCCCCAGCTTAGCTCCGTCCGAAGGCGCCCTGCCTCGCGGCTAATCTCCCTCCGTTTGGATGCTGCAGATCCGGGCTGTGTTTTAATAGGGATGTTAGAAACATTTGCCAAGCACCCAGACAGCCCGGAGACCTCTGGTAGCTTTGTGGTGTCATTTCACTGAAAGCACAGTGGTGGTTTTTTGAATACATTTAGATAAGAGTGAAGACTCAGAGGGAGAGGAGAAAGGCAATTTGTTGTGAGGATTTTCATCCTGAAAGCCTTTAATGAATTGTTCTTTGCTCCCCGCATCCAGCGACCAAAGTGCCGCTGGCTGTTTGGTCTGCCGGCGGGAATGCGGTGTATAGGGTGGGTTCTCCTCTCCCCTTCCCACTGCCGCCCACACCTGGGCCCCACCTGGCACCTGCCTACCTGCTAGGAAGACCTAGTTCCTAATTTGCAGAGCTGACAGGTGACTGAGGGAGAGAGGTCACTGTTTACTGTTCTCTGAGCTGGTCTCATTTTATCAGATTGATTTCTCATGTTCTGCTTTCTACATAGTTTTCTTGCCTTGGTTCAGGGAGAACAGGGCTGGTCCACTTTGCCAAGGAGTAAGCCCCGGAGTACATTAGGTTTGGGTTGACGTGCTCAGTTATGATCTGCCTGTTAGCGGAAGATCAATACGAGAAAGGCGGTGGCCATTACCTTTCTTTGACTTGGTCTCCTGTTATGGAAAGCTTCGTTGTGCTTGGTAGGAGTTGGGGGTGGCTAGGTCGGCCCCAGGGCAAGCCATCATTGTGATAAGAGAGAGAACCCATAGGGGTCCACCCAGAACCCCAAGGTTGACAGTTCCTGTGCTCTGAGAAGGAAGGGCCCGACGCAGCACACAGCAGAGACTGGAATACTGGAGGTGTGAGTTCAAAGCCTCGAGTCTTTAGAATGTTGTTGCCCCGGCCTACAATTTTAAACAATGAACCTCTTTGAGGAAAGGCCTTAAAATGTCCCTACTTTATTCAGTCTCTCAGTTGAAAAACAGAGCTCACCATATTAATATGTGTGGGTGTATATGCATGTGCATGTGTGTATATGGGCATGTGTGTCTGTGTATGCATATGTGTATGCACACATACCCATATGCACACACAGGTGTGCATGTGTGTACAGACATGATACTGCCTACATATGCACGTGTGTACACAATTGCATGCATGGCGTTTACATGTTTGTGTGTGCATTTGTGTTTCTGTGTATATACGCACATGTGTGTTTGCATGCACACATGCATGTGCGTGCGTGTGTACTGTGTGCGTGTTTGTGTGCACATATAGGTATACACATCTGTTTGTGGGCCTCTGTCTGGGTATCGTGTATAACCTGTAACTTTGGTGGTGGTTTGTTTTCCCACCCTGCAATCAGAAGTGATTTCGAGGCCCCAAATATGAGACTGCAGCTTCGCTGTATTAATGGGTCGGGAGGAGCGTACTGATTACGGAATAGAGAAATTATTTAAACATAACTCCTCAGCAATCTGGACTGGTGGGATGAAACCGGAGAGCCGCAGCCCTGCCGGGGGCCGGCGCCTCCCACTCTAGACGGTGGGGAGGGGGCGCCGGTTGCCTGGAGACGAGTCTTAAGGGCTCAGGTAACAAAAGAAGTTCCAGGGCTCGGTGAAGGGCAGCAGCTGCCCCGGTTGAGGCGGCTTCCGAGGCTTGTGTGTATTCATTTGGTACTCTGCTTTCAGTTAGCTGTTTACACTGCACGCGCAGCATCATATTGGTGCATTGTGCAATTAAAACGCCACGACCCCAAGCCACCACAGACAGTCTATACTCAACTAAACAAAGGCACACCTGATGTTTTGAGAGATTTCTTTTCCCTTTGCTTCCTTTTCTTTTCATTTCCCTTTTCCTTTCAGGTTCTTCTCTCTGTCCTCTTTCCCTCCTCCCTCCCTTCTTTGAAAAAATTCTAGAGGTTATAAAATCAATTTTCTTCTTTGACAACCCTCACAATAATCAGATGAGAACTGGGCACAGTATTTACCTTGATATATAACCATGCTTTTCCTATAGACATAATATTTCCTCCTTAAGTTTTCTTATATTTATTGCCATATTTCCCCCCGATTTTTTACTAAGTCGCCTTGTTTTTTTGGAGACAGGGTCTCACCTTGTCACCCAGTCTGGAGTGCAGTGGTGCCATCATGGCTCAACACAGCCTTGACCTCCTGGGCTCAAGGGATCCTCCCATGTCAGTCTCCCAAGTAGCTAGGACCACAACTGCATGCCATCACACCAGCTAATTTTTTAATTTTTTATTTGTAGAGAGGGGGCTCTCACTATCTTGCCCAGGTTGATCTCAAACTCCTGGCCTCAATCTATCCTCCCGCCTCAGCCTCCTAAAGTACTGGGATTACAAATGCGAGCCACCGTGATCGGCCCAAGTCATCTTCTTAAACGTAACAGCACAACATACTCTTACTTCCGCTTAGTGCCATCTAGGGCCAAGGAGACGTTAAACCACTTAACACTTGTAGGGGCTGCACATGAATGCTATAAGGAATTACGACCCACTGGTGTTGATTTACCAGAGTTGGTTATATTACAGCTTTCACATCCGAGGCGGGTAAAAATAAGAATAAAAATCACTGCATTTCTGGGCTGTCTCACATACCGGGCAGTCTGACTGCTTTGCTCTACTTGCCCCAGTTCATTCTTTGCCCCCTTCTGACGTCCTTACTAAGACCCCAGGACATTCAGAGACTTCCTTCAGACCACACACTTGCGGGAAGCTGTGATTCTAACCTGGGAAGTGTGGCTTCTCTCCAAATAGAAAATGTGTGCAATCAGACAGGTATTAAAGAAAACATGTCGCGACAAAACAATGTGTGCCAATCAAGTGGCAGCTTCTGCGAATGAGCTTGCAATGAGTTTTTTACATCCTCCCCACAGCTTATTTAATTAAACTCCAGGTTAGCGGTTCTGGAAAAGTGCTGCTCTCTGTGGCCACATCTGCCTCACTGGGGAGCTTATTAGAAATGCACATTCTTGGGCCCGACCTAGACCTGCTGAATCAGGAACTCCTGGGTGGGTGGCCCTTTCCAACGACACTTCTAGGCTGGGCATGGTGGCTTACGCCTGTAATTGCAGCACTTTGGGAGGCTGAAGCAGGCGGATCACTTGAACCCAGGGGTTCGAGACCAGACCAGGCAACGTAGTGAGACCCTGTCTCTACAAAAAATACAAAAATTAGCCGGGCTTGGTGGTGTGCTCCTGTAGTCCCAGCTACTCGGGAAGCTGAGGCGGGTGGATTGCTCAAGCCCAGGAGATTGAGGTTGCAGTGAGCCAAGATTGTGCCACCGCACTCCAGCCTGGTTGTCAGAGTGAGACCCTGTCTAAAAAAGAAAAAAAGAAAAAGAAAAAAAATACTTCCAAGGGATCCTGATATACTTGCTGCTAAAGTATGGGACCCATTGCTCCAAGGAAAACTCTACACTCTCAGCAGATTCTGGGGTCGTGTCCTTTTCTCTCACAAGATCCACTCAACCCAGGACCAAGGGAACTGAATGGGGCGGAAAATGCAAGTTAAACTCCAACGACTCATGGGAGAGCAGGGCATAGGCAAGAGAGTGTTCAGATTGCCTGCCCGCTTTGGTAAAGACTTGCAGTTAGACTAGGATTATTCCTGATCAGAACCTTTCTTCTGAAAAAGTTGAAGCTTAGACAATTCTATAGGAAGGATGCGGATTTTAAAATTTTACGACAAACCCCAGACTTTTCCTGCATTTCAGGTGGTGTTTCACCTCCCCGGTACTGCGAGCTCCTTGCCCCTGGAGACCCAAATAATGAGAATTGGATGTTAAAGCACAAGGCCGGGAGACAGGGCTCCCGCGTTCCCTCTCTCCACGCAGGATCTGCTCGCTGGCTTTCCTTCCAGAGTCAGGGAAGGGCCCCTGAGCATCAGCTTTGAAATGGCCCAAAGCAGTGAGGGGGATCATGGGGCTTCTCCTAATAGGCTCTCCCACAGTCTAGTGGATTTCATTATCAGAAAGTAATTTCATTTGTAAAGCATCTTGAAGATCAGGATACAATGTGAGAACATTGTTTCAGTTGCCACTGTCTCCCAGCTGAGGCTTAAGAAAACAAAAGAAACAATTTCATATGATTATATTAGCAAATACATCTTCTATAATATAAGCCCAGTCTTCACGCCTTTTGAATTGCATTATCTCCTCTTACTTACTTGCAGAAAGAATTTTGCTGTACAAAGCGGGGGAAATTATTTCACACTTGCTTTGATCAGAAATGTGTTGAGGTGGTTAAACGTTCAGTGTATTCAAATGTGGTGAGCTTTGCTAAAAGAAGGGAAGGACGATCAAATTGTTAGCATAAATCAGGAAGCCTGAGTGCTGTCTTGAATATTTTCAGATGGATTTAAAAGGGTAGTTTAAATTTAAGGTCAAGGAATCTGGGAATCTGAAGTGAGCCCATTGTTCACTATTTTGGTAATACTCTAACATCCCATCTCACGTGTGCGACATCTGACATGTAGATTATATAGAGCCAAAATAAGGTCGCCATGGCTACCATCTGTGCCACTGATTTACTGTTATGAGTTGGATTAGGGTCTTGGCTCAATTATGAAATGTTTGGTTTTTGTTTTAGCTGAAGACAATTTGGTAGTTTGCATTGCTTCCAGTTTCTGCATTTGGACGCGAATAGTGCTGTCTTTTCTCCCGTGAAAGGTAACCATTGTGTAATAGAATTCACAACTTTACAAAATAGGAATTGGCTCATAACTTAGCTAAGGGTTATCCATCGCTTTATAATAAAAATATTTTTTTGAAATACCTTGAAGCTTTGAGGATTTTGTTTAATGATTACATAACTAGTCGGCCATTAGTGTATGGCATGATGGAGACTTGTGGAGGTAAACAATTACTTGTTGGTAGTCCAAATGGAAGCTGTGTCTGGGAGGGCAAAAATGACCGAAAATTGAGGAAAAGTGTGTGGCTTCCTCCAATAGTAGCCACTTACAAATGACAATAAAAGTTGCCAGAGGCATAATTATGTAATCAGTGTGATGTGGAAAGCTGAGTTGCCAGTAGCCTCAGGAAGGTGTGTTGGCCTGAGCACAGCAAGGTGGGCCCGTAGAAGTGAGCCCAGGTAATGTGGCCAACCTGGAGGGGTCTTCAGGAGGCTGTATTTCAAGGCAGGTTCACTGTGGGTTAAAACCAGTGGGAAATATATATTTATGTAAAATAAATGACAAAACTCTACACAGGTGTAAAAAGGTGTTAATGGCTATTATTAATTTGCAGGATTGGTCTGTGTAATTCTGTTAGCTACAGAGGAGAGTAAAGGAGTCACATCGTTGAATTTAGGAATTAAAGTACTTGATGAAGTACTTGATGAAGACCGAAGAAGAAAGATTAAGTAGATATTTTGTTTCAGGCAGAGAAAAGGACCCATAGGTCAGAAAATGTCAGATGAAATCAGGGGATCTGTATAAGGACTGTCGGGATAGTAAATAGATTCAGGGCATTTTATCCTGGGGTAGAGAAAGTGCTGGGAAAATGAGCTGATGGGATGGAATTATTTTGGGCTTTGAATTCAGACTTGAGTAAATCTTGGCTTTGACTTTGTTATGGCCGCCCTAGGGAACGGATGCAGGATGAGTATAAACTAGTGAAATGATAAATCACCAGCGGAGGAAGTAGTTTTGAATCCCAACTGCTATAGCCGGGAGTGGCGGTGTTTATAAATGGGACATAGAAAATAGAGGGAAGCCTATTAAAGCCTATAGGGAAGCCCTTTAAAGAAATGATGGGAAACCTTCCACGTCATGCACAAACCTAAATATTTCTTCTTCTGCTTAAGACTTTTGAAGTTTAGCAAAATCTCCCTGGTTCAGACATCAGAAACAAAAGGGGCATCCCAGGTCAGTAGATGCTGTATTTATGGAGGTTTCCATGCTGTATGAATTGATGCAGTAGGAACAGCAAGAGCAAGGGAGGTCCAGGAAGAGTTGCTCACCTGTTGTTCGGTTTAAGCAGAGACAATGAAAAGATTGGACGTCAAATAGACTGTACCCTGAGAAGTCCAAACAGTGGATTTGATCAGTTTTTAACAGCAGAAAGCAATCAGGCTTAGACCTGGGGTTGACAAACTCTTACTTTTTTTTCTTAAATTAAATTAAAAAAATTTTTTTTGAGTCAGGGTCTCACTCTGTCACCCAGGCTGGAGTGCAGTGGCATAAACACAGCTCACTGCAACCTTGAACTCCTAGGCTCAAGCGATCCTCCCGCCTCAGCCTGTGGAGTAGCTGGAACTACAGACGAACACTACCAAGCCTGGCTGATTTTTAAATTTTTTGTAAAGACAGGGTCTTGCTATGTTGCCCAGGCTGGTCTTGAACTCTGGCCTCAAGCAATCCTTCCACCTCAGCCTTCCAAAGTGTTGGGATTACAGGTGTGAGCCACTGCACCCGGCCTTGTGCAATCATTTGAACATGCCAGAACCATTCTCGTCTTGCGGGCCGTGCAAGAACAGCAGGTAGGTGGGATGTGACCTCAGGCTGTGGTTTGCTGTCCACTGGCTTGGAATTGTAGCAAAGCTAGAACAACCAGGACATGGAAAGACAATGTGGGTCGAATTGCCACCAAGACAGGGAAACTTGAACTAACATTTGCTCTTATATGTTAGTTATTGATGGGTTTGATGGCCAACACTGCAACTATAACATAATCTCTAATTCATTGCATATCCTCTCTAGTGTGGATTTAGCCAGTTTTTTAGGTGCATTCCCCCAACCTTATTATTATTGTTATTATCATGTTGTTGTTGTTCTTTATGATTTAAGTTTGGGTGAAGAGAGCAGTGGTAGTTCTAAAGACTTTCCTTGAATCGGGTAAACCATTTCTAAAAAGCTCTTTCCCCTATGACAGTTTTCTGCCTCATTTCCTTGTCTTTGTGGTCACTCCTTGGTGCCTTGTGACAGAAGCTGCCTCGTTACCCAACACACTTGTGTCCTTCTCCTCTTGGGCTCATGGCTACACCACACTTCCCAGTTTCTCTGACACTTCTGTGTAGCCATATGCCTAGGCTCTGTCCAGTGGGATGTGGCTGAATTGACCTATGCTGGCTGCGGGCCCAGCCCCAAACAGCCTCCTGAGCAATGCTCCATGCTGGCTCTTTCCCTCTTGGTATGCCTGGAAGGCGAATCCTTTATAATCCCAGAATGTGGCAGGTCCAAAAGTCAGAAGCAGGAAAGGTGCCCAGGAGCACCATCAGAGCAGGAACTTGCCCATCGGAATGTTACGTGAACAAGAAATATAGACGCTCCCTGACTTTCCATGTAGTCGCATCTTGATCAACCCATCATAAGTTGAAAATATCATTATGCCAAAAATGTGTAGCTGAGTGGGAGCTGTGGCTCATTGCTGCTGCCCAGCATTGAGAGAGAAGCATGATTTCTACTGAGTATATATTGCTTTCACACCATAATAAAGTTGAACATTTGTAAGTCAAGCCATCGTAAGTCAGGACTGTCTGTAAGCACTCACTGTGCTGAACCACTGAGGCTGTTTGTTCCAGCAGTTATCCTGCCCTGGCAAATACAGGTTTGGCTTGTGAAAATAAGATATACTTAACAAAATGGTGCTGGGAAGGAGCTGACTCCCATTCCTCATGCTCACCCGTAGTGTGTCTGGCATCCCAAATCACTCACCTCACTCAAGACCTCTGGCTGGTCCTTGCTGCTCACCTCCTAGAACTTCCTCCAGCCTGGCACCCCAGGGGGCCTGTGTCCCAGTGCTTATCTGCTAGTTGACCCTCTCTATCCTACACCTGCGTTCTGTCTTGCAGAGTCATTTACGGGGCTCAGATGAGTTATTCATCCACTTTCCTCATATTGTTAAAAACTTTTGAGAGAGTGAGTAACAGCACAGGAAATAATACATTTAAAGGGCACAGAAGTGGGTGGTGGGGGCCTGGTTCCGTGAGCCGAAGGGAAAGCTGGGGGTGGGTGAGGAAATGTGAGTCATTTCAAGAGCGAAGAGTGACTGGTGGTCACTGTGTCCCTTGGGGACAGCCCCCACATTGTCTGTGGCATCTAGAGGACAGGTAGGCTGCCATGGGTGAGGCATTAATTTGGGAGTTATGTACATTTTATGGTTTGGTGATTTTTAATGGCTATTGTATATGCTAGTAAAGACATATTCATGGTCATTATACATTAATATACATATTATATAATACACATTGTACAAGTGCAGAATATAATTTTATATAAAAATATAAATATTACATATTACACAAAATATATAATTATGTTTGATAATTATGTATTATGTATACTTACCTCCAATAACTATTTAATTGTGTATTATACAATATTGGATATAATGTAATTATATAATAAATAAAATCTGATTTTACAATTCTATAATTTTATGGTATACGCACATATATAGACACACATATGTGGTTCCTGGCATCTATTCTATCAAGGCAGAAGCTGAGTTTTGTTGTTTTTTCCCCCAAGATGTAGTACTCTTGTTTTTCCAGATGCCAATTGATTTGCTTTCTGAAATAAAGAACTCAAGATTATGGGTAATCTTCTCAAGCGTCAAATTGGGTGATTGCAGAGAGCCTTCTCATTTGGTCTCTCTAGTCACCTGATACGCAGCGTGAAGCATCCTACAGTCTCCATAGAGAGTCTCCAAAAGCAGCCCCAAGGTCCTGGCTATGTCTGAATGCAGTTAGCACATTGCATTCTCCCACATGTGTGGGTGTGCACATG
The DNA here is from genome assembly GCF_029289425.2 of Pan paniscus. Classification (NCBI taxonomy): domain Eukaryota; kingdom Metazoa; phylum Chordata; class Mammalia; order Primates; family Hominidae; genus Pan; species Pan paniscus. The sequence continues at coordinate 11,075,716 of NC_073272.2, read as the reverse complement.
CATGCAGTAATGACTGAGAGCCATGTGTCCATAAATACAGAGCCCGTTGTGAGAAGGGGCAAGTATGGTCGGTTCCTTGAGTGGAAATTCTCACAAGGCAATGCACACACCTAATTGCAATGCATGTATATTTCTAGCATTTTTTTCTTTTTCTTTCTTTTTCTTTTATTTTGAGACAAGGTCTCTGTTGCCCAAGCTGGAGTGCAGTAGCGTGATCACAGCTCACTGCAGCCTGGACCTCCAAGGCTCATGTGATTCTCCCACTTCAACCTCTTGAGTAGCTGGGACTGCAGGCGTGCGCCACCACACCCAACTAATATATATATACATATTTATATATATTATATGTATATATATATTTTTGTCTCTACAAAAAAAATATATATACACACATATATATGTGTGTATATATGTGTACATATATACACACATATATATGTGTATATATATGTGTACATATATATACACACATATATATGTGTATATATGTGTGTGTACATATATACACACATATATGTGTGTATATATGTGTACATATACACACATATATGTGTATATATGTGTACATATATATACACACATATGTGTGTATATATATACACACACATATATGTGTATATATATGTGTACATATATATACACACATATGTGTGTATATATATATACACACACATATATATGTATATATATATATACACACACATATATATGTGTATATATATATATATACACACACATATATATGTGTATATATATATATATATACACACACATATATATGTGTATATATATATATATACACACACATATATATGTGTATATATATATATATATTTTTTTTTGTAGAGACAAGGTCTCGCTATGTTGCCCAGGCTGATCTTGAATTCCTGGTCTTGAGCAGTCCTCCTGCCTGGGCCTCCCAAAGCACCAGGATTATAGGTTTGAGCCACTGTGCCTGGCCTGTTTCTAACATTTTTTAGCATGCTTTGAATTTCTCACCAAACTTGCCCTTCCTATTTCCTTTCTCATCTTAGGGATGGGAATCTCCCTCCTTCTTGTAGCTTGGGCCCATCTTGGAGTCCTTCTTGAGTCTGTTTTTCTCTCCAGCCCACTCCAATCTATGGGGATCGGCAATACCTCTAGTACACACATCTGAGCCACCACATCTTTCCTCTGCAGCCACCCGGAACCCTGCTTTTTTGCCTATCGCCAGTCATTAGAGGTGATTCTTTGTGGGTGATAAAAGTTGGAAAGAGTCTGGGCATGGTGGCTCACGCCTATAATCCCAACACTTTGGGAGGCCAGGGCGGGTGGATCATCTGAGGTCAGGAGTTCAAGACCAGCCTGGTCAACATGGTGAAACCCCATCTCTACAAAAACACAAAGATTAGCCAGGCATGATGGCGGGTGCCTATAATTCCAGCTACTTGAGAGGCTGAGGAGGGAGAATTGCTTGATCCCGAGAGGCAGAGGTTGCAGTGAGCCGAGATCACGCCATTGTACTCCTGCCTGGGTGACAGGGCAAGACTCCGTCTCGAAAAAGAAATAAAAAAAAAAACAATTGGAAAGAGATAAGGAGATTGGTAATGTCTGAGCATTGTGAAAAACAGATGTCCTGACATAGAACCAATTGGATTTTTTACCAGTTGAGGGAGGATGGAGGAAGAGGAAGGACTTACTTTCCAGGATGAAGGCAAAGTCTTGGTAAAAACTGGGTTAGAAGGTTCTGATGGGTTTCTAAGTAATGCAGCAGGGCTTGACGGTCTTGATCATTGTAGGTGTCTGGTGGGGCAGGCGTGGGGGGAGGATAGAACAGTCTTAGGGGCCTTGGAGGGGAGGTGGGGAGCTTTGGGCAGCCATGTTTGTGGAACATGCATTTTAGAGACCCTGTAGAGGCATTTTGTTGAAGGCAAAATCATACAACTTCAGGGAGAGGGGCCGGTTGACTGTTTCTCTAGCTATAATGAGGATCCCCTGGGAACCTTGTCAAAACGCAGACTGTGATTCAGTAGTTCTAGGGTGGATGGAGACCCTCCATTTCTAAGAAGCTCTGGGGTGATGCCAAGGCTGGTGGTCCATGGACCATGCTTTAAGAAGCCTGGGGCTATACTGATGTCTCAATTTCTTTACCTGGAAAAATGTCAGATTCCTTGCATTAATCCACATATAATGGCCCAGCTATGTGTCTTAATCTCTGCTTACTTTATTTGATTTTGGGTAGATAAACTGCAACTGTTTTTGCCTTTCAGTTGCCAGCTCCATAGGGTAGAGGTTTTTTTTGGTTTGTTTGTTTCTTAGAACCACTTATTCTCAGAATCCACCAAGAGGCATTTAAAAAAGTGTCATGAATATAAGACTTTAGAGGTATCTTAAATGGATTCTTCCAAAAAAACAAAACAAAGCAAAAAAAAAACCTAAATCCTTTGGAACAAAGACTTCACAGATTACTTAGCAAAATGTATTTCATACATTTTCAATCATGCATTTTAAAAAACAGAGGTGAATTTTACATAAAATAAAATTAACCATTTTCAAGTGAACAATGAAGTGGCACTTCATATGTTCAGTGTTGTGAAACCACTGCCTCTGTCTAGTTCCTCAACAATTTCATCATCCCCAAAGAAAACCCCGTGCCTGTTAAGCAGTTCCTCTCCATTCTCTCCTTCCCTCAATCCCTGGCAACCAGAAACCTGCTTTCTGCATCTGTGGATTTCGCTATTTTGAATATTTCATGTAAATGGAATCATATCATATTCATCCTTTTGTGACTGGCTTCTTTCACTTAACATATTACTTCCAGGCTCATCCATGTTGCAGCGTGTATCAGCACTGCATTCATTTTTATGGCTGAATAGTATCCCATTATAGGGATGAACCACGATTTGTGAATTCATTCATCCTCTGATGGACACTTGAGTTTCTTCCACCTTTTGGCTATTATGAATAATGCTGCTATGAACATTCATGTAAATTATGCATTTTTGTTTGTTTTGTTTAGGGAGTGATTCTGAAAGATACAAATTAATTTTGAAGTTAGTGTTTTGAGAAGATTGCCACTCTCATATTTAAATTCAAAAATGAAAAAAATTACTTTCTAAAGCACACTTCAAGATATTCTAAATTGTTTCAACTGATGAATGGTCTCTTGTTACCTGCACTCTTCAACTGTTTACTCAGGAATCCTGGGGCTTCCTGACACAAAAGGGGCTGTGCGTACAGAGCCGTGTGTAGTGTCACAAGAGATGAATTGCGATTTCTTCACAGAATTCTTTTCAGCACGCCCAAGACTTCAGAGACACTTGCTTCTGTGCCCCACAGTGGAGCTGTCTACTTGCCTGCTAAGGGCACAATTCGAAAACTCCTCCTGTACCCTATTAAGCTGCTGCAACTCAGAATCACACGGAAGGTCCAGCATACTGAAATAGAATATAAATATACATCTATCACGTCTGGATGCAGAGGGGCTTCCATGCGTTTCCGGGAGTTAGGTAGAAAGGGAAACCTAGTATGTGTGTGTGCGTGCAGGTGTGTGCGTGCACACACACACACACACACACACTCATGCATATGTTGCCCTCATGTTGTCTTTCTGAACAGCAAGGCTTAGGTGCTCTAAGATTTCATCAGAGCTTATATAGGCGGAAGTCTGAAAAGGTGACCACGCTGGTTGCCGATCACTCCAGACTGAGGGCTGTAATTAAGATTTACCCTTGTGCAGCTGTAGAATGTATGTTTCCATCTGCCCGAAAATTGGTCCCACATGGCCAGGCCTTTCGGGACTAGACTGGCAGAGGACTGAATGTTCCTCAGCTGTGGTTATGCTGGATAATGCTGGCGAGTGGATACCAAAATCCTGTCCAGGATGAGATGAGAGTGGCTCAAAATGGCTTGCCAAGCAAATGGTGCAGGAACTGACCTTGGGGAAATGCAATGTAGATTCCAGTCAAGCCAGAGAGCCAGGGGACTTTAGCTTAAGCATACAGGGGCTGAGCTTGGACACTGAGCTCCCACACTGGAAGTTGGCGCGTATGCATTGCCTGCGCATTTTCCTCGGTTTCAGGCCCTTAGGATGGTGAGCCATCTGGGGCACCGGAGATGCCAACTCTCCTCACAGCACAGAAGCCATAGGATGAGGCCTGTGCATCTGGAGTACAAGTCTCGTCTGGATACTTGTGCATCCAGATGGAAGCTTCTGCATGTCTCTATTCTAGAGAAACGGGGAAGCCATTTGAAGTTAAATGCACTTGGGAGGAAGTATTCCTGACTTTACAGCCTGAGTTTACCACACTTCTCTACTGGAAAGCATTCAAGTCAGGATTTACAGGTACAATTAAAAAAAAAATCAAGGGTAGTTTGAGTTCTTGTTGATGCCAGCTAGGGTCTGTTTTGTGTATGGGAAGGAAGGGCACATAGCTGCCTCTTGTAATTCAAGGTTGTCTGCCTAAAGATAACCTCTTCCTTGGTCAGCCACGATCCTTGCCCTTCAGAGGACATCTCCAGCTCTTGCACTCTGAGTGTTCGTAGCTATCTTTTGCATTGCTGCAGGGCATTGCTTTACCTTGTCACACCAGCAGACACCATTGGCTCCTTGATATAGTTGTGAAAGTGTCACTATTAGCATTTTTGTATTTGTTTGGTGGGTCAAACAAATATGTGGACATTTTTTCTAGAAGTCCATTTGTGAGCTGTAGTTTTGCTCCCCTAAGTTTATTGAAGTGAATTCCACCAAGCGCATTAATACTGAAGCCCAGATACCTATAGAATAAGGGGTTTCAGAGGCTGGGATGGGGAGAAGCAAACACATGAGCCCTTCAGGGACTTGCAGTTCTTAGCCATTCCCTGAAAATGCCAGAGAGAAGGTACCACCCTGGGCTGCGCAGGGGGACATGGAGACACGGAGGTCACATGCAGGCTGGGCCCACTGCACTTCCCCTGGCTGTGACTTTGAGGCCACGGGACACGGAGGGATGAAACCAACCAGAGGGTGGGATGGACCCCTTGCTGTCTGTAAGGGAGGGATGTGATCTAAGAGTGTGAGGCCAGAGACGGCTCCAAATATTAAAATTACCTGACACTTTGTAAAACTACAGGGGTGAGAGGTTCAACTGTAGAAAGCCCAAATGGAATTCCTCACAGGGCTCCATGTTCAGTACTTACAGCTGAAGGTGAGACGAGAGACCACTGCCCAAACTCAAGTAATTATACCCAAATGGTAAACTTGATCCGAAATGAACAAGCACATACACACGTGTGTGTAGATACACATGTATATATGCATATATCCATATCTATATGTATACATGTAATCTTCTTCATATTTGAATCTAATAGACACTGTAACTAATTTTCCAATACATTATACTAGAGCAAAATGCTTGACACCCCCCTTTCCCATTCTTGTAAATAATTTACTGAAAATATTGTACTTATAGTTTTTCTTGACTACATTCCAAAAAAGTATTAATTCACTCGGCCTGGTTTATTTAGTAATAATTACATGTCGGAAATGAAAATAGGAGTTCAAAGTAAGTTTGTAATTGGAAAGCTTTTCTTTGCTTTAGTGGCAGATTTCAGCCTGGACATTTAATAGTGTTTATCACAATGTTTTTTCTTTCCTGCTATCGACCTTGACTAGCTAGCTCTGCTGGACATGGAGAAATGGAGCTGCCTTCACAGATGTGCACTTTAATTTACTCAGCAGTTCTTGAAGCATATAGGGGCGGGAGAAGATGTTTCAACACTGTCGAAAGCTTTGGGTTTCTACTTTCAGTTTCAGCTGAAGTTGGAGACATTTTAGATAAGCGAAAGATGCAAAGACACATTATGTAGTCCCTGTCTTCAAGGAACTCTTACTCAAGTTAAGCCATTTAAACAGAATTATAGGAAAAAGGTAACTAAGGATTGCAGACAGTGAATTAGGGGAGTAGCCCTTAGGCACTCGAAAATAGTTTGGCCCAGTGAAGGGGATACTCCAGGCTGGATGGTTCAGGAAGAGAGCTGCAATTTGAGACATCTTGGCTTTTACCAAATAGGGAAGAATAGGTAAGCCAGTGCAGGCAGAGAGAAACAGAAAAAGCTTGGGATCATTGCCTTCCTCATCCAGCATTTCAGAGGGGTGATATTTACAAATTTTGAAAACTGGCTAATTACTCTTGTGTATCGGAGGAATTGTAGATGAATTCTGCCATCTTTTCACATTCTTCCTCCAACTACTCTGGTTGTTGCTAAGCGAGCTTGTGTTTTCATGAGAGTATACAGTCCAGAACACAGTTATCCTGAAAATGCAGTTTCGAGTCCATAGTCATTGTGAGCAGTGTGGTTTCTTCCCATCTGGATGTCAGGTGCCCACTTACTAATCTGTTGATTTGTTCTGCTGAATCCTCAAAGCACAGACCATGAACTAAGGAAAATAAATCCCAAACCTTTTCCTTGGAAAGCCTGGGATTTTCAGCGAGCTGGATAACTCTACTGGGCTCTGCCCAACAACCCCCATCTCTTGACTCATTCCATCAGCCAGTAGTGCTTGCTTGAGGTCTTGCTATATGCTGGGTTGTATGGGGTTATGGAGACATGGCAGGAGGGAGGCTACGATGTTGTGGTCAGGACGGCAGATGGTAGGAGGCTGACATAACATGGGCAGAGGAATTGAAATGCTTCCTTGGGGGAAAGGAAAGCAGAAAACAGAAAAAGGAGAGGAGAATCATAACCAGGTGGCTTAGAAAGGTCTCTGCAGAGGACAGAACCTTGGAAGTTACTTTGAAGGATTTTATTTTTATTTTATTTATTTATTGTTTTATTTATTTTGTTTGAAACAGAGTCTCACTCCGTCACCCAGGCTGGAGTGCAGTGGTGCAATCTTAGCTCACTGCAGCCTCCGCCTCCCAGGTTCAAGCGATTCTCCTGCCTCAGCCTCTTGAGTGGCTGGGACTACAGGTGTGCACCACCACGCCGAGCTAATTTTTGTATTTTTAGTAGAGACAGGGTCTCACCATGTTGCCCAGGCTGGTCACAAACTCCTGACCTCAAGTGATCTGCCCACCTCGGCCTCCCAAAGTGCTGGGATTACAGGTTTGAGCCACTGGGCCTGGCGGGACTTTGAAGGATTTTAATAGGTAAAGAAAAAAAGTCAAAAATGTCAAGGCCAGGGAGCAGCTTGAACACAGGCTCAGGGCCGTGGAAAGGCAAGGTACATTTGAGGTAAAGCAAGCAAAGAGCATAGTATGGCTGGAGGGGACATGGGGTGGCAGGGCCCAGCAAGCGCCACCTGTAAGACAGCTGTGTGAGGCTGAGGCCAAATCCCAGTGGGGAGGCATGGAAAACCTGGTAGTGTCTGACGTGATCTACTTTTGCAGATGTAAATTAGTTGAGAGCTTTTATAGACTGGCTCACTGGGGAGGAAAAAGCATTTTTTTTTTTTTTTTTCCGAAGTGGATTTCTAAACACTACAAGAAGGAGAGGCTGCCAGTGGAAAGATCCTGGGGTACTTTGCAAATGCATTCAATGGCGAATGATGATGTATGTGAATTTTGGTCATCATCAATGGATCTGTTCCTTGAGGAGAGTCATCCTTTGACTTCTTCCAACATGAACTTACTGCAGCTTAGAGCATAATCTATTTTTGAGTCTTAGAATACACAGAATAGAGGCATATAGTGATTATATGTGTGCAATTGCATTACCCTGAAAAAGATAGGTTGAAATCCTAACCCCCAGGACCTTAGAATGTGACTTTATTTGGAAATAGTGTCTTTCCAGAGGTAATCAAGTTAAAATGAGGTCATTAGGGTGGGCTCTAGTCCAATATGACTGGTGTCCCTCTACAAAGGGGAAATTTGGACACAGAGACAGACAGACACAGAGGGAAGACGAAGTGGACACACAGGGGGAAGATGTCTACAAGCCAAAGATAGCCTGAGGCTGCCAGAAGCAAGAAGAGAGGCCCGGGACAGATTCTCCCACCCAACCCTCAATAGAAACCAACCCTCGCCAGGTGTGGTGGCACCAGCCCGGAGTCCCAGCTGCTCCCGAAGCTGAGGTGGGGAGATTGCTTGAGCCCAGGAGTTGGAGTCTGCAGTGAGCTACGATGGCACCACTGCACTCCAGCCTGGTTGGCAGAGTGAGACCCTGTCTCAAACAAACAAACAAACAAAACAAAAACAAACAAACAAACAAAATGACAAAAAAAATCAATCCTATTGTATCATAAAAAGGACAAAAAGGAACCAATCCTGCTTGACACCTAGATTTCAGACTTTTGGCCTCCAGAATGGTGGGAGAATAACAATTCTGGCTTTTAAAGCCACCCAGTTTGTGATACTTTGTTACAGCAGCCCCAGAAAACGAATATAATGTCTAAGGGATTTGTGTACATATTTTAACAGGAATAGTGTGATGAAGTTGTTGGTAAGTTTCAAGAGTGTGATTCTTTTGTAAGATAATTCAGGATTCTTCTTGATTTGTAATGATTTTCAAGTCATTATCTATTTGTGTACAGTTCCGCATTAGCTCTTGAATATAATATTTCTACATGTTATTTTGTTTGAAATTTCTCCTGGAATTTTCTTCTAGAATTAGTTTTTCTTTGCTTTAAAGTTTATAGCCAGGCAAGGAGAGGAAAAAGCAGGAGACATCCGGAAAAAATTGACCAGGCAGGAAGATTCCTTAATTCTACTAATTTTTTTTGGGGGGGGGGCGGGGGGGTCTTGCTCCGTCAGGCTGGAGTGCAGTGGCGTGATCATAGCTCACTGTAGCCTTGCTTTCCTGGGCTCAAGTGATCTTCCTGTCTCAGCCTCCTGAATAGCTGGGACTATAGACCTATAGACATGCCACCACGCATGGCTAGTTTTATTTTTGTAGAGACGGGGTGTCGCTGTGTTGCCTAGGCTGGTCTTCAGCACCCAGGGTCAAGCGATCTTCCTACCTCATCTTCCCAAAGTGTTGGGGTTACAGGTGTGAGCCATTTTGCCACGCCCTTAATTCTATGTTTTAAAAATTATATTCTTGGTATTCTTTAGGAATGCGTCAAACTCTTCTAGATTTACAAATACATATATATAACGCCACCGTCATCAGCACAGCATCATGCTCTGTAGTGAAAGATGGAAAAATCTACATTTTTCTTCCCTAAATTGCAATGAGTTCATTTTAAGAAAAGTCAGAATTGAAGAAGGCCACAATCCATTTGGGGTGTCCTTTTCCTTTTAACTACAATTCTAAAGTATACCAAGCTTTTGTCACTAATTATTTTTCTGAAAAAAAGAGAGCACTGTTAAATGAAAAGCAGAGGAAAAATAAAGGCAAATGAAGATGTTCTAAGGCACTAAAGTTTTTTTTGGCTTGTTTTTGCTGTTTATTTTTGTTGGTTGGTTATTTTGGGCCCCTTGGAATGGCAGGTTCTGCAGGTTGGAAAGGATCGTGTATGTTAGTTTTTTGCTCAAGGCGGGACTGTCTATAGTGTGCGGAGAGGCCGTCCATTTTCACACTGCGGCTGCATGGCCAGCTTGCTGCTGGTCTTCAACTGCTTGAGTTCCTACTTGTGAAGATGGAACTCTGTGCATAGAGGTGGGACTACTGCCACCGCCCCCTCCTCCGCCTCTCCACCTGTGCCTGGTGGTGGGAGGTGCTTTGTCTAGTCCTCCCGTAGCTGGCAGACAGAACTTTCTGCATGTGTCCTGCATGAATGCAAACAAGGCATCCATCTCTGCCTCGTTTTCTCAGTTATAGGTAGTGAGCCCTGTGCTTTCGGGTGTGTGTTTGAAATTGCATCCTCTACATCTGCCTTATTATAAAACAGCTCGCTGCCTCTAGACAAAACATCATCTGCATGAGATTTGCTCTCCAGTATCTGCTTTGTGGAAAGAGGCAGCAAATGAAGCGATGGATGTTTCAAATCTATCATGGAAAAAAAATACAGCACGGCTGAACCATGGTATCCAGCAAACTCATGTATTAAATGCATCTCGTTATGATAACCCGTGTTAAGGAGCAAGCATTTCTATTTTGAACTCTCATTTCAGAGGTGGGGTGAGCCATATAAATTTTCATAGCAGTGATTTGTTTATTTTATCATTTCCCTTGCTGACCCTTCTCTCTCTCCAGCTCTCTATGAGACAGGTGGTTTGGCTTATTACCGGCTTATTTGAACTGGAGCAATTTAAATATTTCTTTCTCTCTCTCTCTCTCTGACGGAGCCTCGCTCTGTCGCCCAGGCTGGAGTGCAGTGTCACGATCTTGGCTCACTGTGACCTCTGCCCTGTGGGTTCAAGCGATTCTCCTGCCTCAGCCTCCCAAGTAGCTGGGATTACAGGCGCCTGCCACCACGCTCATTTTTGTATTTTTAGTAGAGAAGGGGTTTCACCATATTGGTCAGGCTGGTTTTGAACTCCTGACCTTGTAATCCACCCGCCTTGGCCTCCCAAAGTGCTGGGATTACAGGCATGAGCCGCCGCGCGCCTGGCAAATACAGTATTTTTCAAAACACAATTTGTTGTAAATCCAGAGTTTCATTTGGCAGCACCTTTGATATAGAAATTGTACTAAGATTCCAAACGCTGAAGTCTGGAAAGGAGGGTCTATCCATAGGCTGTGAAGATTTTATCTTCCATCTTTCCAGACTCTGAATCCAACTTTCTGTGAGGCTGATTATTACGTTGGCACCAATCTCTGATGCAGACATTGCCCTAGGCAAAGGTGGAGAGTAGGGGGTTCCTCTACACTCATCTGACACCCCCCCAAAGAAACTGTACTAATGCTTCAATTAGTACATCATGCATACACACTCCAAGTCCTGCCATCAAACTTCTCTTGTGGCAGCAACAGTTCTCCTTCAAATCTTTCCGCCTGCTGTCTCACTAGGAGTTGCTATTTAACTGTTTCACATAAGGGTTAAACTAGCAGAACTTTGTGTAAAAGGTGTGTCCTCCTCCTTCCTCTTCTTCTTCCTTTTCCCCCCTTCTTCCTCCTAACTTCTTCCTCCTTTCTACTTCCTCCTTCTGTCTTCCTTTTTTCTTCTTCCTACTTCCTTCTTCCTTTTCCCTGATTCCTCCTGCATTCTTCCTACTTCCTCTTCCTCCATTTTCTTTCCTACTTCCCTCTCCCTCCTTCCTCCTTTCTACTGCCTTCTTCCTCCTTCATTCTTCCCTTTTCCTCCTTACTTCCTTCTTCCTCCTCCCTCCTTCCTACTTCCTTCTTCTTTTTTCTTCCTTCCATCTTCCTTCTTCCTACTTCCTTCTTCCTCCTCCCTCCTTCCTTCTTCCTCCTTCCTTCTCCCTCCTTCCTTCCCCCTCCTTCCTGCTTCCTTCTTCCTCCTTCCTCTTTTATTTTTCTTCATCCTCTTTCCTCCTTCCTTCTTCCTCTTTCCTGTTTCTTCTTCCTTCCTCTTTCCTTCTTTCTACCTCCCTTTTCCTTCTTCCTCCTTCCTTTTTCCTTCTTCCTCCTTCCTTCTTCCTGCTTCCTTCTTCCTCCTTCCTGCCTTCTTCTTCCTCCTTCCTCCTTCCTGCTTCCTCCTTCCTCCCTTCTTCCTCCTTCTTCCTTTTCTTCATCCTTCCTCTTCCTCCCTGTAGAATAAAGGTTTAGATCAGTGTCAGTGAAGATTTTTGGTTAAGAACCAGATAATTCATAGTTTTATGTTTGTGGGCCACCCTTTCTCTGTTGAAACGTCTCAATTCTGCCATTACAGCAAAAGTAAGCATAGACAAATTAATGCCTCTAACTGTGTTTCAACAAATCTTTATTTACAAGAACAGGCAGTGGCCAGATTTGGCCTGCAGGCTTGTAGCATGCTGTCCCGTGGCTTAATCAGTGCATCCCAATTACTTTGGGAACAGCGTTTTATGACATCCTACATCAGGGGTTGGGGAAGGGGGATTCTGCTTTTCGAATAAGTGCCCAGCAAGTGCTGATGGTGCTTGTTCATAGACCATACTTTGAGTAGCAAGTGTTCAGATAGCGTGTGCTTTTTATAAATAGACTTGGCAATTGCACTGAACAAGGGGAGAGTGGTTGATTCTGATGAGCTGCAAAATTTTACGGAATTCCAGAGAGAACCTGAAAAGTGGTATCTAAACTCAGAAGAAGACCGTGTGAATGATGCTGTATTTAAAAATGTCTTCTAACCAAACCAAACATGGGAAGCTTGGATAGTCTTGCAGTGATTTCATTCTTTCTCCTCAGGTTTCCTGGAACCCATTTACTCTTGAAACCATTCAGGAAGAATGCAGGAAATTAAAAGGGAGCCTCATTTTCAGTGTGACCTTGGATCTATTGCTTGACCTTCCAACACCTGGGGCAATGCAAATGAGTATCAAATTGTGTCAAAACAGGGTCTTACTGGAAAACAGATGTTGTGTCAGAATTTTCCTGCATGTTGGGGAGCTGAATTTCCAAAGGTAGCTCAAAGTCAACCTATTAAGAATGCTGAATTTTCCAAATACCAGAGCTTGAATGCAAAGGACTAATTACTCTCAGATTTGCGAAAAACACACACACACACACACACACACACACAAAACTCTTATGTACAGAATGAGAACAAGACTAAGAACAACCACAAAAACTCCAATGAACGTATTAACTATCTTTAAAAGAATAAAACAAACTTTTCCTGAAGGCTTCCTTTAAATATGTGAAATGATGATTGCAGTGACGATGTTCGATGCTGCACACGTCATGGTATAATAGGGATCAGCTCCTTGGAATCATCGCCACCTCTCCCGCCTCCTCTTCCCCTCTCCCTCCATCTCCGCCCAGTCATGGTAATTCTTTCCATATGGAAATGAGAAGTGGCCAGATTTGGGAGACTCCCTTCTTTGGCAGATTGTTGGACCCAACTCCATGTGTATAACTGATCTGGCAGATTGCTCAACATGTGGCGGAGGGGGTCTGGAATTATTTAAAGTTTCAGGTTTTAAAAATAGCAGGCAATTTTGACCTTCTTGGAGGATTTGCTACTACTGGACGTCCTCCTGGGATATTCAGGTAGGGATCAGGTTTCCCCGCCTGTCATTTCAGAATACCCTTCTAAGTTATGTTGGTAACTGTTTGCATAACAGATTTGTTTTGGTTGAAATTTCGTCTGCTGCGTTAATGGCATGTCATGAATTGGGCCTCCCTGTCAGGAGCTGCCCGGGTAAGAGCATTTTAGCAGTAGCTACATATAGGTGTGGGTCCTCTGGGAGGAAGCGTGGCCTTGGGGTTAGAGCCAGAAAGGATGTCGACATGTAGGCTCTTGGCCTCTGCTGTTTCTGATCTGCTAGACCTCCACATAGCCATTTTTACATTTTGTAAAACATATGTAAAGTGTTCTTCTTACAAGGGTATGTTGGAGATGGAAGCATGATTATTGCAGCTTGACAACAACAGAGATGCTTGACTTTGGACACTCCTTGAAGCTTGAGAGATTCCCTTCAACTCGTACTTCTGAGAATAAAAGAGGAGCCCAGGGAGACAGGCAGAATACTCTCCAAGGAGAGAGGAGGCCTCTGAGACCCTGGGAAGGACAGAGCTATTTTGCTTCAGTTTTTCCGGGGAGTTTCTTTCAGACTGGAATGGAAGACACTGTCTTTTAGGTGCAAAGGCCCCTCGTGCTTTTTGCTTTGCCTAAGTATTTTGGCCGTGGACATTGGGCGGTGTCAGGCTAGGGAGCAGAAAACTAAATACTGCATGTTCTCACTTATAAGTGGGAACTAAACATTGAGTACACATGGGCACAAAGAAGGGGGCAATGAATACTAGGGCCTACATGAGGGTGGAGGGCAGGAGGAGGGTGAGGATTGAAAAACTATCAACTGGGTACTATGCTGACTAACTGGATGATGAAATCATCTGGACAGCAAATCCCCGTGACACACAATTTACCCGTGTAACATACCTGCACATGTACCCCTGAACCTAAAAATTTGGAAAGAAAAAAAAGACATTATGGGTTAATATGTGCAACTCAGGCGATTTCTCCTGCATAAGAGGGGAAATAATAGAATGAGGATGTTTGCTTCCTTTAATCTTTTGCTGGTTTTGGCAGTGGTGTTTCTTTTTCCTTTCCTTTCCCTTTCCTTCTTTCCTTCTTTCCTTCCTTCTTTCCTTCTTTCTTTCTTTTCTTTTCTTTTCTTTCTTTCTTTCTTTCTTTCTTTCTTTCTTTCTTTCTTTCTTTCTTTTCCTTCCTTCCTTCCTTTTCTTTTTCTTTTTTTTTTTTTTTTGTTGAGACAATCTCCCTCTGTCATGCAGGCTGGAGTGCAGTCGCATGATCTCAGCTCACTGCAATCTCTGCCTCCCAGGCTCAAGCGATTCTCATGCCTTAGCCTCCCGAGTAGCTGGGATTACAGGCGTGTGACACCATACCCAGCTAATTTTTGTATTTTTAGTAGAGGTGGGGTTTCACCATGTTGGCCAGGCTGGTCTCCAACTCCTGGCCTCAAGTGATCTGCTCGCCTTGGCCTCCCAAAGTGCTGGGATTACAGGCGTGAGCCACTGCATCTGGCCAATGGTGTTTCTTAATTGGGTCTTTTCTGTAGTAGGCTCTCTGAGCAAGAACACCCTGGGTATGACTACTTGTAGTCATGGGTGAAAGTGGGAAATGCAGGAGTTGTTATTAAATGTCCTTGCATGTTTGCATATGAGTTTTGAGAGCTTCTGCAGAATCTGGGGAATGTGGGATGAGGCACTTTTGGAAGGTTTGGGTGAAGGACCCTGTTGCTGGGAGATCTTATGGGGAGCAAAGCCCTTGTGTGTGGCAGGTTCCTGTGGATGTGGTGGTATATACCACAGGCAAAAAAGCAGGAAGATCCAGGATCCTGGCTCCTGCTGGTGCACAGGCTTCTGCTTGGACTTTTCCAGGGTGGCCCCAGAGGACAGGAAAGACCACTTTTGGTCAATTCTAAAATGCACATTTTTCAGCCTTTCATATTTTGAAAATCAGAATGCTTCTTTCAATCAGCCACATCTCATAATTATTGGTATCTGTTTTTCCTTCTTAGCATTACTTAAATTACAGGTGTGTCTTACAGTCCATACTCTTCTTATATTTGGCAAATTGTGGTAGATTTGGGCTCCTGAAGTTGGAATAAGAATGCAGTCAAACTAAGTACTCCCATCTTCTGCAGTTCAAGGGCCAGAGAGAGAAAAAGATGAAACATTTATGCTTTCCTTACCTATCATTTATGTCCAAAGTAGAGGAGAAAGGGCAGGATTCTTTTATCTAGAGCTGTGGTTCTCAAAGTAAGGTCCCCAGATGAGCAACATCAGCATCACCTGGGACCCCATGAAGCAGAAGCTCGGGGTTTTAAGCAGCCCCCCAGGTGATCCTGAGAACCACTTGATGCCAGTAGTTTCTGCCCAGTTCTTGATCACTGACTCTTTAATTTATATCTAAAGTCCAAGTCTCTGGAGCCTCCACCCCCATATACTCATGATAGTTCACTTGCACCTCAAACTCTATGCACTTAACTGGAAATCCTTGTCTTCCTCCTCAAACCAGTTTCTTCCTACGATTTCTCCCTCTGGGTGGTTCCACCATCTCACCTGCTGCTTAAGGTGGAAATGTGGTGTCTCTGTTCCTCTCCGTCTCAGTGTCGCTCTGAGGCATTCCAGCCCCTCCATGCCCACCGCCCATGGCCGTGCCTGGCTTTAGCCTTTCCCTTCCTGGGATATTGCCAGGGTATCTTGTGTTTTCCATGCCTCAGGGCCTATCCTGTCCAGTCCCTCCATGCTGATCAGGTCAGAGTGACATCTGTCACGTGCACACCTGGTGATGAAATTCCTTTATCTAATCAGTCTTTAATGACTTGTCATTCTCTCAGCAGTGTTTCCCAACCCGGATCCCTTTCAGAACCCTGAACCCTGGACTTCCGAGATCATCACCGACATCTGAGAACTGCTGCTTATGATCTTTCCTTTTGGAAACTCACCACCACCTTTGACACTTTAAACTCCTTTAGGTTTGACCTAGCATTTCCCATGGTCTTGGTTGATCTTGCCTCTTCTGCATGTCAGCTGGCCCCAACTTGCTCTTTGGCCTTCTTTTCTGTAACTCCCCTGATTATATTTTTGGTTGATGGTGATTTGGAAATTTAATTTCCTGAAAATGTCATGTTCCCTTCTGCCCTTGGACTTTCACCCATTGTTTTTACCTCTGAATGAAATGCTCTTCATTCTCCTTGGCTCCTGGAAAATTCCCTCTTGTCATTCAGGTCTCAGTTTAACCACTGCCTCCTACAGGAAGCCCTCCCTGACTCTTCCAGAAAAGTTTGGGCACCACCTCCCACCGATGTCTGCACCTTGTCAACACTTTCATCATCCCTGTCTCCTCACAGACTAGAACCTTCTTGAATGCAGTAACACTGGTTTAGCACAGTGTCTGCATGGTGCGGGTGCTTAGTAAATTCTGGTGGATGCAAAGCCAGAATGTGATAGAGTCACTGAGTCCCGGTAGTTTCTGGCCATAATGGTGTTATCCTATTATATTTATATGTAATAGTGCTTTTACAAATGCTTTAATATAATGACTCGTGTAATCCTTGTTACATTCCTGGGTAGGCACTAGCATTTTTTGAAAATATTATTTTTATTTATTTGTTTGTTCATTTATTTTTCTAGAGACAGGGTCTATGTTGCCCAGGCTGGTCTTGAACTCCTGGCCTCAAGTGATCCTCCCACTTCAGGCTTCCAAAGTGCTGGGATTGCAGACATGAGCTCCTGTGCCTGGCTGGCACTTAGCATTGTTATCTCTACAGTTCAGATGGGGTGAAGATGGAAGGATTTTTTGGGTGTGGCACACCTGTCCCCTGCATGTGGAAGTGAGAAGGAGCCCTCATCTCTGGGAGGAATGTTGGCAAAGAAGGAACAGAGGGCTTTAGGAGGTGCTTTTTCTTTTTCCTTTTTTTTTTCCCTTTTTGAGACAGGATCTCACTCTGTCACCCAGGCTGGGGTGCAGTGGCACGGTCTCGACTCACTGCAACCTCCGCCTCGGAGGCGCTTCTTGAGAGAAGCAGAGCACATGCCTGCAGGTCATTTTTCCTTTTCTTGTGAGAAAGGAAGAATTTCTCGTCTTCTCTAGGAAAATGAATACTTCCCTTACACTAAGAAATTTTTGTCCGCAAGGGGTTACTTGCAATTTGTTGGCAAATTCAATAGGGTAGTTATTCTCTGGTTATAGCAGCCCAAGTTGTTAGGATCTTGGTGCTTCTTGTAAGTAAAGCGGGTAACTTTATGGCATGGGACATTTAGCAACGTCTGGAGACATTTTTAGTTGTCACAAATGGGTAGAGGGTGCTCCTGGTATCTGGTAGGTAGAGGCTGGGGTGCTGCTCATCATCCTGTAGTGGAGGGGATGTATCCCTCCACAGAGAATCACCTTGCCCAAATGTCAATAGTGCTAAGTTGAGCAATCCTATTTTATCATCGTAGGCTTAGGCATACACCCAGCATCTTAAAAAGTAAACAGAAAATGTCAAGGTCTAAACACAGCAGTGGGAAACCGCAAATAGGCCTGACCTAGGAGGTGACTGTGGGTGGGTCCTTGAGGTTTTTTTTTTTTTTTTTTTTTTCCAGACAAAGTCGTCTCACTCTGTTGCCCAAGTTGGAGTCCAGTGGTGCAATCACGGTTCACTGCAGCTTCAACCTCCTGGGCTCAAGTGATCCTCTCACCTCAGCCTCCAGAGTAGCTAGGACTACAGGAGAGTGCCACCATGCCCAGCTAAGTTTTTAGTTTTTTTTAGAGAAGGAGTCTCCCTATGTTGCCCATGTTGGTCTCAAACTCCTGGGTGCAAGTGATCCTCCTTCCTTGGCCTCCCAAAGTTTTCAGATTACATGCATGAACCACAGGTCCCTGGATTTTAATGAGCAAGACACAATGAAGGACATGAAACTACAGGTAGGGGGACAACCTCCACACTCCATTTAGTTTTAGGAAAGGAAACTGCAGGACTGCCAGCCTTGAAAGGTAGGATTGAGGACATCAGTAACCTTGAAGAGATTTGCCTACTATTTGCACTTGCTTCCAGAAGTCCACAAAAAAACCTATACTGTAGTTTTTTTTTCTGAACATTATTCTTAAGGAAATGTTCTGCAAATGTTCTAGAAATGTCATTCTTGAAGAAATGTCCTAAAATGACAATAGCAGGGAAAAAAAAAAGATTGCTTTCAATAGATGGAAAGATAATTGGGAAAAGGGTAGTGACCAATGAATGTCAGATCTGATGGCTCCAGTATGGTATGTAAGACTGGCCACAGGACTCAAGTCTGTGAAAGGTCTTATAACTGCATCAGGGAGAGGAGGCCAATAGGAGTAGAGGCCTCCATAGTGACTGAATATAATTTGGGCGGTGTTGGTAGCAATTTGTTCCATGTGGGAAGAAAATATTAGAACATTTTTAAGAATAAAGAATTGAGGCCAGGCGTGTTGGCTCAGGTCTGAAATCCCAGCACTTTGGGAGGCCGAGGCAGATGGATCACTTGAGGTCAGGAGTTTGTGACCAGCCTGGCCAACAAGGTGAAACCTCATCTCTACTAAAAATACTAAAAGTAGCTGGGTGTGGTGGCACATGCCTGTAATCCCAGCTACTCAAGAGGCTGAGGCAGGAGATTCGCTCGAACCCAGGGAGGTGGAGGTTGCAGTAAGCCGAGATCACGCCATTGCATTCCAGCCTGGGCAACAGAACGAGACTCCGTCTCAGAAAAAAAACAAAAAACAAAAAACAAAGAATTGAGGCCGAGGCAGGAGTATTGCCCGAGGTCAGGAGTTCAAGACCAGCCTGGGCAACATAGTGAGACCGCCCCATCTCTAAAAATAAAAAATTAGCCATGCATGGTGGGGTGTGCCTCCCAAATAGTCCCAGCTACTTGGGAGGCTCAGGTGGGAGGATTGCTTGAGCCCAGGAGGCGGGGGCTGCAGTGAGCTGTGATTATGTTACTGTACTCCAGCCTGGGTGACAGAGTTAGACTGTCTCAAGAAAAAAAAAAAAAAGAATAAATGTTAACAGTCTTTATCTTTGGCATTATTAATGTCTATACAGAGCAATACTGGTGCTCACACCCAGCCATGTGCCAAATGTCCCAAGTCAGAAATGAAATAAGAATTAATCCAAGGGCAGAGTGGGGCACCCCACAGTATTCCACATATTGGCATGTATCGTGCCTTACCCAGGTATGGTCATGTGAACCCAGAGATGACATCGAGTTTATGTAAAACCTACCTTCACAGCATAGGTAAATAGCTTAAAAAGACTTTTGAAGATGTGCAACCTGTTGAAGGCAAGGGTAATACTCCAAGTACAAGTGACCACAAGAAAGTGGTCAATTTGTATTCCTGATGTGAGTTCCTTACTGTATTGAGAAGTCCAAACATTGTCTTCATCAGGTCTGGCAAAAAGCTGACCAGAAAAAAAATCAAAATGATCAAGAGACTATTTGAAATGCAGTTTTATGTCTAAGTTCATTAATGATAGCTATTTTCCTAGCCTCATATATGTGCTTTGAGATATTACTGATATTAGCACTTGGAGGTAATTTGTAAATAGATAAATAGACACATTGCAAGAGTAAGCTCCAGCTTGACCATTCATAAGCCTTATAGCCTAGGATGAGGTGCTTGTATTTCTTCTGATTGATTGATTGATTATTTTTTACACTAAGTTTTATTGATGCATAACTTATATCCAGTAAAATGCATCTGTTTGAGGGGTATAGTTTGGTGAGCTTTGACAAGCCAGTATAATTGTGCAATCACCATCACAATCATGATATGGAACAGTTTCATCATCCCCCCACCTCCCCGAATTCTCTCATATTCCTTTGTAGTCTGTCCTTGCCCCCATCCTGGCCTCTGGCAACCACTGATCTGATTTCTGTTCATAGTTTTACTTTTCCCAAAATCTCATATAAAACCAGTCAGACAGTATCAGGCTTTCATGTCTGGCTTCTTTCACTTAGGCACAGTGTCTTTGAGGTTTATCCATGTTGTCACATACATCAGTAGGCCTTTCTCTCTCCTTTTGTTTTTAAAGAGACAGGGTCTTGCTCTGTTGTCCATGCTGGAGTGCAGTGGTGCGATCATAGCACACTGCAGCTTGACTTCCTAGGCTCAAGTGATCTTCCCACCTTAGCCTCCTGAGTAGCTGAGACTACAGACATGTGCCACCATGCCTGGCTAATTTTTAATTGTTTTTGTAGAAACAGGGTCTTACTATGTTGCCCAGGCTGGTCTCAAACTCCTGGCCTCAAGCAGTCCTCCTGCCCTGGCCTCCCAAAGTGCTGGGATTATAGACTTGAGCCACTGTACCCTGCTAGCCTTTCCTTTTTATTGCTGGGTAGATTCCCTTGTATGGATGTACTTACTGTTGAATGTTTGTCCATTTCTCAGTGGAAGGGCACAGGGTTGTTTCCAGGTTTTGGTGATTACAAATAAAGTCACTGTACACATTTGCAATTGAGTCTTTATGTGGACATAAGTTCTCATTTCTCTTGTATAAATGCATCTCTAGAAGTGTGATTGCTGCATATGGCAAGTGTGTGTTCACCTTTATAAAAAAACTGCTCAACTGTTTTTGCGAAGTGGCGGTGCTATTTTACATTCCTACCAGCAATATATGGAAGTCTGGTTGCTCCACATCCTTGCCAGCACTTGCTATTGTTCTTTTCTTTTTTTCTTAATTTACCCATTTAATAGGAAGATAGTGGCATTTCACTGTGATTTTAATTTGCACTTCCCTAATAGCTAAAGATGCTGAACATCTTTTCCTGCGTTTATTTGCCATCTTCATCTGTCCTTGAGTGAAGCACACTTATTACATTTTGAGCATCAATTTCCTTCTATATGTACTCTGACAATCATGTGGACAGAATTTTTTGGAGGATTACAATGAAATAATTCAGGTGAAAGTTTTTTTTGTTTTGTTTTGTTTTGTTTTTGTTTTTCAACCCGGTGCTTGGTACATAGCTGTTGCCATTTTTTATTTTCAGTGAATGGCTTTTGGTCAAAGAGTGACCTTAGGGGTTATGACAAACTGAATGACATATTTGTGACTCTTTTTCACGAAGAAGGGGAAGAGCATGAGGAATAGTGACCCAAGGAAGGGAGGTAGGAAGGATTTGTCACCTGAAAACTCCGATATGGAGATGAATGGCTGGAGAATGTTCTGGAGAGCCATGCAAGTTTACCACCCTGAAAAACTGGTGTTTCTCTCGTGGGCAACAGGAAGTCATTAAGGGTGTGAAGACAAAAATGTCCTCATTAGATCTGAGTTTCAGAAGCCTGAGGGCAGTACACCATTGTTTAATGTATTTCACTTGTATGTTGTTGGCAGTGCTCCCAATATGAGCTGCGTCCTATTAAGTCAAGAAGGTTAGTGTCTCGAAACCCAAAGAATGGGGAGAGGCTGAAACGGAGACTTCTCCAGAGGATCACGCCAGGCGAAGCCACCTCTGTGGAGTTGAGCAAAGGCTCCGCTTGACCCCAAACATCTTCTGCATGAACATAGACAGGACCTGGGAATCCTACATTCTGTCCTTGAGATCTGAATTGACTATTTTCACTTTGTCACTTATTGTCATATTGATAGAGGATAATAGATTATCTCACTGTCATTAGCAGGCTTTTTATTTCTCTTATTTCCTTTTTAAAATCTTAACCGTCAGAATTCCCTATGTATGCACAAATATATGTTGGTTATAAACAAAACTACTAAAAAGTCTGTACAGTAAAAATGGAAAGCCTTGAGCACACTCAGCATGTTGATCGAACACGTATTCATGGAGCACCTGTTGCCAGGAATTCCCAGGCACTGCTTGAAGGCATGGGATAGATAGATCATCAAATAAAGCATACAGAGCTCCCCCAGGACCATGGATCTGCATGCTAGCAGAGGGAGAGACAATATGTGATAATAACAAATAAGTAAATTATACTATCTGCAAGAAGGCTGTGCTATGTGGAAAAGATCTTTAAAATGTACGGAAGACATTTCCATGCGGTTTGTATACAGCTATGATCTTTGTGTAACTTATGGCATACTATTCTGTGGCTGGAGCTAATTATATCGGAGCTGGGATTTGGTCCTTATGGGACGGGATGTAAAGCTGTGAGGTTTTGATGGAGAGAGAGGGCCCCAGGGAGTGAAGAACTCAAAGCTCTGGAGCCTGTTTGCACAGAGGGTGGGGAGTGGCTGGAACCACTAGGAACAGCGACTGTTGATGCTCTCCTGATCCCAGGATGACTCCCTACTGAACTTTTTGGAGGGTCAGGGTGTGGGGAAGATGAAACAGAACTTTCAAACACAAATGCTGGCTGTGATGGAAGTCTGATGGTTGTAGCAGTGGGCCCAGATCCATACTGTTTATAAGGAAAGAGGAGAAGGAAATGTCCTCTTATGAGGCTGAAACATGCATCCATCCTTTTGTTTGGTTTCCTTTTAAATTCCACTTGCAAATAAGAGTTTCTTGACACATTACATTTGAATCTTTTGAAACTTAATTTTCTTGTACAGAATATTATTCTGTTTTCCCTTTCTTTCTCTGCAATAAAGCATGCCTGGCTGTTCTCTCATGGATAGAACTGCCTCTGTCCTATTGCTACTTACTCTTTGAATATTATTGACAAAAGTGAGAGCTCATTTGTCAAAGCATACATTATGTTCTGGGTTGAAAAAAAATCCCCCTGCTCTAAAACATTAATTTCCAGAATGTAAGACAGGCTGTGCTAGGTGATACAATTTTCATCTGACACATAAAACACATTAACAGAATATTTTTTTCCACAAGTAGAATAGAAACTTGTAATTCGACAAGCCATCAGACACTTCTCGCTTCCCAAGTTTGAAGTACAACTCTTTTTCCTCTTGAAGCTAATGATTTCATTATGATGAAGATTTTCTGCATAGAATAGGCTTCTCTGCTCCTTTACAGTTTTTGCGCAGTAGGTAATTGGGCCTTTAGTTAATTAGCTGCGGCTGATAGGATATGTGCTAGAAAGAATCAGGTGCAATTTTCCCCCTCTTCTCATTTTATTGTGTGCATTTTGTTGGCGAGATAATTTTAGCCCAATTCATTGTTCAAGTCTACCAGGATAAAAAAATTAATTATATTAGTTTCATGGTGTTTGGTCTAGAAGGTATAAAATGTAATTTTCTACTTTAGGAGGCCGAGGCGGGTGGATCACCTGACATCAGGAGTTCAAGACCAGCCTGGCCAACATGGCCAAACCCCATCTCTACTAAAAATACAAAAAATTAGCCTGGCATGGTGGTGGGCGCCTGTAATCCCAGCTACTCAGGAGGCTGAGGCAGGAGAATCACTTGAACCAGGGAGGCGGAGGTTGCAGTGAGCCGAGATCATGCCATTGCACTCCAGCTGGGCAACAAGAGCAAAACTCTGTCTCAAAAAAAAAAAAAAAAAATTCTGAGGAAAGAAAGGCATGCATGAAGGCTCCATTCCTTTTCAAACATAATTTTCTTTCTTTATTCTTGGCTTTTGTTTGTTGTCATCTCTTGGGTCTCTGCTCAGCTTCTCTCAATTGTTCCAGAGTACACAGGGACCTCTTGTCTACTAGTGAGTTCTCCAGCAACATAGGAAAACCCAGACCAGATATTGATGTATGTGGTAGCCTTGAATCGGAATCTGGCAGACTCCAAGTGCAGGGCGCATAACTGATCAAGGGCCCCAGCTACTGTGCTCTGCAGTCCCTTGCAATGTTGGTGCAGGGGTGCAGAGGCCATGTTTCTCACTGACTAATCCCAGCCAGCAACCCAATATGACTGACATTGGCTTGACAACTCCCCTGGGGTAGCCTGGAACCTGTCTTAGTCTGTGTATCAGTCAAGAGCGGTCCAACCTTCCCTCCCTTTATCCTTCAAGTGGGGGCAGACTTGTATTGCCCTTTCTTTTACAGAGGTGTTCTCTCTGAAACCATCTTGATTTTCTTAATCCCACGTGGACATCTGCTTCTTGTTGGGCCAGGACTCACTTAATGTCCCTGCAATGTGTCCACTGATTCAGCTCCCCTCCCTCCATGCTGTGTGAAGACTTGCTGTAAAGATGGGCTACTTTTGTAGTTGCCTTCTTGGTGTTCACAGACTGGCAAGCAGACCAGACAGCAGCCTGCTTACTTGGGCCCCCATATGCAGCCTGATTCCTGCTGGCCTTCCTGAGGGTCCTCTCGACACCCCATCTTGACATGTTCTCTTATTTTAGCTACACTGACAAAACACCCACTGGGTTTTGCTCCTGTCTTGCTCCTTAGTCCTGTATAGACTCTCCACTGACTCATGTCTCTTTGTGCATGTTGGTCCTGCTGTGGTTTTCTCATTTTTCCAGGTGATCTCAGCCACATCCAAGGCTTCCCCTTGAGCATGTATACTCAAATTCTATACCAAAGCCACTCTAGGGGACACTACCACCCACAGTAGGCACTTCCTGAAACTCAGTATTTCTGACACCCACTTCACCCTCCTTCATTCACAAGACACCTGGTGTAGCTAATGGCACCACCATCTTTGCATTCTCTCAAGGCAGAAAGCTATGAGTTAGTCACATTAGAACTCTGTCCCACTAACTCTCCCCCACCCCATGGCCATTGATTCCTTGCTGATTTCCTCTTTGTAGCATTTTTGAATCTTACGGAAGAAGTGCAAAATGTATGCTCTGAAAACTATAAAACATTGTTGAAAGAGATTAAAGAAGACCTAAATAAATGGAAATGCATCCCATGTCTATGTTCATGGGTTGGAAGACTTAATAACATTAAGATGGCAGTACTTCCCAAATAGATCTATAGACTCAGTGCAAGCTCTATCAGAATCACAGCTGGCTTATTTGCAGAAGTAGACAAGCAGAACCTATCATTCATCTGCTAATATAACAACCCAGAATAACCGAAACAATATTGAAAAGGAAGATCAAACTGGAGGAGTCACACTTCCTGATTTCTAAACCCACTATAAAACTTACAGTCAAAACTTATTATAGTAATAAAGGCAATGTGGTAGTGGTAAAAGGGTAAATATGTAGATGAATTGAATAGAATTAAGAGTGTAGCAATAAACCCTCACATTTGTAGTCAATTAATTTTAAACAAGAGAGTCAATACAATTAAGTTGGGTAGAGAATAGGCTTTTAAAAGAATAGTGCTGGGACAACTGGATGCTCAACATGCAAGAGAGTGCAGTTGGATCCCTACTTCACACCGTATACAATAATTAACTCAAAATGAATCTAAGACCTAACTGTAAGAGCGAAAACTATAAAATTCTTGGAAGATATGAACAATGTCTTTGTTTAGAAATCTAGAGAAGAACTTTTAAAGCAGCTAAAGAAAGGTTGGGTGAGAGGTGGCTTTGTGGGCAGAGTAGTATCTGACCAATCAATGGCTAATTGGTCCAGGGAAGCTGCCACCTGCTTCTGGCACACCATGTTGGTGCCCCCTTCTCCATCTTTTTTGGGCAAGAAGATAGGGAGAAAAAAATAATCTAACAGGATGTTGCCTACTTAAAGGAGTGAGAAGCACTTGTTAGAACGTTCTGCCCACCGTGGGGGTGAAGATGAATGTTATCAGTTGAAAGAAGAATTGACATCACAGTAGCAATGAGCATGCTAAGCTCACAGATCTTGGTTTCTAAATCCCTTCTCTAATAGAAGGAACCAGGGCTCCTTGGAGACTGCTTATTCTGGGACTGAGGCAAGGGAAATCCAAGATGTTCCAGCAATATCATATGGTGCCTAAAATTAATGAAGTGTTTAGAAAATGTTAGGGACATGTTTTTCAGTTAGATATCAGGTGGATTTGTATTTGCAGTCTAGTTTTTAAAAATACTAGCTGATTTGAGTGGCTCTTGCATTTGATGAGTTTTCGTTGTGCATAGCCCTTGACTGGGGGCAAAAAAGGAATTTCTAGCTCTCGAACAGCATGAAGCAAAGAAGTTTGATGATTATTGTCTTCATGGAAATATTTTATTAAGTATGTGAACAAAGCTAATGGGCAATTAGTTTCCATGTCATGAAGACTTTGTATCTCAAAAGAATTTTGCAAGAGACTGTATCTAATTCATTATTATAACTTCAGTCAAGCAACATTCTTGAAAAATAGCACTCACCAGGAAGAAACCATTTATGGAATTAAATACAGACAACTTATTTTTAGAATGAACACCGTTGAGTTTCAATAGGAAGAACACCTTTCAGTTTCAATAGGAAAAAAATGACTATGTATTTGAGATGTGAGATAAAATTAACATGAGGAGAAGAGCAGCACAGACCGTGTGGGTAGAAATTTGTTTTCCTTTTGGGTTCTAAGAGTCACTGCCATCAAACTAAAAATTGGCCTTTTCAAGAGGAAACAAGGTTTTGTGCCAGCTTTGTTTTATTATTATTATTCTTTATGCTGTATTTTTGGCTTGCTGACAGCAGCCTTCTGCAACAAGGATTCATAAATGGTTCTTCATATTTAACGTAAATGTCAAGACTGTCAATTCCTGAGCCTGCAGATTTTGCAAAAATATCATTCACCACATCTTCATTCTAGTTTGGAACAGATTCAGGGAAATGTCCTTGGCTCCAAAAAAGCTTTAAATAAGGTTTGGACACTCTGGGAGGCTGGCTTGGCTCCACTGTCATTGCCCTTTTGCCACTTCCAGGTAGGGATGGAGATCTTCGGGCATCTGTGCCTTAAAAGGCCTGGGCCTATAAATAAGCAGAGAAAGCTACATTTTTCCATGCTATGTGGCCCTGACCCTTTTACACAAACATAGATGGATGGTCTGAAAGTAACACAAGAAAGCCAGATGTGAAAAGCAACAAAAACAGGGAGGAAAAAAAAAAAGTCTGCCTCGCCCTGGAGAGTCTCGCTTAACTGAAGGCTTTTCTCTCTGCCAAGGTTTCCAGCTCTGCGTAACTCCTGTTTCCAGGCTGCCTTGGGTTTTAGGAACCTGTGGACTCCAGAGATAAAACAGGAGGCTGGTTTCCCATGGGTTTTTGCAAGTTCCTGTGTCATCCTAGCCAAGAATTGTATTGGAGTCTTGCAATGATGGTGTGCATGTGTACGTCCAGTGGTGATATACCTGGGGTCTCATGGCCTGCAAGATCCCAAATGATGTGGCTACTGTCTCCCTTTCATGTGCTTCCCATTCCTTCTCTCCCTCTGAGCAAGCAGTCTGCCTTTCTCTCTGCTCCTCAGGCTGCCACAGTCAGTCCAGTCTCCAAGTCTCTGCACTTGCAGTTTCTTGACTTGTCACTGTTTTCCCCAAGATAATCATACAGGTCTTTATTCTTTCAAGAGACCTTTCTTGACCTCACTCACTCCCACGTGGCCCCTCTCTGAAATCTCTCTCCTCTTATCACACTTTCTTTTTCATTTTCTTTCTTTCTTTCTTTTTTTTTTTTTTGAGACAGGGTCTCACTCTGTTGCCTGCAACCTCTGCCTCCCAGGTTAGCTGGGATTACAAGTGTGTGCCACCATGCCTGGTTACTTTTTGTATTTTTAATAGAGATGGGGTTTTGCCATGTTGGTCAGGCTGGTCTTGAACTCCTGGCCTCAGGTGATCTGCCCGCCTCGGCCTCCCAAAGTGATGGGATTACAGGTGTGAACCACCGCGCCCAGCCTGTTTTTCTTTATGTCACCCGTCTGGACTTGCCATAATAGATTTCATTGTTTATATATCTGTCTTCTCCATTAGAAAGTATTCTTGATGGGAGCAGGGACTTTGTTTTCATCCTTGCTTTCAACTCAGCACCTAGAACCTGGTACATACTGAGTGTTTAAATAAATATATGTTAAGTGTAATCCCAGCACTTTGGGAGGCTGAGGTGGGAGGATCACTTGAGGCCAGGAGTTAGAGACCAATATGGGCAACACGGCAAAACCCCATATCTACAAAAACTACAAAAAGTTAGCTGGGTGCAGTGGTGCATGCCTATATTCCCAGTTACTTGGGAGGCTGAGGCAGGGAGATTGCTTGAGCCCAGGAATTCCAGGCTTCGGTGAGCTATGATCAGCACTGCACTCCAGCCTGGGTGACAGAGCAAGACCCTGTCTCAAAAGAAAAAAAAAAAAAATATATATATATATATATATATATAATGCAGATAAACAAATGAATGCATAGATATATTCCTGAGTACAGTAGTTTTGATTTTGGTGACATGTCGTACTTGTATTAGTGGGGTGTCACTCCACCGAAGAATTTTCTTTGACTCTTCCAATGATGGTATGCATGTATACATCCGACGGTAATCCATCTCTATCTATCTATCCATCCATCCATCCGTCTATCCATTTCATCTATCTATCTATCCATCCATATCTGTTTATCCATCATCCATCTATGCATTTTATCTATCTATCTAAATTAGGTTTCAGATAGAAAACACAAAACTTGGGCAGGGTGATTCCATAAATAGTATTAGAAAAGAGGTTAAGATTGGGGTTGCTTCCTGAAGGAAATGGATTTGTTATCATCATGATCGATTACTGTGATTGATGTAATGAGGAAACAGTGATTAAGTAACATGGTGAATTCAAATTATACATTAGCAATTATCCTCTTAACTGTATGAGTGTGAAGATATACTTTTTGAGAACCCTGGTATAGAAAGGAATGAATAAAGGGATGTAGTCCTTACATTATTTTTTTTGTTTGAAGGCTTAATGTTGATGATACTGAAGGTCACATTTATCACAGTAAGGAGGCAGTCTTTATTCTTTCACTCCTCCTTCCCTCTCTCGAGCCTCCCTCCCTTCTCCTTCCATCTTCTTTCTTCCTTTACTTTCCCACTCACTGTGTCCCTGGCTTCTTCCTTTGATTCTTCATAGGGTGAGGAAGTTCTTAGTAAAAAATAATTGAAACGGATGATTTCACTTGCATTATGACATTCCCTGATCCCTTATTCTAATAATAATAACATCATATACCGAATGGTGGCCACTTTGTGTTCACTGCCTCACCTTTCTCTTCTGTAAAATGAGGATTATGATAAATACTGCACAGATGGAGAATTAAATCAGGGATAGAGGATGTAAGCAATTACCTTGAAGTCACATGGTGTCAATTACCTTAAAGTTACAGGATTTGACTTTGAGAGGTGCCATTCAGATACACTACCTACCTCTCCAAAAACTGTTAAATATGTGCATAAAGCAAAAATATATTATTTTACTTCTCAGTTTGAAAGAATTTGAGACTTATAAAAATGTTGCCAAACATTTTAGTACAAAGTAATTACCTTTATATAGTACATATACCCTTCACCCAGCTTTCAAAAATGTTAGTATCTTATGTAGCTATTGTACAATGATCAAAACTAAGAAAGTAACATGAGTATAATACTATTAGTTAGCCTGCAGATTTTCTTCAGGTTTTTGTTCAATTTTTGCACTAATGTCCTTTTTCTGGTCCAGGAGTGCATGCAAGACTTCACATTGCATTTAGGTGTTGTCTCCCTAACTCCTGCAATTTGAGCCTTTCTTTGTTCTTTATATTCTTGAGATTTACAAAGAGCACTAGCAAATTTTTTAGTAGAATGCCCCTCAATTTGGGTTTTCCTGGTGTTTCCTCATTATTAAATTTAGGTTATATGGTTTTTTGCAAGAATACCAAGGAATTGATATTGTGTCCTCTGCATGTTATCAGGGGGACACATGATGATGTCACTGTGTTTTATTACTGGCGATATTAACCTTGATCAGTTGGCTAAGGCTGTGTCTGCCAGGATTCTCCATTGTAAAGTTACTATTTTTCCTTTGAAATAAAAAAATATTGTGAGGAGACACTTTGACAGTATACAAATGTCCTGTTTTTTATCATATTTTTTTCACCAGCTAATGTTAACAGTCATTGATGGCTTCTTCAAAAACAGTTATTACTGTGATACATGCAAATGGTGATATTCTATTTCTTTCATTTCTTTTACATTGAATAATGGGAGTTCTATGATAAGAAAGAGTTATACCTTCTCCTTTGATTTAGTAGTAATGAATTCATGGATAATCATTTTATTCTATGGGTTATAATTCATTAGTATTAGTATTTTTTGCTATTTCTGCTATTGCTCCAGTTGTCCCCAGATTTGCCCACGGGGAGATCCTTTAACTGTCAATTCCTTTTGACATGGCCCCATCATTTTCTAAATACTTCCTTAATTTTAGGCACCATATGATATTGCTGGAACATTTTGTATTTCCCTTGCCTCAGTCTGGGAATAAGCAATTTCCAAGGAGCCCCCATTACTTGTATTGGAGAAGGGATTTAGAAAACAAGATCTGGGAGCTTGGCATGCTCATTGCTACTGTGGTGTCAATTCTTAACCCTCTCAAAGAACAGGGCTATTTCCCAGTATATCTATGAATACACAGACATACACATATAACCATCTATACCTATATGTATATACCTTTATGTTTATATATTAAGGACCATGAGTTTATACTGTCACTGATTCCAGTCTAACATCACAGTGTTCATTCTAGCCTTCCCCTGTATTTGTAATTCTTCAACAGTGAAACATCTGTCCCTCATTACCCTCAACATATTTATGAACTCACTCAGCCCTAACTTATATGTGTATGCATGTTTATAGTCCCCAAATTGCTAACTCACATGCCACTTGAAAAGAACATGTATTAACTAGAACACAGTATATGTACACATTTCTTTTTGTCTTTTAAGCCTTCTAGTATGTAGTCAAAATATTGTTTTTCAAAGTTATTTAGATCAGTTCTTTTCTTCTTTTAGCATGTCTGTGTTATGCATTTGCAATAGAGTTGGGCTCATTTGTTACTCTTTAAATTCCATTTTGGGTCTCTGCCCTACTGCCACCACCACTGTCCTGGCTGATTTTAATTAGTTATTACTTTTTGAGTAAGGGAAGCATAACATAGTTCTAAAAGTCAACATCATACAAAACACATACACAGAGAGATCCTGCTCTCCACCCCTCCATCTGTGATCCCCCACTCCCATTCTCTCATTCCTTCTTCATTCTCACCCACCCCCTCTAAGTAACCAGCTGCATTCACTTCTGATTCATCTCTCCTGTTTATTTTGCACAAAAGAACAAATGCATGACTATTTTCTTATATCTCCTTCATTCTTACATGAAGGGTAGCATATTATAAAGATATTACTTTGCACTTTGTTTTTTTTCCCCACTGAACAATATGTCCTGGAAATTTCAGTTCATAAAGATCTTTTCCATTCTACACTTTTATTTTTTTCCCACTGAGGTGTAACTTTCATATAATAAAGCACACATATCTTTTTTTAATTAAAAAAAATTTAGAGACTCTAAAAAAAAAGCTGTGTCTCCCAGGCTGGAGTGCAGTGGTGCAATCACCATTCTCTGCACCCTTGACCTCCTGGGCTCAAGCCATCCTCTCTCCTCAGCCCCCGTGAGTAGCTGGGACCACAGGTGCATGCCACCACGCCCAGCTAAATTTTTTAATGTAGAGACAATGTCTCACCATGTTGACTAGGCTGGTCTTGAACTCCTTGGGGTCAAGCAATCCTCCTGCCTCAGCCCCACAAAGTGCTGAGATTACAGGCATGAGCCACCACGCTCAGCTGAGCACACACATCTTAACTATACAGCTTGATGATTTTTTTTCCATATACTTACATCTGTAAACACCATTCAGTGGATAACTAGAAACACTGCTGGTGTCCTGGAACATTCTCTCATGCTTTTTCTCCGTCACCATCCTCCCCTACAACCAGGGTAACTATTCTGATTTTTATCACCATGAATTAGCATTGTCTGTTTTTGAACCTCGCATGATCAGACTCCTACAGTACATACTGTTCTTGTGGTTTTGTTTGTTCCAGATTATGTCTTATCTATATTCATTTAACCTGGTACAGCCCCGGTGGGTAAATCTTGGATCTGAAAGCTTCATCTTCTTCTGTTATCTTGGAACAAGATTGATGTAGGAGGACAGCTTGCAGGTATTATAGCTTTCTGCACCTTGCTTTGCAGGAGATTATATCTTGTTAAAAATAGATATTTTATAAGGTTTTTAAAAAACTGACACTAACTCCAGTGGTCTCTGAGTGTTTGCGTTAAAACCAACTGAGGAGACAATTCTGCCAGTTGGTTTGAAATAAATGGTTGTGCACTTGATCTCTATTTATATAAATAACTTTCAGTGGAATAAACATAATTCTACTGAAATATATGTCCCACGAGGCAGAGATGATGCTTCCTTTATTGACTACCGTATAATGACCTAGTACTTGGTTGGTGAATAATTCTAAAGTGAATAATTCTAAAACAATTGTTAAAGAATAAAAAACCGGACAGTTGCCATAATTTATTCATTAATTACAAATTCACTAAACACTAATTATTATTATGATGATGTTATGCATTGGGAATTGGGCTGGATCTAGCTGGGAATGTGTGTGTCCAGCTCTCAAGGATGTTGCCTTATGCCAGTGAATTGGCCTGGTCCTCCTTCCCTTGAATTGACCAATTCTGAGTTCACCAACAACTCAGGGGGCTGCAGAGTTCATGCTAAACGATGATTGAGGCTGATAACACACAGGCAAAGGGTTCTTTATTCTTTCCCAATGGGCTGAAGCTGCCTTGTTCATTCTACTGCTCTCACTGGGTGGGGGGTGGGGGGGCAAGGAGGAGAAGTGCTGTTGTTCCTCGAGGAGCAGAAAGAAGCGCTGGTAGATAGTTCTAGATTCAACTTTATCTGAGTAACACGCTAAGTGGCACATTACAGTAGTGAACACACTGCCCTTTCTTTCTTGGTTGGGATCTCAGCATGATATACAGCTTGACCCACAGGGAAAACATTCCTGCATTCTTAGCATGAGCTGTTTTTGCAAGATAAAAGATGACAGTATAAATGAGAAAGAGATATTTCCACTGGTACCTTGTCCAGGTCACCCTGCTAAACACTTACTTACCCATGCATACAGGATGAATGGCTCTTCATAATCGTAGATGGTTTTATATTTGTGATTCTGCACCCCACTGAGCAGAAACAAGCTGAAGCCTAAAACTCTGCTTTCAATTTCAAACACCTCTCAATTCTAACTGGAATTACCTGCTGAAGGAAATTCCATAGCTCAGTGGTGATAATGTCCTACAGGCATTTTCAACTAATTAGAGGAGAAATGTCCTAATTTACAAGGGGAAAAGACAGTTGTCTTGAGAATAATTAATTTCTGCTATGAAAGATGCATATATTAGTATGGTTACCTTCAAGAATTAATTACCTCATTTTGGACTATTTGTCTTTTCTGGAATGCTGCTTACTTCAAAATGTAATTAAAATATTTAGCACATAACAAATTGAAAATCACTGCTCTGCTGTCGAAGCCAGCATGCTAGAAAGGAAATACTGGTTTGTAGAAACACTGTAGAAAATTTCCATTTAAATTCTTTTGGTCAAGGATAGTGGATATATCTTCTCAGATAATAATATCTGTTGTTATGTTACGATTTCTAATGAGTTTCAGAATGAGCTGCCTTGTACTAATGCTGTGAGTGGATAAAGAAATAATAACTGATTTTTTTCTCATGAGGCTATTTTAATCTCATGATCTGTGGGTGCTAAGGGAACTTTGGGTGGTGGTTACATCTCTTTTTATGGCTCCACAATTGTCACAAGCACTTGTGTCTTAGAAGATGCAATAGAATGTATCATAGATCATCACTCTGTGAGTTGCTGGAGTGGAGACCATGAATTACTGTAAGCTTTCTGGTCCCACATGTCTCTTCTAGCATCTTGCTATTTCTCATCAGAAGGCAGTGTCTATTTCTTATCTCCTTAAACTTGAGTGAGGCTTCGTGACCATCCCAACAAGTAGAATGTGGCAAATGTGATGCTATGTGACTTCTAGGCTAGGTCATAAAATTCAAAATGGCTTCTACCTCTTCCCTGAACATTGGCTTTTGGGACACAGCCACCATGTTGTGAGGAAGCCCACACTACACAAAGAGGCCATGTATAAGTTGTTCAACCAATAGCCCTAGTAAAGATCTCAGCCAACAGCCAGCCAATATCAACATCTAGACATGTGAGTCTTCAGAGGATTCCAGCCTTGGCCTTCAAATTCCCTCAGCTAAGACGGAGAGGAACAGAAGCAACCTATCTCTGACAAGCCCTGTCCAGGTTGCAGATTTGTGAACAAATTTGGGATAATTTGTTACTTACCCTAGTAACTGGAACACAAGACTGACATACTGAAAAGAATACTTTTTGAGGAAAATTCATTTGTGGTGGGTTGTAGAGCAGGCTTTCAATTAATGTTTGTCAAAGAAAATGCTTTGTGAAATCAGGATCAGTTAGACAGTCCATAATTGAGTAATTAGGCTGGTCTTTTTACTTTACTTGAATGAGTTTACATGGCTGCCAACACACACACACACACACGTATGCATACATATGAATACACATACATCCTTCTATATGTCAACTTTACCATCTCTCTCCTGCTGTAATGCAGTGCTGTTTTGCCTTCTTAGATTATTCATAGCTCTGCTCTAGACCAACTGGAGCATAGGGAAATCTTTATTTCACTTTTATTTCTCACACACATTTTCCTTCAAAGTCCTAAAGAATATTTATAGTTTTCCCCCTTGCCTTGGTTCCAAGGTCTGCCGATGCTAGTTTGCAGAGGCTGACGGGCCCGCTTGCCCTTCCTCTGGGGCATATAAAATGCTACCTCTGTGACTTGAGTTCTCATAAATCCAAATAATGAGGAGATGAGCCTCAAATGGAAATGTGCTGGCTGGGCATGGTGGCTCACGCCTGTAATCCTAGCACTTTGGGAGGCCGAGGTGGGTGGATCAGTTGAGGTCAGGAGTTTGAGAGCAGCCTGGCTGACATGCTGA
The DNA here is from genome assembly GCF_029289425.2 of Pan paniscus. Lineage (NCBI taxonomy): Eukaryota > Metazoa > Chordata > Mammalia > Primates > Hominidae > Pan > Pan paniscus. The sequence continues at coordinate 11,040,898 of NC_073272.2, read as the reverse complement.
AACCCCATCTCTACTAAAAATACAAACATTAGCCAGGCGTGGCAGCGGGTGCCTGTAATCCTAGCTACTCAGGGGGCTGAGGCAGGAGAATTGCTCGAACCCAGAAGGTGGAGGTTGCAGTGAGCCGAGATTGCACCTCTGCACTCCAGCCTGGGTGACAGAGTGAGACTCCCTGCTCAGTGGTAGCTCCTTTCCCCCATAGCTGGAGATGGCATTGGAGCAACCTTGTGATTTCAAACATAAAACACACATTAACCCTTTGCACCCTCACATTTTTATAGAAAATCTGTAACACAAGAAAAGAAACAATTTTCCACTCACCTCCTTCACAGTTGTGTGGAGTGGAATAACGAGAGTGTGTGCTTGTGGAGTGCTTCTCAGCAACGTAGAGGGGCCAGGCTGCGTGGAATGTACCTTCGCGACATCACGTCATTTGGAAGCGCCACCAGAATTGACCACCAAAATTGCTGCATCCCTCTCAGCATCAATTCAGGAAAGTCTGCATGATGAAAAAGCACTCTTCTCTCCTCCAGTACTAAAAATTGTCTTTGGAGTGGTTTGAAGCAGTTGGCAGTGCAGTTTTTCTTCTCCATGGCTTCCATCATTGGTGCTCATGGAAACTCATAATGTGATGTCAGTGGCTCTTCTTGCTGTCAAGACATATGTTACTCTGGGGATTGGCCTGTGGCTTTCAGCAGGAAGTTTGCTCTGCCAGTTTTAATACAAACCCTTACATTTCTTTGTCAGAGATCACCAAGGCATTTTCACAGCATTGAAGATGATTTGTTTTTCCCTGGTGTGGATTGCTTTTTGGAGATGATGACACTTTTTATTCCGCAAGTCCATGCTGATTGCCATGCCGATTGCAGGAACTCTAGAGATATCAATTGCAGGAATTCTATAGATACGGGGCTCTATAAGGCTACTTTTAGAAAAGGGAGCTGGAAACTTGACAGGGCAGAAAGCATCCATCCTGGCCATGAGGCAGATTTTTAGAAAGCAGAGACATTTGGACATTTGTTAAGATTCTCCTGGATGGAGATTGGAGATGTTCCTTTTCAGTGCACTACCCAAGACCTTCCTGGGTGGGTGCCAAGAGAACATCAAGACAGAAAGCAAAAAATTCCATCGGTCCTTGGAACACTTGGAATAATCTAGTGAGATGACAGGCTGAGCTTTGCACATCTCAGAGGGGCCTCGACAGTGTGTGGCTGTGATTCAACCCAGACACTGAAGTGCAGGCTGAGGAGAATGAGTGTAAACTTGGTTAACAGGGTTTTTCTTATGTATGCAATTGCCTTTTTTTTTTTCTTTTGCGGTTTCTGAGATCAGGTGACCAGCATGCTTTTGCAAGTTTTGAAAACTTGAATGTTTTCTGGAGTCAGGCAGTAATGTTGATGTTTCAGGAAGCTCTGGGTATAAAAAAAAAAATTAAGAGTGTGGGGCCTATTGGGAACAGGTAAGCATAGGAACAAATGTCATTCCCAAATTCTTGCATATTTTCAAAAACACTGCATGGTGAAACCAAGCAGGACCAGCTACATCACTTGCAGCTTCCAGAGCAAAATGAAAGGATGAAGCCCCCTTTTCAAAAATTGAGAATTTAAAGATGGCAACAGCAGAGCATTAAATTGAGCGTGGAACCTGTTTTTGGCATTTTCTAATACGTTACATAAGTGGAAGGATACAGTATGAGGGTTTCTTGTCTGGCTTCTTTCACTTAGCATCATGCATTTGAGTTGCATGATACAGTCATTCTTTTCTTTCTATCCCTTGGGAGTATTCAGTTGGATGGATATTTGTTTGTTTCTCTATTTACTTGTCGAATGGTGCTGGGTTGTTTCCAGTTTTTGGTGATTGTGAATAAAGCCATTGTAACATATACATTAAATAAGCATTTCCATTCAGATGCTGGTGTGGATATATGTTTTCACTTTCCTTAGGTAAATACCTAGGAGTGGAATTGTTGGGTCATATGGTTCATGTGTGTTTAACTTTATAAGAACAATTTTGCATTCCTACCAGCAATATATGTGAGTTTCACTTGCTCTGCATTTTCCTTTTTTTTTTTTTTTTTTTGTGAGACAGGGTCTCACTGTCTCCCAGCCTGGAGTGCAGTGGTGCGATCACAGCTCACTGCAACCTCCACCTCCTGGGCTCAAGTGATCCTCCCACCTCAGCCTCCTAAGTAGCTGGGATTACAGGCGCAAGCCATCAATGCCTGGCTGATTTTTGTATTTTTTGTGGAGACAAGGTTTTGTCATGTTGCCCAGTCTGGTCTCGAACTCCTGAGCTCAAAGTAATCCTCCCACCTCAGCCTCCCAAAATGCTGGAATCACAGGGGTGAGCCATCACGCCCGGCTTGCATTTTCATTAATACTTGTTACTGTCAGTCTTTTTAACTTTATCAGTTCTATTAAATGTATAGGCATTTTCATTTGGATTTTCCTGATGACTAATGGTTTTGAGCATCTTTTTGTAAGTGTATTGACTATTTATATCTTCTCTTTTGAGGTGATTGTTCTTATCTTTTGCTCATTTGAAAAGTTGAGACGCAACACTTGAGGCCAGGAGTTTGAGACCAGCCAGGGCAACACAGCAAGACCCTGTCTTAGTATGAAATAAAAAAAATTAGGTGGCTGTGGTGGTGTATGCTCACAGTCCTAGCTACTTGGGAGGCTGAAGCAGGAGAATAACTTGAACTAAGAAGTTCAAGGTTGCAGGGAGCTGTGACTATGCCACTGTGCTCCACTCTGTGTGACAGAGTGAGACCTGGTCTTTAAAAGAAAAAATAAATAAAAAATAAAATTGGGTTGGTTTTCTTCTTATTATTGAGTGTGAGAGTTACCTATATTCTGGATACATGCCTTCTGTCAGATATGTTTTGCAAAATTTCCCCACACTGTGGATTTCCTCTTCATTTTTTCCTAACTGTATCTGTCAGACAGTGAAGGTTTTTAATCTTGATAATGTCTATTTTATCAATTTTTAAAAATAGTTGTGCCTTTTGTGTCCTGATATAGAAATCCTCACTTGATCTGATTTCCCACAGATTTTTCTCTTAGGTTCACCACTAGAAATTGAAGAGCTTTAGTTCTCTCATATATGATGCGCTTTGAGTCAACCTGGGAGTGTGGTGTGAAACAAGGGTCAAGATTCATTGTTTTCCCCATACAAATATTCAAGTGTCCTGGCACCATCCATTTGTAAAGTTTGAATTTTATTTGGAAAAATGCAGAGTGAGTGCCGTGTTGATCTGACACCTCTGCCGTCATGCTCTGCTCTCTATACACTCCTTTTTATTTATCTTTGATTCGAATCACTTGAGCCTGGAGTACAGTAGGGTTTGTCCCGCTGGAATTAGGGACCATAATTCAACAATGCCATGAGCAAAGGGGAGCTAAGCACTCTCTCAAAATTTCATAAGAGGCTGGGCATGATGGCTCACACCTGTAATCCCAGCACTCTGGGAGGCTGAGGCAGGCAGATCACTTGAGGTCAGGAGTTGGAGACCAGCCTGGCCAACATGATGAGACCCCGTCTGTGCTAAAAATACAAAAATTAGTTGGGCATGATGGTACACACCTGTAGTCCCAGCTACTTAGGAGGCTGAGGCACGAGAATTGCTTGAACCTGGGAGGTGGAGGTTGCAGTGAGCTGAGACAGCGCCACTGTACTCCAGCCTGGGGGACAAAGTTAGATTCTGCCTTTAAAAAATTAAAAATTAAAATTACAAAATAAAATGTGGCATTAAAAAAATCATATGGAATTATATCTTCAAATCTAGATTAAGTGGAAGTGATTCATGGTAGAAGGATTCATGTTTTTATTTAAAAAAATTTTTTTTAATTTATTTTTTTGAGGCAGAGTCTTGCTCTGTCACCCAGGCTGGAGTGCAGTGGCACAATCCCGGCTCACTCCTGCCTCAGCCTCCTGAGTAGCTGGGATCACAGGCGTGTACCACCATGCCTGGCTAATTTTTGTATTTTTAGTAGAGACGGGGTTTTGCCATGTTGGCCAGGTTGGTCTCGAACTCCTGGGCTCAAGTGATCCACCCACCTTGGCGACCCAAAGTGTTGGGGTTACAGGCATGAGCCACCACACCCAGCCAGGATTCACGTTTATGACAGGAACAGTCCTTGCTCCTGCATCTCCTTTCCTCTGTTGGCAAGAGGATGCTCTGGCAGACATTCTGCTCCCATCCAAGGAACATCCCTCATTTTTCAGCAAGTGATAAATCATTGGCAATGAACATAATCACTCTTTGGTGCTTTTTTTCCTTACACCAGTTCACATTTTTTTTATTATTAGATTCTGTGTATCACTATAGAAATACAAAAATCTTCCAAATTTGGTCCTAACCCAAAACTGTGCAAATAAACACAAAGTCCTACGCCTGAGGCATCAACGGGTATTACCTAGCAGGTTTATTTCTAATAAGAGAAACACGAGTTCTGTGAAACTCACTTTTCCATTTCAGAGGAGGATGAAACCCCCCAGAGCTTCCTGCCTCTTGGTTTGTTGGTGATATGTGTACTTCAACTCTCATAGGAATTCAGTCCAGTTCTCTGGATGTGGGGCTACACTACCTCTCAGAGGAAGTCACATCCAAGTGCGTAGATGTCTATACCATCCAGGATCATCATTGAACATTTCCTGAGTCACTGTGGGGCTGCACACACTGTCCTGCTGAGCTCACGATGTCATCTTAAGGGCAGACTATCCACTTGTCTCACGGTGGCAGAGAATGTCAAACTTCTGTGAGTGCCTCCTCGAGGCCACACAGACTTCTCCACCAGGCTCACGAGGCACAGTGCCCAGGACCCATGAAAATGTTTTAATTTCCTTTAAAAAAGCAGGAGAAAGAGAATGACTTTACCCCAGCATGGATTATAGTCAGTTTTCTACAAAGGGTCATCAAAATAGATAAATTAATGTGTTGAAATTAATAGAAATACTATGTATTTAGAAATATTAAATATATTTTAAAAATATATTTAGACATATTTCATACATAAACTTATATAGATACTTTACAGGTTGATATGTAAATTAATATAAATATTTGTGTATAAATTTACATATAATTTACTTATACGTAAACATAAAGACCTGATCTATATTGAAATTATATTATTATATAATATAGGTGGTATTTACATATGTATATCATATGATTTTATAACGATATAATTATATATATAACTTTATGTTATGTATATACAAGTAATTATATAAATAATTATATAGTTCTTGAATGTTATATTTCAATAATACAATGTTATATAATTAATGTTTTATAAAATTATTTAATATTACAAATAGTAATTAAAACAATGATTATATAAATATATAAACAAATATTACATATTTATAATGATTTATAAATTTGTATGTATAAAATCTTACATATCAGTAAATATATATGTGCGCATATTTATATGTGTTTGTGTAGTCACAACAAAGCTCCAAATCAGGTTCCCTCTGGGATGTGAGAGGGAGATGAGTCGCCTGGGGCCTGGGGAAGGCTTAGGTGTGAGTGGGAACTGCTGTCTGCTGGGCCGGGCTGATGCTTGTGCCAGCCGGGCCCCAGCCTGCTCATGGCATCTCCATGGATGCAGTGCGGTGGCCCCTGTGACCCTTAGTTCCCAACTAGGGAAGGGGCCCAGGGCTGCCAGGCACACGAGGATTTCTTTGTTACAACTGAATTCAGAGGCAAATCCAGCTGGGGTGGGGGTGGGGGGGCTGGGTCAGCATCTTTCTAAGTTCTTCTTCCTCACTTGCTCATGGATGTGGAAAGTTCTGGAAGCTCTGCCTTTCCCCTTTGAGACAGGATTGTGTTCACGCTGGGTGTTGTCATCGGAGGGAGAGCACAGTTCATCAGAGAAGTTTGCCTTTTTTTAAAGCATGAAATTTTAATGCATCTCTCTCTACAACTGAAAGAATAGTATACAAAAATTCAGAAGCAGAGACTATTTAAACATGTTTGGCATACTTTTCCTAATTGTTGTAATAAAACGCTAAAGCTTAGACTGCAAAATATACTATTATTTTTAAGTGCACATAGAAAATTGACCAAAATTAGCCATATACTGACTCATAAAGCAAGTTTTAACAAATCTTAAAAAATTAAAATTCCACAGAGTATATTCCTTGGCTGCAATGGAAGTAAGCTAGAAATCAGTGATAAAAAGATAACTAGAAAATTCCCATGTTTAGAAATTAAGCAGTATTCTTCTAAATAGTAGAAAAGTGAAAGAAGAAGTTACAACGGAAATTAGAAAATATTTGCAGCTGAATGGAAGTGAAATCATGGCATATCAAAATTTATGGGATTCAGTTAAAACCCTGAAGAGAAGAAAATATTTACTATTAAATACAGGCATGAGAAAAGATGAAATGCCAAAAGTCAAGAATCTCAACATGCGTCTCCAGAAGTTAGGGGAAAAAAGCATACTGATCTCAAATAAAGTAGAAGAAAATATTAAAGAACAGAAATTAATAAAGTGGAAAACAAATATAGAACAAGGAAAAATCAAGAAAACCAAAGTTCAAAACCAAACATTGCTCTTTGAAAGTACTAATAAAACTTATAATTCCTTGGAAGGACTAATCATAAAAAAAAAGAAAAGAACGAAAGGCACAAGATGTCAATATCAGGAATGAAAAAGGGGATATAACTACACATCTGCCAGGCATTAAAAAGAAAATAAGTGGAAGCCGTAAAAAAAAACAAAAAACAAAAAACAAAACCTTTGGCCAATATATTTAAATATTTAGACGAAAAGAGTGAATTTGTAATTAAACACAAAAAGAAATAGGCAATTTGAAATATTCTATGCATTTTCAAGGAATTAAATCCATAGTCAAAAACATTTCCTCAAAGAAAACTCCAGGCCTAGATAGCTACACTGGTAAGTTCTTCTAAACATTACAGGAAGAAAAAATGACAGTCACACTGAAACTGGAGAAGTTTGCCTTTCATGTGTGGAATTACTTCAGAAACACATGTATCTTTTCTGTAGTGTTTAAATAATGTTCCCCCAAAATTGATGTCCACCTGGAACCTTAGAATGTAACCTTATTTGGAAAGAGGGTCTTTGCAGATATAATTAGGATAAGGATGGAGATGAGATCATACTGGATGGGGGTGGGTTTACGTTATAAGAGACAGAAAGAGGAGGCCGTGAAGATGGATGCAGAGATTGGAGATTCCCCAAGAGATTCTCCAAGCCAGGGAACACCAAGGATTGCTGTCAACACCAGAAGCTGGAGAGAGGCATGGGATGGTTTCTTCCTCAGAGCCTCCAGGAGGAACCAAGGCTGCCAACACCTTGATTATAGACTTCTGCCTTCCTGAACTGTGAGATCGTAAATCTCTGCTTTATGCCAACCAATTTGTGTGAATATGCTTAACTATGTGCCTGCCACTGTTCTAAGCCCTTTACAAATGTTGACTCACATAAGCCTTGTAGCCAGTCTATGAAGTTGGCATTATTATTGTCTCTACTTATCAATGAGGAAACTGAGGCAGAGAGAGCTAGGAGAGTGCACAGATGGTCTACAGCAGGTGAAGCCTGCCTCAACTCCAGGCTACCTGACTCCTGAATCCAGCTGCTGTGTGGGTGCTGTGATTGTATGTGGGGTGCTTGGGTGCCATAGCAACCAGCTGTGAGCTGTCGTTAGCAGGATCAGATGTGAATGGTATGGTATGTTTGCTAGCATCAGTCTCTTGGATGTGAAACATGATGTTTCCACCTAGAGATAGTGAGGGAAGGGGACTTCTAGTTTTATTCTGCGAAATTTGAATTTGCTGCAGTTTTCATTCATTTAGGAAAGCTGGGCTGATGTGAGTCTGGGCATCTGTGAACATGGGCAGGGCTGAGCAGTCAGATGGAGTTGAGATTCCCGGAGGCCAGATGATCGTGACTCACTATAGCAGGTCCCTTCTGCTGGAAGGAAAATTTGTATACTCATGGGTCTACCTTTCCATCCAGTTTGAGCCGTCCTGGCCCCATGGTGGTAACTGTGACTAGAAGGAATGAGGAAGGGTGGGGTTATCTCACGGTATTCCTCTTCCAGTGTGGCATCCCAGGTCTAGCTTACACTTAGCAAATACCTAATAGTTGGTGTGGATAGGGAGCCTAACACTGTGTCTCCTCACCATAATCAGTGTGCCATGACCAAATCAACCATGGCCCCGAAAAGATTGGTAGGAAATACATGGAACAAATATGGACTGGTCCCACTTCTAATCACCGGTTTCCTGCTGCGTCCCACTCAGTTGCTGAAGTCACTGCCCCTTCATAGTCTGACAATTTGAACAGCATGAATAGAAGCTCCTGCTTTATTTTTCCATACAAGAATTATACACCAATCTTCCACAGAATGGCCCACAAAAGAAAGTAACCCTACCATTGGAAGTTTCCCCCCCAAATGTGCTTTCCTAAAGTCATTCAAATGAGAAGCTTCTTTGTGGAAGAAAGCCATGAAGCATTACGTTTTCAAGAAGTGGACTTTGGCATCACTGCTCTCTGCCCACACAGATGCCAGAGGTGTGCTGGGATTCTTGGCTGCGCGTTCACAGGCCTGCGTAGTGAGGTTGCCAAAAGACAGTGCTCATAAATGCCCCACTGGCGTTCCTCTCACAAGAGACAGTCTGCTGTTGAGCAAACCAGCCTGCCAGGATGTACCTGTCAGAAGCCCGAGAAGACTCGGAGCTTTCAGCAGAGGACTTTGCCTGGTAGGGCTTTGGTTAAGTGGCAGCAGGAAGAATTCTCCATTATGTTCTCTGCAGACGGCTGGACTGAGGCCTTTCTTCCCTTCTCCCTTTACGCCCCTCTCCCTCCCTTGCATCCTCTTCTTACGCAGTTGTCTGCAAGTCTAAAGGGGTTGGTTTAGTATCTCACAGAGAAGATTCACTATTTGTAGACTCTCCTGTGGCCCCTTCAAATGCTTGTATAACCCAAGGCTTTCTCTAAAGGCTCACTGGCAATTTCTGCTTGCTCAGGAACTTTAAGGTGCGTTTTGTGACACCTGGACCCTATATCTTGTTGATCTCATCTCCAAAAACTGCAGTCCATGCTTCTCACCCTTTAGGACGTGGAAGATCCCCTCAGGGAGCTTGTTAAACATGGAAGACTCTGACTCAGCAGGTCTGGGATGGTGTCTGGGAATCCACACGCATGACAAACTCCCCAGGTGATTCTGAGGCAGGTGGCCCCTCCTCACCCAACCTTTCACACACACAGCCCCCAACAGTCCTGATTGTTGATGTTTTGGACCACTTTGTCCAGGCTACTGGGATTGCCTTCTTTAGATTTCCAACTAAATAATTTAAATAAAGAATGCAGGCCGGGCATGGTGGCTCACGCCTGTAATCCCAGCATTTTGCCGTAAAAATACAAAAAATCAGCCCGGCATGGTGGCACACACCTGTAGTCCCAGCTACTTGGGAGGCTGAGCTGGGAGGATTGTTTGAGCCTGGGAGGTCGAGTCTGTAGTGAACCGTGATCACGCCGCTGCACCCCAGCCTGCAGGGGGTGGGGGGAAGAATGCAATTCCTTCCCATCATCTTTTTCTTTTTAAATGAAGACAATTGATTCATCAAGCAAAGGGAAGCAGTGGCTTCACAATATAAAACTGCATGTGTTCATTTGTATTTGACTGCCAAGTACATTTTATACCATGTAGCTAGAGCCATGGGGGGTGGTTCAATTTCGGATAACTCATGGAGGGCAAGGAAATAAAGGTGAAAAGTGTCCAAGTGTTTGCTTTCTTTTGAATGTTCCCCATTTTCACCTGGGCTATCAAATCCGTATTTTTTAAAAAACCAATGCTTGGCATCCGCTTTGCCGATGTCTGCTCTGATGACTTCTGCGGTTTCCCCCAAATAAGTGAAGTCAACGAAGAAGCAGCATCCACAAGTCTCTGTCCTGTCCCACAGCTCTTGCTCGTGTATGATCTAGAGTTTGCTTTCAGGGCACTGGCCTTAGTCTTGGACATGTGTGGACAGCAAAGTTTGGCTCTTCCTCCTTTCTGTCCTCCCCGAGCCCTGCTCCAGGGTCGGCAGCGTGCTCTGCATGTAAGAGTTCGGCTCCATTTTCAGCTTAACTGCTGTTTCTAAAAATGCATAATGCTCAGTCATGAAACTGTAGTCTTTCAGGCTATAGACTTTAAAAAGTTTCAAAGCCATGCTATACAGGTGAACATCTAAGGGGCTCACAGCCCCTCGACTCTGAGTGTAGGAGGAGCAGCCAGTGAACTGCCCAACCAACCAGAGAGAAGTGGATTAACTCAATTAGGTTAATCAGCACCCATCTTGCTCATCCTCGTCCATGCTGAGGGCATTGTGAGTATTTCAAGGGATTTTTACACCAAGTTGGCCAATGATTTTACAGCTAGAACCACCGGGGGTGGTCCAATTCCCCATAGTTCAGAGTGAAAAAGAAGAAAGCATTTTAGTCCTTTTATTCTTTGATCAAGCTGTGATCAACACACCAAGGAGGTAGCAGGATGGACATCAAATTTGCCTGAGTAGTTTTTGAAGAAAGCTCCCTCTGGTCATTTATCCCTAGTTTTTGCTTGTATTTATTTCTTTGAATAAAACATTTTTGCCAGGCGCAGTGGCTCAGGAGGCTGAGGTGAGAGGATGGCTTGAGCCCGAGAATTTGAGGCTGCAGTGAGCTATGATGGCACCACTGCACTCCAGCCTGAGTGACAGAGCGAGACCTTGTCTCTAAAAATAAATACGTAAATACATTTAAACATTTTTAAATATTTAAAAAATTTAATTGACACATAATAATTATACATATTTATAGGGTATATAGTGATGTCATAATATATGTGATGTATAGTGATAAGATCAGGGTAATTAGTATATCCGTCATCACAAACGTTTGTCACTTTTTTTGTGTTCGGAACATTGAATATCCTCCTCCTAGAAATATGTAAAATTCATTTATGGTTTGTAAACCAGTTTAACAACAAGGAAAGTTTCAAGTGAATGCTCTCTCACTTCGGAGGATGGCATATTAAATGTGATTTGGAATATTATTGACTCACGAATGTGATGTTCAGGAAAAATTCATAATAATACAGACAAGTGCTCCTGAATGTAAGACAGATAGGAAGGAGACAAAATTGTTATGATGACGAACAACATAAGCCTATGTGTAGGGAAAAGGTCTGGGGTAAAATACAAAGGTTGGTAGCAATTAATTTAAATGATTAAGCTGTAGTTTCCTTTTCTTCTGATTTTCTGTGTTTCCCCCCCAGATTTCCTCTCACAAATAAGCTGTATTTTAAAGTAAAAACATTGAAAAATTTGGCATGTTATGGAAATTATTTCAATAATTTCATTACACTTCTCAAATATTCTACCTTTAAATTCTCATACAAATGACTATAGTTTATCTTGAGTTTAATGATAGGGGCCTACTTCCTTTAGACAATATACTAATACATGATCCCCATCTTCCCCCTCTACCCAAAAGCAGAAAAGATATGTCAGTCACATAAGTAATTAGGCATCTTATTCTCAAATAATTTTTTTTTTTTTGTAGAGACAGTCTCACTATGTTGCCTAGGCTGGTCTTGAACTCCTGAGCTCAAGCAATCCTCTGGCCTTGGCCTCTTAAAGTGCTGGGATTACAGGCGTGAGCCACCATGCCAGGCCTCAAATAATGCTTTGACAATATATTAATTGCAGGTGAATCAACAACCTAACACATGTATGTTAAAAAGAAAAAAGAAAAAAAAAACCCCTCCTCTAGGTGTGGCCCAGTGTGGCTTGTAGACAGCAGAGAGGGCAGCTGCTTGGAGCTCATAGGCAATGCAGACCTGCAGATGGAAATTCTGCATTTTAGGGATACCCCCACCCCAGGGATTGGTGTGGGCATGAAGATGCAGCCCTGTTCTGAGCACAGTAGGGCATCTGTGAGTAAGAGCAGTGCCAACACTTAGGAAATGGTTATTGGTCTTGTGTCCAGCATGCATTTGGTTATTGCATGTTATCTAGAATTGTGCTGCCTCGTTTATATTTAGTTGCCTGTGCCACCTCCTTTATGTTTAGTTGCCTGTAAAACATCGAAGGGTCAGGCCAGTTTTCTAACAACGTGGTTTTCAACCACATGTAGGGCATGAGGGAGGGAGACAAATGTGTCTCCTCGTCCCCAGAGGATGTTTGGCAATGTCTAGAGACATTGTTGGTTGTTGTTCCTGGGTAGTGCTACTGGCATCTAGCAAGTAGAGGCCAGGGATGCTGCTGAACATCCCATAGTGCACAGGGCAACTCCCCCTGCCCCCGAAGGATTATCTGGACACACATGACAATAGCGCCAAGGTTGAGAAATACTGTCTTACACAATGTCTTCCATTCCGGATCTTTCTGTTTGCTCATAATTGGATTTAAAATTAACATTTCTTGGTAAGAATACTTCCTAGGTGAAATGCATTTCTTAATAAATCATACATCAGGAGGCCTCTGGTATAAGTTGTCCCATTGTTGATGATGCTAAATTTGATCATTGGTTAAAGGCTGAATGCCGGATGCTTGACTTCTAGAATGGCAATACATATCCACTCTATTCATCAGCTAGTGGATAAAGTTTGTAGTCAGAATCTTGGCTTACTCTGGAATAGCACACGCTTGAGCACACACACACACACACACACTGAAACCATCTTTGCAATGGTTGTATATTCAAGACAGTTAAGCTGCTTTCAATAAGAATTATATTTTTTGTTTTTTAAGAGGATATTGGAGGAGAATCATTGCTAATATTTCTCTATAACTAACATGCAACTAGGGCACTTTCTGTTACACGGGGGACCCTATTTTAATTGAAGGATGGCATTTTGAAGCTGAACTGAGCCTGAGAACTACCCACAGCAATCCAGTGGGAGCAGGTCTTTGAAAAGCATTGAAGAGAGATTTTGCAAATGCTTTCCACAAAGCTCACATCCCGTCTTGTTTATACTCTTTCTCTGCACTGTCTCTGGACAAAAGGGAAACATTGGCTTCACTGCTGCCCAAATGGTCAGATTCGTATTTGTGCATTTGTTAGCCCTTTGAAGCCCAGTGTTTTATGTATATTTATCCCTCCTAACAAATATAGGGTATAAGGAATATTACTCTTATTAGACAATTTGGAAAACTGATACCAAATCCCTTGGCTAGGTGGTGCACACAACCAGAGAGTGGGAGACTGATCTAAACACCCAGGATTCAGCAATCAGTTCAGCAGGCTGGCTTCTTCCCAGTGCCCCGTATTGCTGATGGGACTAATGAGAAGTAAATGAAAACCTTCATTATGATAGCATTCTACTCTACTTGTGAAGGCAATATTGAAATATCTGCCTTCAAGAAAATGTTTATTCAACGATCATTTATGTGGCTGGGCATGGTGGCTCATGCCTGTAATTCCAGCACATTGGGAGGCCGAGGTGGGCAGATCGCTTGAGGTCAGGAGTTCGAGACCAGCCTGGCCAAAATGGCAAAACCCCATCTCTACTAAAAATACAAAAATTCGCCAGACATCGTGGCTCATGCCTGTAATTCCAGCTAATTGGGAGAGTAAGGCATGAGAATTGCTTGAACCTGGGAGGCAGAAGATGCAGTGCACCCCAACCTGGGCGACAGAGTGAGACTCTGTCTCAAAAACAAACAAACAAACAAACAAAGAGCATTTATGGATATGGATTGTACAATGCTGAAAATAATTTGGAAAAAAATCCTGATGATTGGCATTGTGGGATCTTAAAACAATTATAAACAAATACAACTGTTTCTTTTCCTCTGCACACATGTTCTCACACACGATTGCTTGAGATTCTAGTTTTGCAGTAGTGTGCATTGTAGGGAAGGGAGTGATCTTGAAAGGAAGTCAGGATTCATGTTTCCAAGGTGATGACCACAGGACAGTCAGGCTGGGCACGTCTATCTGAGGCTTGTGTGGTGGCCTAAGGATTGGGTGGCTGCAGCCTCGATTCTGCCAACATCCAGCTCAAATGTTCATGGCCCCTGTTTCGCATGGTGGTAAATGCAGGCATCAGATGTTATCTGTTTGTGTAGTTATTTACATTATTAATAAACTTTGTATTGTGAAGCAAATTTCAGATTTACAACAAATGTGTAGAGACACATTTGTCACAGCTAAGAAACCAGCATAGGTCCACTACTATTAACTAAACTCCAGACTTTATTTGAATTTCATTAGTTTTCTCACAAATGTTCCCTTTCTGTCCCAGGATCCCATCTAGGACCCCATGTTGCATTTAGTCATCACGTTTCCTCAGTCTCCTCTTGGCTGGGACAGTTTTCCAGGTTTTCCTTGTTTTTGATGACCTTGATAGTTTTGAGGAGGACTGATAAGGTATATTATAGAATATCCCTGGATTTGTGTTTTTCTGTATGTCTCATGATTAGCCTGGATTTAAGGGTTTGGAGAAGAACACCACAGGCACGAGGTGCCCTTCTTCTCACATGATTTCAAGGGCGCATGCTATCCATATGACTTATCACTGCTGGTGTTGACCTTGATTGCCCAGTTAGGGTGGTATTTGCCAGGTTCTCCGCTGTGATGTTACTTGTTGTTTTGTCTTTCCATACCCCATTCTTTGGACTTGAGTCACTAAATCCAGTGTGACCATCAATTTAAGTACCCTTTTTGTCTCCAAGGGCAGTCCTGAGTTTGCACCTACAAATTATAATCCTGTTACAATGTCCTCGGACTTCATAGCTACCACTTTAACTATGAAACAGAGTTCATAAAAGCAAAGAGGCATTTAAGATAGTAAAACAGAGTTTTCTTTAACAGTTACAGATAGCATTGAGATTTGCTTTGTGCTGAAATTAAATTCTTATGTATGTTCTATACATTATTACCCAACAGGGAAAAATGTGAATACATACATTTTTGTTGTCTGTCTATGTGCCGCACGTGAGGCAGCTCCCTATGATTATGGCTTAATCTATACTATAAGGTATTGCTTCCATTTTGCAGATGAGAAAACTGAGGCTCCTAAAAGTTAAGTAATTTCTGTCACACAGCTGGTGAGCAACACAAGTGGGCTCTCTAACGAGGCCACTCAGCTCCAAAGCCTCAATTCCTTCCATTCTGCCATGCAGCCTTCATGGAAGGAAGAAGGGTAAATGGAACGAGAGGCTTTAAAAATAATCCTTTATTCCCTTTAAATGCATTGAACATCTCAGTTAATACTTGGCATTCCAGGCAGACCAAGTTCCGAAGGGCTCCTCTATTCCTGCCCTCCAGCATTTTCACATACTGGTTCCCCTGTGGTCTGTTATTTAATCACCAGGATAGCTCTTTTCCTTCTGCAAAACACTGCTCAGGACTCCTCTGTAATCTAATCTTCTTAGACAAGCCCCACCTGACCCCAAACCCAGCCCAATCTCTCCCACAACTGCCAAACTTCATTGGGTCTGCAGAGCTGGGCACTGACCACACACAGACATATGCCCATGTCTGCAAGTCTGTATGTGCAGTGGGTACTTTTTGCAGTTGCTTTGTACAAAGCACCCTATTCAGGTCTGTGGAGAATGCAGAGTTGAATATGGCACAGTCTTCACCTTCAAGGAGCTGCTAGTATCAGGGAGGAAATCTCTCATGAGAGCAAGTAGCTTACAAATACTAAAATAAAGGTAAAAGCAAAGGGCAAAGAAAAGGAGAGTCAGGGTTGGCTTCTTGGAAGAGGTGGAGTCAGACGTCATCCTTGAGGGCTGAGTACATTTGCCAAGTTGGAGAAGGTCAAAGGCAATGTGGGAAAGCCAATGCAGAAACAATATGGCAGCAGGCAGTTGGAGAAGGCATGCAGAAGAAAAATGATGATAATATAGTTGGGGCCACATGAAAGAAAGCTTAGAATTTTACCCAAATGAATGCAATTTTATTCTGTAGGTAATAGGCTATTGCTGGTTCCTGGAAAGGATTCTGTGGTGCATTTTAGAAGGCCTCTTTGGCAGTGATGTAATGGATGAAGAGGATGGGGAGGAAGTAGGATGTCTTTTTGCAGTGCATGTTTTCATGTCATTTATTTGTGCTTTTCTTCCATTTTATGATGCAATTCCTGAGGTCAGGCATTGTGCTTCCCTCTTCTTCTGCCGGCAGCACCCGCTGGACATTTCATCCTGTCCTGTAGAGAACGAATGTTCGGTACCCGTTGCCGGCCCAACAGTTGTCAGGGACTAGGACCACAAAGCCTCATAAGTTGTACAGGCAACCTAAAAGCGTTCTATGAACCACCCAAAGTGCCATAGAATGGATTTACTAGGTGGCTTTCTTGGCTTGCCTGCTAAGTACCACATTGTAATGACACCCACCCCTGCCCCCTTCAAATGATTGTCTTCAGGTGGTCTCTGACAGTTTTGGTCTTTGGGGTGGGATGCCTTCATACACACCACCCATTGCTCCATCCAAGCACACCTGGAATAGCTTTTTAAGCTCCACTGTTATTATATCGATGAAAAGGTTTCATTTCAACCTGACCTCCCAGCATCTAAGAGAGAGAAAAAAATCCTCCTCCTTTACAGACCTGACTAATTGCATCTCTGCACCATGGAAATCGATATTTTAAGAAGTAAAGCGGCATTCATGAAGCAGAGCAAGTGTATCTGAGCTTCTGTAAAAGTTGCCACAGCAACACAAGTTGGAGCACTTCCCCTACTTTTTAGCCTTCCCTAAAATCTGCTTCAACAAATTGCCCTAGAAAAAGACAGAGCAGGGAAATGGTATCTTTCATTTGCTGAAAATGTCATTATCTTTGATCAGTGTTAAGTGCAGCCCCCAAATGAGATGTAAAGAGCATTGCTTTTAAGAAATCATGTTGCAGGGAGAATAAAAAATGATCAAAGTGGAGTTATCCAGCCAAACAGGGCTCTGAAACCCAAAGCAAAGTCTCTCAGATGGAAATGAAGCTGAACTTTGGCTGACCCTGGGAATGCATTTGCTAGAGGCCGTGATACCCAAGCCAAGTGTTGTTGAGCACCATGCTTGTTTCCTCTACGTTTGGCTCTGATATGAAACAAAGTGGGAACATCGATCATTTGCTGCTATTTACTTGTATAAGAGTCTTTGCAGAACGTGTGCATCTCACCAAACAAGGCTATTTCCAAGGAAGTCAAAAGAGGTGATGCAGGATGCTTGCCTACACACAAAGGTGAATATCCAAGGAACAGTCAAGGAGTCACCCTATTACACTGGGACACACTGATTAATGGAAAGTGTCAGAATTCTGGTGTTGGGAAGCCACTTGAGAAATTTGAAGCTACCTCTGTATTCCAAGAGAGATGCATTCAACACAGTGTTGAGTGAATTGAGTTGAATTTTGTGTTCAACTTTTGTGGGATGAATTTTGAATGTTGAGTGAGTAGAAGTGAATTGAGTTGCATTTTGGATCTGATCTTACCTACTCTGTTCCATGCAGATGGAAATATAGGCTGTGGTAAAGAATTCTAGGACCTTGGAATCTCAGAATTGGAGAGGACCATAAAATTTATCTTTCCTGAGTCCTTTGTTTTACTGATAAGAAAATGGGCCCAAGAGAAATTGTGTGGTTGGCAATGTCAGCAAATGTACTAGACACAAAGGATAGAGATGTTCTGGCCTTCTCCAGAAGGCATTTATTTATTTTTATTTTTTATTTATATACCTATTTTTAGAGACAGGGTCTCTCTCTGTCACTCAGGCTGGAGTGCAGGGGTACGATCATGACTGCAGTGTCAACCTCCTGAGCTAAGGTGAGCCTCCTGCCTCAGTCTCCCAAGTAGCTAAGACTTCAGGCATGCGCCATCACATCTGGCTAATTTTTAAATTTTTTGTAGAGATGGAGTCTCACTTTGTTGCCAAGGCTATTCTTGAACACCTGGCTTCCAGCAATCCTCTGGCCTTGTCTCCCAAAGTATTGGGATTACAGGCATAGGCCACCATGCCCGGCCTGCAAAAGACATTTCTGAGTTTAGTTGCCTTCATTTCAGGAAATTCTTGTTCTGAAATTCTTCATGTGGTACCCAAAGCTCACTTACTTGTGGGTTAGAGTTGAAGACTTAGAAGCACAAAATATCAAAAGCTGTTCTTTGCTTGCCCTCACAAGTAACAGTGAAATGATCAAAGCAATGGTTATCATGGACTCATTATAGTCCCCTAAACATTTTTTACAAGGAGTAATAGCAGAGATTGGAGACGAGGCTCAATCCTGGCTTCTGTTCCAACCATTACAGGTCGTTTCCTATTTTTCTGGTCTGCAGGTAAGAATATAACTCTTCTGAAGAATGATGAAGAAATTGTTCACCCCCTTTCTGCCCTGGTCCTGGTGGTCCCCTCTAATTTGCATGCCTGGTTTACCTTCCACTACCATCTGCTGGAACTCTGGCTGTGCACCTGGGACACACTCCTGCCTTTAGAGTTGCTCTTCATTGAACTCCTCTCCCCGGCTGTCCTTCACATCCTCACCAACCTGCCCACTTTTCCAATCATCCTTAATGCCTCCTAATCTTAGTCATGTTCTTCAGTGTTTTTAAAAAAATGTTTGTCATGTCTTAGACTCTTTCTGACTCATAAGTTTTCTTTGAAGTGGAGATGTTTGTTCTTCGTGGCTTTTGTTTAGAAATGAATGTTGGAGATCTACGCATTGTTACTAGTGTTTGCTACCTCGTGGCCAAACAGAATCAAGACAGTTGCAAGGGACGCCATGCTTCCAGCAAAGAAGGGTGCTGTGTTGTTTGTGTTTTTCCATTTGTACCACGGGTGGGAAGAAAGTGTTAGTTCTGATTCACAAACACAGTCATGATGGTGTTTGCCACCAGTTGGCAATCAATATTGCCAATTATTGAGCAAAACAATAATTTGGTAAGAAACTGAACATCCAAGATGGATTTTATAGGAAAAGAGAGCATGTAAAATTAACTTTTGATTTTTGTTTTGGATAAATTAATAAGTAGCATGTTTTACAGAATGTTTGGGTCTTTCAAATTATGTAACAGTTAACCGTTCAATGAAGAACATGTGGAAAATAAAGGCAAAAAGAGGGAAATGTAAAGCATCAACATCTTGTTACTCTGAGATAGCCGCTGACAACATTATGCTCATAGTTTTTTGAACAGCACAATATGTGCGCATGTATTTATATCATTCTAAATACTGGTTAGTTTATTTATCACCATGTCCTCGGCACTTTCCTGTGTCATTATATAGTCTTCAAAAATATATTTAAGGATGACATGCGATTCCATTTTAAGGATATACTATGTTTTAATTAACTACAACTCTGTTGCCTGCCATTTAGGTAATTTCTAATTTTAGCTAATGCATCTTAAGAACTTTAAAAGAACATTGAATTTGCTAAATGACTATTTAAGCAAAACTTGGGGATAGTAGTTCTTTTACTAACTTTTGACAGATTTCCAGTTTCAGAAATCACTCAGACTAACAATCCAATCCATATCATTCACATGGGTGTGTGGGCTGGGTGATAAAATTCTAACTTCAGCAAATATCTGGCTGGAGAGATGGGTTGAGTGGGTTTATAGTATCCATGAATATTGGCTTATTTGTGCATGGCACAGCCAAGGGAACAGATTGGGAAGCAATTCTTTGTACTTGAATCCTTCAAACAGACCTATGCATACCCAAATCCATTGTGGGCTTAAAGGGCTTTGATCATCTAAGGCTGTGACTCTTACTGGGCAGGTTGGAGACACGATGATTTTGGCTCATTCTTTCCCTGAGGACATTTGGCAATGTCTGGAGACACTTTTGATTGTCAAGTGTGGGGAATGGCTACTGGCATCTCATGGGCAGAGGCCAGGGATGCTACTGAAGACTCTTTCATGCACAGGATACCCCTGCCACAAAGGAGTATCTGGCTCCAAATGTCAATAGTAGTATTGAGGTTGAGAAATCCTGATCTTTCAGGGCGAGCTAATTAGGACAGAATTGAATGCCTCTAATTTCATTTGAGAAAGATTGTCAGTCTGTCTTACTGTCTGATACCCGTATGCAGCTGTCCTTTTGGCAGATGCATAAAACCAACTTGTGTACTTCTACAGGGAGCTGGTTTTCATTTACCCTTCCTTTCTAGGGACTAAAACTTACCACCTTGGTCATTCTAGATCCGGAGCTTTAAGAAGACTTGCTCATACATAGGGCATGGAAGGAATATCTGCATACAAATTGGCTAACTTGTTGAACACAAATGCTTCCAGGCAATGACATCTTTCCCTTTTCCATTCATGGGTCTATAATCTTGATTTTCTTTCCTTTATATTATTTGTTTCTGATAGCATTGGGAAAATAAAGCCTGTTCCGTCTATGCCAGGGGATATTGTAATTATATGACATAAGTAGTCCTCAACTTTCATACATTTAATATTTTTAAACATCATGTACTTTTGCAAACTATACTTCAACACTCCTAACTTGCCTTTAAGATACTGCAGTCTGACATGCACACGTATGTTTATTGCGGCACTATTCACAATAGCAAAGACTTGGAACCAACCCAAATGTCCATCAATGATAGACTGGATTAAGAAAATGTGGCACATATACACCATGGAATACTATGCAGCCATAAAAAAGGATGAGTTCATGTCCTTTGTAGGGACATGGATGAAGCTGGAAACCATCATTCTCAGCACGCTATCGCAAGGACAGAAAACCAAACACTGCATGTTCTCACTCATAGGTGGGAATTGAACAATGAGAACACTTGGACACAGGGCGGGGAACATCACACACTGGGGCCTGCTGTGGGGTGGGGGGATGGGGGAGGGATAGCATTAGGAGATATACCTAATGTAAATGATGAGTTAATGGGTGCAGCAAACCAACACGGCACATGTATACATGTGTAACAAATCTGCATGTTGTGCACATGTACCCTAGAACTGAAAGTATAATTTTATATATATATGTATATATATATATAAAATAAAAAAAACAAAAAAAAGATACTGCAGTCTGTGTGTGTCAGCTGAGGAGTGGACGTTTCTAGCTGTGACTTAGAGATGCCAGTTGCTGCTCATAGTTCCCTTTCAGTAGGTTGGCTGTCTTGGTATAGATGCATATGTCTTGGCGTATTTGTTTTACTATTATATTTTATTCTTCTGGTTTTCTTCTATAAATATGGATGAAAAAAACCAAGGAAATTCTAGTAATATAGTAGAAAGTGTAGCTTTTATAAATATAACACAATGGCAATCAAAATGAAAGCAACAGATGTATCAGAAGTAGCAAACCTTCAACCCTTGTCTAATGTTCATTGGCTCTTAGCTGGTAGAATGAATATATGATCAATTATGAATAAAAATAAACTTAATGAACATGTATAACATAATGAAAGTATATTGCTGAAGGTTGTGTCTGAAGGACAATGTGTAACTCAGTGTTTTATCTATTTGCCTCAAAAGAAAAGAGGTCCCCTTATGTACACTGGGTATAACTATTGTTCAGTTGCTTACTTTTGTCATACTGACCTTTGGCATACATTTTCAGGACTGTGTTGTGTGTAAAAACAGAGGCCAACTTATGGTGCCCAGGAAAGACTTTGCAATCCCTCAAGGCTAAAAATCACTACAGTGTGGGAAGCAAGGATGGATGATTAAGAAATACAGTATTTCTGCATTGATTCCCAAAATGAATTGCTTTTTTTTTTTAAAGAGTCTGCCTGAATTTCAAATATTAATGACCATTAGATGAAATTATATGTTTTAATATTTTACCAGTAGGGATGAATTACATGTATTTCATTTCACAACACATATGTACTTCCATACTTCCATTTAACCAATTATTAGAAATCTAGATATTATTTAAACACATGCTTCACCTTGAGAATAAAATCTCAGAGACCTCAAATGCAAGAGTGTAGCTGCCCTGCAATGGATACAAGCACACATTTGATGATATTTTTCTCTATACTCCACTTTCCTTGCTTATGTGTGTTTGTTTATTTATTTTGAAACTGACCATAATGGTTCTTTAAAGGGTTGCCTTAATTCCTTTTGGGAATAAGAACAAGAGTGGGACAGGAAAGTTGGCAGTTTACTCTTATACTGAGGCTGTAGATTGTGGAATGTGATTAAAGTGAGTATTCAGTTGGCTTCTGCAATTTATCAGCAATCCATGTGGCTTAGGGAACATTGTTTAATTTCTTTGAGCATGAATTTTCTCAACTGAAACATGGGAATAGTAATGTGTGTAAGTTACAGGGTTGTACGAGGGATGAATGAGACGATTTATGCAATGTACTGAGCATGGTGTCTGGCTGGATAAATCAGTGGTCACTGACATAATCCTTATCCTTGCCCAAGACCTTTCTGCCACCTAGGTGTGTTGGATTCCATGCTGCTGCCTTTCTCAGAGGAGATACATTCCTTTGCTTTTGCAGATGAGAAAATTGACTTTTGTGAGTGCTTGTTGGCTTCTCCCTAGTCCCCAGGAATATTCTGCCCACTTTTCCAGAGAAACTGCCTAGACCATTTGAAATAAATTTTCAGAATATACATTGTCACTGTTCACCCTGCCCAGAAGAAAACAGTGAAAAATATCTTTGAGTGAAGCCACCGATTGACTATTTAGCCACTTGCTCTACATTCGCAGGAACTGCGAAAATGGGTTCCCATTGCTGTTTTCTCCATAGTTACAAAAACATTGATCACTGCCTGATTTGTGGTGGTTTTAATGGTAACAGATTTCACCCAGTATCCACATTTGCTCTTTGGAGATGACTGTGCTAGTAAATTAGTCATAAGGATTTATGTGACATGATAAAAGAGCTATTTGCTTTCTTTGATCCGTCATGTTATTGGCAGCAAAATTAAAAAAAAAAAAAAAAAGAGCCTCCCATAACTTCCCAAGCTTCCAGACTTGATTGCACTGTGAGGACCATGTGCTGCCCAGAAATCCCTTCTGCACAGAGAAGTTGAGTCAGTGTGTTTTAGGCCATGTTTGTCCAAAATCATCCTTCTTCCTATTCTGTTCAAATGGAACAACGTAGATAATGCTAAGAAGCCGGCCAATTCAATAACAAAGTCTGGCAAATTTTCTTTCTACATTTTGTAGACTCAACAACACGTGAAAGGCAAAAAAAAAACAAAAAAAAAAAAACAAAAAGCAAAAAAACAAGTCAATTCTGGTCTGTGTTAGACACAACAAGCTGCAGCCTTCCTGAGAGCAGAAAGCTCAGTGCTGGTATTTTTATTAAAAAAGAGGCCGCAACATTTAAGGTTTAGGGACATCTTCAGATTAGACATTGGATAATTTCTTTGCACTTCAAAGTGCAAAGAATCTATAGGTTGTAATCTTATAATCTATATATGAAAATGGAGCTCTTTGCTGAATTTTGTCAGTTGACATATCAGGGTGACAGAACTGAGCTATCGGGTATGTTCAATTTTAATCTCCACAGCAGTTCCTGTTTCACTCCCACGATCCTAGTTATGGGGCCCTGGCGTCCTCTCCCACTGGAGACTGGACTCTAGCTTTGTGATGTGGGATGCTCTGCTGCTTTTGCATTGGCAATTGATACCAGCCACATTTTGCAGGACTGAGATTAGAAGAAATAGAGAAAGCTGGACAGGCCTTGTGGGCAGATGTGTTGGTGTGAATCAACAAACTCTGGCTCAAAATCCAGATCTGAGATCTGCTTGATGTTGCAAGGCATCCTCTCACCTCCCTGTGACTCAGTTCCCTCTTCAGTACAATGAGAATGGGTAAGAAAAGGTGGTCTCAGGGACCTTTTTCAGAGAGAGCATTTTGGTATTCTGGAAGGCTGGGAAGGATCCAGGAATTCTTTAGAGGAATGTGTTGTCAAGGGTTTCCTGTAGTTCAGTGGTTCTCAAAGTGTGTTCCGTGAAACAAAAGCATGAGCACCACCTGGGGATGTTTTAGAAGTGCAAACCCTCAGGCTCTGCTCCACATCTATTGACTCAGAAGCTTAGGGATAGGGCCCAGCCACCTGTGTTTTAAAGGGCCCTCCACCAGCCTGGGCAACATGGTGAGACCTCATTTCTACTAAAAATACAAAAAAATTATCTGGGTGTGATGGTACGTGCCTGTGGTCTTAGTTACTTGGGAGGCTGAGATGGGAGGATTGCTTGAGCCCAGGAGGTTGAGGCTGCAGTGAGCCATGATCACACCACTGGATTCTAGCCTGGGTGACAACAGTGAGACCCTGTCTCAAAAATAAATAAATAAATAAATAAATAAATAAATAAATAAATAAATAAAGTCTTGATTTTTTTCCACTGAGAGAAAGTTTTTGTTTGTTTTTCTATTCAGTCGACTGAATTATTTCCCCAGTCTGTCTTCTTGCCATTCTCAATGCCCACATGAGAGGACCTAAAGTAATTTCTAGCAGCCTGGGACTCTTTGGGAAAAACAGAAAAGGTGCCACAGACCCTGTTTTGGAAAAAACCTCTGTTTTCCTCCTGGAACCCCAAGAGCTGTAAGCTGACAGGTCCCTCTCAAAATCTAAGGCTCTGCTCTGTTTTGCATTGCATTGCCTGATGTTTTTGACTTTTGGGGGGTATCAGAAATTACTTTGCATTATGAAAGAGCTAAGTAAGAAATATACTTTTGAGGATGGTTAACAGCAGTTATGGAGGGATGCTTAACTCTTTGCATTTTTGGATCAGAGAAGCATGCTTTTGGCCACCTGGAAGGTATGGAAATGTCCCCACCCCCCACTGAGAAATAAGATTTCCATGGGAGATGGGCTGATTCCCTCTTGTTGAGATCCAGGAACTGGTATAAAAATAAGACCCTTAATTTTTGGGGATCTGTTTTGCTTTCCAGATGTGCCTGCTTATTAGGCCCTAGAAACTACGTTTCCTGGTCTTGGTCCTTGAAGGGCTCCACCCTGAAGCTAGTATTCCAATTAAGAAACTTAAAAACTGGAAAATGAAAAATCTTACAACTACTGGGTCTTCTGTCTGTCTGTGTATTTATGTGTGTTGTGTGTGAGATGTTTATATGAAAACACTCTGGTTTTTCATAGAAGTTTCAAATAAGTTCCCTTTTACAGAATCTGGGTACACATATCTTTTAGAGGACATGATGTCTGTGAAGGAGAAAGGCATGGGGGGCAGCAGAAGGTGGGAAAGCTGGCAGTGATGCAGGGTCAGCACATGTCAAAAGAGAGCAGAAAGTAAGGAAGACTTTGTAGGAAGAACTTCAGGCTACAGTGTAGATTGGACAACATTTTAGCTAGGCTTCTGGGGAGTCCTCAAGTCGAGATGGCCAATTAGAACACACGGTCTCAGCCTAGGGCAATTCTGCTCCCAGGGACACTCTGCAGTCTGGAGATACTTTTGGTTGTTATACCTTGCAGGAAACGATGCTCTCAGCATCGAGTGGGTAGAGCCCAGGGATGCTGCTAGACATCCCGCAATGCACAGGACAGCCCCCGAAACAAAAAGTTACCTAGCTTCCAATGTCAGTAGAACTGAGGCTGGGAACCCTGCATTAGAGGAATGGCCAGTTCTAGTGCTGCTGCTGAAGTCTGTCATTGGTTGGAGCAGCCCAGGGGAAGCTTGGGCTTGGCAAGAACATTGTTGTGGAATCAAGGTGCAATATTTGAGCAATGCGATCCAACCGCGCACCCCACAGCAGGTGGGAAAGACCCGAGCCACGCAACTCTGTGGCTGCCACAGCCCTCAAGACAATTATTATGTCCACCAGGAATCTAAATGCTAGAACCACTGCTGAAGATCTGTGTCTCGGAGCTTGGTGCTAAGAGAGATCGACTTGGAGAAGCATCAAGGAATGCGTTTTCCTCTTGAAGATCCTAAGTACACTTCAGTGTATTTAATACTCGAGAAAGTCTTCAGTAGAAACACCCGCTTAATTTTGTTTGTGTGTGCCAAAATTATGTGACCACAGTTTCCTTTATTCTGTGCAACACCCGTTTTCATCCTACCGAACACATGGGTCCTGAGAATTACTGCCGCATATCAAAGAATAAACCAGATTGCTTGAAACTTGGGCTAATGAACTACTAACGAAGGTGGCCACCTAGGTAGCATCTTTTGGAGGACTACAAAAGGCTTCACTGATTCAGAAATGCTTCCTCTGCCTACTGGTCAATGTCTCTCCATTAGGGTTTCATTGTCTTGGGGATTTTCATCTCTGCTAAAATATGAATACTCCTGGGAGAGGGAATTTTGTCCTAATTCCACGAATGTTTTCTGAGGCGTTTTCTCAGTACACAAAAGTGGACTGGGCTCTGAAAAGATCTCATTGCTTTAATATAGAAGATGGATGCGTATGCAACAAGCTCCTAGAAATATTTACATTAATGAACTTTTAGAGCTTCGTATGAATGGATTTTTCAAATTCTTCTTTGGGATGAGACTTCCACCCGGGAAAGAGGAAAGCCTGAAGGCTTGGAGTCTGGAGGGCAATTGAGAGGCAGGTCCCAGGAAACAGTGAAGGGTAATGAAAAAGAAGCAGAAAAAGAAATTCTCCGTACATCTCAGATATGCACACGTTTATATGTAGAACTAACTGTTCACCTATTGACCATAAGGGATGGTGTTTTGAGTCTCCATTAAACAAAATCCCTGTTTTCTTCGTCTATTACCTACACTAAATTGTGACTTCATAGGGTCATTGTGGGTTCATGCAGAGGGTGAGGTGGGGCATGAATGCATGAATTGCCTATAATGAAGTCTTTTTTTTTTTTTTTGAGACGGAGTCTCGCTCTGTTGCCCATGCTGGAGTACAGTGGCGCGATCTCGGCTCACTGAAAGCTCTGCCTCCTGGGTTCATGCCATTCTCCTGCCTCAGCCTCCCGAGTAGCTGGGACTACAGGTGCCTGCCACCACACCCAGCTAATTTTTTGTATTTTTAGTAGAGATGGGGTTTCACCGTGTTAGCCAGGATGGTCTTGATCTCCTGACCTTGTGATCTGCTCGCCTCAGCCTCCCAAAGTGCTGGGATTATAGGCGTGAGCCACCGTGCCCGGCCTAATGAAGTCATTTAAAAAGAAATTTTAACTTGTGTAATTGAAGCCTTCTTATGGAGTGTGCGGAGTGTTCACAAATAACCTGAATTCAGAAATACTTCCTCTGCCTTGAACTTAACAGTATTTTAACAAGTGTTACTAGAAAAGGAGACCTAAGTACATCACACACAAACACACACCCTGTTAGCAACACTAGTGGTGTTTAAGGGATGTCAGAACACACACACACACCCACACACACCCACGCTCTGAGCACCGTGTGGTGCCATGAACACTCATCAAGCTGTACTAGAGAACTATGGGCTGAGATGGGCCAAGAGCAGCTCTCGCTACCATACAGAGACGTGATTAGCTGGGCAAGGCTGACCAGCGTGCACCTTGGGGAGGGATCTGCAGCACTGTCACCCTGCACATTTAGAGGGTAATGGGATAAAGTGACTGATGATGGGAGCCCTCTGGCTGAGGCAGTGCCGTTATGAAGCACAGGCATCCACCGCCTCAGCTTCCCTTCTGTGCAGGTTCCTGCTCGGCCACTAAAAGTGGAGAGGGACCCACTTTTTCTGCTCACCCTCTAAAAGTGGGGAGGGCCCATGTCCTCTAGTGGATCTTTTTCTCAGCAGGTTTCTGAGGGTTTTCGCTGGCGACAAGATTCTGAATCGCCTGAAGCACATAGCCTTCCACGACCAACTCCGGTTTTGGGTTTTATGCAGGGCAGTGTCCTTTCACAGCCCCCTGGCTAAACGCCCAAGTGTTTGTTTGAATCTATCAGGGGCATGGAGCGAGGCTTTCTGGTTTCTGTGTCAGTCAGCATCAGCAGCTCGCTCCAGGAGCACTTACCTGACAGAACTACAGCCAGTGACTCAGCAGCTGGTGGGAAACAGTCCCTTCTTGCCACAGCCAAGGAAGTTCCAGTTTTGTTGATAATGGCTACAAATTGGAACTGAATTTTATTGATGAAAGCACCAGGCACCTTGCAAAAATTCCTGAATGTACGGATTTTTGTTATTGTTCATGTGAAAATTAACAAAAAACTTATCAGAAAGAAATACTTATTTGCTCCAAGTTTCAGAGGGAAGAGAAGCCAAAGAGGCAGAAAAATAGATTGAGGCAGGATCTCAGAATTGACCTTTTCTGGGATATGATTCAAGTGTCGCTCTTAGTGTGTGTCCTGATGAAGACCCTGAGATGGGCTTTCAAGAGTGTGTGGGGGTGGGAGGGAGAGGATGACTCACAGACAGGAACCACACCCACACTGATGGCTGAGCACCTTCCCCTCTGCCCTTCCTGCGGCTCTCTATTGCTATGTTTATATGCAACAAGAAGTAGGTTGGCTGGGCCTTTATCCACTGCCTTCGGTTTTTATAAATGGACAGCATGAATAAATCAGATCAAAGCTGCCTTCTCCTTCCAGTTTACATTATTTAAGCAGTACTTGGAACAGAAAGACAAACTGCTGCAAGAGGCGGCCCATGAGAGGCCAAGTCACAACGGCTTTATTCCTTGTTTTAAAACAATTCATCCTTGTGATAAAGATCAAGCAATACAGAGACATACAAATAATAAAATAAAATAAAATAAAATAAAATAAAATAAAATAAAAACCAGCTGGAATTCCCACCCACGAGGAATAAATGTCATCAGTGCTGGATGACCCTTGTCCTGAGCACCTTCCAAAGTATGTGTCCGGGATGAAGGATGGAAGTAAAGATGGACAGATAGTTCTACAAAACCATGTTTTTATTTTAGTAGTTTGTTATTCATCCAGTTTTATGAAAGTATTATCATTATCTTTACTTCGTTAATTTTACTTTACTTCAGAAAGAAATGAAACTGATATGGAACTGAGAGAATCACTAAACTTCATGTAGATTTTTTTTTCTGTAAGAGATATTAATTAGCTCCTAAAAGATTGCTTCTAAGGTTAAAGGAAGAGATGATTAGTAACATTAAGAAGTTGGAGACATTGCATATCTTTGAATTACAGTTTCAATTTTAGATAATATTGATTGACTCCCTGCTATGAAATGTGAGGATGTTAGTAATTTCATACATCTCTCCATTTTCCCTTGTGATTTTCCTCATTCTTATATTATTTTCACACTGTGATAGTTTACATAACGGTTATGTTATGCTTGGTAACCATAATTCTGACAATTGCTTAATATCAGTCCTATGTAAAAGGATTCTCTGCTCCTTCTCCATTGTTTGACCAAAGATTCTCCATTCTTGAGGTTTTAGTTCTGTAGAGTCCTATTTGTCTGGATTTCATTCCAAGCGGTTTTTAACAAGAGGGCTCATGGGTGCTGGTTTTTCTGAACCATTTCACACTTTCTCTGCCACCTCTTTGCTGGCATGATATCTTGAATGGATTTCATGTGAGTCTCACATTCTTTCCTTAAGAATATTGTACTCATTGCTCCATTACTGTCTGGCTTTCAGTGTCACTGCAGAGATGTGTAACCCTATTTTGTAGGTTACTTGTCTTTTCTTCCTGAGTGTCTGCATTATGTTTTCTTTATCCTTGAAGTATTGATGACAAGTCTTGTGGAACTCTTGAAGAAAAATCCAGTGTTATTCTATTGATCCCATAGAGAAGGTGTGCATCAGTATATATGACTTGGGAACCTGCTATTTGTTTTTCACTGTGAAACCTACAGAAAAATCACGAGAGCTGCCATTTATTGCCTCTTCTGTGCCTAACTCAGTACCATTCTAGGTGTTCTAGGAACACTATCTCAATTCTCCCACAAACCTTTGGAGTAGGGGTTATTATCCCCATTTTATGGATGAGAAAACTGAGCTTCGGTAATAATAGGTAACTCACCAAGGATTGCATAGCTGCTAAGTAAAGCTCAGGTAAAAATATATATATTTCACTTTTGCTTTATTCGTGTCCTGGTTTTGGTATTGTACCCTAGTTATATAAAATGTCATCATTGGCAACAGGTGGCTGAGATGTACACAAGACTCTATGAACTATTTCACAACTACCTGTGATTATATGATTATGTCAAAATAAAAACTTAAAAGAAAAAAACAAAACAATGCATTCACCAACTGATACCTGAGACTGATCTAGAATGATATTGAGAGCCATGGTGGAAACAGATGGAAAGCACATAGGTAAAATGAGACACAAATTATACATAATGACACCCCCTGCATTGGGGACTAGCAGAGAGATGCAACATAGGGAAGAGCAAAGGGTTTAGCATTTGGCAGGTAGGGGCCCAATGTCTCAGAGAGTAGTTGTTAAAGTGACTTTATCCAGTATATCAGTCAGTTAGTGCCACAGTAATACTATGTAACAAATTTCCCTGAAACTCAGGGGCTTAAGATAAAATTATTCTAACACTTATGAGTTTCAAGACCAGCTATAGTTCTCCTGAACGAAATTGGACTCTATGCTCTGGGTTCCAGCTTCCAGGCTGCAAATTGGGTTAAGCTGTGTTGCATGTCTTATTTGGGGCCCAGACTAGACGGGTATGTGTTTCTCCTGGCAGAAGTTCATAGCTTCCAAAGGGAATGCATGATACCCCTTAAGTCCAAGGTTCAGAATCATTTGTACACTGTCACCTCTGTCCACTTGCATGGTTTAAAGAAAGTCACATAGCTATGGTCTGGGGAAGTATACTCCGCCATGGAGGTTTGGGTGGTGGGCTGTGGTGAGGCAGGGAAAAGAATGAATATTTGCTGAACAGTGATCAAATCAACCAGCCCTAAGATTCATAAACTTGTGGTATAAGGAGACTTTCCAGTTAAAAATAATATTTAAGGATTTTTACCATTTTTTTGAAAGCTTCTTTTGAGCCAAGTATCATGTTATGCAATTTGCAAACACAATCTCATTTAATTCTCCTAGCGACCCAATATGATGACATTATTATTATTTCATTTTCCAGGTTGAAAACCCTGAAGCTCAGACAAGTCTTGACCAAGGTCATAGAGTAAGCCAGTAAGTGGTAGGGCCCTAATTCAGATCAAGACTGGGGCTTGTTTTCAACCAGCAACAGAAAACAACAAGACCTTTAATATTTATATTTAATATTTATTAGATTACTTTTTGCCTGTAAATTACCTGAATCCTTATACCAGAGAATACAATTTTGAACTTATGACTACTTAGTCTTCATCAAAATATCTTATTAGATTACTTTGTACAGGAAATTAAAAAATATATATCTTATGTGTGTAAATTACCTGAATCCTTATACCAGGAAATACAGTTTCGAATTTACGGCTACTTAGTCTTCATCGAAATATCTGTTGAAAGAAATGGTTTTTAGGGAGAATTACATGAAGAACATGCCAGCTCTCTGTTCTTTCAAATATTCTGAAATCAGTGAGGTCAAATCCGATCAAGGGTGAGCTAGGCTGTAGATCTGATTTTTCTGACTATTCCAAGAATTGCTCATGTCACGTTGAACTTTGGTGGGTGCCATTGGTTTAGATTAAGGTTAGTTCTATCAAGTGGTCTACAGAAATTCATTGTAGTGTTTACTGTGAAGCTGTTCTGGAAAATGCTGTTGCTTCCATTACCCATGGTGTGCTGGGGAGAACTTTTTGTAAGGTCTTAGTACTAAGAATAGTACTTTTCCTACTATTGCACTAAAAGTACAATTGAATTAGTTTTATTTTTAGCCTGTGGACATTGTGAACTTTGTTGTGACGTAGGTTCTGTTGAGTAACCTCCGTAAGGTTATACAGGCTTAAAAGTGGCAGAACTGGGATTTGAACTCAGGCAGTCTAGCTCCAGGGTCTGTATTCTTAAACACCAGGCCATTAAAGTGAATATGTAGGTTATTTTATGTACCCAAACCATGGTGGGCAGACTTCTAAGACGGCCCTCAGTGATTCCTACCTCCTGATATTTATGCCCTTGTGTAACCTGCCCCACCTCCCCACCAAACCTTGAGTGTGGATTGACTTAGTGACTTGCTTTTTACCAATAGAATATGATAAAAGTGGTGAGATGTCATCCTGTTGATTAGGATGCAAAGGGCTATAATATTTATCTGGCTAGCAGACTTTGCCACTATTGATGACTTTGAGACTCAGTCTTATTGCCTGCGAGGAACTGAGTCCTGCTAATGATCACACAAACTCAGAATCAGGTCATTCCTCAGTCAAGTCTTCATATGGGATCACAAATCTTGGGCTGATGCTTAGTGAGATAATAAGTGTGCATTGTTTTAAGTTGCTAACTTTTGGGGTAACTTGTTACACAGCAATAGCTAACCGACATATCCAACTTTAGTCTTATTCCTACTTTTACTTTTTGATCCTAATGGTGCTTTTCTTCCTTCTTGTCGTGGGTTGTGTTCCACTCTTCATGCAGTGGCCTCTTCTGGGAAAGTGGCAAATATAGATAGGCAAACAAGAAGTGGATTTTGGATTAGGACCCAGGACTCTCTGACTCCCAAGTCCATGCTAGTTTCATAGAGGCTAATTGAGGAATAATGACTAATTCTTGAAATCATATCTGTGCTACATTGCAGCATAGGTGGAGTGGTGAGAATTAAAGTAGGCTCCAAATTATAGAAAATGAAGGGAAGTTTGGACTTAATATGTTGAAAATAGAAATTTGTTAATGAGTTTTAATGCAGTAGATAAGAGACACATTTCAGGAAGTTCCTAATGAGAATGAAGAAAACGCTTCTATTAGTTATCTACTACTGTGGAACAAATCACCCCAAACCTAGTGGCTTAAAGCTACAATAATCTATTATCATTTTTCAAGGTTTCTATTGGTCAGGAATTCAGTAGTAGCTCAATGTGACAGTTCTGGCTTGTGGTTGCTCCTAAGTTGTCAGTCAGGTGTCATCTGGGGCTGCAATCATATAAAGGCTTGACTGGGGCCGAGGAATACATTTCTAAGATGGCACCCTCACAACTTGGTGTTGGCAACCTGGTTCCTTTCTATGTGGGCTCTCCACATGGATGCCTGAGTGTCCTCATGACATGGTGCCTGGCTACCCTCAGAGCAAGCTTTGGAATCCCCATAAGGGATTTATGTAACTCCTTAGAGAGAAATCCATAGGTTAAATTGGCCATGTTTAACTAGAAGTTAAATCCTATTTTAAAAATCTCCTTATATCACATCCATATAATGCAGATACTTTATTTAATCAGTGAAGAAATTTGTTGAAACATATTATATTCTTGCTGTGAAGTAGAGAAAACAATTTAAGTTGTGGTTTTTCATTGTATATGTATTATCTGCTACAGATATTCACTATTTATTGGTCTTTACACTGCTTTTGTGATGCTAATAAACACTACAATTTTTATTAGAAATTGAAATAATAAGCAGCAGGTGTGCATCATAAGAGATTTTTTTTTTCCCCTCCCCGCCCCCCCCCACACACAAATTTCTCTAGAGGTATGAGATGAGGTATGAAATCAAACCGAAGAGGTATTACGCGTCTGGTGAAATAAAACTTAACAACACTACAGCAGAACTCTTATATAATTATATTTTCCTCTTGGGGATTTTAGGATTTCCCTGAATACTTTAAATGATCATTATCATTATATTGTTCTGCATGCATAGTGTTTTTCTGAAATTATTTGATGAGGAATAAAAATGATTACCAGGCTGGCCACATAAAAATTCTATGAAGAAAAATCACGACAAATTCCATTAGGAAAAGCATCGTTAGGATGAAAAAGTAAAAGTAGGAATGAGACTAAAGTTGGATATGTCAGGGAAGTAATTATTATGCAAAGATTTAGCATCTTCTTGACAAGGTATGGTTATCTTTTCAAAGACTTCATTAACCTCAAATTGGACCGCTCTCCCTAGCCTTTCAAAATGTCTCTAGTATACAGGTGGCCATTTGTTCTCTGAAAAGCAACACCTCAGTGATGATTGCTTCTGGGTTTAGCCTGATTTAGCTCCAGAGATACTCAAGGCATCTCTTCAGGGAACGCAGCTCAGATGCTGCCTCTGAAGAGATGGTGTGCAAATATTTCAGAGCTAAGATGGCATATGAATTGCTCCCCAGAAAGCAGAGACCATCAGTGAGTCCTGAAAAGGCTTCCTTGGTCATTTTCCTCTCTCTGAACCTGGAGGTTCATGTTATCCTCATGCGTTGTTATCCTCAGTCCACTACAGTGAAGGAATATGTAATTCCCATTTCATTTTTAAAGACAGGAACATATAATAATCATTTTATTATTGCTTGATTATTAATTTACAAAGGCATTGTTTTATAGCCTCTACAATGCTCTATTAAAAACACTTTAATTGTGGTTTAATACTTATAATATAAAATTTACCATGTTAACCATTTTTAAGTGTGCAGTTCTGTGGCATGAGTTACATTCACATTGTTGTGCAGCCATCATCGCCATCCATCTCAGAGTTCTTCCAGCCTCCAAACTGAAACTCTGTCCCATTAAACAATAAATTCTCATTCCTCTGTCCCCTGAGCCCCTGACAACCACCATTCTACTTTTTACCTCTATGAATTTGTCTACTTTAAGTACCTCACATGAGTAGAAACATACAATATGTGTCATTTTGTGTCTGGTCAATTTCACTTAGCATAATGTCTTTAAGTTGCATCCACGTTGTAGCATGTGCCAGCATTTCCTTCATTTGAAAAGCGAAATAGTCCATTGTATGTCTATATCACATTTTGTTTATCCATTCGTCCCTTCATGGACACTTGGGCTGCTTCTATTTTTTAGCTATTTTGTGAATAAAGCTGTTATCAACATGAGAATACAAATGTCTGTTCAAGTTCCTGCTTTCCATTCTTTTGGGTATGTAACCAGAAGTAGAATTTCTGGATCACATGGTAATTCTATGTTTAATTTTTTGAAGGACCACCATATAGTTTTTCACAGTGGCTGCACCATTTTACATTTCTCCACATCTCATTATTTTGTTATGATAACTTATATGTATTTTCTATGTGTCAGGGAAACTGACAAGGTCAATCTATGTGGATTTTTCTACTTTAAAAAATTGACATAAAAGTTACACACCATAAATTCAATGTCTAAAACAATGGTTTTTAGTATATCTACAAAGTCTTGCTATAATCAATCTAATTCCAGAATATTTCCCTTAGCAGTGACTCACATTCTCCTCTTCTCCCAGCCCCTGGCAACCCTAATCTTTTTGTCTCTATAGATTTGCCTATTCTGGACATTTCATACAAATGGAATCATACAATAT
The DNA here is from genome assembly GCF_029289425.2 of Pan paniscus. NCBI lineage: Eukaryota > Metazoa > Chordata > Mammalia > Primates > Hominidae > Pan > Pan paniscus. The sequence goes on along the minus strand of NC_073272.2, from coordinate 11,005,722 downwards.
ATGTTTTCTTGTGACTGACTTTCTTCATGTAGAGTAATGTTTGTGAGGTTTATTTATGTTGTAGCAAGTATCAATACTTTATTCCTTTTTGTGGGTGAATTATATTCCATTATATGAATAGAACTCATTTTGTCTATCCATTCATCAGCTGATGGATATTTGGTTTGTTTCATGTTTTGGCTATGATAAATAATGTTTCTGTGAATGAATATCCATATATGGGTTTTGTATAGACATGTGTTTCCAATTCTCTTGGATATATATGAATCATATGGTAATTCTGTGTTGCTGTGGACTGAATGGGTCTCGCTAAAATTAATATTTTGAAGCTCCAACCCCCAGTGAGATGGTAATTGGAGGTGGAGCCTTTGGGAGGTAGTTAGGCCATCAGGGTGAAGCCTTCATGAGTGGCATTAATGCCTTTGAAAAGACACTAGAAAGATGCTCTCTCTCTGCCATGTGAAGACACAGCAAGAAGGTGTCTGTCTGCAAACCAGGAGGAGAGCCCTCACTAGAACTTGAGCATGGTGGCACCTTGATCTTGGACTTCCCAACCTCCAGAACTGTGAGAAATAAATGTATGTTTAAGCCACCCAGTCTGTGGTATTGTGTTAGAGCTGCCTGAGCTGACTCAACAACTATGTTTAACATTTTGTGGAACCACCAAACCATTTTCCAAAGTGGCTGCATGATTTTACATTCCTATCGGTAGTATATGATGGTCCTGGTTTCTCCACATCCTCACCAACACTTGTTATTGTCTGTTGTTTCATTATAACCACCTTAGTGGGTATGAAATGCTGTCTCATTGTGGTTTTGATTTGTCTTTCCCTGATTACTAATGATGATGAGCATCTTTTCATGCACTTAATGGCAATTTGTACATCAGTGGCAATTTGTAGAAAATGTCTTTTCAAATCCCTTGCCCACTTTTAATTGGACTATTTGCCTTTTAATTGTTGAATGGTGCCTGAATTATTAGATCCTCACTAAATGAGGATGGCACTGGTCTTGTCCCATTTGTGTAGACGAGAAGAGCTGAAACTTAGAGAGGCTGGCAGGTAGGAGAGCTGGAATTCCACCCCAGGTTTGCAACATGCCAGCGCCTGAACTCCTAACCACCAGGCTACACTGCTTCTATCTTGGGCTTCTGCTGCTGTGAGATGTTCACAGGACTGTTGTGTGCCAATGCAGTCCCAACAGCACAATTTTTTTCCATTGAGTAGTACTTAGGGATTATCTTCAGGATCTACTTTTACCGGATTCATTGGATGGGCTGAATAGCTGAACTTCTGTTCTTAAAATACTCAAATCATCAAATTGACAAAAGTTTCCATTCCCCTTCGGCTGTGCTAGTATCAAAGCAGAGTTTGTATGTGGCTTCTTTCAGAGTCGGTAGTGGCAGATGCTTGTCGGTACGTGTGAGAACATTCAGCTGCTCAGAAGCCTAAAGGATAGCCTGCCCTGGGGTCAGACCATTCTTCTTAAGGGTCCATTCATCTATAACCTTGATTTTCAGACTTTTGTGTGTTTGGCAAGTTATTTATCTCTTTTAAGTGCAACTGAATTCTTGTCTCAAAGTTAAGATCCTTGTGAGTGCTGTGTAGATGCTTAATATTTGTTGGAAAAAAACCAAACTTACAGGGTTGGCTAACGCCATTCTTTTCAAACTGGGTGCACTTGAATCACCCAGAAAACTTGTTAAAAGAGATAATTGAGTACCACCCCAGAAATTCTAATTGGGCAGGTCTGAGGTGGGGCTCCTGAAGATGTATGTCTCTTACATGCTCCTGGGTGTTGCTGATGGACCAGTTTATGGGCCACACTTTGAACAGAACCAAGCAAGTGGTCAGTTTCCTGAGGCTTACTGTATTAGCTCCAATATCCTGCCTGGCTTCGAGTATATGCAAAAGTTGGTTCCACCTCTTTCACACAGCCTCCACCCTCATTACTTGAAAAAAGTTTCCTATTTACTAAGGCCAGGCATTTTACTGTCTTTTGAACAGAAATGGACCCATGCATGAAACTGTTTCTTTCCCTTGTGTTTCCCCTTCCCTAGGCTCTGTATGTGTGGCAGAATTCTAAGATGGTCCTCAATATTTTGCCCCGTGCTGTGCACACCCCATATAACCCACTCCCCTTGAGTGTGAACAGAACCTGGGATCGAAGTCACTCCTGTGATTAGGTGACTAATTCTGTTCACATAGAGTCAATCAAAAGGACGATGACCTAGGTGGATCTGACCTAATCAGGTGACAGCTTAAAAGGAACTGGCTACTCCCTGAGGTCAGAGTGGTGGGAAGGGTGAGGAGGCTTGCGGAGGGGACCACATGGCAAGGAACTGTGGGCAGCTTCTAGGATCTGTGAGAAGCTCCCAGCTGACAGCCAGCAAGAGATGGGGCCTCAGTACTGCAACCACAAAGATCTGAATTCTGCCAACAGCCATGTAAGCTTAAAAGAGGACTATGAACCTTAGATGAGACCATAGCCCAGCTGACACCTTGCTTGTGGCTTGGTGAGACCCTGAGCAGAGGACTCAGATAACCTGACCCACGGAAATTGTAAGATAATCAATCTGTGCTGTGCGATGTCACTATGTGGTGATTTGTTACACAGCAATAGAAAACTAGCACAGTATGGAGCACTCTTACTTTGCTACCCCACACTCCAAATGCCTGTGCCTCATCATGCTCCTCAACCTAGGGGCAGACCCACACTTGAATAACCAAAAACACCCATGGACTGGTGCCCTCATTAAAAAACGTCATCATGCTGTGTCCATTTTTAGCACCAAAAACAACTTTTAGAAGCTTTGCAATTGCAGTTTTTCTTTCTTTTGGCCCAGGTTAACTTTTAAAAATAGACACATAATGTTTTTATGCATTTATGGGGTTCATCCCATCTTGGGTATGTCAAGGGGAGGGGATCATGTATCATTGCAGGATAGGTGGTTGGAATTTGGGGCCATCTTAGACTGTTCATCACAATTGTGAGGCAGAACAGCCCATCCCTGGCAGCACTTCTTGGTACTTCTTGACATGGAAGCCCCTGGGAGTTCTGCTCTGATGCGATGTGCAATTCATAAGCGACGGGAAGGTCACAACCTATGGAGTCCACCAATATCTCCACCAATCTGCATGCAGCACTAAGCAATTGGCCAATGCTGGGATCCACTCAGTGATTTTTCTTCTAACCCATTTAAGAGGCAAAATAAATATAGCTTAATTTTCCAGTTCAAAATGTATTTGGAGAAAACCCCAAGCCCTTTTTCTGTGCATGCTCAATGCAGTGACCCACCTTGAGTAAAGAGGAAGGAAAGGACAGTTTTAGCAGGAGGAAGAGGTGAAGAGAGGGCATTGCAGGAACAATTCCATTCCAACAACACCTGCGTTTGATTGGCCAAAGAGTCTTCCTGTTGGGGCAAATGCTGCTTTGAAGAGGCTAGTATTGGGGTTCACTTCCCTCGAGATCATCTCAGGGTCTACCTGCAGATGATAGTATGAGCAGTAGCAACTAAAACATGTCTGACACTTCCATACATCGCTAGCAGCTGGGGCTTGGGGCCCTTGGAAAATGGTAATGGCAGACTATAGGGAGGAGAGAAGAGAGGAAGTGAAGCCATGGTTATTTCCTTTTTGGGGGGGAGACGGAGTTGTGCTCTGTCATCCAGGCTGGAGTGCGGTGGCACGATCTTGGCTCACTGTAACCTCTGTCTTCTAGGTTTAAGCAATTCTTCTGCCTCAGCCCCCCAAGTAGCTAGGACTACAAGCAGGTGCCACCATGTCCAGCTAATTTTTTGTATTTTTAGTAGAGACGGAATTTCACCATGTTGGCTGGGCTGGTCTCGAACTCCTGACCTCAAATGATCTGCCCCCATCGGCCTCCCAAAGTGCTAGGATTACAGGCGTGAGCCACTGTGCCCGGCCAGTTATTTCATAAGATAGCTGTGCGTTTTACCTTTGCCAAGAGCTGCCCATTCCATCCAGCCTCTTAGATCAGTGAATGTGTTCTCCAAGTAGGTGAGGATGTAGAAAAGATTTTCTTTCTCCAATCCAATAGACATAAATCTCAGAGACCCTCCCAAACAGACAAATCATATTGTGTGTGTTCCCAATGAAATATGCCTCAGAAAACTGCCTTCGCTCTTCACTCAGCTCCACACTCAGGGATACTCTCCCATTTCTGATTAAGGTGAGGAAACAGCATTCAACAAGCAGGCACTGAGCGTCTTTGGTGCTGAATGGGATGCTAGGGTTGGGCTACACTTTGAATAAGGCTTAGATCGACTCTACCCTCAAGGGGCTACACATGTTTCAGGATTTCTTGAGACAGAGATGAACAAAAGCCCTGGGAGCCCAGGGGAAGGAACATTGAACATTTCTAGGGGAGATGAGGAATGATGTTGCTAACATCTCTCTGGTCACCTGCTAATATTTTAAAGTGAGGATTATATATAGGTGTTGGCTTAACAGCCCTAAAGAGCTGAAAGCAACAAACACATGAAACTTAAGTCCTCTGGTAAGAATCTGGCTCATTCTGCAGCTTTAGTCTTTGTGTCTGAAGAGACCTTTCCTGTGGCAACTTGCATTTATGGAATAGAGATTGAAAGAAGGATCCGAAAAGCACCAGATCTGAAGGTTAAGAACCACTTCAAGTGATCTTTTTAAGACTTTAGGCAAACTTAGGTTCACAAGTGACAGCCCTGCTTACTGCCTGTTTCTGTATGGCCCACAGGCTAAGAATGGTTTTGGCATTTTAAAATGGTTGGAAAAAATCAGAAGATAATATTTCCTGAAATGTGAAAATTATATAAAAGTCACATTTCAGTGTCCAAAAATGAAGATTTATTCGACCCCAGCCATAGCCACATGTTTACATATGGCTTGTATTTGGGCTACAGCAGCAGAGTCAGTAGCTGCCACAGAGACTGTGTGGCCTGCACAACCTGAAATATTTACTGTTTGGGCTTTACAGAAGGACCTGCCCTGGGTAATGGGGTGAAATAAGTGGAACAAAAACATACACAACTTGGAAAATAAGTAGAACACGACATTCTGCCAATCTGTAAAGTAAGTTGAACAAAAACATACACAACTGAGTGTGGGTTGCAAAGGCTGGTTAGGAGCTGGTTATAAAAGGGTTGGCAAGAGGCCGAAAAGTGTGGGTATATTTAAAATCAAATCAGTTTCAACATTTACATCTCTTGATGGCAATTCAAGTGCAGGAAATAAATGAATTGAACAAAACCAGAGTGTTTCTCATTCTGGCAAGAGCTGAGGGCAGTTGGGTCCATTGAACCTGTTACATCTAAGCCCGAGTCTTCCAGAAAATTCTTATTGAGATGACTAAGGAATAGTCCACGTGTTTGAAAGAAACATTGAGATTCAGTTTCACCCTGAAAACAAATTGACTTGGGTGCTGAACCACTTGAAAGTTGTCAAGATCTATTTTTCCCCCTTTTCCTCTTACTCTCTTGCCTTTTTATCTTGATCAATCTGCCTGCATTCCGATTGATTCATGTCATTGACAAATATTTATTGATCATCCGGTGTTTGCTAGTCACTGTTATAAGCATTTGCAATTTACCAGTGAACAACCAGCTCAAAATTATAGTCTAATAGGAGTGTTGAAAAATCCGCAAAATAAATATGTGAAAGATACAGCATGTTAGATAGTAAAGAGAGGCAAGAGGAAAAGTCCAGGTTGTTCAGGCTGGGAGATGTCGCAGTTTTAGACAGAGTGCCTGTTGGTGATAGAAGCTCCTAAGAGAGGTCTTATTGGCTGGTTTGGAGGATCAATACTAGCATCAGCAAACATCAGTGGGTACCTGGGTGTCCCCAGGTAAGCCAGCATCAGCTCTAACCACAGGGGAAAATACGAGGCGGAAATGTCCAGAAAGCATTGGGAAAGCTTTTAAATTTCTACCCCACTAGTTTCAAATTCAAGATAATTCTTGAAGCCTACCAGAAACATAACTTGTCAAGTAAATTAACGTGATCGAATGAATCCAGACAGTAGTCAAACACCAATGGAATGGACACAGCCTGGCTATGGGAGGTATTTCTGCTTTCCCTACTGTTGTCTGATGGTGTGTCTTCCTTGGGGGGCTTTTAGTACTCTAGCCTCAGATGGAGCTTGCTGGAGCCACACCTTACATTTACCTAGAACCCCAGAAATGGGATTTTGATGGATTTAAATAACATACCCTTAGCAGATTTGGTGAATAATACTCTGAAATCCTGCAAAACTGATCTTCCTCAGATACTTTTTGTTAACCTCTTTTGTATTGGTTAGTACACTCAATCATCATCTTAAAGTAATAGATCAAATTAAGATTGAATTAGCTTTGTCTCTGCCCAGAAAGTAATTTTCTGAGTTTATATGCTAAATTTCTTTTTTCTTTTTTTTTTTTTTTTGAGGTGGAGTCTCACTCTGTCACCCAGGCTGGAGTGCAGTGGGGCGATCTCAGCTCACTGCAAGCTCTGCCTCCCGGGTTCACACCATTCTCCTGCCTCAGCCTCCCAAGTAGCTGGGACTACAGGCGCCCGCCACCACACCTGGCTAATTTTTTGTATTTTTAGTAGAGACGGGGTTTCACCGTGTTAGCCAGGATGGTCTCGATCTCCTGACCTTGTGATCCGCCCGCCTCGGCCTCCCAAAGTGCTGGGATTACAGGCGTGAGCCACTGTGCCCGGCTTTATATGCTAAATTTCATTGTTTAGAATCATTTTGGATATGTGGTATGTTCAGTATCAATACACACACATTAACATATCTTTTTTTTTTTTTGGAAACAGGGTCTCTCTCTGTCACCCAGGCTGGAGGGCAGTGGTGCGATCTCGGCTCACTGCAATCTCCGCCTCCCGGGTTCAAGCGATTCTCATGACTCAGCCTCCTCAGCAGCTGGGACTATATGCACATGCCACCATGCCCTGCCAATTTTTTGTATTTTTAGTAGAGATGGGGTTTCACCATGTTGGCCAGGCTAACATATCTATATAAATGAAATAATATATGAAAGATACATAAACTATAACTATATTTAATGTATTATATGTATATTTGTATATGATAAACATACAGTTACATGTATATATTATCCAGTTCCATGCAGATAACCAGATAACATATTTTCTATATATCCGTTTACAACCATATAACATATATTATATATAATTGTATATTACATGTATGTATATTTATATATAATATGTATAATAGAAATATGCTTTATATATTTTATACCTATAAAATAGCTGTTACATATTATAAGTATTCTGTATAAATATCCATATTTTAGTATATCACTATATATAATGTATAAGTATGTATCAAACCATATCTTTATTAAATATGGGGTGGTGGAGCAGATATATAATGAGGCTACATTTAGATCTTTATGCGTAGCATCTCCCTGGTTAGTTTTGAAGTTTTTTTTTTTTTCAGCTGAGTAGGAAACGAGTTTAATTTGTTTCTGGAAAGGAGTTGACGTAATTTGAATAAAAAATAAACAGACTTTCCCATTAGGTTTGAAATGTAATTTGTAATGTAAATGTTGGAGAAAATGGTTATTTTTCTTTTCCAGGAACCTAAACCATTTTTGGAAGGGCTCTGTTCTCTTTGGAAAAATAATAGCGATAGCACAGTCATTCAAAGGGAAGATAAAGTTCAAAATCAGCTAGTTCCAAAGATACCAACATCCCCGGGGAAGTGGCAGAGGCGGTGGGGAGGGTCAGGGTGCGCTGTCTCCTCCGGGCTGCACCTCGGTGCCTTTTACAAATCACAAAGGGCAGAACGCCCTCGCAGACATTTTTGCTCTAGGGCCAGAACTGAAACAGAAAGGGAGAGAAGAATATCATAATTGGACGAAGCCTCTTCTTTTTTCCCTGAGTTCTAGGTGTGTATAATACTATATTGAAAATTTAAAATTTTCAGTATCATTAGGACATAGAGATCATTGATTTTTTTCTTCCCAACTTTGTTACATTTCCTCAGTGTAAATGAAAATCACCTGAAAATTCATCAGCTCTTTTCCACTTATTACCTCACGTTATTTCATTACTGCCCCAGTTTCTTGGCCAGCCCGGAATCATCTAGGGGAGCCTGGCTCCCCCTCCTTGCCTGACTAAACATGGTGATCTTATGGTTTTGGGTGTGCCCTGGGCACCAAGATGTTTTAAAGCCCTCAGGGTGATTCTGACATTCTAGCATTCTCACTTTGTAGGGGAATTATATAATCCTTCAAGACATCTCAGAGCCTCAGCAAACTGCATTTAGCCTTGGCGATTCTCATCACACTGATTAAAAGAAGCGACTCCCCTTTCTTGAATGACAAAGCAATCAGCACCTGTGTTAATTAACATGTATTGTTTGGGCATGTGTTTTCTACTGAGAGTCCAAGACTTGCTAAAACCATGGAGCGTGCATTTGTGATACTGCAGTTGAGAGAAATAAGACGATTTACCAGAGCTAAGAGATGAGGTAGTTACTGCTTTTACTGTTTCCTTCCCTTGCAATTTCAGGTTTGGGCCCCTGGCACCTTTGATTAAAGGAGAGAAGAAGCCACGCAGCAAGGGTAGTCCTAGGATGCTGTTCGCATCGTCCAGAATATTGATGAAGTCGGCTGGAGTGGGAACCCACGGTGTGGGGCAGATACAGAAATGGGCTCAGGCATCAGATAATTCAGCCAGATATGACTGACACCTTAGAAAAGACCTCGTCTATATGCTGGCTTCTCCGTCTCATCCATAAAGCGAAGCAGAGAGCCCCCGCCTCAAGACTTAAATGAGCTCATAAACAAAAGCACTCCGCAGGGTCTGGGGCATATGGCAGCTGCTCAGTAAATGAAAAAATATTTATTACTACTTTGGAGCAGCCGTTTATTTTTTCAGGCAGTGACAAAGTATCTTTTAGAATGCAAAGATCTTTTTCTTTTTTTCTTCTTTCTCTTCCAAAAGAAGAAGGTGAAAATGTGGAGGTGAATGTCTTTAAAAGTGACATTCACACCTAAGTGTGAAGTCTAGGTGTTAACCTGAGTGAGAAATCTTCAAAGAACAGAATAAGTTCACATGGAGCTCTGTCGCCTGCCCAGAGCACAGGGTTCCCTGCTCGGTGTTCCTCCTGGTGTTTCTTGTATCATGAACTTGGTGCTGGTTATTTCTTTACTTCTCAAACTCCCATGGATCATCCTTTCTCTGTATTGCTCTTTCTCCATGGATTGGACATTGCTAGAGACTGAATGTGTGTCTCTCCAAAATTCATGTTGAAATCTAACCCCCAAGGTGATGGTGTCAGGAGGTGGGCCTTTGGGAGCTGCTGAGGTCATGAGGGTGGAGCGTTGTGAACGAGATGAGTACCCAGAGAGCTCCCTTGCCCTTCCACCCTGTGAGGACACAGCGAGGGTGCACTATGGCTCCACCACGCATCTATGAACCAGGAAGTGAGTCCTCACCAGACACAATATCTGCTGGTGCCTTGATCTTAGGGTTCCAGCCCCAAGAACTGTGAGCGATTAATGTCTGTTGTTAGTCTATGGTGTTTTGTTAGAGCAGCCTGAATGGACTAAGACAGAAATTATTTGCAACTCTTCATTTTGCTGTAGCTGCTATTACTTTTGTTATTTCTTTACCCTTTTTTTTTTCTCCTTTAATTGCTCTCCGATGGATGAAACTTGGTCAGGACTGGACCCAGAGTAACAGACCCTGGACCTCAGCCTTGTCCTGCCTGAGTGTAAAGCAGAGGCTCTTCTCATCAGTGACCCCTTGGTGCTTCCTGTTATTTACAACCTGAAGCCGCCAGTGTCATATGAAAGCAGTGTCGTTGTATTTATGAAGAATTCTTTAGGGATCTCCTTCAGGGCAGCCAAAGGACACTGCAAGGTTAAGTCAGCATTTGGGGGAACAACATTTTCTATCCTTCTGAATATCTGTTTGACATCTGCTTTTCTGGGATCTCAAAATTTGAAGCAACTGGGAAAGTTTTAGGCAGAGGCATATCTATAGCTAGGGAACTGGTCAGGAAATCACTTGGTTTAAGAATTGGGTCCCTAAGATCTCCTGAACTGTCTGTCACTCTTAGATGGTGGAGGAGACCTAGAACAGAGAACAGGAAAGGATGAATGTATTGTATGGTTGTCTCAATTCTGAACGAGTCTTCCCTTTTAGTGGAACCCATTTGGGCACATACATGATTCCTTGCACTCTACGTGTATATTTTCAGAGTATTTCTCACCTGTTAAGATCATTTCCTAATATGTGTAATATGCTTCACAGGATGGTCTCGTAAAATGATAGCACTGTGTCTATTTGTTAATAGCAAACCCAGGAGTGACTCAGCTTTGCTTCATTTCTGGAGTATGTCAACCGGAGTAAAAACTTGGCCATGAACACTGATGACCTTTATCTTTGCATCAGCAAGTTCTAGATGAACAAAATCATCTATTATCTCCATCACCTAAAGATATTGACTGCTAACATTTTAGTGAATCTGTTTCCAATCTTTGAATTTTAAAAAATCTGCATTCTAAGGTTGTGATTACACTGAATATACAGTTCTGTATTCTGAATTTTAAGTTTAATATTATAATGTCTTTCTTCATATTTTTACATATTCATTTCAAACAGTATATTTAATGGCAACATCATTTCTTAAATATTTTATTCTACCTTTCCCCTTAATATTTCCTTCTGTTCTGTGTCTGCTTCAAGGATTCAGTAAATTATGACTTATAAAGTTAATGCATATTAAATAGGATTTTGGCTAATGTGGTCTGTATTTTTGTGATCTAGCTGGATCATAATGGTACCAGAAATAAAATACAGTACCTTGGAGATATTGCATATTCAGTTCCAGACACCACAATAAAGTGAATAGCCCAACAAAGTGAGTCACACGAACTTTTTGGTTTCCCAGTGCATATAAAAGTTATGTTTACCTTATACTATAGTCTATTAAGAGTGCAACTGCATTCTGTATGAAAATACAATGTCATTACCTTAATTAAAAAATAATTTATTGCTAAAAATGCTAATGGTCATCTGAGCCTTCAGCAAGTCATCATTTTTTTTTTTTACTGGTGGAGGGTCTTGCTTTTACGTTGATGACTGCTGACTGATCAGAGGGGTGGTTGCAGGAGGCTGGGGTGGCTGTGGCAATTTCTTAAAATAAGACAACAATGCATTTCACTGCATCAGTTGACGCTACTTTCATGAAAGATTTTTCTGTAACATATGATGCTACTTGACAGCGTTTCACCCGCAGCAGAACTTCTTTTAAAATTGGAGTCAATCCTCTCAAATCTTGCCTCTGCTTTATCACCTAAGTTCATGTAATAGTCTAAATCCTTTGTTGTCATTTCTACAATGTTCACAGCATCTTTACCAGGAGTAGAGTGCATCTCATAAAACCACTTTCTCTACTCATCCATAAGAAGCAACTTCTCATCCATCCAGATTTGATCATGAGGCTGCAGCAATTCAGTCCCACCTTTAGGCCCCACTTCTAATTCTAGTTCTCTTGCTATTTCCACCACATCTGCAGTTACTTCCTTCACTGACATCTTGAACCCCTTGAATTCATCCATGAGGGATGGAATCAAAGTCTTCCAAACTCCTGTTAATGTTGGTATTTTGACTTCCTCCCATGAATCACGAATGTTCTTAATGATATCTAGAATGGCTAATCTTTTCCAGCAGGTTTTCAATTAACTTTGCCTAGATCCATCAGAGGAATCACTATCTATGGCAGCTATATCCTTATGAAATGTACTTCTTAAATGATAGGACTTCAAAGTCAAAATGTCTCCTTGATCCATGGGCTGCAGAATGGATGTTGTGTTAGCAGGCGTGAAAACAACACTAACCTTGTACATCTCCATCAGAACTCTTGCATGACCAGGTGCATTATCAATTAGCAATCATATTTTGAAAAGAATCTTTTTTCTTTTTTTAAGCAGCAGGTTTCAACAATGGGCTTAAAATATTCAGTAAACCATGCTGTAAACAGATGTGCTGTCACCCAGGCTTTGTTGTTCGATTTCTAGAGCACAGGCGGAGTAGATTTAGCATCATTCTTTAGAGCCCTAGGACTTTGGAGATGGCAACTGAGTGTTGGCTTCGATTTAAAGTCACCAGCTGCATTAGCCTCTAGCAAGAGAGTCAGTCTGTCCTTTGAAGTTTTGAGGCCCGGCATTGACTTTTCTGTAGCTATGCAAGTCTAGACGGCATTTCCTCCCAATAGAAAGCTGTTTCATTTACATTGAAAATCTGTCATTTAGTGTAGCCACCTTCATTAGTGATGTTACCCTAGGTCTTGTGGAGAACCTGGAGAACTTGCTGCAGCCTCTCCATCAGCACTTGCTGCAGCACATTGCACTTTTATATTAGGACGATAGCTTCTTTCCTCAAATCTCATGAACCCCTGCTAGCTTCCAGCTTTTCTTCTGCAGCTTCCTCACCTCTTAGCCTTCATAGAATTGAAAAGTTAGGCCCTCGCTCTGGATTAGCTTTGGTTTAAGGGAATGTTGTGACTAGTTTGATCTTCTATCCAGACCACTCAAACTTTCTCCATATCAGCAACAAGGCTGTTTCACTTTCTTATCATTCCTGTGTTCCCTGGAGTAGCACTTTTAATTTCCTTCAAGAACTTTTCCTTTGCATTCACAACTTGGTGTACCGGTCCAAGAGGCCCAGCTTTTGGCCTGTCTCAGCTTTCAACATGCCTTCCTCACTAAGCTTAAGCTTAATTGTTGCTAGCTTTTTATTTAAAGTAAGAGACATGTGATTCTTCCCTTCACATGAACACTTAGATGCCATTGGAGGATTAGTAATTGTCCTAATTTCAACATATTGTTGTGTCTCAGGAAATAGGGAGGGCTGAGGAGAGGGGGAGGGATGGCTGATCTGTGGAGCAATCAGAACACACACACACAACATTATCAATTAAGTTTACCATCTCCTATTGGTGGAGTTCATGGTACCCCAACATAATTACAATAATAACATCAGAGAGCACTGATTACAGATTAGGATAACAGATATAATAGTAATGAAACAGTTTGAATTGAAATACTGTGAGAATTTCCAAAATGTGACACAGAGACACAAAGTGAGCACATGCTGTTGGAAAAATGGTGCCAATAGACTTGCTTGATGCAGGGTTGCCAGAAACCTTCAATTTGTAAAAAATGCAGTATCTGTGAAGTGCAATAGAAAGAGATATATGTGTATATAACTAATTTGTCTAAACAATAACTCACAAATAGTTAATTAGTCCTACAAGTGAGGACATTGGAGGTTTTGTAGTGTGTAGGGCCCTAACAACTCAAGCCAGTGGTTCTCAGACTTGAGTGTGTGCCAGCCTCACCTGGGGAACTTGCTAAATACTGATACGTGGGCACCAGCCCATTATTCTGGTCCTCTTGGTCTAGGGTGGGACCTGAGAATATGCATTTCTAACAAGCTCCCGGTTTGTGCCACTGCTACTGGCCCAAGGACCGCACATTGAGTTGTTCTGATGCATATCATTGAGTCTTCTGGTTCACGATGATAATTTCTGCACACTTATCTAATTTTGCTGATGGTACCTAAAGGAAGGCAAACAAGCTAATAAACTGTAAACATGAGTCTTGGACTGTGTTGGTTATAGTTGGCATCTGTTGTGAAAGGGATCATGCTAATATGAAGTTTTTCTAACAGTAAAAATTGCATTTGAAGTCAGGCATGGTGGCTCCTGCCTGTAATCCCAGTGTTTTGGGAAGCCAAGGCAGAGGATTGCTTGAGGCCAGGAGTTCGAGACAAGCCTGGGCAATATAGTGAGACCGAGACCCCGTCTCTGCAAAAAAAAAAAAAAAAAAAAAAAAAAATTAGCCAGGTGTGGTAGCACATACACACCTGCGGTCCCAGCTACTTGGGAGGCTGAGGTGGGAGAATTGCTTGAGCTCAGAAGTTGGAGGCTGCAGCTATGATTGCACCACTGCACTCCAGCCTGGGCCACAGAGAGAGACCCTGTCTCTAACTGAAAGAAAAAAAAAATTACATTTGAACTTTAAGGCCCCTTTTATACTAATTTCCTGCTTTGCTAAATAGAGGGGTTGAGGCAGAGGTCTCTTTCCTCGACCATTTTTTTTTTTTTGATTTAATGAATAGTATTTCATTCTTAACAGTTCTTCAACTGTCAGCAAAAGATTGCTCTCAAAATACTTTAAGGCACTGAAATAGATGCACACATCAACATGCTGAAATGTCATGAAAAATTATACTGAGAGAAGTATATAAAATAAGATTATTTTTTAAACTGAAAAAATACATAGTAATTAACCAATAAACCAAAATCTGTAACATTAGATATGTATTTCTTTTTTTCTTTTTTTTTGAGATGGAGTCTCGCTTTGTTGACCAGGCTGGAGTGCGGTGGCTGATCTCGGCTCACTGCAACCTCCGCCTCCGGGGCTCAAGTGATTCTCCTGCCTCAGCCTCCTGAGTAGCTGGGACTACAGGCACACAGCACTACGCCCAGCTAATTTTTGTATTTTTAGTAGAGATGGGGTTTCACCATGTTGACCAGGATGGTCTCGATCTCTTGACCTCGTGATCCATCCGCCTCAGCCTCCCAAAGTGCTGGGACTGCAGGCATGAGTCGCCGTGCCTGGCCTAGATATGTATTTCATATCATATCAGCCCTAACGATTATTTTCAAGAAACTGAAGACAGTTTTGATATGTATTTCATTTCATATCAGCCCTAACAATTATTTTCAAGAAACTGAAGACAGTTTCGAAGCAATTGCTTAGGTCAAATTGTATTCCACATCTGAGATGATTATTTTCAAGTTTTCCTTCCCTTAGCAAATTCAGTTTGTTTTCCAAAGTCAACCTGTTTTGATAATTATACACATTTAACTAACAACTTTACAACTTTTAAATTCTCAGGTAAAAAGCTTTACTGGATGATTCTCATTGTAGAAAACCTTTGAGAATATTATTCGCATTAAGGAATGTTTCACAGTTAGAATAATGAAGGTTATTGCTGACAACAGGTCTTTCTCCATAGGACCCTTACTGGGATGTATTCTACAGGTACATACAAAAGAACCTCCCGTGTATCTTCTGGTTAAATAATTATAAACCGGAAAATCTACCAAAGAGGCTTTTCTATGGGTACACAAGAAACATTCTCAATGAGAGACCCCTATATGGAGAATCATATGTTGACTATAATTATGCAAATAAAAATGCTACATGATAGGCCTATACGAAACATTTTCTTAGATTCCTGAACATGTATTAACAATCATCCTGTTATTTTCTATATCAGAAAGATAAGCTCATTGATTTTACCATTGCCTCGTTTTTTGTTTTTTTGGTAAGAACATTATTTTTGTCGACCATTTGTAATCCAAATTCAATTCTTACTTCTTTTTGCCATCCCAGCTAGGATCATTGACTCTTTCTTTGGTTGCTTTCTGGTAGGTCACACCTAAGCATAAGACAGAAAGTCTGTCCCTGTTGAACATCAGCGTCCCCTTGCTTCACTGCGTGCAAAACTTCTCTGCTTTGGGGATTATGTAGGAGAGAATCTGAAGCTGGATGTGGACCACACCGGTTCCCCGCACAGCAGCTGTGGGCTCAAGAGAATGAAAAACAGTGTTTCAAAAGTGAATTATGCAAATGTGATGTGGATTTTGGCCGGTAGGGGGGTCCGATTATCCCCAAAAGCAGAATGCAAATCACTAGGTGGTTCACAGTCGTTTTCCGTTCTGGGCACAATGGCCTTTCTAGTACAAAACGTGCCACTAGCAATTGATGCTGCAGAGAAACAAGCAAATCTACCATACGCAAACGCCATATTTCAGAAGCCTTTTTAGGGTGTTCTCTCCTATGGTAAAATGTAGGCTGCCTACATGGAGGAGTGATGTGTTCCAGGGCCCCTGAAGATATGAAAACCGTGGGCAGTTTCCCACTCTGCTGGTGGATTCCCTTTTATGTTTTCAGGCAGAAAGCTCCATGGAACTGAACATCATTATTTTTTATTTTGTCTTCATCACACAAGGGGTTCTTTCAGGAAAACGACTTCCAGTTTGATGGGCAGGACGGATCTTTGTATTTCTCCAGAGTCTTCTGTGCACGAACGACAAAATAGCACCTTATAAAACACACCTAGTGAAAATGGGCATTTTGTTTCACGAGGCAAACTTTGTGGACTACTCTGTTTGGCACAGGCCAACTGTGAAAACACAGCAAAAATTCAGCCCTATTCAGTCAGTATTTCTGACTTGCTTGGAATCACATAACATCCTTGGAAAATGAGTGGCCAGTGTGACAGAGGAGAAAACTGCCCAGGGAAGATGTTTATTTCATTTGAAGAAAGAGGGGAAGAAAGATTGTGCCCTGGTTCTTTTGAGATGCTAGAATCATCTGTGCTTAAGAGAAAAAAAAAAAAAAAGGTTGTTTCCCTAGCAACAACACATAAGAGGAAATGCTCATAAATTTTCTTCACCTACTCTTTTTTAAAATGCAGTGAAGCAGATGGTTTGGATGTTGCAGGTATTCCACATTCTAATTTACTCAGTGTCGATAGAAGGAGCATAAATATTGAAAGGTGTGCGCTCCGCAGTTTGCAAAACTATAGCCTGAGAACTATTTCAAAGGTGAGAGCTTTCCAATATCCAGCTTCTTTATCAATAACCCAAACAGGATGTTGGCAAGGAAATAGCATCTGAAGACCCAAACCTTTGGCATGTAAGAAGGAGACAGGAAGGGGAAAAAATTCAGCCTGGTTGGGTAACACAGAATAAAAGAAAGCAATGCTCTTGGAAGGATAGCTAGGGAGAAACAAGGGCCCACTGTCAACCCGTGGGTATCAGCAGGAAATATTCACCAAATCTGTTGACTTTATATGGCCATTCAGTTTAGTATTCCACTATGTAGTCTACCTACAGGTGCTTATCGCTTGTCAAGCCTCTGACTACGCCTTCACCAGCATGATGGGTTTTCTTTTCCCAAGCCACCTCTGTCCATAGTGGAGATGAGTCTCTTGATTTTTATCACTGAAGCCGCCTTACCCATGTGCATAGAAGTGCGTGAGAAGGTAGGAGAACCTTGAATTTCCGATAGGAAAGGGCTCAGGTATGAGAATTCTGCTCATAAGGCCAGATGTGGGAAAGCTCTTTGTCCCTTGCATTGAAAATTATTTTTGAGACCCTGCTTGTGTTTGTACTGAAGGAACATTTTGGTTCTTTTAGTATTTTTTTGGTGCCTAGTACCTAGATTCACACAGTATCCAAACAAATAGTGATGCATGTATAAACCATTTTAAATTAAGCAAAATGATAAGTCAGGTTTTGGAATGTTGAAAACAAAATTTAGAAGTATTCACATTATATATATAATATATATCATATATATATATATGATATGTAGGATATCCACCTGGATCATATATATCTCTTTTGAAGACATACAGATTTAATTTTCTTTCATATCCATTGCATATAATATACTTAAACCCATTCTTTAGTTTATTTCATAAAAATGACATACGAAGATAACAGATAATCCAACTTCGAGAATGAAACACATAAAATAGCTTGGCAGGCAGGATGGCTGGGTTTCAGCTGTTGTCAGCCCTAAGTACAGTGTTTATTGTTGTTGGCTGCTGGTCATATATGTTTGGTGACTATGAGGTAGCTTTGCTGAGATTTGCTGCATCCTGGACCATTTTCAGACAGTTGTCAAGTGTGACTAATAAATACGATTTATTTCCTATTTTTAAAAAACAGCTTGAATGCACACTGATATCTACATTAAAATTGTGTAGCTAATTTTCTATTTTATTAGGGCTGTGAAGCTCACAATTGTTTGGCTGCCTGGGAATGTGTGCCTTCCAGCCACTCTCAGGCACATCATCACTGAATGATGCCTTTGGGTCCTTGAACGGAAGTGGTCTGTCTTTCAGCTCTGATCAATCACGCCTGTTTATTAGGCAAGGTGATTAAAGTGGTGGCGAACATAGAAGAAGAATTCTCCAGATGGTAAGCACATTCACGAAAACAGTTGGGAAGCCTCCCACTTCTATTTTATTTTATTTTATTTTTTAAGGGATCAACTTACATTATTTCATGGATGAAGTGAAACTTTGGACTGAAGATAAACTAATTTAATGCAACTCTAAGCAGCTACAATACTTGATTGAAGGCATCTGGATTGCCCTAAAATATCTTTTAATTAATAGCTGTTGGATGGTTGCTTTTTTGGCTATGAGCAGATTAATGAATCTAAAATGAGATTTGTATTTTGTATTTTGGGGCATTAAGAAAATAGGCCTGATGTGAAGTCTATGTTCAGGCTGACACTTAAGTTTAAAGATACTGTGTATACCTCCCTGGGATACTGTTGTTCTGGGAGGAGAATTTAAATGCAAAATGATTGCGTGACAAGGATTCTGATTTACAGGATAAAGATGTGCATTTATATGCGGCGGATGAAAATCATTTCCCAATAAGGGTGTTTGTTTATGGACAGAGATATGTGTCCAGCTATGGTATTAGAAAACCCTTTCAGTGGTGAGTTTTGGCAAGCTTTTAAAACAGGTTGATAAAAAAATTCACCTAACGGATGATTGCACCCAGGTTTTTCCATGGAGCCAGGTAATAATCAGAGGAATTGGGGTCTGTGTTATTTGAAAGAGCCTTTCAAAGTTGCCAGGAAGGAATCAAAGTTGTGTTAAGTTGCGCGAGGAGGTTTTTCTGTCTCTTTCAATTTTGCTTTTACTACATCCTATTTTAAGATAGATTGCAAATAGTGATTTGCAACCTGGCCAATGTGGAGGATTAGATGTTTTCATATAGAATCTTGCTTTGACAGGGAGTTATGTCCCTCTCTTGGACTCATTTATGCCTGCACCATTTTTCTATTTATTTTTACAGTGATGTGTTAATATTTTTTGAAGTTCTATTTATTCCCTCCTGATTGTTCCCTTATCTGTCCTTTCCCATGCTTAAGCAGTGAGGTTCTCGTGAACTTGTGGCCTCAGTGCAGAAAGCAGAAAATAACGGGAGGGTTTCCTGTTGGCTTTGGTTTCTAGGAGCCTAAGATGCTAGGGAGAATAGAGGACTCATTCTAGAGGGAAAATGTGGGAATATTTGGGGGTTGAGGAGAGACAGCTATCCTAAAACCTAGACAATATTGGCTAGGGCTCCAGGAAGGGGAGAAGAGGTATGCATAGAGGTAGAGTGACCTTGGTGACTCTCCTTCTTGGTGACTCTCCACCTTGGTGACTTTGAGGAGCAGCCCTGACTCGTGCTGCCCAGCCTCTCCCCAACACACAGATGACTGCGTGGGGGCCCAGGTGGAGGGAGCCTTGGAGGACTCTGCAGAGGTTTTGGTGACCTGCCAATATAAAGAAGAATGGTATCATCTGATAAGACAGCCACTTCAGGTATAGCCATTTTGAGGTCTCCAAACAAGGAGGTGCAGGTGTATTCTGGCCACAGAGGAGTGGAGCTGCTTCTGGGTGCTCAGAGTGCCTGGGGGGATGTAGGGAGCTTACCATTCTTAGGCTGGTCCAGGTAAAAATCCCCTCCTGTGTCTCAGAGTCCCATCCTTTCTTCAGCAGAGCTCTGGCTTTGACTTAGAAGTCAGACTGCATGTTCAGTCTTTTTTGCAGCTCTGCTACCTGTTAAATGAAAACCTGGATCTTCTTTTTAGCACCATCTGCTTGCCCTGTGGTTGCTGGAGATGAGCGTCATAAATTGGTGGTTAACTACCCTGAGCCTATATCTTTTTTTGCAAAACTTCCAACGGCATCCTTCACTTTGTCCTTATAAATATCACTGTGCCCCCTCAGAACACTGTCTCCCACCCATGTCTCCACTCTGTCAGCCACAGGTAAAGCCTTCATACTTATGGATCCACTACTCACCAGGAGTGACTTCCTCAGGGACAGAGAGGCCAAGAGGATCCAAGGTGATGCATAAGGCACATCATCTGAATTGGGAAGAAGAAAGTGAAAATATTTTAGAATAGGTCCAGAAAATAATGTTCATCTTGGGTCCCTCTGGAAAAGTTTTCAGAAACATGTATTTCAGGGAAAAATTATTATCATTCTTTTAAAAAATCCCTTATTTTCCAAAGTGCCCTTTCAGTTTTTGTTTTTGTTTTTTTTTTTGTTTTTTTTTTGAGACAGAGTCTCGCTCTGTTGCCCAGGCTGGAGGCAGTGGTGCCATTTTGGCTCACTGAAACCTCTGCCTCCCGGGTTAAAATGATTCTCCTGCCTCAGCCTCCCGAGTAGCTGGGACTACAGGTGCATGCTATTTTTTTTTTTTTTTTAACTTTAAGTTCTGTGGTACATGTGCAGAACGTGCAGTTTTGCTACATAGGTATACACGTGCCATGGTGGTTTGCGGCACCCATCAACCCATCACCTACATTAGGTATTTCTCCTAATGTTATCCCTCCCCTAGCCCCCCGCCTCCCAACAGGCCGCGGTGTGTGATATTCCCCTCCCTATGTCCATGTGTTCTCCTTGTACAACTCCCACTTATGAGTGAGAACATGTGGTGTTTGGTTTTCTGTTCTTGTGATAGTTTGCTGAGAATGATGGTTTCCAGCTTCATCCATGTCCCTGCAAAGGACATGAACTCATCCTTTGTATTTTTAGTAGAGACAGAGTTTCACCATGTTGGCCAGGATGGTCTCAATCTCTTGACCTCATGATCCGCTCGCCTTGGCCTCCCAAAGTGCTGGGATTACAGGCATGAGCCACTGCGCCCGGCTGCTGTCATTTCCTTTTTTAAAGTGTTTTTCTTCTTGCAGCCTATCTTTATCTCGTAGATACTGCTGGTGTCTGGTGATGGATGAGGTGGAGCCAGATAGTTGGGACTTTTCTGCTGAGTTCTCTTTCTTCAGCCTGCCTGTCTGTGACTGGTGGTTTGTGTCTTGGGATCCACCCCTGTGGAGCTGAATCGTGGTGCTTTCCTTAACGATGTCTCCTGCCGATGCCAGGTGTTCCCTCTTAGTCCAGCATACCTGGCTCAGGACTTGGGCCTTCCAAGCTCTTTAATAGCACAGCCGTACTCAGATCCCTGGAGTCCCTGGCCCTGACTCCTGCAGTTAGGAGCTCCATGCTGTCCTCTCTCCAGAGCTTCAGCTATCCTGTTGGATTCTTTCCTTTATATGATTGTCCCTATTCTTTGATAACTTGAGGCATTATTAATTTTCTACCTTTTTAACTAAGCTTTTCACTGTAAAATAAAACAAAGGAACAGAAAACTATACAAAACTGGCTGAGTGTGGTGGCTTGAGCCTGTAATCCCAACACTTTGGGAGGCTGAGGATTACCTGAGGCCAGTAGTTTGAGACCAGCTGGGTAACACAGTAAAACCCTGCCTCTAAAAAATAGGAATAAAATAATTAGCTGGGGCATAGTGGCATGTACCTGTAGTTTCATCTACTTGAGAGGCTGAGAGTATCACTTGAGCCTAGGAGGTGAAGGCTGCAGTGAGCTATGATCAGGCCACTGAACTACAGCCTGGGCAACACGGGATGACCCTGTCTCAAAAAAAAAAAAAAAAAAAAGGAAAACGACACAAATGTGCATAGGTTAATTTATGATTCTGTGGCAAACACCCTTGTAAATATCACCCTGGTCATAAGAAAGAACATTGGCAGACACTGTAGAAGCCCCATTCATGTGCCCCGTCCTGGTCATATCCCTTCTATCTTGCTGTGTACCCACTATGTTAACTTTTATAGCAATTGTTTTCTTGCATTTCTGTGTAGTTCTTTCTCTAAGATATGTATCCCTAGACACTATAGGTTCTGCCAACTTGTATAGTTGGATCTTTTAAAGGCTTTTAATGTACAGTGCTCTCCTCCATTCCTTTATGCTGCTGTATTGTTCTTTATAATTTACCTGTTGAAAAAGCTAGGGCATTGGACCTGTCGAGTTTCTCAAAGTTTGGACATTTGTGGTTGCTTACTTATGGTGCAGCTGAATATTTTCCTGTGTTCTCTGTATTTCCCGCAGCTAGATGTAGAGGCTTGACCAGATTTAGAGTCAATTTGTTGGCAACATGAGGCAGTGTTGAGTTCTCTCCTCAGGAGCCATAATGGTAACTGAGTTGCACTCCTTTTGTGATGTTAGCAGCTGCCTAGATCTGTTAATTCACTGGAAGTTGCAGAATGGTGATATTCTGACTCTATCATGTTGTTCGCATTTATTAGCTGCAATAATGTTACTAGGCGTCACTTCTCATCTACTCTGTGTTGCCCAGTGATGCAATTCCTGTGGGAAAGGCAGGATAGAAGCTTAATTCTTTAGTTTTATTTACTAGTCTTCAAGATAATGGATTGATTTCTTATAATCCTCAGAAAGGGACCAATTAATTTTTAAAAATTTAATCACAAACTCCTGGTTTTAAATAAATACGTTTCAATCCATTGCAGTTCTTATCATTATTGAACTTCAGTTTGTCCCATCATGGTCAGTGAGAGTCTCTTCCTATTGGATTTTGAGTCCTTTTGACACAGAGTAGTCATTGATGGTTTTCTTGGTATCTTCTATAAGATCTTTGATGTTATCTTGTACATATTCTAGCTCCAGGCTAGAAACTGACCATTTCTCCAAAATTCATTGGGGTATTTCACTGGAAAATGATATTTCAAGAACATAATCTTGGTGCTAGGGATGTTCATTGCCATTGGGTAGCCGTTGTTTCCAGGAAATTGTGGGGGAAAGAGCTGGAAATTTTTTTTTTTTTCTTTGAGATGGAGTCTTGCTCTGTCATCCAGGCTGGAGTGCAGTGGCCTGATCTCGGCTCACTGCAAGCTCCGCCTCCCGGGTTCACGCCATTCTCCTGCCTCAGCCTCCCGAGTAGCTGGGACTACAGGCATCCGCCACCACACCCAGCTAATTTTTTTTTTTTGTATTTTTAGTAGAGACGGGATTTCACCATGTTAGCCAGGATGGTCTTGATCTCCTGACCTTGTGATCTGCCTGCCTCAGCCTCCCAGAGTGCTAGGATTACAGGCGTGAGCCACCACGCCCGGCCTAAGAGCTGGAAATTTTTTTAAGGCAACGTAGTTTATGAGTTTACAGTAATACTTGTCTCTATGTGAAATTTTAATCTCCCTTTCCAACACCAATGATCCGCATTCTCCCGAACACTGGGAAGGCTAGAATTAAAATATTGCATAATTACTCATTTGTTTTATCTTGCACCACACACACAACTGTCTCAAAATAATGATACAAATGCTACCATCACCACCAAAATGGTTACCAAAAACAGTTCAGAAAATTTTTTAACTCTGTTGTCTTCAATCTTTCCCCATTTTTCATGGTTGTGCTGTTTTTCACATGGTCTGAGTGTATAGTCATTGCATATTATGCTCTCTTCCTTTTAACTCCCGGTTAGTTTTTGTGTGCAAGTCACATATTTAATGCTCAACACCAGCCTTAGGTCTGTGTCTCTCTAGTCAATCATTCTGGTTTTCTGTAACTCATTGTCTGGCAGACGCCTTCGGAAGGGCTCTTGGGAAAAACATTCCCTGGCTTCTTACATCTTTAAGTTTGTGCTTTTTGTGCTTGAAGGCCAATTTCGCTCAATATAAAGAACTTGGACACGGGTTCCTTCCTTGGGTATCTTAAATCAGCGGTCCCCAACCATTTTGACACCAGGGACTGATTTTGTAGAAGACAATTTTTCCATGAATAGGGTGGGGCGGGAGGGATGGTTTCTGAATGAAACTGTTCCACTTCATATAATCAGGCATTAGAGTCTCACAGGGAACGTGCAACCTAGATCCCTCGCATGCACAGTTCACACCAGGGTTTGTGCTCCTGTGAGAATCTAATGCCGCCGCTGATCTGACAGAGGGCAGAGCTCAGGCGGTAATGCTGGCTCGCTTGTCGCTCATCTTCTGCTGTGTGGCCCGGTTCCTAACAGGCCACGGACCAGTACTGGTCCACTGTGCAGGGGTTGGCGACCCTGTCTTAAATATATTACTCCATTTTCTACTGGAAAAAAAAGCCTCGCTGTTCAAGTCTGATAATGATGTAAATTTATTTAAGTTATGTGTCACTTTCTATTTTTGCCTGTAAACCCACAGGATTCTTTTCCTTTAAAGTTCAGACATTTTAGTAGATAACATCTTCATGTCAGTTTTCTGGGTCAGTGGTCTCAGGGATGTTAGTTGCTCTTTCCATATGTCATTTCAAATCCCTATTTTGCAAAATTTTCTTGAATTATAGTTTTTGGTACTTGTTGCCCTGGTTGGGTTTTCTTTCAGGGATTTCTATTGTCAACACGTTCAATGTTCTTTGCTCATTTAAATACTTGTTGCTTTCTTTCAAATACTTTTTGTATCTTCGACTTTTTTAAATTTTAAATTTTCTTCCTTTTTGTACCTTTTATTTTTCTTGTTATTTTTAATGTATTCTCTCTCATATTTTTTCTAGTTTACTCTTTATTTCTGAGATTATTTTTCTTATTTCTCATTGTCTTGAATTCTGCGTTGTGATTTCTGAGTATTTCAGTTTCTGATTTGTGTTGTATTTTAATGTTGTATGTCATTTCTATGAGTATTTTTTAGCTCTCTTCGAAACAGAAAATTACAGTTTTCAAGTGATTTATAAAAATGTATTTTCTGGCATGCTTTTCTTGTCTGTGGAGATGTTACTCTGCTCTTTCTTCTTTCATTTCTTATAATAAATTTGAGTCAGATTCAAGCATGATCCTTTTCCATTGTTCATTTTCACATAAAGTTAGTTTTCCTGAAGCATTAGAAGTAGTTGTGTTGAGTAGCATTTTAATCTTACTGACCTCACTGTTGTGTTGTTTTCATGTAGATTTTACAAGATTATGAGTCTGCTGGAGATTCTCTTCCCTTTGTTTCTCTTGTCCCTGCCCTGCTTAGCTTGGATTCTACTTGCAGTGTGAGGGCCCTGCCTAGAAGGGAACCCGGTGTCAGCTCTAAAGGCGTGTGGGGGCCAGAGAGCTCCCCCTGCCCCTTCAGACTGGCGGGGATGTCTGTTGAGTTCAGTGAGACTCCTCTCGATTTCCACTGCTATTCTCACATGGGCCCACTATGCTTTCCAGCACAAGCCTATTGGCTGTTTCCAGGTTCTTCTGTTTTCGGGTCTGCCAGAATCCCTGATGTTTCCCCTGCTTCCTCCCACACAGACACTGATCCCGCAAGGCTTGCAGGTTGCTCTTCACCTGATTTTGCTGTGAATCTGCTGCATGTGTGGTTTTACTAACTGCTCGTTCTGTCTGTGTTTCTGTGGAGATGTGGGGACCTTTGGAAACTGTGACACTGCTGTGGCGGCTCCCTCCCCAGATCTTACTGGAACATTACTGAACGGTGATCATGCATGAATTTAATGAACACAGTCACAGAGACTTGATAAAATGGGTCAAACAGCATCCCCAGACAGGCATTGCAATCCATTTTTATCACCTAGTAAAATTAAACCCTGAACGTGGATGATTGTATGGCCCTGGGAACAATAGCTAGAGGAGGGCGGTGACCTCGATGTTTGTGTAAATAAGAGCAGCAGCTGGAGGAAGGCAGGGATCTCAGTGTTTGTGTAACTGAGAGCAGCAGCTGGAGGAGGGCAGTGGTGATCTCAGTGTGTGTGTGTGTGAAAAAAGGATGCACGGTGAAGCCATGTCGGGTCCCAAGGCATCCGTAAACACCACGCTTATAGAAAGAAGCAATCATGAAGCACCCCCTCTGCTTAGCACTCTCCCGAGAGTCGGGGATAAAAAGGATGAAAACAAGTTGTAGCCCTTCCATGTGCTCTCAGTCTCAATAGGGAAACTAATTTGGAGACAGAAGGATTCATCAATGTTAAGCAATGGAGGAAACAAGCCATTCCCTTTCTTCCATATTAAAACTGGAAAAATAAACCCACACACCTATATCCTGACTCCCTCACCCAGGAATTCCATTAAATCCTTGCTGCAGCTATATTTTCAATGTTTCTCTTTGTGTCATGAAAGATTCAGGATTGAAGGTGTTAGTGGCCCAGAAATAGACTCCCCCTCCACCTTCATTTCTAGCTATTTCCAAAAAGACATGAAAGGAACCAAAGACTGTAGTCTATAAAACTGCTACTGACGAATGTTTCTTCTTCTCATCATTGGTTTAGGCCTTCTTGTTTCAGAAAATTAGATGTGCGTGTGTGTGTGTGTGCACACATGTGTGTGTTTTTGGTGGGGGTGGGTTTGGTGACACAGCCCAATAATTATCCATAAGATAATCTTGGAGAATAAGCAGGTATGGCTGGATCCCTCCCTGAGGGGAGGATTGATGGCCTAGGACAACTCTTTGTGTGTGTTTTTATGCAGAGAGATGGGATGAACTAAAGAGTTGATTTGATATCTTGGTGTGGTCATTCAAAACCCATCCTCTTAGCCACACAAGACTACAGTATGGAGAACAAATATATCCCCATGGACTTTCTTGGCAGTGAAAAAAATGTTCATTTGGGAAAGTTTTCAAATTTTCAGCTATTTTAATGTTAAGAGTTAGTGCCAAACTTTGGCATTTGCCCATCTTTTCTCAAATTTGTCAATGTAGATCAAAACAGGAAGATAGAGCCTGGAGGCAGGTGAGGGACAAGAGAAGAAACCAGAAATAACATGATTGATGATATTCAGGGGGAAAAACCCACTTGACAGACTCATTTTTATGGCTGGGATACGTGATATGTAGCAGGCTTACTCAAGAGGCAGCTTTGTTCAGGGAATGAGATTCTATCTGTGTTATCTAATTAGGCAGGTCATACGCCATCTGTTTTTGTGAAGCTGGTTGCATTAAAAATCAGCCAGTTTTTGGGTTTTTAAAAAATACTCATTAACCTGTTTCAGGGGAACAAACATCAGGATCAAACGTTTAGGGGCAGCTTAGCCTTTCAGAAAAAGTTAATGCTTTAGGCATCTTGGGTGTGCTGAATAGAATTAGCTTGAATGTATCAGTACACAATGAATAAATAAAATAAGAAACACTTATATATAGCCGTATTTGCTTATTTATAGATTTGCGGATTTTTTTCCACAGTCTTTTCAAATAGGGTAAAAGATAGATGTAGGTGGCATTTAGGTGTGGAAGAAATGGAAGGCTTGATGTGATTTGACAAGATTCAATATATTAATAAGTGCAAACACTTTATAAGGTGGTTTTGGCTTTTTGTATTTACAGCATGTGTGTTTGTGCACATGCATGTGTGTGCATCTGTTGCCTTAGGCTTGTGGATTCTGCAGGAATCAAGGTGTGGGAAATGCTGGAAAAACATTTATAGGCATCAGAATTTGGACCTAGGTTTTACTAATGATGTTTTCTATTCAGCTGGAAAGTGCTGCTCAACTATCTGGAGCTATTTTTAAGAGCATGTAGTTGTACAGTCCCTAAAGCAGTGGAAAACAGCTATTTTACATATGGGAAAAATCTAGATAAGGAGATAATGATATTAGAAATATGTGTGTCTTGTGTTTTCTCTATGAAAGAACAGCTTCAGTGAGTTTTTTAATAAATAATTTTGAAAATAGCTTTTTATTGGACACCTATATGTTAGGTGCCAAAGACATCCTGTGATCTTGAGAGTTACTGATTTGTTCCCTTATGACCACTCTGAAATCGGCCACTCTGCAGAAAGAGAAGGACAGCGTAGAGAATGTTGCTGTAGAGGTAGGCGTGTTAATGATGTTTCCGGAGCAGAAAAGACAGAGTCAGTACTGTAGGTGATGCTTTGCACAATTACTTCGGGAACAACACGCCACTGCTCTAGAAATTTTCCTTTGTGCGAGGTCCAGTAAATTTCCTCCATAACTACACATTATTGCTCAATTATGTTCAACTAATTATGTGGAATCCAATTCACTGCCACACTCGGATATTATAGGACTATCTCTGCGATTACACAGCACAAGTGTTCTGGCAAACATGAGTTAAAGGAAGAAATATTTTATAACAGCAGCAGAGAGAGGCAGAGGCAATTTCCGACCAATTATACAGAAATCAGTAATCAAATTCTAAGAATTTAAGCTACGTGGGGCTAATACTTGTTCTTTTTTCCAGCACTTGGGGAGGTTGCAGCAAAAAAGTGAGGTATGGCAAGACAATCTTTTTAGGGAGTTAGGGCAAGGAGTTTGCCTGGAAGCTTTCTGCCAGGAGAGTTTGATTTCTGTGTTATTGCTAAAACGCCTCATTTTTGTTTCCGTGAAGAAGCTTTCCCTAAAGATCCCTGTGCAAGGCTCGGAGCTGATTTTAAACGTGGGAGCTGACTTAAGGGAGATTCTGGTTTGTTGAAACAGAGCTCCACAAGGGCCGAGAAGGCCTCCTCCTATCCTCAAAGATCCTGCCTGCCTTCTTCACGCTTCGCCTTTGATCTTCCCAGGAAGCTTTGAAGCTGCAGTCATCTTTGATTTTGATGTGCCGATCTGGATTTATTGTCTGGTTCTTTGGAAAAGGCAAAAAAGCTTCTCTTCCTCTGCGCCTGCGTTTCTTTCCTTTAGGAAAGTTTACATGCAGTTGTCTCGATGCTCCTCTCTTCCACGCAGTGTGGCACACAGCTCACTGGACAGGCGGTGGGAGCCCCATGAGGGAGTGGGCGACAGACGTGTGAAGAAATAATCTTGCTGATTCTCTCCTTTCTCCATTCCTGCTTCCCTCCCTTCTCACTGTTCCTTTTCTCTTCTTTTTTCTTTCTTTTGTCGTCCTCCTTCTTCTTCGAAGAAAGAAGGAAAGAAAGAAAGAAAGAAAGAAAAAAACCCTAATCAACTTAAGAAACACAGGCGTCAATTCCCACGGTATGTTAGTAGAGTGAAACATATTCTGTGGTGGTAGGTGACAACCCTGACATGGGACACATGAAAATCACTTTTGAAAACAGCTTCTGACACGGGCGCTGGGGGCGATGGGTAAAGACTCATGTGGACTGATGGAACACTGACTTCGTTTTTGGAGCAGTAGGAGTTGGAATGCGGGTTGACATCAAATAGCCATGGCTAGCATTCTAGGACAGATCATATTCCCCCAACAATATTGTTTTTTTAAACCCTAACTGTCCACATGAGTTAGGAGAGTAAAGCCTCAATAGCGCTGTTAGCCTACACGGAGGTTTCCTTGATTGACCTGTGCTTTTATCAGGCCTAGTGGGCACATATGTGTCAGTGGTGTCTGGGGAAGGGCGGGGGCACAGAGGAGAAGGAGCAAAGCCCAGCCCTGCGAGTCCCAGGGAGTGCTCGCTGCACCCTGTCTCAGCTAATGTGTTTGTTTCTTGGCTTCTCTCGAAGGATTGTAGTATGTGCTCTCTCAGGATAAAAATGACAATATTCTGAATATCACAGAACAGAGTGATCAGCAAAATGACTCTGCATAGGTTCAGATAGTATTTAGGCTTAAAAATTCTTATATTTAATTATTATGGATAAATATGAATTGTATATATTCTTGAGGTTCATGTGATATTTTGATACAAGTATACACAGTGTCATAATCATATCAGAGTTATAGGATATCCATCACCTCAAGCATTTGTCTTTGTTGAAACCATCCAGTGATGCCTTTGTGGCACTGGAGCAGCCATAAGCAGTAGTAGCCAGTAGGCATGAATGAGTGCCAATAAAACTGCATAAAAACAGGCATGGGGTCACATTTGGCCTATGGAAACTATCGGCCCTACTTGGTTGATTTGAATGAAAGGAAACCAGGAAAAGAGGTTTTGTTCATGCTTGGAGTTCATGAGATTATTCACAGCTGTAACTATAATAAAATTTTAAAAATAATATTATTACTATATTATGGTTGTAATAAAGTTACTATTGTATTATCCCTTATAATGCCAAGCATGTGCTAGGTATTGTGCTGAGCATTTGACATTCATTATTTACAGAGATGCACGACCATTATAATAATCTAATTCCAGAATATCTTCCTCACCCCAAAAAGAAACCTCATACTCATTAGCCATGACCCCTCATTACTCCCTTCTCCCAACCCAACTAATCTATTTTCTGTCTCTGAATTTACTTATTCTGGGCCTCTCCTTGAAATGGAATCATACAATATGTGGTCTTCTGTGTCTGGTTCTTTCACTGAGCATCATGTTTTCAAGGTTCTCCCAGGTTGTGGCATGGATCAGAATGTCACTTCTTTTTATTAACAAATAATATTCTACTGTATGCTAGACCATATTTTGTTTATTCATTCATCAGTTCATGGACATTTGGGCTGTTTCCACTTCTTGGCTATTATGAATAATGCTGCTATGAACATTTGTATACAGGTTTTTGTGGGGACATATGCTTTCATTTCTCCTGGATGTATACCTAGGAGTGGCATACTTGGGTTCCATGGTAACTATGTGTTTAACTTTTTGAGGAACTGCCAGACTTTTTCCAAAGCAGCTGCACCATTTTACATTCCCACCAGCAGCAATCTATTAGGGTCCCAATTTCTCCACATCCTCACCAACGTTTATTACTGTCTTTTTTATTATAGCTTTCCTAATGGGTGCACAGAGAAATTTTCTTAATAACTGGTTAAAAAGAAGACATCAGTCAAAGTTCTTGGTTTGCAATTTACTGTAGAAACGTACTGCATGCCTTGCATAACCCAATAACGTGCCCATTGGATTGGAAATATGTGAGAGATGACTCACATATGTGTATTGTGATGTTCCCAAATGAAGACCTGAGTTCTTTTGCAGAAAAAAAAGGCACTTTGGGTTGGAACCTATATTACACATATGTTTAATGTGAACCCCAACCTCTCATCATCTCCAGCTCTTCTATGAATAATACGTGTCAATGCAGCTTTGCCTCAATGATGAAAATTATGTTCCTCAAAAAGTTTTTAGGAACATATTTTTGGGAGTCTGTCTTTTTTTCATTTGCATCATTTTACATGTTTACAGTGAGAATAGAATAAATTGCAATGCCCCCGATTATTAATGCTTAAGAACTAATTTAATAAAGCAACATTAGTGACCAATTTTTTTGCAGGAACTGAATGTGACATAGTGAACAAGAATGAGAAGAAAACCAGTAGTCAGGAGAGTGGAGTTCTGACTGCAGCTCTGCCTCTAGTATTTGATAATTCTGGATAGGCTGGTGATTTTACCACATCAGCTTCCCCATCTCTAAATGGGGTGCCAGCCTCCTCTGTTTCTTATTTTACAGAGCTGTTGGATGGGATATAAAGCAATGTATACAGAAGCACCTTGGAAAAGATGTGGAAGTGTGAAAGTGTACTGCAAAATCAAATTGAAGTTGAATTATCAGGAGAGTAAATAGCAACCGTGTGCTAGTGGCTAGGAGGAATAACCAAGCCACAGACACATCATGGCATTTTGATGTTAGGATAAAACTTGGAGCCCATCCAATGTAA
Source organism: Pan paniscus (assembly GCF_029289425.2). Lineage (NCBI taxonomy): Eukaryota > Metazoa > Chordata > Mammalia > Primates > Hominidae > Pan > Pan paniscus. Next base: position 10,974,332 of record NC_073272.2, on the reverse strand, counting down.
TTCCCTCATGTTTCTGATGAGAAAGCATGACATGCCCAATGTCCTTTGAGTGGCCAGGGGCAGGACTGGAATTAGACGTGAGCTTGTGTGAAGCTTAGCCCTCTTGTGTCTCCTAGAATTTTCATCCAAAGAACACTCTTTCCTTGTGGTGCCAGTAAAGCTCAGAATAGCAAACATTTAACCATCCACTGGTACTTTCTTTTCCACACTGACCTTTCTCTTGTACTATTGTCCTTTTGACATAGCCACAAGAGACTGCAAGAGAGGCTAGGAAACATAGTCCACCTGTGGCCCCAGAAAGAAGAAGAAATAGCCTTGGGGAACATCAGCCAGCAGCAACCACAGAGACCCAAGTGGATGGGATGGTTGAAGCAGTTGGCTGGGAACTCTGCTACACCACTAAGTCAAATAGTAGCTCATCAGTGCCAGTTTTAGAGTGAAGGAGAAAAATGGGGGTGGGTTGGGTACATGCATGAATTGGGCTACCCTGAAAGCATAATAGCGGCTGTTAACATTACCATGTACAGGACGGAGCTGAGAGAAAGCTTTCTTCCTGGCACCCAGGAGACTTTGAGTGGTTTGCATGGGGCCCACCAGGCTCTCCCCAACCATCCTCTCCCACACACTCCCGTGCACCTAGGAGGCCTGAGGGCCAGGGCAGGGCCATCGTATAGTGGCTCTCTGCTGGAGATGAGGACTTCCAGACCTCAAACTCAGATAGTTCTGCTACCCGGGGGTGGTGCTGGCAGCAGGGAACATTTTTCCTTCAGAGAGGGTGTGTTTCCCACTCAGGAGAATCCTGTTCTGAGATTGTGGAACCTTTTTTCCCTCTTGATTGAGCTCAGATATAAGACTCAAGCTGATATTTAATTACCCTTTACCTATGAAATTCCTTAATATAGTACCTATTTGCAGAGTACGCCCACATTCTGTTAAATGCAGTGATCATTTTCTCCAGCTAGCTTCATGCCCAGAATGGTCTCTTTCTTTGTAGCTTTCCTACATCCTAGGCATCTTCACTCTTCCCAAATCTCTTTGAGTGCGCCTGTCCTGGACCAGTATCCACAGTGTGAAGGGTTTTGGTTTTGTACACTGAGGACCCTGATTTATGGGTCACATTTGAATTTACCTATTTTAAAGTTTCACATTCCTTACTGTAATAGTAATAGTATTTTAGGTCCACTGATTTATTTTCCTTCTGCTTTCTATGTCTTTCTAGATAATCTGACACTAAGTTGCTTAATTTTTGTAAGTGAACTTGAAAAAGGTCAATACTTCTAGGATAAAAAAAAATCCCTCAAAACTGTCTTTTCCTGGATAAAGTGTGTGCATGCATTTTGCAGATGCAACAGGGTAAAGGACACATGAGACATCAAAGAAACAATTCCTAGATGATATGTCAGACACGATTGCCTTTGAAAGAGCAAGGTGAGTCGTATCCTTTCTAGAGTTCAGTAACACTGGAGTTCAGTAGAGATCCCTAGGGTCTTAGCAAGGAAGCTTCCACTTTCCCATTACTTTAGTTTCTCTTTGGGGACTAATTATAGCAAGAGTGGCTTTAGTGCATTTAGTAAGAGAGCAGAGCGAAACAGTTGGCTTCTCTGCCAAGGCCCCCTCCTGTAACCCGTTCTTGATGGGTTGCAGTGGCCAGGTGGCATGCATTCCTGTGAGTTTCAGGGCAATGGTGGGGAAAGAATCCATGGGCTATCTTCCATGACCTGTTCAGTGAATGGATTCTATGTTGTATTTGATGATAGAAACAGTCTTGCGACCTGGTGTCAATCCAGACATGATGGAGAAGCATGACAGGATCCTGCGCAGAATCCTGGTGGCAGGTGTTTTTGTTGCCTTGTCATCCTGCCTTTAAAATGTTTGATGCTGTGTTTCCTTTTGGGGTTGCTCTGATCTCCTCAGGAAAGGGGCCCCATCCTAAATCCCCCCAGGACCGTGACTCCTCTCACACCTCAAGGGGGATCTATGCACACCAGTTAACATGCCCCTGTTACTCCTACTACAAGCATGGATGACAGCACAACTCGTGACTCAAGAAGCCAGCTATCCACTTTTGACTACCAGGAAGAAAAAAGCCACAAATCATGCCACAGTGATAGGGCTAGGGGCAGTTCCCCATCAGAATGTCATGTCGTCAAAAACTCAGGGTATATATCAGGATGGAGCGGGAGCAAGTAAAGTCCTCGAAAAAGAAGCAGTTGACCTTTGCCACCTTCCCTGTAGCACTTGAGTGTCCTCTGTGTATTCTCAAAGCCCCTCTAGTTACATCTCATCCCACGCTGGACTGCTGGAAAGGCACTTCTAAGTCATTCTCAGATGCCAAGCAGCATTTCAGACACATTCTGGGGCCAAATGCATCTCTGGCTGCTGATATTTTTGTTGCCTTCACACATAGATTCATTTAGCTCCAAACTTTATTTCAGTGATATTATAACTGTAATATCATGATTATTTTATTCTTTGGGAACATAAGGATTATTTTCAAATATTTATGATGGAATTGGACTTGATGCCTCATAATTGATATGACGTTAATTGTGAGTAAAAGCTGTATGATTTAGTGCAACTAGATTTTTGGGGAGCTGGTCTTCTCAGAAAACACTGGGTGGGGAGGGGGAAAACAAGACAGGAAAGGGAGGGCACCCACCAAAGGGTCTGTCATCAAGCCAGGTTCCACTGAGGATAAATGGAGCTTAATGCCCCACGGGAACTCTAGGAGTCAGGAGCATGCACCTACCCAAGGAACAAAGGAGCTGGGGCATTGATACACCAGCTTCCATCTGCCATTGGTTGAGGGCTGCTGGGGGGTGGAGCTTAATTCCCTAGCTCTTCAGGCCTGCAGGTGCACATTCGAGTCACTAGATAGAGCCCTCAGGTAATGAGCTAGCCACTCATGAGGCTAAGGGGCTATAGATGGGACACAACTAGCATCTACTACAACTCCTTACAATAAGTCCCTCAATTTAAAGTTTTTAAAAAGTAGGAGAAGCATTGAACAAGTCAAAAAATGACTTGTTTTAATGAGACAGACTACAAATGGAAGTAGGAACTCTGCGAAGGGATTTATAATGACTGCAGTGTTTGCAAAGGCTCCTCAAGGAATGGACATTGGATTTGTGCTTTGAATGAAGCAAAGACTTTTTTCTCTGATTCAATGATGTATCTTTTATTGGAGTATAACATGCCTACATGGTAAGTACTTGATAAATGTGCTGAATGACCAAATGATTCCTAGGATAAACTAATCAGCTGAAAGTCCAAACATGGGGGCTTGGGCTGGTAAGCCACTTAGGCTTTGAATCAAACAGCTACATCTGAAAGTTTTGTTGGAATAATAATCCCATACATTACATTACTGTGGAATAAGTGAACCCATCTCTAGGTCCTGTCCCTACCATAATCACAGCAGTCAGATCAAGTTGAGAAGTTTATTAGGGAAATTTGAGAGGCATAGACACCCCAAGTGACAGAAAGAAATGTCTGAAAATGTCCCTTTAAGCCAAGTGGGAGCCTGGCCTTGACCTCCCCAAATCAACAGGAAACCGGCGGATTAGCAACAACATTCTCTGGTAGCCACATTGCCAGAGCATGAGTGTCTTGGCCAGGACTGCCTCACACTTCCCACCAAAGGTGGGGAGGAGACAAAGACTGTTCACAGAAGCAGTGCAGAGGCAATGAGAACTTTAAGGAAAATCTGAGAGAGAAAGAAGGATAGGGGTGGGGAGGACCTTCACAAAGAATCCCAGGCTTTTGGCTGTGAATGTCTCAAATACATTGACAAGTAATTCTACAAAATGTTACTGGAAAGGTAAAATACCTAATGTTGTTTCCAAGAGTTCCTCTAGACTTTTCCTCATATACCACATCACACCCTCAGATGTACCTGGAAGAACCCAAAGGCCACACTTTTGAAAAAGAAAAACAAGAATAAGCCCTGTTGCTCTTCAAGGAGAAAGGAAGGAGCTGAAGGCTGCTGGGGCCTTTCTCACGTGGCCTGTGTTCTGTAAAGCAACTTCCCAGCAGCAGCATGGCACTGTTCTAGGTAAGCGTCTCACCTTTTGTCACCCATGCTTCAATGTACTCTATTCTCTGTTCAAGGGCTGTCAATTTCTCCCTTAGTGTTGCAAATCTTGAATAAGACATATTGAACGAGTTGAGAAAGTCTGCAATTTTCTTGATGCTGCTGGTGATTATCTCAATGTACTCCCAGTTCGCCCAGTCCTACTGAATCTCCTGCTGCACCAGATCCTCTTGTCCTGCCATGGTGAAAGCCTGAGGAAGACTGAAGTAAAGACTTTGGATCTGTGAAGGGGACAAGGAGAAAACTCCAGGCAAGAGAAATGGCAAGAGCAAGGAAAGGAAAATGAGTGGAGATCTACTGACTTCTTATTGGGAAATATTAATAACCCTCCAAGGGTTTTCTGTGTTTCAGCATGTCCTGCACATGTGGCACAAAATGCCATTTTATTCCAGACTATCTTGGTGTTTATGTCCATTACAGTTTGGAAGATGAGATAGTGTCTCTGTCTAGAGCATGCAGCAGATTTGTTTGCTTACTCTGCAGTATTGTAGAGATAATGTCTCTCTCCAGGGCAAAGATCAGGCAGGTGTACTGCCTATTATAATATACTCAGTTTCTCTCTCCTGTAATGTAATGCACTGTGTGTGCAGGGGTCACATGGCCTTTGCATTGCCTCTTGAAATTGGAGATTGAGGAATAGGCTTAATTGATGATACTCTGGCCGCTGATATTGCTGTGAGTAGTAGAGTCATTTGTCTCTGACCCAGGAATTTCGTGTCTTCTGCCAGCATCCCTGAATCTGTGGCAAGCTAACTTGTTTGCTAAAATCTCAGACCCTTCACAGTGGTTGACACTTCTAAGTATGATGCTCAAATAAATACTCTAATTCAAGCCTCAGGTCATCCCCATGAAGTAGGAATTATTACTGTGGTTCATGTTTTATATCTAAGGAACCTGATATCGATCAGCTGTTTACCCATGTTCTCTCTTATTTTTACAGCTATGAGCAGGCACTCATGTTGCCGTGAACTACGCACTGAGTACTGGGTGAGTCAGAACAGGTACCTGTGTGTGAGGTTGGGGCTCTGTGCCCTTTCCATTCAACCCTGTTTCGCTGATTCCACCGTAGGTCCTGTTGACTCTCAGGCAAAGAGATTGACCCTTGTTAATTTTTTTGAGCAGCTGCCTAGGAAAGCAGAAATCTAGAACAACTTTGTTAGTCAGACCCTGAGTCTACCTTGGTCCCAGAGCAAAGGGTTTAAAGGATCTTAAATGATTTCTAAACCCTATTAAAAGTAATGGCAAAAACCACAATTAATTTTGCACCAACCTAAAATACGAATCAGATGCACACAGATCTAGGGATGCTCATGAATTTCAACTTTTGGAAGGACAGCTAGGATAGATCTCATCCAAACTAGACTTGCTGATGGGATTCTAGAGCTCGTTTCAAACACGGTCATAGAAAAACAGGCTCAAAACAAGAGAAAAGCCACAACCCAATGCAGACAATTTATCAGAGCATGGTGGTGGCCTGGGATAAGAGAGATGTGTGAGTAAGTCAGTCATGGGACACTGAGAAGGAAATACCACCTTGAATTCTTCCTTTGGTGATAGAATTGTGCATGATTTTGGATGTCTCCTTTTCTTTGGTGCTCACGTAACTGCAAGATATCTCAACAAATAAGACTAGCTTCATTTTTCTCCTCTCCCATAACACTATCTTCCTCCTTTGCTGTATTAGTGTGACACTGGAGCATCGGGTCAAAGGGAGAAGGAAAACTTCTGGTAATCATGTTTTGTCTGTGGCGCCAAAGATGTAGATACATGAAACTGATTGAGTGATGATTAACGTTTTTACTTTACATCAGGATGTTGGATATTGTGTGGACACTTGAGGAAGAATGAAGAATTTAGCCATGATGAATTTATACTAAGATGTAAGTCCTTGCAACTCAAATGCCTCAAAAACCTGCTAACATTTGCAAGATCAGTACTGAGAAGGTAACTTTTTAAAACGATGAGAACTATTGGAAATATTTGAGACTAACACAAGTACTTCAAGTCTAATGCTAAGGAATAACGTCCTCTATTTTATAAACAAAAGTTAAAAGAGAAGTATAATCACATATTCAGCAATGTTTCAAAAAGTGTGATTTAGTTTAAATGAAAACATTGATAAGCATAATTGTCTGTTTAAATATTAAGATATTTCAGGAATTATCTAATGTCAAATTTATATTGCCAGTATAAATATAGATACAAACAGAAAATGCATCAAAGGATTGTTCTTACAATATAACTGAATGTCATAAATTGACATTTTAAAACCATTTATCCACCCTTATGATTACTGATAATCATTATGTCTTAATCACATTTTATGTATTGTCATTTAATGACGTTTATTCAAATATCTGTTGATTAATTGCTCCTGAGTGACCTAAAGCCACTGATTTTCATCAGCCAATTTGTCTTTGCAAAAAAGAGAAGAAATATTTCTAACACTTTGGAATGCTATTTAAAATTTGATTAAAGTCTAAAAGCCAGCCAAATCAGTTTCTCAAGTGGATCGAACATAATTTATTAATTTGCAATTTTAGAATCATTAAATTATTAAAATTGGTAGTTTAAAGCTCACTATAGGATATTATCACTTAGCAGATTTAGGTTTGTTTTTTTTTTTTGAGATGGAGTCTCTCTGTCACCCAGGCTGGAGTGCAATGGAGCCATCTCAGCTCGCTGCAACCTCCGCCTCCCAGGTTCAAGCGATTCTCCTATCTCAGCCTCCTGAGTAGCTGGGATTACAGGTGTGTGTCAACATGCCCAGCTAATTTTTGTAATTTTAGTAGAGATGGGGTTTTGCCATGTTGGCCAGGCTTGTCTTGAACTCCTGGCCTCAGGTGATCTGCCCACCTTGGCCTCCCAAAGTGTGGGGATTACAGGCTTGAGTCACTGTGCCCAGCCAGCAGATTTAGTTTTAATCAAACAACTAATCTGAATGTTCTCACACTCCTATGCCCACTGACCGAGTTGTCTCTGTCAATGTACACACACTGAGTCTTTTGACCAAATTTTCTAAAAGCATGGAACTGACATTTTCCCTTTGGTCACAGCACATGAATATTATTGAGTCCCCGCTCTGTGCCTCATGCTATGCGAGGTGAGTTCAGAAACAAAATGATTGTGAAGTGAATTTGGAAAAACATGGAATAATAGGACAGTAATATACGCAGTGCTATAGTGCTAAATTGTACCGTTTGACCTCTCAGGTTAGAATATATTGCACATTAATTAATATTAATATTAATGACATATTATTGATAATATTGCATATGAATACTGTGGCTCTCAGCCAAGGGCCATTTTACCCTCCAGGGGCTACTTGGCAGCGCCTGGAGACGTTCATGTTTGCCACAAATAGGAAGGGTGCTGCTGGAATCCAGTGGGTAGAGGCCAGGGACACTGCTCAACATTCTGCAATACACAGGACAGCTTCCTCTCACTCAACAAAGAATTCTCCTGCAAAAATGTCAGTAGTGGGGCTGGGAGCTGTGGCTCACACCAGTAATCCCAGCACTTTGGGAGGCCGAGGCGGGCAGATCACAAGGTCAGGAAGTCGAGACCATGTTGGCTAACATGGTGAAACCCCGTCTCTACTAAAAACACAAAAAATTAGCCAAGCGTGGTGGCAGGCGCCAGTAGTCCCAGCTACTTGGGAGGCTGAGGCAGGAGAATGGCATGAACCCGGGAGACGGAGCTTGCAGTGAGCCGAGATTGTGCCACTGCACTCCAGCCTGGGTGACAGAGCAAGACTCAGTCTCAAAAAAAAAATGTCAGTAGTGCTGAGGATGAGAAACCCTGGGCTAGGTGGAAGGAAAGAAAGTAGAAATTCTAGGCAGGGAAGAAATTTGGATTCTGAGAATAAAAGTGATCCTGAGTGACCATGGGGCCACTTAGGAGACTTTCTGGTTTTGGGGAAACGTGGAGAAATAGAAGTAAGATCAGGAAGCAGATGGGTCATTAGTAGAGACATTTTAATTTCTTATTTGACTTGATTTTGGTTTTAGTTTTGGCAATATAATGCACTAGATATCAAAAAATTCCTTATTAAAAAACCTGAGTAGGATGGATAAATGAATGACAAATATATTTTAAGGCTGGTGTTTTAGTCTGTTTGGTGCTCCTATAACAGGATACCACAGGCTGGGTAGTTTATAAAGAGCAAAAATTTATTTCTTACAGTTCTGGAGGCTGGGAAGTCCAAGATCAAGGTGTTGGCATCTTGTGTGGGCCTTCTTAGTGTGTCATCACACGATGGAAGGTGGAAAGGCAAGAGAGGAAGTCTGTCTTCATACGGCAGAGAGTGGAAGAGTGAACCCACTCCCCAAAGCAGCCCCCTTTTTCAGGCGTGATTTCTTTTCTTTTTTTTACTTTTAGTTTAGGTTCAGGGGTACAAGTGCAAGTTTGTTATATAGGTAAATTGCGTGTCATGGGGGGTTGGTGTACAAAATTACTTCATTGCCCAGATAATAAACATACTACCTGATAGGTAGTTTTTCAATCCTCTCTCTCCTCTCATCTTCCACCCTCAAGTAGGCCCTCGTGTCTATTTTTTTTTTTTTTTTCAGACAGGGTCTTGCTCTGTCACCCAGGCTGGAGTGCAGTGGAGCGATCTTGGCTCACGGCAACCTCTGCCTCCTGGATTCAAGTGATTCTCGTGCCTCAGCTCCCCAAGTAGCTGGGACTACAGGCATGTGCCTCCACGCCCAGCTGATTTTTGTATTTTTACTAGATATGGGGTTTTGCCATGTTGGCCAAGCTGGTCTTGAACTCCTGATCTCAGATGATCTGCCCACCTCGGCCTCCCAAAGTGCTGGGATTACAGGTGTGAGCCACCACGCCCGGCCCCTGGTGCCTATTGTTCCCTTCTTCATGCCCATGTGTTCTAATCATTTAGCTTCCACTTATAAGTGAGAACATGCAGTATTTGGTTTTCTGTTCCTGGGTCAGTTCACTTAGAAGAATGGCCTCCAGCTCCAACCATGTTGCTGCAAAGGACATGATCTCATTCTTTTTTATGGTTTTATAATATTCCATGGTGTATATTTTCTTTATCCAGTCTACTGTTGATGGGCATTTAGGTTAATTCCATGTCTTTGCTATTGTGAATAGTGCTGCAATGAACATACACATGCATGTGTCTTTATGGTAGAATGATTTGTATTCCTTTGGAAATATACCCAATAACGGGATTCCTGGGTCAAATGGTAATTCTGTTTTAAGTTCTTTGAGAAATTGCCACTCTGCTTTTCACAATGGCTGAACTAATTTACATTAACACCAGCAGTATATAAGCATTCTCTTTTCTCTGTAACCTCGCCAGCATCCCTTATTTTTTATTATTTATTTATTTATTTTTTGAGACGGGATTTCGCTCTGTCACCCAGGCTGAAATGCAGTGGCATGATCTCGGCTCACTGCAACCTTTGCCTCCCGGGTTTAAGCAATTCTTCTGCCTCAGCTTCCCAAGTAGCTAGGATTACAGGCTCCCACCACCACGCCCAGCTAATGTTTGCATTTTTAGTAGAGACGGGGTTTCACCATGTTGGCCAGGCTGGTCTTGAACTCCTTACCTCAAGTGATCCACCTGCCTTGGACTCCCAAAGTGCTGGGATTACAGGCTTGAGCCACCACACCTGGCCAGCATCTATTATTTTTTTTGACTTTTTAATAGTAGCCATTCTTACTGGTGTGAGATGGTATCTCATTGTGGTTTTGATTTGCATTTCTCTAATGATTAATGATGTTGAGCATTTTTTTTCCATATGCTTATTGCCTGCCTGCATGTAAATCTTCTTTTTAGAAGTGTTCATGTCCTTTGTCCATTTTTTAATGGGGTTGTTTGTTTTTTGCTTGTTAATATGTTTAGGTTCTTTAAAGATTCTGGATATTAGACTTTTGCCGGATGCATAGCAAATATTTTATTCCATTCTGTAGATTGTCTGTTTACTTTGTGGATCGTTTCTTTTGCTGTGTAGAAGCTCTTTAGTTTAATTAGGTCCCATTTGTTAATTTTTGTTTTTGTCACAATTGCTTTAGCCAAAGCCCTTTTCATAGCAGCATTAATCCACTCATGAGGATGGAGCCCCCAAGACGTAAACACCTCCCAAAAGTTCCCCCCCCCGACACTGTTGCCTTGGGGATTAAGTTTCCAGCGTATGAATTTTGGGGGATACATTCAGACATAGCAGCAGGACTCAGCTGACAAGAAATGCTCAGAGTTCAAAACCAGTAAGATAGCAAGGTAAGTTGGTTAGTGACAAAAAGTATGAGTGGTTCTGAACAAAATGAGTATCAAGACAATTCTTTGATGACATCAGATTGCAGGAATTCAAGGAGAAAGTGGATGGACAGTTCAGAGAATTGACAGTAAAAGAAGAATACTGTTTTCTTGACACTCATACAACTTCTGATACCAATGTGTGGGTTTTTTCCCCACACCAACCAATTCTCCAATTCTTGGTGGACACCAATGGGTGTTCTATTACTTACTCTATTATGACACTAACTTCCCATAGTTGGCACAGACCCCACAGGTTAAGGGTTGAATTCCACAAGACTTTCCCCGACATCAGATGACAATTACAAGCTCCAGGTTGTCACCTGTGCTTCTGACCCACTGGCTATAAATTAGAGGTTCCTCCAATCACCTCCTCATGTTTGATAATTTGGTATAACGGCTCACAACACTCAGGGAAACATTTACTTATGTTTGCTGGTTTATAATAAAGGTTATTAACAAGGGATACAGATAAAAAGTCAGATGGAAGAGACGCGCAGGGCGAGGTGTTGGGGAGGGGTGTGGAGCTTCATGCTCTCTCCAGGAGTGCCGCTCTCCCAGCTCTTCCATGACTTCACTAGCCTGGAAGCTCTCCCAACCCTTTAGTTTAGGGATTTGTAGGGAGGCTTCGTCATGTAAGCATGATTGATTATTAACTCACTCTCCAGCCCTCTCCTCTCTCAGGGTCAACTGCATATCTATACGTTAACCACATAAGGCAGTTTCTATTTTGTCCCATTTAACAGATGGAGAAACTGAGTCTTAGAATATAAGTAGCTTGCATCTGAAGTCACAGTGAGCAGAGATAGGATTCGACTCAACCCCAATTCTCGGTATTGAACTCTAGGTTGTAAGACTCAACTGTCGACTGCTGCTTTGCTAATTTGATAATGAATGTTTTAAAAGAAATTATTAGAGGGCATTTTGTGCACAATAAACACTTCAGTGGAGCCTGAGATAACACAGCATGAATCGTGGTCAGGAGAAAGATTACCTGATCATTTTTTTTCTCCCTCTGAAGGTTTTCATTTTGTTGAATCATCAAGCTGAAAGAATCATATTGCCTTCCCAAAATCAATTCACATAATTACTTGGAAAGTAGCTTTTACAAATGCTGCTGGTCATAAAATACATGATTTCCTTCTTTTGAAAACTCCCCTTTGGTCTTGCTCTTTGCACTGTGCGTCAGGCGATGCTTCGCATTGCTGGAGTAAGATGCACTCAGGGCCAAGGGCTCCATGCACATTCTGAGGATGCTGTGGCTTAGTCACGCCTGTTTAATCAGGCAATCATTTTCCTGATGAGCTGTGAGAATTGCTAAGAGCAGAGCTATGTGATGAATTGGAGAGAGTTGCATTGTTCTTCAAACAAATGGCAAACATATATTTTTACAACTGGGAAATAAAAATGGTAATAATCAGACAGAAAAGAGGAATATAGCCTATTCAGGCAAAATCATTTTTAAAAGCTTACAATAATATAAATAAAAGCTTTTCTATTTTCCCATAGCATTTTTTTACCCCAGCAATGAGAAGGTTTACCTTCTCTCTGGAAGTAGTGAGGACAGTGTAATGACATGAAAATTATCCCTTACAAATAAATGTACAATGGGCCGAGGCTTCCCAGGCTCTCTGAGTGAAGAGAGGAGACGCCTAATGGTCAGGGGAGCTGAAGGCTGCTCTCAGTACGTCCACCCACCCCATGGCTGAAGCCTTAGCTTCTTGTGAACTTGCCTTCCTTAGTTATAAAACATCCTGAGTAGTGTTTGCTCCTGCCTCTGTGATTGGGAGGGTCAAATGGGAGTGCTTTCTAAGCAGTGAAGGGCATTGATGATGATGATGATAATGATGATAGCAATAATATCATCACTAGAATTTTGCCATGTTACTTTCACAATGGTGTATGGCAGAGTTCAGCAAACTACAGTCAGTGGAGCTGTCACCTGTTGCTGTAAATAAAACTTTATTGGGACATAGTCATGCTAGTTGTTTTGTACTGTCCATGTCTGCTTTCACATGATCACAGCAGAGTTGAGTGGTTGTGACAGAGACCCTGGGGCTCCCAAAGCCCAGTGTGTTTACCAAATTACTCTTTACGAAGAAAGTTTGTTTCTACAGGAGGCCAGGTAGATGTTTGGATTTCCTAGATAAGTTCAGAGAAGTTTACTCACTTCTTCAGGGTCTGGCAAGTGAGAAGTATTGATATCTAATTTCAAATTTAGCTACCTAGTGATTCTTAGTTGTGTGTGAGTGTATGCACGCATGTTTTACTATGGTCTACTTTGACAGAAAAAAAAAAGACTGTATTCATTCTCTCATCTCTACTACCAACCCTTACTTTCCAGTAGCGAGCAAACCAACCAGCAACCTCACCTCTTCCCCCTAAAAACCAAACACTGGGTGCCAATAGTGAGAATATGAGAATATTTTGGGAGATTGTGTGCATGTGTACTATAGCCATCAGAATTTGAATGATTCCCATTGGAACCATGTTATACATATACAACTTAAAACTAAATCGTTGGAAAATTATAGGCCAAAATATGATTGATACTATTGTTGTCCTCAGGTCCATTGAATGACTCTCAGTAAACAAAATTGATAATGATGAAACCAATTATAAAATATAAATCATCAAAGTTAAGAGTAACAACAATCAAAACCATCCCTCAGTCAAGACAATGCTGATGATGCTGTGATAACAAACATCCTTCCTCCAGTCTAGAAGATGCCAAGTATCTGTAGGCATGAGATGCAAGTATCTTGTGATATTGCCATGGGTTGTTTGGCAGCAGAGTCTGAGTAGAAAACTAATTAGAGTCATGGATAAAATCAAGTAATGTGCTAATTTTAGTTTGGTAACTCTTAATAACTCAGTCAATTACCAGTTGTAGCCCATAGTCATACATTAGAAAATGAAAGTCTATGGAATTGCACATAATTTGCTTTGATAACATTGCATTTCTGGATCTCCCAACAGGAGGCACTTCAGTTGACTTCAGTGGATTGCAGATGACACTTTGACGATACTCTATAGAATCCAAATTTCTAAGGAGGCTGACTTAGAAGCCTTGGAAAATGGCATGAGTCAATTTTTCTTTCACCCTCTAGGTGATACTTATTGAGGCCTTCCAGTGACAAGGCATGATTAAATCCTAGTAGCACTTTTTTTTAAGAGTCAGGGTCTTTCTCTATCACCCAGGCTAGAGTGTAGGGGTGTGCTCATGGCCAAATGCAGTCTCAAACTCCTGGGCTCAAGCTATCCTCCTGCCTCAGCCTCCCAAGTAGCTGGGACTACAGGCATGTGCCACCACAGCCAGCTTATTTTTAAAAATGTTTTTGTAGACATGGGGTCTGGCTATGTTGCCCAGGCTGATCTGAAACTCTTGGTCTCAGGGATCCTCCCACCTCAGCCTCCCAAAGTGCTGGGATTACAGGTGTGAGCCACTACGTCTAGCCCCTGGCAGTACTATTATTTGCACTTTGTGGATGAGCAAACAAAGGCAGAGAAAGGAAAAATACATGCCCAACGTCATACAGCCGTTAAATAGCAGTGCAAGGGTTTGAACCAAGGGTTTCCCTCAGGAGCTTGTGTTCTATATACCTGGAATCCTGAAATCCACAGGACTCAGAAAGCCCTTGAACCTCTGACATTGTCACCAGAATTGCGTATGTGGGGGTATTGCTATGGTTTGAATAAAGGTGTCTCCTTTAAAATTTAAGTTGAAACTTAATCCCCAATGCAAAGGTATTAAGAGGTGTGGCTTTTGGGAAGCAAGTCACAAGGGCTTCACCCTCATGGACGGGATTAGCACCCTTTTAAAGGGCTCAAGGTTGAAGAAGCACTCTCTTACTCTTACATCCTTTCTGACATGTAAGGACACAGTGAACCTCCCCTCCAAAGGGTACAGCAACAAGGCCCCATCTTGCAAGCAGAGAGCAGTCCTCACCAGATGCTGAACCTATTGGTGCCTTGATCTTGGACTTCCCAGCCTCCAGAACCATAAGAAATAAACTTGTATTATTTATAAATTACCTAGCCTCGGGTATGCTGTTACAGAAGCACAGATGGACTAAGACAGTATTTATGGTCTTGTTTTTGTTTAAACCTTTTCAAATAGAGTTATAGCTTACATCGTATTCTCAAAGGAGTACATCACCCTAAAAAGGTAAAAAACACTATATGAGAGATATTTTACTGGAAGTTTTTGGAACAAAAGAGATTGTAACTAAACAAGGAATTATTTGAAGGATCATGTCTTTCTAGACAGTCCAGATGTCACAAGAACAAGCTTTGAGGGAGAGAAAAGGATACGTAAGAGATGGTGTTTATCAATGATTTCACCTTTAAATAAAAAGGAAGTTTAAAATATGATCAGCAAAACTTAAACAGTGAGATATAGAAATACGGAAAAATAGACTGGTCTATTTTTCTATTAACTTTGCACTTCCAAATGAGAGAAAAATTAGAATGCCTGAAAGCTAGCTGAATTGTCAAGGAGATGAAATTCCAAGACATTATTTTTACACTCTTTTCAGGGTTTTCTGTCTCTCCACATTGTCTTTGTGTTATGAATTTCATAGTTATTCAGGTTTATCTTTCCTAAAGAAAAATTATAAGATTTTTTTGTGCCACATGTAATACAAACCTATTCTAGTCCTTGGGAATTTATTACTATTTGTTTTTTAAAAAGTGAAAGAATCTTTTTTTTTTTTTTTTGAGACGGAGTTTTGCTCTTGTTGCCCAGGCTGGAGTGCAATGGCCTGATCTCGGCTCACCACAACCTCCACTTCCCAGGTTCAAGCAATTCTCCTGCCTCAGCCTTCCAAGTAGCTGGGATTACAGGCATGCGCCACTTGCCCGGCTAATTTTTTTTGTATTTTTAGCAGAGACAGGGTTTCTTCATGTTGGTCAGGCTGGTCTCGAACTCCCGACCTCAGGTGATCCACCCACCTCAGCCTCCAAAAGTGCTGGGATTACAGGCGTGAGCCACTGTGCCCGGCCACAAAAAGTGAAAGAATCTTTATGTTTCTAGAACTGGAAAGGATCACAGAGATCTTTGATTGATGACTTCACTCTTCAAAGTGATGGATATGTTAATTAGCTTTATGGTAGCAAATATTTCACAATGTATATCAAAACATCACGTTGTACACCTTAAATATATACACTTTTTATTTGTCAATTATACCTCAAGAAGGCTGGAAAAAATTATTTTTAAATTTGCATACTGTAAAATATGCGTTTGGTGGTATACAATTCTGTGGGTTTTAAAAATGCATAGATTTGTGTATCCAACACTACAATGATGACACAGAGCAGTTCCAATATCTTCTAAAATTTCCTCATGCTCCCGCTTTTTAGTCAACCTCTCTCCCTGCCCCAGTCCTTAGCAACCTCTGATCTGTTTTCCATTCCTTCAATTCTGCCTTTTCCCAGAACGTCATATACATGGAATCATGCACTGTGGAGGTTTTTGAGGTTGGTTGCTTTCACTCAGCATTGTGCCTTTGAGATCCACTCAATTTGATGCATGTATCAATCGTTTGTTCCTTTTTTATGGCTGCATAATATTCCATTGTATGGATGCATAATAGTCTCTTGCATGGATGTACTATAGTTGATGAACATTTGGGTTGCTTCTAGCTTTTGAAGACTAAAAATAAAACTGCTGTAAACACTTATGTACAGGTTTTTTTGTAAACGTAAGTTTACAGGGTTTTCTGTCTCTCCACATTGTCATTGTGTTATGAATTTCATAGTTATTCAGGTTTATCTTTCCTAAAGAAAAATTATAAGATTTTTTGTGCCACATGTAATACAAACCTGTTCTAGTCCTTGGGAATTAATTACTATTTGTTTTTTAAAAAGTGAAAGAATCTTATTTTTTTTTTTTTTTTTGAGACGGAGTTTTGCTCTTGTTGCCCAGGCTGGAGTGCCTGGCACTCTTGGATAAGTACCTAGGAGTGGTATTGCTGGGTTATGTGGTATTGGTTAAGTGTATGTTTAACTTTATGAGAAACTGCCAAACTGTTTTCTAAAGTGGTTCTACCATTTTGCATTTTGTATAACAGCAATGCGTGAGAGTTCTAGTTGCTCCATATCCTTTCCAATCTGGTATTGTCAGGTTTTTTAAATTAAAGTTTTAGCCATTCTAATAAATGCACAGTGGTATCTCACTGTGGTTTTTAGGAATCTGAATATCCCTGATGGCTAATGATCTTAAGCATCTTTATTTTTGTTCCTATTGTTGAGTTTTGAGAGTTAAAAACATATATTCTGGATATAAGTCCTTTGTCAGTTATGTGATTTGCAAATATTTTCTCCCCATCTCTGCAGCTTGCCTTTTCTTAATGGCAGTACTCCCATCTTATCTAAGAAGAAACTGACACATCTACAGCTTTTGTTGGCTCTGCAGTAAACTGACTGCATGTGACATTGGCTAAGTCACTTAATTTATTCTGTGCTTCTGTTTCCTATTCCATAAAACAAGTGTGGAATGAGAATATTTCTGAGATTCTTTGCAGCCAGAATAGTCAATGATTCCAAGAGACTGGCCCAAGTTCACCCAGTTAATTAGTAGCAGAGTTGGGCTGGAGCTTGGGCTGCCTCCCACACTGCTGCCTTTGTTTGCAATATAATTATTCTCACTTTCTTAAATCTAATTTTTAAAATTAGGTATTCCATTTACATGGTTCAAAATTTAAAAAGTATAAAAGGATAAGCTGTTAAAAAGCATCCCTGTCACCCTGAATAAGCAATGCATGTTCTGGAGCTTTTAAAAATATCTATGAGCACATTTTTATGTGTTGTTATGTGTATGTGTGTGTGTGTGTGTGTGTGTGTGTGTTTCCCTCCTTTTTAAAGTGAATTATACACTGCAGCTTTTTTTTAACTTCTAATAGAAATGCAAGTTAAAACTACATGGCAATCCATTTTTTCCATTACTATGTTTGTAGTTGAGGATATTTGTATGGGACTAAAAACCATTTGTCTTCTGTTGAATTATTTGTTCGTATTGTTTTCCATCTTTTTCTTTCATTGTAGCTATAAGCTACTTATTTATTAGAGAAACTAACTTTATGAGATCTCACAATCTTCCCCCAGTTTGCCACCTGTCTTTTGAGTTTGCTTATTGTGGTTTTGCTTGAAGAGTTCTGACGTTTTTGTGGTTGAATTACTCAGTCTGTTATCATGTCTGGCATTTGAGTCATAGTTGAAAGGATTTTTTCCCCTTAGTATTAACAGAAGAATTATCCCATGGTTTCTTTCATTTATCACTGAATTCTACATATTTATATATATTTAAATATTTGATCATTTGGGAAGTTATCCTGGCATAAGGTGTGAGGCATAGAACCAAATATATTCTTCCAGAAGGCAGCTCATTTCTCTCAAAACTATTAAATAATCCATTTCTTCTCTTCTGACCTGAGTTGCCACTTATAACATATACTAACTTTCCATATGGGGGGTTCTATTTCTGAATTTTCTACTATGTTTCATTGATCTTTCTGTCTACTTAAGTTAAATATTAAGGTTTTATTTATGTTTCAGCATGTTATATACAGGGCTAATCTTCCTTCATTACTGTTTGAGTTTCTTCGGACTTTTTCCAACATTTTATTATACAGATTTTTAAGCATATGGAAATGTTGAAAGAATTTTACAGTGAACACCCATTACACACCACCTAGATTCTACCATTAACATTTTACTAACCTTCCTTTAACATGTATCTATCCATCTATTCGGCCCTCTATACACTAATCCATCTTAGTTTCTGATGCGTTTCAAAGTAAACTGGAGATACCAGTGTACATCCCATTAAATACTTCAGCATGCACATCATGCACTAGAGTTTAGTATTTGTAGTATTTTTTATTTCCAGCTGAAGTTTATATGCAGTGAAATGCACAAATCTTAAGTGCACATTCACTGGGTTTGGACAAAAGCATACGCTTGTGTAATGCTTATCAAAATACAGCACATTATCATCACCCTAGAAGGTTTCCCCATGCCTCTTGCCAGTTAATCCCTATGCCCACTCCCTCAGAGCCTACCACTGCTCTGACCTTTTACCACCATACATGAGTTATTTGTTCTAGAATTTTGTGTAGTATGCACTCTTTTTGTGGACGCCTTCTTTCATTCACTAAGCATAATGTTTTTGAGACTTCTTGTTGTTGCTTTTCACTGGCGAGTGCTATTCCATTACATGACTATCCTATGTTTGGTTTCTCTGTGTTCCTATTAAGCAACACCTGGGTTGTTTGCAGGTTTTGTTGCTTATGAATAAAGCTGTTATGAACATTCTTGCACAGCTCTTTTTCATGGTCCCGTACATTTTGTTTTCCCTTTTCCTTGGCACGGGATGGGGCAAATACCTATGAGTAGAACTGCTGGGTGATACAGTTTAGATATGTGTCCCTGCCCAGATCTCATATTGATTTGTAATCCTTGATGCTGGAGGTGGGGCCTGGTGGGAGGTGTTCGGATCATGGGGGCGGATCCTCCATATCTTGGTGCTGTCTTCATGATAGTGAGTTATCGCTGGATCTGATTGGTTGTAAGTGTGTGGCACCTGCTCCGCCCCCACTCCCCTTGCCCCTGCTCTGGTCATGTGTTGTGTATCCTCCTGCTTTACCTTCTACCGTGAGTCAAAGCCCCCTGAGGCTTCCCCAGAAGCAGATGCTGGAGCTATGTTTCCTGTACAGCCTGCAGAACTGTGAGCCAGCTGAACCTCTTTTCTTATAAATTACCAGTTGCAGATGTTTTTTCATAACAGTGCAAGAACACTCTAATACCATGGGTCATGGGGTAGGTTTTTAGCTTTTGAAGAAACTCGGACTTTTTTCCAAACTGCTTGTACCATTTTACACTCCTACCAACATGCATGCCTGAGATTCGAGTTGCCCCAATTCCTCAACGTCATTTGGTATTGTCAGTCTTCAATTTTTGTCATCTGGTGGGTGTATGGTGGTATCACATTGTGGTTTTATTTTGCATTTTCCTGATGACTAATGAGGCTGAACAATTTTCTTGTGCTTACTGGTCCTTGGAATATCTTTTTTTTTTTTTGAAATGGAGTCTTGCTCTGTTGCCCAGGCTGGAGTGCAATGGCGCAATCTAGACTTACTGCACCCTCCGTCTCCCGGGTTCAAGCGATTCTCCTGCCTTGCCTTCCTGCGTAGCTGGGACTACAGGCACCTGCCACCATGCCCGGCTGATTTTTGTATTTTTAGTAGAGACAGGGTTTCCTATGTTGGCCAGGTTGGTCTCGAACTCCCGACCTCAGGTGATCTGCCAGTCTTGGCCTCCCAAAGTGCTGGGATTACAGGCATGAGCCACTGTTCCCAGCCATGTATAAGTTTCTTTAGCTTTTGTTTCTCAGCCAACAAAGGCTAGTTTTTCAAATTTCTTTGCTAACAACTTAAATTTCTCCTTTTCTTGATGCCATAAAGACAGAATAATGCCTGCAAATATAATTCATTTAATTCACTTTTTCTGCTTCTGGAACCTAATTGGGTGCAGGAGGCTTCCGCTGCAGCTGGTTCACCCTGACTTCTATTCTTGCAAACACATGATTAAAGTTGTGTGCCTCTGGCTGTGCCCCTTGTATTTGGGAAGCGTGCTTCTGCTGCTCTTTGGCAAATCTCCAGCTGCTGTTGGATCCCCGTGATGTTTGTTTACCTCTGTCTCCTCTGCAGCACACCCTGATCAATCTCCACTGACATTTGTAGTCATTTTGACACTGAGGTCTGGGGTTTTAACTCCTTGTTTTACTAAAAATGAATTTAAGAAAAACTTTTTTCTTCTTCTCCTTTATTGCTTCTGTATTTCCATGAAGAAAATGGTAGAAATGCTGAGTTTACATTTCCTGTGAAAACTTGAATCCTACTCGGAAATGTTGGATTGTCAGGAAGTGACTAACAACACTTAGAAGCCAAGTTATTTTGTCTGATTATCTGAGATTTTAATCAGTCTTTTTTTCTTTTTCCAAGAATGATATACTTCCTGCTACACTCAATATAACTAGATTGGCTGGTGAAATAAATGGGCTTTAAGATTGTCCTCAATGTTTTTGAAAATTAGAGAATAGTTTTTTAACAAAATATTTAAACAACATTATCAGTTATCATTTTGGTACTTAATAACTCTTAGACATCAAGGTATTCTCATCGCCAGCACACTTAACTTTATTTTTCTTTTTTAAAAGTATATTTTATTGATACATAATAGTTGTACATATTTTCACACTTTAAAATGCTGACCATACATTTGCTTGGTGTTTTGTTGATGATGAATACTAGACTGATAATGCAGTCTCTTTCATATCTGCAGGCAGATGGAGTTATTGCCATGGTGTTAGGACAAGCTGATTGTGTTAAAGCATGTGACACACCTAATTTCAGAAACCAGAGGGGAAATCGCCGCTCATTAAAGTTCAAGGTAAGCGTGTGAAACTCATTGCCTGCTACTTATTTTCTATATCAAAGCATTTGCCAGTGGAGTTAAGGGGAGGCTTACATATCACAGCAACAAAGTCAAAATTCCCTTAAAACTGAAGCTGGAATGAGTGTGGAAGAGCTTTGGTTTTCCATACACCAAATTCACTGTGATAACTCCCTGTGAGCAGAGATGTTAGCCCCTCATTGATCATCTTTCGGCATACTTCTTTGATATTCATTTATCATCCTAGAGATGAGTTGGGGAAGATTCACAGCCCTGTATTTCGTATTTTCCTTCATGGAGGTGACATAGCACTTTGGTGAAAACATTTTTTTTTTCCCTTTCAGGTGTAGATACTGGTTTCTAGTGATGACTAAATCACATTTGGAAGGCATTCCAAGGAAATAGGATTGGGAGTACAGGGAGGAGAAATCTACATCTTATCCCTGTAATAAGGTAGGCCCTATGTATATGTTGATTGCAGGATTTGAAGATTATCATGAAGAAATATTCCCCCAACTCCACCATCTGAATCACTGAATCATAGTTACTATTCTAGACTTTTGAAGGACTGTGTCTTCAAGAGGCCCTTGTTAAAATGCAAGTACCTCCAAAGTGGGTGGCCTTTTAAGTTTATATGGGTCATTACTCCTCAGTGGAT
Source organism: Pan paniscus (assembly GCF_029289425.2). NCBI lineage: Eukaryota > Metazoa > Chordata > Mammalia > Primates > Hominidae > Pan > Pan paniscus. Next base: position 10,952,843 of record NC_073272.2, on the reverse strand, counting down.
ATTATCATGACTTACCAAGGTTCTCAGGTAATAGAATTTGAGAATCTAGGGTATAGACAAGTGGACAATGAGGCTGAGAGGCAGGAAGGGTGCACAAACTAAGAACATCATGGATGGTTCTAACTGGACCCAGTGCATGGGATCTAGGTTAGAAAACAGGATTTTCTGTCAATTCAAGACTTGCCCAACTTAGTTGACTCTCTCTCTCTCTCTCTCTCTCTCTCTCAGAATTCCTGTTTGTAGCTTTGACCACCCTCGCTGGGTGAGAATCTGCACAGTTTAGAGGGAAAAAGTGTGGCACATTGGGATGAAAGCAATCCTAGAAGATAGAACTCTGGGAATTCTTGGTCCGGCTCCAACATGCAATGGCCAAGCAACCTTGACCTCTTGGTAGCGTGGAGATGAATGTACCTCCCAACCTAGCCCACAGACTGTTGTTAATGTCCTATAAAATAATAGGCAACGTGGTATATCTATTAGTTTGACCTTTACATTTATAGCTCTATTCTTGGAACCCGAGTCCCAGCCTTGATAGCCAACAATCAATCATCCCAATGTCAATGCCCCCATGGCATTCATTGTTGTATCTATGTACCTTCCTCCCTACTTACTCCAACTCAAAATTGGAGTCATCTTTATTTTCTATTTCTGATGTTCACTTGGTGTCTTGTCTTTTAGACACAGTACTACCACCCTGGTGGTTCATCATTATACATTTAAGCTAATTACATGTTGTTTGGCCATTTCTTCTCTTTCTGATCCACCTCATGTACATGTCTAAAATGTTCTCCTTATACTTCTCTCTCTTTCCATACCATTCTCTGTCTCCCTGTTGCCTATGGGATAAAGTTCTAAGTTCTCATTCTGGTTGTTAAGGCCCATCACAAAGAAGTTTGTCCAGTTGCTACACCCTCCTCAACATAAATGCAAAGCCTTGGCAAGTCAGCTCGTACGACTGTCTCAGTCACAAGCATCATACTTATTTCAGCTCTGAGAATTAGCTTACTCTGCTTCCCACTTCCGTCTTATGCATAACATGGTTTTTTGTTGGTCTAAGTTCTACCTTTATTTCCATGCCCAAGTATGGCACCTCACTGATTCTGGTTTTGACTCTGAACTCTCATTTGGAATTTGGAATATCCCTGTTCATTCTCATGTTTCAATATGTAATGTTTTCAACTGTCTGTCCTGCCTTTTAAAGTGGATCTTTAAGAAAGGACCTGTGGCTTTTTCTCTACCATCCAGCCCTGCCCCTGTTGTGCTGTGTTTAGAAGGGTTGCTAGTCTGATGAATAATCATTTTAACAGATCTGCCTAATTTTTGTGCTCTTCTCAGGTTTATTCTTTTTAATGAGCAAGATACTGTGCTTGACTCTCCTTGGAAATATAATATTTGCTTGCTGTTGAAAGCCCTGTTTCTTTGCCTTCCAGCTTTTGAATTTGTCGACTTGGACAGTTTGCTAAGGGGTCAATTCCTTACCATTTGGGCATAAAGGAAAATGCATCTCCATGCTTCATTTGCTTCATCTCAGCTTGGTTTTACAATAAACAGAAATAGGGAAACTTTAATTTGTACTTCATGTATCTTTGATCCGATTAAATAACTTGGCACTTTTATTTACCCTATAAGAATATAGCTAATGGGTGCTTTTTGAATTTAAATTTACTTTGAGAGAACTGCTTATCGCAATGTGGGTTACATGGATAGAGACAGCACATCATCAAGGAAACAGAAGGAACCCCCCAGCCTAGTATTGTCCAGAGGGAAATGCAGGGCAGCCACATATGTATATTACATTTTGTAGTAGACATTAAAACAGTATAAAGGAAGAGATGAAATTAATTTTAATAATATAACCCTTCATCCAACCTATTATTTTAATATAAAATTTCATTATAAAATATTAAGGTATCCTACATTCTTTTTTCATACTAAGTCTGAAATCTGGCGTGTATTTTTTACTTAGAGTACATCTCAATGTGAACTGGCCACATTTTAAGGGCTTGATAGCCATATGTGGCTAGCGGCTGCCACATTGAATGGTACAGATCTAGAAATTACATCTGCTAACCTTCTATAAGGCAGGACTTCTCAACCACCAGCACTATTGAAATTTGGGCCAGGTAATTTTTTGTGGTGGCAAGGGGCTGTCTTGTGCATTGTAGAATGTTTAGCGGCATCTCTGGCATCTACCCACTAGATGCCAATAGCACTGCTCTTCCAGGATACAGCAACCAAAGATGTCTCCAGACATTCCCAAATGAGAGGTGCTGCTGCAAGGAATAGTCACAGACATCATGATAAACTGTCTTCTGTTGTGCTTGTTAAAAGTCATTGATAGCCTGAGTGTGGTGGCTCAAGCCTGTAATCTTAGCACTTTGGGAGGCCAAGGTGGGAGGATTGCTCAAGCCCAAGAGTTCAAGACTAGCCTGGGCAACATAGCGAGACCCCATCTCTACAAATAATTAAAAAATTAACCAAGTGTGGTGGCATGCGCCTGTAGTCCCAGCTACTCAGGAGGCTAAGGTGGGAGGATGGCTTGAGCTTGAGAGGTCAAGGCTGCAGTGAGCTATGGTCATACCACTGCATTCCAGCCTGGGCAGCAGAGCTGGTTCTGTCCTCTGAAGAAGCCAGTTGGTAGTGATGAATTAGTTATTGATCGGAAGGCACAGTGGATTGTTGCAGTCCTCTTGCCAGCTCCTTTCAAAGTGTGTTGGATTATCATATTGAAAGTCCCAGTAAATGCTTTAAAGAATAGAGCTGCCAAATGCTCTTTCTGAGAATCACTGTCATCGTGAGTTTAATATTCATTGAACTTATTGTAATGCATTGGGAAAATGGATATATTCTTTTGGAGAAAAGCAGGATCATTGGTTTAGTTTTGATTAATGGATTTATGATTAAATGCTTATTTTCAGCAATGGCACTATATAAACAAGTCCCTCAAACATAGTCTAGCTGCCTGTAATTTTACACAATGAACGGTGAAAGACAAATGTACAGTGTATTTGTATTATTAGGCAGCCATGGGTTTGCTACAAGCAATTAACTTACGAATGAGCATTCAGTCACCCTGTAACATTTTATTCTGGAGCTTTGTTAGGGGTGAGCCTGAGAAGGAAAGTTACCAGCTTGAATAAAACTGAGAGTTTCAATTTGGAGTAGTCAGTCTCCCATGGGGTGACAATGTTCCTTAAATGTTAAAAAATATATCCTGACCCACAAAATGCGCCAGCTACAATTTCTAGTTTATTTCTGGTCCGTATAATGCATTTTTTGCACTACAAAAATCCCAGAGAAAATCAGATGATCTCCAGATGAATGGGCAGATGGTGAAGATTGAGTCAGAGCTCACGTGTTTGATTTGAACTTGTAACTCTCCATGAGCAGAGCGTACACTAAGTTATATTTTTTAAACAGAGAAAAAGTGGGGAAAGAGAAAATGCCTACATAGTATGGTCAGTATCAGTGTGTCACGAAGGATGGGCTACGATGTCTAAATCATTCATCCAGCAGACATTTACTGAGTTTTTGCTGTATACACCTGTCTAGGGATTAGGGGTGCAAAGGTGAGTAAGAAGAACAGGGTCTGTGCTGTCAGAGATTATAATGTGAGAAGAAAGACCAAAGACAGTTTCCCAGTGTTTAACAGGTGCTATGCTGGGAGAATTCAGGGGCATGGAGACCTAAGGGAACACCTGGCATTCTGGGTTATGGAGACACTTCTAGGATACAGCAGTTTGGAAGAATGAGCAGGAGTTAGCCCGGCACCTGATAGAGGTGGGTTTATGGCATAAGGGATGAGAAAAGTGTGGGAGCTTACTGTTGGCAGAAAGACGACATGCTTCGGCGTTCAGCAACCCCGGAAGCTTGTTTTGGTGCCTACTGCTGAGCATTGGCTTTAGCCATTCTTGGAGGTCAGCAAAACATTCGCCTTTCAGGCTTTCTGGCATTAAGAATAACAAGAAAGATTTTATGTATTCCTACGAAAGGATGGGCCCATTCAAGGAGGTATTCCTACTCCTTTACAATTTATTTGCCACTTATGTGTTTTCCTTCCAAATATGATCAGTTTAAATGTTTTAAAGAATGAGAACCAAAAAATTATTTATTGATGTATTTCAAAGACCTTAAAGTTCCCTTTCTCCTGTAAAGATATATTTGATTTTTTAAAATTTTTTTCTAAAAATGCCCCCAGTCATGACTTAATGTACAGAAAATTCAGTTGTTTTTTTTTTTTTTTTTAACTAACTTGGAAAATACTGATTTGGCTAATAGTTGATAAATTTAATCAAGCAACTTTATTTATAAAATGCAACCATTTTGACAAAAAAAGAGCTAATCTTGTAGCAGCCAAGTCAAGTGTAGACAAGAAGTTGGGGCCATGCATTAAGATTTTCTGCTACATTAGAAATTCCAGCTGCTGGAGAACGGTGTGAACCCAGGAGGCAGAGCCTGGGAGACAGAGCGAGACTCTGTCTCAAAAAAAAAGCAAAAAAAAAAGAAATTCCAGCTGCCTAGGGGTCAGACCACCCCCCACTAATCTTATTCTTTTTGGTTGAATATGGCAATTGATTTTTTAAAAATAACACTAGTTATTTCAATTGTATTCTTTCAAATTTACAATCAGTATTGTCATTCTGTAAATCCTAACAAATTGTGGATTCCACTGAGCAACTAGCTAAGGTTAAGCAGCTATTTCTTAGGTCAGGAAATTTCCTGTTTTGAATGCCATTTTTACCACGAATTCATGCTAACAGAGTTAAAGTTCAATCTGATTACGTATCAGATGGTGGAGTAAAGGATTTCTTAGTAATTTATGCTACCACAGCCTTTAAACATTAAGAAATTTTGCTGAAGAATTCTTAACTTTTTATTCGGAAAGACTAAAATTTATAAAGGAATCACAAAAGGCCTAGAATGTATTCGCAGGAACCCTCAGCAAATTCGCCAAATGTTAACATTTTGCCCCATTTGCTTGTTATCTGTGCGTTTTCTGAACCATCCCACCATCCTTTTGAAAGTGAATTTTTGACATTATACCTTTACCCCTGAATATTTTAGAGCATATTTCCAAAGCCCACCATGATTATCAAATGAAAGAAATTTAATATTGATACATGACTCTTTTTATCACAGCATAGTATAGTACTGTCTAATCTTTTTAAAATTTTTAATATTTGTGGGTACATAGTAGGTGTATATATTTATGGAATACATGAGATGTTTTGATACAGGTGTGCAATGTGAAATAATGACATCATGGAAAACTGGGTATCCATCTCCTCAAGCATTTATTGTTTGAGTTAAAATCAATCAATCCAATTTCACTCTTTCAGTTATTTTAAAATGTACAGTTATTATTGACTATAGTCACCTGTTGTGCCATTCAATAGTATGTCTTATTCTTTCTAACTATGTTTTTTGTACCCATTAACCTTCCCCACCTTCCCTGATACATTACTATTGTCAGATATACAGTTGATATTCAGATTTCACCTATTTTCCTGAGAATATTTTTCATGGAAAACTTTTCCCCCATTTAGGATTCTCTGATCCACATTGTATTTAGTTTTTGTGTTTCCTTTGTCTTTAATAATATTGGCATTTTCAGAAGGTACAGGCCAAGTGTTTTGAAAAATACGCTCAAGTTGGGCTGGCCTGAGGCTTCCCAGGATTAGGTTCCAGTTCTACATTTTTGGGGCAGACATGCCACCGACACGCAGCTGCATCCTTTGCAGGCATCACATGGGGAACAGCAGGCCATTAAGTCCAGTTGTTGGTGGTGATACCAACTGATAATTTTCTTTTCAGTAGGCTTCCTAATGCTTCTTTTTGCACGAATTGCGAGTACACTCTTATTGACTATATAAGTAAAAGAGTAACTTGCATGTCACGACGCCTTCTTTAACATCTATGCCTCCATTACTTTTCTCTTCTACTTTCCTGGAACACATCGGGTTCTGCCCATTCACTTTCACTTCCCTTGAACAAAGTGGGAAGGGATAAGTAGACTGATACAGATGGTTGTCAGTGTGGTGATGACTGCAACTGAGTCTGGGTCTACAATAATATTCCACTTGCTAAACTTTCTGTAGGAAATGCTGCCTGTGTCTGATATGCCAAAAGCAATTGGACTTGGAGGATATTTTTAGAAATCGATTATTTTAGCTTATTTCTGAAAGCAGACTAGCTGCTACAATGGAATACACATTAAACAATCCATTAATGACCTCAAATGTAGAGCCAGCTGAATTGAAAATGGGAAACAAAGCCCTGCCCAGGGATAGTCATTTTTTCAGAGACCAACCAGAGAGTCAGAGGCTCTTACAATTACTTGGTTCTGCTCTCCAACCTCCATGGGGCAGAACTGAATTTCAAACTTTTCCCCAAGGCTATTTTCATACCCATTGCCTACATATCTCCAAGAAAGGGATGTTCACAGCTCTCACTGGGAAGTGCTTCTGGAGTCTCAGGATACTTCTGGGCATGCAAATTTAATTTGGGGCACCAGAAATCTCTCCCTTTTTATTTTCTCTGGTCTCAGCCTGTGAAGAAGTAGAGACTGATTGGTCATTGCAAGAAACACAGTGATAAGAATACAAGGTGGGGAAAGAGCAAGGGGCTGGAGCATGGAGTCCAATCCATTGAGTTTAATTTTTCTTTAATCCTTATGAAATTCTCACTGCAAACCTCTAGATCCTCTGTTATTACCCTCACGAGGATAGGATAATGTCTATCCCATGACTGTCTTGCTGGTTTTTATCAGTATTGGTTGCATTGTATTTTTCTTACCAATAAACATTGTTGAATGAATGTATAAATGAATAAATACCTTATTTTGCATTCTGACAGTACTATTTGTGACCACTCAAATTATAACCTTATTATCCTATTGCCTTAACATATTCATTTTCCCCTCTTGTCAGTACATTATTTGTTTTATGATGAACTTTGGGCAATGTACCCATGACCTTAAACATGCTATCTGTACACTATGGAATTTATTTTTGGATGAGAGATGGAAATAATCAAGTGATTGGCTGAATCATAAATCAGCAGTCTGGTACTCTAGTGTATCAGTCAGCTGCTGCTGTATAACAACCAATCACAAAACTTCAGCAGCATACAATAATGAACATTTACCAGTGCACAAGTCTGTGGGTTGATGGGGGGTGGTGTTGGGGTTGGCTGATCTAACTTGGATTCACTGGGGTGGCTCTGCTGATTTCTCTGGGCATATCCACAAGTCTGGGAACCAGCCAGCACACGTTTATTCTTTCAAGCCTCTACATATCATGTCCGCTAACCTCCCATTGGCCAAAGCAAGTCATATAGCCAAGGTTAACTCCAATATGGTGGGAAAGTATATTTCCCCTAAGAAAGTAAAGGGATAGCTGTGCATGGTGGCTCACATGTGTAATCTCCGTGCTTTGGGAGGCCGAGGTGGGAGGATTGCTGGAGGCTAGGAGTTTGAGACCAGCTTGGGCAACACAACAAGATCCTGTCTCTACAAAAAATAAAAGATTAAAAAACAAAAAGAAAGTAAAGGGACAGAGTGAAAGTATCTGGAAAATAATTCAACTTATAACACCCTAGCAACACACAAACTGGCTCCTAGGTTTTTTTTTCCCACTTCTTGACTATAGAACTCAACTTCAATTTTCCAAAAATATCATACTCTTTCTAACCTTTGGATGAGTTGATAAATAACCACTGCTTCTAGCTCCTGTGTGCCCATCCATAACCCTGGCTTGTCCCTGGGTACCTTGGACCTCCCTAAAATCCAGCAACTGAGGAGTTTGAGCCAGGCAAATCAGGGAACCTCTAACACCTAACGGGAATACAATCTGAGGTGTTGGTGCCCTCGTTAAATACATTAAATATGATACCTAACTCCAAGTGAGTTCCTACTCACTTCAGGGAATGGGGGAGGATGAGAAATAAGACTTTCAGAAGGGAAGAATCAAATTAAGGATTTAGTTTGAATCTTTGGATGACACAGGCCTCCAGAGAGACTTTTCTCTTTTCAGCCAGCATGAGAGAAGGGATTGTTGCCAGCCAGCAGAAGCAATCTCTTTGCGAACTTAGATGGCAGCAGACAGAATTGCCTCTTAGGTGAGGCGGGAGGAAGATGACCATCCAGAAAGACAACGTGGCTCACAGCTGGAAGCCAGTCTGGCCCTCACAGCTAGGCCATGATGCTGTCCAGTTGAACAGGACCCTCACATCAGACAAGGCTACTCTATGACCATGATGGGTCAGGAAATACAAGGTCACTCCATAATCTCATCCGAATGTGGGGAGAGACATGAACATTGTCCAAACCACCCAAATGACCAAACATCCCACTTTCCCAACTGCTGCTTCTTTACTAATTATAGTTGTAGCCTTACTTCCTGCCTTCTGGACAAGATGTATCAAGATGCCTAATTAGGTAATGGCCTCTGCCTTCTGATAGCATCCAGCCAGAAGCAAAGCCCTGCTTTCTCGAATCCTTCCCTAAGTCACCTAACATAAGCCTGTGTTCTATAACGAGCTTTTTCTAACCTTTTACTGGGATGCTCATGGTCCCCCAGGATGTGTGTTCTTCCTGCTTGCAGTGAGTCAGTCAACCCAACCATAATTATCTACAAGTGATTTCCTGGTGAGTCTTTAGCTGGAAGACATTGACATCATTGTGGTTCTGTAATGTCCCCAAAACACATTCTTAGAGCCTTTAAACAAATGAAAGGTACAAAATTCCTTTCTCAAGCACCATGTGACTAGGAGATTTGTAAGGTAATGTCTTCTGGCCACTCAGAATCAGCAAAAATAAAGTTCAGTGGCCACTGGCTTGTAATTGCAACTTAGGTACATAGAAGATTTGGAGATTTACTGACTCATCTAGGCTTGTATTTTTGGGAGTTGTAGGAAAGTAAAAGATATATTGATTGTTTTCTTACCTTTTTATCATTTCCATTATTTTAGCCAATAAATAATAGTGGAAATTAGACATATAAGAAACAAGTTTTGATTTCTTATGAGTGTTATAAAAAATAAAGATTAAACAATTAAAAAGTAATTACATTGTAACATTCTGCTAGGGGTTTGGTTTGCAAACAAATAAATCATCTTTTACTGTTTATGAAATATAGATTTAGTAAACAAAACACATAGTAGAAATTAATATTTGAAGTTTACCTGTTTAGAAAAATAAATCTGATGTTAGTTTATGTAAAAACATTGTAGTAAAAATGGAAACAAATGAACCCAGGGAACTAGACTGATGCTTTGAAATGATCATTGTATAACACTTAACTAGTCATTAATGCTGAGCATTTGGGAGCAGCTACTTGTGTTAAAAATATTCTGATTATTTGAAAAATAATCAAGTTGTAGTTTATGGCATTTTGAAATGGAAAACACCTCAGCATGCCCTAATGTTGCAGATTGCAAATTGGGGCAGAGAAAGACTGGCAGGTGTGACACCCTGTTTTAATTCATTGATCTTTCCACTTTGCCAGTATGCAAACATTTTAGTGAGAAGGTGTGTTTCAGGAATCCACATGGACCTTTTCTTCGATTGGTCCAATGGCAAATCTTATTATATATTATTGTTTTAGATTTGATGATATAATTATGTAGTCTAGGTCATGTTTTCTCAACCTTGCCTCTCCTGATATCATGGGCTTGGTAGTTCTTTCTTGTAGGGATGGGGAAGGGCAGTGCTGTCCCGTGAACTGGAGGACATCTAGCAGCATCCCTGGCCTCCACTCTGTAGATGCTAGGAACATCCCTCACCCCAGTTGTAACAACCAAAAATGTCTTCAGGCTTTGCCAAATGTCTCCAGAGGGGCACAAGTGCCCCCAACTGAAACTGACCCAGTAGTCCCATAGATAGTTTTTTTTTTCCTTTATAAACATAGAAATGGACCCTTATGGTCTTAAAGCTTGAAACTTGTATTTGTTATATCTGAGATCCTTCAGGAAACAACCTTCAGATCTCTAAATATAGTATCAAAGAACTGAAACTCACCAGATCACTGCATTGTGAGATGCTGCACCCGTTATTCATCATGATTGCTTCCTTGCCCTTCCCTAGTTCCTGTTTCTCACACATTGTTACATTTCTTCTCTGCTATGTAAACTCCTAGTTTTAGTCAGGGAGATGGATTTCAGATTGATCTCCCATCTCTTTGGCTGTAGCACCCGATTAAATCCTTCTTCCTTGGCAATAATCGTCATCTCAGTGATTGGCTTTTGAGCAGTGAGCAAGTGAACAACAGGACCTAGATTGAACCCCTGGTATTTCTGTAACAGTATCTGCCTCAATTTGCAGACCAAATATAAAGAGAAGACAGAAATCATTTACTTCTCTCCTATTTAAGGTCTCATGTTTGCATACATGGTTTAGGATATGTCAATTCAAAGAAGTGTAATTTTTACATTTCTGCCTATTTCAGGTAGTGTTATACAATGTTGGCAATAAATAAACACATACATACCACATGGTTCATGGAAAGGGACTGGGGTCTGGAATTGGGAGGGGTCTGGTGGGCTCCCCTTCACGAGTCCCCATGTTGACTGGTCATATGCTCTTGAGAAAACCCTTTACCTCATGGACTCTGGTTATAGGTTCACAGAAGACAAGTGCTTTGGAGAAATATGCCATTTATATTAAGCAGGAAGGTGTCTCCTCTTGGGGATAGTTCCCAAACATCTTCACTTATTACCATCCATTTTGCTTTCATTTCAGTTATTGCCTGATGCCTGATCCTATTTCCTATTAGGCTGAGTAAATGCTTCTATCTCTGATCCACACTCCTTTTTGTCTTGACCTTGACAAAGTTAAGGCACAGAAATTGCCATCTAAGGACTAAAATGTAAAAGCAGTTGGTGCATTGTTTCTTATGTGACAGGGGAATGTGATGGGGAATGGCTGGGACCAGGTGGATGGAAGGCTGGCATGTCCTACTGCCCATGCAATGCCTTCATAGTTTCCTTCTGCTCCTGCATTCCAGAGTAGAGTTTCCACCATAGAGTGATCGGGTGGTTTGTGCTCTTCAGACACTGCTCCCATGGCCCAATATCCTGTGGTCTTTAGCCTGCCAAGTTATCACAAAGGACTTTTAGGGTTGCATACCGGGTTTGAAAACCATTCCTCTGGCAAGCCAGAGATAGAAAGCCTTTCTTGGCTTCCTTGGAGTTTCAAAACTAAAGTCATTATTTAGCACATATGAAGGCCAGTTACTTAACCTTCCTTGAAGAAACCACAGGCTTTACATCTCTGATTTAGGAAGGACAGTGGAGAAATGGCAGATATTTCAATGACAAGCCCTCTAAAGGAGGGATACAGATCATGTCCATGCTTCAAGACCCAGCCAGCTGTAACTGAATTTGTGTGACGGGGTTGACTGAGTGAGGGCCAGATCTGTCTATGGTGCATTTTCAGCTCCTCTGTGCTCCATGAACATTAGATTAATTAATCTTCACATCGTCCTTTTGAGGATAGACTAGTAAATGTGGATCTGAGAAGTACAGAATGTTCTATTGCTCAGTAAAACTCCGAGTTATGCAGATGTTCCGATAGGCAGGTCTTCCCCTTGACAATTTTAAGGGCATAGAAATAATAATCCTGCAATTCTGGAGCTCAGAGAGAGGTCAGATGTTTCCATGGACAAACCCTGTCCAAGTGCCATTTGCTCCAAGTTGCTCTACTGTGGATATTTCCATTGTTGCTTTAGTCACTGGTTTCCATGAAAGGCAACATTATAGATAAAATGGATCCATGCTGCCTGCAGAAAAACAAACACCTCAAAATCTCTTATGTTCCTTTTTTCAGGAGTGAGTCTCTATGTTGCACAAGGGCACCAATGCTTACAACGGTGCTCCTCCTTTTTCAGGCTGTGGGTTGTAACCTTTCTGGCTCTTTGGCCTTTAGTTTTGTGCCTGGACCCATTGTGGACCAGGATTCCAAGTCATTGATAAGATCCTAAGGGCAGAGTCGAGTTTCATACTTCTTTGACTCCATCACCATGCATAGTAGTCTTAAACATAGTTTGTTGTTAATCCGATACTTATATTTGATGGCACCATGCCATGCTCCTTTTGGAGTGAGTGAACCAAGAATTGCCACATTGTAAAGTTGTGTTTCCATGACAAATATGCTCACAGGGGCTCCATTCTTTGCCTCATGTGCTTTGTATTTCTTGTCTCAAGTCTGTCCTTGACCTTGTCCCACCCCAGAATTTCCATTGCACTTTGCATGGTGTGCAACAAAACGAAATAGGAGAGTCAGGAAGAAGTGTTAAAAGAAAAACTGTAGCTTCATTCAATTTAAGAGGGTTTAATTGTGCAAAGAATGATTCGTGAATTGGGCAGCCTCCCAAGCCAGAGTAGGCTCAGAGACTCCAGCACAGCCACGTGATGGAAGAAGATATATAGACAGAAAAAGGAAAGTGACGTACAGAAAACAGAAGTGAGGTATGGAAACAGCCAGATTGGTTAGAGCTAGGCATTTGCCTTATTTGAACACAGTTTGAACAGTTGGTCACCTGTGATTGGCCAAAACTCGGTGATTGGCACAAGAGTAGGTTATAGTCTGTTTACAATTCCATTTAGGTTATAGTTCACGATTGTACAGAAAAACCTTTAGGCTGAACTTAAAATATGTAAGGAGGCAGCTTCAGGCTAAACTTGATTTAACAGAAGCAACTCAGAGCCCGAAGTACATATGGGAAAGAAGTTGGTTGGGACCATGAGGATCTTCTATAGACAACTTATAATGAGCCATGAGTCTCTTCAGGTGATATTGGTGTTAGGATGTGCATTTTTACATTACAGAGGCTTAATTTTCAACGTGCACTCCTTCCCTGGGCACTTGCTCAAAATGTCAATGCTTAGCCCCATCCCAGAGCCAATGAGTCAGCATCTCAGGCATGAGCTCAGGAATCTGCCCCATCACAGGCTCTCCAGGGGATTCTGATGCATGTCAACATTTGGGAAGCACTGCTCTATCTCCTGCTTTGTGAATCTGGGAAGAACTCTGCCCTTTAAAGGCCAGGCCTGTTCCCTCTGAGGACTCAGCTCCTTGGGCAGGGAGCAACTTTATTACCTAATTAAGGATTTCACTTCTAGTTCTCTTTTGTTCAGGTGATGTTGTGGTGAGATATATTCTCTTAAAATTGAAGAATGACCCAAATAAAACAAAAACCCTGCAATTTCATTGCATGAATCTCATTTATCTCTTAAAAAAAATACCCAAACTGTACTGCAGGAACTCGGCCTGACTGCACCATCGATTATCCTAGGAATAAACAAGCAGACTTTCCCTCCTATCCTAGCAACTTCCCGAGCAAAACAAGGAAGGAATGTGCCCAGAGGCTCTGTAGCAACCCGCGGTGCAAGTCCCAATTAGACTCAAGGCAGAAACAAATTCAGGAATGAAAACATATGTAAAGAACGAATAGATAAGAAAAATTTCTATGAGTTATGGTTTTTTGTTTGGGGGGCAGGGAGATGAATGTTTAAATTATTGGGGTGTTCCTCTAAGTCAAGGTTTCTCAGTTTCAGCATAATTGACGTCTGGGACCCCTAATTTATTTGCTGCAGCAGGATGGGGTGATCCTGTCCTGTGCACTGCAGGATGTTTGGCAGCATCCCTGGCCTCTCCCCACTGGATGCCAGTAGCAACCCTCCCTCCCCAATTGTGACAACCAGAAATGTTTTCAGACATTGTCTCAGATCTCCCGGGAGACAAAATTGCCCCAAGTTGAGAACCACAAATTGTAAATAAATCTAGAACCCTTGTGATATTTGCTCAAAATGCTTCTTATATTTAATAGGGCCTGTAATCCCAGCTACTCGGGAGGCTGAGGCAGGAGAATCGCTTGAACCCGGGAGACGGAGGTTTCAGAGAGCCGAGTTCGTGCCACTGCACTCCAGCCTGGGCGACAGAGTGAGACTCTGTCTCAAAAAAAAAAAATTTAATAGGAACACTACACTGCTTATTCCCATTAAGCCTGGCAAACTGACAGTGGCAAGGAAAGCCTTTGATAACCTAAGTTTAATGAGAGCTGCCTACAAGAGCTGAGGCCTGACCTCGGTGAGCTATTACAGGAAAAGTTTTTAAAAAGAAAGCCGGCTTCTGTCAGTTGATGGGACGCATTTGAAAGGGGCAAGCAAAGGCTGTGTTCTGCAAATGCGGGCTGTGGCTGGGGGTGGGGGAGGGAGATGAAGGGGGCTAAGGTGGATGGGGAGGCGGAAGAAGGCTGCTGCCTGGACAGCTTGCTGCCCTGCAAAGATTTTCCATCTTACAGGCGTTCATGGGAGACATGAGAAGGTTCAAAAAGCCACCGTGAAGTTTGGCAGTCTTAATCCCTTTGTTTTCTCAGCTGGCTTAAGGGGGTACACTAAGTGTGACTGCAGCTAGCCCTTTATGAAGACCACAAACTCAGCCAAGTATGTTTGCAGGGCTGCAGTTGTGGAAGAAGACAAAGCATACGTGATCTGTTGTTTCAGCTTCTTTTTGAGATTCTTGCTGTCGAGTTTTTTATAAGACAGAAATTTTGAAAACAATCCCACCAGTTAAATAGAGGCTGAATTCTCACAGTGAGTCCCTTGCATGATCTGAAAATATTGTTTGAATATTATTATAGCTATGCTTGTGGTCCCTCAGTTAAGCATCAGGCTTTTTTACGCTCTATAAGTGAAGGTTACACTTAGCGGTATGAGTCCTTCACCTAGAAAACCATGGCGAAAAAAAAAAAAAAAGCTGCAGCAGATTTTTGTTACATTCTGCAAATGGTGAGCATGTAATAAGGCTCCTGCTGGCTATGAAGAAGAGCTCGGTATGCTGCTGAGTGGAATGGAGCCACCGAGGCCAGGAGGGCCGCCTGTGAGCACTGAAGGGCCTGCTGTGTGCCAGGAGCTTCCATCTGCCTCACTCATTGTCTCTCAGGACAATCCTGGAATGTACTTTGCAGAAAAGGAAACCCAACTGTAGAAAAATTGACTTCTCCATGCTCACCTCACTTATACGTAGTAACTAGGATTTCAATCCAATTTGCTTAAACTCAGAGATTTTTACTGCATTTTGCTCTCAGCAGTGTGGGAACACCTGGCCCTCGGCTCCCAGAGTAATCTGATTTCCCAACACCAACAGAGTTCTTTTTCTTTTCTTTTTTAAAAAATGGGGTAAAATACACATAAAGTTGACCATTTTAAGCATACGAGTTTCCGGCTCAGTGGCATTAAGCACATTCACAAGATTATTCCTCTGTCTAGTTCCGGGGCATTTTCATCATCCGGAAATGAAATCCTTATCCACTAATCAGTCACTGCCCTTTTCCTCCTCCCGCAGCTCCCGGTTACTACTCATGTGCTTTCTGTGTCTATGCATTTACCTATTCTGGACATTTCATATCAATGGAATCATACAACATGTGGCCTTTTGTGTCTGACTCCATTCACGGAGCATGATGTTTTCAAGCTTCATCCATGTCGTAGCATGTGTCAGTCCTTTATTCCTTTTCTGGCTGAATAACGTTTCATTGTCTGGGTAGACCACATACTGTTTATTCATGTGTAGATGGACATTCTGCTGTTGCATATGTGAGTGTGACAGAGTATGCGTGCATGCGTGTGCATCCAGATGTGTGTGCATGTATGAGTGTGTTTGAGGGCATGTATCTGCATGGGTGTGCATGTGTGTGCATGTGTATGTGTATGTGTGTGTGTGCATGTGTGTGTGTGTATGTACACATGTATTTATTCTATTGTTCTGTCTACAGACTCCACTCAGTCTCAGTATTCTCTGCTCCCTCATTCCTTCCATCTCTCTGATCTTCTATTGCACAGTAGCATCCCTGTTAGACTTTCTCGGATGCTCTGATGTGCAGCTTGCCTGTCTTCTGCCCTGTGGTACCCTCTACAAATGTTCTAGGCTGCAGCCTTCTCTTCTCAGTTGTGTGAGTAAACATTCCTTCATTTTCTCTCTGTCTTTAGACCATTGGTTCTTCACGAGGGTGATGGTGCCCCCAGGAGCTACTTGATAATGTCTGGAAGAGATTTGGGGTTGTTGTAGTTGGGGGTGAGGGAAGATGCTGCCCTCATAATCTAGAATTATTCAAATGTCAAGAGTGTGCTGGGATTAGGAAACTTTGACGTAGAATTTTGTTGGAATTGCATATCTGTCAATAGCTTTACACCATAACATTTTTGTTGTCATGGATTTGTTATTTTGATCACCCATTTACCATCAATTTAAGAAGTCTTAAGAGAGAAACGATGTAAAATATGCGCTAAGTCTGCTTTCTTGAATGGGAAGCCTGTGAGCTATATTGTTACTTATTTCAGTTCATATTTCTAAAAAGGGGCATGGAGTTCTGCAAGATTATAAATAATCTAATATCTCTGTCTTAAATATATGCAATGAACCAAATAGGACTTTATAAATTCTTATTTTTCACTCTTTCTTATTTTCATTCACATTATCATTCTTCTGTACACATTAGAAGGTAAGAATTTGGGGTTATGGAATTTTGTGTATGGAAATATGTCAGACATAAAATTCAGTCGTACTCCAATGCACCAATGCCATCCCAAGAAAAAATAGTTGTTTATAAAAATGTGCATGAACTAGGCAGCAGTATATTCCTTCCAAACAACATTTCTGTGAAACTTTTTTTTCCAGTGCCACAAAGAAACTTGGACATTATCTCAAAGCATTTGTAACGAGAAGCATTTGACCTTTCATTTCCTTTTTAATTGCCAAGATATTGTTTTCCTTTTACATTATTCCACAGAGATAAACTTAGTGCTACCCTTCGCGCGTGAGCCTCTCACTCCACCTTACATTCAGGGCTCCAAATAGTATCACCATGAGCATAGCTGATTTCCAAGCGCTTCCTCATCATGGTTTCTGATAGGGAAATTCCCTCTGTGCTTCCTCCTATTGGGAACATCTGTTTTGTGTCTCTCTGGTGTTTGGTGACATAACATAATAAGATGGCAGGAGGCAGAAAAAAAACAACATGTTGCAATAAAAATGTCCTAAAAAGACACTTAGTTCTATTTATTGCTTCACAGAACATGCAGGAAGAGAAGTTAGAATGAGTGCTAGCATGGAAAGTCAGAGGAAGACGTCCTGTGGCTCAATTATGATTTGGATTTGGTTTTGTGTGGTGTAAGGCGCTGAGCAGGACACCAAGCGGAGGAGTGTAGCCCGGGGGTGTTTCCTCACGCAGGTCAATTGCTTTATTTCCGCTTAGGAGTCACAGAAGCGAAGTCCAAGCCCCAGTGTGTGGCTCTTGTCAGGCAAATCGGATGCATGGGTAGAAGTTCATCGTTAGGATCAGAGAAGCAAAGCAAGTGCTCATTCTGATCAAAGGGTATGCCGCCGACAGGCAGGAATGAAACCGAGCTACCATCAATTAAAATGCCCGGAAACCACGGATGTGTCTTAATAAGTCAGCTTTGGTCGTTTGACAACAGCGGAGGCAGGTTTGTGAATTGTTTGCCAACAGGGACAATTTAGGTGAGTGCTTTGGAAGAAAACTTGATCTTCAGAGAAGAGCTTTACTGCCATAGATAAAAAGTAGCGCACAGAAATGGATAGCAAGTCAGAAATGGTTTTCTGAGTTTCTGAGGTTATCTGGGATTTTTTTTTAGAGTTAGGAGAAAAGCCTCCTTTCTTCCCAAAATACCTGGACCTACCTGGAAATGTGAGACTGGCATGAGACTATTTTGGCTTAATTTTTTCAGAGAATGAGCCTGAGGTAGGACATTTTATTGCGGAGAGTAACCCCCATGGGCAGGAACCACGGACAAGGTGGGTTGGGCAGGAAGAGAGGAGGATCTAATTCAGGAGCGATTTACCCAATGGGTCACTACCATGGGCTACTGGTTACTCCATTCAATGACACTGTCTCTGAAGGGTAGGAATGTTTTTCAGACCAGCCAGCCAGGGTGAGGAAGGGAGAGCATCTGTCACCTGGCTCCAAACCCCTCTGGTCAAACATTCGCCCTCAGCAGGCAACCATTCCCCTGCATCGCGGAGTGTGCAGTCAGCTGACACCCATGACCCCAGCAGAGATGCCCTTAGGGAGAAGGAAGGCAGGAGGCTCCCGGCATGAATCTGACAGGTATCAGGGTGCAGCTGCATGGAGCTTCTCAGAGCCTGTGCAGAGCTGGGTGATGGCACAGGAGACCAGAGAGGCCAAAAGCTTCTGAAGAGCTGTGTAAGAGACATCCTACCCAAAGACACAAGTGCTCAGCTTTATTCATCACTTGGAGGACCTGGAGCTCTTAGATCAGGCATGAATCTAACAGTCAAGCAGGGACCATAAGGGCAATATGAACAGAAATAAGCATTAGCTCTTTCATAGTTACAGAAAAATCTTGTATCATTTTATCTTACCAAGTTTTAAAATAATATATTTGTTTTCTAGAATATGCTCTAGGAATTACAAAAACCATGGATTAATATTTCCAGAATGGTCTTCTCCATGCTGTGCATAAGGGACAGATTTCCTTTTGCCACTATGAGGCTAGGAGTGGACACCAGGCTGACATGATGCATCCAAGGGCTCCTTGACCTATGCCCTGGGCTCTGTTTTGTAGAGAATCATGTGCGTTCTGCAATGCACATTTGGTTTTACATTTTAAAAGTGGTAGAGCTAGTTATTATTAGAGCTTTTTACTTTTTCATATATATATATATATATATATATTTTTTTTTTTTTTGAGACAGGGTCTTGTTCTGTCCCCAAGGCTAGAGTGCAGTGGTGCAAGCATGGCTCACTGTAGCCTTGACCTCCTGGGCTCAAGCAATCCTCCTGCCTCAGCCTCCTGAGTAGCTGGGACTACAGGTGCATGCCACCACACCTGGTTAATTTTTTATTTCCTCTTTTGTAGTGATGGGGGGTCTCACTATGTTGCCCAGGTTGGTCTTGAACTCCTGGAATCAAGCAATCCTCCCACCTCAGCCTCCCAAAGTACTGGGATTACATGTATGAGCCACCACACCTGGCCCTCATTTTAGTACCTTTAAATTATAAAATATGTGTGTGTGTGTATGTATGTATATATATATATACGTATATATACATGTATGTATATATGTGTATATATATACGTATATATATATATATATATATATATAGTATTTCAAGAGAATATGTCAAGACTACAAGCCCTTACCTCTAATTTTGGAAGCTATAGAGACTCAGAATTCAGAATTTTCCAGATTTTAGAAAGATGAACTATGGGCATAAACCATTGAGTAGGCCACGCTGCTGGCGGGGCTGGGGAAGCACACCATAATCAAACATCTTCATAGTTATGCATGAAATGTTTGAATAGTCACATAAAGTGAGGCAAATAAAGACTATCAATAGCTTCTCTCATTTCATTTTAGGTTTTTGCCACTGTAAAATTTTTGAAAGAGAATTAAGAACAAATTTTTCAGAATTGCATATAAAGACTGTGGATCTATACAGCAAACTTCTGTACCCAGCTGATGGAAGGAACACATGTTAACATTTTTACATATTTTCATAAGATTTAAGAAATTCTGCTTCAGTTCCTCCATCCTGCTTCTCCTGAGTTAAGCATTATCCTGAAGATTATATGTCAGTGCCCGTTTGTATTTTACACATGTATATGTGCTCAAAGCAACACGGATTTTATGGAAGTGCTGGATATATCATTTTGTGGTTTAGCTATGTTCACCTAAAAATATATTATTGATTAGGAGGCTGAGGCGGGCAGATCACGAGGTCAGGAGATCAAGACCATCCTGGCTAACACGGTGAAACCCTGGCTAACACGGTGAAACCCCGTCTCTACTAAAAAATACAAAAAAAAAATTAGCCGGGCGTGGTGGCGGGCGTCTGTAATCCCAGCTACTGAGGAGGCTGAGGCAGGAGAATGGTGTGAACCCAGGAGGCAGAGCTTGCAGTGATCCGAGATCGTGCCACTGCACTCCAGCCTGGGCGACAGAGCAAGACTCCATCTCAAAAAAAAAAAAATATATATATATATATACACATATATATGAATATATATGTATATATATGTGTATATATATGTATATGTGTGTATATATGTATATATGTGTATATATATGTATAAATGTGTATATATATGTGTGTATATATATATTATTGAAAATTTTTTTTTTTTGAGACAGAGTCTCGCTCTATCTCCTAGGTTGGAGTGCAGTCGCGTGATCTCAGCTCGCTGCAACCTCCACCTCCCGGGTTCAAGTGATTCTCATGCCTCAGCCTTCTGAGTAGCTGGGCTGACCTTTGTATTTCATTTTGTATTTCGAGTAGAGATGGGGTTTTGCCATGTTGGCAAGGCTGGTCTCGAACTCCTGACCTCAGGTGATCTGCCCGCCTCAGCCTCCCAGCGTGCTGGGATTACAGGCATGAGCCACTGTGCCTGGCCTATTATTGAAATTTATCTGTGTGGATACCTGCTGTTTTAATTTATTTATTCTGTTCTTTGGCAGCCTGTTGTATAACCACTTCAAAATTTTATTTACCCATTTCTCAAGAACTGAGGAGGGTCTAAGATTTTACCCTACTTTCATGTGAGGAGTTTTGCCAGCCACAGTACCTTGGATACTGACAGCAATCATGAGACTCTTGGATCAGACAATGGACTCTGTTACTCACGGCACAGTGAACAGCAGGAGCTTCATGTTTTTACCAGTTCTCTTTGTGCCTGGAATTCCATGGAGGTGATGTGGAGGAGTCCACGTGTTTGCTACACATGCAGTCAGTTGGTGTCATAGCAGAGGAACCCTGAAATTAGAAAACTCAAATCTTTTACAATGACCAGTAAGCCAGTCTGCTTAAACTTTGCTCCAGAGGGAGACACTATTACTATCTTCTGAGGCTGTTCACCATACAAATACTCTTGAAAAGATCATCCAGAACAAAAGCTGCCAGTGCCTCTGCTGAAAAAATGTGCAGACAACTGAGAGAGCCTCATGGAGAATTGTCTCCTATCCCAATACAGTAATTGGCACACGTCTAGTTTGTTTGCAATTTTCCCCATTACAGAAAGTGTTTAATGGACATTTTTCTGTATGTTTCCTGGCAAGAGTTTTTCTGTGATGTGTACCTAGGAATGGAAGTGCTGAGCTCTGTGTATACGGCCCTTCCTCATGGTTCTAACTACTAGAGCTTTATAGTAAGTCTTGGTATGTGGTAAGACATGCCCTTCCTCCCTCTTTTCAAAGTGTCCCCAAAAGGCTATACCTAGGTCTTTATTCTTCCTTAAGAATTTTTCAACTGCATTAGATGTTGCCACCTTATCTTCCAAAGCTGTTGTTGCAGTTTGTCTTTCTCCCAGTGATATATAAGAAGCCCATTAATTCATAATTGCCAAAACTTGTAAGAAACCAATATGTCCTTCAGTGGATAAGTAGATAAACAAACTGTGGCACACTGGGACAATGGACTATTATTTAGCAGTATAAAGAAATGAGCTATCAAGCCACCAAAAGACATAGAGGAAACTTAAATGCATATTGCTAAGTGAAAGAAGCTGGCCTGAAAAGGCTACATACTGTATAATTCCAAAGATATGTCATTCTGGAAAAAGGAAAGCTATAGAGACAGTAAAAGGATCAGTGATTACCAGGGTTTCAGGGGGAAAAAGGGAGCAACAGTCTGGACACAGGGAGTTTTCAGTGCAGTGAACTTATTCTGCGTGATATTGTAATGGTGGACCCAAGTTATTATACATTTGTCAAAACTCATAAAAACTATAACACAAAGAGTGAACTTCAATGCAAACTATGGACTTTAGTTAATAAATTTCTTAATATTAATTCATCAGTTGTAACAAAAGTACCAAAATGTTGACTGTGGAGGTGGTGGAAGGTAACAGATGGGAAGTCCATACTTCCTGTAGCTTTTCTGTTAATCCAAAACTGCTGTGATAACGTCTGTTTAAAAAGTTCATTTCTTCATCTTTGCCAGTGTTTTGAATGCCAAACATTTGCATCTTCACATATTTGATGGGTGTGAAGTAAAATTGTATTGCTTTAATTTTTATTTGACTGATGGCCCTTGGGGCATACTTTTTTCATATCCTTTATTTTTTTCTGTCATATTTTTTTCTTCTGGATTTTTAGTACTTTTTTATGTTTTGCATTTCACCTTTAGGAATTTAATCTGATTAGAATTTATTTTTGTGCCTGGGGTATGGTTAGGTAGATAGATAGTTGATAGAAAATAAATAAATGATACATAGATGACAGATGATAGATAAGCAACAGATGATTGCTAGATGATTGAGAGATGATAGATAGATGATAGATAATAGAAGATTGATAGATGATGAGAGATATTTGAATCTATGTAAATGAACACCAATTTATATATTTTTTTAACTTGTATTTTAAGTTAAGGGGTATATGTACAGGTTGGTTACATAGGTAAACTTGTGTCATGGGGATTTGTTATACAGATTATTTCATCATCCAGGTATTAAGCCTAGTACCCATCAGTCATTTTTCCTGATCCTCTGCCTCCTCCCACCCTCCACTCTCCAAAGGCTCCAGTGTCTGCTGTTTCCTTCTATGTGCCCATGTGTTCTCATCATTTAGCTCCCACTTATAAGTGAGAATATGCGGTATTTGGTTTTCTGTTCCTGCATTAGTTTGCTAAGGATAATGGCTGCCAGCTCCATCCATGTCCCTGCAAAGGACATGATCTTGTTCTTTTTTATGGCTGCATAGTATTCTGTGGTGTATATGTACCATATTTTCTTTATCCAGTCTATCACTGTTGGGCATTTAGGTTGATTCCATGTCTTTTCTATTGTGAATAGTGCATGAACAGCAATTTATAAATTTCCTGGTGTAACCGTACACACTGTCAGGTTTTGTTTATCTATCTCTATCCCCCTTTCTCATGGTTCTAACTACTAGGGCTTTATAATATTTCTTGGTATGTGGTAAGCCGTGTCCTTCCTCTCTTCAAATTGTCTCCAAAAGGTTATGCCTAGATCTTTATTCTTCATTAAAAATTTTAATATAAATTTGTCAAGTTTTATTAAACTCTGCTGGGTTTTTGTGAAATTCATTTAATTTGTAGATTGATTTTGAGGAAAATGTCATCTTTACCGTATTGAATTACCTTCCCATCACATCAGATCCAGTTTTTTTAAAAACTGGATTTAAAAAAAGTTCTTGTACTTTATTTATTTATTCATTTATTTTTTGAGATGGAGTCTCACTCTGTCGCCCAGGCTGGAGTGCAGTGGTGCGATCTCGGCTCACTGCAGGCTCTGCCCCCTGGGTTCACGCCATTCTCCTGCCTTAGCCTCCCAAGTAGCTGGGACTATAGGCGCCCGCCACTGCGCCCAGCTAATTTTTTGTATTTTTAGTAGAGACAGGGTTTCACCATGTTAGCCAGGATGGTCTCGATCTCCTGACCTCATGATCCATCCGCCTCGGCCTCCCAAAGTGCTGGGATTACAGGCGTGAGCCACCGCGCCCGGCTGTTCTTGTACTTTAAAATTTTATTTTCTCAATTAACATTCAGTGAAATTTACTTTTTAATGCACACAGCTCTATTAATTTTATACATGTAGCCACCAGTCAAATGAGGATATAGAACAGTTCTGCCAGCCCTGAAACTCTTGAATGCTATTCCTTTGTAGTTACGTCCTCTCCATCCCAACTCCTGCAATGGCTGATCTGTCTTCCAGCGCTACAGTTTTTGCTTGGAGAATGTCATATAAATGAACTTGTGTTAAGACTGGCTTCTTTAGCTCATAATGCCTTTGAAATTCACCCAAGTTGTATCAATAGTTCATTTCATGTGATTGGTGAATAGCACTCTGTTGTATAGATAGGCCACATTTTGTTTATTTATTCACCAAGATGAAGGAGATTTTTGTTGTTTCTTGGTTTGGGTGATTATGCTTAGACCTGCTCTATACATGCATATACAGAAGTTTTCATTTCTCTAGGGGTATAACCCAGGAGTCAGATTGCAGGATCTTCTCTTATGTCCATACCATATTCTCCGTATAGATCTTGTACCTTCTTTATGTGATTTGTGACTAGGTAACTTACACTCTTTGTTGCTATTGTGAATGGGATTATTAACATATTTTTTCTGGTTGATTGTGGCTGGAACCCTGTTGATGTTTGTTTAGTGACCTTGTATCCAAAAATCTTGCCAAACTCTCTTATTAGTTCCAAGAGCTTCTTTGTAGATTCAGTTAGAATTTTTGTGATTTGACAGTCATCTTGTCTGAAAATTATGAAGATGTGAAGTCTTTTATTAAAACTATGTGTGTGTTCTGATTCCCAGAACAATGGTGAGTAGAAAAGGTGACAGAAGGTATCCTTAGCTTATTTTTTCTTGAGCAAGTTAGAGTGGGTCAGTGGTCACAACTTCCATGTGTGTGTCCTTCTCTTTTGCTTTCTTTCCCTTTTCCTTTCCACTCAGATCAAGTCCTCTGGACTAAGGAGCGGGCAGTAGAGTTAATTTATCTGTTGTCTGTTCTCACCACTGTACAGGGCAAGGTCTTCCGTGAGACCCATTAGATTTCACTTAGAATGAGAACAAAAGGCCAGGTGTGAGTTCCTAGTGTCACAGTGACGTGAAGGCGTGCACGAAAGGTTTGGTGTCTGATACCTATTTTCTTCCCTAGTCCCAGTGTGTGCCTAAAAATCAGCCCGGGAGGCCTCCACAGCTTCTGAGGTCTTCCACGTTTCCAGGTGATTTGAGATACTACAAGCAAGCCCGTTCTTTTGTTGCTTTCAATGGGAGGTTGACTTTAGCCTGTATTATTGGAAACTGGAGCTCCTCCATTCCTCGATGGAGTTTTTCATGCCAATGAAGCTATGTACGTTTCTGTGTGTGGGCATGCGTGCGCATTTCTAGAATTCTGTGTAGCGTTTCTCTAAATAGTTCTTTTCTTAAAAAAAGAATACCTTGTTATTGCACTGTGCTTTCTATCCTTTCTCTTTCCTCTTCCCTCCTTTTTAGAAGCTTATTGTGTTGTCTTTTTTAGGTGGCATGATGATTCCCAGTCCTCGGCTGCTCATTCTCCCTGCTTGTCATGTTTGTGTGCTCTCTCAGCTCCTTTTGTGCTTGCCTTCTTTCTTCTTTGTTTTGCTCCTGCTGGTCCCCCTTGAGTTTTTAATGTTAATTTCTTGGTTTCAGGTTCCAAACGAAATGAACAAAGCTGGGGGCCTGTACCCTCAACATAGCACGATGCCAGATTTTCTATGTCATATGAAGCCTCTTTGCTTCCACCTGTGTCACGCAGGCCCTGGGGATTTGAAAAGCCTCCGTGTCCCTGGGCCAGTGGATAGTTCTTCCCATCTCTATTTCATGGGTGGGTAACACATGTGGACTTCTGGATTTCCCTGAGACCAGTACTAGCTTAGTCACTTTGTATAGGCCCAAGGCCATGCCTCCTGTCTTCTTGCGAGCACCGAGACCCCAGTCCACAGATCCGATCATACAAGTCACACACTCCACTGTGGTCTTGTTACTGTCTGCCACTTATGACTCTACTTTGATCGCTTCTTTGTGTCTGGTACCTAGGACATTCCCCACCCAGTCTGCCCTCTGCCCCAAGCTGGAATATGCATATATTTTGTCCAGTTTTGCAAAGTCTTTGCAGAACGAGTAGGGTCTGTCTGTGTCAGCTTAGTCTGCCGTATTGCCTAGAATTCCCTTTTGCCTTACCAAGTGGCTCAGCAGCTATTTTAGTGACGGGGCAATGGCTATATCATAAATGAGGATAACAATGGAAAAAATACGGCTGTCTCCTTAATAGCTTCCTCCTGGTCTTTCAAATCCCTTGGGAAGAGAAATGGGATGTAAATAAACACCAATTTCCCCTTATAGTTTGCTCAGGCAATGTGGACACGGTGCCAATTTGGTGCTAAATAGACATTTTCGCTAATGAAATAAATTTCTACTTCACTTTAGAGGAAGTTTGCTCTTCAAGGACGCTGAACTACTTTCATTCTTAATAAATGTATTTGTTTGCAGATACTGTCATCGCCCGAGCTTAAGCCTCTTTTGGTTAATGGGCCCCACATGCCTCTTGGGTTTCTAAGCCCTGCCTGGGGATTTAGCTCTTATCATGATTAGTGTTAGTTTAATATTTGGAAATGAAAGCACATTCATTTCAATTATCTATGCAAGATATTTTCTCTTTATTTTGAGTATCTTTCTCATTTCCTTGTACATGACATCTCTATCTTCAACACTGTTTGTTATATGGATATCTTAAAGACTTCGGCACATTCTGGGCTGGCTCTTTCTTTAAAGCAATGAGTCACCAAGTCTCCATCACAGAGCCATTTGGCAAGATTGTACTATATAAATATCTATTTTAGAGTTTTGTCTAGTAGTGTAATAAATAGAAGAACATTTTTAGATTTTGGTCAGGAAACAATATACTTTATAAAGATTTATTTTCTGGAATTTCATAGGTTTCAATGCTTTGAACATTTGATATCTAGATCCATACATTGATGTTCATACTCAGTTTTACAACTTGACTTATGTTTTGGTATATCCTTTTTTTTTTTTTTTTTTTTGAGACCGGGTCTCACTCTGTCGTCCAGGCTGGAGTGCAGTGGCACAGTCTCAGCTCACTGCAACCTCTGCCTCCCAGGTTCAAGCGATTCTCTCACTTCAGCCTCCCTAGTAGCTGGGATTACAGGCGCCCTCCACCAAGCCAGGCTAATTTTTGTACTTTTAGTAGAGACGGGGTTTCACCATGTTGACCAGGCTGGTCTCGAACTCCTGACCTCAGGTGATCCACCCGCCTCTGCCTCCCAAAGTGCTGGGATTACAGGTGTGAGCCACTGCGCCCAGCCGTTTTGGTATATCCTTATACAGATATACGCCTGATGTGCGGACCGTTTTTTTGGTAGTTAATCTGTGCTGAATCCAAATGGATTTATATTAGAAAGCACTTTCCATCAGTCCCAGGATTAAGGAATGTAAGTCAGAATTGGGAATGTGCTTGCCCCACCCCCCATTTTAAAAAACAATTTCCTTGTTAAGCTCAGCAGAACAAGTAGCTTGCTCACTGTGTTAGGCCTCAACCTCTAAATCACAGGGAAGTTCTGAGTGTTAAGTGTGGCAGTGAACAAGAAGTCTTCCGCCCAGTGAGTGGTGCAGAGTAAGGCTTCAGAAATATCCACTGTTATTATTGATCATCATCTCCTCCTCCTGCTCCTCCTCCTTTCCCTGTCCTTCTCCCCCACCTCCTCTTCCTTCTTTTCCTACTCTTCCTCTTCTTCCTGTGTTCTGTTTCATAATGCATCCTAGAACTCTGCCTAGCATATAACAGAAACAAACAAATGAAGATTGGAATATGTCTCTGATTATAGAGATGAAAACAAAGGAAGAATCAAGTTCCTCAATGGGTCTTTCCTCAGTCTCTCGGCTCACACACAGCTCCTTTCCATATGCCTGGGTTGACTGTACCGTGTGGCAGTTTCCACAGACGAACAGAAAGACAACTCTAATGACTCACCTAGACCTTCTTAGCCCTAGAGAGGGAGGAAGACAGTGAAGGCTACAGGATTAGCAGTGTCTTGTCTCTTGGGGCGGTCGTGGGTGTACTAGAGGAGGGCTTGGAGTAGAAACCTCTCCTATTCCTGTTGGAAACTCTACAACAAAGTCATGCTTCTCAAACTGTCTGTGGTGAAGGAATGCGGTTTGATTGTTTTTGTTTGTCTTTGTTTTTAACTTTGCAACTCATCCCATGACTTTCCATGCAAGGTCAATAATGTTTGAACTGGTCTGTACCCTGCTCAACGAGGTGGGTGCACATAATTGGATATTGTGGTAATGACTAAGAGTTTCTCAACATTTACTGTCACTTTCTGTGCTTGCCCCCATCCTATGTAGCCTGGGAACAAACATCTGTGGAGTGATAAGTTAGGAAGTCAGATTTTTTGGTAGCAACATAAGAACCATTTAATGTAAACACCAACTGAATCCTGGCTGTTGTAACAACTGTTTGAGTAAAGTGATGAATTTCAATGTCTATTCATTAATCTATTCATACAGTGAATACTGACAACTTATACATGTTACACAAGCTTAAGGAACAGAGTAAATGATTCTGAAAGGAATACTTGCTTTAGTGGACATTTAGTGCCGCACCCTGAAAGAGGGGGCTTGTGAAAAGTTATTTGAAGGTCAAGATGAGACAGGACAGGGCATCATTAAATTCAGCAAACATTTTTGGAGGGTCATGAGAAACATCAAGATGCTGCTGCTGCAGTGCTGTCTGTCCTTGGAGACTTCAACTTCTAATGGGGTCAGAGGGAGGAAGAGTGGAGACTCACACTCAAACTCAAATGGAAAGCAGAGCTGGGTAAGTTATGTAAATAGGAGGGGCACCCAGACCAGGGGGAAGGATGTGCATGGCAAGGAAAAGTTGGCAAGTGCATGGTACATCGTGGAAGTGGTGAGGAATCAGAGGGTTGAAAATTTGGGTAAATGGAGGCATTAAGAAGCATGGCGTTGGGGAGTAGGATGGGCTGGCATCCTGGGTTCAGATGTGGTGGACCTTGAAAACTCTTGGCTCTATTCTCTAATGCAGAACAGACACAGATGGTTCTTGAGCCAGGAGATGAAAGCAAGGGAAGGTGAGGGCTCAAATGCCCAGGCTGTTGCATCTTGCAAGAGGATGGGGGCAGGCTAGAAAGAAGGCAGTAAGGGTTGAGGCTGGAAAGGAGGCGAGTTGGCAGGGCCCCAGTGATGGAGGACAGAGCTCCACATCTTTCCCTGTGGTTTCTAACTTAAGCAATATCATCTCAAGTATACAGCTGGAGAAACAGATGTTTGGGGGAAAGAGACATTGTGAATGGGAGTGATGGTACCAGCAGGAAGTTAGGAATGCATCTGTGCCTCAGTAGAAGAACATTGGAAAAGATAGCCTTGCAGGCTCAGATTTAAAGGAATTATCTGCCATTCATAAGACCTGTACTGCAGAGAGCTTGGAGGGACTGGCTGAGAGCTCGAGGCTGGGGACCATGGCAACCAGATTCATCAACACATTAATATTGTAGGAGTTTGTTCATGCACGAGCACAACCTAAGACCCTCTTTCAACAATGACCAGGTGAGGAGGAGACTCATGCTGCCTAGGGAGGGGAGAGGAGACCTAGAGGCATTTAGGTGAGGGAGAGCAAATGTTCTTGCTAGTCTGTCAGAGCATCACCCTCCCTTGCTGCTTCCCTTGAGCCTGCCCACACCTCTGCAGACACTCACTTCATTTCTCATTCATTAAGTCTCTGAAATTGCCCTTGAACATGCCATCTTTCTATACTGGGACCATGACTGAAACCCTGGATGGCTGGCCTCTGAGTCTACTTTAATCTTCATGACATCACAATGCCTTTTTAAAAAATATTATTTTTAATTTTTGTGGGTACACAGTAGGTGTGTATATTTATGGGGTGAATGAGATATTTTGATACAGGCATGCAATGTGTGATAATCACATCAGGGTAAATGGGGTATCTTAACTTTAAACATTTATCCTTTGTGTTACAAACAATCCAATTATACGGTTTTAGTACTTAAAAATAAATGATTAAATTATTATTGACTATAGTCACCCTGTTCTGTTATCAAATATTAGGTCTTAGTCATTCTTTTTAATGATTTTTTGTGCTCATTAGCCATCCCCATCTTCTCTAACACCTCCACTACCCTTCCCAGCCTCTCAGCCTCTGGTACCCATCCTTCTACTCTCTATCTTCACGAGTTCCATTGCTTTGATTTTTAGCTCTCACAAATAAGTGAGAATATGTGATGTTTGTCTCTCTGTGCCTGGCTGATTTCACTTAACATAATGACCTCCAGTTCCATCCATGTTGTTGCAAATGACAGGATCTCATTCTTTTTTATGGCTGAATAGTACTCCATTGTGTATATGTACCACATTTTCTTTTTCCATCTATTGATGGACACTTAGGTTGCTTCCAAATCCTAGCTATTGTGAACAGAGCTGCAATTAACGTGGGAGTGCAGATATCTCTTTGATATACTACTGATTTCTTTTCTTTTGGTGCATACCCAGCAGTGGGATTGCTGGATCATATGGTAGCTCTATTTTTTTTTTTTTTTTTAGGAACCTCCAAACTGTTCTTCATAGTGGTTGTACTAATTTACATTCCCACCAACAGTGTACGAGGGTTCCCTTTTCTCCACATCCTCGCCAGCATTTGTTATTGCCTGTCTTTTAGATATAAGCCATTTTAACTGGGGTGAGATGATATCCCATTATAGTTTTCCTTTGCATTTCTCTGGTGATCAGTGATGTTGAGCATCCTTTCATATGCCTGTTTGCCATTAATATGTCTTCTTTTGAGAAATGTCTATTCAGATCTTTTGCCCATTTTGTGATCTATATTTTTTCCTATAGGATTGTTTGAGCTCCTTATATATTCTAGTTACTAATCCCTTGTCAGATGGGTAGCTTGCAAATATTTTCTCCCATTCTGTGAGTTGTCTCTTTGCTTTGTTGATCGTTTCCTTTGCAGAAATTTTTTACCTTGATGTAATCCCATTTGTCCATCTTTGCTTTAGTTGCCTGTGCTTGTACAAGAAATCCTGCTCCAATATCGAGAGTTTCCCCAATATTTTCTTGTAGTAGTGTCATAGTTTGAGGTCTTAGATTTAAGTCTTTAATCCATTTTTATTTGATTTTTGTATATGGTGAGAGATAGGGGGTCTAGTTTCATTATTCTGCATATGGATATCCAGCTTTCCCTGTACCATTTATTGAAGAGACTGTAATTTCTCCAGTGTATATTCTTGGCACCTTTGTTGAAAATGAGTTCACTGTAGGTGTTTGGATTTGTTTCTGGGTTCTTTATTATGTTCCATTGGTCTATCTATGTGCCACGGTGTTTTGGTTACTATAGCTCTGTAGCATAATTTGAAGTCAGGTAATGTGATCCCTCCAGTTTTGTTCTTTTTGCTCAGGGTAGTTTTGGTTATTCTGGATATTTTTGCAATGTCTTTAAACGACGCCACCTGCCTTTAAAGTTGAGTCAAAGAGTAGAACAAGTAACAGTGGCTGAGAAGGACTAGTTTTGAAAGTAGGAGGAAATCCAGGAAGTGTGGCATCATAGCACTGAGTAAAAGAGAGCTATACAGTGGGAGTATCAAAAGCTATGATAAAGAAGTGATGTTGTTAGAATAGGGGTCTACAGATACTTATAGCCAGCCCTCATAGAGCCCTTTCTGTGTCTCAGGCACTATTGTAAGTGGTTTACATGTTTTAACTCTATAAATCCCCATGAGATAAGTAATATCACTATGTTCATATTGCACACAGGAAACTGAAGGGGTTATGTAGCTTACCCAAGGTCACACAGCTAGTAAGTGGTGCAGCAGGAAGTTTAATCTGCTCTTATTAATGCTGCACCATTGTTCAATTTAAGCAACATTAAACTTCCCAGAAGAAAATAGCTAATATTCATTGGTTGTAACTTCTTATTTTAATAGTAGAAGACACTAGAACAGGGGAGGGTAGGATGGAAGTTTAAAGGTAAAAACAGAAAAGGAGGGATTTGTATAAAAAATGAGTTCATCATCTCTGTTTAGTTCGTGAGTCTATGTTATGGAACTTTTTTCTTTTCTTTTTGTGAATAGAACAGAAACTTAAACTCGTGAAAATAAAAGCTCATAGAGTTTAATGAGGGCAAAGGTTTTTTATTGACCTACTGGGACTTTGCTCGGGAGGAATGTCCACATGCCTTCTACTCTCCTTCACTGAATCTGGGTCCTATGGAGACCCAGTTTTTCTGAGTACCACTTTACCAGAAGCGAGCAGGTGAAGTCACCTTACTAGAGCCTAAGCACATAGATCAGTAGAACTAGAGATTTCACCAATTCTGCGTTCCCTTTTTATTCCTCTTGGAGATGTTCTTAGGGAACATTTGCAGCAGCCATGCAAGACATATGAGATTTGCAGGGGCTGAGGGTAGGATGAATGCAGGGGGAGGGGAGTGTGGGGAGGCTGGAGAGGTGACACAGCTGGCTGCGTGATTTCAGCAGGGGCTCTGAGGGGTTCCTAGATGCCCACATTACTAATGACAAAGTCGGTTTCTTTACCTTTTCCAGGACAGCTGGAATATATGGAGAATCTTCAATTCTTTTTTCCTTTTTAAAAAATATTTTAATAGACAAATAACAATTGTACATATTCATGGGGTGCATAGTGACGTTTCAACACCTATAGTGTATAGTAATCAGATCAGGGTAATTAGCATTTCCGTCATCTCAAACATGGTATCATTTCTTTGGGTTGGGAACATTCAATATCCTCCTTCTAGCTATTTGAAGCTATGTATTATATTAACGTTAACTATTGTCATCCCACAGTGCTATAGAGCACTAGAACTTATTCCTCCTGTCTGGTTGTAATTTTGTAGCCTTTAACAAATCTCTCCCTATCCCTTCCTTCGCCCTTGCCTTCCCAGCCTCCAGTATCCTCTGTTTTCTTTACTTTCTTGGTGTGAAATGACGTGCATTAAAAAGGCAACAGGGAAAAGAACATAGCATAAAGTTTCACAACGAATAGTAGGTACGGAACAGTCTTTCTGAGCCCAGAAGAAATTTTGCATTATCTTTGCTGAATAATTCTTCCCTACCACTCACAACACCCTTGCTTAGGATGGCTGAGAAGATAGCCTTGAGTTGATGCGTCAGGAGATGTTGTAGAGATTTTTTGAGAGAAGAGCCAGTGTGTGTGTGTGTGTGTGTGTGTGTGTGTGTGTGTGTATTAATACTTATTTAAGTAATCTGAATGCAAACTGGATTTAAATGGATGGCATTGTAGGCAAGGATAGATTTTATAAACCAAAGAGCCCTTGAAATAATCAGCTATTAAAAATACATTAATATAATCATCTTTCACATATGCTTTCTTAAGTTTGATTAACTGCTTTCTAAAAGTGTATTCGATATTACAGCCACATCAAACAAGCTGTGCTGAAATGTATCTGAGCTTATAAAGCACAAATCAGATTGTAGATCACTTGAGAATTGGGTATATGGGAGAAGAATGTAAACTATTTCCTTTAAACAGTGGATGGAGAAGTAAGTCCACAAGTAGTTAATGATGACCTTGGCCGACCTTCAATTATGTTAGCCTAGAAGGGATTTCTTGAATGTATTTACCTTGTTATTAACTTCTTGGTAATTCTTTCACAATTCATTTTTCTATTATGTCAGCTTTTATTTACCTGTAAGGACACTTTCACGTAAATTTCATCTCATCCAAGGATGATAAAGAAGAACCTTGAATGAAATGAAGTTCATCTTGAGTTAGAGCCTCCCAAAACTTGAACCAATTTTCCTTTGCGACCAATGTCTGGTAATAAGTTTGGGGCTTTAAAAACTGTAATAACTTTCTCAGGCCGAGAAAGGTAGTAAATCTAGTGCAAATCCATTTAAAGGTTCTGGGCAAGACATGCTTAAGAATCCAAAAATGGATGATGAAGTAGCTATAGTGGCTGAAATTAGATGGTATTTCGGGTACTAAAAATACACACATAGATGTGGAATAATTAAACATAAGTACAATATTACAACATAGCAGACAACTGGAAGTCTAAATTAATGTCAATTAGATAAGAATAAGTTTAAATATGTGAAAAAATACAGTGCCATATAATATAACTCTGAAAAGGACAAAAATGGGAATTCCTTAGTTATATAAAATGGGATACTGAAGAACAAACAAAAATGGAATCAGAGCAATGGATAAAAGAAATGCAAATCTCTAAAAATTTATACAGAAATATAAATATTGAGAGAAAATAAACTTCTTTTTCCCGAAAAGCGATTTAAAAGCAATCTTCCTGATTGGTCACCTACACATTAAAGATACCGTAAGATATTGTTGCTCAATGTGTCAACTTGTGCCCTGGAAATTCTCAGACAGGAAAAATCACTCTCGGAAAGAGAGTGTATGGCTGGAAGGTGGGTTTGCACTTCATAAAAAACACAAAGGCCTGAAGGAAGTCTCAACATCATATGCATGTTGAGGAGACAGAAGGGGACATTCCAGGAAAGGAAAGTGGTGAGAGTCAAGGGGTGGGGGCAGGGATGGTCTGCATAATCCCTGCATGAAGCATTGCACCAGGAGGTTTTTGTAAGACTCCTTTCTGGAAGCTAAAAAGAGGTCTGGCAAAGAATAAAAAATTGAGGAGAGGACCGAGGAACTCTTTTGAAGTATATGAGCTATCTGTTGCTGTGTGACAAATGGCCCCCACTTTAGAGGCTTTATCTCAAGTTTCTCTGTCAGGAATCTGGGGGTCATTTAGCTGGGTCCTCAGCATCTGAAGACGTTGGCCAGGACTGTGGTCATCTTTAGACTTGACTGTGGAAGGATCTGCTTCCAAGCTCACGCACGTGTTATTGGCAGGATTCCTTTGCTTGCAGGCTTATTGGCTCGAGGGCCTCAGTTCCTTGTTGGTTGTTGTCCCAAGGCTGCCTTCGGTTCCTTGCCATATGGGCTTCTCTACAGGGCAGCTCACAACCAGAGGCCTAGGATAGAAATAAACGAAACTACCATGTGAAAAGAAACAGCAAGGAAACTTTCATGTCTCAATCATAGCACTAGGTAGAGGGAGGGGAAAAAGATTTTGAACCGCAAGCAGATTTATATTCTGAGTTGACACCACCCATGTGGTCTAAAATCTCATGAAGAAATTTTAATTTAAAATGCTCTTAGTCTATCCCAACAGTGATCAAAAGACATTATTGATTGTAAAATGCAAACTGATTTAAGAGACGTTAAAATGCTTTTTACAGTTACCTTATATTTAATAAGATGTGACCAAAGTTTTGCTATAAAAAAGAGATATAATTTATATACCATACTATTCACCCATTTAATTTGTACAATTCAATGGTTATTAGTATATTTGCAGATTTATGCAACCATCACTACAATACATTTTAAAACATTTTTGTTACCTTCAAAAGAAACTTCATATCTTTTCATTTTTATATTTATTTATTTTTTAAATTTTATTTTATCTTATAAAGCTTACAGCACCCGGCATTCTCAGGTGGTCTCCCATCCAAGTTCTAACTAGGCCCAACCCTGCTTAGTTTCCAAGATCAATTGGGATCAGGCATGTTCAGGGTGGTCTGGCTGTAGATAGACACTTCATATATTTTTAGTTGTTACCCCCCAACCCCTAGCCCTCGGACCCCCATCCCAGCCCTCAGCAACAATGTATCTGCTTTATGTATTTATAGATTGGTCACAGACATTTAC
This sequence comes from Pan paniscus, assembly GCF_029289425.2. Lineage (NCBI taxonomy): Eukaryota > Metazoa > Chordata > Mammalia > Primates > Hominidae > Pan > Pan paniscus. The sequence goes on along the minus strand of NC_073272.2, from coordinate 10,917,540 downwards.
AACTGATGTTAGAAGTCACATTGCTTTTGTCATATTCATTGCTTAAAAGTGAGTCATTAGGTCCAGCCCACAGACAGGCAGAGAGGCTTCTACAGGGAGGTGGGATTCTTGGAAGCTGCTTTAGAAGCAGCCTACCATAGGAGGGAACCAGGAATGTGTCAGGAGCCTTGAGTAGATTTAATGTCCTTGCTTTTAAATTGAGAGCCCATGAATACTTGGAAGGAAAAGCTTCCCAAATGGTCAGGCCTCCTACTGAGAACTTGTTAAGTGGCTGAGACCATCTTATCTCTTGATAGTTATGCATATATGAGGGCAGAGAGACCATAAGGGATGAAAGGATGACATGGCTTCATTCTCTGCAGCTCATAAGGCTGTCTTGTGAACAAGGCAAAATGTAACAAACCTGCACGTTGTGCACATGTACCCTAAAACTTAAAGTATAATAATAATAAAAAAATGAGATACGGCAAGGCACAGGAAGGGAGATGATATGGTTTGGATGTGTGTCCCCTCCAAGTCTTATGCTGAAATACGATCCCCAATGCTAGAGGTGGTGGAGCCTGGTTGGAGGTGGTCATGGGGGTGGATCCCTCATGAAAGAGTTGGCGCCCTCTTCATAGTAATGAGTGAGTTCTTGCTCTGAGTTCGTGTGAGATCTGATTGTTTAGAAGTGTGTGGCACCTTCTCCCCTACCTTGCTCCTGCTTTCACCATGTGACACGTCTGCTCTCCTGCCTTCCGCCATGATTGGAAGCTTCCTGAGGCCCTCACCAGAAACAGGTGCCAGCACCACACTTCCTGTACAGCCTGCAGAACTGTGAGCCAAAACAAACCTCTTTTCCTTATTAATTACCCAGTCTCAGGTGTTTCTTTATAGCAGTGCACCTGGACAGACAGAGGGAGATCCTCTTGAGCGTATCCTGTGCTGCATCTGCCTTCCCCCTCTGGGTGTGCTCTCGTTAGCCAGAATAACTTGGAATTTTCCAGGCCCTCAGAACTGACCTCTGCAAGACAGAGGTCTTGTGTCCAGGGCAGGTGACCTTTGACTTTTAGCTTTTTAAATATAGACATTGCATACTAATGAGGACAGCCTGGTGTTGGGATAATTTAGTTTTTCCCTGAGTGCTTCCAGAATCTAGTTCCATGAAATTCTCAGTGAAATCATTGTCCACCCTTAGATATTCAAAATACATGCTGACATCTGGAAGGATTACAGTAATGAAACTTGCTTAACTTCATTTGACTGGACACTTTCCACACATATCTGACCATGAGACACCCGCCCCCCCCCACACACCCATTTATCCATCTGTTCGCATTGTAGGGCACAGGCAATGTCCACTGCTGTAACTCTCTGTAGACTGTGGATTCTCCCTGTTGGCTCTTGTTAATACTGTGCCTTAAGGCCATTAGAACTATTGATGTTTGTCACATGAAAGCTGTTAAGCCAGGGATTCCTCATAGTGTATTTCCTTGGTGGAGTTCTGAGCCCATATAGAGGAGTTTACTTCGATCTCTGTTAAATAGTATTGAGTTAAAGGTCAACTGTATGCGAGGCAGCATATGATACGAAAGCTCAATTGATTTTACTGCTGCCAACTGGCTAAGCTTGTAGGGATGATATTGAATCTCCAGGCCGTGATTTATTTTATGGACCATTGTTCCCAAAATAGGCAATCCACAAACATTCCAAAACATCCGTTTTAGTATTGAGTGGGCCAGTGCTGAGTGCACAGTCCTTCCTCTCACTGCAAAATGCCATTCTTCAGATTAATATCCATCCCACTTTATAGCTGACCCACTTCTAGGTAAAGCAGTTAAAAAAACAGCGAGCACTTTACTTCAGATAATATTTCTTCACTTTCCCCACAAAGAGCACCTCTGTGAGTTATCTTACAGTCAATGGGGATCACGTTTTCAGTATTTTCTCAGCTATCTACTGAAGGCTGCATCAAGAAAGAACTGGGTTAGACTGAAGGGAATTGTTTTAGTGAATCAGCACTAGCTCCTGGTAATCAATATAACATTCCCTAGGAGCTTGAAAAAAAATTTGTCTAATGTATTTTAGAATTCACAACTAAACCGTGAGTCTTTGGTTTGGAGTCTACTTCTTTGCCTTATTTTCAAGTTGGTGGCAACTCCAGACTTGAGGAGATGTGCCTGTATTTCAGGATGACTAGGAGTGGTTCTCTGCAGTTTTTGGGTACAGCCTTTCAGTGAACTTGAATGGATCTAGAATTCTCACCTGCATCTAGAATGCTGCACTAAGTTTAAACTAATTGTAGATTACATCTTGTGACCGTTCTTGGTTTTGGCCCTCTTAATCATGTTGTGTCTTCCTGTCTAGCTATGAGAGGCTGAACCCTAAGCTCCTCCGGTGATTGGTATATGCGTCATGCATGCCCTGTCTAATCATCTCCCATTGAGTGTGGGTGAGACCGGTGAATATGATGAATGTCATTCTCTTGATTACGTTACCTTAGATGGCAAAGATGAGTTGTCACCCACTCATGATTACATTATGTCATATAAGACTCCATGGTAGCAGGCTGGAGAAAGAGAGAGAGACACTCTCCTGGAACAACTGAAAGGCACTGCAGAAACAAACTATCATTTTGTGAGAGGGTCACAGGCTAGGGCCTGAGGGTAGCTTCTGGAAGCAGTGACCCCTGCCTGACAGCCAGTGAGAGCACAAAGGCCTCAGTGCTACAACTGCAAGGACTTAATTCCTGCCCAAAACCATATGATCTTGGACAAGGACCCCAGCTCCAGACACCACAGCCTGACACCTTGATTATAGCCTTGCAAAGCCCTGAGGGCTGGACTTGGTTAAGCTGTATCTGAACTCCTGATCCATGGCAACTGTGGGCTAACAAGTGTGTGTTGTTTCAAGGTCCTAAGTGTGTTATTTGTTGCACAGCAAAAGATAACTCACACACCAGCTTAAAACATTCTCCTTAGTAGCAACCATTTCTTGCTCTGATGGGATAATATTGTGCCACCTATGCCACCCAAGGTATCTGTTCCGAATGCTTCCACTTCGTCTCTTGCCTATCCTTGACAAAGTCTCTGTAGATGCTGCAGATGGACTTGGCACACTTCACAAGTCCCAGCTCACTGTGGCCCTGCTCATCTCCATTTGCAGACTCCTCCTTCCTCATGTTCCTTTAAAATTGGAGCTCATTAAGGAGATCTCTGCAACCAGGGATGGCACCCTTTCTTTTTATGAAGACATTTGAGATAATACTATCAATGAAAAGGCCTTTTTAAAGGCAATCATGCTGCTCTTTCCTTGTTGTATTAGCATTTGTGATGTTGCCCGAGACTTTTTTCAATTTGCTGCAATTAATTTTTTAGTGGCCTCCTACGCTTACCGAAGAAACAGAGGCTTGCTCTGAAGGGAAGTGGTGTCATCCCCTGCCACACCCACACAATGTATTAGAATCCGGGAGTGGTGAAGAGGCAGTTTATTCAGGTGAATTAAAAGGGGGCGTTTTTCATGGGGAATCACAAGTAGGTAGAGGAGGCACCGGCAGTGAGAGAAGTGGGACTGAGACCTGGCACAGACACAGCCACCTTCTACCCTGCGAACGTCAGCAGTCTGTTCTTGGAAAATCAAAGATCTGCAGGAAAATGCCAACAAGGAGCCTAAAATACATCACAAATGTTGCATTGGAGAAATGTGAACATTCTCTGAAGTTTGGGTACTCAAGGTTAACAGGCCTTCTACTGGGAAAGTGTTAACCAGGAAGACATCTGCTGCACATGCCTCCAGTATGCTGAGCTTCTCTCGGAGATGGATGGAAAATATGTGAGCTATAGATGCAACTAGTCCCCTGGCTAGAGGAGAAGGGAAATTCGGGTTCTTGCTTTTAAGTAAGAATGCAGTTTCCATACCCGGAAAGGAATACGTGATTTAACAGGGAAAAACAGAAAACAAAAAGACCTGGAGTCAACGAGTCGTCGAAACTTGTGTGGAGATGGTGATGAGCAGAAGCCAATTGTGCAGAAGCAAATCTCAGAGAGAAGAAATTCCCTGTTAGGGGGAGCATAAAAATACAAGTAAGCCCTCCCCACGGGGATGCATCTGTAGCTACTGAAAAGCCACAGATGTCTGGCAGGGAGGATGCCCGGACCCTTGCAGATTGAGGAGACATGTTGCCAGCTGCAGATGTCCTGCTTTGAGATCTTTACTGAGAGTCTGGGGCTGCACACATTGAGCTAGGAGTTTGTAATCTTAATCCAGGACTGAGAGAAAGTAGAGCAGTTTCCAAAGGTGTGGTCCGCACAACACAGATGACACCCCAGAAAGCCAAAATGACACTGGCAAATGTGGCCTCCTGACCAATGTACCATTAGTGTGTCAAATAAAAGAATTAACATATTTTCTTCTATAGCACACAGTTTCTGAATAGAATTTCTTTAATAGTGCAAATTACAATTTGTGACTGTATTGTGTATTGGCTTACTTTTATTGCAGTGGGCTGTTTTCTCAATATAATGTAATCGCTATTAGGGCAGGTTGCATGTGTCATTTGTCCAACACTACATCCTTAGGAACTGAGTCAGTTCAGCCAGTTCTAGGCTCAATAGGTCTTCCTTAAACATGTACTTAATAAATGCATAGAGGAAATGATTGTTTTTAAAAATATTTATTTATCATTATTTTTTCAGCTTTTATCTTAGATCCAGTGTGTAGACATGCAGGTCTGTTACCTGGGTATTTTGCATGGTGCTGAGATTTGCCATCTTTATATTGTTGAGCATCCAATGTTTAGCTGCCACTTATAAGAGAGCATATGCATTATTTGGTTTTCTGTTCTTACGTTAATTCACTTAGAGTAATGGCCTCCAGCTGCATCCATGTTGCTGCAAAGGACATAATTTTGTTCTTTTTATGGCTGTGTAGTATTCCATGATGCATACGCACCACATTTTCTTTATCGAATCCACCACCGATGGGCACTGGGGATGATTCCTTGTCTTTGCTGTAGCGAATAGTGCTGTCATGAACTTGTAAATACATGTGTCTTTTTGGTAGAACGATTAGTTTTCTTTTGGATATATACCCAGTAATTGGATTGCTGGGTCAAATGGTAATTCGGTTTTAAGTTATTTGAGAAATCTCCAAACTGCTTTCCACAGCGACTGAACTAACTTACATTCCCACCAACAGTGTAAGCATTCCCTTTTCTCTGCAGCCTCAACAACATCTGTTGTTTTTTGACTTTTTAATAGTAGCCATTCTGACTGCTGTGAATTAGTATCTCATTGTGGTAAAAAATGGTTATTAAAAAAATGTGTTAGTCCTTCTTCCCTCCATCCTTCCCTCCTTCTCTTTCTCTCCTTCCTTTCTTCCTTGTCTCACTCTATATCAGTGAAACAACGGACAATCCCCTGTAGCATTCAGCATTTCATGGAATGCCAAGAGTCTACCAAAGCCTCTACGGCCCTAACATCTTCCCCTTTCTGCTGATTCAGATGCACCCAGATGGCACTGCCAAAAGTGATCTGCAATGCATCGCTTGTGACTGAGTTTCTGCCAAGAAAACTAAAGGGCTTGAAGCCAGACTTCTCTGTTTTCCACTTGGATATTGTGGTGGTAGAAGAAAATGGAAATTAGTTGGGCAGAATCCTGAGGCGGTCCCAGAGAGTCCCATTCCCTGGTATATACGCCCTATATAATCTCCAACCCTTATGCATGGGCAGAGCCTTCGGATATGATGGGATATCACTCCTGTGATTAGGTCACTTGTCAATCAACTTTAATTTAATCAAAAGGGAGTGTCTTGGTCTTTTCTCTGTCGCTTATAGCAGAATACATGAAACTGGGTAATTTACAAAGAAAATGAATTTGTTTTTTACAGTTATAGAGGCTGAGAAGCTCAAGTTGAGGAGTCACATCTGGTGCGGGCCTTCTTGCTGGTGAGGACTCTGCAGAGTCCTGAATTGGCACAGGGCATCACATGGTGAGGGAGTTGAGTGTGCTAGCTCAGGTGTCTTTTTCTCTTCCTATAAAGCTACCAGTCTCACTCCCATGATAACTCATTAATCCATTAACCCATTGATTTATAAATGGATTAATCCTTTCAGGAGGGCAGAACCTTCATGACCCAATCACCTCTTAAGGCCTCCTCCTCTCAGAATGGCCTCATTGGGGGTTAAATTCCAACGTGAGTTTTGAAGGGGAGAAATATTCAAACAACAGTGGGGATACTATCTGGTAGGGTGTGATCCAATCAGGTGAGCTATTAAGAGGAACTCAACCTTTCCAAAGTCAAAAAGATTGGAAGTGTGAGGAGGGCTATAGAGTGGGCCAAGCACCAAGGAATGGAGAACAACCCCTGGTCAACAACTAGCAAGACAATGGGAGTCTACAGCTACAAGGAAATGAAACGAGCTTGGAGGAGAATCCCAAGCTTCAGAAAGAAACACAGCCCAGTTAATATCCTGATTGCAACTTTGTGAGACATTGAGCTAAAACTGCAGCTAAAACAGAGCTAGACTTTTGACCTACATAAATGTGAGATAATAAATGTGGATTTTTTAGCCATGATATTTGAGGTAATTTGTTATGCTGGGATAGGAAACCAATATAGAGATGTTGACATTTGGTTCCATTGATGGTGTCAAGGAGTAGAAACTGATTTTCAGGATGATGGCTTACTCTCCTTCTGGCAAGGGAGAGCCTGAAGAACAAGGTCATGGTTGGCAAGGAAATTATTCACAAACCTGGTCCAGTAAGACATTTTCTCTTGGGGCTTAATGACAGTGCTAATGTTTTTTCCATGATCCATTTTTTTCCTTCACTGGGTTTATGTTTGCTTTTCAAAATAAGGCAATGGTTCACTGAAGAAGATAAACCACCACCACCACAACCACCAAGTACAACAGCATAAATCAAACCAGAAAATGTTCCTAGGTTTTAGTAGGGAAGTTTTGATCCTCAGGTAGAAAGGTAGGGCTATGCTATCTACTTTCCCCTTGAGATTTATTTTTCATTGGGTGCATTTCACTTTGACTTTCACAGTCATAAACTTGCCCTGAACCAAGGAGCACAAACTTGAAGAAAGGAGCACAAACTTGGACAAAATCCCTCTCCCGAACAGGCTGGGATTTAAAAAAGTAACTGTACTGAGTATCATGGCTGAACCAAAAGGAAGTAATTATTTAAAGCAATCATAAAATAATTTTTTAGATTAAGTTTTTTCATATTTAGATTACCTTTCTGGTCCTCTGAAAACTGAGCTTTAGCCACATAGACAGAGCAGCTTTCTTTTACACAGAATCCTTCATCCTTGTCTTTAGTTAGGCGTCTACTGAGCGTAAGCCAGAATTCTCGCCCCCGAATGAGCACAAAAGGCCCACTTTTGAAAAGTACGTATTTTCTTTTTCTTTCTTCTTTCTTTCTTTCTTTCTTTCTTTCTTTCTTTCTTTCTTTCTTTCTTTCTTTCTTTCTTTCTTTCTTTCCTTTCTTTCTTTCTTTCTTTCTTTCTTTCTTTCTTTCTTTCTTCTTTCTCTCTCTCTCTCTTTCTTTCTTTCTTCTCTTTCTCTCTTTCTCTCTTTCTTTCTTTCCTCTTTCTTTATCTCTCTCTCTCTCCCCCCCTCCCTTTCTTCTTCAGGGTCTCACTCTGTCACCCAGGCTGGAGTGGAGTGGTGTGATTACAGCTCACTTCAGCCTCAACCTCCTGGGCTCAAGTTTTCCTCCCACTTCAGCCTTCTGAGCAGCCGGGACTACAGGCATGTGCCACCACACCTGGCTAATTTTTGTATGTTTTTGTAGAAATGGGGCCTCACTATATTGCCTAGGTGGGTCTCAAACTCCTGGGCTCAAGTGATCTGCCCACCTTGGCCTCACAAAGTGCTGGAATTACAGGCAGGAGCCACCATGCCTGGCTGCATTTTCTACTTTGAATAGATAATACTCTCATGTATTTCAAAATAAAAATAACACAAAGTACATATAGGGAAAAGTATGGATTCCACACACTCCCTGTCATATCCCCAATCTCTGGTAATCACTTTTCTCTTTATCTTATATATGCTTACTGAACTTCTCTATGCAAATAGGATATATGGATATGAATCTTTTTTCCTCCCCTTCATTCATTAAAAGTAATTTCGAGGGTGGGCACAGTGGCTCATGCCTGTAATTCCAGCACTTTGGGAGGTTGAGGCAGGTGGATCACCTGAGGTCAGGAGTTCCAGACCAGCCTGGCCAACATGGTGAAACCCCATCTCTACTAAAAATACAGAAACAATTAGCCAGGCATGGTGGTTGGACCCTGTAATCCCAGCTACATGGGAGGCTGAGGCAGGAGAATTGCCTGAACCCAGGAGGCGAAGGTGGCAGTGAGCCAAGATCGTGCCATTGCACTCCAGCCTGGGCAGCAAGAGCAAACCTTTGTCTTAAAAAAAAAAAAAGTAATTTTGAGAGAAACAGAAATGAAATTAGCTTTCATAGGAACTATGCAAATTTGTGCTCCCTGTGTCAATGTGCAAGAATCTAGAAGACCCCTCTAACTGAAAATTCATTTATATTAGTCTTTTGGTAGGTTGGCCACTCCCACACAGATCTTACTTCTGATCTGATACAAAGGAGAAAGCAAAAAGGAGAAAACTTGAAGCTACAATAGGCTAGGCCATTCCTGGGTGATTATATATACATACCATCTCTTAAGTCTTCCAAACAGTGGTATAAGATGGGCCTGGCTAATCTCATTGTACAATTGAGGATACTAGGCTCAGAGAGAGTCAGTAATTTGCCCAAGGTCCTACAGTTAGGATATAAGTGTGTTTGCCTTCCAATCTATGGACTCCCCACATGGCCCTGAAGGAAATGCCCAGTTCATAGGAATTAGTCCCTGTTGGACTCAAAGAAATAATTTAATTTCTGAGGGTCCTGGGTTCTACTCCAGCTGCTTTTGGAATCTTTGTAGTTGCAAACTTTGTGTAAGACTACAGCACATGTTGGAAAGTGGTCTTATCCAGTGCGGACCCATCTGTGACAACACCTTGCGCAACAGTGGCTCCAATGCATGGATGATAAGTCTTTGCAAGTGCCTAAGGTGGTTCTTTCTTGTAGCTTCTTGAAAGATATAGTAAGTTATGGGTAGGAAGGGGTTAGGAGATATGACCTATATTCTTTTCTCTCTCTCAATGTCTACAATGACACATTCTTCTGAAGTTTAGAAGGAAAAAAGAAAGCAAATTTATTCTTTTTACATTGACAGTTTTGATAATTAGACATTCACATTGTGGAAGAAACATTTAATTTGTGGACCCCACCTCTATCCACAGCTTGCATCCCTTTGGTCTCCTCCAACTAGAGCCATGATATGATGGTCCTGCCCAGGTCATGTAAGTGAGAGTCTGCCAGGTGGGGTCCTGGAAACCTTTTTCTCTCTTGATAAAGAGAGACTCCACTGATGTCCTGTCATGTTTTGCCCATCCTTCTTTATGCATGGAAGCCTAGACGCGAATCAGCCTTCAAGTCTCTAAGGTCACAGCTGTGATGGACATGGAATAAGGTGCTATGGGTTGAGGGACAGATGCAGAGAGAGCACAGGACCCCAGAGGCATCATTTTCACCAGCTCTTGGCTACCTGCCTCCTGACTTCTTGGTATATGAGAAAAACAAACTCTCATTGTTCAAGTTATTACTTTCTCCTTGCCGTATTTTTCTCATCCAAATACAAAACTACCTGAGGCTATTATAGACTTGTAATTTCTCCCACCCATGGAAAAATGTGATGATTGTTAAATCTTTAGAAATAATGAATAATGGTAAAAAGAAGTCATCCAAGTTTTAGCATCCATTATGACAAAAAAATCAGAATATGTGTTGCTGTTCTAAGAAATTTAGTATTAAGAGAGCCATATGTTTATGCCTATGTTTAAAAACATAGGGATTAAAATTAGTCTTACTTTCATAAGGCAGCCATTGGCACCTGATTTCTGATGAAACCACTGGTTATTTGCTGTACCAGGTTAAAACAAATTACTTTTATTTGTATATTATATATATATATAACATCAGGACTGCTTGTGAATTGCCATCTGTAATGAAATTTTATTCTATGTAAATGATATCTAATTATTAAGAAGAATTGTTGTCAAGATAAATGAGTAAATAAAGCTGTCTATGATCTTAAATTTTGAGAAATATACTTAATCTGAGTTTCTATTACTTTCAATTATGTCAGTGAAAAATAACTCTAAAATGTTATATTCCGGGATGATTTCGTGATTGGCTTCAAGGCTACCATTTCTTGTGGAAAGAAATCAGTGAGATTAAAAGGAGCACAGAAATATCATGATAAATATTTTAGAGCTTTTAGTAGCTGAAAGACACAATTTGAAGAGAGTTCAACAGAAAGAGAAAGAAATGATGAAATAAATTCAAGGGCTGACATATGATGGAAGATCAAAAAGATGCAGTCCATGTGTTTTGGTGGGGCCATAACTCAGAATGATATATCAATCTATAATTATATGAAAGGCAACACCTGGGAGAGAAAGAAATAGAAATAACACTTTTACTAGGTTTTGATGTGTCTGGGCACAACTCTCATTCATTTCTTCAATAGTATTTATTGAATGCCTGCTGTGGGAAAGCACTGCCTTAACCATTGAGCATACAAAGAATAAAGACTCAATCCTGGCCCCAAGGTTTCCACAGTCTGGTGAATCAGTCAGAGAATGAACGGGTAATAAAAACAGACGGAAGAGGAATGTGTAAAGTGCTGAAAGATGCAGAGGCAGCAGAAGGCTAATCCAGCCTGCGGGTGTCAGAGAAGACCATGGGGGAGGTGAGGCTACGTGGGGTCCTGATGAACTGTGGAGGGACTAGCTAGATGGGAGAAAGAAAACACAGGTTGTCAAGGCACGGGAGGTAACTCACATAAATGTACCAAGAACATGGTGCCTTAGACAAATAAGGCACCATTGCAAGTAGTTTCAAAAGGCTAGAATAGGGTGCCTGTGGGTAGGTAGTAAGAGGATGTGCTGGGAAAAGCAGAAGGAAAGTTGCTAAAGGAACCTGCACATGATGGTAGGTCATGACATATTTTCAGCTGGGGAATTGCACAATCAGATTAATGTTTTGGATAGACCACACAATCATATTAATGTTTTGGATAGAATAGATTCTAGATACCCAAGAATCCATGTGTAGAGACACTAGGTGGAAGCCCAGTCCTGTATTCCAAACAAGATTTAGTTGGTACCAGGAACAGTGCGGCTGGAGATGAATAGATGGATTAGAGAGATTACTAGGTACTCTGATGAGGGGTGAGAGAGGAGCGGGAACTTAGCACAAGATCCAGTGTAGACGGTGATGCCTTTTAACACCCACCTGTCTTTTGATCGCATTTTTGGATATATCGAGTTTGACGTGAGCATGCCCCCTTGGTGCAGTTGTGTTTATAGACCTTCTAGCACCATTGAGAGATCTGGGATGTGATATGTGTGTGTGTGTGTGTGTGTGTATATATTTGAGAGCTATCAGCATATACAATGTATACAGTGGATGGGATCCCCCATGGAAAGTACCCAGAGTGAGGAGAAAAACAGGCTAAAGATGGGATGCTCAGAATCACCAGGAGAGCATGTAAGGAGACTGTGTGGCAGAGGAAGTAAGAGAACTATGAAATAGTGATTTCATGACATGAGTGGAGAGTGGAATTTTTAAGAGGAAAAGAGCTACAGGATCCAAAGTGACCTTGCCGGCAACACTTGTACTGGAATACGAGGGGTGGAAGTTGGTGTGAAGATTGTACATCCAAGGTAAAGTAAGTATCTTAGTCCATTCAGGCTGCTATAACAAAATGCCATAGACTGGGTGATTTAGAAACCACAGAAATTTATTGCTCACAGTTCTGGCAGCTGGAAGTCCAAGATCAAGGCACCAGTAGACTTGGTGTCTAGTGAGAACCTGCTTTCTGGTTCGTAGATGGCACCTTCTCACTGTGTCTTCACATGGAGGAAGGAGTGAGGAAGCTCTCTGGGGCGTCTTTTTTAAGGACACTAATCCCACTCATGAAGGCCTCACCCTTATGACCATGTCACCTCCCAAAGGCGTTACCTCCTAATACCATCCCTTAGAAGTTAGGATTTCAACATATAAATTTTTTGGAGTGGAGATGCATTCAGACCATACCAACAAGTTTATTTATTTATATATTTTTTAGAAATCCCAAATTTTGTTTTATTATATTATCATTCTCTTTGAAACATTCTGGAGTTCAGTGAGCAGGGATACTTATGAGGTAATTCGTAAAATGTCTTAAAAGTGGTGAGATGGTTCACACTACATTTTTTCTGTGTTTGTATCTTTTTTTTTTTTCTTTTTTGAGATGGAGTCTTGCTTTGTTGCCCAGACTGGTGTGCAGTGGTTCAAGCGATTCTCCTGCCTCAGCCTCCTGAGTAGCTGGGATTACAGGCGCCCACCATCATGCCCAGCTAATTTTTGTATTTTTAGTAGAGACAGGGTTTCACCATGTTGGCCAGACTAGTCTTGAACCCCTGACCTCAAGTGATTTGCCTGCCTTTGCCTCCCAAAGTGCTGGGATTAGGCATGAGCCACCACACTCAGCCTGCGTTTATACCTTTTAACAACTTTTTTGCAGGTATAATTTGCATATCATAACATTTACCCATTTTAAGTGTATAATTCAATGACTTTTAGTAAATGTACTCAGTTGTAAAGCCATCACTCTAACTCCATTTAAAACATTCCCATCACCCCATTGGGATCCCTCTCACCAGTTTACAGTTATACCCCATTTCCCCTGCTCCAGCCCCTGACAACCACAAATCTACTTCCTGTCTCAATGGGCTTGCCTCTTCTGGACACTTCAAATAGATAGAATCATACAATATGAGGACTTTTGTGGGGGGCTTTGTTCACTGAGCCTAATGTTTTCAAGCTTCACCCATGTAGCATGTGTCAGTACTTGGTTCCTTTTTACCACTTGTTCACCAAGTATTGACTGCTTGGTTTTGTTTCTTGGAATCCAGAGCTGGATAGAGGTGGATTCACCACTCTCTGGCTACACAGCTCAAATGTCTACCCTGACTCCATGTTGAACTACTGCCTGTGGTCTCTGGGGACCTCAACTATTCTCTTCCCATCCGTGAATCACTGTGCTTTTCTCTGGCCTTGCAATCATGCGGGTATGTTCCCCTTGCTGGGCTGGGGAATGAAAGTGATACTGAAGCTCATGCCCATTTATGCATTTATTATTGTTACATGGTTTATGGAGTACAAGGTGTGTGAATATTGGGGAGGGGAGCACTGTCTTAAATGCTTTCTATTCATTTGCTGAACAGACTCACATGACGCTACAGACGAAGAAACTGAAGCTCAGAAAAATTAAGTACGTAGCCCAAGATCTCAGAGCTAAGTATGGGGAGTCAAAATTTGAACCCAGATTTACCTGTTTCCAAAGCCTTTGCTTTTTCTGCATCACTGTGCCATTCTGCTTAAACTTGTTTATAGGAGATTGCATTTTAGAAGGGGAGGTGGCATCCATACAAATATTTACAGCACAGAGTACCATGTAATAAGTTTTCACAGCACTATGGAATTCCAGAGGATGGAGAGTTCCCTCCTAGTTGGGGAATAAGGGAAGGATTAGTGAAATGGGTGTTATTTCAACTAGATGTTGAAGGATGGATTGGAATTTTCTCTGTCAGAGAGAGAACAAATTGGAGTTTAGTAAGATGCCTAACTGTGTAGTTGCTGGCACCATATACTAAGAAAGGTGCCATGCAGAAGAACACACAGCAATTTGGGGTTAGATTGTGGACATATGGAGTTCAAGAAGAGCATTTCAGCAGAAGGTAGACATAAAAGCAGGAGACGCCAAACCCTGCTCTATATTCCAGTCTTTCAAAAAAAAAAAAAGGGCCAGGTGCGGTGGCTCACGCCTGTAATCCCAGCACTTTGGGAGGCCGAAGGGGGGCAGATCACTTGAGGTCAGGAACCTGAGACCTGCCTGGACAACATGGTGAAACCCTGTCTGTACTAAAAATACAAAAATTAGCTGAGCATGGTGGTGTGCACCTGCAATCCCAGCTACTCGCGAGGCTGAGGCAGGGGAATCACTGGAACCCGGGAGGTGGAGGTTGCAGTGAGCTGAGATTGCACCACTGCACTCTAGCCTGGGTAAGAGTGAGACTCTGTCTCAAAAAATACGTATTTCTAGATATGTTCTATAGACCAATCCTGTACAGGCACCTTCACCTATGTCCTGTGGATCTTAATAGCTCCACATCTTTCCGTCCCTTAAATGGGCAATATCCCTTCTCTGTTGCATAACTCTGTTGGTCTCCTTTAGGGGTCCTAAGCTCAGTAGGGCTCTTGAGACCAGCAAGGAACACGCACTGTCTGCTGTTTGCCTATCAGAACGCATTCTTCTGCACTCTTCATGGTGCTGACTATGCAAAGGAAACTCAACGGGTGCAAACTCAATAGGTGAGCTCTGTTGGGATAAAGATGGTTTTCGTTGTCAGAAGGATTTGCTAGTCTTAGAATCAGAAGTCTTGGATTTGAGTCCTGGCTCCACATGTATTGTCCTTGTGAGAACGAAATAGGATGGTACCTTTAGAAGCAGTAAGCATGTTCACTGCAGCTAGCCCTGCGGAGTGTTGATTCCTCTGAGTCTTCAAGCTATTTCTACACTTTTCAATGTATTTTGGTAATTTAAGAGTTCTGACCAAATATTTAATTCTGCATTTAAAAATGTTAAGTGTTTAGTTTCCTTTTTCTTTAAACTCACTTGAGTGCTCTGATTTTTGGAAGTTTAGCATGCTAAGAAATTTGCATTCATGGGACACATATTCTTGGGGATGTTGATAAAAAATTGATCACCACTGTATCCAACTTGTTTCCTTACACTGAGAAACCTATGTGATTACCTACTGGAAAAATAATGGAACACGTGGTTTTAAAAAAATAACAGTGAGGCAGCAACTCTGCCCTTCCTGCTAATAGACTGCAGGAGACTTCCATAAAGGGCCATATCAGGCAGTTAAGTGATGGCTGTGCAAGGAAGGGAGACAGGCAGAAAACACACAACTCTAGCATATTCAGCTTCTTTCCTGCTCTTAGAATATTTTATTCACAAACAATTTATTAAAATGTCAGGATGTAAGATTCAGAAGGAGTAGGCAGTTTGGTGGCAAAAGTTGCTCTGGGTGATTGAAAACAGTGGTTTCCAAACTTTGATTGTGTACCCTATTAGTAAATGAGACAAAGAGACGTATCAGTACTATGAAGAGCATATATATATATTTCTAGTCTTCCAATATAATGTAACACTCGATTATACTGATTCAAGAGAAGGTTTTAGTGTGTATCTGGAACTCTTTTTGAGAGTAGCAAATGGATTTTTTCTTAGTTATGTATCTTTAATCATTCCACTGTTATTATTACAGCTGCATGAATTTCTCCAGGGATTTATGTCCTCATTCAACATTTATTGATCCAGAACTAGGCAGTGTAGATTTAGGGGTCTAAAGTTTATAATAGAGTTAGGAAAGCTTGGAGTCTCTTGAAAGTAACTAGTAGGGAAGGGTAGGGCTGGTGACCAGCTTAAGAGATGGAAGAGATTCAGAGTTAGATAGGAGCAAAGAGTCTTCAAGTTTCTTCTCCTACTCACTGAATGCCTAAGGCATGACTTTATAACTCAAGGCAGGCATGGTGGGTTGGGTCGGTGACAGTAGCTGTCTCTTGTCCAGATCCTGGCTGTTGCTTCTACCATATATCAAAAGCTCAGATGGGCTAGAACACCTATGAATTCAGGGCTCCTTTCTTAGATCTGGAGAAATTTTCCTGATTCCCAGTAGGCTCCATGGTTTATCACAGATAAGGAACAACTTTCCATACCAGCCAGGGACAGGAAGGCTGGAAGAAGCAGACTATATTGCCTTGTGTCTCTGATGGGCTTGTAGCTTGTACAGTAGTTACTGTTGGAAGCCAGGATCAGTGAGAGAAATGGCACTTCATGCCTGGGAATTTTTGAGGCAAGGAAGAAAGTCAGAAAGAAATGGGAGTTAGGAGAAAAGCAAAAAAATCTTAAATTACCACAAAGCACAGAGGAAAAGTTAAGAATAATAAACCTCAGGTAGCCTTGGTGAGAAAGCACTGTTAATTAGCCACTGCTGCATAACAAATTACCACAAACTGTAGCAGCTTAAAATATAACACACTTATTATCTCACAGTATCTGTGGGACAGAAATCTGGGCACAGCCTGGCTAAGTTCTCCACATTGGGGTTTCTTTCAAGACTGCAATCAGGGTGTCAGCCAGGACTGACATCTCATGTAAAGGCTGGACTGGGGAAGGATCTGCTTTCAAGCTTATTTTGTTGTCATGCAAATAATTCTTCAAGGACTGTTTGACTGAGGGCCCCAGTTTCTAGCTGGCTGTTGCTTGGGGGTGCCTTTGGTTCCTTGACATATGGGCCTTTATAACATGACAGTTTGCTACATTGAAGTGTGCAAACCAAGAAGGCCATTGAAAGTTGGTGACCAAAACAGTCACAGTCTTATAACCTAATCACAGAAGTGTCATCCCATCATTTTTGATAGATGCTATTTGTCTGAAGCAAGTCACTGGGTCAGTCCACACTCAAGGGGAGGGGATTACACAAGGGTGTGAATGCCAGGAGGTAGAGATGATTTGGGACTATCTTGGAAGTTGAGGGAGCTTGGACCTCAATAGCCAGTAGGGAAGAGGAAGATGATGTGTAGGCTGGTGCAGAGCTTCTCACAGATGTCAGATGGTGAACAGGCAGGTGGCTTTGGGGTAGAATTGGACTATGCATTTTAAAGCAGTGTTCTCCAAGCTTTATTGATTATGCACCCTTGTCTGTTAAAAACCAGGAGCACCTCTACCAGATGTGTATGAGTATACATAAATATATACACATATAATTATACATACATACATCTATATGATTGTATATGAATATATGTGAATGACATATCTGCAAATACATACCTACAGTTAAATGTATTTTATATGAAACATTATACTAATGTACATGATAAAATGTATGCAAAAATAGAAGTTTAAAACGGGCCACGTAAACTAACATAAGTAGAAAATATAACAACTTTTTTCTATATCCCAGTGGATTTTCTTGTGCACCCATGTTCCAGTGTGTTGCTCAAGGAACAGTTCCTAAGGGTGTAAAAAGCTTAGGAAACTTGGTAAAGAGACAGCGAATTTAATGATGGGAGGGAGGAAGGAAGGGGAGAGGGAGAGATTGGGGAGGAGGAAGCGTTGTTCGATAGTGGTCTCATCTGACATCAGCAGGGCTGGGGATGGCACTGAGGGTGCAGTCTACCTGTGGCAGGTAGACTGTGGCAGGTAGACACCACAATCTCTTTGTGGTCCCCATCAATGATTGCTCTTTATCAGGAATTGGAGGAGTAGGCTGGCTGAATGATTAGACAACTTTGGAGGAAGCACAAGGATTACAGTGTCCCAGTACTTGGGCAGCAGGTGGAGAAAGGCCTGAGCCCAGAAGTTGGAGCAAAGCTATCAAAACCTAGCTCCAGGCAACATGCATGTCATCTAAACCCCACTGGAGTGTTAGGTTTTGGTGCTGTGATTGTTGCCAGATTTTTTTTTTTTTTTCCCTCTGTCATCTTTGTCTCATCAATCAGGGTGCAGGTCTACACAAGATTCTGTCAATAGATAGAGTGGTGGGGCAAGAAGAGGATGTGGGGACATGAGGCTGGAGTCAATGGGGACTTCTCCATTGGGATATGGATGCTCAGAAAGCTGAGGTTGGGCTTCTGCCAGGCAGGCAAATTAGAGGAGGCTACGTATTTAAGCAATTCCAGGGTGACTATGAAGGAAATCTTTGGTGCGAAATTCTTTTAAGAGAGAATTATCCATCAATAAGATGCATACATCTCTGCTGCCTTTTTACTGGGGTGAATGAGGATTTTTCTCACCAGAAATGAACCTAGGCTTTAGGGACTGTATCTTGGGGCTATAATTTCATGGCCCAAATCACATTCAATTTAAGTCTTATGGCCTCGAGTTTGGAAGATGCATGTGATTTCCTCTTTGTTTCCATCTTAGGTCCTGTGCATGTACTGATCATCACAGATACTTAATAAATAATTATGGGCCGGGCGTGGTGGCTCATGCCTGTAATCCCAGCACTTTGGGAAGCTGAGGCGAGTGAATCACTTAAGGTCAAGAGTTCGAGATCAGCCTGGGCAACATAGTGAAACCTTGTCTCTACTAAAAATGCAAAATTTCGCGGGCATGGTGGTGCATGTCTGTAGTCCCAGCTACTTGGGAGGCTGAGGCAAGTGAATCACTTTTAAACCCTTCGGGGTGGAGGTTGTGGTGAGCCGAGATTGCTGCACTGCACTCCAGTCTGGGCAACAGAGTGAGGCCCTGTCTCAAAATGAAAGAAAAAGAAAGAAAGGAAGGAAGGAAGGAAGAAAGAAAGAAAGAAAAGAAAAGAAAGAGAAGAAGCCTGAGAAGTCCCAAGATTTGCAGCCAGCAAACTGGGGACTTAAGAGAACTTAAGAGAACTTATGATGTAGCTCCCATCTGAAAGCCAGCAGGCTCGAGACCCAGGAAGATATCTGACGTTTCAGTTTGAATTTGAAGGCAGGAAAAAGACGATGCCTTAGTTCAAACCTGTTGGGCAGAAAGAATTCTCTCTTACTTATGGGAAGGATAGCCCTTTTGTTCTATTCAGACCTTCAACTAATTGAATGAAGCTCATCCACACTGGGGAGGGCATTATGGTTTATTCAGTCTATGGATTCAAATGGGAATCTCATCCAGAAACACCGTCACATACACCCAGAACCATGTTTGACCAAGTATCTGGGCTCCCTGTAGTCCAGTCCAGTTGACACATGAAATTGACTACTTTACTCCTCCTGCATTTAAGCCTCTCAGCAAACTTTTGAACAAAGCTTGAGGACATTATGTGATTTGCTCAAGAGTAAATGAGCAGCAAGTGGACTTGTTGGGAGTCAAATGCAATTTTCCCAATTTCAGTGTTCTTTTCTCTCTAATCCTCTGCCATTAAAGAATATACTTACTATAATAAACCAGAAATCAACAGTCTATTTTTAGCAATAAACTATAGACCAGAGGTTGGCAAACTATGGCTTCCAGACTGCTTTGGTAAATACAATTTTATTGAAAGAGCCACACCCTTGTTTACCTATTGTCTACGGCTACTTTCATGCTATAATGGCAGAGTTGAGAATTTGCAACAGAGTCCATGTGGCTCACAAAGCCAAAATTATTTACTATCTGATTCTTTACAGGAAGCTTGCTGACATCTGCTGTAGATCTTCATGATTTTCCTAAAGAGGCATGCTTGCTTCATTCTGCACTTTGGAATTTAAGTCACATTACGCAGCCTACTTTTAGCAGTGAGAGTTCACAAGGGCAGAAAGGGGAATCGGGGTGTTAATTAGTATATTTGTGTGTACTGCATGCTATGTGTTCTAATGCTTTGTTTAATCTTCTCAGAGTCCTAGGACAAAGGTTTTATTATCTCCATTTGAAAGACGGAAGCAGGCCAGGTGGTGCAGTGGCTCACGCCTGTAATCCCAGCACTTTGGGAGGCTGAGGCGGGCGGATCACTTGAGGTCAGGCGTTTGAGACCAGCCTGGCCAACATGATGAAACCCCATCTCTACTAAAAATACAACAATTAGCCAGGCATGGTGGCAGGCGCCTGTAATCCCAGTTACTTGTGAGGCTGAGGCACAAGAATCACTGGAACTGGGGAGGCAGAGGTTGCAGTGAGCCCAGATGGTGCCACTGCATTCCAGCCTGGGTGATAGATCGAGATTCAGTCTCAGAAAAACAAAACAAAAACAAACGAACAAACAAAACCCAACCAACCAACCAAACAAACAAACAAAAAAGGGAAGCAGAGGCTCAGCAGAAATGGCAATTTGCTCAAGGTCACGCAGCTAAATAAGTGGCACAGATGGGAATCAAACCCAGGACTTTATGACTCCACAGTCTTTGTTCATGCCCAGCTGGAAGCGAATGGAGAGGGAGCCTGGAAAAGTCAGGAGGTAAAAAAATAAGATGCTCTGGGAGAGCTTACACTGTTGCATAGGGATATTTTGCCAGCTGAATTTCCAGGAAATGCTCATTTTCACCCTGATGCTCTACAAGTGAATGCCTTAGGACCTTGTTTAAAACCATTTTCTTGTCTTCTTTTGAATTTGCTTGACATTTAAAATTTTCTCCTGTCACTACTGGCTGCATTTAAAATGTAGCACCAGGCTTATTGTGCAGACAGCCTGGAGACAATATTTGTGGTAAACAACACTCTTGCATCCTTAATATCTCTGTTTCATACTTTTATTGCTTTTCTGGTTGGCTCATCTGTGTCTCTAGCAGCTCAGGGACAAGTCTGCACAGTCTGGGTGACCTACTGAAACAGTCTGGTCCTTACCATGGAAACCATCCTACTGCTGACAATACTGTATTCCACAGATTGCATGTCTTATTTCTAAGTTGGAGGCTGCAGAGAGGTTTTCATTATCACTCCTGAAACTATCTGGAACAGAAGACGACCCCATTGGGTTAGATCTAGATCCTCAGCTGAAAAAAAAAAAAGAAGAAGAAAAAAAAAGAAAAAGAACAAACCCTAAGCCAATTAATGGAGGAACAGAAAACCAAATACTGCATAATTTCACTTAAAAGTGAGTTCTCACTTATAAGCGAAACATTGGGTATTCATGGACATAAAGATGGCAACAATAGACACGGGAGCCTGGAGGGGGGAGGGTGAAAGGGGGAAAGGGTTGAAAAACTAACTGTTGGGTACCATGCTCAGTGTCTGGGTGATGGGATCATTTGTACCCCAAACCTCAGCATCATGCAATATACCCAGGTAACAAACCTGCACATGTACCCCCTGAAACTAAAATAAAAGTTGAAAAAAGAAAGAAAAATAAGTTAAATAACCTAGAACCTGAGTACCAAAAGAGCAGACAAAAAGATGAAAATAGCTCTCCAGGCCATCTGGTTTTGAGACAGATTTCAGACTTGAGTCTGCTTTTCCAGTCTAATTTTCCAGATGCAAGCTACTCACGTCTTCCTGAGGCAACACGACAAGGGCTAGAAGTTATGCAGACACCAAAACACACGGTAGATACGCCCTTTTGGTGGAGGTGACCATCAGGTTTGTCTGGGCTCAGGTCCTCTGAAGGAGGGTGGCCAGCGTCTCAGCTGCCCTGTGGTAGTTATAAGACAGACACATCAAGTTTAATGGACCAGCCCTCACGGAGATTGAAATGCAGCTGTCCTTGCGAATCACATCACAGTAAGTCTGCATTCAAGGTGCTGAAGCCAGGCTCGGAAATTCCGCACGCCACCTTTGAGGTCATCCATAGTGAACCCCAGGGACAAGGATCCGTGACACCAGGATGTTGATGGCACAGGATGCTGTTTCCACATGGTTGCCATCCACAGTAGATTCTGCTGTTGGTTATACTTTCCTCTGTTTCCTTTCACCTTTAAAAATATATTTATTTAGGCCGGGTGTGGTGGCTCATGTCTGTAATCACAGCACTTCGGGAGGCTGAGGGGGGCAGATCACTTGAGGTCGGGAGTTCAAGACCAGCCTGGGCAACACGGCAAAACCTGGTCTATGCCAAAAAAATACAAAAAGTAGCCAGGTGTGTTGGCTTGCGCCTGTCATCCCAGCTACCCAGGAGTCTGAGGCAGGAGAATCCCTTGAACCGGGGGGGTGGAGGTTGCAGTGGGCCAAGATCATGCTACTGCTCTTCAGCCTGGGCAGCAGAGTGAGACTCCGTCTCAAACAAACACACACGCACATAAAAATTTATATATATATTTATTTAATGAACAAATAAAATAGTATACGCTTATTGTGTAGAATGTGATCTTTTGAAATATGTACCCATTGTGGAATGTCTAAATTGAGCTAATTAATGTGCCTTATCTCACTTACCTTTGTGTGTGTGTGTGTGTGTGTGTATGTGTGTGTGGTAAGAATACTTAGAAATTACTCTCAGTGATTTTCAAGAATATGATACATTATTACTATCTTGGCCATGTTGCACAATGAAATGATTCCTCCTGGTCTAACTGAAAGTTTGTATCCTGAGACCAACATCTCTTTTACCCTCCAACTCCGAGGCACTGGTAATCACCATTCTCATCTCTGCTTCTGTGAGTTCGACTTTTGTTGATTCCACATGTAAGTGGGACCATGCGGTGCTTGTCTTTCTGTGCCTGTCTTATTTCATTTAGCATAATATGCTTCAGATTCATGCACATTGCTGCAGATGTGGAGATTTCCTTCTTAAAGGCTGAATAGCACTCCATTGTGCATACATCCTTTTACATTTTATGACCCTCTCATCTACAAACAAGGCTCCAGGAAGCTTTTCACTCAATTCAAAAATGTCACTCTCATAGAGTGGGAAATATACCACTTTATGTTTTGAGAGCAATTAGTCATGTTTTCTGTTACATGTAGAACAAACGTGTTATGCATTTCTCAGGTCAGAATAGATTTCTTGGAAGCACTGTGCTTCCTGGGTTGTTTTCATTGTTAAGATCTTACATTATTTGAAAGCCACTTAACTTTTAAATGGAGTGGTTACTTACCAGCAGTAAAAGGCATGCGGTGTACATGCCCTTAATCTTAAGCATACAGCATGATGCATTTTACATCTGTCTACACCTTCGTAGCCCGCAGTACCCCTCCTGCCCTTGGCCAGTCTCTGTCTCTACACCTGAGGGAGCCACTCTTCTGACTTCCGTCATCATCCATGTTTTCCATTGTCTGTAAAGTCCACGGAGGTGGGAGCAGGTTGCGTGGACTCTTGTATGTCTGGCTGCTTTTCCTCAAAGCAGCAGCTGTGATACTCATCCAGGCTGATGCAGGGACTGGTAGCTCATTCTTTCTGATGGGAAAACACCTTGCATTTCTGTCTTAGAGAGGGAAGTAGCAGGAGAACAAATTGGCTCTACTGGCCTGAAAGTAAAGTTATTAATCAAGTGAATCCTAGGTTTTTGGATATGGAAATAGGTCAATAAGTGGGAGAATGCCCTTGGCTCCCTGGCTCCATAGTGTTCTACTTCCTCTGCTTTTCCATTTCCCAGGGTCTCTTGGTTGCAGGGTAATTTACTCTAATAGGTGCATGTGAGTGCTGCCAGGGGTTGGAAGAAAGCTAGTCATGTGGACAAATATAAGGCTTCTCAGAGGGAAGGAGTGAGTGGAATGTTTTCACACAACCATACAGAGGATAAGCAAAGTGGTGAGGGGGAAATGAAGCCATTTTTATCAGCCCAGCACCCATCTTTCACTTAAAGTTCACTCATCTCTGGCCCTGGGCCCCATCAAAAAGGCTTTAAGGAAACCAAGCCTGGCCTCACAACCTGGGTGTGACCCAGTGCTTTTGGTGGGTTCATGGCATGCATTGTGATTCTTTGACTTTGCTACTGTGGATCCAGCCTGCTTGAACCTGGGTCATCTGGCCATGCCTTTCTCATTCAAAAATTGGCTCCCAGAAATGCAGATCTATATTATGCCCTGATGTTCTGCACTTGACGGGTCTGTTCTGTCTGAGCTGAGTCCTCTCAAATCTCCTCCCCGGCCTGCCTAGTGTGCAGACTCCATCTACCCCTTTCAATCACAGCTGCTTCCCCTGTAGCATCCCCTCCAAATGCCAGGTCCCATCTACTCAGAGGGAAGTCTGGGAGACTGTGACTGTTCTGGAGGACAGTCTGCATTCTCTGTGCATTTCTCCTGTTCCCAGTCACACCCATGCTGGTGTCTACACAAGGGCTCCCCTCAGGGGTCTACACAGTGGTCTCCTGGTCAGCCCAGGTGAGTGCTTTCTATAAAAATCACACTGGAGGGATCTGAGAGGCCCTTTTCCTATTGACTAGGTAGTGAGTGGTTTCAATGAGGGTGGGAGGGGAGTTTGATTTTTCTCCTCTCCTTAGGGCACATTTGACAATATCAGGGGACTTATTTAGTTGTCACAGCTGGGGGTGGTGGTATTGGCATCTAGTGAGTTGAGGCCAGGGTCACTGCTAAACCTCCTACAGTGCACAGCACAGCCCCCAGAACAAAGAGCCACCTGGCTCCAAATGTCACTAGTGCCAAGTCTGGGGGTCCCTGATAGACACATAGCTTGGGATGCAAGCTTCCAGGGAAAAGGAAGGCATAGAAGAAGTAGGTGCAGAGAGGGATAGAGGTGAATTATCACGTCAATAAGCTACGAGCTAAATTGGCAGGGTGAGAAGTGGTTTCAAATATGCATAGAAGACAGGCTAGATTGGCTAAATGTAGACAAGGGTCAACATATACAATTTCAATTATGTAAGTAGCATTAAGGTCTAAGAACCTCAAGGAGATGCTTACAGAACTTTGCATTCAGTGGATGTAAAGTTTAAGCTACGCAAAATGAGTAAGTTCTAGTGATCTGCTTTACAACATAGTGACTATCATTAACAATACTGCATTATGCACTTAAATATTTGCTTAAAGGGTAGCTGTCATGCTAAGTGTTACTACCTCAGAATAAAGGGACACAGGAAAATTTTGGAGGTGATGGACATGTCTGCCACCTTGATTGTGGTGATGGTTTCACAGGTGTATGTATATGTCCAAACTCACCAAATTGTATACATGAAATATGTACAGTTTTTTTTGTATATCGATTATACCTCAATAAAGCTGTCAGAAAAATTTTAAATGCCCAAAATACAGATATAGCATTTCTTCAGGAAACCAGTCTCTGTCATAAAATAAAAATTAACAAACAAAAACCCAATAAAACTGTAATGAGAGCCTGGAAGTGGGAGGCCTCCCGGTGATTTGTAGGGAGAGACTCATCGTGTGTTTTTTTCCTGGCTTATGTTGCTGGAAGGCAGGAACAGGCTCATTTTTTTATTCTAAATTAACTGTATAAAAGCAAAGGCAAAACTATTGAACTCTTATTTGTGCCACATTAAAAAATGGGTGAAGGGAGGATAAGAGGGAAGAGAGAACCTTTCATGATCTGCCATGAACTTTTAAAGGAAACCAAGAAGGTCACAGAAGAAAAGCAAATGCATCAACTTGTTTCTTCCCACTGGCCCTAACAAACTGCTGCCCAGCTCCCAGTGATGCTTGGAGAGGGAGTTACAACTTGTGGACGTGCCTCTGTGCATTGTCTGAGGCAGAGGATGGTTCCTCCTCAAGATGTTCAGACCTCTCCTCTGCCTTCAGTAAGGAAGACTGAATTGCATTCAGTAAGGGAGATGGTATTGAAAAGGAAAAGCAGGCATGAATCCAAGTATTCCACACCAAGAAAATGGTATGGCATTACAAATCTAAGAGTGGAGAATTTATGGATCTGCTCACATCATTGTATGCTTTTGTTGGCAAGGTTAACTAAGAGCAGGCAGAAGGCTTTGAAGTATTTTGTTTAGAGAGGAGGAATGTGGAATTCAGAGACTTTGCATTGGAAAGGACTTCAGAGGGTTTCTGCCTGGTCTCCCACCCGATGGAAGCATGGTGATCAATGGACAGTCACTTTTGGCTCTCCAGCCTTGGCTCGGTGTCCCCCCTCCCAATATTCCTGCCTTTCAAGGGTCATCAGGGCACTTTGTTAGGCAGCTCTGAGTATTAGGAACATTTTTCTTCTCATTTAGTAGAAAAGTTTCCTGGTAATCTTACCCTTTTGCTCTGGGTTTTCTCTCTGAGCAGGAACAATGAGTATGTCTGTGCATTGATAACTCTCTATGCAGCAGGTAAGGAAGGGCCCCAAGCTGGACTGAGGAGTCTTGATTTGCTGAGAATAACATGAAATTGCCTTATGTTCTCTATTGCCTTTATTTTCTCCACTAACAGCCGTCGTGGAACTTTCCCCATTATCCCTAACCCCTGACACCTGTTAATCTGTTCTCCATCTCTATAACTGTCATTTCCAGAATGTAATGTAAATGGAGTCATGCCATATATAAACTTTTGAGATTGTCTCTCCACCCTCACTCAGCATGATTCGCTTAGATGCCTCTCCCTTGAGAGCTATCCAAGTTGTTGAGTGTATCAATAGTCAACAGCTTGGTTTTATGAAACGATGTGGGACAAGATATATAACTAGAATAGCATCTGCGTCTCCTCTAGAGGCTCAGCAGCTACCCAGGTACACAGGTTGTCTTGTCTTGGCTACTGTATTAGTCCATTTTACATGGCTATAAAGAAATACCTGAGACTGGGTCATTTACAAAGAAAAGAGGTGTATTTGGCTCATGGTTCTGCAGACTGTACAAGAAGCATGGTGCCATCATCCGCTTCTGGTGAGGCCTCAGGAAGCTTCTACTCATGGAGGAAGGTGAGAGGGGAGCAGGTGTGTCACATGGTGATAGAGGGAGCAAGGTGGGCAAGTGACAGGCTCTTTTTAACAATCAGATCTCCAGGTGACTAACAGAGTGATAACTCACTCATTACTGCAGGAAGGGCACCAAGCCATTCATGAGGGATTCACCCCATGACTCAAACACCTCCTACCAGGCCCCACCTCCAACACTGGGGATCACATTTCAACATGAGTTTGGACGGGACAAATATCCAAACTTTATCAACTACTCAGAGTGTGACGATTTTCAAACTTATAAGACTCTGCAATCATACAATTCGTGCTTGGAAAAGTTAGAAGGCCACAGAAATTTATAATAGGTAATCTGTTATTAAATAAGACAATAGAAACGCAGAGCTCTTTGACATTGTCCACATCACACATTCTAATCTATAAGACATCTCAGAGACAAGTTGCTTTTACTTCACAAGAGGCAAAATATATCTTTGTACACCTGGTACAGGGTTACATCAAGAGATAGTGATTGCACATTGTATAAGTCTGTTCTCACACTGCTATGAAGAGATACCCGAGACTGGGTTATTTATACAGGAAAGAGGTTTAATTGACTCACAGTTCTGCATGGCTGGGGAGGCCTCAGGAAACTTACAATCGTGGCAGAAGGCACCTCTTCACAGGGTGGCAGTAGAGAGAATGAGTGCCAGCAGGGGAAATGCCAGACGCTTATAAAACAATCAGGTCTCGTGAGACTCATTCACTATCATGAGAACAGCATTGAAGAAACTGCTCCCATGAGTCAATTACCTCCACTTTGTCCCAGCCTTGAAATATGGGGATTATGATTACAATTCAAAGTGAGATGTGGGTGGAGAAACAGAGCTAAGCCATATCACACACGTCTCAGATGGACAAGATGTAGGCACTATTAAGGTCTCCCTGATATGGTAACTGGCATGTCCCCTGCTTGCACTCACTGTCCTGCCGCCCTGTGAAGAAGGTGCCTACTTCTCCTTTGCCTTCTGTCATGATTGTAAGTTTCCTGAGGCCCCCCAGCAATGAGGAACTGTGAATCAATTAAACCTCTTTCCTTCAGAAATTACCCAGTTTCGGCTATTTCTTCACAGCATTGTGAGAACGGACTAATACACCCCCTTAGACATTTATGTAATCCCTTATATGGATGATACACTCATTAAAAGAAAATTTATGGGGAGTTAAAACAATTTTGGCTCACACTATTCAGGCACTAAAAAACAGATGAAATATTTCATGGAACTCATAATTGATTATAAGACATTAGGTATAATTTGGAACTCTGTGGCAATTCACACTGTAAAAGGGATTAAGGGAAAAATGGCTAAGTTAATGGTCTTTCCTCCACTTCCCCTAAGACACAAACAGGAGCAGCTCTTAGCATGCTTATTTGGTCAGTAGATGTCTGCTCTCAGTGTGGGGATTCTCCTCGCATTAATTAAAAATGTCTTAAGGAAACAACGATTTTTTTTGCAGTCCAGATGAGTCGCTGTGCCCAGTGTATCTGTGGCATCCTGCTCTCACCTGAATTCACTTTCGAAGCGTCAGTCAACAGGTCTTTGTATTTTGAAGTAGGTGGATGGTGTTTTTTTGTTGTTGTGTTTGTTTGTTTGTTTTTTGAGACAGAGACCCTCTCTGTCGCCAGGCTGGAGTGCAGTGGCATGATCTCGGCTCACTGCAACCTCCGCCTCCTGGATTCAAGCAATTCTCCTGCCTTGGCCTCCCGAGCAGCTGGGACTACATGTGCGTGCCACCATGCCCAGCTAATTTTTGTATTTTTAGTAGAGACAGGGTTTCGCCATGTTGGTCAGGATGGTCTCGATCTCTTGACCACATGATCTGCCCGCCTCGGCCTCCCAAAGTGCTGGGATTACAGGTGTGAGCCACCGCGCCAGGCCAGTGGATGGTGTCTTTAAGGTTAGAAAGGATCACAACTTGTGAGGTTTTAGCTCAATTCCAGGGGCTCTAGGCAAACTATGCAACCTTGAAAACAATGACTGTCTGAAGCCAAGGCCCAGTGGGCCGGTTGTTGCAGCTGTATGAATGGAACACCTAGTTAGGCAAGCATCTGATAAAATCCAGGACAGTCTGGGGGAGGGGGGTGGATCAATTTCTGCCCCACTGCAACATCAATGAGGCTTCTAGGAGAGGGCCCTGAGAGGTCCCAGAGGTGTGCCTGCACTTTCGGACGGGGTGTGGTGGTCAACCCCAGCATTGACCCACGATTCCATGCAATGTCTATGTCCCCATAGGGAAGGGATATCTGCCCATAGGTAGATGGGGAAGATTAGCTATGGAAGAGAAAGGGCAAATGTACATTTATAGCAAATAATGGGTTATAATGGAAGAGGCTCTTCTCCACCTCATGACGGGGATAGTCCCTTGAAATAAAAGGCCCCAATGGCAGAACAAGAGGCAGATAATTTAAATTACTCAGCAGTTTTTATTTCCAAAGGTGTGCAGTGAGTGGAGATAGAAACAAAATAGGAAGTTGTTTGAAGGAAGGAAATTGGGGAAGCAGAGATTAATAGAGCAGAATTAATTTGGGTATTTCCTGAAGCCCTTCTAAAGGGTAAAATGGAGGACTGAAAACACAATCATTAAGTAGATAAACTCATTAGAGCCTTGATAAGTCCACAAAAAGAGAGAGAGCAAAGGGCAACAGAGGTGGTACCTTTTCCATCTGAGCCTTTCACAGAATGGTTAGAAGGTTGAGCTCGTCAGAAAGCTGTGTATTTAGATTTTAGCCTTGTAAGCAAGCAGAGTGCAAAAAATAAGTAAACACATAAATAGGCTGGGCATGGTGGCTCACGCCTGTAATCCCAGCACTTTGGGAAGCCGAGGCAGGCAGATCACTTGAGGTCAGGAGTTCGAGAACAGCCTGGCCAACATGGTGAAACTTCGTCTCTACTAAAAATACAAAAATTAGCCGGGTATGGTGGTGGACACCTGTAGTCCCAGCTACTTGGGAGGCCGAGGCAGGAGAATCAGTTGAACCTGGGAGGTGGAGGTTGCACTGAGCCGAGATCCCACCACTGCACTCCATCCTGGGTGACAGAACAAGACTCTGTCTCAAAAAAAAAAAAAAAAAAAAAGAGAGAGAGGTGAATACATAAATAAAATAAAAAAGGAGGGAATGGGGGGGCAATTCCAGAGGCTGGGAGTGAGTTTTTGCAATGTGATAGGAGAGTGTTCGGGATGCCAGTTGGTTCTGAGGTTTATGAGTTAAGTCTATGGCCTTGGTTTCTAAGAATAAGTTTTAATTTTCATTTTCTTTTCATGCAGGAGGCTGAATCTGCTTTAAAATATTGAGCTAGCTTTGGATTTCTATGTTTATTTTTTTCCTTATTGATGGGTAATACTCTTTATATATTAGACTAGCCCTTTACCTATGATAGAGAGTTGCAAGACTGTTTTCAGTTTGGCCTTTGTCTTTGCTTGCTGTGGTGTTTATTTTGCTTTGCTCTGTTTTTGTCATCAAGAGGGATTTTAGCTTTGTACACGTAAAGTTGACAATTTTTGTTTTCTGTCAGGTCAAGCTGATTTTACATCAGAGTAAAGAGGCCTCCTCTACTCCAGGGTTCTGAAGACATTTAGTCATGTTTTCTTCTAGCACTCTTACGGCTTAGTTTTTTCAGACTTAAATCTCTGATCTAATTAGAAGTCATCCTACAGCATTCTAGTGTGAACTATAAGTCCAATACCTCATGCCTAATCAACGTCTCACCATCTTTTATGGGAGAACACATTTTTCCCTATTAATTAGAGATGCCACCTTTATCATATACTCAATCCCTTTATGTATTGAGTCTGTATTTGGACTTTCTATTTAATGCCATTAATCAGTCTCTTGATGAGCCAGTTCAAATTTGTTTTCATTTTTGAGGATGCATAATATATTTGAATATCTGATAGGGCCTGGACTCTCTCTTTGTTTTTCTGATTTAAAGTTTCCCAGCTGTTCTGTTTATTTTTCTACATAAATATCAGAATCAGCTTGTCTAATTGCTCTCTACTGCTCCATCCCTCCCCACAGCCCACAAAGCTGGTATTTCTATTGAAATGTTAAATTGGTAAACACAATAGGGTAGACCGACATTTTTATAACATTATGTCTTTCTAGCCAAGAACACAGTGTGCATTTCTATTTGTTCAAGCCTGTGCCATGTCTCCCAAGAGAGTTTTAAAGTTTCCTATTAATACGTGCTCACATTCCTTGTGTGTTCCTACATATTTTACCTTTTATTGCTGTCCTATCATTGCTGCAGCCAATGGTTTTCCTAAGTTGTTGTCTTTGTACATATCTGAAAGCTATTGATTTCTGAATATTCATTCGTGCTCTATTGTGTTACTAGCTCCTCTTTTCCTGCCTTGTAATTTCTCAGTTGGTTTTCAGACCTTTCTTGGTAAACAATCACATCATCTGCAAACAAGGGTGATTTTTACCTTTATTCTTTAATTTTATGCCTTGCATTTTTTTCTCTTCTATCACTGAATTGGCCGATTAGTCCACTAAAATATTATACAATAGTGGTGACAGTGGTGGGTGTTTATTTTTCCTACCCATTAATATTTAGGGTAAGTTTATTATATTCTGTCAAGTTAAGGAATCTCCTTCGATTTCTGTTTTATTGAGTTCTTTTTATAAAGAATGATATTTGAACTTCAAAACATGCCCTTTTTAGTGTTTGTAAAATGACTATTTGCTTTTTCCACTTAGGTCCATAATATGAGAAAATATATGCCTAATATTGAGTTAATGTTTAACTATCCTCTTTTTTTTTTTGAAGAAAACATGATTGATTATGTTGTATTATTTTATTTACCCGCTGCTGGATTGTGATAGAAATACTTCATGTAGAATTTTTGCATGACTATTTATATATTATATAATTTACTGTCTTTGCCACACTTGGTATCAATATTGTATTCACTTCTTTAAAAGAATTTTTTTTTTTTTCTTGAGATGGAGTCTCACTCTGTTGCCCAGACTGGAGTGCAGTGGTGTGATCTCAGCTCACTGCAAGCTCTGCTCCTGGGTTCACACCATTCTCTCGCCTCAGCCTCCAGAGTAGCTGGGACTACAGGCGCCTGCCACCGCACCCGGCTAATTCTTAAACAGAATTTTGAAGTTTTCCTTCCTTTTCTATGCCCAGCAACAATTTAAATAATTTTGGATTTTTCTTTTCTTTAAGTGACAAATAAAAATTGTATTTATAGTGAACTTATCTATTCTTTAAAGGTTTGGCAGAATTTGTCTGTGAAATCTTCTGCCTGTTTTTTTTTGTTTTTGTTTTGGTAAATAGCTCTATTTTCTGTATTACTTGCATTTAAATGATCTTATTTTGTGTCTTTTCTTTGTCCATTTTGACATTATATATTTTTCTAGAAATTACTTATTTGTTCCAAGTTTTAAAATTCGTTTACATAGGGGTATGAAATATGAAACTTTTATGCTTCTTTTTACTTCTTTTACATGTATGATTGTCCTCATTATTCTTTCTTTCTTTGGGTTTATATAGTCTCCTTTTAAAATGAAATTAGTAGTTTATCTTTTTAAATGTATTTTCCAAAAATAGCTTTTGAATTTATTAGTTATCTTCTTTTGTGTTTGTGATTTATTTACTTCTCTCGTTAGTAATTCCTTGTGATTTTTTTTTTGCTTCTTCTATTATTCTCTTTCTGAGTGTTTGAAAATGATGTTTAAATTATCTGTTTTTATTTTTTTGTGAAGAATAAATGTTTAAAAAGAATGAATATTTAAGAATATAAATTTTCTTTTGACATTATTTTAGGTTATGGCCCTGATAAATAGTGATTTAATTATCATTGTTTTCTATAAATTCTACATTTTCATTCTGAATTTCCTATCCTATGTGATCAAAAAATTACAAGTTGTTTGCAAATTTTTGGCCCCCAAAGGCCTTTTTAATTTTTGATTTTGTTATTCTGACTTTATTCACATTCTGATCATAGAATGTTTTCTGTATTATTTCTGTCTTTAAAAATAAATTGAGGTTTTATTTATATCCCAATCTATGGTCATTTTTTGTGATTGTCCCACAGGCAGTTGAAAAGATGGTGTTTTCCATTTTTAGGTTGCTAAGTTTTATGTCAGGTACCTTTTAATCATGTTAATGGGGTCTTTAAAAATATATACTGTAGTTGCTCTTTCATGGGCTGAGAGAAATAAATCGTTATCTCTGACTCCTAGTGTGTTTCTGTTTCCTGTAATTTCTGTTTTTTGAAGGTTAATTTTCTTGGCATATTGGCATTTATAATGATTACATATTTCCTAAGACCTGAAGCTTTTAGTAGTATAGAATGCCCTTCTTTGTTTAGTGTATGCGATTTTGCCAAATTCTACCCAGTTCCTATTTTAGATGGCAGATTCTGCTTTCTTTTTGTTGGCACAAGGCTGGCATCTTGACCTTTTTATTTATTACTTTTCTGAAACACATTTATGATGTGTGTCATTGTCACTAGCGTCACTAGCAGATCCCCCATGAAACACGGTCCAGCCTGTCAATGAACCATCCCCCCTAAAATACCCTCCTTGTGTCGACCCTTCCCTTTGATCTTGGGCTGGCCCTGGACTTGCTTTAGTCCAATAGGATATAGGTGGAAGTGATGCCACAAGACCTCCAAAGTGATGTCCTAAGAGGTCTGCAGCTTTCACCTGGATCCCTTTGAACACACTTGCAGGAAGCCAACTGCCATTTAAGAAGATGGACTATTCTGAGACCGCCATGTTGTGTGGAATCCCAAGCTAAGCAAGCTGCTTGGAGAGGGAGGGATGCCTGACCAACCCCTAGGTATTCCAGCCTTCTTGGCTAAGACACCAGACAGGGAAGAAACTACCCTGCAGGTTCAGCCCAGCTGAGCCTTCAGATGACCCCAGCTCCAGCCACCATTTGACTACAACCTCACGAGGACAGACCCCACGAAGTTCCCAGAAGAACCTGGTCTTCTGACAGGGCTGTGAGAAATAATAATGAATTATTTTGTTAAGCCACCAAGCATAAGGCTATAGTTTTATAGCAATTGCAGGTTACTGAAACTGTGCATTGTAGAGGGTTTGGTTTTAAGTGTGTGTTTAGTAAGTGGTGACCCCTTTTATACTTATTAATCAGTATTGTTTTCTGTTCTCTTGAATTATTTTATATTTTCTGTTTCAATAGTTTTTTTTTTTTTTCTTAAGTCTTTCAGTATGTGGTCTGTGTGCTTTGCTTCCAGGGTGTAGTTCTGATATCTTAGAAGTGATGTATTTTTGTTTTAATGGTTCTCTTGATAGAATATACTTAATCCCTAGTTTTTAAATATATAATCTACCGTTTTTCTACTCTAAGTAATGAAAAAACAGCATTCCTTTTCCTTCCTCTTTTCTGTTCTACTGCCTGGTGTCAGCTAATAAAGTAATCTTTTTAATGCTTGTTACTTTTCTAAATGTTTATGTGTCTGCTCTTTGTATTGTAATCGCATATGGTTTTTACACAATGATACTCTGAAGACAGACCACTACAGGGTTCTCGTTAACGTGGGGTGATGGAATTGTCACAAGGTGCCCATCCTGAGCCACTCTGGGGAAATTTACCTGCCCAGTTGGCTGATTCTCATACTTTGTGTACGCAACTGCACGTATCAAACACCACTCATGTCTTTAATTAATATGCCTTCTGGTGTCCATTTCAATAACCATATTTGAAATGCCCCAAAGCTACCTTTGAAGTGTGAGTTCCTGAATATGCTAAGTGGCCACCTTTAGTGTGTGGATTAAGGGACACTTTGCACACATATGTTATGCTGTTTCATACTGAAGTATTTTTAAAGTAAGTTACCTCTCAGGCAATGTAACTTGCCACCCTCAGAATAGTTCAGTATGCTCCCAGATTTTTCATGTCCTAGGTCGTATAGAAAATGATCTATTTCTTGAATTGGGTGAAATTACTTATTACTGGGATCAGGTCCCTTAAGCAAATGTGTTTTAGCTGTTAATCACTAATATACTTTTCTAAACATTGAAAATTCCAGGCGGGGTGTGGTGGCCTGTAATTCCAGCACTTTGGGAAGCTGAGGGTGGATCACTTGAGTCCGGGATTTCGAGACCAGCCTGGGCAACATGGTGAAATCCCGCCTCTGCTAAAAATATAAAAATTTGCCTGGCATGGCGGCGCACACCTGTAGTGCCAGCTACTTAGGAGGTTGAGGTGGGTGGGTCACTTGAGCCTGGGAGGTCAAGGCTGCAGTGAGATCGCACCACTGCACTCCAGCCTGGGCAACAGAGGGAGACACCCTAAAAAGAAAAGAAAATAAAAGAAAGGGAGAAAGAAAGAAAGGAAGAAAGAAAGAAAGAAAGAAAGAGAAAATGCTAAAAAGAAAGAAAGAAAAAGTAATGAATATTTAATTAGCGCTCACCTGTGAGCCTCGTTCTTTTGTGAAGCTTCAATGAAATTACATTCCTTAGCTCCTCCCCCTTGAAAGTGAGCTCATATGCAGATCGCTTATCCTCTTTTTCATCTTAGTGAGGAAACTCAATCTAGTGAATCTGTTTCTAGCAGCTACACGGTTGGTAGGTAGAAATGGCTGGCCTCCTCTCAGCG
The DNA here is from genome assembly GCF_029289425.2 of Pan paniscus. Lineage (NCBI taxonomy): Eukaryota > Metazoa > Chordata > Mammalia > Primates > Hominidae > Pan > Pan paniscus. The sequence goes on along the minus strand of NC_073272.2, from coordinate 10,882,544 downwards.
ATCTCAGAAACTTGCTGCAAGAATCTACAAGATGCTAGGGATGCTATAAACACAGGTGGCTCACAATAAAAGGAAAATGAGAAATGGGAATGGGATGAGGTGACACAGCTGTTCTGCTAAGACAAACTATTACCTGTTTTTGGAAAAAGTGGCATAAGGGTAAACAAGTCCTGGGCACATATGTTCTGCAGTTTTAGAATTATCAAGAAAATAGATTGTTTAGGCAGGTCTGGGAAAAGCATATTTTGTGGTTTGGGGTTATTAAGAAAACAGGAGATTTATAGCTAAAGTATATAACTCTTGGTTACGTAAGTGTCACTGACAATCTCAACTTTTTACACTGGCACATGGTAGCCAGACAGTCTGGCTTTGAAAAGTGATCCTGGATACTTCTCACTCAAAGTAGATAAGCAAAATAAAGATGATTGTGAAGTGGCTTCATTTATCTTAACAGAAATCACATTATCAGAATGAGATACATTCCAAGATGTCCTCATCTGTTTCTGACCAAAAATTCTGATCATAAATTCAGTAAGAAATCTTTTAAAAGTCACTTTAGGAGACTTTACTCTCTGACAAGACCTGTGGTATTTAGGATTTTCACTTGTACCTCCTTTACTTCTCTAAACTGCAAACTTCTCGGGTCGATGTCTTTACCTTCTGTGGGTTTTTTTCAGAATCATGTTACAGATATTTTTATGACCTGAAGAAATCTCAGAAGTGATCCCAAAAGTCAAGAATTTAGCTTTAGAGGTGAGGAAACAAGAGGAAGGATGATACGCTACTTGCCCAAGTCATAAAGCTATTAGATGGAATCTTAAGAAACTGCCATTGTTGTAGGTCAAAGCAAGTCCAGTATTGGTAGTTTCATACATAGCTCAGCCTAAATGTTCAGTGATTAAAGCAGGAAGGAAATGCAGTGTGGGGTGTATTCCACACCTTATCCCCTTCACAAAGTCTTCTCCACCTAGAATGTTTGCAGCAACACGGTCATAACATAAATATTTGCAGATAGGTTAACTGAAAATTCAGAAGCCTCCAAATGGAATATTATTTCTGTGGCATGCTGAGTTTCAGAACGGGCCTGCTGGAAAATAAAAATCTAAGCACCAAAAGAATATTTGAAGCTGGCATTTTTATAGCTGTGTCCTAATTGAAATATACTTTGGAAATTAAATAATTTTTCGTTGTTGTTCTTCCACTAACTTTATTGTGATCTGTTCCTTGGTTGCTTCGATCTATCATGACTGTAACAGAAATCATTTTATGAGATACAATTTAGATTTATAGAACTAATCCTAAAAGCAGAATCACATAGAAAGAGCCATAAATATCTCTTGAGGCCAAGAAGTCTTCTGATCCCAAACATGAGTGAGTTACATGGAGTAACTAGTGACACAGACCGTCACGGGAACCAGGAGGTGGACAGAGATAGTAACGGCACATTCTTTTTATAAGGAGTGGAACTATGACTAAATCTTGGTTTTTAAACCTACAGACAAATTGTAATAATTTAAAACTTTATTTTTATCATGGGGACTGCGTTACTGCAGGTTTCCTTAAGGCTTAATTTTGGAAGACTGGGAGGACTGATTTGATCTCTTTGGGAACATTCAGGTCATGCTGATGAACCAGACTGACCATGTGTTTTTGTGCTGATCCGTTTGACTTCTGTTCGGGGACTAAAATCAAATGAAATGAAATTACTTTCACTAAGCTTTTTAGAGAAGTTTTCAATGTTTTCTGTCAGCAATTAAAGGTCAAAGAGAAAGAGGTATTTAAAATTTGGGTCCGCAATGAGTGAGTCAGTGTGAAACTGAATTGCAATCATTAGCTTAAGCTGCTAGAGAGATAATGTGAGCCCATTGATTAGATGGTTTGTTCTTTAAATAGAAGTTACTTTGTATCACGGATTATTCTTTCAAATCTTCAAGCACGTCTGTGTAATTAGTGTTTGTTCTAATAGTTTAAACTTAATTTTTAAAAGACAGGTGGTTAGTTTTAGATTTTATTGGTGACTTGCTAGTAAGATACTTACAGCCTAGCCTGGGTCCTGAGTTTCTACGTGCTTAAATTTTTAAGAAACAGTATTAGGCATTTAGGAAGCCCCAGTTTCTCCTTAATTCATGGTGTATCTATTATCTTATTGGCTTTGATTCATTATTTTTATGATTGAATTTTATCTCTGCTATTGCCTTATTGATTCTTCCTAACATTTTACTGGTTGTCTGATGGTTTACAACACAACTCTTTAATTCATTACAGTCCACCTACAAATAATGTTATACCACCTCCAGTGGCATAAAGACCTTGCAACAGTATACTACCTTCCTTCTTCTCATCTTTTATGCTATTTTGGGAATATATTTTACCTTTATATGTAACACAAACATATAATACATTGTATATATTTTTGATTTAGAAATCAATTGTCTTTTAGATCAATTAAAAATAAGAAAAAATCATTTATGTTTATCTTAATATGTCCATTCTGGAAATCTTCATTATTTTGTTTATTTTCTTTTTATCTGAAGAACTTCCTTTTGTGTTTCTCATAGTGTAGGTTGTCTGCTAATGAACTTTCTTGATTTTTGACATCTGATGATTTTTACTTCTCTCTCATTTTGAAATATGTTTTCTCAGGGTATATAATGTGGGTTGGCAATTTTTCTTTTTTTCATTTTAGCATTTTTTAAGGATGTCACTCCACTATCTTCTTGTTTGCATAGTTTCTGATGAGAAGTCTGCTATAATTTTTATCTTTATTCCTTTGTGTAATGACATAATACATGTTTCAAATTTCACTCTGGTTGCCTTTAAAATTTTCCATTTGTCTTTGGTTTTTTCCAAGTTGACTACATTGTTTTTAGGTGCATGTGCAGTGTGTGCACGTGTGTGTCGTTAACATGCTTAGGGGGTCTCTGAACGTATTGGAACTGTGGTTTTTAAATTTTTCTCTACTTTTTGAAAATTGTCAGGCTCTATCTCTTCGAATAGTTACTTTTCTATGTTTTGCCTCTCTTCTTGTTCTAGGATTCCTTATTTGATTATTTGATGTTTTCCTGCAACTCTTCCATCCTTGGTTCTGTTCTGTTCTGCTTTTTTTCTCCACTTCTCTTTGTCTTAATATGTGCAGATTGGGTACTTTCTATTGACCTGTTTTTCATTTCACTAATTCTTGCCTTGGCTGTGCTGAGCATGCTAATTGATATAGTTGAAGGTGTTCTTTTTGTCGCCATGTTTTAAAAATAATTTTTTTTTAGCTTTTCCATATGACTCTTTCTAAGGGTTTTTGGCGTATCCCTGCCAAAATTCTGCATCTCTTCATGCTTGTTTTTCTCATATTCCACTGGTTCCTATTCATAGTTATTTCCTGTCTGATGGCTCCAACACTCCAACACATGGTTATCTCTCAGTCTGGTTATGTTGATTGCTTTTTCTCTTGATTGTGGGTTGGTATTTTCTTGCTTTTTGGTGTACCTCATAATTTTTTATTGAACATTGGACATCATGTGTAGAGAAATAGGAGCTGAAATAAATAACATTTATGCCTGGAAATGCCACACTTCCTCTAATGCTGGGCCATTAGCGTATGGGTTGAATTGATGTAGTCAGGAGAATCACTAAATTTTTGGGGGTTGCTTGTTTGTAGTTGTTGCTATGGTGTAAATTCAGTGGATCAAAGGCTTCAAATTCCTCTAGCATTATCCTTTGCTCAGGGTTGGGGCAAGTTTGCTGGAGGTTGTTTCTCAATGTTCCTGCTCCACTCTCAGCCTCAGACTTTTCTTATGTGTCTGCACCTCCGAGAGGGCCTCTCTCATTGTTTTTGTGCCCCTCTGCCCAGTGGCAGATGGTGGTTGCCTCTTACATGGTATGGTGCTTGCTATTCTGGTGGTATGAGTATGAGTTTTTTTCTGTTTTACAGGTCCAATGGGCCATGTGTCCCAGTTTCTCTGGAGGGGGAGCCGTGCACTTTCAGCGACCCTGCCCTTCTCTGAGCCACAGGAAACCTCAGATGTTCTCAGTCCAGAGGGCTTTCTGTGCCTCCCTCGATGATAGAGGACCTTTGTCTTTTCCCTCCTCCCCACTGCCCTCAAGTGACCGGTTTGCCAGTGTTCTCCCCGTAACTTAAAATTTTTGTTCCTTAGTGAAGGACGATGTGAGAGGGGCTCATGCTTTTCCCCCAGTGGTGACTGTTCCCCTCTGCCAAGCTTGCACAGCCAAGGGAGGCTTTCTCCTATCTCCTGCTCTCTCCCATTTTTCTCATGAGCACACAGTGGGTGCCCATAGAAAGAGTCTGTGAGTGGTGCAAATCCCTATGTCCATGATCCCAGAGATCCCCAACTTCTATGCTAGCCTCCTCTTGACTTTTAGGAATTCATTAAAAAACTAGCTGGATTCTTTCTACCTACTCTTATGGAGGCACTATCCCCCTCCTGTGCTAATGCTTTTTTTTTTTTTTTTTTTTTGGGGGGATGGAGTCTCGCTCTGTTGCCCAGGCTGGAGTGCAGTGGTGCAATCTTGGCACATTGCAAGCTCCGCCTCCCAGGCTTAAGCGATTCTCCTGCCTCAGCCTCCTGAATAGCTGGGACTACAGGCATGTGCCACCACACCCGGCTAATTTTTTGTATTTTTAGTAGAGACGGGGTTTCACCGTGTTAGCCAGGATGGTCTCAATATCCTGACCTCATGATCCACCTGCCTTGGCCTCTCAAAGTGCTGGGATTACAGGTGTGAGGCACTGCACCTGGTCCCATGCTCTCTAATACTTGAGCCAGTGCTTATATGTCATCTCTCATTGGAGGCACCTGCTGGGCAAGGTGTCCGAGACCCGGCAACGGAAAGTGATTGGCTCGCAGGTAGTAAGAAGAATTTACTAACAACAGTATAGGCTTGAAAAGGAAAGTTTTATTAGGTAGAAAGAACACTGCAGCAGAGTGCAGCAGGGCGCTTCAGTAAGAGAGGACTGAGTGCACCTGGTGGACTTTTCCTTAGTGTATTTATGGACTTTAAAGCAGGAGCTGAAGGGTAATTTGGACCACATTAGCCACGTAGGTCACGATAAATGATTAAATTTGTGGACATTTAGGTGCCTTGATGTCAGCAAGGGTTGCACAATGAGACTTGACATGCATGCATTCCAGAGATGTATAGAAATTTTAGTTACTTATACATTTTTGGGAAAGAAGAGTGGAACTGATGCCAGCTTTAGATAATAGGGAAGTGTAATTACTTCTGAATTCCTCAGATAAGGAGTTTTGCCTCAGGATGGTCTGCTTCATAGCCACCAGATGATCTTTGCTCTCCTTAGTACCTATCTGTCTTTACATTCAGGTTCCTTGGTTGCCCTGCAATCTTAACTCTCTGATGAGTTCAAGGAGATTAATGATTTTGTAGATGATCCGGCTTTTTAAAAAAGATGTGTTATGGGAATGGTAATAATGCTCTCTCCAGCTCTATATATTCTAGGCTGAAGCTGGAAATGCCTTCATGCTTGGGAGGACAGAGGACAGATGCATATTATTTGTGGTTCCATTGGAATCTTGCTTTTGTTCAGTTTGATGATCAGGAGAGTGGGGACTGTGCAGGCAGCCACAGTTGGTCTCTGCCACAAAGGTTTTATGACTATTTAGAGATGGAGAGTGCTCCTCTTGCCACTTGCTCTTTCATAGAAGACAGCAGAGCTGCCTTGCATTGCTGCAATTGATCATAACCCCCCGCCAAATCCCTGATCCCACCATAGTATATAAAGATTGAGATGGCAGGACATATCAGGATTTGTATTTTGCAAATTCTTCCTAATAATGTGCAAGTGAGGTCTCTTCTGAAGCAGGCACGTGGTTCTTCTCAATGCAATGAGTAAAAACTCAATGACCCACAGGGGCCAGGTGAGTAATATTAATGGCTGAAGTTGACATTACATATAAAATATGTAAGAAGGGAAACATCTGGCTCTTTTGTTGTTCCTTTTGTTCTCCGACCTTTAACAGAGACATAAGGACACAGAAATATTTTTCTATTCTGATATGGTTTGCCTCTGCATCCCCACTCGAATCACACCTTGAATTGTAATCCACAGGTGGAGGTAATCGAATCATGGGGGCGGTTTCCGCCATGCTGTTCTCGTGATAATGAGTGAGTCTCATGAGATCTGATGGTTTTATAAGCGTCTGGTATTTCACCTGCTTGTACTGTCTCTCTCTTGCCGCCCTATGAAGACATGCCTTCCACCATGATTGTAAGTTTCCTGAGGTCTCCCCAGCCATGAGGAACTGTGAGTCAATTAAACCTCTTTCCTTTATAACTCAGTCTCAGGTATTTCTTCATAGCAACGTGAGAAGAAACTAATACAGTAAATTTTAAATAAATAAATAAATCCAACTAAAATTCAGAGATCTTCTACCTCAGTGGAATTTCTAGGGGTCCAGTGGTGTGGGACCTGTCAAGATGTTCCTTCTAAGGTAAAGGATAAGTTGCTGCATTTGGTCCCTCCTATACCCAAGAAAGAGGCACAATGCCTAGTGGGCCTATTTGGATTTTGGAGGCAACACATTCCTCATTTGGTGTGTTACTCTGGCCCATTTATCTAGTGACCTGAAAGGCTGCCAGTTTTGAGTGGGGTCCAGAGTAAGAGAAAGCTCTGCAACAGGCCCAGGCTGCTGTACAAGCTGCCCTGCCATTTGGACCATATGACCCAGCAGATCCAATGGTGCTTGAGGTGTCAGTAGCAGATAGGGATGTTGTTTGGAGCCTTTGGCAGGCCCCCATAGGTGAATTACAGCAGAGGCCTCTAGGATTTTGGAGCAAGGCCCTGCCATCTTCTGCAGATAACTACTCTCCTTTTGAGAGACAGCTCTTGGCCTGTTACTGGGCTTTGGTAGAAATTGAATGTTTGACTATGGCTTATCAAGTCACCATGCGACCTGAACTACCTATCATGAACTGGGTACTTTCTGGCCTATCTATCCATAAAGTTGGGTATGCACAGCAGCATTTCATCATCAAATGGGAGTGATATATACGTGATCTGGCTCAAGTAGGTCCTGAAGGCACAAGTAAGTTACAAGAAGAAGTGGCTCAAATGCTCATGGTCTCCATTCCTGCCACCCTGCCTTCTTTCCCCCAGCCTGCACTGATGGCCTCATGGGGAGTTCCCTATGATCAGTTGATAGAGGAAGAGAAGACTAGGGCCTGGTTTACGGACGGTTCTGCATGATATACAGGCACCACCTGAAAGTGGACACTGGAGCACTACAGCCCTTTTCTAGGACATCCCTGAAGGACAGTGGTGAAGGGAAATCTTCCCAGTGGGCAGAAGTTCGAGCAGTGCATCTGGTTGTGGGCTTTGCTTGGAAGGAGAAGTGGTCAGATGTGCAATTATATACTGCTTCATGGGCTATAGCAAATGGTTTGGCTGGATGGTCAGAGACTTGGAAGAAGCATGATTGGAAAATTGGTGACAAAGAAATTTGGGGAAGAGGTATGTGGATGGACCTCTCTGAGTGGTCAAAATTGTGAAGATATTTGTATCTCATGTGAATGCTCACCAAAGGGTGACCTCAGCAGAGGAGGATTTTAATAATCAAGTAGATAGGATGACTCGTTCTGTGGACACCACTCAGCCACTTTCCCCAGCCACCCCTGTCATGGCCCAATGGGCCCATGGTGGCAGGGATGAAGGTTACACATGGGTTCAGCAACATGGACTTCCACTTACCAAGGCTGACATGGCTACAGCCACTGCTGAGTGCTCAATTTGCCAGCAGCAGAGACCAACATTGAGCCCTCTCATATTCCCAAGAAATATTTGTGCTGACAGTAGACTGAATTTTTTTTTGGTTTGAATTTAGGCAAATAGACTGGGTTCTTTGAGTACTGAATATGCTTCAATGTCATCAATCCTCTTTGACCACCAAAAATGCCAGGAAACATTGTTCAGAGGCATGTGGCTTGTTCCCAGGGAGGGTTAGGAAAATTAAACTCTCACAACCCTGTCCAGGAAGCAGGAGGGTATTCTTGAACTGAAAGTCAACTGTTTCTTACATAAAAAGGGACCTGGGCATTAAACCACAATAGAGAATGATTAAAATCTATTTTTGATTTTTGCAGGTAAATGTTTAACATAAAAGGTGGTATGTAGCATGTTCTGGTCATTTTTATCTTATTCTCTTAAACAAAGTCATTTGTTTGCAGATGTTTGACTTTACATCTTTCCCCTCTTGCTTCCTAAATTCACCTTCCTCCCAGAGACTTTTGCAGGAGATCAGAGTGATTTTTGCAAGCTTGAAGATTCATATGCTTCCTGGGGGTAGAGTTGTGGTTTTGATTCGAAGGTCGTTGTGTATTGCTAGCATAACTCTTGAGTACTGGAGTAAACAGAAAACATCCTTATCATAAATAATTCCTTAATTGTATTAGCCATATATTCATGGAAAATTGTTTTGCTAACAGTAAGGTCTTCAAAAAATTATGAGGCACGGTACCTTTCTTTAGTGAGTTTATCAATCACAGTTGAGAGATGAAACTTAGATACATGGTGCAATGTGGGATACAGACAAGGTGTGATGTCTGCTCAGGATTTGTGAAAGATATAATGATCACAGAAGGAAAATCTTTGATTTATCTTGCTCAGGCACTTCCTCTCCAATTGCTATTTTTAGCAAAATGCTTGCTTTTCCCCCCTCTACTTGCATAAGCTGTCAAAACCGAGTTTCAACACTATGAGTTGTCACGTTAAGGCAGCAGACTTTAAAATCCATTAACCTCCCATCTCAGCCTGACATGTAGGCTATCCTCAGGGGGATGAAGAAGTGTGCCAGGGATCTGAAAAGCCATAGGATAAACAATCCTAGAGCTACAGTTTGCAATTTAAAACATCCTCACCATACTAAAACTCACATGGCTGTAAAATTACTTAGAAGGCAAAATTTGCATTAATTTCTTGAATAAAGCATGATTTATATAAAACGTACAATTTCCTTAAAAGAAATGTCTTGCTGCTAGGATTGCCATGGCCTGCCTCTCTCTCTCTCTCTCTCTCTCTCTGTCTCTCTCTGTCTCTCTCTCTCCAGTTCCCCAGGGAGATTCATTCGGCTTTGCTGCTGTCAGGAGGAGCACTCGAAGGAAAGATTTGAGAAGCTCTGTTAGTTAAACTTCTCATTGACCTCAGACCTTCTGTGTTCTGTCTCTGGCCAAGGGTGGGGGTGGCGAGAAGTCCAGGCCGTTGTGTCCTTTCTTGCAAAGGGGTGGGTAGGGGGTTGGGAGGAAACTTTCCCTTGTCTCAATACTTGGATCATGAGTCCTTTTCCTAAAATATTTATACACTAGATATGAAGTGGCAGGTGAGTGGGTTTGAAATTTCTCCTGGCTTGGTAGTCTCAAAATGGCAAATTTCTCTGAAAAAGAAATGGTGTAATCTTATTCTGATCTTGTGTTTATTAACCCCACCCACATTACATTTCTGTGTTTTACTTGATTTTACAGATTGGTTAATTTCTGCAGTTACAACACAGCTACTTCTTTTCCCATTACTTTTAAAAAGGGAAATAAGCACAGCCAACTCTGCCAGTTTTGTCGGAAGCATCTTCTTGCACGGAAGAACAAGTCATTAGAAATGGCACCTGAGTCCTCAGGGGACAGTCACCACTATTCCTGTCCTACTTTCACCAGAAAGCCTTTCTAATGGGAATTTGGATGATTAATCCCACCAGGAGGTTCCTTCTAGCGAAATTTGCATTCGTGCTTGTAAATATAGCAGCAAGAATATCATCTCCTATACTATAAGCTGTACTCTCTCTAACTCCTTGTGCTAACTTGAGATTAAACAGGGTGAAGGCACAAGAGGTGAAAGAGACCATTTCTACACACCCAGTGTCTAGGGCATATTTTCAGAAAGTTATGTTACATTTTAGCTGAATAGGAGACAATTGGAGCTGAACATTTGGAAATACTGTTTTTAAAGCACAGAAGATTTAGAATATCTAGTTTATACTTACTCTTGCTTAGATAAAGTGCTACTCAATACCTGGCACGGTGGCTCATGCCTGTAATCCCAGCACTTTGGGAGGCCGAGGCAGATGGATCACTTGAGGTCAGGAATTCGATACCAGCCTGGCCAACATGGTGAAACCCTGTCTCTGCTAAAAATATAAAACAATTAGCTGTTGTGGTGGCACATGCCTGTAATTCCAGCTACTTGGGAGGCTGAGGCAGAAGAATTGCTTGAACCCGGGAGGTGGAGGTTGCAGTGAGCCGAGATTGCGCCACTACACTCCAGCTTGGGCAACAGAGTGAGACTCTGTCAAAAAAAAAAAAAAAAAAGCTGCTCAGTTGTTAGTGGCTTATGAAAATATTTATTGCTAATGAAGTTCTAATTCTCAGGGAATATGCCCCAGTGTCCAAGAAGTATTTTTCAATTCAATTACTACACCTGCAGCTATTTAGCTTTAATCTTGTTTTGGTGAGTCATTTAAGCTATCTCATCCCTTAATTTACAAATATCCTTTACTGTACATAGGGCATATATAAATGAAAACTGTACCACAAAATTAATGCTGAATTGTAGAATAGATATAAATTCTACTTAGAACAAATAGGAACTGTGTCCAATACACTTCACTGAACAGATGAAGAGAGTTACGGCTGCTCTCTGCACAGATGAACATATCTGGGTTCATAAGAGCTTCAGGGGTTCTAAGAGTTAGATTTCCTCATTCTCTGATTCTGAAAGAGGTGCCAGGGAGAGGAACCAAATGTTTCCATAACCTTGAGTGCAGTTCCCCATATCATAAAATATAAATGAGGCCATGGAAGGAGCGTGGCCTCAGAAGGAAAGAAATTGTGCTTTAGTAACGGTTGGAAGAAAAGTCAGCTCTACTTCCTAGTTTCCTGGCTATTGAGGTTGTCCCATACTGAAGCCAGTGCATAGCAGAGGAGAAAGTCAGCTGTTACCTTAGCTATGTAATGCATTGTAATAAGGAAAGTCTCCAGTTCTGGCTGGGTGCAGTGGCTCATGCCTGTAATTCCAGCACTTTGGGAGGCCGAGGCGAGTGGATCACATGAGGTCAGGAGTTCAAGACCAGCCTGGCCAACATGGTGAAACCTCATCTCTATTAAAAATGCACAAATTAGCCAGACGTGGTGGCATGTGCCTGTAATCCGAGCTATTTGTGGGGGGAGGGCTGAGGCAGGAGAATTGCTTGAATCCGGGAGGTAGAGGTTGCAGTGAGCCGAGGTATTGCACCACTGCACTCCAGCCTGGGCGACAGAGTAAGAACCTGTCTCAAAAAAAAAAAAAAAAAAAAAAAAAAGTCTCCAGTTCCAAAGACAGTACTGTTTTTACCCATTTCAGAAAGGTTGACTTGCAAGCCAGTGTTGTCTTCTATTACTACATTGTCAATGACTGTATTTCTATATTTTCTCATTTCTAGAAAGTTATTTGACTTATTTTCAAACAATCTTGTCCTTTTCATATAGTGTCCTATTCTTTTGTTACAGTTTGTATTTTTTTTTAAAATCTGTGTTAAATATAATAAAAAGAACTTAAAGGACCTCTTACATAATTATCTGGGGATTTTAGGACACCAGTTGTGCTTCTTATAGTGTTCCCTTTCCTTATGTACCTTTGAATTTTTTAGTATGAGCTCATTTTCAGTGGGGGTATTTTTTTCCCTTAGTGCTCCCTGTAGGCTTCTGGAGGGATGTTATAGAATGATTTTTGCATTTGCTTCTGTTGTGCTGATTAATTTTCTTGTATTTTGATTCTTATACTGTGCATTTTATCCAAATTTTGACTGTCATTTCTTGTAGTAGTAATTTTCCCCCAACTCAGAGGTCCAGGAAGATGGTAATAGGGCATTTCCCTCTAGTAGAAAGATGTTCTAGTCGATCTTTTATGGACAGACAGCTCCTTTAGGATTGAATTCTATGTTGTCACCTCAAAAGACCTAAGGCTATGTGTCCTATTCCACTAACCCCTCAGCTGTATTCCCTGAGATACACTTTGGTCTAATAACCCTCTCTCTTCCCCAGAATTTAGAAACCATGATTACCACCTGATAGTGGAGATGAGCTGCTAAATCAGTTGGGATTATTTAATGGCATCACCCCAGATGAGAACATGAAGATCTCATCCCAACTGTACACATGGCCAATAGTTTTTCATTAGCTGTCAGAGCTTTAGGTAGTTTCATAATTCTAGAGTAAAGGCAACAAAGAAGCACAAAAATGCAGTCAAGAATACCAGAAATCCTTAGAGACACCAAAGTCAGATTATGATGCTGTGTGATTTCAGGGAATTAGGGTCTTCTTCAGAGCAGGTAGACTTAATGGCATGGCTCTCCAGATGATGGGTGTCTGGAGATGCTACAGATAGATTCTTAACCAAATGTGTAATTAGTTTTCTTGAACAAGAAAAGATACAGCACACGGAGATGCTGGATTGCAGGTTTTTAGTTTTCACCGTATTACTAAATATCCCATTTGACTTTACGTCATATATATCCAAGGATATGCTTAGGAAGGAAGGTTAATAGCTGGACTCTGTGGGCCACAGGATACAATGATTTGAATCTGGAAAGCAACCCAGAGAAAGCAATGATTTGGATCTGGAAAGTCGGATTACAAAGCCTGTTCAGAGGACCAACTCTTTCTCTAAAACCACAGTTCAGAAATGAAGTAGTAAGACTGTGGCAGGTATTGAAGTTGGCATTTTTTATTATAACTTTTATTTCAGGTTCAGGTGTACATGTATAGGTTTGTTATATAGGCACACTGCATGCCATGGCAGTTTGGTATACAGATTGTTTCATCACCCAGGTAATAAGCATTGTACCCAATAGGTATTTTTTTCTGATCTTCTCCCTCCTTTTACCCTCTACCCTCAAGAAGGCCGTGGTGTCTGTTGTTCCCCTCTTTGTGTCCATGTTACAGGAATCAGCAGCTGTGGACATATCTGGCAAGGCCTTGATCAAACACGAAGAATGTCAGGCAGCAAAAGTATTAGGCAGCCCAGAAAACAAAAGAAGGGAGGATCACAATATGGCATAAGTTTAGTGAATTGTGGCTACCACGGAAAGACCACAAGTCATGCTATGGCTGGTCTTGCCTTGGCCCATCTTGAGTGGCAGAAGAGAGTAAGTAGACTTGGAGTTATGATGAGTGTTTTGTAATCATTGTCCTTTTATGCTTTTCTCTGTACAGCAACCACTACAGATGTCCATGCTATTTAGAAAACCTGATGGTTAATATATGAGGTTTGACTCTAACTGAGGTGCCATTACAAGCAAAAAGCAGAACCACACTACCTTCTAGTACTAGCATACGGTCATCCCTTGGTGTCCGTGGAGAATTGGTTCAAAGACCCCCCAGGATACTAAAATTCGAAGATGTTGAAGTCTTAAAGTTCCCCTGGGAAACATATGGGTATGAAAATCCAACCCTCCTTATCTGCAGGTTCTGCATCCAGCAAATATTGTACTTCTGATCCTCAGTTGGTTGAATCCAAAGATGTGGAATCCATCCGACTGTACTTGGCTAAATTGCTTAATAATGGTTTGTGCTTAATCTTACATGATAATTCCAGACCTCGGGGTTCTGTGGATGTTAATCTAGCAACAAAACCATATTATGGTTGATGTCTCCCATACTCTAGACTTTTCCCTCATGGTGACAAGATGGCTGCTGACATCCCATATATAGTCAGGTATCACTTGAAGATGGGAATACATTCTGATAAATTCTTTAGGTGATTTATTAGTTATGCAAATGTCATAGCATGTGCTTAGGTTTCTAGATGGTATAGTCTACAGTAAACTGAGGCTTTATGCTAAAGCCTATTGCTCCTAGGCTACAAACCTGTACAGCATGTTACTGTACTGAACACTGTAGGCAATTGTAACACAGTGCTAGTATTTGTGTATCTAAACATAGGTAAACACAGAAAAGGTCATGCATTGCACTATGTTGTTACAAGGGCTGTAAGCCACTAGGTGATAGAAATTTTTCAGCTCCATTTTAGGGACCAGCATCATATACGTGATCCATTTTTCACTAAAATGTTATGCTGCGCATGACTGTAGAACATTTTCAAATGTCAGCATCAAAGACCAGATGGAAGCAGGGAGGATTTCCTCTTGATTGTCTCTCTTTTATCAGGGAAGAAAGTATTTTTTTTAGGATCTCATCCTGCTTGCCCCAATATAATCCATGACTTTACTAGGTGGGATTGGATTACCTCTATGTCCCAGCTTCAAGAAAAGCAAGGAAAAGAGGCAATTGACATTTTTTAGTATCTATGTCAGATTGCTTGATTTGCTTTGATCTAGAGCATTTAGCACTTTTGGTAGCCAGATTAAGGGTTCCCAGATTTGTGCATATCCTAATCCCTGGAGCCTGCAAATATGTTGCCTTGCATGGCAAAGGAAACTTTGTAGATGTGATTAAGTTAAGGATCTTGAAATTTAGAGATTAGCTTGGATTATCTAGGTGGGCCCAGTGTCATAACAAGAGTACCTAAAAAAGGGAGGTAGGAGGGTTACAGTCAGAGAAGAAGATGTGAGGATGGAAGCAGGATCCAAGTGATGTGATTGCTGGCTTAGAGAAGGGAAAAAGACTGCAAGCCAAGAAGGCAGGCAGCATCTAGAAAATTGAAAAAGGCAAGAAATGGATTCTAGAAGGAACACAACCCTGTCAACACCCTAACTTTAGCGAAATGAGATTGATTTTGGACTTCTGACATTGAAAATTGTGCAATACGACCCTTGTGTTGTTTCAAGCTATGAAATCTGTGGTAATTCGTCACAGCAGCCCTAGGAAACGAATACACCGACATCTAAATTTTTCAATCACTCTATTTATTTTGTATATTATCTGTCTTCAGCTGCTGGAATGTGGATACTGGGACGGCAGAGAATTTTGGCTACTTTTTTTTTTCTGACTTTGGCCCCAGTGGTTTGGACATGGCGTGGCATAAAGGAGGCTGTCCACACAAATTTGCTCAATGGATATCCTGGTGGAGGGCTGGCTCAATAGTCCACACAGAAGGATTGAGGAGTCTACCAACTTACCTCCCAGGTCATTTATTAGTTCCTTTCAATTGCATTTGGATCACACCGAAGTTTAAGAACTGCTGCTTCTCAGTTTGAGCTGGATGTATTTAATTTCTTTCTTTCTTTCTTGTTTTGTTTTGAGACAGAGTCTCACTCTGTTGCCCAGGCTGGAGTGCAGTGGCGTGATCTTGGCTCACTGCAGCCTTGACCTCCTGGACTCAAGTAATCCTCCCACCTCAGCCTCCTGAATAGCTGGGACTGCAGGTGCATGCCACCATGCCCAGATAATTTCCGTATTTTTTTGTAGAGATGGAGTTTCTCTATGTTGCCCAGGCTGGTCTCTAACTCCTGGGCTCAAGCGATCTGCTCCACCTTGGCTTCCCAAAGTACTACAATTATAGGTGTGAGCCACCATGTTTGGCCTAATTTTATTATAATTAACTTCTGCTAAATGTGTAGGTTAAGTTAATTTGTTTTTCTTGTTTATATTTCAGACATGTATGAGAATTTAAATGAATCTTATCTACTCTCCACATAGAAAGGCTTTTGAAATTTGTGGGCAATGTTAAGGCAGCAATACAGACAGATTTTAAGGACAGCAGGGAAATTTAGAATAATCTTATTTTAAAATAGTTTATTTTTAACCTGTTATAACTATGTCCATCTTGTTTAGAGAAGTTCAGCTGTATACATCTTTGTTTCCATTGGCTTACTTCCATCTTGAGTCTCGTTGATGACTCTAGAGAGGACACCGCTCTTTTTCTTGAAGCCCTGGTGAACATTTCCATTGGTGGAGTAGAGTTTATAAATGTGCTGGTAATTTCTTTTTCAGGAACATATCCTGGAGGCTTAGTGAAACCAGCTCTCTCTTCCCATCAAATGAGAAGGCTCTGTGTCTTCAAATGAAAGCCAAGAAAGCACACCCCAGAGTCGAATACAACAAAACATCAGGCAATGCCTTTGAAGAGCAATTTTCTTTGCCAACCAAGGTACCCCTGCGTTTGTTTCTGCATTGGTTCTCTCTCTCTCTGTCTGTCTTTCTCTCTCTCTCTTTCTCTTCTCCTCCTCCTCCTTCTCCTCCTCTTCTTCTTCCTCTTCCTCTTCCTCTTCTTCTTCTTCTCCTTCTCCTTCTTCTTCCCTCTTCTTCCTTCTTCTTCTTCTTCTTCTTCTTCTTCTTCTTCTTCCTCTTCTTCTTCTTCTTCTTCTTCCTTTTTCTCTCTCTCTTTCTCTTTCTCTCTCTCATAGTGTATTTTACTGGCCTTTCCCTGGAGTTTGGCAGGTGTTAGCTAAGAAACTTAGATTTAAATATAGCTTTCATTATTATGACATACATCCCACTTGAAACACTCATTGCTTCAATGTGTTGCCTTGACTGAAATAATGCTATTCTGCTTTTATTTTTTTTCTTCCATAGTATGGGTCTTTGATAGTCTTCAGATAGTGTTGCAAATTTTTAAAATTATTATTCACTGAACTTAGAGGGCTCTGTTGTTTCACAAACTGTTTCCATCCATTTTCCCTCATCCTTTCCATGGTGTTTTCTGCTGGGGTGATTGCATCGTTTTGCTTCATTCCACAAAGTCCAGCCCAGTGGGAACTGGAAAGCCTTGGTGCAAGCCCTGCCTTCAGCAGCAAAGACATCCACGACGCTACTCAGCTTCTGCGTGGTTTACCAGATGGCCTTGGGGGAAGACTTAACCCAAAATCTTTGGTTTCAAGGGCCTTGATCTTATTAGGGGAATCAGGACCAAATGGAGTGAGGAACACACATAGGAACATACCTGAAAGGTGTTAGAGCAACAGTAGCTCCCTATGCATAAAGAAAATGGATCTGGTTCTGGAACACGGGCTGGATTTCTGGATTTCTGCAGTCGGCTACTACACCTGACCCAGGGAAATTAAGTCTTAATTTGCCGGAAGGGCTGCACTCAGTAGGAACATCTTGCATTGCTCTGGTTTCACTTGTTTCATTTCTACTGCATTGTCAGCTATTGTGGGCATGCCAGTGAGGATTGTTTATGAGTTTCAGAATTATATCCTAGACTGTGACCCCTAGAATAATTTTATTATCTTCATATTTCATTATGGAGAGATTCAGTGGAGAGCCAGGCTCCAGGACAACTGAGATACCACTTCCATTTGGGATTTGAATTAGCTTAGAAGTGATTTATGAGGATGTACTAAAAAGTTCATCCGTAAACAATGCTGTGATTGAACTTAGTGAAGCCACATTAAACTGGTGGTATCTTATGCCAAGTTGACATATTTGCAGCATTTTGGTTTTCATTATTTTTTAAAAACTGATAACAAGAGAGCAAAACCATAATAAAGAACCCCTCCAGACCGTATCAAACCTCACATTTACATAAAGACAGGCAAGATAAATGAATGTTACAGCTATAGCCTTACTTTGAATCAAGTAAAACAATGGGCAAGAATTATTTGGGGCTGGAATGAACTTGTGATTCCAAGCATGGAGTCTATGTCTGGATATCTAGTGACTTCATTTTTTCCCTAACTGTGTGTTATGGGTTAAATTGGGTCCCCCCAAAATTTATGTGTCAAAGTCCTTCCCCACCCCAGTAAATCAAAATGTGATCTTATTTGGACATAAGGAGATAGGGTTTTTGTAGAGGTAATCAATTCAAAGTGGTTGGGCCTGAATCCAATATGATAGGCACATACAGAGGAAAGATGCAGTGAAGAGATGGAGAGAGAAAGAAACCATCTATGAGCCAAGGAGAGAGGTGGACCTGTTATAGTCCTCAGAAGGAACCACTCAGACTCCAAAACTGTGCAACAATAAATTTCTGTTAAGTTATCCAGTCTGCGGTACTTGGTTACCACAGCCATAGCAAACTAATACATTATAATAAGTTCTCCCTTATCCACTGACTGTTGGCCGGATTGTGGATTTTCTATGCCTTTTCCTCCCCTGGTTTGTGAAGTATATTTTTAATTTTTTAGATACTGAGTAGTGGTTCTATTTCATGGCAGGTAGACAGATCAACACTAACTGTATTAGCTATGCATTGCTGCATAACAAGTTACCCCCAAACCTAGCAGTTTTAAACAATATACATTGAATATCTCTTTATTATGATTTATTATCTCACCACTTCCATGGGTCAAGAATCTGGATGCAGCTTAGGTGTATCCTCTGACCCTGGGTCTCTTACAGGCTGTGCCCAAAGAGTTGGACTGCAAAGTCTCAAGACCCAAGTGGAGGAGCTGTTTCTAAACTTGTTTGTGTGGCTGATGGCTGGATCCAGATCCTTTTTCCTGCCTCCTGTTTGTGTTGTTGAAAATCAGCTGTTAGTATGTCACTCCTTGGGGGCAATCTTTCTTTTTTCCTCTCTTTTTAAGATTTTCTTTGATGTTCTCAGATTGTATTGTAACTTGCCTAGCTGTACATTTTTATTTATGAATTTTCCTTGGGATTCACTTGAACTCTTGGATTTGTAGATTGATGTCTTTTATACATTCTGAAAAAAAAACTTCTCTTTTCAAATAATTCCCCTGCCCTATTCTCTTTTTTCCCTTCTTCTGGGACCCTGAGAAAATGTTTTAGTCAATTTCTTCAACCTTTTCTATCTTCTATAGGTTTAAGCTTCTCTTTCATCTTTTTAGTTACTTCGTTTTGCTGTACTGCATTCTGAATAATGTCTGCCTTATCTTTCTGTTACCTGATTCTCTCTTCTGCCATGTTTGTCTGTTGTTAAACTCATCTATTGAATTGTAAATTTCTGTTATTTTATTTTCCATTTCTGTTGGGTTTGTTTCAAGTCTCCTGGGTCGCTTTTTATAGTAGTGAGTTACACATTATCACGTTAAACATACGAGCAAGTTTGTTTTAGATTCAGTGTCTGATGATTTCAATACCTGAAGATTTTGCATGTCTGTTCTTTCTGTCTTTTTACTTTAATTCTCCCTCATGGTGCCTATTTTTCTTGTGTGCTTACGATTTTCTTTTCCTTGTGAAATGTGTTTTTTTCCCATGGAAAATTATTTGAGAATTCTCTAACACTTAAGTGGGAGGTGTGTTCCACAGAGGGCACTTGAACTTGTTCTGCTAGATACTGGGGGTCAGGTGTTGCTGTACAAAATGCTTGTAAGCCTTTTGGGATAATTATGGAAATCAGTAGTGACACTCAAAGTTTTTTATAGTATCTTGATATTGCTGCAACATTAATATGCTATGTTTGTCTTCACTCTTTTTCCATATCTTTTTTTTTTTTTTAATTTGAGATAGGGTCTCCCTCTGTTGCCCAAGTTGGAGTACAGTAGCATGATCTCAGCTCACTGCAGCCTCCACCTCCTGGGCTCAAGTGATTCTCCCACCTCAGCCTCCTGAGTAGCTGGGACCACAGGTGTGTGCACCGCCATGCCTGACTAGTATTTTTGGTAATTTTAGTAAAGATGGGGCCTTGCCATGTTGCCCAGGTTGATCTTGAACTTCTGAGCTCAAGTGATCCACCCACCTTGGCCCCTCAAAGTGCTGAGATTATAGGTGTGAACCACCGCACCCAGCCTCCATATAATTTTTGAGCACTTCATTTTTATTGTATTTTATTAAAGTATGAGTTCCCATGGGCTGGAAATTAAACAAAGAGCCCATCTCTTCACCACAGATTGTTTTATACATATTATTTTGAATTAACTAGGTAGCTTAACATTTTTGAACATCCAAAGTGACATGAATTTGGGTTGCAAACCCACATGAGTACTAGTTTGTGTTATAGCTTTTTAATTTATATTCCTTCATTGCTTTCCTCGGGACCTGGGAAAGTGTCCTATTCATCCCTTCATGGTGGAGGTTTTGTGTGAGTTTATTTTGCCTCAAACTTACACTAAGGGTGTAGGGCTTTGGAGTCCCAGGTTTGAGGTAGAAGGGTTTGTTAGATTTCTTATACTGGATGAGCCCTGGGTTTTAAAATTTTATTTATATATCTTTTTTATATATTTGGGGAGTAAAAATGCAGGTTTCTTACATGGATCTATTGTGTAGTGGTAAAGTCTGGGCTTTTAGTGTACCCAAATAGGGTACATTGTACCCAGTAGGTAATTTTTCAACCCTCCTCTCCCTCCCACCTTCCCATCTTTTGGAGTCTCCAGTGTCTATTATTCCACACTATATGTGCATGTGTACCTGTAGTTTAGCTTCCATTTATAAGTGAGAACACGTGGTATTTGACTTTCTGTTTCTGAGTCATTTCACTTAGGATAATGGCCTCCAGGCACATCCATGTTGCTGCCAAATACATGATTTTGTTCTTTTTTATGGCTGAGTACTTTTTCCATGGTATACACACACCACATTTTCTTTATCCAATTCCACGTTGATGGACATTAGGTTGATTCCATGACTTTGCTATTGTGAATAGTGCTGTGATCAACATACCAGCACAGCTGCCTTTTTGATAGAATGATACATTTCCCTCTGGGTAGATATCCAGTGGTGGAGCCCTGCATTTTGTTTTCTACTTTTTGTGTCCTGTGAAGAATTAGAATCTAAAACTTAAATTTTCCCAGTTGACCAAATGCCCTTAGGGGAAAATGTCTTTAGTATTTTACTATTGTTTCTTGATTCTTAGCTTCACTTTGATTTTGGCCTGTAAAATTTATATTATCTTGTCAGCCCTTTGATATGAGGTTAAAGGACTCTCACAAGTTGGCAGGTTAGGGGGCAGAGTGTAAATCCCAAATCAGATCTACAGAGACCATTTTTTTTTTTTTTTTTTTTTTTGGAGACAGGATCTCACTCTGTTGTCCAGGCTGGAGTGCAATGACACGATCATGGCTCACTGCAGCTTCAACCTCCTGGGCTCAAATGATCCTCCTATCCTCCTATCTCAACCTCCCAAGTAGCTGGGACTGCAGGCACACACCACCGTGTCCAGCTAATTTTTATATTTTTTTGTAGAGATGGGGTTCACCATGTTTCCCAGGCTGGTCTGGAACTCCTGGACTCAAGCAATACACCTGCCTCGGCCTCCCAAAGTGCTGGGATTACAGGTGTTAGCCACCATGCCTAGCTGGAGTCTCTTCTTATTAATAGTGCCCTTCCTACTGCATTCAGTTAAGTAGAGCTTTCTGATTTCAGCTAAAAGGGTGACATCTTGGGGGTGCATATTGCTTACCTGACATTTGCTTTAGGTACAGAAATATTATAAAACAACGTGAAAACAATAACACATATTACCGGAAAGTATACGGAAAAATGGGAATTTTCATATATTGCTGATGATAATCTGAATATTTATAGCCCTTTTGGACATGAATCTGTTGATTACTGTTACAATGTTAAACATATACACAAAGTGTAATTTAACATAGTAATTTAACACTGGCATGCACACACATGCACAAGACTGTCAAAATATGAGCTAGTATATATGAGATAACCACATTAGGACATTACATAAAATTATGTGTGCACACGTATACACAGATTTTAAAATAAGATAAACTGGCCAGAAAGACATTCTTTAAGGTACCCAAGAGTTGTCTCGGTGACTGGTCTGGGGCTCAGGAGAAGGAAGCTGTTTCTCCTCTCGCTGTTTTCCAGGTAGTGAAGGTGGGTAGGAGCTGTCTGTGGGCCTCCTCTGCAATTTTTCCAGCTCTCTCCTCCCTTCCAACTCTTAATCAATACCTGGTAATAGAGAAAACCTCACGTGCACAACCTCTCCCCTGGGGCACAGCCCCGGGAGCACTGCAGAAGATGTATTATTAGCCACATGTAGTTATTACATTTGCAAACCCATGGTGAGGTTTGAGATGCTACTTCCTGTACTTGATAAGCACATATTGAGGGCCAAATGTGTGCTAGATGCTGTGCCAAACGCTAGGCTCACACAACCAAATAATATAGAACCCTTGCCTCTAACTTGCTCATAGATTTGTTAGGAATTTAGAAGACAACCTTTAGAAGACAAGCAAAAAAGGTTTTCCTTAAGAAACTGAGTAGCAGGTATATCTTACAGACCTTTAGATAAAGAGAAGAAAGAAAATGTAGTCTCTTTTTCCGTTATTCTCTAAAGCAGCAGAGCTGACCATAGTTTAAAGCCACTAATGGTGCATCACCACATGGACGCCTCTGTGTTTAAAGACATGATTGTTGTTCAATTAACTTTAAATAGTGCAGAGGCAGGTGTTGGGTTATAGGCCTGTTTCTGTACCATCTGAGTGCAGTAAACATGCCTGTTTCAATCAAGTGAATAATACACATGCTATTGCTTTATTTTTGCTGCCATTTGTAGAATCATAAAACAATAACAACAAAGAGGAGCAAAACGTTAAGAGCTTGAAGAACCGTAATAATCATGTAGAGTCTTGTTTCCCATCCTTGTAGAGTGTGAGAGGCCACTTTAAGATTGGGATTTCTAGGATGATAGTCACTGTACTTCCAGTGTTTGTTTACACACACACATATATGTAGAATGCTCGTTTCTTTGTCTATAATACTGATGTCTTCAGAATCATTGCCTTACCATGGAGAACACTGATGCTTTCCAGCCTTCTTGATTCAGATGATGAATGTTGGTATCAGAAAGGCAAGGTGACTTGGCCAAGATTACCTGGGAATAGATGTGGACAGTGAAGTTGATGCTGCACCTTTTAAACCTGTGCCGTTCGGTGTGGCAGCCACCAGCCCTACAGTGCTATTGAGTGCTTGAAAAGGGGTGAGTCAGAATTGAGGTGTGATATAAGTGTAAAATGCATACACGAGTTTCAAAGACTTAGTACAAAAGAAAGTGAAATATCTCATTAATATCTTTTATATTGATTACACATTGAAATGATAATATTTTGAGTATGTTGGATTAAGTAAAATGTATTATTAAGATTAATTTCATCTGTTTGTTTTGACTTTTAAACATGGTTACCAGAAAATTTTAAATTGTGTATGTTGCATGCATATTTCTATTAGACAACATTGGTTTAGAGAGTACTGATTGTTCTCTACTGGATTCCTACCCAAAGTACCTTCCTATATCATTAATTTATTCATTCATTCACTCATTCATTCATTTAATAGCAGAGGTAACTTGTTTCTTGATGAATCTGTATGGTGTTTTGGTGGTTTGTTTTCAACCTCCACTATTTGGAAAAGTATCACCATAATCTTTATTTCTTGAAATAACTGGCTTGAAGTGGTTTAAGAAAACAGTTCACTCCATGAACAAAAAGCAGTAATAGATACTGTAGCCATGCCCTCAGGGGGTAACCAAGAAGAAAACCAGAGTGGCCAAGGGCTGTCAGGTGGGTCCAGTCGCTGGAGACAGCCCTCTACCCCTGTGATCCTCAGGGGTGCACAGCACAGACTGAACCTCATGTGTGGCTTAGGGCTTCTCTCTCCAGCCGTGCCTCTGCTTTTCATTCTGCACATCTCCTCTCTTGGACATGCTAGAGGCCACATCACCATGTAACTCCTAATTCTCTCCCTAGGTCCCCTCACCCCACCACGTGCCACTCCACCTACCTGCTTCTCCTGCGTCTGCTGCCATGGGCTGTGCAGGCATCATTCTTTCAGATTTCCACACTCTTCCATGTTTGGCCTTTTGACCATGCTTTTCATCTTCCCCCACTGTCTTTTCCCACCTGTTTCCCTAGTACATTCAGATCTATCCCCAGACATATCTCAGGTATCCCTTCTATAACCTTATAGACTGAGTTAGGGTCAGGAAAGTCTCCTAAAAGTTTGATATTCAGAGTGTGATCCACAGACCACTGACAGCATCATCACCTGAGAGGTTGTTGGAAGTGCAACATCTTTAGTTGCACTCCTGAACTTCTGTATCAGAACCTTCATTTTACCCAGATACTCTGATGTTTCAGCTGCACATGACAGTGTGAGCCGTGTCATCCCTGAGCACCACATTTATGCTTTAATTGAAACACATATTATGTGGTGGTAACTTTTGGGGAGGTGATCAGTATCCTCTGCTGGGTTGTAATCTGAGTTCAGAGGCTATCTGGTTCATCTTTGCACCCCCCAATTCTCAGGAACTTAGTGGTTATTTAATACATGTGTCTAAAGAGATAAAAAGATGTGGTTTCCAGTGGAAAGAGCTTGGCTCGTGGATACGGATTTGGAAGTCAATATGCATTAAAAAGTAGACCTTTGCAAGTGGCTGGGATTGGCCAGGGAGATCATGCAGAGCAGCAAGAGAAGGTCCAAGTCACAGACAATGTCAACATTGAGGCAGAAGGTGGTACATTAAAAAAAATAATAATAAGAGGATTCTATCAAAGTAGATTGGGAAGAGATGAGAAACATTGGAGGCAAAGCACAGTGACAGTGGGAAGAAATGCTCAAGAAAGAAGGGCTGTGCAACACATAGCAAGCCTCTGGTCAATGATGTTGGATGGTGCTTAAAGTTCTGGGTTTGCAGTGCATTAGGAGGTCTCAGATGGTTTAACAGGGCTTTCATGCAAGTCATATGTAAAAAAGAGTGTTTCTCATGAAAGTGAGCAGCAGGTGGAGTGATAACATTTGGCAACTTAAGGAAGGAGGCATTAGAATCCTAGTTTGAAAGGCAATGCAGGGTCCAAGCAAGGTTTTGCTCAGGAAGAAAATATTGTGTCTTCTCTGTGCAATTGGATTATAAGCCCCTTATAACTGTGGCTACATCTTAATGGTCATTATTTCTTCAGGATGCTCTGTAGAGAGTCCGTTAACTATAGGAATGCATTACCTGTGTTTTAAGTTGTAATGAATTGAGGCCAGGCATGGTTGCTCATGCCTGTAATCCCAGCACTTTGGGAGGCCGAGGTGGGCAGATCACTGGAGGCCAGTAATTTGAGGCCAGCCTGGCCAACATGTCGAAACCCCATCTCTACTAAAAATAAAAAAAAAAATAGCCAGGCGTGGTGGTGCACACCTGTAATCCCAGATACTTAGGAGGCTGAGGCAGGAGAATTGCTTGAACCCAGGAGGCAGAGGCTGCAGTGAGCAGAGATCATGCCACTCCATTCCAGCCTGGGCACCAGAGTGCTGCTCGGTCACCCCCTAAGCACTTGCCTCAACTTAGCTGTGGCCCTGTGAAGTCCAACTAATGGAAATATTTTTCTTGGAGATGATTGGGTTACATAGCACGTGGGAGAGCTGTCCTGTTGCAAATTTTTCAGAAATATGGATCTCTCCTCTTTAGTATTCCACATCCTCTTCTCTACAAACTGAGTATTTATTGTTGTCTCATTTTTTATCATAAGAAGATACATTTTATCATAAGCAGATAAATTTTACGACTGACAATTTTTTTTGCAGAAGAGATTAACTACAGAAATAACTGGCAATTTCAACATATCTGCATCAAGGAACAAGGTCACATTATCTCCAATTAACTAACAATGAGCTTCTCTCGGTAAGCCATATAATGAGTAATTTAGGGCTTTCAGCCTATCTTTGGAGGATAAAATGTTCCATGATGTGCAGCGTGGGTATGCTCCTGAGAGACGAATTTAGAAAAACGTTTGTTCGGTTTCATGATAAAGACCATGTTTACACAAGGGGGAAAATTTGAGTATCTGGAAAAACTTCAGCCGACAATGGAATTCCTTCCATTGTGTTGCATGCTTCATTTTTCTCTAAGCCCTGATTTAGCTTCAATTACTATAAAAACAAGACAGCAGGTTACAGATGTTTTCAAGGGGTTTCAAAACCTGAGGGGAAATACATTTTCTGGCAAATGTAGACATTGCCACACTCATTTTGATCATTTCTGAGAATGTAATTCCCCCCAAAACATAAATAACAAAACTCCTATTAAAGAACATCAGGACAAAAAAACTTTCTTTTTCTGCCTTAAAAAATGTTCCCATAAGGCCCCTGTGGTCTAATGGCTTGAAAGTATTTTAAGAAACTAAGATCTCACCAATCTTTCGTTTAAGTATTTAAAGATGGCACTTTACGACCTAGCCATATTTTAAAATGTCTGTTATTATGATGCTATTCTTGATTACTGTCATATGGTCTAAGTACAAAAGTGGACTCTGCCAAAACCTTGCCGTTATTAGTTTACTCATATGCCAAGAAAGCAGAAGCCTCCAGAAATGGACGTGGGGGAGCAAAGCATCACTGGAAAGGCATTTGAAAACAAGGTTGGATGGGAAGACTATTGGTTCATGGAGAAAACTGATTAGGACAGCATTATCAGCCCAGTGGATGCAGCTTTCTGGGGAGATCAGGTAGATCAATAATAGAGAAACTAAGGTATGCATATAGATATAAAAGTGGTGGGATGAGAGAAGCAAGATAGAAAGATGTTGTCTGAGCTCTGTAAAGAACTGGGTAGGCTTACAAGAAAACAGCAATTTGGCCAGATTTTCCTGACATTCGTGGTTATTGAATTTCTGCTCCACCCGTTATTAGCACATGCCTCAAAACCTTGCAGTTTAACTTAGTTGTGGCAATGCTATCTCTCCTATTCTGAATTGGATGAGAAGATTCCCTTACCAAGATGCGAAATAATTTAATGATATTGGTAGTCTGGTAGTGGTGCTGCTGGTCAAAAGAGGAAGAGAAGACTGCGATTAATGGAAGTGGTGACTTTTAACAGGAAAGAGATAGGTTGAGAAGAAAATGGGAGAATATTTGTATGAATGGAAGAAACAAGGAGAGACGATGAGTGATTGGGGAAACGCTTGGAGCATTGGGACAGGTTGCAGAGGGGGTGAGAACAGCATAGAATGCTGAAAAGTCACTGCCACTGTCCTCCATGAGACAAGGAAATTGAGGGGTCTCATGGGGGACTATGAGGGTGGCTGTGAAGTCAATACTTGGCCAATGGACACTGCAACTTAGTTTCTCAGCTGCATCATGTAAACTGTCATCACATCAATTTCTACATCCTTGTAAAAGCCAAATTCCTTCCAATGACCCACAAAGCCCTCCGTGCTCTGCCACACTGTGCCAAGCGGACCTTTAAGATGGCCTCTAATGATTCCTGCATCCTGATATTCATAACCTCATGTGTTCCCCTCCCTTTGAATGTGGTCTGTGACTCACTTATAAAATACAGAATACAATAAAAGTGATGGGGCGTCACTTCCATGAATGGCTTACAAAAGCCTGAATGTCTTGTTAGAAGTTCCTTCCCTGCTGGCTTTGATAAAGCAAGCTGCTGTGCTGGAGATACTCATATGACAAGGGACTGAGGGTGGCTTTCAAACAAGAGCCAGTGAGACCCTGAGTCCAACATCCCTCAGGGAACTGAATCCTACTAACAACCACATGAGCAGATTATTCCATGGTCAAGCCTTCAGATTAGATGCTCAGATGATGAGATCACAGCCCTGTCAGAGACCCTGAATCAGAGGATGCAATGAAGTCTTGCCCAGACTCCTGACCCATAGAAAATGTGAGATTATAAACAAGTATTGTTTTATGCCACTAAGCTTCTGCTAAGTTGCTACGCAGCTATAGATAACTAATATAATCCCACACCTGTCTGACAACTCCAATTTCTGTCTTCTTGGTTCTATCCATTGCAGCCACAGTAAGGCCCTTACTTATTCCATCACTTCCTCCAGGCATTTCCCAAAAGGTCACATGATCAATGAAGTCATTCAGCTCCTCCTTATTATAATTACTTCCCATTCTTATCATACATTCATATTAAAATTATTTCTCTTTCCTGCTTTATTTTCCTCCATACTATTTATCACTATGTAATATTCTATTTATTTGACTTCTTAATTTTATTTATTGTCAGCTTTCCCCCATTCATACTACAATGTAAACTAGTAAAAAGAGATGGATTTTTTTGGTCTGTTTTTTTAACCAAATGAATTCACAGCTCCTATAATCCTGCTTGCCTCACAGTATTTGTTTAACGTACTGGTTGAATGAATCAACACATTTGTAAGAATGGTACAATTAAACCAAATTCTTTCCAGATAAGCTAAGAACTTTTATATACAAATAAATCTCATCTTTCTTTTAATGTATATTACATATGAAGTTCATTCAAAAACATAAATATTATAAATATATAGACATATACATACACATATATTACAAATACATATCTATAAGTTGGATATAGATACAAACCATTTCCCTTTGCATCTGAGGAAACAATTGCAACAAAGGGGTTATTCAGGAATTCAGTTGGTATTTCTGCTCCACAATTCTCTGTTTCACATGATTTTTCTCTCAATTTCCAGAGTGTAGCTGTGCCAGTGCAAAACCAATTAGTGGATATGGAAAGCTGCTTTACTTTGGAAGGCAACGCCTTCAAAATCCAGGCTGTCCTTGGCATTTAAAAGCCTGATAGGTATGAAATGGAGGTCGCCACCATGGGGGTGTCATGGGGCAAGGCTTCAGTAGCAGGGTGAAAGGACCTCTGGGGTCTGGGGCTGGCAGGGCCATGTGGGCGAAGGGTGAGAGAGAAATTGAGTTGATCTAATGAGGGCTTCTCTGTGGAGGGAGCAGAGCTCATTGTAATGCAGAGATAAGTAACAGCATCATCCCATGTGCCATGTTCTCCTTGTTTCTCATGAGGTGGGGCAGGGGTGCAGTCCCATCGCAGCTTGTATAAATTGGCTGTCCAGAGCTGGCTGGCTATCGGGAGTGTCAGACGTGGATTGTGGCAAATGAGAAAGGAAAGTTTGCATTGGCAAATGACTTTCCACGCCCTGGTCTCTTTCCAAAATAGTTTACAGAGATGGAAATGATGCTTGGAGGGAGTAGGCATCTAAATTGCATCACTCATTTGAATATGGCTTTTTCCTTCTATTCATAGAATACCTTAAGGAGTAGTGGAGTCACCGTCTGCAACCCTGCAAATACAGACAGTGACTCCACTACCCTGATACTGCTGTTTCTCATCCCCACTGATCATAGCAGCAAAGGCTCATGTTTGCCTAGAGTGCAAGGCCTCTGAGGCCCCACAGAGAAGTTGGATTTCCACTGCTCTCTGGCTGGCCTCCTCTGTTCCCACTCTTTCCTCAAACTCCTCTTCCCACACTATGTCTTTTTAACACTGCCCTTTTGCTTTGTACTGGCCAGTGAATGCTCAGTCATAGCTGGTGAATGCTCAAAAAAATCACTGTCATGGACAATGTGAGCTTTTGCACCCAGGACTCTGAAAAATGCAAAAGGCTTCAATGCCCAACAAGGCATACATTTGCAGAGATAAGGGAATAACGAACTGGGGACTGGATGGTAGTAAGAACAGCCATCCAGCGTTGACGCTGTGCCAGCCTCTCTGTTTTACATACTGCATTCCATCTCATCCTCTCAACAGCCCTTGGGGGTCAGTGCCATTTTTACCCTAATCCATAAAGGTGGTAACTGAGATATTGAGAGTTAGGTGAGTGGCTCCCAGTGATACATTTAGTAAGTGGCATATACCAGATTCACATCAGTGTTACTCTGACTCCAACATTCACTTTCCTTTGTTTTTTAAATCAAAGACACACATGCACCTGGTTAGAAATGAAACTTCAGTGTGCAAAAGAGCTCATCATAATGAAAGGTAATAGTTTTCTGTCCTCTGTCTCTCTCCTAACCCTTACGGCCATTCCTCAGATGCAACTTCTTTTTAATTGCTTTGGTTTTTAATTCTCTTATACCTCTGTATTCTTCTATTTCTTGATACGTTGAGTTTAGGTAGTATCTATGACAGATGTTATCTCTGCCATCGCGGCTATTTTCAAGCTATCTATAACACATGACAAAATGCAGAGTTGGCAAGAGATGAGCACATCAGCTCTTGGAAGCTGCCAAGTCCTGTTCTTCTTTGGCTTTCTTCTTTCTTTTCTTTCTATGTTTCTTTCATTAA
Source organism: Pan paniscus (assembly GCF_029289425.2). Classification (NCBI taxonomy): domain Eukaryota; kingdom Metazoa; phylum Chordata; class Mammalia; order Primates; family Hominidae; genus Pan; species Pan paniscus. Next base: position 10,852,708 of record NC_073272.2, on the reverse strand, counting down.
AATAAAAAAATTTCTACCAGCCTTTTTAAAGAAATTTCACTACTTCATGTCAGGCTTATTACAGATATTTTACTGCAAAGGTTGCCTTTTGTTTCTCCTTTTCATCAAATTAACCCGTTCAAAATCTAGATGAGTAATGAATTGCTTGGAGAACAAATATTTATTAAACAAATGTCCCTAGAGTCTTGTGGCTTACTGACTGTTTGTTCTAGCTGTCAGGCAATGCATTTAGTGGAATTATTCACAGACACACAAATACACACCACAAATCCAATCAGGGATAATTTACTCAAATAGCAATGTTAACATTTCTCCTTTCTAGCAGTGATCATGAAACATGGAGCAACTTGAAAGCTTCCATTCCTAGCCTGTTGGATCAAATTTGGCCCTCTATCCATGGTGACATTCAATGTAACCACAGGCGGTACTTTGCTGTGGCTACCGCCTCTGTCTCAGCTACTGTCCCTTCTCAGCTCTTGTTTCCTGCTGCTGCCCCTTCTTGTGCCTTCAGATCTCTAGTTCTGGGTTTCAGATTTCAGTATGCCTATCTAGCCCCTCTCATTTTAGTGATCTGAATGCTTTTTCCTTTTCTGTCTGTATGAGCTTTAATTTCTTACTTTCCACTGACTATTCACACTTGATTTTAGCATCCTCTCTGGACAAAGGTCTTCGCTCTCCATGTCCTATACCAGGGTAGGCAGTTTTTCTGTTAAAAGCCCGATGGTACATATTTTCAACTTCGTGGGCCACTTTAATGTGAAGATGGGCATAGGTAATATGTAAATGAATGGATGTGGCTGCATTCCCATCAAACTTCATTTACAAAAGCAGGTAGCAGGCTGGCTTTGTCCCTTGGGCCACCGTTTACAGATCCCTGCCTAAACCTGTGGCATCCTCTCTGCTCTGGCTAGCACCCTGTCCAGCCCAACCCAGGGGGAAGGATTTGGATAAGAAAGTATTATAGTTATTTCTTTTTAGCTGTGATAACTTACCAGGGAGATGACTGAGAAAATGTAAAATGTTGACCCATCATGGATCAAGTCGTGTCCTGTGGCTTTTTAGCCGTATGACCCTAGATGTGTTTATTAATCTCTCAGTGTGCACACGTTGGTGATAACCTTGCCTATCATAGATGGCTGACATGGTTTGGCTTTGTGTCCCCACCCAAATCTCATCTTGAATTGTAACCCCCAGCTGTTGAGGGAGGAGCCTGGTGGGAGGTGATTCGATCATGAGGGCAATTTCCCTCATGCTGTTCTCCTAACAGTGAGTGAGTTCTCACAAGATCTGATGGTTTTATAAGTGTCTGGCATTTCCTCTGCTTGCACTTCTCCCTCCTGCCGCCTGTGAAGAAGGTGTCTGCTTCCCCTTTCCCTTCTGTCACGATTGTAAGTTTCCTGCGGCCCCCTAGCCATGCAGAACTGTGAGTCAATTAAACCTCCCTTGTTTATAAATTACCCAGTCTTGGGTAGTATCTTTATAGTAGTGATGACATGTTGGGCATGATTTCTTTTGAAAATATGGATAATCTTTTTCAGATAAATGGATGATTAATTTTCTCTGATTGTAGAAGGACTAACAAAGTATGGAGGCTGTGATGTACGGCAGAGAATCTAGCTTTGAAGCTAGAAGGTTCTGGGTTTGAATTTGTAGCTCTGTCCTCACACTGTGATCTTGGCCAAATTGCTATATCTTTTTGAAGATAAATGATTCATCTAAAAAATGGGAATAATAATTCCTACCTTTAAAAATAGCTATAAGAGTAAGAAGTAATGTAAATAAAGCTACTTACATAATGTATTGCACAGAATACTTGCTCAATAAATGGCAAGTAGTATTATAATAAGAAAATGTGAATGTGAGTGGAATGCAATATACATTGTACTATTCGGTGGGTGATGAAAATTCTTGATTTCGTTAAACTAAAGTGGTGGAGTAAACCCATTAAATTAAGAAAGTACATTGAAAGCAATTAAAAAAATTTATTTTTTAAATGGACAAATTATAATTGTACATATTCATGGGATATCCCATTTGTTTATCCCAATACACAAATGTGTAGTGATCAGATCAGGGTAACTGGCATATCCATCATCTCAAACATGTATCATTTCTTTGTTTTGGGAACATTCAATATTCTCCTTCTAGCTATTTAAAACTATATAATATATTATTGTTAACTATATTCATCCCATAGTGCTATAGAGCACTAGAACTTACTCCTCCTGTCTAGCAATAATTTTGTATCCTTTAATGAATCTCTCCCTATCCCTTTCTCCTTCCCTTCTCAGCCTTTAATATCCTCTAATCTACTTTTTACTTCTATGAGATCAATTTTTTTTAGCTTCTGCACATGAGTGAGAACATTCAGTGTTCAACTTTCTGTTCCTGGCTTATTTCACTTAATGTCCTTCAGTTTCATTCAAGTTGCCATGAATAACATAATTTCATTTTTTTAATGGATAAATACTATTCTATTCATCTAGATTGTTGGACACCTAGGTTGATTCCATATTTTGGCTATTGTGAATAGTGCTGCAGTCAACATGAGGGTTCAGCTGTCTCTTTGATATAATGATTTTTTTTCTTTGAATAAATTCCCGGTAGTGGGATTGCTGGATCATATGGTAGTTCTATTTTTTGTTTTTTGAGGGACTATCGTACTGTTCTCCATAGTGGCTGTACTAGTTTGTATTTCTACTAACATTGTGTAAGAGTTTCTCTTTCTCTGCAATCTAGCTATCATTTCTTATTTTTTGTCTTTTTGATAATAACCATTCTAACTGGAGTGAGATGTACTTCATTGTGGTTTTGATTTGCATTTCCTTGATAATTAGTGATGTTGAGCACTTTTTCATATATTTGTTGGTCATTTCTATGTCTTCTTTTGAGAAATGTCTGTTATGATCTTTGGCTTATATCAAAAATTGGATTGTTTGTTTTCTTGCTGCTGAGATGTTTCAGTTCCTTGGATATTCTGGATATAAATCCCCTGTTGGATGAGTAGCATGCAAATGTTTTCTCCCATTCTGTAGGTTGTCTTTTCAGTCTGTTGACTATTGCCTTTGCTGTGTAGAAGCTTTTTAGTTTGATATAATCCCATTTGTTTATTTTTGCTTGTATTGCCCGTGCTTTTGAAGTCTTATTCATAAAGTCTTTTACCAGACCAATGCCCTGAAGTATTTCCCCTCTGTTTTTTTTTCTAGTAGTTTTATTATTTCAGGTCATACACTTAGATCTTTGATTGATTTTGAGTTGATTTTGTATAGGGTGAGAAGTAAGGGTCTAGTTTCATTCTTCTGCATATGGATATCCAGTTTTTCCAGCACTACTTATTGAAGAGATTGTCCTTTCCCCAAGGAGTGTTCTTGGCACTTTTGTCAAAAGTCAGTTGACTGTAGATGTGTGGATTAATTTTGGGGCTCTCTATTCTGTTACATTGGCCTATGTGTCTGTTTTTATGCCAGTACCATGTTGTTTTGCTTACTACAGCTTTGTAGTATATTAATATTTTGAGGTCTGATAGTTTCATGGCTCCAGCTTTGTTCTTTTTGCTCAGATTGTAAAAGTAACTTTTTAATTCATGCTAGTGAGGTAGCATGGAGCATAAGGTAGGAGAACATAAACAACACTAATTATTCACTGTTTTAAATTCACATTAACCAGTAATCAGCAGTCTTTTAAGTAGGTTTTTGCTTACTAAAAACAGTAGCAAGACATTGCTACTTAGATTCTTACTCTGTGCTCAACTTTTGCTATATCCTGAGGAACACAGCCCTGGCCCCAAAGCAGGGAGAAGGGGTTTCCCACTGAACTACCTAGCAGTCATGAATAGACAATTACCCTTTGAACACATGAAAAGCCAACCCTTCTTCTACCATGCAAGGGCAGCATACATTGCTTTAAGGTGACTAGACAACAGCAGTTTTGGAGAAAATGACTTCAGTTCTCTGAGTTTTAATTTTGTCATTGGTACAACAAGAAGGCTTGGTGCTTTTAGCCTCTGAGGCCTTTTCTTAGTTCCAATATTCTATGGTTCCCAGCCATTTCAATTGCTGAATTCAGGAAGGTTAGATTTTATTTCCAAACACCCATTTTCATGACTCAAACAAAATTTTATTCTTGGCTCTCTGAGGCAAGGGAACTGGTTTGTTCTTTATTCTCTCTTTCCTAGTATCTATTTCAGTGCTAGAAATTTATGGGTGCTTAGTAATAAGGAGAAGGTGTCAAAGGAACCAAATAATATGGAGTTGAACCAAATAATATAGAGTTGATGCAAGGGTTAGAGGCATGGACCACCCCACCGGTGTGGTAAAAAAATCTGCATGCATCTTTTGACTCCCCCAGAACTTAACTACTAATACCTTGCTGTTGTCTGGAATCCTTACCAATAACATAAACAGTCAGCGAAGACATATATTTTGTGTTTTATGTATTATATAATGTTTCTAGCAATAAAGAAAGTTAGGGAAAAGAAAATGTTATTAAGAAAATCATAATAAAAAAAATTAGTATTCATTAAGTGGAAGTGAATCATTATAAAGGTCTTCATCCTCATTGTCTTCATGTTGTGTAGGCTGAGCAGGAGGAAGAAGAGGAGGGGTTGGTCTTGCTGTCTTGGGGTAGCAGAGGTGGAAGGAAATCCACTTATAAGTGGATCCATGCAGTTCAAGCCCATGTTGTTCAAGGTTCAACTCTACCTCAGTATTGACTAGAAGAAAAGAAATTGAAATAGGACCCTAGTATTGGGATTTTACTGCCTTGCATGGAAATAGCCCTTTTATATCTTGAGGCAGAATGAATTTTAGAGGCCTTGCTATATTGTCCCTTCTACCTACAAACAATGACTTGAAGCTGCATGGTTTCCAGGCATGATTTAATGATGTGACCATTACCCAACCAGTTCTTATTCCTCTATGACCTCATGCTTGGAAGGACATTTGTTTGGCCTTCATTTCTTCAATTAAAAACAATTTAAAAACCTAGCATATAACTACATGTCTCCCTAACAGTACATAACCTTTCCAGTCAAAAAAAATAAAGCAAAGTATTTTGATAGACACCCTACAATTTCAACATTTGGGTTCTCAGTGCTAATACCAAACAATAGAAGGGTTGTTTGATAAGTCATTTCACAGTTCATCTTCAAAATTTTCTATTAGCATGTGAAAAATCAAAGTCTTCCATTATCATAAAGCTGTATTAAAAGTCAATTTATATTTATGCACCTGTTAAATAATAATTAAGAAAAAAAATCTCTGCAATGTATTAACTCCCTTTGCAGTGGAAGGTAATTGGTCATGGGAGATTATTGTCAGCCAACACTTGAATTTCAGACATATAACCTCTGCAGAAAAGTTCAAAAACAATTAGAAAAATGCTATCACCTGCTTTTTACAAAAGTTATGCAGGGAACATCAGGGGACACACATTTATCTCCTAGATTATTCACCCATTTCCCCATCTTCCTGCTGTTAGTTCGGCTGATAGCTGCAATTATTCAGAGAGTGAGAATTCATCACATTGTGTTCTTTGACTAAAGTCATGCTAGGAAATTAATTTCTAATCATTGGAGATCATTTAAAATACCGTTGGCTATGGTGGACTCATTTAGCACTCGAATTGCATTTAAATCAGTCATTCCTTCATTGCTTGTTTGTCTTTTACCTTATTTTCAATAAAAAACAAAGCTTCCTCTGTCCACCTCCCACCCCCACCATGCCTCCTTTAAGATCTCTACTGTGACAGCTGCAGAACCCATATGGCAGCAAGGTTCTGACTCCTGCACTTGTTGGCTGTGCTGTCCCCGAAGCTCTGCACTGTGAACTCAACCCAAGATATTCATTGTCTCCATAGCAACTGGGGCAATCTTGAAGAGGTTACCATCAAGACAACAGAGCAGCTACACGTCCTGGCATTTCCTTTTGGCAAGTGGGATTGTGGACAGATAAGTTGTTTAATAGATACGTGTTGCTTAAACCAGTTCCTCTAAATTCCTGAAAAACCAAGTAAAATGTCTGCATATCAGGAGACACATGACATATGAGACATATGAGAGGCACTCAGTGAAGAATCCCTTAATAAATCGGACACCTCCATTCTCCCAACAATTTCTTTTAGTATACACTACACTGAATATGAGCACAGTACACCTGTGGAGATCTTATCCAGTTCCATTCTGCTAAGTCCTAGTGGTTAAGGATAGACCCTGTAATTGTGGAAGAAAAAGAATTTTCCACTGACTTCTTTCTGATTGTTGCGAATGGCATATGGCTATCGAAGCCTTCATGTCTATCAATGTTTTTCCTTCTCCCTGAATCTGTGACTGTAGTTTGTGTCTGGTATGGAAGTTTCTATCCATTCCTCTTTTGGATTATAAGTGAGGAGTCAACATAATGAGGTTTTCACATCCGTTTTTCAGATAATTTAGTGTCAATTAGACCTTATTTAATAGGAGGAGGCTCTCCAGAATGATGCATACAATTGCATTATAACCCTACCATGGCCAGGGACCTGATTTGGATCATGCTGACATTTTCAGGTGCATCCTGTGTTTAAGGCTCCCCTAAAGGCACTGCCTCTTGATCCTTTGACCCCACCGGCCCTGTGAACTAGGGAGAGTTGTTTGTCAACTAATGCCCCTTGGTGTGTGGCTGCCTCCACAGTGGTCTATATGGCCCATGTGATTGTTTAGTGCCCCTTCTCCTTTGTTGGTACCTGTGCCATATGATGGTTAAATATTTTGAATATCATACCTAGAAAGAGGTATTATTATCCCCTTTTCATAGAATCTAAAGAAAAACCTAAACTTACAGAAAAGGGCTCTTGTAGAAAGTTACCTTCTTATAATGACTAAACTGTATAGATTCACTTTTTGGATTCAGTTAGCAGTAATGCTTCAGTTATGCATTTTGAGAACCATATTGCATTAAAAAACTTATGTAACTTTTACCTCTTTCCTCAACTTTTAAGGATGAGGATGCTTTTTGTATTTTTACATGAATACAACCCTCAGACTCTTTACTGGAAATTACTATATATATATGTATATATATGTGTACATATATGAGTATACACATATATGTATATATATGAGTATACACATATATGTATATATATGTGTATACACATATATGTATATATATGTGTATACACATATATGTACATATATGTGTATACATATACGTATATATGTGTATGCATATATGCGTATACATATACGTATATATGTGTATGCATATATGCGTATACATATACGTATATATGTGTATGCATATATGCGTATACATATACGTATATATGTGTATGCATATATGCGTATACATATACGTATATATGTGTATGCATATATGCGTATACATATACGTATATATGTGTATGCATATATGCGTATACATATACGTATATATGTGTATGCATATATGCGTATACATATACGTATATATGTGTATGCATATATGCGTATACATATACGTATATATGTGTATGCATATATGCGTATACATATACGTATATATGTGTATGCATATATGCGTATACATATACGTATATATGTGTATGCATATATGCGTATACATATACGTATATATGTGTATGCATATATGCGTATACATATACGTATATATGTGTATGCATATATGCGTATACATATATGTATATATGTGTCTGCATATATGCGTATACATATATGTATATATGTGTCTGCATATATGCGTATACATATATGTATATATGTGTCTGCATATATGCGTATACATATATGTATATATGTGTCTGCATATATGTATACCTATATGTATATATGTGTCTGCATATATATGTATACCTATATGTATATATGTGTCTGCACATATATGTATACACATATGTATATATGTGTCTGCACATATATGTATACACATATGTATATATGTGTCTGCACATATATGTATACACATATGTATATATGTGTCTGCACATATATGTATACACACATGTATATATGTGTCTGCACATATATGTATACACATATGTATATATGTGTCTGCACATATATGTATACACATATGTATATATGTGTCTGCACATATATGTATACACACATGTATATATGTGTCTGCACATATATGTATACACACATGTATATATGTGTCTGCACATATATGTATACACACATGTATATATGTGTCTGCACATATATGTATACACACATGTATATATGTGTCTGCACATATATGTATACACACATGTATATATGTGTACGCACATATATGTATACACACATGTATATATGTGTACGCACATATATGTATACACACATGTATATATGTGTACGCACATATATGTATACATATATGTATATATGTGTACGCACATATATGTATACATATATGTATATATGTGTACGCACATATATGTATACATATATGTATATATGTGTACGCACATATATGTATACATATATGTATATATGTGTACGCACATATATGTATACATATATGTATATATGTGTACGCACATATATGTATACATATATGTATATATGTGTACGCACATATATGTATACATATATGCATATATGTGTATGCATATATGTATACATATATGCATATATGTGTATGCATATATGTATACATATATGCATATGTGTATACATATATGTATACATATATGCATATGTGTATACATATATGTATACATATATGCATATATGTGTATGCATATATGTATATGTGTATGCATATATGTATACATATATGTATATATGTGTATGCATATATGTATACATATATGTATATATGTGTATGCATATATATGTATACATATATGTATATATGTGTATGCATATATATGTATACATATATGTATATGTGTATACATATGTGTATATATGTATACATATGTGTATATATGTATACATATGTGTATATATGTATACATATGTGTATATATGTATACATATATATGTGTATATATATATTCCCCTTTTCTCCTTGTTGATTGTTGTGTGGTTACATTTAGAAGAATTTAAGAAGATATGTGATAAGGAAGAAAGACTGTGTGCTATTGATCAAATGTCCAGGTGAGGGACGGTTATAATAGTGACAGATGGATAATCAATATAATTCAGACTCACAGAATGAGTGAGTCTGGGCAAAGACATTGTGCAAAGATATTTGCTACAGCTCCATTTGCTGAAAGGCTGAAATGCAAGTTGATGAGTAGAGTTAGAGAATGTAAAATTATCTTTTGATTTAAAGGAAGAATGGACTTCATTGTCTCATTGAGAACACACTCAGTATGGTTCAATTTACAAATTTAGATTGTGGTTTGATCATTTCATTTTAACAGCACAATAGTACTTGGAGAGTCCGTGCTAACCACTTACTCCATGCCTGCAAGTAGATAAAAATGTGTAATAAATCCAGTTGCTCTGAGATGGAAAAGAATGTGCAAATCATTGGTATTTTTAGAATATCATTATACTTCCAACTCCTCATGTGCTCTCATCAAGTGAGCACAATTCACAATGTTAAGGCAATTTAAACAAAGTATTTTTTGGTAGAACCACATTTGAGATGGAATCCATAAAAATATGTTCTAAATGAGAGTTACCAGCTCTGAAATTATAGAATTAGGGTTTACATAGTAAAAACCCCCCTGAAACCTCTAACATTGATTTGAATCCCTTCGGCATTGTCTTATAATGCATATTGGTCATTTGCAATGGATGATGATTCTTTTTCTATCTAACAATTGTCATTTCTAAAGAGTGGGAAAGACAGCCTGGCATTTGACTCTGCAAATAAACAATTTAGAAAACTTAAGGGGGAAACTGACTTAGAAATGAAATATTCATATATGTTTTTATTGCTCATTACTTTAAACCATTCCTTGGATGCAAATATTAACTTGCTGATTCGTGATTCTAGTTGCCTTTTCTATCAACGAGCAAGCAAAAAGGTAATTGGTGATGAAGTTTAGCAGCAAAGAAAAATCTATTCTTCACCCTCCCATATTTGCTGACTCCCTTAAGAGGATAGAAATTGAGGAATCAGATAACCTTTGGGAAAAAGCAATTGTTGAAATGTGTATTGGTGGACTTATTTGCATATATATATTATTTTGGAATGGGACTAGCAGGAAATTATACACTGCTAAAAGTGGCCTACAGAGAGCATCTAGGAAAAGTTCACTGTAATAGTCAATGCAAGGAAAGTAAACTCTGTTGAACGATAGGAGTGGATCACAGGTGGGTAAAAGTACCCAGATAGAAAAACACAGTCAGTGGAAAATTGAGACTCTCAGTAGCAACATTGGAAAGTGCAGTCAAAAACTTTTGGTTGTGAAGAAACTAAACTAAGACAGAAGCTGACATTCCCTGCTGTGGTCACTGGGGCTGCCGGTCAACCAGAAGGCTAGGAAGTCAGTGGAGGGATGGCAGGTCATGATTCTGACCTCTCAGCAATCCATCCCTCAAGAAGACCTGGATAATGAACCCTGCTCAAATGTATACAGTTTATTAGTTTATAAATCTGAAACATTTTTTGCTGAATGGATTTCTGTTTTGGTTTTTTCAAATGCACAATTGTGGGGTGTTTTTTTGTTATTGACAATAGAAAACTCTGTCAAGTTAAATATGGCATAATGTTGTACAGGAGATGTATAGAATTTATTTATCTTGTATAACTAAAACTTTATGCTTATTGAATAGCAATTCTCCATTTCTTCTCCGCCCAATTATCAGGAACCACCACTCAACTTTCTGTTTCTGTGAGTCTGACTACTTTAGAGAGCTCATATAAGTGCGTCATGCAGACTTTGTCCTTCTGTGACTCATTTCATTCAGCATAATGTCCTCCAGTTTCATCCATGTTGTCACAGATGGCAGAATTTTCTTCATTTCTAAGGTTGTGTAATATTTCATTGTATGCACACCTGTAGTCCCAGCTACTTGGGAGACTGAGGCAGGAGAATTGCTTGAACTCAGGAGGTGGAGGTTGCAGTGAGCAGAGATCGTGCCACTGCAGTCCTGCCTGGGTGACAAAGCGACAAAATATACCACATTTTTGTTATTCATCTGTTGATGGACGTTCAAGTTGTTTCCATATCTTGGCTATTGTGAATAATGCAATAAATATGGGAGTGCAGATATCTCTTTGGGATCTTGACTTCAATTCTTTTGGATATGTACCCAGAGGTGGGATTGCTGGAGCACATTTTCAAATTTTTGAGGAACCTCCATACTGTTTTCCATAATGGCTACATCATTTTACATTCTCCTTTACATGCACAAGAGTTCCAATTTCTCCATATTTTGATAACACTTGTTATTGTTTATTTTTGTTTTGTTTTGTTTTGTTTTAGATGGAGTCTTGCTTTGTCGCCCAGGCGGGACTGCAGTGGCATGATCTCGGCTCACTGCAACCTCCACCTCCTGAGTTCAAGCGATTCTCCTGCCTCAGCCTCCCAAGTAGCTGGGACTACAGGTGTGTGCCACCATGTCCAGCTCGTTTTTGTATTTTTAGTAGAGATGGGGTTTCACCATGTTGGCTAGGCTGGTCTCAAACTCCTGGCCTCTAGTGATCTGCCCTCCTCAGCCTCCCAAAGTGCTGGGATTACAGGTGTGAGACACTGTACCTGGCCTATTGTTAGTTTTTTGATAATAGCCATCCTAACAGGTGTGAGGTGATATCTCATCGTGGTTTCGATTTGCATTTCCTGATGACTAGTGATGTTGAGCTCCTTTTCATATACCCGTTATCCATTTGTATGTCTTTTTTAGAGAAATGTCTATTTAGGTCCTTTGCCCATTTTAAAATCAGGTTATTATTTTTCATTTTTGCTACTGAGTTGTAGAAGTTTCTTATATGTTTTAGATATTAACTTATCAGATATGTGGTTTGCAGATTTTTTTTCCCATTCCATAGGTTGCCTTTTCACTCCACTGATTGTTTCCTGTGCTGTGAGGAGGATTTTTTAGTTTGGTAGAGTCTGGCCTATTTCTGTTTTTGTTGCTTATTCTATTGGTGTCATATCCAAGAAATTATTGCCTAGATCACTGTCATGAAGCTTTCCCCCCATGCATTCTTCTAGGAGTTTTAAAGTTTTAGGTCTTACGTTTAAATTTCTCCTATGTTTTGAGTTGATTTTTGTGTATGCTGTAAGATGAAGGTCCAATTTAATTCTTTTGCATGTGGATATTCAGTTTTCCCAACACCATTTGTTGAAGAGATCTGTCAAGTTTTTCAAAGCAGAAATAATAGAGTAATTATAACACCAAGACTCTCTGGCTAATGATTTTGCTGGTTATGTTATGCTGTTGCCATCAGAGAAGCATGCGAGGAAGCCCCAGTTACAAGTGCACACACACATTGGTTCATACACAAGCACACAACACACATGCACACTCTGGAGGCAACCTGTAATATATGCCTATAGCTGCTGGAACAGTCTTAGGTTGCTAGTTCCAAAGCCATAGACCTTCTTTCTCCTTACAGAAGATCAGGTTTTCTTCCTCTTGTTTGTTTTTGCAGATTCTGTCATTCCTTAAATCTGGGGATTCTTCTTCCCCCAGCTTTACTATACAACAGGACAAAGAAGCTCATAATGCCTTTTTCCTTGCTATGCCAAACTGCCCTAGACACACACAGAAACTTTTTTGTTTGTTTGTTTCAGGTTTGTATGCTTGTAACTATAAGAATTTTTAAAAATTGATGAAACATCAGAGAAATTTTCCAGTTTCTCTTAAGGTCATCAGTTCTTGGGTTTCACTTCTCACCCTATTACCTCTGAAAACCAGTAGATAACTTATTGCCATAAATTGTGAAGAAATTCCACTAATTTCATTTGATAGAACTAGCTAGAACATTATAGATCTCTTGGTCTACATGAATGTAGATGCAAAGATCTCTCTTCTGCCACTTCCTTTCTCTTAGGCCAGAAATAGAGGGTCTCTAAATATATACAATTTTTATTTATTAATTTTTCCTCAATAAAGAAAATGATAAAGAAAGGCAGGGTCTACAAAGCAAAGACGGAACCATACCTTTTTTAAGGTAGCTATTGTAAGCCCCCACATTTTTGTCTGAAAACAGCATTTTGGAAATATTTGGCAGGAAGAGGATTGGGTGGAGCTGGTGGCTGCATGTAATATCCTGCGGTGGATAGTCGGCATAAACCAAATCGAAATGCATCTAGAGAACTGCAGCTTTTCATGGACTCCTTTGGAATGGAGTATGGATACTCTGGCATTGGAAAACCAGGAAGATCTCATTTCAGTAGAGCAGGTAAAAGGCAAATGATAAATGAAAACTTGCTATACATTGGGGTTCAAACCAGGAGCTATGTATATCAGTCAGTTGGTCTTAATAGAAGGATGGAATTTGAAAAACATTCCCAATGGATTTAAAGATGAGTGCAATCTATGCAGCCTGTTTGTGGCAGAAGCCACAAATGGGTAAGTCCTTTTTTACATATGACCAGGAAACAAGAACAAAACAAAACCAAACAAATATAGATGCTGTGGGAAAACGTGCAGAATTAGAAAACAATATCATTCTGAAACCTCAGAGGGAGAGTGAACCTCTAATATGAATCAAATCAAAAAATATAAAAGAGTTCTAGAAAACTGTTTAGAATCCCAAAAAATGATGTAAGGCAATAGGCCAGAGAATAAAGTAATAAGAGGAAAATAGGGTAAGATAAACAACAACAACAACAACAACAACAACAAAAACAAAGGATAACATGAGGAAACAAGATGGGTGATACCAGAAGGAATACAAGGAAACTAAAAATGCAATAGCAGTATTAAAATTGACATCAGAGGTAGTTAAGATTGTTTTGAGGGGAAAAATGGAAAAAAAGACAAAACTGAAAAATTTCTTTAGTTTATGGAAAGTACTTCTAAGAAAATGGATTGACATTTTATGCACTTAAGGAGAAAAAAAATTATCTATAAGGTATTAAAAATTCAGTGGAATTTCCCTCTCTACTTGCTCCTCAGTTCTCCCTTTCCTTCTTTAAGTAACGTGGCCCTTCATTTATTTTAGGAGCTCTTCTGCCTGGTGTTATCAATCAAATGAAACTGTCACCTAGTGCAAGATTGACCATGGGATTCAGGCGCATCAATTAGGAAGCCCTTTCTCTGAACAGAGTTGAGCACGTGACTCAAGCCAGACCAATGACATTGAGTCAATATTTCTTCTTCTTCTTTTTGGGTTATATTAAGTGAATTGGGTTTTGTTGCTTGTAACCGAAATAAACTCACATCATCTCAGCCTCTCCTCTGAAAACGTGAATATCCAAATATAATGGAGAGGAATTTACAGATTTTCAAGAAAAGTGTTATAGGAAGGGCATTCTTAGATATGCAGAGACCCAGAAAATATGGCCCCCACAAATCCTTCCTGAACAAATGCTTGATGTCTTAGTTCAGTTTATGTGCATTGATTGAAACTGCAGAACTTGATCTGGTTGACCTGTTGCTTTCCGTCTACTTGGAGAAGGTTTGGATTATCTGCTGTGTCCACAGCCCCCTCTGAGATGGTCAGAGGTGGTTATACTTGTTATAATGGGAGCCCATGACACCAGTCAATGTCTTTAGAACCAAGGAAGGGGGATTAACACAAGAGAAACATTCTGTGCTTGATTTACATCTCTGCCCATAACCAGCTCTCAGCTGGGTGTTAACAGGCTTACTGATGAGATATCATTGAGAAATTTAGGTCTGATATACTCAGAAAGAGTAGACAGAAACAGAGAAAGCAGAAGCCACGGAGTCATAGAAGAGAGGAAGCCACCAGGCCACTTGATGGAAAGGCACAGAAACCTATCTTGAAATGCTTGAAGCTGAAAAGGGAAGTTATTCTTTCACAACTGAGAAGTTCAGGAGGATTCTGGTTTTAGGCACAATGCATCCAGGGGTACCAATAATGCCATCTTTGTCACCCTCTGTTCTGCCTTGTGTGTTGGCGTCGTTCCCAGGTACGTTTCCCTCAGCCTTCATTCTCTAAATTCTAAGTCAGCAAGAAACAGATTGCTTCTCTTTACTAAGAGTTTCAGCAGAAGTCCCTGCAGAATGCTGCGCTGCCTCAGACGCACCCATCCTTGGACCGACTGTGATTTCTTGGGAAGTTGCACTCTGCATAAACAGATTTGGATGGAGTATCCCAGCTGAAGCTCATCCTTCCCCATGGCCTGGGGACAGGGGAGATCATAAGGGAGCTGTTCCTACAAGATGAGGAATGGTTATCCAACAGGCAAACACTAATGAACTTCTGGACCCCTTCCATAAGCCTAAGACATTAGGAAAAGATCACAGTGTAACTAATTTATTCATACATATGGGTAATGATACACTATTCCTGGGCAGTGCTCACATGACAAAGAAAGTAAAGAAAGATGGCAGCATCTCCTCATTAATCAGCACAGACAAAACAAGGAGGACTCATGTTTGTCAAAGCCCCGATGCATGTCTCTTTGCCAAGGAGACCCTATCACCTTCATCCCTTCCAGGTGCACAGAGAAAGCCAGGCCTCCCCTAACAAGCCATGTGGCCAGAAATCCAGGTCTGCTCCTCAACTGGGCATTTTCAGCTATCACCTGGGCAGCCATTTCCCTTCTTCAGCTATCTTATTTTGTTTTTTGAGTAACAAATTTATTTTGGAAATTGGGAAAATACCAAAAAGTACAAAAATCATGATAATAAACACTCACACTGTTAGTGCTTGAATATAGTTGATTTTTGCTATGAATATTTTATGTGTGATAATCACATGGCATATTCAAAATTGCACATATTTCTAAAAATTAGCACCTATAATTTTATAAATAACATATGTTTACTGTTACTTTTTTTAAATTCCTCACCAAAAAAGCTTTAAAAAATGGCCAAAATCAGGCTGGGTGCAGTGGCTCACGCCTATAATCCCAGCACTTTGGAAGGCTGAGACGGGCAGATCACTTGAGGCCAGGAGTTCAACACCAGCCTGGCCAACATGTCAAAACCCCATCTCTACTAAAAATTAAAAAAAAAATTAGCTGGGTGTGGTGGTGCATGCCTGTAATCCTAGCAACTCGGGAAGCTGATGTGGGAGGATTGCTTGAACCCGGGAGGCGGAGGTTGCAGTGAGCCGAGATTGTGCCACTGCACTCCAGCCTGGGTGACAGTGCGAGACTCCGCCTCAAAAAAAAAAAAAAAAAAAAGGCCAAAATCAGTACATGCAGAATAATCTCAAATATGTAGAAATAGTCCATAGGAATTCACCGGCCCTGCATGGAAGGTGATGTAATAAAGACTTGAATATTGATCACATCCATTATGGGTATTCCAGAGTACTTCCCTATTCAAAGAAAAGAACACTGAATAAAACCTGTCACTAAATATAATTTTCAAGATACAGCTGAGATACTGTCAGGGTGACCACAGTTGGCTGGGCTTATTGCAATGATACATGGGGAAGTCAAAAAGACAAAAGCCAAGATGCAGTTAAAAAACAGTCACAAACCCCAGTTATTCTGCTTGTAGATAGAAAGCAGTGGTCCTCAACCTGGAACAATTTTTGCCCCCCAGAAGACATTTGACAATGTCCAGAGACATTTTTTGCTGTCTGGGGAAGGTGTGCCACTGGCCTCTAGTAGGTGAAAGCCCAAGGATGCTGCTCGACACTGTACAGTGCATAGGACAGCCCTGTACAGCAAAGAATGATCCTGCTCCAAACGTCCGTAGTGCTGAGGTGGAGAAATCCTGGTATTGACTACCATGAAATGCCATCTTCCCAGTCAACCAGCTTAAATCAACAGGCGCTCAAAGGTGTGCAATTCTTTCACTTGTAAAACTTACGTTAATGATTCAGACACACTCTCTCTTTATCTGCTTCTAATATTCCTATCAACACCTTTCCACCCTTCATCTCTCTTCTTCCATAAGCCTAAGACCCTATGTCTAATCCCACCTTCCAAAGAGCTGGGATTATAGGTGTGAGCCACTGCGCCCGGCCTGATTTTGGCCATTTTAAAAATCTTTTTTGGTGAGGAATTTAAAAAAAGTAACAGTAAACATATGTTATTTATAAAATTATAGGTGCTAATTTTTAGAAATATGTGCAATTTTGAATATGCCATGTGATTATCACACATAAAATATTCATAGCAAAAATCAACTATATTCAAGCACTAACAGTGTGAGTGTTTATTATCATGATTTTTGTACTTTTTGGTATTTTCCCAATTTCCAAAATAAATTTGTTACTCAAAAAACAAAATAAGATAGCTGAAGACGGGAAATGGCTGCTCAGGTGATAGCTGAAAATGCCCAGTTGAGGAGCAGACGTGGATTTCTGGCCACATGGCTTGTTAGGGGAGGCCTGGCTTTCTCTGTGCACCTGGAAGGGATGAAGGTGATAGGGTCTCCTTGGCAAAGAGACATGCATCGGGGCTTTGACAAACATGAGTCCTCCTTGTTTTGTCTGTGCTGATTAATGAGGAGATGCTGCCATCTTTCTTTACTTTCTTTGTCATGTGAGCACTGCCCAGGAATAATGTATCATTACCCATATATATGAATAAATTAGTTACACTGTGATCTTTTCCTAAACTATTCTAAGTTCAGTTATCATCATAGAAAGCCAACACTCTGGGATATTTTGCAATATTTCTAAATGTAAAAAGAATCTTAATTAATTAACAACTGTTTGAGTATTTACACACTTTCTTTGTCCCATACCACATGTGTTTTTAATCCAACTAGTATGACGAAGCCTTGCCCTCAAGTCAAGGAACTTAATCTAATTGGGATGACAGACCAATGTAAATTACATAGCATAGCGTCAGTCGTACAAATGAACATGTCGTTGAACCTTACAGCTTATTCTAAACTCTAGACATTATGCAAATCCAGAGAAAGAAATGTGATAATGCTAAAAGTGAAATTCAAATATAATATAAATTGAATTAAAGAAGAGAAAGCGAATCATTGGAATGTGGACACTTCAGTCATCTGGGAAACTCTAGATACACATCCAGAGAAACCTAGTGAAAGTCCACACCTGTGTGTTTGCTTTTATTTTGTAATACTTTGCAGACAAAGTTTGTTGCTTGGGCATCAGCTGTTCCTGTCCTGGGGCTCAGGCAGGAGAGGGAATTTTTGTGCAGGTTTGAATGGATGGGCTAGTCAGCCTCCCACCAGGGCTCCTGACACTTTTCACAGTACGAATATGATCGGATTTAATGAATCAGAAACTAAAAGAAAAATCAGTTTTGTGGCTAATGAGCATTTCAAATGATATGCACTTTTCATGGACTTGATGATCTTTGCATAATTACTGACAGCTCAAATCCTAAGGATTCAAGGAAAATGAAATTCTGTCTTCAAGTTGATTAAAAAATACATAATGTAGCTCCTAAGTCACACATTGCAAAGCCTTCTATTGTGAATGCAACGATGCTTGTAATTGACCAATAATTGTCTAGTCATGGCAACTAGATCTATGTCTATAAGGCTGGCAAGAAACTACTAAAATGGGTTTATGTACTAAAAGTATAATTTGATTGATTTTTTAGTCTCCCCTTCAGTATAGCTTCTTTCTATTCCTGAGTATAGACATTCCTCAAGGAACTGCCTTTTCTGTTGTAGCTTCCTTTTCCTCAGTTTACCCTTTAATGGGTGTGGTCAAACCCAAGGTTTCAAATATCTTAGTTGATTCCCCAATTTTTGCCTATAACTAATTAGCTCAACATCTATGTATTGAGTATCTGTAATGAGCCAAGATATTTTCTAGGTATAGAGGAAACAGCAGTGAGCAGGACAAAGTCCTTGCCATTGTGAAGCTTACATTCTAGCAGGGCTATTTGGAGAATATGAGAAACTGTATAAATTAGTATTCCCTCCTTCTCTGCATCTCTACCTGCCATAAATGTGCTTTAGGATAATGAGGCACAAGAGGAAAAGAGAAAAACTATTTAAGTCCAGGGAGTGAACTTTCTGCTTTCTATGTGGGTATTTCTACACTCTTCCAGAACATCTCCATCTGGATATCCATAAGACACGTCAAATTCAACCTGTCCAAAAGCAGACTTTCCAATGTTGAGAAAAAGCCACAAAAGAGTCTATACTGTACGGTTTCATTTATATGAAGTTCAAATTGGGCAAAGCTCATCTGTGGTGATAGAAATCAAATTAGAATTACTTTTGGGGGATGCAGTTAATCAGAGGGTGCTTCTGAAGTGCAAGTAGCATTTGTTTTTTGACTGGGTGTTATTTAAATGGCACTGTTCACTCTGTGAAAATTCAATTAACTGTAAACTGAAAATTTTTTCATTGTAGTTTAATGTACAGAAAATGCACATACTTCATGTGTAAAGTTTGACGAATTTTCACAAATAGAACACAGTCACGTAAACAGCAACTGAATGAAGAAATAGAACCTTCCTAACACCTTAGAAGCACCTCTTCTACACCTTTCTGGTCACTAACTTCCATCCTGCCTTCAAAAAGCATAAATTAATTGTGTTCCTTTTTGTACTTTATATATGATAGAGTATGTTCTCTATTGTATCTGACTTATTTCACACAGCATTACTTTTGAAATTCATGCATGCTTGTGCATGTGATATATTGCTCACTCTTACTGATGAATAGCATTCCATGGTATAAATATAATACAATATATTCATCCATTCAAGGTTTGATGGACATTTGGATTGTTTCTACTTTTTTGTCATAATAAATACATCTGCTGTGAACATACTGTACATGTCTTTTGGGGAACATATGTCAGCATATCTGTTGAGTATATTCCTAGGAATGGGATTGTTGGGTTATGAGATATGCACGTGTTCAGTTTAATTAGATACCGCCTAACAGTTTTCCAAAATGCTGCACCAATTTATACTCCAGGAATGTATAAGTATTGTTGCATAACTTTGCCAACAGTTGGTATTGTCTATCTTGAAATTTAGACATTCTGCACAGTTTGAATTTGTACACTTTCCCTTGTATATGTTACATTTCAATAAAGAATTTGTTTAAAAAAATAAACTCCTAGATCTTCACCTTTTTTGTAAAACTTTATCCTTCTTTTGCTCTCTTTTTCTCTAGTAATGGCTCAACACCATTCTTGGCTTCTAGGCTCAGCTTCCTTGAAGTGTCTTACTCATCTCACATTATCTCTTTTTATCTAAATCAAGTGAAATCTTATTGATTCTATTTCCAATGCATCTCTCACAGACCACAGGCGCATAAGTTGACCTTTCCTGGGGATTCAAGGAATGCTTCAAAGAGAAGAGACCCTTTGAAGTTATGCTTCAAAGGACATGTAGGGTTATGAGGTAGGCAAGGGTCTCATAAAGGCATATTTGGAAAAGAGAACAGCATGTGTAAGTGTGCAGAGGAAAACAATGATATGGTGTGCTCGAGGATACCATCTGTTTTTCAGTGTGACTGAGGTCTGGGGAAAGATGGGAGATGGGATTGGAAAGATAGAAGGGCAGCAGATTGTGCAGGAGGTTCTATGTAATGACAATCAGTTTGGACTTTTGTGATTATGAAATGCGGATAACTAGTAATGCTTTAAATAGTAGGAGGACTTGATTGTGCTTGCATTTTAGAAAGATCAACATCACAAGAAAATGAAAAATAGATTAGAATGGCAAAACTGTTCTCAAGGACACCAATTAAGAAACAATTACAATATTCTAGATGATACATTTTGAAAATCTTAGCAAAAACTGTAGCAGTGGATATCACAAGGAGAAGGAGGACATGTGGTGTTAAGATGATGGAACTGAAAAATGTTAGTGACTGGAAAGGTGATGAAGAGGGAAGATGGTACGATGATTCTAAAATTTGGGGGAGTGGTATTAAGAGGGTGGTGGTGCCATGAACACGGATTGCATCTGGAGGGTGATGAAAGTAAGGGAGGAAGAAAAGATAATGCCTTGAGTTTTGGCTATTGTGGGGTTGAGATAGGAATAAAACATTCAAGTGGAGAAGTCCAGTAAGCAGTTTAAAATACGAGCTTAGGAGGAGAAATGGAGTAGGGGCACGTCACTGGAAATTGTAGACATTCCACGGGTGTTGGAAATGACAGATAAAATGAGATCCCTTAGAAAGGATGAGAGCAAGAAATGAGAGTGGAAGGTCGAACCCTGGGAAGCACCAACATTGAAATGGCAGGCAGTGGAATGGGAGCTCATGAGAGAGACAAAAGCAAAATGGCATGTTGCCTTGACAATCACGGCAGTAAAAGTTCCCAAAAGATGGGAATGGCTAGCAATGGCAAGTATTGTGGAAAGGTCAAGGAAGATAAGGGCCAAAAAGCAAAGTAGTGGTTTTGACAAAAGCAATTTTAATGATGTGGCTGGGGTGAAAGCCAGATGGCAAAGATCAGAAGAAGTGGGAGGTGAGAAAATGATGACTGAGCAATGCCTATTCTTTCAGGAAGCTTCTCTCTGAAGAGGGGTGACATGGGGATATAAATAAAGGGTCAAGGACACTTTTTCATCCCCTAAAACATGTAACATAGTGTCATACAAATAGCAAGTATTCAATACGAGAGTATCAGAGTAAAACATATTATCTCTATTCCTTTTGCTTGTTTATTGTAATGATTTTTATTGGTTAATAGGTATGAGATCACCATTTAAATATATTCTCATGTCAATAGTTCATAAATTAGAGTTGTGAACTTATATAATCTAAATTCATACACTTATAAACCTCTGGCTGGCTTTTTCAAGAAATATTATTTAGTGCTTACATGTAAATATTTTGTGGGGCATCCATATTTCATTACATAAAGAAGCACATTTCATAGTGACTATTAACATTATAACTGAGGAATGATTTGAATTGAGGAAGATTTTGAAAAGGCAAATGTAGAGAAAGGAACATTGATTTAAAATTTTCACTAGAACCATTTCAACATTTTAGAGGAGGTAGAATCCATATCAAGGTGGAAGCTTCTCTTTCATTTAGGAAAACACCTAAGAAAATTACTCTTGTTAATGAAAAGTAAAGCTCCTTGCCTGGATTGAAAGAAGGAGGTTAAAACAATGGGAGATAAAAAATTCTTGGTGTACTAGAGCTACACGAATTTTCCATGGTTCCTTTTTGGCCCAGGGTGCTTCAGAAGTTCAAAGGCTCAAAAAAGAAGGGCTATAGAAAATGTAATTTCATGATGGTGGAGTTTGTTTTGTGTGGTTACTGCTGAACCTCTAGCATCTAGAACCATGTCTGGCAAACAAGCTTCCAATAAATATTTTTTTGATGAATGAAAGATTCTTTATAGAGTAAGGGCAGGCCCCGGAAATATGTAAAGATTCTAATAAGGAATTTTCCGGATGAGAATGGCTGATGGGCTTTCAGTATGGTGGTACCTGATATTCAGTTTGAAGTATTATAGTTTTTTTATTCTCTGCTACCTTTCCCTTTTTAAAAATCCCTGAGTCTTTAGCAAGGTCTGTTAGATGCGATAGGGTTGCATTAGTGGTGCCATAGGAATAAGGACAGGGCCCATGTGCCTGCAGGAGGTAGAATTGAGCCAAGCAGGTAACAGATAGATAACAGGTAGCAGAAGTACCCCACCTACTGTGAAAACAAGCAAGGAGCAGGGACTCAGGGCAAGAGGTGATGGACAATGGTCCAGAGATTCTCAGCCCCAACTCCAGAATCTGAAGAGATATTTCGTAGGAACCTGAGGTCCCCACAGAAATGAGGTGCACATTTACTTATCTAGATATCAGGGAAAACAGTGACACATGATATACGTAGGTTTATTCAACTGGAATTTTAAACACATCCACCCACATATGCATGTCACCATACACTCACTCCTGTCCACACTCAGCCACAGACACATCCCATATTTCGAAATGTAGGGGAGCAGGGAGTGATCTAAATCGTGGGGCCACTGGATTCGTGATCCATTGCAGGTAATATATTTACATTGTAATAGATGCTTTCTTAAAACTGTATTTGCCAGGCATGGTGGCTCATGCCTGTAATCCCAGCACTTTGTGAGGCCGAGGCGGGTGGATCACCTGAGGTCAAGAGATCAAGACCAGCCTGGCCAACATGGCAAAACCTGTCTCTACTAAAAATACAAAAATTAGCTGGGTATGGTGGTGAGCACCTTAATCCCAGCTACTTGGGAGGCTGAGGAAGGAGAATCGCTTGAACCTGGGAGGCAGAGGTTGCAGTGAGCTGAGATCACACCACTACACTCTGGCCTGGGCGACAAGAGCGAAACTCCATCTCAAGAAAAAAAGACTATATGTACTTCTAATGCCACCCCCAAAATTTCAAACACTTGGTGGGATGTGAGTGGTGCTGGGGAGGTAGTACGTGGAGAAAGAAATCTCAAAGTATTTCTTAAACTCTATATGGATACAAAAGACAACCTGCCATGTTGGGAAATGTGTATGCTTGGCTTGGATAGGCCTCTAATGAACTGAAAGAGCAAATCAATGGAATCTCTGCACTTTGATGTCTAGCAAGATGGAGAATGTACCTTCTTTTCAGATATGGTCTGACTCCTTAGCATTGTGTGAAACCAGATGATTGGGCAGAGGGTGTTGGTGGTGTTCGTTCTTCCTTGCACCAGTCTCCTGCAGGGGCCCTCGAGAAACTCCCTAGAACTACTGGGGCTTTCAGAGCATGAAGTGAAGCTCTCTGAACTAGTGGATCTCCAAGGTATCATCAAGCATTAGCAGTCCAGGACTGATTGTTACTCCATCCGTGGGTGCTTGATCTACCTGCATAGCACCTACCTAGGTTAGATTAGAGTCCCCTGGGATAGGAACTAGTGAGTTTTATTTTTATGCTGGATAGGTGAAAGTTGATTATGTCCAGTGATATGGTTTGGCTCTGTGTCCCCACCCAAGTCTCATCTCGAATTGTAATTCCCACATGTCAAGGGAGGGACCTGGTGGGAAGTGATTAGATCATGGAAGTTGTTTCCCCCATGCTGTTCTCGTGGCAGTGAGTGAGTTCCCATGAAGTCTGATGGTTTAAAAGTGGCAGTTTCCCCTTAGCTCTCTCTGTCTCCTGCTGCCATGTAAGAAGGTACCTGCTTCCCCTTTGCCTTCTGCCATGATTGTAAGGTTCCCGAGGCCTCCCTCCCCAGCCATGCAGAACTGTGAGTCAATTAAAACTCTTTCCTTTAGGGTGTCTCTCTTTGTGGCCCAGGTTGGAGTACAGTGGTGCTGTCTCAGCTCACTGCAACCTCCTCCTCCCAGGTTCAAGCGATTCTCCTGCCTCAGCCTCCCGAGTAGCTGGGATTACAGGTGCCTGCCACCATGCCTGGCTAATTTTTGTATTTTTTGTAGAGGCAGGGTTTTGCCATGTTGGCCAGGCTGGTCTCAAACTTCTGACCTCAGGTGATCCGCCTCCCTTGGTCTCCCAAAGTGCTGGGATTACAGGCATGAGCCACCATGTCTGGCCTCAGGTAGTTCTTTACAGCAGTATGAAAACAGACTAATATATCCATCCACCTCAAACACTGGGGGACAATCATTACCAAAAATGTGAAGCATGGTGTGGGTCTTATTGTCCTGTGTGTAATTCATCAAAAGAAGGATTGCATAAATTCCACCTATTATCTGAGGCCCCGATGGGGTGGAAAGTCAACAATTACCTTCCTTTTGTTCTTCCTAAGAGCCTTATTTTCTGTGCTAGGGAGTGAGTTATAAACAATGATGCAGAATGAATGACTTTCGCTAATATAAGGGATGTTTTTGAAGCATATCTGAAGAAGATAGGATACAGGAGTGTTTGGCATTTTAATCAGATGATATGTCAGATTTTGTTCCTTAAGCAATCAGTCAAGCGGAAGAAGAAAGAAAGCAAAACAAAAGCCAGTTTTTGGTAGATCGAAGAAAAATAAAATGATACTAAATATCTAGAAATACACAAACAATAGCAAAACATAGCTAGACAATTCTTTAGCCTCAAGCTGTGCATTGCAAGTCTGTAGTGAAGGGCATAAAATTATGCTTAAGGCAGAAAAAAAAATATGCTTTCATGTAATTGGATTCAGGAGACAATAGGACTTCCCTAAAAGACAAAGAATGAGGATGACCTGGGACAAAAGTGGAAAACATCAACAGGGCACATCCATTCAGTGACACTGCAGGTTTGTTCCTCTAAGCACAGTTTTAGCTGTACCCCACAATATCCAATGTTTTATTTTCATTATTCACCTCAGAATATTGTCTAACTTCAGCTGTTATTTCCTCTTTGGGCTTTTGTTGTTTTAGAAGTATGTTGCCTAATTTGAAAATAATTGGAGGTATGATATTAATCTTATTTTGTAATTGATTTCTATTTTAATTCCTTTCTGTTCTGAGAACATAATCTGTAGGACTCTCATAGCTTGCGACTTGCTTTCTGGTCAAGCATACGATCTATCCTCGTGAATTTCCCAAATGCTTGGAAAAAATGTATATTGTATAGTTGTATTTTGTATATATGTCTTCTACAAATGTTAATTCGAGCAACCTGGATTAATTTTTTTGTCTTAACTGAGAAGAATGTAGAATGTTCAGGCAGTCTTCAAAGATACAGTCAAATGATGAATGAGGATAACTGGATAATTTTTCAGACAAACAAAAACACCTGCTTTTTCAACAATGCCAAACTAAACCCATATTTTTGTTATGGAGATAAGAAATAAGGATATTTGATTTAGATTATGTAAATTGACTACCAATTAAACTTCCAATTTACTTTTTCTGTTAAGTTATGGTGAGATAATTATTCTGTACTTTATAGTTCAAAATATCTATTCTAAGGACATCAAATACTGGTACATAAGTATCTGTATTATGCCAAACTGAAAAAAACAGGAAACTATTTGCATAAAAATATATTTTACACTTATAACAGAGAAATATCTTATAATTCTATTACCAAGATGCTCCTGGACCATATAAAATATGACACAATTTTCAAAACTCTTACATGACAAATATTTCTTGTTCTCTGTTGTATAAAGTAGTTAGCATAACTACATTAACTAGACATATATTGTTAATGCTGGTCTAATACTGTTGAAATATATATTATAACAACATATATTTGTTATATGTTGTCCCTAATTTTGCCTCCATCTCCTCAACTTAACAAAGTGTTTTTCCAGCCGTCAGAGAAATGCAAATCAAAACCACAATGAGATACCATCTCACACCAGTTAGAATGGAGATCATTAAAAAGTCAGGAAACAACAGGTGCTGGAGAGGATGTGGAGAAATAGGAACACTTTTACACTGTTGGTGGGACTGTAAACTAGCTCAACCATTGTGGAAGACAGTGTGGCGATTCCTCAAGGATCTAGAACTAGAAATACCATTTGACCCAGCCATCCCATTACTGGGTATATACCCAAAGGATTATAAATCATGCTGCTATAAAGACACATGCACACATATGTTTATTGTGGCACTATTCACAATAGCAAAGACTTGGAACCAACCCAAATGTCCATCAATGATAGACTGGATTAAGAAAATGTGGCACATATACACCATGGAATGCTATGCAGCCATAAAAAAGGATGAGTTCATGTCCTTTGTAGGGACATGGATGAAGCTGGAAACCATCATTCTGAGCAAACTATCGCAAGGACAGAAAACCAAACACCGCATGTTCTCACTCATAGGTGGGAATTGAACAATGAGAACACTTGGACACAGGATGGGGAACATCACACACCAGGGCCTGTCATGGGGTAGGGGGAGAGGGGAGGGATAGCATTAGGAGATACATCTAATGTAAATGATGAGTTAACGGATGCAGCACACCAACATGGCACATGTATACATATGTAACTAACCTGCCCGTTGTGCACATGTACCCTAGAACTTAAAGTATAATAATTTAAAAAACCCAAAAAAACCCACAAAGTGTTTTTGTTGAATTTTATGCTTCATATTTTTTTAAAAATGCACCTTCCCAGCACCATTTGCTGAATAGGAGGGTCCTTTCCCCATTGCTTGTTTTTGGCAGGTTTGTCGAAGATCAGATGGTTATTGATGTGTGGTGTTATTTCTGAGGTCTCTGTTCTGCTCCATTGGTCTATATGTCTGTTTTGGTACCAGTACCATGTTGTTTTGGTTACTTTAGCCTTGTAGTATAGTTTGAAATCAGGTAGTGTGATGCCTCCAGCTTTGTTCTTTATGCTTAGGATTTTCTTGGTTATATGGGGTCTTCTTTGATTCCATATTAAATTTAAAATAGTTTTTTCTAATTCTATGAAGAATGTCAATGGTAGTTTCACATAGCAAACACATGGAACCAACTCAAATGCTCATCATTGATAGACTGGATAAAGAAAACATGGTACATATACACCATAGAATACTATGCAGCCATAAAAAGGAATGAGATCATGTCCTTTGCAGGGATATGGATGAAGCAGGAAGCCATCATTCTCAGCAAACTAACACAGGAACAGAAAACCAAACATGGCATGTTCTCACTCATAAGTGGGAGTTAAACAATGAGAACACATGGACACAGAGAGGGGAACAACACACACCAGGGCCTGTTTGGGGGTAGGGGAGTAAGGGGAGGGAACTTAGAGAATGGGTCCATAGGTGCAGCAAACCACCATGGTACACGTATACCTATGTAAGAAACCTGCACATTCTGCACATATATCCCCATTTTTTTAAAGAAAAAATTTTAAAAATTATCTTTTGGAAAGAAGAAACACATGCAGAAATAAGTTCAATTTTTATACTTGAGTAATTGTGGTCAGGAAATTGTTTTTTTTTAATTTTAAATACTTTTACTTAAGAGCCCCCTTCTAAATGTGCAGTTATTTCTAATATCATGAATTGCTACAGTCAATAAACTTTTATGAAATGACAAAAAATGCACCTTCCTTCTTGTTCAATTGCACAGAGTTACCATCCTCTGATATAACCTTAGAAATGTCCAAATTGCTTGGAATTCATAACTCTTTATTATATAGCTGCACTACATATAATTTGGCATCCTCCCCTTTCAAGCACTACTTTCCTGTTGCAGTAGCAAGTAGACTGTTTATCTCAGGGGTGCTTTGCCTAAGCATGAGTCAAACTAAACTAAAATTTGATGTGATGCCAAAGAGGAAGGTTTTCATGAGATCTGTCCATTTTTATGTTTTATGTGCCAATGTGCTGTCCATAGAGTTCATTTTGCAACATGTGAAATGTTGTGGACCATTCTTGTACCTTTGAACTACGTAAGATTGTCCCAAGGTCACAAAAATCCTGCTACATTAAGAGAATAGAATATATGTTTAGTCCCAAAGCATAGGTAGCTCCTATTGGACGGTTGTCTTTGCAAGCACTTGGCCTTACCTTTGGTATTAGAAGGAGAATGTAGCTCAAAGGCAGTGGTATGTATGAGGAGCCCAATCTCTGTGGCCTGTTTAACAGATGCCAGCAGTATTTCTCAATGTCAGAAACTCATTCACACTGGATAGCTTTCTAATTGATTGTGGCACACGAAGCGTGTTTATCAGAGCCCAGCGTGTTTAATGCTTTGGAAATAAAAACCAAGTTGCTACTACTATTTAACCTTTATACATGACTCAGGTTGTTGAAGAGGTCATTCAAGACAAAAAGAGTTTTTGTCGTAAAACCCAGATATTTAATACATTATAAGGCCATGAGTTGTAATGAAGCTTGGTGGTTCCCTGCTAGGGAACTTTTGGGTATTTATAGGGTAATTTTTAAATTGTCTTGATTATTAGAGGATTGCAGTGCATACTACGCAGAGTGAGGTAGTGTCCAACAAATACATTGAACAATGCAGCATGACAATCCAGGTGGCATTTGACATCCAAGTAAGTGAGAAACTGTTCATAATTATCAGAAGCTACAAGTAAATACTTTTATGTAAAGCAAAAATATTTTCCCCACAATTTTAATATACATTGGATTTTCCCAAGATTGTAACTCTTATATAATTTGAGGGTAGACCGTACACTGTTTTGTTCATGAGTTTACCAAGAGTATTTCTTCATTTTGAAAGATCAAGTCCACAATATGCCATTCGTGGTGATTGAGATGCCCGTAAAAAGTAGCTGAAGTCAGCCTGAATTGGTAACTGCTTTATTCATGATGACTCTGTGTATATATACAAGAATCAGATATTTACAACACGTTTTTAATATAGACATGTCAGAGAATTTTACATTGAAGTACCTATTAGTGTCCTTTTAAATTTCACTTTTGTTATACCATGTTTTTAATGTTGTTGAAAGTTATATTTACAAATTTATATTATTTCTCAGTTTCCTGTAAAATGTGAGCAATGCATTTTAGGAAATGGAAAAGTAGCCAACTTTCCAATAGATAACTATGAACTCCACACAACATACTTCAAATGTCAAGACAGTGTTGTATTGGACAAAAGATGGACACACGGACAGATAGAAGAAACTGAGTACACAAATGTCATCATACAAATGTCATCAGTTGGGTTTTAGACAAAGATGCAAAGAAAAAATGGGGAAAGGACTGTCTTTTCAACAAATGATGCTGAAACAATTGAGCACTTATTTACCAAAAAAAGTTACTTCACCTAAACCTCACACCATATACAAAACTTAACTCAAAATGGATCACAGATCTAAATGTAACATGTAAAATTATAATGGAAAATCTTCATGACATGAGATTAGGCAAAGATGTCTTTGATATGACACCAAAAGTATGATCTAAAAAGAAAAAAGTAATAAATTGAACTTCACCAAAATTGAAAACTTCTGCTGTGTGAAGAAATCACAAATACAATAAAAAATGTTTGCAAATCAAACGGTCTAGAAAATATGGAATACAGTAGAGATGAAAGAGGAGGGTATTATTGCTGATGGGAGCTTCCTAAGTCAAACAATTGTGTGTGAGCTCAATGTGTGTGGGATGAAGTCTGAGATCTCCTTGCCTGAATGGGAAGCCTGTATTATAGATTGGAAGTAGGAATGGGAATGATGTTTTTAGATGACACTGATGGGTGTAGGTTTTTCTTGCATGATTGTCAAATAACCACGGAGTAGAGGGGATTGAGTTAGTGTATGACCCAACCTCCTCATTTATTGCTAAGTTTACGGATGGTGACATCTTGGTTGATGGCATTTGGCTGATTAGTGTCTGAGTGTGGTCCAGCCTCAGGCTCCTACTTCTGATACAGCAGCTTCTCCATAGTATCTGTGACTCAGCCCAAAATATGCCCATAGTTATTGTTTTCAAGAGGTCTCAGCCAGGCAATGGCTGTCTGGGGAGTCATTAAAACTGTTGAACTGACATTCTTTCTTCAGCATAATACTACCATATGCTGATCAATAAGGTAGGTGTTGAAAAATGATATAGTTTAGCCAAATTGTGATAGGAACACAACTTTTTCCAGTTACCCACCTGTAGTAGGTAGAATAATGGCCTCTCAAAGATGTCTAGATCCTAATTCCCAGAATCTGTGACTATATTAGTTTACATGGCAAAGGAGAATCAGTATTGTACATGGAACCAAGGTTGCCAATTAGCTAATCTTAAATGGGGGAAATTATTCTGGATTACCTGGGTGGGTCCAATGTAATCACAAGGGTCCTTAAAGGAAACAGTGAGAATCAGAAGAGGGAACCAGTGAGCTGGCAGCATGAGAACGAATCGGCATGATGTTGCTGGCTTTAACGATGGAAATTGAGGCCATAAGCCAAGGAGTGCAGGAGCCTCTAAAAGCTGGAAAAGGCAAGGAACTGATTCTCCTCTGGAGACTTCAGAAGGAACCGGCCCTGCTGACACCTTGGATTTCGCTAAGTGAGATAAATTTGGGATTGCTAACAGCCAGAACAGTAAGATAATCCATCTTTATTGTTTATGACACTCACTTTGTTGTAATTTGTTACAGCAGCAGTGGGAAACTAATAGACTACTGCATTCATCAGAATTGATTAACTTGTGAAGGTTTTAGAGATACTTTTTCTTTGTCTCCCTTTTTCCTTTTTTTCTCTTTATTTGCTTCTTACATAAGCAAGAAATGCATATAGAAAAATTAGAAAATATAAATAAACAAGAATATATTATAAAATGTATCTGAAATTCCCACACCCAGGGATGGCGAGATGTATCATTCTAGTGTTTATTGTTCCATGCTTCTTCCTGTGCTGATATAGAGATAAAAGACATGTCATGCATACATTGCATGTTTTCACCCATGCACATTCATATCCATGCACACGAATGCATGCACATGTGCACATGCCCACACACAAGCATTCACTCTTGCAAGTGTGTAAGCGTTCGTACACACATACCAAAGTTAGGATCCTGGCCCCATAATTGATTTTTAACAACTTTGGGTATTCAGAAAACCCACATGCCCCTCATATTTTGGGGATTTGCCACCTTTAGGAATGTTTAGAAGAATGTGCCCTAGCTGCTGAAAGTACTTTCATAAGCATTTTGATCAATGATAGCGTGGATGTACTATATGTATAGCATCTCATATAACTTGGAGGACAAAGAAGTGTTCATTTACATTATGCCATCTAAGTTCTATTACTTTGTAGTCATACTTGATAAAGAGTTTTTGTTGACTTCTGAGTTCCATTCTCTGTAGTAACCTGTGATTGTGCAGGGAGACAGCACATCAGAAACTCCATCGTGTTAACAAGGAATTATGGAGACCTTCAGGGATTACATAAAGACACTAATTCACTTCAAATATACAGACCAATGTTGTCTGCACATAATTTAGAAAGGAGCTAGCCTCTACTATACAAATCAGGAACCTGTTTTTCTAGGCCGAGAAAAAAGTTTTTTTTTTTTTAAACTAGCAGGCCAGAATGCTGTACCAACGTCTCTCTGGGAGGCCCAGGCAATTATTTGCAACCTTGTCTTTCATTAGCATAGTGCAGAGCATTTAGGACTCATAAAAATACCACTTAGCAGAATGATGCAAGTTCAAGTACTCTGTGAGTTGTGGCTTTTTCGTTATTATTTTTCTGTTTTAAAGATAAAAAGCTACATTAATTTCAATTTTGTTGGATTCAATATGGTCAGTGTAC
Organism: Pan paniscus; assembly: GCF_029289425.2. Classification (NCBI taxonomy): domain Eukaryota; kingdom Metazoa; phylum Chordata; class Mammalia; order Primates; family Hominidae; genus Pan; species Pan paniscus. The sequence goes on along the minus strand of NC_073272.2, from coordinate 10,820,675 downwards.
ATTGAGTGCTCCATATTATACGGATACCTTGGAAACTGTTCTGGACCTTCAGATGTAGTTTAATGGGGAATATGACTTCTCAGATAACTGCAATATAAGGCAAATTTCCCATGACAGATAAAAGCTCTAAATGGGTTGCAAAAAGAAAGAGTGTCTCACATATTTAAAAGCACTGGGTGAATGGCTACATTAAAGAGGAAACATTTAGGGTAGGTCTGAAATTCTGATAGGATTTGTCTGCCTAGGAAGGAACATTAATAATATCAGAGGCATGTGGGGTAAAGTTTGGTTTTCCTGGAGAGCAGTCAAGTAAAAGGAGAGCCATGTGACAAACTTGAAACGTGTTTGAAGTCCTAATCTGGAGGTCTTTGGAGGTTGGCATTTGGAAAATGCTAACCTACCTTTGTTCCGGTTTGGAACATTTGTGCTTTATGAAGAGCTCAACTTTGTGTCTGATATGGTTTGGCTCTGTTTCCCCACCTAAGTCTCATGTCAAATTGTAATCCTCATGCTGGAGGAGGGGCCTGGTGGGAGGTGATTGGATCCTGGGGTCAGACTTCCCCCTTGCTGTTTTCGTGATAGTGAGTGAGTTCTCATGAAATCTGGTTGTTTAAAAGTGTGTAGCACCTTCCCCTTCACTCTCTTACTCCTGCTCCGCCATGTGAAGATGTTGCCTGCTTCCCCTTCACCTTCCACCATAATTGTAAGTTTCCCGGGGCCTCCCCAGCCATGCTTGCTGTACAGCCTGTGGAACCGTGAGTCAGCTAAACCTCTTGTCTTCATAAATTACCCAGTCTTGGTTCTTTATAGCAATTTGAGAATGGACTAATACAGTGTCCAAGCCACTCATTAGTCTGGTACATCATTTTCCCTGACCCCCTTCCTCCTGGACCCGGTCACAACATCTTTATACCTCTGTTTTTCAGTATCTGGATATAATAATTTCTTTTAAATTATGTTTTAATTTAATTTCCCTATAATCTAATTCCTTAATACATTTAGATTGTTTTAATAAAACAAATGCTAATTCGCACACAAAGATAAATGAAATGTTAAAGCACGATACAAATATTCTTACTGGGAAAATATTCATATCAGAATTTATGAAAGGAATATAAAACATAGAAAATATAAAGAAAATCTTTCTGAGATTTTGAACTTAGCCTTCTCAGATTCCTACTAACTGCAACCAGATTTAGGCTCCCTTTATACCAAAACCAAACAAACTAACAACAAGAAAAGACAATACGAAAGAAAGATAGAATTTTGAAGCCCTCTTAAAGCCTTCAAGGAGACATTGTTAAAGTTTCATTTTAAGAACTGTGAAGAAAAGTAAAAGGAGTTTATGTTATTTAATCTGTAGAAAAGTAGCTGAGGTATTCAGTACAATATCATGGGTCAAGACTGAACTCATTCTCTGAGTGTGCATAGCTTCTAGGGCAGGAATTCAAAATGATCTGGAACTTAAAACAGCCTGAAACAGCTCTAAGGTGGTTTTTCCAGTGCTCTGGGCAACAGTTTCCAGACCACAGCTCCCTTTCTCTCTTCTCAAATACAACACCATTATGCTTTAATGCACCAGAATGGAACATTACCTTCCATGCTTTACTCACACTGAATGTGAAAAATATATCATGTGAACATTTATTTTAAGTTTTGAAGATACTTTGAAGGTCATTTAGTGCTGGCTCTCATATTAAACAAACAAACAAACAAAAAACCAGGCCAGGCGCAGTGGTTCATGCCTGTAATCCCAGCACTTTGGCAGGCCGAGGCAGACAGATCACTTGAGGTCAGCAGTTCGAGACCAGCCTGGCCAACATGGTGAAACCCCGTCTCTACTGAAAATACAAAATTAGCCGGGCTTGGTGGCGGGCGTCTGTAATCCCAGCTACTCTGGAGGCTGAAGCAGGAGAATCGCTTGAACTCGGGAAGCAGAGGTTGCAGTGAGCCGAGATCCCGCCACTGCACTCCAGCCTGGGCAACAAGAGCAAAGCTCCATTTCAAAAAAACAAACAACAAACATCACACACACACACACACACACACACACACATTTACATGCAGGTGTGTACACACACAACAACAACAAGAAAACTTTTCTCCTATTTGCTAATGTAAGTCTTTCTAATTTTTTTTAAATTTTATTATTATTATACTTTAAGTTTTAGGGTACATGTGCACAACGTGCAGGTTTGTTACATATGTATACATGTGCCATGTTGGTGTGCTGCACCCATTAACTCGTCATTTAACATTAGGTATATTTCCTAATGCTATCCCTCCCCTCTCCCCCTACCCCACAACAGTCCGCGGAGTGTGATGTTCCCCTTCCTGTGTCCATGTGTTCTCATTGTTCAATTCCCACCTATGAGTGAGAACATGCGGTGTTTGGTTTTTTGTCCTTGCGATAGTTTGCTGAGAATGAAGTCTTTCTAATTTTTTAATCTTTTGGGAAACTGTAGGTAGAATAGAAGATAGTAATGGCCAAGGAAGTACTATAGGATGTGGTGAGGGTTCATTGGTTGAAAGTGAAAGAAAATGCTCACTCTACTGCCAAGAGAGCAATTTAAGATACTATGCCTGTATCCAAGACAATACATTTGTATTTGGTCTCTCCTGGACAGACGGAGCTTAAACTCTCATATCACTGTTCATTTTCATTGATTGTTTTGCTTTTATTTTCTACGGTTTTGGGTTTAGTCACATTGATGCTGTGTTAAGCACAAGATGATTCATGTGAGATTGTCAGAGTAGATTGTGCCCTTCTCTTGTTCAGTGTACTCTGCCTTTAGTTTATTCATTTATTTTTTGCATTATTTTACATTCATGAGATATCAATTCTCAGATCCATATTTTCCTTTTCTTCATATTTTTCTGATATGTACTTTTTGTATCATTTTGTTTAATTCCATTCTTACATACAGCATATACTTAGGTTTTTATTTTGATCCAAGTTGGAAGTCATTTCCTTTAGAATGCGAGTTTATCTCATTCATATTTCTTGCTCAACAGATTCACTTGGCCTTAATTCTGTTCCTTTATGTTATGTTATGGTCTCTGTAGTATTTTCTTTATTTTCCAACTTTTACTACAGGATTTGTATGCTTTGTGTGTGCTCTTTTTGGTTATATAGGCATTTAAGGCTGTGGATTAGTTTTCCTGATGACTGCCTTTATAATTTCAATAGTATAATGAAACTCTGTATCTTGATTTACAAACTTTAGGCAATATTTATTCACTCCCAACTCCGAAACAACTCTCTCCCTATTACAGGGGATTGGAGGTGGGAAAAAGCTGAGTTAACGATAAGTATTAAGGCATTAATTTGTGGGTGAAGGTTGTGGCATATGTCTGGATAAGTCTGGAGTATGAAGGTTTGTGGGCAAGTCTGGGGCATGAGGATGAGAAAGAAAAGTAGTGAGGAAACAAAAAAGGTTATGGGCTGGGCACGGTGGCTCACGCCTGTAATCCCAGCACTTTGGGAGGCCAAGGCATGCGGATCAACTGAGGTCAGGAGTTCGAGACCAGCCTGGACAACATGGTGAAACCCTGTCTCTACCGAATATGCAACAACAACAACAACAACAACAACAACAACAACAACAACAGGGCGTGGTGTTGGGCTCCTGTAATCCCAGCTCCTCGGGAGGCTGAGGCAGGAGAATCGCTGGAACCTGGGAAGGGGAGATTGCAGTGAGCTGAGATCTTGCCACTGCACTCCAGCCTGGGCGATAGAGTGAGACTCAGTCTCAAAAACAAACAAACACAAACGATAAAAGCACAATCCATTGATTAAAAAGGACGCAGCTGGGCATGTTGGAAGCACACAGGGCATGGGAGGGAGCCTGGGCTCCACCCACAGGGTGATGGCCATTCTAGCCAACGGGGCAGGGGTGGCTGGAACAAGCCCCAGGGCGAGGTTCCAGGCCCTGTCCACTTGGCCTCCATCCCAAGTCCTTGTGTCCCTCCCCAGGAGGAGAAGCTGAAAGATTGTGGGGACAGAGGCCCCAAAGGGCCACCCCCACCCCAGTCCACAGCAACCACGGGCTGTCACTTAGGGGAAGGGTGAGGGCGTGCCAGCAGGGGGCCTCGCCCCACACAGCCCGTCACACGCATGTGCACTGAGCCGACCAATCAGCGAGGAGCACAGGAAGTCCTGCCTGCAGCTCTCACGAGAACTGAGGACCCGTTTTCTCTTCTTTTTTTTTGTTTTTTTGTTTTGTTTTTTTTGGGACGGAGTCTGGCTCTTGCTGCCTAGGCTGCAGTGCAGTGGTGTGATCTGGGCTCACTGCAACCTCCGCCTCCTGGGTTCAAGCAATTCTCCTGCCTCAGCTTCCTGAGAGGACCCGTTTTCTAAGAGGTCCTAGTGGTGCCGCTGCCTGCAGGTTCTTTGAGGGCGCCACATCAGGGGTCCCTCAGGTGAAGCACTCGTGGTGGGGAGGCGGGAACGCAGGCACGAGGCCCTCTGGGAACCAGGGTGTGAAGCGCTGGGCAGCCCGCCGACCTGTGAGGAAATGGCCCCAGCGTCGTCGCCTGGGGCCTGGGTCAGGGCGAGGCCCTGAGGGTGGGCTAGGGTGGGCTGGGGTGGGCCAGGGCAAGGAGGGAGCTGGAGCTGCCTGGGTGATCCCTAGGGCCCGGGAGGGTCCTGGGGGCTTGTGCATGTGTTGGGGGGAGGGGCCGAGGGGGGGAGAAGTGGGAGTGAGGCGGGGGTGTTGTGGGGGACAGTCTGAGTGAGGCCCTCCTGCCCGGCTGCCCGTCAGGACAGGACACTTGGGGTCACCGGGGGTCACCGGGGGTCCCCTGTGCGTCCAGGCGGGCGAGTGGCAGTGCAGCCCCTGACATTCCCCTAGAGGTGGCTGGGGAGATCCTGTGTCACCCAGCGGCCCTCCCAGCCACATGGGGTCGCTGGGTGACTCAGAGGTAGGGCTGAGTTCTGTCCCACAGGCGCGGCGAGGATCCCGCAGAGGCCGTGGAGTTCAGGTGTGAGGGGCAGCTGTGAGCTTTGCAGCCAGCCCCGGGGACGGGCTGGACGGGCCAGGACAGGAGGGGACACTGGCATCTTTTCCGTCCCCTCCTGCTCCCACATGAGACCCAGGGCGGGCCAGCCCCACCCTTCTTGAACCTGTGATCCCAATGGCTTTCCTTTCCGATGCCAGGTTTCCTTAGCTTCCTTAGTGTGTCTTTGCGCTCACCAGGTTCGGGGATCGCCTCTAGCTTCCCAGGACAACCAGCCACGGATCCTGTGGGCAGGAGGGCTGCCAAGGCCCAGTTGGAGGCTCAATTTATGGCGGCCCAGGGGAAGAAGCATGCAGGTAAATACAGACCAAGGGGACCCGGAAGAAGGTGCACGCCCAAGAGGACGGTCTGTCTGCTTTCTGCGCTGGGGGCACAGGGGCAGCCCGAGGCCCCAGGCCCCTTCGTGGCTCTGGAGTCCATTGTGTACGTGCTAAGATGCGCCAGGTTTTCAAAGCAGGCTCAAGGGCCTTAGGCTTCCCGTGGGAGGCTCCCCCTCATAGCAGGGTTACAGATGCTCTCAGAGCAGCTCTTCTCCATGGGTGCAGTCCTGACATCCAAGGGGTCTGAACTGTAGTACGTTGTTTACTGGAACCTGAACCCGAAGGGCTTCCAAAAGTCCCTCGATAAAATGGTCAGGAACCGGTGATTCCATGTATAGCTCTGCTTTAAAGCTTTAATTGGCAGAGAGCCCCCCCCCCCCAAAAAAAAAGTCTACAACTAGTACATTTCTCCACAAAAAATGTCCACAGCAGCATCTTCCTCTAAAAAAGGTTTGTCTTTTACATTTTAATGCAGGAAAGGATCCAGTCCGTGATGAATGTGAGGAAAGAAACCGTTTTACAGAAACAAGGGAGGAAGATGTAACTGATGAGCATGGGGAAAGAGAACCTTTTGCTGAAACAGATGAACACACGGGGTAAAGTGTTTAAGTCACTTTTGCCTGTCGGATAGGGTCTTTTAGGAAAAGTCAGCTTTGGACCATGTCATCACTGTTCTATTCTATGCAGAACATTTCACATAAGACATTTCTTTTCCCAACAAACATGGCATTTTGTGTAGTATTTTGTTAAAATTTTGATGTAACTTTTTTTACAGGGCTAATACCAAGAAGCCAGAAGATACTGCAGGTATGTTTTAGGAGTTATCTGTAGTTTATGAATTGTTTTCAGTCATACAACTGTTGCAGTAGGTTATATGAATTAGTGGACGACAAGACTGTCTTAAATGGCTTCTCATATGTAGCATTTAACATACGTATTTAATGTAATCTATTTGATAAATTTTTCTTACCTTTTTGATTGTTGATGTGGAATGTGAGAATGCTTCTAATAATGGTGAAGCGAGATGGATGGCTTTTCTTTCATACATGTGGAAATATAATTGTTTGGAGGATATTAGAGGACATTGGAGGAGAAACAGCTCTATTCGTTCCTTTTAGTATACACAGATTAAGTCATATATCAATGGTTTTTTTTTAGCTTTTACTTTAAGTTTGGGGGTACATGTCCAGGTTTGTTATATAGATAAATTGCATGTCACAGGGTTTGGTATACAGATTATTTTGTCACCCAGTTTATAAGCATAGTACCTGATGGGTGGTTTTCGATCCTCACCCTCCTCCTACCCTCCACCCTCAAGTAGGCCCAGTTGTGTGTTGTTCCTCTCTTCCTGTCCGTCTGTACTCAGAGTTTTTAATATGAGTTTTTCATGTTCCTAATTTAGCTGTTCTATTGTCACAGCTTTCTGATTTTGTTTTCTGTAAAGTACAAGAGAAAATTGAATTTTCTAAAATCATTTTCTATTATTATTCCAGTAATAAACTGTGTAGTAGAAAAGTAAGGACAACTTTTCTACCTAGTGAGAAACATGTAATTGGATCCAAAAACTCATAAACTTTATATTGCTGTGTGAAATATTAGTTACACTGTTATAGGACCATATTTTCAAAAAAGTTTGAGAAAATTTCTGTAGAGATGATGGAGACAATACTCTTATTTTTAAAAAGCTCAATTCAGTTTTCAGCTCTTCTCTAGCGATGATTCATACAAGCAGTATATTTGGAAAGCTTGGTGACAAAGTGCTGGTTTTGTGAGCTGCCTAATACATTGGGCGTTATAGATGGAGACTGTATGTAAAAAATATTTGCATTGCGGTACAAATCTTTTATGATTGCTGAAAATTATTCTTAGCAATTGATGGTAGAGCTCTGATGTGAAATCATGTTTAGGAAAGCATTCCTTGCAGTATTACAGTTTTCTGAAACACAGCACTATGGGTACAAATGTCATATAAAAAGCTCCAAGAAAACATTTCAAAAGTGTTTTTGAATGTATTTCTTTACCTAAACCTAAAATTTTATACTCATGGCCATTGCTTCTTTTATTAAAATACAATTAATAGCATCAATCACTAGATTGCTTAAAAATGTTTTTCTTATTGTGCATTAAGTTATTTCTACCCTTTTGAGGGTTTTATTATATAAGATACTTTTTTGTGTGCTTTACATAATGAATTGTGCAGTATTTCATGGAAGCATCTCCTTTGAATTGTAGGACATTTTATAAATGTAGAAATTAAAGTCTGTGCTTATAACTCTTTCTGCACATTTAAAAAATAGAGACTTTTAATTATTTGCTTTTTTTCATCATCTGTCAATTAAGTGATTTTCAGTTATACCAACTGGAATTGAAATGCGAATGTTAATACCTGAAAGGTTTTACAGAAAATAAGTGAGTAAATCTTGCTTTTTGAAATGATCTTTGAATTTTATATTTTAAATATCCTTCTGAAATTGCTGAACCATAAAGTCCCATATTGATGTCAGTATATGCAAAGAAACTACTTTTCAACATTAACTTTTAATCCATTTTCATTTACTATCTAACTGACATTAAAGAGGATCTTACTGCAAAAAGAAAAAGGATGAAAATGGATAAAGCTTGCAGCAAAATAAAGAACAAAAGTAAACATGCTTTGAGAAAAAAACAACTTAAAAGGTATGACTGTTGGCTTTTTTGCATAATGATATTTATATCATTTCTTTGTATTAGTTGGTGCAAATAATTTCAAAAACTATCCTGTACATATTGGCGTCTCTAGTGAACAACATATATTACTTGATTGTTCTCTAAGTAGGTAAGTTTCTTTAGTTTTATAACCTCAGTTTAACAGAATTAAGAGATATTACCTAGAAGCCAATGAAGATGACCTCTTTTTGCCTTCCAGATAAAAATAGCCTTCCTGTAAAATTAATGTTTATCCATTTCTAGAAATATGGTAGCTGCATATAAGATAAATGTTCTCACTGTTTAGTCTGTAGATCCTTAACGATACTCAATTATGTAGAAAGGGATAACCTTATGTTGTAAATAAGTTATCTATTTTAGTTAAATTGTTTTCACTATTTCTTTTACAAAATCATTGGTGTGCCAAAGTGGAGAAATAGTTAAGTGAAGTATTTCTTTTGGGAAATCTTACGGGATGAATGGCTATGATATTCTTGCACCTACTTATGAGAACCCATATGTTATTCAGTAAGAGGAAATGGAAAGTAAACTGCTCTTAGAGAAAATGTTTCTGGGAAAGTTATAGTGCAGTAAACCCTCCTTTGTCTTCAGCAGGTAAAGAATGTAAGATAGCTGCTCTAGTAGTCAGGAAGAAAAGAATCCTTTCAAAATGAGAGTAACTCATTTCACTTTTTTCCAAAAAGAAGATTTCAGCTGCTATTACTCCCTTGCTACTTTATAGTATAAATTATGTCAAGTCAGTTTGGGTTTGAATAGGATTAATTTTTCATCTCTCTATGACGTATGACCGTGTTACTTATTATGTGTTACAGGCAGAAACGTGATTATATACATTCTCTGAAGTTGCTAAATGTCCTTGAAGAATACATCAGAGACGAGCAGAAAGAGGAAGAAGAAGAAGAGGGAGAAGAGGAAGAACTAATTGTTGGTATCAGGCTTAGCTTTATGTATAACCTGTTATATCAGTGTCTCAGGTAGTAGTAGTTCATGCAGAAATCCAGCAAAGAAGGAAGAGCGCATGAGCCCAGAGAGGGGGGCCCGTTAGTGGACTAATGGACTAGGGGAATATAATTGCCACGCAGCATTAGGGGTCCAACTGAAGTCAGCATCATAACGATGAAGAAGTTAAAGTAAGCCCGGTTGACATATTTGTGCAAAAGCAGCTGTAGGGTTGGAATTTCCTGGGTTGGGGTGTAGCTGCGCACGTTGATAGAAGGAGAGTTGGGCAGGGCATAGATGCAGGGATGGGGATATGATGACTGGCTGTGGAATTTCAGCTGGGACTGAGTTATCTGAGCACACGGGGGTGGGCAATGGGCAGTAAAAAGTGCTCCATTCAGTGGGTGTCAGGTCCCAACAGACTCCTGAGCTGTAGTACTGAAGTGAGTGACCTACGATGGCAGGGAGGTAGTGGCTGTATGTTGGGAAGATGGAGAAACAGCTGAGTACAGTGGTCAAGGGCTGGGACTATGCATCCACACTGCTTGGGATTCTAGCTTGACCATTGCTAGCTCGGAAACCATGGAAAAATTATTTATCTCTGTGCTAGCTCGGAAACCGTGGGCAAATTATTTATCTCAGCTTGACCATTGCTAGCTCGGAAACCATGGGCAAATTATCTTATCTACGAAAGGAGACAGGGTAAGAGTACCTACGTCAGAGTTGTTTGGAGGATCAAAGGGTTTCTGTGTAACAGGTTTATTTAAGTTTTTCAGGATGTGATCTGACCCATGGTTGCTCTTTATCATTGCTATTATTAATATTACGTAGGTGTTGAAGTCATTGGGAATGACAAAATCTAGGGGATGACTGTGTGAGTGAGTGCCACGTAGAGGAGAGGAGAACACTGTTGTTGGAGATTAGGTCAGGGTGCAGAAAGGCAATCATTATTGGGTGGTTCATCTATGTGCATATTGAAATGACCGAGATTTAATACGTGCTTAAAATCTTAGAAAGAATTTTTCTTAGTTAATTTCTGTATAGATCTTACCTATCTGTGGTCAACAAATTATAGGAAGGTTCATCAAATACTCTTCATTGGAAATCAAGAATTAGGACATATGTGTTGAATATGTAAAAGTAAGAAAATTCTTTACTTAATGACTGATAAAAAAGGTTAATACATCATTTTAGCATGTGATTGGTGAACACAATTGTTTAAAATTGGTACTAAATGTTGTCTAAAAGAAAGTGTTCAGAGGTATTGATTTAAACAGTATTCCTTTAAAGCTAATGCAGAATTATGTTCTGTAAGTATTAAAATTTACCCAATTTTTATCACTGTTTTGTTTTGGGATTCTAGAGAATATTTCAAGAACAACAGAAGAGGTGGCAACAATATAGAAGTGTTAGGAGAGAGAGGCTGAAAGAGATGAAGCTGCTACGTGACCAATTCGTAAAGGTCTGTTCTATTTGGTAACATAATACATTATAAAATACAACACGTGCATAATAGAAGACAGTCTGCTTGTTTCTGAATGTATGGAAAGACATTTGATTATACATTTCAAATTACTTAGCATTTTCACTTTGAATGTATTGTTCCAGATATAATATAATTGGTAAATGTATTTTTAGGATTCATGAATAGTTTGTGGGAGTTATTTAGAACAGGAAAAGGTAAATTGGAAATTTTACCTAGAAATACACATCTTATGTATAAAATTGACACTTTATTAACACATTAACCTATTTATGCCAGAGGTTGCAAATTTTTTTTGTGTGTGAAAAATCAGACCTTGGCCATGACCTTGAGCAGTAGGATATATATGATTCCCACAAGCTTAGCATTCCGATAATGGAACACTAGGCATAAATGGGTTTTAATGAAGATTTTATTTTCAGTTTTCAGGACATCAATGACAAATCTATGGTGGAAGGCAAGAGGTCCATAAATCCTTTCTGGATGGCTTTTTTACTTGTGTTGTTTCAAGAGTTTTAGTTAAATAGGAAGTAGGCAAGCGTAGCTACTGTGTGTCTTTTATTTCTTGCTGAAACACAGGAGTGTTTTATGGCATATTCACTTACAAAATTATTAGTAATGGTTTTACATGACAATTTGTAATCATAAGAGATGGTTCAGATGCATAACAGAATGGGAAAGCCAGCAGATTATTAACACGTTGTGAATTGCGAATTATCTGCTGTTGTACAGCACATTAGCAAATTATCATCAGACAATGACCTCTTCTTCATGTAGATGTAGATAATTTAGGAAGCAGTGGAATCTTTTTTGGGGAGATCTGGTATTCTTTTTAATAACCTTGGAAAAGACATGTTCATATGTCACTTCTCTACACTAACTGAGATGTGTTAAATAAACTGGGAAAAGAGTTTGAAAATAAAATTTTCAAGCAACTTGAGGATTATCTATACACAAACAGTTATTTAAATAGAAGTTACAAGTAGAGAACATGTTGCTATAATGTTCCCCAGATACCATTTATTAATTGGTATGAACATGAGACTAGAAGTTTTCCTGTCAGTATTAATGTTTCATGTTACCTCTTAGGTTAGGAACTTTGCTATCATCTTGGACTCTTCTGAGTTCATTATCCTTCCCATGTAGTTATCACGAGGCAAGTTTTACCTCTGTAATGGTCCTTTAATTTCTTTCTTTAAATTCCCACTGCGGCTATCCTAGTCCAAGACCTCATTCTTCCTTACCTGTACTATTAAACTCTTTTCTGAGTTCTCTCTTCTCTTCTGAGCCATCCTTCATTGATTGGCAATATTATCTTTCTAAAATCCTTCCCTTCCTAAAATGCTTCCCAGCCCTTCCGTCTTCCCAGCCTGTCAGTGATGCCCCGTCTCAGTTCTTAGATATTCAGAGACTCTCCCCTTTACATGACCCCCTCTTAGGCTTGTTTTGCCACCTTCTGTCTTTCCTCCCACTTCTCCAGGTTGACCGCCTTCCCTGAAGGAACTCACCGTTACTCCCATGCTTTGCTCATGCTCTTCCCTCACAATGCTTTTAAAATCTTTTTTTGACTGATTGAAACCTTTCGCCAACTAAATCAACATCAGTCTCCATTTTTGGCTACATGCCCGAGTGAGTTGCCCTTCCATAGCAGTTACACAAGTTTTGTATTACTTGTTTTTTATTTGTGCATTTGCTCATGTCATAGAAATACGGAAGATTGTGTATTCATTTTTTACATCTTCCTCAGCATTAACCCACAACATTTTAGGGAGTAGGAACTGTTGAACTATTTGTTGAGTAAAGAGTATATATTTCAAACACAGTTACGTTTTCTCTAACTTGATGAGGTCATATCACCAACCATTTTATCCCTTCAATGGAAACCATGTTATGTAGGCTATTGCTGATAATACATGGGTCGCCACCTGCTGAAAAAAAATATAATATTTCATGATATAAGCCTGCCCGTCTTTTTCTGTCTTCGCTCCATCTTGACCTTAAGATGTTCTTCAACCCATTTTATTTAAGCAAAGTACATGACTGTTGGACCTGCTAAAATAATATGTCACTGAAATCTGGCATTAAAAAATTTAAGTGGGTATTTGGAGCTCCATGTATTGATTATAGTTTTTTCTATTTGAAATGAATAACTGGCATCCTTTGAATATTAAAAGCTGTTTCCTTTTGACATTTAATTAACCCTGTTTAAAATGCGAGATATAAAGTGGTGGTTTGTCAGTGAACTAGACTTTTTCTTTTAGGCTCTTGAGGACTTTGAAGACTTTTGTGACAGAGTTTTTTCCGATGAAGACAGTGAACTTGATAACTAGACATGTTTTTAAATAAAATCATGTCAGAACTGTAAGTAGTGCATATTTAATATTAAAAACTCAGGATTGATGTAGCACTGGAATATTTTATTTGCAGAAATGTGTATTACAGTTACTTAAATTTTTTTTTGAAACAGCTTTTGGAAAAGTTGGCACTTACCCAGTTGTCTCTTCAACCTCTGTTATTCTGATGACTGAAGAAAGAACTTGAACCTATGTTATATGATACAAGCACAACTTGAGCTACAGTAAACTACATGACAGTGTTTTGATAATTCTTGTATAAATTCATATAGCTCCTCTGTCATTTGTCTGTTAAATGCCAGACCTCGTTTCTATGATCTGTTGAATGAATCCTAGACACTTCTGTGAGAAAGCAGGGATTGCATAGTTATGTACACGGTCAACTAAATTTTAACATTAAAGATAATTTAGATTTCAGTTCACCTCTGTGGATCTGTATCAGTTTCAAAAACGTAGAAAGCACGGGCATAGAAAAGTACATTCTCCTCTAATAAAAGAAGACACCAAGCCTGCCGGGTGCGGTGGCTCATGCCTGTAATTCCAGCACTTTGGGAGGCCGAGGCGGGTGGATCACTTGAGGTCAGGAGTTTGAGACCAGCCTGAACAACATGATGAAACCCCATCTCTGCTAAAAATACCAAAATTACCCGGGCGTGGTGGCACGCACGTGTAGTTCCAGCTACTCAGGAAGCTGAGGCAGGAGGATCTCTTGAACCCGGGAGTTGGAGGTTGCAGTAAGCCAAGATTGTGCCACTGCACTCCAGCCTGGGCGACAGAGCAAGACTCTGTCTCAGAAAACAAGAAGAAGAAGACAAAAGCTATCTTATCTGTGCGTTCTTTTGTATTTACTCATTAGGATAAAGAGGCAATTCCAATGAAAGTAGGACTTCAAAAAATAGATATACTCTATGGCCACATCAAAATTATTAAAAGCACCTTACTGTCTGTGTTCTTAAAAAAATTTATACTGCTGTAAATGATTAAGGCAACTGAGCAAGATATATTAATATCAGTGCTGAGCCACTGGTTTGTGGGTATGTCATTTCCACAGACATCAAAATGCTATTTAGTTTGTTTTGGTCCATCATTCAATGCTACCTCCCCTTAGAATTGAATGAAAGCATTTTGTTAACATTTATGTACGCTTACAATTATTTCACATCTGTGGCAAGGTAAATTATGTAGAGTGCTTTGTTTATCCAGTTTAATATTCGTGGATTATGTGGAAGTTTATATGGACATCTAAAAACTTGAATGATGAATTCGCCTGCCTTTCCTTTTTTTAATGTGCAGTTTTCACATGTAACAACATATAACAACATGTAAAAAGATTTTTTGCATGTAACATGTTAAAAAGATGTACATGTTTTTACATGTAAAACAATTTTACATGTAACATGTAAAACAGTTTTACATGTTACATGTAAAAAAAGAAATGTTCATTTGGAAACACTTTATTTAGTAAATATGAAATTCAGAATATATATGGAGTAAGTGAAGTAAATGTATTCTTTTGCCAAGTTTCTGAAATTCCATTCATGAATCCTTCAAAACACAGTACTCCCATTGGGAGGAGAGGAGTGACTTCCTCTCATTTTTCCTCGTGCTATTTATGTTAATTGGCCCCTGTATACCACTCATCTTTTCTAGGTTTTCCAAGTTTAAGAAAAAAAACAAGTTCATTCAGATTGTGTTTTTCTGCCTGCAGTCATGTATACAGCAATAAGTGAGTCCCTATGGGGAGCATTTAATTCCTAAAGTTTGCATTTTCATAAAGGATTTTCCTTTTACCCAAAGCGTGTGTTGGTACTACTAAGTACTATGAAGTACTACTTTAAGTTTCTAAAAAGATCCTTATTTGAGATCTCTTTCAGTAGTTACAGAGCCAAAATAAGCACTGCAGAGGTCCATGTCTGAGTTCTGTTGTACATCCTGGGTTATCTGACTACTATTTACTCGATAGTGGAAGGACAAGAAAGAGGCCACAATGTACTTAATGATGGAACAGTTGATGTTCATGCCACCCCTTACTACCTCAAAAGAGTAACTGTGTACTTGAAGTCATATTATTTTTAGAGACCAGGTGTCGCTCTGGCCCAGCCAGAATGCAGTGGTACGATCATAGCTCATTGCAACCTTGACCTCCTAGGCTCAAGCGATCCTCTCACCTGAGCCTTCAGAGTGGCTGGTACCACAGGTGTGTGCACCACATCCAACTTATATATAATATATATTATATTATATATTATACATAATATAATATATATTCTATATTACACATAATATAATATATATTGTATATTACACATAATATAATATATATTATATATTACACATAATATAATGTATATTATATATACATAATATAATGTATATTATATATACATAATATAATATGTATTATATATTATACATAATATAATATGTTATATATTATACATAATATAATATATGTTATATATTCTACATAATATAATTTATGTTATATATTCTACATAATATAATGTATGTTATATATTCTACATAATATAATGTATGTTATATATTATACAGAATATAATATATGTTATATATTATACACGATATAATATATACTATATTATACATAATATAGTATATATTATATTATACAGAATATAATATATATTATATTATACATAACATAATATATATTATATTCTACATAATATAATATATATTATATTCTACATAATATAATATATATTATATTCTACATAATATAATATATATTATATTCTACATAATATAATATATATTATATTCTACATAATATAATATATATTATATTCTACATAATATAATATATATTATATTCTACATAATATAATATATATTATATTCTACATAATATAATATATATTATATTCTACATAATATATATTATATATTATATATAATATCTATAGCATAATTCTATAATATCTATAGCATAATTATATAATTATGCTTTATATATTATATATCTAATATATTAGATGTATAATATGTATAGCATAATTATATGATATATAATAATACAAATTTTATATATATATAAAAAATATATATATTTTATATATATAATTTGTCTTATTATATATTATATATCTTATATATATACTATATAATATATTATATATATTATATATAATATATTATATAGTATATATATAAGATATATAATATATAATATATTATATATTATATATATGATATATTATATACATAATATATATAATATATAATATATTATATATTATATATATGATATATTATATACATAATATATATAATATATATGATATATTATATACATAATATATATAATATATTATATATTACATATAATATATATTATATACATAATATATATAATATATATTACACATAATATATATTATATATATAATATATATAATATATATTACACATAATATATATTATATATATAATATATATATTATATAATTATATGTACACACACACACACACACGTTTTTTCTTTCTAGAGATGAAGCCTCCCTGCATTGTCCAGGCCAGTCTCAAATTCCTGGCCTCCAGTGATCCTCCTGCCTTGGCCTCCCAAATTGCTGGGATTGTAGGCATGAGCCAGTGATCCTGGCTGCATTATCTCACTCCTATGTGGAATCTAAAACAGTTGAACTCACAGAATCAGAGAATAGAATGTGGTTTCCAGGAGCCGGGGGAGGTGGAAGGTTGGGGAGATTTTGGCCAAAGGGTACAAGATTTCAGTTAGACAGGAGGAGTAAGTTCAAGAGCTCTATTGTAAAACACTGTGACAACAGCTAATGATAATATTGTATTTTTAAAGATTGCTAAGAGGGTAGATTTTAAGAGTTCTCACCACAAAGAAAATTATACTTAGGTGAAGTAATGCAATCGTCAACTAGCTCGGTGTAGGTATTTCACGATGTATACATATTTCAAAGCAACCTGGTGTAGATGGTATATACCATTTAAGTTCGTCAATTAAAATAAGTTAGTGAAATGTTTGGAATTAAAAGTAAAAACATACACTTATTGCCCTGCAGTTCTATAGTTTCATGTAAAGTCTGGACTGAGTGCCTTTGGGTTAACATTCAAGATGACAGTGGGGCAGTGTCCCTTCTGGGGGTTGTAGGGGAGGAGCTGTTTTCTTGTGTTTTTCAGACTCTGAAAGCTCCCACCATTCCTTGTCTCATGGCCTCTTTCTCCATCTTAAAAGCCAGCATTTTTGGGGTCGGATCCTTGTCATGTGGCTGTCTTTCTGGTTCCTTTCTCCTGCCTCTTTTACACTTAGAAAGACCCTTGGGATTCCACTGGACTCCCCCAGAGATAACCCAAGATAATATCCATGCTTCAGGTCAGCTGATTGGTACCTGTCAATAGCACCTTCCAACTCATTTCCTCCCTTGCCTTGTCGTCTCACATGTTCACAGGTTCCAGGGATGAGTTCCTGGACATCTTTGGAGGGTACTTATTTTGCCTACCAAATACACCCTTTCTTTAAATGCACCTCATCTTAAAAATGGCATTGTTTTAGGTGTGCACAGTAGCTCATGCCTATAATCCCAGCGCTTTGGGAGGCAGGGATGGGAGAATCACTTGAGGCCAGGAGTTTGAGACCACCCTGGCCAGCATAGCAAGCTCTCATCTTTACAAAATAATTTTTTAAATGGCACCATTATAAAGAGGGAGATAGCGTGGATTCCATCCTGGTCTCAGCCCTTGTTCAAAGGTGTTGACTTGCATAAACTGAAAAGCCACGGTGACAATAAAAAGCTCATCCCTTGCTACTCCTAAGGAGAAACGCTGGCTCCCATAAGCAAATGATGTGAGTGTAAGTCTTTGTCTATGTGTCCATGGGCTGAGGAACGGGTTTGCTGAGTTAATGGAGGCTTTGAAGTCTGTACTGTCTTCCACCTGGCTGCAAATTGTATACAGTAGTTCAAGGGATCCTCTCACTTCAGGCCTCCCGAATACCTGGGAATACAGGCATGTGCCACCATGCTGGCTAATTTTTTTGTGTGTTTTGTAAAGACATGGTCTCACTACGTTGCCCAGGCTGGTCTTGAACTCCTGGCCTCAAGTGATCCTCCTGCCTCAGCCTCCCAAAGTGCTGGGATTACAGGCATGAGCCACTGCATCCAGCTGACCTATGTGCTTTGTTTTTTATTTTATTATTTCATTTTATTTTTATTTTATTTTTGAGACAGGGTCTTGCTCTGTCACCCAGGCTGGAGGGCAGTGGCGCAATCATAGCTCACTGCAAACTCTGCCCCCGGCCTCAAGTGATCCTCCCATCTCTGCCTCATGAGTAGCTGGGACCACAGGCATGTGTCACCATGACCAGCTAATGTCTGTATTTTTAGTAGAGATGGGGTTTTGCCGTGTTGAAATAGACTCTCTTTATTTAAAACATATGTCTGTCTATTCCTGAGTACAGTTTAAAAACATCTTTTTTTATTATTTGAATTTGTAAGGGTCTTATGTGTAAATAGAAAAGAAAATGCTTATGATAAAATTAATCATAATTAAAATTATTGAATAATTAATATATTAATATATTTGCTTAACAAAATGTTAATATTCTCTTAAAATATCATTACTAACACATAATCCACAAAAATCCTACCTTGGATTTTATTACATAGTTTAGAACTTTTATTGCATGTTCTTATCTTTGTAGTACCATACATGAATTTTAACATCTCTAAGCACAGGAGAAGATTGTATACGTCATTGCCCTTACCTTACAGCTAATAAATGATTGATCATTTCAGAAATCAGGCATTTAAAGCTGTGTGAACATGAAGCATTCATCATTACAGATGCTCTTGATCACATAGCTACATGGTATCCAGCAGTTGCAACTTACAAAGTGTATCAGTCCAAGATCTGATTGGTTCTGCAAATTTAGATGACTCATTTTCCAATATTTTCAAGTTGCAGCCCCATGTTTTCATACATGTCATTTCTGATTTACCATTAAGCATGTTCTGGTAAATTGTTTCTCTCGACTGCTCATGCAGTGTTTTGAACTGGTGCCATAGTGGATTTATTTTCTTCCCTTCAGTATAGACACATACATGTGCTTATTTCTAAACCTCATTAGCTGCCACTAAGGACCAGGAAGCAAAGTCCAAGTGACTGAAAGCGGTTTCAAGTTATTCTTTGATTGGCTTTCGGAGTGAGTTTGATGCAATCTCCTCACTTTTCTAGCCAGGGTGATTTGGCCAAGTTATCTGTCCTCAACCATTCCCGTTTGGGCTGTAATACTGTTTTGCCAAACACAGAAACACTAATGTAGATAGCTCACACTTACGGTTTCCAGAAATTTTTTTCATACAGGGAAGTTTTCTTAAAATGTATCAATCTCTTTTTTTTTTCTAAATCCACAAACAAGATTGAATAATATATCACATATACATTTAAATACATATTGTAAATATTTGCATATGAATATATACAATATATGATTAATGTAAACCATTTTGTTTTCCTTACATTTCTTAAAATCAAAGCCAATGAAAAACATTTTAAGTACAATGATATAATTTACTGATAAAAGAAAATTATCTTCCCCTCTTCTATAAATTTACAGAGCCTGGAATTTTTATCAGATAAATTTTGGATACCTTATAGCACTAACATAGTCCTTTTTTAAAATATGTTTTTGAAATTTAGCTATTATTTTTAGTAGAGACATGATCTCACTATGTTGCCCAGGCTAGTTTCCAACTCCTGGCTCCAGTGATTCTCCCACTTGGCCTCCCAAATTGCTGGGACTACAAGGAATGAGCCACCATGTTGGCCTAGCATAGTCCTTTACCAAAAAAAAAAAAAAAAAAAAAAAAGGCCACCATAAATATTTGCGGAGATATTGAGTGAGTGGATGGATTAACAAATGAATTAATCAATGAAGCAGTGTCTGAACTTAGGAGAAATTTTTTTTTTTTTTTGAGATGGAGTCTCGCTCTGTCGCCCAGGCTGGAGTGCAGTGGTGCAATCTCGACTCACTGCAAGCTCCGCCTCCCAGGTTCACGCCATTCTCCTGCCTCAGCCTCCCGAGTAGTTGGGACTATAGGCGCCCGCCACCACGCCCAGCTAATTTTTTGTATTTTTAGTAGAGACGGAGTTTCACCGTGTTAGCCAGGATGGTCTCGATCTCCTGACCTCGTGATCCACCCGCCTCGGCCTCCCAAAGTGCTGGGATTACAGGCGTGAGCCACCGCGCCCAGCCTCTTTTTTTTTTTTTTTAAGGAACATTAGTTAAAATGTCCTAAACAGCTCCATACGACTTCTCCAGAATGATGGACATTGCCCTATAGACATATATGAAAAATGTATATGTTTATTTATAACAGATATACAACTTTCTTTATTACTGTATTCACTTTATGTTGTACTTATTTTTCTACAAATGACTACAAAAGCCTGTTTGGTTATAATACAATTTCTATAGGCACTTAAACAAACAAAATAGCTCCATCCTTATTTGTGTTCAAAATTTGAAAGTTGCTATTTTGGGGTCATTTTTATGTTCATATCTCTTTTTCTGAATTTGATTTTGTAATGCTTTTTTGTTACATTTATTTTAATTTTTTTATTTCTATAGGTTATTGGGGAGCAGGTAGTGTTTGGTCACATGGTATTTGGTAACACAAGAAAGTTCTTTACTTTTTTGAGATTTTGAGATTTTGGTGCACCCATCACCCGAGCAGTATACACTGAACCCTATTTGTAGTCTTTTATCCCTCACCCTCTTTTCACCCTTTCCCCCTAAGTCCCCAAAGTCCATTGTATCACTCTTATGCCTTCGTATCCTCATAGCTTAGTTCCCACTTACAAGTGAGAACATGTGATGTTTGGTTTTCCATTCCTGAGTTACTTCACTTAGAATAATAGTCTGCAGTCTCATCCAGGTTGTTGCAAACGCCATTAATTCATTCCTTTCTATAGCTGAGTAGTTTTCCATTGTGTATATATACCACAGTTTCTTTATCTACTCGTTGATTGATGGGCATTAGGGTTGGTTCCATGTTTTTGCAATTGCGAATTGTGCTGCTATAAACATGGGTGTGCAAGTATCTTTTTCGTATAATGATTTCTTTTTCTCTGGGTAGATACCCAGTAGTGGGATTGCTCGATCAAATGGTAGTTCTACTTTTAGTTCTTCAAGGAATCTCCACACTGTAATGCTCTTTTAAAATATGTGCTTTTTATTTCTTGCTTGAATTTTTTTTTTTTTTTGTATTTGGAAATTGATTTAGGAAGTATATGTAATCCATAGAGACCTCAGCCCATTTTTAAAGATTCATGTTACAAACACTCCAATAGCTTCCTGTGGGTCTGGCATGGTAGGAAGTACAGGTGAAAGAAGACAAATAAGACAGAACTGGTATTCTGGAGCTTGAGAAAATGAAGAACCCTGGCAATCACAATGCAGTGTGAGAAGTGTTGTGAGACATGCATTTGCGGGACCCCTAGGGGCACGTGTCTGTCTCCTAGTGCAGCCCAGGAGGTATTGTCATGGAAGGCATCCCTCTTAAATCATCTCCCAGAGGATGGCATCTGATGAGGGTAGGATGCATATTCCAGGCAAAGGAGGCAAAGGCACTGGGTTATTAAAGTATTGCAAATAACTCCTGCACACTTCTGGTACAAGTATAAATTGGTACAATCCCCGAGGAGAAATATTTGGTAATATCCACCAGTAATAAAATGTATTAATGATTAGATATGGGACCCAGCTCTCCCAGCTGTTCCATTTTTGAGAATGTTTCCTGCAGAGACACTTGCCCATGGATGACGTGGCAGATGCACAGTTTTGTTCACGGCAGCCCTAGCCTTCGCACAGAGTTACAGACACCCTAGATGTTCCTCAGGAGAGGAAGGATTCAATAAAATACTGTGTGTCCAAATGGTGGGAATGCCACTACAATCAAATGATAAGGAAGACTTTCTGAGATATGATGTTAGGTGAAAAAAGTGGGTTGTAAATGGACGTGTACGATATACTATATATTATGTGAACAAGGGAAAATACATATATGCCTTTACTTGTTTCTTGTAAATGTATAAAGTCATCTCAACGTGTATGTAAGAAGCTGACAAAAATATTTGTCTCAGTGTGTGGTGTTGTTATATGGGACTAGATACAGGACTCGTTGGGGTGAAGGATGAGAGGGAGAGAATGGTCCAAGAAACAGCTACAGACCTTCTCCAAGCTTCCGCAGTCATCAACTCATGGCCAATTCCATTTCATCCCAACTCCTAGACATTTCTGCCTGCCCCAGAGTAGAATATCTTGTATATATACAGATGCACACACACACACACACACACACACACACACACACACACACACACACACATATTCATGTGCTTGGCTTATGGCCCAAATAAGATCCATGCATAAAAATTAAAGGTAAAATTTTTCTTTTAAATATGTACTTTGTCAACTTCTGCAATAATTATAAAAGCCTTAAATTATGAATGGAGTAAAGGGAGTTTGTTATTATTATCAAACTCTCCTAGACACAGTTTTATTTTTATTATGATTTTTCTTTTAACTCATAGTGATCTTTGTGTGTCTTTTTACATTTTTAAATATACAGGGCCATTGAAGGTTTTCTTTAGGCATTAACTTTTTAATTTTTGTATTATAGTTAGAAAATTTCAGATTCTTTGAAATTTGAGAAGACATACTTTATGTCAAGTGGGTAACCAAGTTTTAGAAAATTTTCTGGAACGCTTGAAAAGAACGTGTTCTCCAATTATTTCATGTAGTTTTCTATATATGTCCATTACAAGGAGCTTATTAAACTATTAAATCTTTTATATTTATATTAGTTTGATCTCTATGCCAGTCATAGACCATTCTCACAGCTGGTGAGAATATGCTGAATTATCCTAGTATAATGGTGGATTTGTTCATTTCTATTTTCATTCTGTTAATTTTTCTTTTATGTATATTATATATAAATGCCATTTAATTAGATGCATATAGATTTAAATTGTTATAGCTATCTGAGAACTTAACAGATTTTCCCATAGGGATAACTGTTTTACCAATAAGAATGACTTTTGCATTAATATTTAATTTATCTGATGTTGATACAATTAAGCCTTTTTCCTTGGATTGATACATGTTTGGTATTTTGTTTTCCATCTTTTTCTTTTCAAACCTTTTGTGTCTTCATCTTTTCATTATAGAGTTTAATCTGTTTGTATCCATTGTGTTTATGGACTCATTTCTATCATCTTATATTGTACTTTCTGTTAGTATACTTGCTTTTCATATCACTTTTATTCTATCTTGTTTGCGTTTGTTTTATTTTAGCTTGATTATTACCATTTTATTTTGTCCTTTTTTGGGTCAGAAGTTACATCCTCTAATTTCATCCTTTTATTGGATATTATAGAAATGTTATAATATATATTTTTTGAAGTGTGTACACAAATAAAGTGAATGAGTAACCTGACTCTTCTTCAGAAGAATATAAAGACCACACAAAGTGGGCACATAGCTGTGGAGGGACAAAGGTGATGCTGGGCACACAGACTGACCACACAGAGCTGGGTCTCTTCAACAATGTCGTATGTCTATGTGAAGAAGGATGCCAAGGCACACTCTAAGATAATGTGTGTGTGTGGGGGAGGAGGCGTGTGTGTGAATGTGTGCGGCACACCTGATGCATGCTCAGGAGTGTATGTATATCTATGTGCACCGTTGTTTTTAATTCAAAAAGTGCATAGCTTTCATTTTCACAGGAAGTTATGATGCCTCATACAGCAAGTACCTTTGGTACCTTTGGATAGACTTTTTAAGGTAGCATCTCATTTTTGTCACCAATTTAGCAGCTGTCTGCATTCTAAAAAGCTGGATTCAACTTTAAAACTTCCCCAGTCTAGTATAGTATAGTGTAAACAGATCAATCACTATAGGAGGAGGATTAAACAGGCATATTCTGAGCAGGCGACTGGAACACAAAACCACTTAAAGAAGCAGAATTGGGCTTGTGTGTTTAAAAGCACAAAAGGAACTGTGAAATATCTAAAATCCAATAGCTAAGAGAAATTTCACATGGAGAGACTGAGAAACTTCTGCAATAATTATGAACGCCTTAAGTTATGAGTGGAAAAACTGTTGCAGAGATTTCCATAGTAATCTCCAAAAATGAATCTGTTGCCCACTGAAACTCAGGATGGTAAGGAAGCAGAAAGTTATGGCAAGACTGGGCTAGTTCTGATTCCATTGGCCATGCCTGGCTAAGCATTTCATTAATTCTTTACCGAGATGAGATTTGAATTACAGTTGACATCAAGAAGTAGTTACATCTCTATTTTCCAAGATCAATCATTCAGCAAAATTTAATAATTGATTCAGTAATACAGAGTCAGTCATTCCTAAATAATGTTTTCTGTTTGCTTTGTAAATTTCTGAAGCAAAAGGACAAAACAATTATTTTAAAAAATCAAAGGTCAGTATCAAAAAGGCAAAGTCAAAATTCTGCAAGAGCATGGTGCTGAGCATGGGTTGGCCAGATATACTTTATTGCTTTTGGAAATGGTTCTCGAGTGATTCGTGTAGGAAATAGTGTAGAAATATTCTGGAAGGGTTTTCTCTGCCTTTATGTGAACATTTCCAGTTTCCAGGAGCCACGGAGCCTGAGTCAGTTGTCTACACACAGGTGATGATGATGATGATGATGATGATGATGATGATGCTGCTGCTGCTACTGAGTTGTTTGAGCTCATTATATATATATATATGATATTATATATATATATTCTGGTTCTTAATCTCTTGTCAGATGTATAGTTTGCAAATATTTTCTTCCATTCTTTAGGTTGTCTCTTCATTGATTTTTTTTTTTTTACCATGCAGAAGCTGTTGAGCTTCATGTTTTTCCATTTGTTGACTTTGCTTTTACTGCCTGTGCTTTGGAAGTCTTACTCAAAAAATCTTTGCCCAGACTAGTGTCCTCAAGCATTTCCCCACAGTTTTCTTTTAGTAGTTTCATAGTTTGTGGTGATAAACTATGAGCATGCAGGTGTGACTCCATTCGCCAATGTTGTGAACAGAAGTTGTGAGGACAGAATGGTTTGTGTTTTCATAAGTTTTCTATATGCAAAGTTGATTTGATGACAGTGGCCTCCTGAGAATGAACTTTCATCAAAACACTGAGGTCTGTGACCAAGCAGACAATAAAAACACTCCTTAATGTGGGAGTCATCAGTACCACATAAAATGTGCAAATTAGCAACATTTCTGTCCAAGTATTGAGCTACAAGATTCAACTCAGGAATATTATATGGTTTTATTCATTTTAATACGTAATGGAGGAGACACATTTTTGCTTGTAAAGGAATAAATCCATGTGTCTAATTATGTATTAGGAAAATGAGGTCATTTCCTTCTATGTGGTAATATATTCACATATAGGGGGAAATGCCATAATATATGGGACAATAAGATGGATAATACTATACTAACAAATATAATAAAATGAATAATATGAAAAAAACATCAAGAGATGGAATTAACTTTAAATACAGGGCAGATATATTTTTATCAGCTTGCTGGGCTAGCACTTTTCCTTACTTCTCTCCCTGAAGGGTCCTCAATTCTGTTTCTATTCTGTGTGTCTTTTTCCCCCACTTCTGTGTACATATGTCCAGGGCCCCTTCCCCCAAAGCCCTTCAACTAGTTATTCTCCAGCAGAACATTTTTCTGCCAGTAAAAATATTTTCTTTCAGGAATTGGCTAAAAGCTATTTTCGTAAAAACTTCCCTATATGAATTGAGCCTATAATTATCTGGCTCTTTCTTAGGATTTCTGCAGAGCGTATGCACACCTAAAGCGTACCAATTCACACTTGGTTCCGGGGTCTATAGTAGTCACAGAAACATGACTCCTGTCATGAATGCAAGCTAGGATGTGGTCCCTAAAGCAGGGGATGTGTCTCGAATGCCTCTTCAATCCTTGTACAGTGTCTAATACAGTACTGCTTCCACAGTGTTGAGCAGCAGTCCTTAAGAGGGTGGAGTTTAGAATTTGATCTTTGCAGACCTGAGTTTTAATCCTGGCTCTATAACCTATAAGCAGTATAAGAAAGTTACTCAAACTGTCTGTCTCATTTGTCCAGTGGGGACACTACTCATTTTACAGGGTGTGATGGTTAATTTCAGGTGTCAACGTGACTGCCTTAAGGAATACGTCAGGAATTGGTAAAGCATTGTTTCTAGGTGAGCCTGCACAGGTATTCTTGGGAAGATTGGCGTGAGCTGGTGGACAGAGTGGGGAAGATGTCTTCAATAGAGACAGGCCCCATTCAATTCTCTGAGGGCCCAGATAGAAGAAACAGGGCAGAGGAAAGGCACTTTCCTCCCTTTCTCTCCTGGAGCTGAGACTCTTCTTTTCCTGCCCTTGGACATCAGAACTTCAGGCTCTTTTTATACTGAGAATTACACCATCCACTTCCCTGGTTCTGAGGTTTTTGGGTGTGGACTGAGTCACACTCCTGGCATCCCAGGGGCTCCAGCTTGCAGACAGCTTGTCCTGAGACTTTTCACCCTCTAATTCCCCTAATAAATCCCCTCTCATCTGTCTTTGCTGATAACCTGTTGGTGGTGTCTCTACAGAGCCCTGATTAATCCATAGGGGTAATGTGAGGGAGAAATGAGGTCGTGCATGGAGAGCATTTCACACCCTGCCTGACACATGCCCAGGTCCAACAGGCTGCAGCTGCAGTTATTCTAGAGCTTAGCATCAGTGTTCAAAACAGTGGAAGGCCTTCCCTCTGGTACCCAGCCATCGCGTTGAGCTTCTCCTGTCATTTTTCAATTCCGGAGTGTTTTTTGAGAGCAATTCTATGTCCTGTGTATCACTGACGTGGGGCCAAAAACAATCTGTATGCGTGGGGATCTGAAGCTGGGAATGACCAATAGGTCAGAAAGTTCTTAGGAGTCAGGAGCAGAGGAAGCTGCATGGTCAAGGGGAATCAACATGAGCCTTCCTGCCATGTGTCCTATTTCCTGCGGTCTAATGAGACAGAGATATATGTATGTATGCATCATCTCATGCTTAGGTCTTTAATATGTACAAGGTGTTTTCAAATTCTCCCACCAACTGTCTTTGACAGCTGAGAATCTCAAGATCACCTGTTGTTCATGACTGCAGTCAAAGGGATCTGCCTTTTAGGGACACAGGAAGATTTGCCTAAAATGTCAGGAAGCTTTGATATTTATCATTTGATTACAAAAGTCAACAGCACCTTTGCTGTTATATTATTTTGGGTCTTTACTCATTCCACTGTTTATTTTAAGCCTGAGACTGTGGGTAGTTGGAGAAGGAGGGAAAGTATGTAACACTCTTATTAACTAGTTTAACTGTGTGTATAACATGTAGAATAAAGAGAGACTTAAATGAAGATGTAGTATTTGTGAATGCTCCAACAAATTAAAAGATTACTTAAATTATTGATTTTTTTTTTTTTTGAGATGGAGTCTTGCTGTGTCACCCAGGCTGGAGTGCAGTGGGTGCAGTCTTGCAATCTCTGCTCACTGCAACCTCCACCTCCAGGGCTCAAGCAATTCTCTTGCCTCAGCCTCCCAAGTAACTGGGATTACAGGTGTACACCACCACGCCTGGCTAATTTTTGTATTTTTAGTAAAGACAGTGTTTCACCATGTTAGGCAGGCTGGTTTCAAGCTCCTGACCTCAAGTGATCTGCCTGCGTTGGCCTCCCAAAGTGCTGGGATTACAGGCGTGACCCACCGCACCTGGCCTGATTTCTGATTAAACCTCTTATTGTCTATAATGAATTAAAAGTTTGTGAAAGTAAATTCAATGACATTTTTGCATCTATAATTTCAAAATCATAGTAACTTTCCAAATCTGAAAATGTCTGAAACACAAGTCTGCCAATCATCACAATAAAACATGAAGCCCTAGTGAAAGAGCTAGTCAGGATGGGTTCCCAACAAATAGCAGTTGAAGCTCCTACTGCCATGAAATGATGAAAGAAACACGGTTTAAGTGCCACGGATAATTATTTCAATGCCAAAAGAATCATCACAGACTGTTGTGACATGCAGAGCTTGAATGGAAATATGGCATTAAAATAAGGTGCATTAAATTAATCCTTGAATGTAATTTTGAAATACACTGCAAAAGTGCTCCCTAATATACACCAACCCCAAAAGTGGCCACTGACAAGATAAATTTATTTCAGTTTTTATGCTGTCATTATGGAAAAAACTATAGCAGAGAGTTCACCAATTTCCCTTTGGAAAGAGATATACAACCACAGCCAATACGCTTTCCTAAAAGACAGCAGGAGCTTTTCATGCGGACTTGTTTCCCATCCGTAACATACAAATATTTATTGTCCAGGGTCAATACAGCCTTGCAAATAAACAGGCTTTGAGTTATACCAAGCATGCTCATTCTTATATGGTATTTCCATATAAGAAATACAAAAGAAATATACCACAAAATGATGGTGTTCAGGACATGGGGCAACGCCCTGTTTCTGTGGTATAGTGGCCTAGATTTCGTAGGATTCCATAGGAGGCAGCTACAAGTTCAACATGAAAAGCTCTGAAATCCCTTCCTAAGCTAATGAAGTGAAGCCCTGACCACACCAAGGAAAGGATGAAACAGAACTCATTTGTTGTTTCTCAAATGATGCTACCATCTCTTCAAAGCCACCATTAATTTTAACATCTTTAAAGGTATAAGAACAATGTATGTAACAAGTGAAAACTGCCTATAAAGTTAGTGCTTTACATCTCAAACCCTTATTATATGGAAATTCATATTTTCAGAATCACATAAAAGTTTAACGTGCTATTCATTGTAAGATTAAAGGACATGAGTTATTCTGTCTGCGTAATTATTAACAACTGGAAATTAAATCGTGATAATTTTGTACTTTATTCTTCTTAAAATGATAATTTCCTTTCTCCTTTTGCCTGAGAAGCATGCTTCAACAATACCAACAGCTTACCTTCTAAAATAAATGATCACATATAGAATATATATTTTATATATTGTATATTTATCTTTATGCATTACATATTTATATATTATTTATATATTATATAAATATAAATATATTTACATATTTATATATGTATTTATATATTTACATAGAATATAAATATTTATATAATCTATATGTGAAATAGATCTCTATCTAAATGTAAATACATAGAAATAGATATATAAATATATAGAGATTATATATTTATCTATAAACATACAGAGATTATATATTTATCTATAAATATACATATAAATACAAACTATATATACATCCATTAGAAATATACAGGTCTTTTCTAAATATAAATATAGAAATACACAAGTCTTTTCTAAATGTATCATAAATTCTACTATATAAAATTCTACTATATATAGAAAAGACCTGTGTGTTTATATGTTTATATAAATACATGTGCATTGATATAAATATGTATAAAACCTGTGTATTCATATAAATATATATAAATATAGGTTTAATATATATAACACATTAGAAATACAGCAGTGCATTATATTATATGTAGAAAAGATCTCTGCATTTATATAATTATATATATAAATGTACATTACATATATACACATTAGAAATACCCATCCTTTCTATATATAGCAAGTTCTATATTATTCTCTCATTGTAATTATTGACAACTGGGAATTTTGTACTTTATTTATTTTTTATTTTTATTTTATTTTTCTTAAAATGATAATTTCCTTTCTTTTTTTATCTGTGAAGGATGCTTCAACAATCACAACACCTTACCTTCTAAAATAAATGATCACATATAGAATATATCTTTTATATATATTTATATTTATATATCTATTTTCATGTATTTATATTTATAGATAGGTTTCATATATAGATTTGATGTCTATATTGATATATTATTTATAAATATAAATATATGTTTAATATGTTTTATATATAATATATAGAATATAAATATATGTCATCTATAAATATAAAAAGATAAGATATATTAATATATAAATATACATAATAGGTTCTACTATGTACAAAAAAGAGCCGTGTATTTCTAATGTGTGTAATCTATATTTACATTTATTTATATTTATATGTTTTATATATAAATATATATTCCATATTTTGTCTATATGTATATATTTCATATGTAAACATATAATGTTTGTCTATAGTAAATATAGTTGTATATTTTATTTCTATAAAAATTTACATATATTTGTATATAGTAAATTCTACTAGATATAGAAAAGACCTGTGTATTTCTAATGTATGGAAATATGAAATGTACTTTCTGTCTCCTCAGTTGCAAAAATAAAAAGGCTTTTTTCAAGTAGATAGATTTTTCTCTACTTTGAATTTTTCTTCTTAATTATATTAGATTGTAGGGAGGGGACGCTGAAAGGAAAGAGATGGAAACGATTCTTCCATCGGTTTCTATAACCGAAAAGGTATTTTGACAGTGAAACCTAAGTAGGTAGAATCCAGTTCTTGGTACCTGGTGTATGTGCTAGCAAGAGTGCATGAAGAAACAAACCGTATAAGAAGCGGAGTCATCCTGTGAAGGGGAAATTTGTCTCCAGTGCTCAGCCATGACGCAATCCTTATCCTCCTGTCTGGCTAACTGTGACCTGTCCCTGTGACCTCAACCCCGCGGGACCCCACTTCCCTCCCTCCCCACATACCACTTGTTCCTTCCTTCTTTCCTTTCTCCCTCCCCACACACCACCTCTTCCTTCCTCCCTCCCCACACACCACCTCTTCCTCCCTCCCTCCCTCCACACACACCATCTCTTCCTCCCTCCCTCCCCACACACCTCCTCTTCCTCCCTCCCTCCCCACACACCTCCTCTTCCTCCCTCCCTCCCCACACACCTCCTCTTCCTCCCTCCCTCCCCACACACAACCTCTTCCTCCCTCCCTCCCCACACACCACCTCTTCCTCCCTCCCTCCCACCCCACACACCTCCTCTTCCTCCCTCCCTCCCTCCACACACACCACCTCTTCCTCCCTCCCTCCCCACACACCTCCTCTTCCTCCCTCCCTCCCCACACACCACCTCTTCCTCCCTCCCTCCCCACACACCTCTTCCTCCCTCCCTCCCTCCACACACACCACCTCTTCCTCCATCCCTCCCCACACACCTCTTCCTCCCTCCCTCCCCACACACCACCTCTTCCTCCCTCCCTCCCCACACACCTCCTCTTCCTCCCTCCCTCCCTCCCCAAACAACACCTCTTCCTCCCTCCCTCCCTCCCCACACACCACCTCTTCCTCCCTCCCACCCCACACACCTCCTCTTCCTCCCTCCCTCCCCACACACCACCTGTTCCTCCCTCCCTCCCCACACACCACCTCTTCCTCCCTCCCTCCCTCCCCACACACCACCTCTTCCTCCCTCCCTCCCTCCACACACACCACCTTTTCCTCCCTCCCCATACACCACCTCTTCCTCCCTCCCTCCCCACACACCACCTCTTCCCCCCTCCCTCCCCACACACCTCCTCTTCCTCCCTCCCACCCCACACACCTCCTCTTCCTCCCTCCCTCCCCACACACCACCTGTTCCTCCCTCCCTCCCCACACACCACCTCTTCCTCCCTCCCTCCCTCCCCACACACCACCTCTTCCTCCCTCCCTCCCTCCACACACACCACCTCTTCCTCCCTCCCTCCCCACACACCACCTCTTCCTCCCTCCCTCCCTCCACACACACCACCTGTTCCTCCCTCCCTCCCCACACACCACCTCTTCCTCCCTCCCTCCCTCCCCACACACCACCTCTTCCTCCCTCCCTCCCTCCACACACACCACCTCTTCCTCCCTCCCTCCCCACACACCACCTCTTCCTCCCTCCCTCCACACACACCTCCTCTTCCTCCCTCCCTCCCTCCCCACACACCACCTCTTCCTCCCTCCCTCCCCAAACACCACCTCTTCCTCCCTCCCTCCCACCCCACACACCACCTCTTCCTCCCTCCCTCCCCACACACCACCTCTTCCTCCCTCCCTCCCCACACACCACCTCTTCCTCCCTCCCTCCCACCCACCTCCTCTTCCTCCCTCCCACCCCACACACCACCTCTTCCCCCCTCCCTCCCCACACACCACCTCTTCCTCCCTGCCTCCCTCCCCACACACCACCTGTTCCTCCCTCCCTCCCTCCCCACACACCACCTCTTCCCCCCTCCCTCCCTCCCTCCACACACACCTCCTCTTCCTCCCTCCCCACACACCACCTCTTCCTCCCTCCCTCCCTCCACACACACCACCTCTTCCTCCCTCCCTCCCCACACACCACCTCTTCCTCCCTCCCTCCCCACACACCACCTGTTCCTCCCTCCCTCCCTCCACACACACCACCTCTTCCTCCCTCCCTCCCTCCACACACACCACCTCTTCCTCCCTCCCTCCCTCCACACAC
Organism: Pan paniscus; assembly: GCF_029289425.2. Classification (NCBI taxonomy): domain Eukaryota; kingdom Metazoa; phylum Chordata; class Mammalia; order Primates; family Hominidae; genus Pan; species Pan paniscus. Next base: position 10,788,389 of record NC_073272.2, on the reverse strand, counting down.
ACCACCTCTTCCTGCCTCCCTCCCCACACACCACCTCTTCCTCCCTCCCTCCCCACACACCACCTCTTCCTCTCTCCCTCCCACCCCACACACCACCTCTTCCTCCCTCCCTCCCCACACACCACCTCTTCTTCCCTCCCTCCCCACACACGTCCTCTTCCTCCCTCCCTCCCCACACACCACCTCTTCCTCCCTCCCTCCCCACACACCACCTCTTCCTCCCTCCCTCCCTCCACACACACCACCTCTTCCTCCCTCCCTCCCCACACACCTCCTCTTCCTCCCTCCCTCCCACCCCACACACCACCTCTTCCTCCCTCCCTCCCTCCCCACACACCTCCTTTTCCTCCCTCCCTCCCCACACACCACCTCTTCCTCCCTCCCACCCCACACACCTCCTTTTCCTCCCTCCCTCCCCACACACCACCTCTTCCTCCCTCCCTCCCTCCCCACACACCTCCTCTTCCTCCCTCCCTCCCACCCCACACACCACCTCTTCCCCCCTCCCTCCCTCCCCACACACGTCCTCTTCCTCCCTCCCTCCCCACACACCACCTCTTCCTCCCTCCCTCCCCACACACCACCTCTTCCTCCCTCCCTCCCCACACACCTCCTCTTCCTCCCTCCCTCCCCACACACCACCTCTTCCTCCCTCCCTCCCCACACACCACCTGTTCCTCCCTCCCTCCCTCCCCACACACCACCTCTTCCCCCCTCCCTCCCTCCCTCCCTCCCCACCATCAGAGAACACGGAGTCACTCAGATCAATTTGCAACACATTCATTTTATTATCAACAGTATGGCAAGCACCCCGCTGGTGAGATCTCTGAGGTCTGGCGGCTGGGCCTGAACTTAGTCGCTGCTCTCGGAGATAGGGGAGTAGCTGGCCGTCTACACACTCGGTAGTTCTTCCACCTCGCTCTCCTGACTCAGTGGTTCTTCCATCTCGGTCTCCTGACTCAGTGGTTCTTCCACCTCGCTCTCCTGACTCAGTGGTTCCCCCACCTCGGTCTCCTGACTCAGTGGTTCCCCCACCTCGCTCTCCTGACTCAGGGGGTCGTGCTGGCTCCCCTCGCTCACTGGCTCCTCCGGCGGCAGCTCGTGCTGAGGGAGCTCCCGGCTGGGCTGCTCGCTGGGGCCGGGTGCCGCTGGCCCGCTCTCCGCCTCAGGTGCCGTCACGGCCGCCATCTTTGTCGCAGCCCCTTTCTTCCCGCGTCTCCCTCTACGAACCGCTTTTCCCTTCTTGGCCACCTTGGCAGTCTGGAAGGACAACAGGGACGATCACAGAAGGGCTCTGGTTTAGGGACGAGGATGGAGGAGGCTGGGAACAGGGACGTGTCCTCAGAAGCGGTGGGGACCGGGTTGGGGGGTTGTGCCAAGTGAGGACAGGAGAGGCTTCTTGTGAGGAAGGAGGCGAGGGGAAGACGAGGAGGAGCTTGGGAGGGTCACTCACCTTCTTCTTCGGGCCACTGGGGCTCAGCTGAGAGGAGGCCTTCCTCTTTGCTGCCTCCTCGGCCTTGGCCGGAGGTCCCGAGGCTCTCGGCTTTGGACTCATCTTCCGCAGCTCAACGTCTCGCAACGGTCGACTAACTCCAGGCTGTCTGGCCTCCCTGTATATACCCCTCTCGCGATCCCAGGACGAGACAATCACGCCCCTGAGCTGTGATTGGTCAACACTCCACTACCCAGCCAATGGTAGCCCTGGGTGGGAAGGCAGGCCTTATACGTCACAAAGCACCATCAGGACATGGCGGATGAAGTCGGGGGCGGGGGGTGGGGGTGACATCTAATGAGGAAGGCAGGGTGCTCTAGTTGGAGAAAGGGAGATTTGGGTTAGCACCCCTAAAGATAGTTCCCAAACTGACATGTCGCCCCTCCTAAACTCCCCATGTTCAATTTTGGCAGATCACGTGGCACGGGAGGATATTTCCGCCATATGTTTCCCCCGGACCTCCCATTCAGTGGTACATTCTGTTCCTCCACACCTGCCATCATTACCCAGTTTCTGTATGACCTACCTAAAATCCCTCCATGCTAACTGGGATAGACGGAGGGCTATATGAAGACGTCACTTGACCAGGCACAGTGGCTCACGCTTGTAATCCCAGCACTTTGGGAGACCAAGGTGGGTGGATCACTTGAGGTCAGGAGTTTGAGACCAGCCTGAACAACATGATGAAACCCCATCTCTGCTAAAAATACCAAAATTACCCGGGCGTGGTGGCACGCACGTGTAGTTCCAGCTACTCAGGAAGCTGAGGCAGGAGGATCTCTTGAACCCGGGAGTTGGAGGTTGCAGTAAGCCAAGATTGTGCCACTGCACTCCAGCCTGGGCGACAGAGCAAGACTCTGTCTCAGAAAACAAGAAGAAGAAGACAAAAGCTATCTTATCTGTGCGTTCTTTTGTATTTACTCATTAGGATAAAGAGGCAATTCCAATGAAAGTAGGACTTCAAAAAATAGATATACTCTATGGCCACATCAAAATTATTAAAAGCACCTTACTGTCTGTGTTCTTAAAAAAATTTATACTGCTGTAAATGATTAAGGCAACTGAGCAAGATATATTAATATCAGTGCTGAGCCACTGGTTTGTGGGTATGTCATTTCCACAGACATCAAAATGCTATTTAGTTTGTTTTGGTCCATCATTCAATGCTACCTCCCCTTAGAATTGAATGAAAGCATTTTGTTAACATTTATGTACGCTTACAATTATTTCACATCTGTGGCAAGGTAAATTATGTAGAGTGCTTTGTTTATCCAGTTTAATATTCGTGGATTATGTGGAAGTTTATATGGACATCTAAAAACTTGAATGATGAATTCGCCTGCCTTTCCTTTTTTTAATGTGCAGTTTTCACATGTAACAACATATAACAACATGTAAAAAGATTTTTTGCATGTAACATGTTAAAAAGATGTACATGTTTTTACATGTAAAACAATTTTACATGTAACATGTAAAACAATTTTACATGTAACATGTAAAACAATTTTACATGTAACATGTAAAACAATTTTACATGTAACATGTAAAACAATTTTACATGTAACATGTAAAAAAAGAAATGTTCATTTGGAAACACTTTATTTAGTAAATATGAAATTCAGAATATATATGGAGTAAGTGAAGTAAATGTATTCTTTTGCCAAGTTTCTGAAATTCCATTCATGAATCCTTCAAAACACAGTACTCCCATTGGGAGGAGAGGAGTGACTTCCTCTCATTTTTCCTCGTGCTATTTATGTTAATTGGCCCCTGTATACCACTCATCTTTTCTAGGTTTTCCAAGTTTAAGAAAAAAAACAAGTTCATTCAGATTGTGTTTTTCTGCCTGCAGTCATGTATACAGCAATAAGTGAGTCCCTATGGGGAGCATTTAATTCCTAAAGTTTGCATTTTCATAAAGGATTTTCCTTTTACCCAAAGCGTGTGTTGGTACTACTAAGTACTATGAAGTACTACTTTAAGTTTCTAAAAAGATCCTTATTTGAGATCTCTTTCAGTAGTTACAGAGCCAAAATAAGCACTGCAGAGGTCCATGTCTGAGTTCTGTTGTACATCCTGGGTTATCTGACTACTATTTACTCGATAGTGGAAGGACAAGAAAGAGGCCACAATGTACTTAATGATGGAACAGTTGATGTTCATGCCACCCCTTACTACCTCAAAAGAGTAACTGTGTACTTGAAGTCATATTATTTTTAGAGACCAGGTGTCGCTCTGGCCCAGCCAGAATGCAGTGGTACGATCATAGCTCATTGCAACCTTGACCTCCTAGGCTCAAGCGATCCTCTCACCTGAGCCTTCAGAGTGGCTGGTACCACAGGTGTGTGCACCACATCCAACTTATATATAATATATATTATATTATATATTATACATAATATAATATATATTATATTATATATTATACATAATATAATATATATTATATATTATACATAATATAATATATATTATATATTACACATAATATAATATATAATATATTACACATAATATAATATATATTATATTACACATAATATAATATATATTATATATTACACATAATATTATGTATTATATATTACACATAATATAATATGTATTATACATTATACATAATATAATATGTATTATTTATTATACATAATATAATATATGTTATATATTATACATAATATAATATATGTTACATATTACACATAATATAATATATGTTATATATTACACATAATATAATATATGTTATATATTACACATAATATAATATATGTTATATATTATACATAATATAATATATGTTATATATTATACATAATATAATATATGTTATATATTATACATAATATAATATATGTCATATATTATACACAATATAATATATGTTATATATTATACACAATAAAATATGTACTATATTATACATGATATAATATATATTATATATTATACATGATATAATATATATTATATATTATACATGATATAATATATATTATATATTATACATGATATAATATATATTATATATTATACATGATATTATATATTATGTATTATACATGATATTATATATTATATATTATACATGATATAATATATATTATGTATTATACATGATATAATATATATTATGTATTATACATGATATAATATATATTATGTATTATACATAATATAATATATATTATATTATACATAATATAATATGTAGTATATTATACATAATATAATATATATTGTATTATACATAAGATAATATATATTATAATATATATTCTTTATACATAATACAATATATATTATATTATACATAATATAATATGTATTATATTATACATAATATAATATATATTATATATTATATATAATATCTATAGCATAATTATATAATATCTATAGCATAATTATATAATTATGCTATATATATTATATATATCTAATATATTAGATATATAATATGTATAGCATAATTATATAATATGTAATAATACAAATTTTATATATATATAAAAATATATATATTTTATATATATAATTTGTCTTATTATATATTATATATATAATATATTATATATTAAATAATATATAATATATTATATATTACATATAATATATATTATATATAATATATATATTATATAATTATATATACACACACACACACACACACACGTTTTTTCTTTCTAGAGATGAAGCCTCCCTGCATTGTCCAGGCCAGTCTCAAATTCCTGGCCTCCAGTGATCCTCCTGCCTTGGCCTCCCAAATTGCTGGGATTGTAGGCATGAGCCAGTGATCCTGGCTGCATTATCTCACTCCTATGTGGAATCTAAAACAGTTGAACTCACAGAATCAGAGAATAGAATGTGGTTTCCAGGAGCCGGGGGAGGTGGAAGGTTGGGGAGATTTTGGCCAAAGGGTACAAGATTTCAGTTAGACAGGAGGAGTAAGTTCAAGAGCTCTATTGTAAAACACTGTGACAACAGCTAATGATAATATTGTATTTTTAAAGATTGCTAAGAGGGTAGATTTTAAGAGTTCTCACCACAAAGAAAATTATACTTAGGTGAAGTAATGCAATCGTCAACTAGCTCGGTGTAGGTATTTCACGATGTATACATATTTCAAAGCAACCTGGTGTAGATGGTATATACCATTTAAGTTCGTCAATTAAAATAAGTTAGTGAAATGTTTGGAATTAAAAGTAAAAACATACACTTATTGCCCTGCAGTTCTATAGTTTCATGTAAAGTCTGGACTGAGTGCCTTTGGGTTAACATTCAAGATGACAGTGGGGCAGTGTCCCTTCTGGGGGTTGTAGGGGAGGAGCTGTTTTCTTGTGTTTTTCAGACTCTGAAAGCTCCCACCATTCCTTGTCTCATGGCCTCTTTCTCCATCTTAAAAGCCAGCATTTTTGGGGTCGGATCCTTGTCATGTGGCTGTCTTTCTGGTTCCTTTCTCCTGCCTCTTTTACACTTAGAAAGACCCTTGGGATTCCACTGGACTCCCCCAGAGATAACCCAAGATAATATCCATGCTTCAGGTCAGCTGATTGGTACCTGTCAATAGCACCTTCCAACTCATTTCCTCCCTTGCCTTGTCGTCTCACATGTTCACAGGTTCCAGGGATGAGTTCCTGGACATCTTTGGAGGGTACTTATTTTGCCTACCAAATACACCCTTTCTTTAAATGCACCTCATCTTAAAAATGGCATTGTTTTAGGTGTGCACAGTAGCTCATGCCTATAATCCCAGCGCTTTGGGAGGCAGGGATGGGAGAATCACTTGAGGCCAGGAGTTTGAGACCACCCTGGCCAGCATAGCAAGCTCTCATCTTTACAAAATAATTTTTTAAATGGCACCATTATAAAGAGGGAGATAGCGTGGATTCCATCCTGGTCTCAGCCCTTGTTCAAAGGTGTTGACTTGCATAAACTGAAAAGCCACGGTGACAATAAAAAGCTCATCCCTTGCTACTCCTAAGGAGAAACGCTGGCTCCCATAAGCAAATGATGTGAGTGTAAGTCTTTGTCTATGTGTCCATGGGCTGAGGAACGGGTTTGCTGAGTTAATGGAGGCTTTGAAGTCTGTACTGTCTTCCACCTGGCTGCAAATTGTATACAGTAGTTCAAGGGATCCTCTCACTTCAGGCCTCCCGAATACCTGGGAATACAGGCATGTGCCACCATGCTGGCTAATTTTTTTGTGTGTTTTGTAAAGACATGGTCTCACTACGTTGCCCAGGCTGGTCTTGAACTCCTGGCCTCAAGTGATCCTCCTGCCTCAGCCTCCCAAAGTGCTGGGATTACAGGCATGAGCCACTGCATCCAGCTGACCTATGTGCTTTGTTTTTTATTTTATTATTTCATTTTATTTTTATTTTATTTTTGAGACAGGGTCTTGCTCTGTCACCCAGGCTGGAGGGCAGTGGCGCAATCATAGCTCACTGCAAACTCTGCCCCCGGCCTCAAGTGATCCTCCCATCTCTGCCTCATGAGTAGCTGGGACCACAGGCATGTGTCACCATGACCAGCTAATGTCTGTATTTTTAGTAGAGATGGGGTTTTGCCGTGTTGAAATAGACTCTCTTTATTTAAAACATATGTCTGTCTATTCCTGAGTACAGTTTAAAAACATCTTTTTTTATTATTTGAATTTGTAAGGGTCTTATGTGTAAATAGAAAAGAAAATGCTTATGATAAAATTAATCATAATTAAAATTATTGAATAATTAATATATTAATATATTTGCTTAACAAAATGTTAATATTCTCTTAAAATATCATTACTAACACATAATCCACAAAAATCCTACCTTGGATTTTATTACATAGTTTAGAACTTTTATTGCATGTTCTTATCTTTGTAGTACCATACATGAATTTTAACATCTCTAAGCACAGGAGAAGATTGTATACGTCATTGCCCTTACCTTACAGCTAATAAATGATTGATCATTTCAGAAATCAGGCATTTAAAGCTGTGTGAACATGAAGCATTCATCATTACAGATGCTCTTGATCACATAGCTACATGGTATCCAGCAGTTGCAACTTACAAAGTGTATCAGTCCAAGATCTGATTGGTTCTGCAAATTTAGATGACTCATTTTCCAATATTTTCAAGTTGCAGCCCCATGTTTTCATACATGTCATTTCTGATTTACCATTAAGCATGTTCTGGTAAATTGTTTCTCTCGACTGCTCATGCAGTGTTTTGAACTGGTGCCATAGTGGATTTATTTTCTTCCCTTCAGTATAGACACATACATGTGCTTATTTCTAAACCTCATTAGCTGCCACTAAGGACCAGGAAGCAAAGTCCAAGTGACTGAAAGCGGTTTCAAGTTATTCTTTGATTGGCTTTCGGAGTGAGTTTGATGCAATCTCCTCACTTTTCTAGCCAGGGTGATTTGGCCAAGTTATCTGTCCTCAACCATTCCCGTTTGGGCTGTAATACTGTTTTGCCAAACACAGAAACACTAATGTAGATAGCTCACACTTACGGTTTCCAGAAATTTTTTTCATACAGGGAAGTTTTCTTAAAATGTATCAATCTCTTTTTTTTTTCTAAATCCACAAACAAGATTGAATAATATATCACATATACATTTAAATACATATTGTAAATATTTGCATATGAATATATACAATATATGATTAATGTAAACCATTTTGTTTTCCTTACATTTCTTAAAATCAAAGCCAATGAAAAACATTTTAAGTACAATGATATAATTTACTGATAAAAGAAAATTATCTTCCCCTCTTCTATAAATTTACAGAGCCTGGAATTTTTATCAGATAAATTTTGGATACCTTATAGCACTAACATAGTCCTTTTTTAAAATATGTTTTTGAAATTTAGCTATTATTTTTAGTAGAGACATGATCTCACTATGTTGCCCAGGCTAGTTTCCAACTCCTGGCTCCAGTGATTCTCCCACTTGGCCTCCCAAATTGCTGGGACTACAAGGAATGAGCCACCATGTTGGCCTAGCATAGTCCTTTACCAAAAAAAAAAAAAAAAAAAAAAAAAGGCCACCATAAATATTTGCGGAGATATTGAGTGAGTGGATGGATTAACAAATGAATTAATCAATGAAGCAGTGTCTGAACTTAGGAGAAATTTTTTTTTTTTTTTGAGATGGAGTCTCGCTCTGTCGCCCAGGCTGGAGTGCAGTGGTGCAATCTCGACTCACTGCAAGCTCCGCCTCCCAGGTTCACGCCATTCTCCTGCCTCAGCCTCCCGAGTAGTTGGGACTATAGGCGCCCGCCACCACGCCCAGCTAATTTTTTGTATTTTTAGTAGAGACGGAGTTTCACCGTGTTAGCCAGGATGGTCTCGATCTCCTGACCTCGTGATCCACCCGCCTCGGCCTCCCAAAGTGCTGGGATTACAGGCGTGAGCCACCGCGCCCAGCCTCTTTTTTTTTTTTTTTAAGGAACATTAGTTAAAATGTCCTAAACAGCTCCATACGACTTCTCCAGAATGATGGACATTGCCCTATAGACATATATGAAAAATGTATATGTTTATTTATAACAGATATACAACTTTCTTTATTACTGTATTCACTTTATGTTGTACTTATTTTTCTACAAATGACTACAAAAGCCTGTTTGGTTATAATACAATTTCTATAGGCACTTAAACAAACAAAATAGCTCCATCCTTATTTGTGTTCAAAATTTGAAAGTTGCTATTTTGGGGTCATTTTTATGTTCATATCTCTTTTTCTGAATTTGATTTTGTAATGCTTTTTTGTTACATTTATTTTAATTTTTTTATTTCTATAGGTTATTGGGGAGCAGGTAGTGTTTGGTCACATGGTATTTGGTAACACAAGAAAGTTCTTTACTTTTTTGAGATTTTGAGATTTTGGTGCACCCATCACCCGAGCAGTATACACTGAACCCTATTTGTAGTCTTTTATCCCTCACCCTCTTTTCACCCTTTCCCCCTAAGTCCCCAAAGTCCATTGTATCACTCTTATGCCTTCGTATCCTCATAGCTTAGTTCCCACTTACAAGTGAGAACATGTGATGTTTGGTTTTCCATTCCTGAGTTACTTCACTTAGAATAATAGTCTGCAGTCTCATCCAGGTTGTTGCAAACGCCATTAATTCATTCCTTTCTATAGCTGAGTAGTTTTCCATTGTGTATATATACCACAGTTTCTTTATCTACTCGTTGATTGATGGGCATTAGGGTTGGTTCCATGTTTTTGCAATTGCGAATTGTGCTGCTATAAACATGGGTGTGCAAGTATCTTTTTCGTATAATGATTTCTTTTTCTCTGGGTAGATACCCAGTAGTGGGATTGCTCGATCAAATGGTAGTTCTACTTTTAGTTCTTCAAGGAATCTCCACACTGTAATGCTCTTTTAAAATATGTGCTTTTTATTTCTTGCTTGAATTTTTTTTTTTTTTTGTATTTGGAAATTGATTTAGGAAGTATATGTAATCCATAGAGACCTCAGCCCATTTTTAAAGATTCATGTTACAAACACTCCAATAGCTTCCTGTGGGTCTGGCATGGTAGGAAGTACAGGTGAAAGAAGACAAATAAGACAGAACTGGTATTCTGGAGCTTGAGAAAATGAAGAACCCTGGCAATCACAATGCAGTGTGAGAAGTGTTGTGAGACATGCATTTGCGGGACCCCTAGGGGCACGTGTCTGTCTCCTAGTGCAGCCCAGGAGGTATTGTCATGGAAGGCATCCCTCTTAAATCATCTCCCAGAGGATGGCATCTGATGAGGGTAGGATGCATATTCCAGGCAAAGGAGGCAAAGGCACTGGGTTATTAAAGTATTGCAAATAACTCCTGCACACTTCTGGTACAAGTATAAATTGGTACAATCCCCGAGGAGAAATATTTGGTAATATCCACCAGTAATAAAATGTATTAATGATTAGATATGGGACCCAGCTCTCCCAGCTGTTCCATTTTTGAGAATGTTTCCTGCAGAGACACTTGCCCATGGATGACGTGGCAGATGCACAGTTTTGTTCACGGCAGCCCTAGCCTTCGCACAGAGTTACAGACACCCTAGATGTTCCTCAGGAGAGGAAGGATTCAATAAAATACTGTGTGTCCAAATGGTGGGAATGCCACTACAATCAAATGATAAGGAAGACTTTCTGAGATATGATGTTAGGTGAAAAAAGTGGGTTGTAAATGGACGTGTACGATATACTATATATTATGTGAACAAGGGAAAATACATATATGCCTTTACTTGTTTCTTGTAAATGTATAAAGTCATCTCAACGTGTATGTAAGAAGCTGACAAAAATATTTGTCTCAGTGTGTGGTGTTGTTATATGGGACTAGATACAGGACTCGTTGGGGTGAAGGATGAGAGGGAGAGAATGGTCCAAGAAACAGCTACAGACCTTCTCCAAGCTTCCGCAGTCATCAACTCATGGCCAATTCCATTTCATCCCAACTCCTAGACATTTCTGCCTGCCCCAGAGTAGAATATCTTGTATATATACAGATGCACACACACACACACACACACACACACACACACACACACACACACACACACATATTCATGTGCTTGGCTTATGGCCCAAATAAGATCCATGCATAAAAATTAAAGGTAAAATTTTTCTTTTAAATATGTACTTTGTCAACTTCTGCAATAATTATAAAAGCCTTAAATTATGAATGGAGTAAAGGGAGTTTGTTATTATTATCAAACTCTCCTAGACACAGTTTTATTTTTATTATGATTTTTCTTTTAACTCATAGTGATCTTTGTGTGTCTTTTTACATTTTTAAATATACAGGGCCATTGAAGGTTTTCTTTAGGCATTAACTTTTTAATTTTTGTATTATAGTTAGAAAATTTCAGATTCTTTGAAATTTGAGAAGACATACTTTATGTCAAGTGGGTAACCAAGTTTTAGAAAATTTTCTGGAACGCTTGAAAAGAACGTGTTCTCCAATTATTTCATGTAGTTTTCTATATATGTCCATTACAAGGAGCTTATTAAACTATTAAATCTTTTATATTTATATTAGTTTGATCTCTATGCCAGTCATAGACCATTCTCACAGCTGGTGAGAATATGCTGAATTATCCCAGTATAATGGTGGATTTGTTCATTTCTATTTTCATTCTGTTAATTTTTCTTTTATGTATATTATATATAAATGCCATTTAATTAGATGCATATAGATTTAAATTGTTATAGCTATCTGAGAACTTAACAGATTTTCCCATAGGGATAACTGTTTTACCAATAAGAATGACTTTTGCATTAATATTTAATTTATCTGATGTTGATACAATTAAGCCTTTTTCCTTGGATTGATACATGTTTGGTATTTTGTTTTCCATCTTTTTCTTTTCAAACCTTTTGTGTCTTCATCTTTTCATTATAGAGTTTAATCTGTTTGTATCCATTGTGTTTATGGACTCATTTCTATCATCTTATATTGTACTTTCTGTTAGTATACTTGCTTTTCATATCACTTTTATTCTATCTTGTTTGCGTTTGTTTTATTTTAGCTTGATTATTACCATTTTATTTTGTCCTTTTTTGGGTCAGAAGTTACATCCTCTAATTTCATCCTTTTATTGGATATTATAGAAATGTTATAATATATATTTTTTGAAGTGTGTACACAAATAAAGTGAATGAGTAACCTGACTCTTCTTCAGAAGAATATAAAGACCACACAAAGTGGGCACATAGCTGTGGAGGGACAAAGGTGATGCTGGGCACACAGACTGACCACACAGAGCTGGGTCTCTTCAACAATGTCGTATGTCTATGTGAAGAAGGATGCCAAGGCACACTCTAAGATAATGTGTGTGTGTGGGGGAGGAGGCGTGTGTGTGAATGTGTGCGGCACACCTGATGCATGCTCAGGAGTGTATGTATATCTATGTGCACCGTTGTTTTTAATTCAAAAAGTGCATAGCTTTCATTTTCACAGGAAGTTATGATGCCTCATACAGCAAGTACCTTTGGTACCTTTGGATAGACTTTTTAAGGTAGCATCTCATTTTTGTCACCAATTTAGCAGCTGTCTGCATTCTAAAAAGCTGGATTCAACTTTAAAACTTCCCCAGTCTAGTATAGTATAGTGTAAACAGATCAATCACTATAGGAGGAGGATTAAACAGGCATATTCTGAGCAGGCGACTGGAACACAAAACCACTTAAAGAAGCAGAATTGGGCTTGTGTGTTTAAAAGCACAAAAGGAACTGTGAAATATCTAAAATCCAATAGCTAAGAGAAATTTCACATGGAGAGACTGAGAAACTTCTGCAATAATTATGAACGCCTTAAGTTATGAGTGGAAAAACTGTTGCAGAGATTTCCATAGTAATCTCCAAAAATGAATCTGTTGCCCACTGAAACTCAGGATGGTAAGGAAGCAGAAAGTTATGGCAAGACTGGGCTAGTTCTGATTCCATTGGCCATGCCTGGCTAAGCATTTCATTAATTCTTTACCGAGATGAGATTTGAATTACAGTTGACATCAAGAAGTAGTTACATCTCTATTTTCCAAGATCAATCATTCAGCAAAATTTAATAATTGATTCAGTAATACAGAGTCAGTCATTCCTAAATAATGTTTTCTGTTTGCTTTGTAAATTTCTGAAGCAAAAGGACAAAACAATTATTTTAAAAAATCAAAGGTCAGTATCAAAAAGGCAAAGTCAAAATTCTGCAAGAGCATGGTGCTGAGCATGGGTTGGCCAGATATACTTTATTGCTTTTGGAAATGGTTCTCGAGTGATTCGTGTAGGAAATAGTGTAGAAATATTCTGGAAGGGTTTTCTCTGCCTTTATGTGAACATTTCCAGTTTCCAGGAGCCACGGAGCCTGAGTCAGTTGTCTACACACAGGTGATGATGATGATGATGATGATGATGATGATGATGCTGCTGCTGCTACTGAGTTGTTTGAGCTCATTATATATATATATATGATATTATATATATATATTCTGGTTCTTAATCTCTTGTCAGATGTATAGTTTGCAAATATTTTCTTCCATTCTTTAGGTTGTCTCTTCATTGATTTTTTTTTTTTTACCATGCAGAAGCTGTTGAGCTTCATGTTTTTCCATTTGTTGACTTTGCTTTTACTGCCTGTGCTTTGGAAGTCTTACTCAAAAAATCTTTGCCCAGACTAGTGTCCTCAAGCATTTCCCCACAGTTTTCTTTTAGTAGTTTCATAGTTTGTGGTGATAAACTATGAGCATGCAGGTGTGACTCCATTCGCCAATGTTGTGAACAGAAGTTGTGAGGACAGAATGGTTTGTGTTTTCATAAGTTTTCTATATGCAAAGTTGATTTGATGACAGTGGCCTCCTGAGAATGAACTTTCATCAAAACACTGAGGTCTGTGACCAAGCAGACAATAAAAACACTCCTTAATGTGGGAGTCATCAGTACCACATAAAATGTGCAAATTAGCAACATTTCTGTCCAAGTATTGAGCTACAAGATTCAACTCAGGAATATTATATGGTTTTATTCATTTTAATACGTAATGGAGGAGACACATTTTTGCTTGTAAAGGAATAAATCCATGTGTCTAATTATGTATTAGGAAAATGAGGTCATTTCCTTCTATGTGGTAATATATTCACATATAGGGGGAAATGCCATAATATATGGGACAATAAGATGGATAATACTATACTAACAAATATAATAAAATGAATAATATGAAAAAAACATCAAGAGATGGAATTAACTTTAAATACAGGGCAGATATATTTTTATCAGCTTGCTGGGCTAGCACTTTTCCTTACTTCTCTCCCTGAAGGGTCCTCAATTCTGTTTCTATTCTGTGTGTCTTTTTCCCCCACTTCTGTGTACATATGTCCAGGGCCCCTTCCCCCAAAGCCCTTCAACTAGTTATTCTCCAGCAGAACATTTTTCTGCCAGTAAAAATATTTTCTTTCAGGAATTGGCTAAAAGCTATTTTCGTAAAAACTTCCCTATATGAATTGAGCCTATAATTATCTGGCTCTTTCTTAGGATTTCTGCAGAGCGTATGCACACCTAAAGCGTACCAATTCACACTTGGTTCCGGGGTCTATAGTAGTCACAGAAACATGACTCCTGTCATGAATGCAAGCTAGGATGTGGTCCCTAAAGCAGGGGATGTGTCTCGAATGCCTCTTCAATCCTTGTACAGTGTCTAATACAGTACTGCTTCCACAGTGTTGAGCAGCAGTCCTTAAGAGGGTGGAGTTTAGAATTTGATCTTTGCAGACCTGAGTTTTAATCCTGGCTCTATAACCTATAAGCAGTATAAGAAAGTTACTCAAACTGTCTGTCTCATTTGTCCAGTGGGGACACTACTCATTTTACAGGGTGTGATGGTTAATTTCAGGTGTCAACGTGACTGCCTTAAGGAATACGTCAGGAATTGGTAAAGCATTGTTTCTAGGTGAGCCTGCACAGGTATTCTTGGGAAGATTGGCGTGAGCTGGTGGACAGAGTGGGGAAGATGTCTTCAATAGAGACAGGCCCCATTCAATTCTCTGAGGGCCCAGATAGAAGAAACAGGGCAGAGGAAAGGCACTTTCCTCCCTTTCTCTCCTGGAGCTGAGACTCTTCTTTTCCTGCCCTTGGACATCAGAACTTCAGGCTCTTTTTATACTGAGAATTACACCATCCACTTCCCTGGTTCTGAGGTTTTTGGGTGTGGACTGAGTCACACTCCTGGCATCCCAGGGGCTCCAGCTTGCAGACAGCTTGTCCTGAGACTTTTCACCCTCTAATTCCCCTAATAAATCCCCTCTCATCTGTCTTTGCTGATAACCTGTTGGTGGTGTCTCTACAGAGCCCTGATTAATCCATAGGGGTAATGTGAGGGAGAAATGAGGTCGTGCATGGAGAGCATTTCACACCCTGCCTGACACATGCCCAGGTCCAACAGGCTGCAGCTGCAGTTATTCTAGAGCTTAGCATCAGTGTTCAAAACAGTGGAAGGCCTTCCCTCTGGTACCCAGCCATCGCGTTGAGCTTCTCCTGTCATTTTTCAATTCCGGAGTGTTTTTTGAGAGCAATTCTATGTCCTGTGTATCACTGACGTGGGGCCAAAAACAATCTGTATGCGTGGGGATCTGAAGCTGGGAATGACCAATAGGTCAGAAAGTTCTTAGGAGTCAGGAGCAGAGGAAGCTGCATGGTCAAGGGGAATCAACATGAGCCTTCCTGCCATGTGTCCTATTTCCTGCGGTCTAATGAGACAGAGATATATGTATGTATGCATCATCTCATGCTTAGGTCTTTAATATGTACAAGGTGTTTTCAAATTCTCCCACCAACTGTCTTTGACAGCTGAGAATCTCAAGATCACCTGTTGTTCATGACTGCAGTCAAAGGGATCTGCCTTTTAGGGACACAGGAAGATTTGCCTAAAATGTCAGGAAGCTTTGATATTTATCATTTGATTACAAAAGTCAACAGCACCTTTGCTGTTATATTATTTTGGGTCTTTACTCATTCCACTGTTTATTTTAAGCCTGAGACTGTGGGTAGTTGGAGAAGGAGGGAAAGTATGTAACACTCTTATTAACTAGTTTAACTGTGTGTATAACATGTAGAATAAAGAGAGACTTAAATGAAGATGTAGTATTTGTGAATGCTCCAACAAATTAAAAGATTACTTAAATTATTGATTTTTTTTTTTTTTGAGATGGAGTCTTGCTGTGTCACCCAGGCTGGAGTGCAGTGGGTGCAGTCTTGCAATCTCTGCTCACTGCAACCTCCACCTCCAGGGCTCAAGCAATTCTCTTGCCTCAGCCTCCCAAGTAACTGGGATTACAGGTGTACACCACCACGCCTGGCTAATTTTTGTATTTTTAGTAAAGACAGTGTTTCACCATGTTAGGCAGGCTGGTTTCAAGCTCCTGACCTCAAGTGATCTGCCTGCGTTGGCCTCCCAAAGTGCTGGGATTACAGGCGTGACCCACCGCACCTGGCCTGATTTCTGATTAAACCTCTTATTGTCTATAATGAATTAAAAGTTTGTGAAAGTAAATTCAATGACATTTTTGCATCTATAATTTCAAAATCATAGTAACTTTCCAAATCTGAAAATGTCTGAAACACAAGTCTGCCAATCATCACAATAAAACATGAAGCCCTAGTGAAAGAGCTAGTCAGGATGGGTTCCCAACAAATAGCAGTTGAAGCTCCTACTGCCATGAAATGATGAAAGAAACACGGTTTAAGTGCCACGGATAATTATTTCAATGCCAAAAGAATCATCACAGACTGTTGTGACATGCAGAGCTTGAATGGAAATATGGCATTAAAATAAGGTGCATTAAATTAATCCTTGAATGTAATTTTGAAATACACTGCAAAAGTGCTCCCTAATATACACCAACCCCAAAAGTGGCCACTGACAAGATAAATTTATTTCAGTTTTTATGCTGTCATTATGGAAAAAACTATAGCAGAGAGTTCACCAATTTCCCTTTGGAAAGAGATATACAACCACAGCCAATACGCTTTCCTAAAAGACAGCAGGAGCTTTTCATGCGGACTTGTTTCCCATCCGTAACATACAAATATTTATTGTCCAGGGTCAATACAGCCTTGCAAATAAACAGGCTTTGAGTTATACCAAGCATGCTCATTCTTATATGGTATTTCCATATAAGAAATACAAAAGAAATATACCACAAAATGATGGTGTTCAGGACATGGGGCAACGCCCTGTTTCTGTGGTATAGTGGCCTAGATTTCGTAGGATTCCATAGGAGGCAGCTACAAGTTCAACATGAAAAGCTCTGAAATCCCTTCCTAAGCTAATGAAGTGAAGCCCTGACCACACCAAGGAAAGGATGAAACAGAACTCATTTGTTGTTTCTCAAATGATGCTACCATCTCTTCAAAGCCACCATTAATTTTAACATCTTTAAAGGTATAAGAACAATGTATGTAACAAGTGAAAACTGCCTATAAAGTTAGTGCTTTACATCTCAAACCCTTATTATATGGAAATTCATATTTTCAGAATCACATAAAAGTTTAACGTGCTATTCATTGTAAGATTAAAGGACATGAGTTATTCTGTCTGCGTAATTATTAACAACTGGAAATTAAATCGTGATAATTTTGTACTTTATTCTTCTTAAAATGATAATTTCCTTTCTCCTTTTGCCTGAGAAGCATGCTTCAACAATACCAACAGCTTACCTTCTAAAATAAATGATCACATATAGAATATATATTTTATATATTGTATATTTATCTTTATGCATTACATATTTATATATTATTTATATATTATATAAATATAAATATATTTACATATTTATATATGTATTTATATATTTACATAGAATATAAATATTTATATAATCTATATGTGAAATAGATCTCTATCTAAATGTAAATACATAGAAATAGATATATAAATATATAGAGATTATATATTTATCTATAAACATACAGAGATTATATATTTATCTATAAATATACATATAAATACAAACTATATATACATCCATTAGAAATATACAGGTCTTTTCTAAATATAAATATAGAAATACACAAGTCTTTTCTAAATGTATCATAAATTCTACTATATAAAATTCTACTATATATAGAAAAGACCTGTGTGTTTATATGTTTATATAAATACATGTGCATTGATATAAATATGTATAAAACCTGTGTATTCATATAAATATATATAAATATAGGTTTAATATATATAACACATTAGAAATACAGCAGTGCATTATATTATATGTAGAAAAGATCTGTGCATTTATATAATTATATATATAAATGTACATTACATATATACACATTAGAAATACCCATCCTTTCTATATATAGCAAGTTCTATATTATTCTCTCATTGTAATTATTGACAACTGGGAATTTTGTACTTTATTTATTTTTTATTTTTATTTTATTTTTCTTAAAATGATAATTTCCTTTCTTTTTTTATCTGTGAAGGATGCTTCAACAATCACAACACCTTACCTTCTAAAATAAATGATCACATATAGAATATATCTTTTATATATATTTATATTTATATATCTATTTTCATGTATTTATATTTATAGATAGGTTTCATATATAGATTTGATGTCTATATTGATATATTATTTATAAATATAAATATATGTTTAATATGTTTTATATATAATATATAGAATATAAATATATGTCATCTATAAATATAAAAAGATAAGATATATTAATATATAAATATACATAATAGGTTCTACTATGTACAAAAAAGAGCCGTGTATTTCTAATGTGTGTAATCTATATTTACATTTATTTATATTTATATGTTTTATATATAAATATATATTCCATATTTTGTCTATATGTATATATTTCATATGTAAACATATAATGTTTGTCTATAGTAAATATAGTTGTATATTTTATTTCTATAAAAATTTACATATATTTGTATATAGTAAATTCTACTAGATATAGAAAAGACCTGTGTATTTCTAATGTATGGAAATATGAAATGTACTTTCTGTCTCCTCAGTTGCAAAAATAAAAAGGCTTTTTTCAAGTAGATAGATTTTTCTCTACTTTGAATTTTTCTTCTTAATTATATTAGATTGTAGGGAGGGGACGCTGAAAGGAAAGAGATGGAAACGATTCTTCCATCGGTTTCTATAACCGAAAAGGTATTTTGACAGTGAAACCTAAGTAGGTAGAATCCAGTTCTTGGTACCTGGTGTATGTGCTAGCAAGAGTGCATGAAGAAACAAACCGTATAAGAAGCGGAGTCATCCTGTGAAGGGGAAATTTGTCTCCAGTGCTCAGCCATGACGCAATCCTTATCCTCCTGTCTGGCTAACTGTGACCTGTCCCTGTGACCTCAACCCCGCGGGACCCCACTTCCCTCCCTCCCCACATACCACTTGTTCCTTCCTTCTTTCCTTTCTCCCTCCCCACACACCACCTCTTCCTTCCTCCCTCCCCACACACCACCTCTTCCTCCCTCCCTCCCTCCACACACACCATCTCTTCCTCCCTCCCTCCCCACACACCTCCTCTTCCTCCCTCCCTCCCCACACACCTCCTCTTCCTCCCTCCCTCCCCACACACCTCCTCTTCCTCCCTCCCTCCCCACACACAACCTCTTCCTCCCTCCCTCCCCACACACCACCTCTTCCTCCCTCCCTCCCACCCCACACACCTCCTCTTCCTCCCTCCCTCCCTCCACACACACCACCTCTTCCTCCCTCCCTCCCCACACACCTCCTCTTCCTCCCTCCCTCCCCACACACCACCTCTTCCTCCCTCCCTCCCCACACACCTCTTCCTCCCTCCCTCCCTCCACACACACCACCTCTTCCTCCCTCCCTCCCCACACACCTCTTCCTCCCTCCCTCCCCACACACCACCTCTTCCTCCCTCCCTCCCCACACACCTCCTCTTCCTCCCTCCCTCCCTCCCCAAACACCACCTCTTCCTCCCTCCCTCCCTCCCCACACACCACCTCTTCCTCCCTCCCACCCCACACACCTCCTCTTCCTCCCTCCCTCCCCACACACCACCTGTTCCTCCCTCCCTCCCCACACACCACCTCTTCCTCCCTCCCTCCCTCCCCACACACCACCTCTTCCTCCCTCCCTCCCTCCACACACACCACCTCTTCCTCCCTCCCCATACACCACCTCTTCCTCCCTCCCTCCCCACACACCACCTCTTCCCCCCTCCCTCCCCACACACCTCCTCTTCCTCCCTCCCACCCCACACACCACCTGTTCCTCCCTCCCTCCCCACACACCACCTCTTCCTCCCTCCCTCCCTCCCCACACACCACCTCTTCCTCCCTCCCTCCCTCCACACACACCACCTCTTCCTCCCTCCCTCCCCACACACCACCTCTTCCTCCCTCCCTCCCTCCACACACACCACCTGTTCCTCCCTCCCTCCCCACACACCACCTCTTCCTCCCTCCCTCCCCACACACCACCTCTTCCTCCCTCCCTCCCCACACACCTCCTCTTCCTCCCTCCCTCCCCACACACCACCTCTTCCTCCCTCCCTCCCTCCCCACACACCACCTCTTCCTCCCTCCCTCCCTCCCCACACACCACCTCTTCCTCCCTCCCTCCCTCCCCACACACCACCTCTTCCCCCCTCCCTCCCTCCCCACACACCACCTCTTCCTCTCTCCCTCCCACCCCACACACCACCTCTTCCTCCCTCCCTCCCCACACACCACCTCTTCTTCCCTCCCTCCCCACACACGTCCTCTTCCTCCCTCCCTCCCCACACACCACCTCTTCCTCCCTCCCTCCCCACACACCACCTCTTCCTCCCTCCCTCCCTCCACACACACCACCTCTTCCTCCCTCCCTCCCCACACACCTCCTCTTCCTCCCTCCCTCCCACCCCACACACCACCTCTTCCTCCCTCCCTCCCTCCCCACACACCTCCTTTTCCTCCCTCCCTCCCCACACACCACCTCTTCCTCCCTCCCACCCCACACACCTCCTTTTCCTCCCTCCCTCCCCACACACCACCTCTTCCTCCCTCCCTCCCTCCCCACACACCTCCTCTTCCTCCCTCCCTCCCACCCCACACACCACCTCTTCCCCCCTCCCTCCCTCCCCACACACGTCCTCTTCCTCCCTCCCTCCCCACACACCACCTCTTCCTCCCTCCCTCCCCACACACCACCTCTTCCTCCCTCCCTCCCCACACACCTCCTCTTCCTCCCTCCCTCCCCACACACCACCTCTTCCTCCCTCCCTCCCCACACACCACCTGTTCCTCCCTCCCTCCCTCCCCACACACCACCTCTTCCCCCCTCCCTCCCTCCCTCCCTCCCCACCATCAGAGAACACGGAGTCACTCAGATCAATTTGCAACACATTCATTTTATTATCAACAGTATGGCAAGCACCCCGCTGGTGAGATCTCTGAGGTCTGGCGGCTGGGCCTGAACTTAGTCGCTGCTCTCGGAGATAGGGGAGTAGCTGGCCGTCTACACACTCGGTAGTTCTTCCACCTCGCTCTCCTGACTCAGTGGTTCTTCCATCTCGGTCTCCTGACTCAGTGGTTCTTCCACCTCGCTCTCCTGACTCAGTGGTTCCCCCACCTCGGTCTCCTGACTCAGTGGTTCCCCCACCTCGCTCTCCTGACTCAGGGGGTCGTGCTGGCTCCCCTCGCTCACTGGCTCCTCCGGCGGCAGCTCGTGCTGAGGGAGCTCCCGGCTGGGCTGCTCGCTGGGGCCGGGTGCCGCTGGCCCGCTCTCCGCCTCAGGTGCCGTCACGGCCGCCATCTTTGTCGCAGCCCCTTTCTTCCCGCGTCTCCCTCTACGAACCGCTTTTCCCTTCTTGGCCACCTTGGCAGTCTGGAAGGACAACAGGGACGATCACAGAAGGGCTCTGGTTTAGGGACGAGGATGGAGGAGGCTGGGAACAGGGACGTGTCCTCAGAAGCGGTGGGGACCGGGTTGGGGGGTTGTGCCAAGTGAGGACAGGAGAGGCTTCTTGTGAGGAAGGAGGCGAGGGGAAGACGAGGAGGAGCTTGGGAGGGTCACTCACCTTCTTCTTCGGGCCACTGGGGCTCAGCTGAGAGGAGGCCTTCCTCTTTGCTGCCTCCTCGGCCTTGGCCGGAGGTCCCGAGGCTCTCGGCTTTGGACTCATCTTCCGCAGCTCAACGTCTCGCAACGGTCGACTAACTCCAGGCTGTCTGGCCTCCCTGTATATACCCCTCTCGCGATCCCAGGACGAGACAATCACGCCCCTGAGCTGTGATTGGTCAACACTCCACTACCCAGCCAATGGTAGCCCTGGGTGGGAAGGCAGGCCTTATACGTCACAAAGCACCATCAGGACATGGCGGATGAAGTCGGGGGCGGGGGGTGGGGGTGACATCTAATGAGGAAGGCAGGGTGCTCTAGTTGGAGAAAGGGAGATTTGGGTTAGCACCCCTAAAGATAGTTCCCAAACTGACATGTCGCCCCTCCTAAACTCCCCATGTTCAATTTTGGCAGATCACGTGGCACGGGAGGATATTTCCGCCATATGTTTCCCCCGGACCTCCCATTCAGTGGTACATTCTGTTCCTCCACACCTGCCATCATTACCCAGTTTCTGTATGACCTACCTAAAATCCCTCCATGCTAACTGGGATAGACGGAGGGCTATATGAAGACGTCACTTGACCAGGCACAGTGGCTCACGCTTGTAATCCCAGCACTTTGGGAGACCAAGGTGGGTGGATCACTTGAGGTCAGGAGTTTGAGACCAGCCTGAACAACATGATGAAACCCCATCTCTGCTAAAAATACCAAAATTACCCGGGCGTGGTGGCACGCACGTGTAGTTCCAGCTACTCAGGAAGCTGAGGCAGGAGGATCTCTTGAACCCGGGAGTTGGAGGTTGCAGTAAAACAAGATTGTGCCACTGCACTCCAGCCTGGGCGACAGAGCAAGACTCTGTCTCAGAAAACAAGAAGAAGAAGACAAAAGCTATCTTATCTGTGCGTTCTTTTGTATTTACTCATTAGGATAAAGAGGCAATTCCAATGAAAGTAGGACTTCAAAAAATAGATATACTCTATGGCCACATCAAAATTATTAAAAGCACCTTACTGTCTGTGTTCTTAAAAAAATTTATACTGCTGTAAATGATTAAGGCAACTGAGCAAGATATATTAATATCAGTGCTGAGCCACTGGTTTGTGGGTATGTCATTTCCACAGACATCAAAATGCTATTTAGTTTGTTTTGGTCCATCATTCAATGCTACCTCCCCTTAGAATTGAATGAAAGCATTTTGTTAACATTTATGTACGCTTACAATTATTTCACATCTGTGGCAAGGTAAATTATGTAGAGTGCTTTGTTTATCCAGTTTAATATTCGTGGATTATGTGGAAGTTTATATGGACATCTAAAAACTTGAATGATGAATTCGCCTGCCTTTCCTTTTTTTAATGTGCAGTTTTCACATGTAACAACATATAACAACATGTAAAAAGATTTTTTGCATGTAACATGTTAAAAAGATGTACATGTTTTTACATGTAAAACAATTTTACATGTAACATGTAAAACAATTTTACATGTAACATGTAAAACAATTTTACATGTAACATGTAAAACAATTTTACATGTAACATGTAAAACAATTTTACATGTAACATGTAAAACAATTTTACATGTAACATGTAAAACAATTTTACATGTAACATGTAAAAAAAGAAATGTTCATTTGGAAACACTTTATTTAGTAAATATGAAATTCAGAATATATATGGAGTAAGTGAAGTAAATGTATTCTTTTGCCAAGTTTCTGAAATTCCATTCATGAATCCTTCAAAACACAGTACTCCCATTGGGAGGAGAGGAGTGACTTCCTCTCATTTTTCCTCGTGCTATTTATGTTAATTGGCCCCTGTATACCACTCATCTTTTCTAGGTTTTCCAAGTTTAAGAAAAAAAACAAGTTCATTCAGATTGTGTTTTTCTGCCTGCAGTCATGTATACAGCAATAAGTGAGTCCCTATGGGGAGCATTTAATTCCTAAAGTTTGCATTTTCATAAAGGATTTTCCTTTTACCCAAAGCGTGTGTTGGTACTACTAAGTACTATGAAGTACTACTTTAAGTTTCTAAAAAGATCCTTATTTGAGATCTCTTTCAGTAGTTACAGAGCCAAAATAAGCACTGCAGAGGTCCATGTCTGAGTTCTGTTGTACATCCTGGGTTATCTGACTACTATTTACTCGATAGTGGAAGGACAAGAAAGAGGCCACAATGTACTTAATGATGGAACAGTTGATGTTCATGCCACCCCTTACTACCTCAAAAGAGTAACTGTGTACTTGAAGTCATATTATTTTTAGAGACCAGGTGTCGCTCTGGCCCAGCCAGAATGCAGTGGTACGATCATAGCTCATTGCAACCTTGACCTCCTAGGCTCAAGCGATCCTCTCACCTGAGCCTTCAGAGTGGCTGGTACCACAGGTGTGTGCACCACATCCAACTTATATATAATATATATTATATTATATATTCTACATAATATAATATATATTATATTATATATTCTACATAATATAATATATATTATATTATATATTATACATAATATAATATATATTATATATTATACATAATATAATATATAATATATTACACATAATATAATATATAATATATTACACATAATATAATATATATTATATTACACATAATATAATATATATTATATATTACACATAATATTATGTATTATATATTACACATAATATAATATGTATTATACATTATACATAATATAATATGTATTATTTATTATACATAATATAATATATGTTATATATTATACATAATATAATATATGTTACATATTACACATAATATAATATATGTTATATATTACACATAATATAATATATGTTATATATTACACATAATATAATATATGTTATATATTATACATAATATAATATATGTTATATATTATACATAATATAATATATGTCATATATTATACACAATATAATATATGTTATATATTATACACAATATAATATGTACTATATTATACATGATATAATATATATTATATATTATACATGATATAATATATATTATATATTATACATGATATAATATATATTATATATTATACATGATATAATATATATTATATATTATACATGATATAATATATATTATATATTATACATGATATAATATATATTATATATTATACATGATATAATATATATTATATATTATACATGATATAATATATATTATATATTATACATGATATAATATATATTATGTATTATACATGATATAATACATATTATATATTATACATGATATAATATATATTATATATTATACATGATATTATATATTATGTATTATACATGATATTATATATTATATATTATACATGATATAATATATATTATGTATTATACATGATATAATATATATTATGTATTATACATGATATAATATATATTATGTATTATACATAATATAATATATATTATATTATACATAATATAATATGTAGTATATTATACATAATATAATATATATTGTATTATACATAAGATAATATATATTATAATATATATTCTTTATACATAATACAATATATATTATATTATACATAATATAGTATGTATTATATTATACATAATATAATATATATTATATATTATATATAATATCTATAGCATAATTATATAATATCTATAGCATAATTATATAATTATGCTATATATATTATATATATCTAATATATTAGATATATAATATGTATAGCATAATTATATAATATGTAATAATACAAATTTTATATATATATAAAAATATATATATTTTATATATATAATTTGTCTTATTATATATTATATATATAATATATTATATATATTAAATAATATATAATATATTATATATTACATATAATATATATTATATATAATATATATATTATATAATTATATATACACACACACACACACACACACGTTTTTTCTTTCTAGAGATGAAGCCTCCCTGCATTGTCCAGGCCAGTCTCAAATTCCTGGCCTCCAGTGATCCTCCTGCCTTGGCCTCCCAAATTGCTGGGATTGTAGGCATGAGCCAGTGATCCTGGCTGCATTATCTCACTCCTATGTGGAATCTAAAACAGTTGAACTCACAGAATCAGAGAATAGAATGTGGTTTCCAGGAGCCGGGGGAGGTGGAAGGTTGGGGAGATTTTGGCCAAAGGATACAAGATTTCAGTTAGACAGGAGGAGTAAGTTCAAGAGCTCTATTGTAAAACACTGTGACAACAGCTAATGATAATATTGTATTTTTAAAGATTGCTAAGAGGGTAGATTTTAAGAGTTCTCACCACAAAGAAAATTATACTTAGGTGAAGTAATGCAATCGTCAACTAGCTCGGTGTAGGTATTTCACGATGTATACATATTTCAAAGCAACCTGGTGTAGATGGTATATACCATTTAAGTTCGTCAATTAAAATAAGTTAGTGAAATGTTTGGAATTAAAAGTAAAAACATACACTTATTGCCCTGCAGTTCTATAGTTTCATGTAAAGTCTGGACTGAGTGCCTTTGGGTTAACATTCAAGATGACAGTGGGGCAGTGTCCCTTCTGGGGGTTGTAGGGGAGGAGCTGTTTTCTTGTGTTTTTCAGACTCTGAAAGCTCCCACCATTCCTTGTCTCATGGCCTCTTTCTCCATCTTAAAAGCCAGCATTTTTGGGGTCGGATCCTTGTCATGTGGCTGTCTTTCTGGTTCCTTTCTCCTGCCTCTTTTACACTTAGAAAGACCCTTGGGATTCCACTGGACTCCCCCAGAGATAACCCAAGATAATATCCATGCTTCAGGTCAGCTGATTGGTACCTGTCAATAGCACCTTCCAACTCATTTCCTCCCTTGCCTTGTCGTCTCACATGTTCACAGGTTCCAGGGATGAGTTCCTGGACATCTTTGGAGGGTACTTATTTTGCCTACCAAATACACCCTTTCTTTAAATGCACCTCATCTTAAAAATGGCATTGTTTTAGGTGTGCACAGTAGCTCATGCCTATAATCCCAGCGCTTTGGGAGGCAGGGATGGGAGAATCACTTGAGGCCAGGAGTTTGAGACCACCCTGGCCAGCATAGCAAGCTCTCATCTTTACAAAATAATTTTTTAAATGGCACCATTATAAAGAGGGAGATAGCGTGGATTCCATCCTGGTCTCAGCCCTTGTTCAAAGGTGTTGACTTGCATAAACTGAAAAGCCACGGTGACAATAAAAAGCTCATCCCTTGCTACTCCTAAGGAGAAACGCTGGCTCCCATAAGCAAATGATGTGAGTGTAAGTCTTTGTCTATGTGTCCATGGGCTGAGGAACGGGTTCGCTGAGTTAATGGAGGCTTTGAAGTCTGTACTGTCTTCCACCTGGCTGCAAATTGTATACAGTAGTTCAAGGGATCCTCTCACTTCAGGCCTCCCGAATACCTGGGAATATAGGCATGTGCCACCATGCTGGCTAATTTTTTTGTGTGTTTTGTAAAGACATGGTCTCACTACGTTGCCCAGGCTGGTCTTGAACTCCTGGCCTCAAGTGATCCTCCTGCCTCAGCCTCCCAAAGTGCTGGGATTACAGGCATGAGCCACTGCATCCAGCTGACCTATGTGCTTTGTTTTTTATTTTATTATTTCATTTTATTTTTATTTTATTTTTTGAGACAGGGTCTTGCTCTGTCACCCAGGCTGGAGGGCAGTGGCGCAATCATAGCTCACTGCAAACTCTGCCCCCGGCCTCAAGTGATCCTCCCATCTCTGCCTCATGAGTAGCTGGGACCACAGGCATGTGTCACCATGACCAGCTAATGTCTGTATTTTTAGTAGAGATGGGGTTTTGCCGTGTTGAAATAGACTCTCTTTATTTAAAACATATGTCTGTCTATTCCTGAGTACAGTTTAAAAACATCTTTTTTTATTATTTGAATTTGTAAGGGTCTTATGTGTAAATGGAAAAGAAAATGCTTATGATAAAATTAATCATAATTAAAATTATTGAATAATTAATATATTAATATATTTGCTTAACAAAATGTTAATATTCTCTTAAAATATCATTACTAACACATAATCCACAAAAATCCTACCTTGGATTTTATTACATAGTTTAGAACTTTTATTGCATGTTCTTATCTTTGTAGTACCATACATGAATTTTAACATCTCTAAGCACAGGAGAAGATTGTATACGTCATTGCCCTTACCTTACAGCTAATAAATGATTGATCATTTCAGAAATCAGGCATTTAAAGCTGTGTGAACATGAAGCATTCATCATTACAGATGCTCTTGATCACATAGCTACATGGTATCCAGCAGTTGCAACTTACAAAGTGTATCAGTCCAAGATCTGATTGGTTCTGCAAATTTAGATGACTCATTTTCCAATATTTTCAAGTTGCAGCCCCATGTTTTCATACATGTCATTTCTGATTTACCATTAAGCATGTTCTGGTAAATTGTTTCTCTCGACTGCTCATGCAGTGTTTTGAACTGGTGCCATAGTGGATTTATTTTCTTCCCTTCAGTATAGACACATACATGTGCTTATTTCTAAACCTCATTAGCTGCCACTAAGGACCAGGAAGCAAAGTCCAAGTGACTGAAAGCGGTTTCAAGTTATTCTTTGATTGGCTTTCGGAGTGAGTTTGATGCAATCTCCTCACTTTTCTAGCCAGGGTGATTTGGCCAAGTTATCTGTCCTCAACCATTCCCGTTTGGGCTGTAATACTGTTTTGCCAAACACAGAAACACTAATGTAGATAGCTCACACTTACGGTTTCCAGAAATTTTTTTCATACAGGGAAGTTTTCTTAAAATGTATCAATCTCTTTTTTTTTTCTAAATCCACAAACAAGATTGAATAATATATCACATATACATTTAAATACATATTGTAAATATTTGCATATGAATATATACAATATATGATTAATGTAAACCATTTTGTTTTCCTTACATTTCTTAAAATCAAAGCCAATGAAAAACATTTTAAGTACAATGATATAATTTACTGATAAAAGAAAATTATCTTCCCCTCTTCTATAAATTTACAGAGCCTGGAATTTTTATCAGATAAATTTTGGATACCTTATAGCACTAACATAGTCCTTTTTTAAAATATGTTTTTGAAATTTAGCTATTATTTTTAGTAGAGACATGATCTCACTATGTTGCCCAGGCTAGTTTCCAACTCCTGGCTCCAGTGATTCTCCCACTTGGCCTCCCAAATTGCTGGGACTACAAGGAATGAGCCACCATGTTGGCCTAGCATAGTCCTTTACCAAAAAAAAAAAAAAAAAAAAAAGGCCACCATAAATATTTGCGGAGATATTGAGTGAGTGGATGGATTAACAAATGAATTAATCAATGAAGCAGTGTCTGAACTTAGGAGAAATTTTTTTTTTTTTTTGAGATGGAGTCTCGCTCTGTCGCCCAGGCTGGAGTGCAGTGGTGCAATCTCGACTCACTGCAAGCTCCGCCTCCCAGGTTCACGCCATTCTCCTGCCTCAGCCTCCCGAGTAGTTGGGACTATAGGCGCCCGCCACCACGCCCAGCTAATTTTTTGTATTTTTAGTAGAGACGGAGTTTCACCGTGTTAGCCAGGATGGTCTCGATCTCCTGACCTCGTGATCCACCCGCCTCGGCCTCCCAAAGTGCTGGGATTACAGGCGTGAGCCACCGCGCCCAGCCTCTTTTTTTTTTTTTTTTTAAGGAACATTAGTTAAAATGTCCTAAACAGCTCCATACGACTTCTCCAGAATGATGGACATTGCCCTATAGACATATATGAAAAATGTATATGTTTATTTATAACAGATATACAACTTTTTTATTACTGTATTCACTTTATGTTGTACTTATTTTTCTACAAATGACTACAAAAGCCTGTTTGGTTATAATACAATTTCTATAGGCACTTAAACAAACAAAATAGCTCCATCCTTATTTGTGTTCAAAATTTGAAAGTTGCTATTTTGGGGTCATTTTTATGTTCATATCTCTTTTTCTGAATTTGATTTTGTAATGCTTTTTTGTTACATTTATTTTAATTTTTTTATTTCTATAGGTTATTGGGGAGCAGGTAGTGTTTGGTCACATGGTATTTGGTAACACAAGAAAGTTCTTTACTTTTTTGAGATTTTGAGATTTTGGTGCACCCATCACCCGAGCAGTATACACTGAACCCTATTTGTAGTCTTTTATCCCTCACCCTCTTTTCACCCTTTCCCCCTAAGTCCCCAAAGTCCATTGTATCACTCTTATGCCTTCGTATCCTCATAGCTTAGTTCCCACTTACAAGTGAGAACATGTGATGTTTGGTTTTCCATTCCTGAGTTACTTCACTTAGAATAATAGTCTGCAGTCTCATCCAGGTTGTTGCAAACGCCATTAATTCATTCCTTTCTATAGCTGAGTAGTTTTCCATTGTGTATATATACCACAGTTTCTTTATCTACTCGTTGATTGATGGGCATTAGGGTTGGTTCCATGTTTTTGCAATTGCGAATTGTGCTGCTATAAACATGGGTGTGCAAGTATCTTTTTCGTATAATGATTTCTTTTTCTCTGGGTAGATACCCAGTAGTGGGATTGCTCGATCAAATGGTAGTTCTACTTTTAGTTCTTCAAGGAATCTCCACACTGTAATGCTCTTTTAAAATATGTGCTTTTTATTTCTTGCTTGAATTTTTTTTTTTTTTTTGTATTTGGAAATTGATTTAGGAAGTATATGTAATCCATAGAGACCTCAGCCCATTTTTAAAGATTCATGTTACAAACACTCCAATAGCTTCCTGTGGGTCTGGCATGGTAGGAAGTACAGGTGAAAGAAGACAAATAAGACAGAACTGGTATTCTGGAGCTTGAGAAAATGAAGAACCCTGGCAATCACAATGCAGTGTGAGAAGTGTTGTGAGACATGCATTTGCGGGACCCCTAGGGGCACGTGTCTGTCTCCTAGTGCAGCCCAGGAGGTATTGTCATGGAAGGCATCCCTCTTAAATCATCTCCCAGAGGATGGCATCTGATGAGGGTAGGATGCATATTCCAGGCAAAGGAGGCAAAGGCACTGGGTTATTAAAGTATTGCAAATAACTCCTGCACACTTCTGGTACAAGTATAAATTGGTACAATCCCCGAGGAGAAATATTTGGTAATATCCACCAGTAATAAAATGTATTAATGATTAGATATGGGACCCAGCTCTCCCAGCTGTTCCATTTTTGAGAATGTTTCCTGCAGAGACACTTGCCCATGGATGACGTGGCAGATGCACAGTTTTGTTCACGGCAGCCCTAGCCTTCGCACAGAGTTACAGACACCCTAGATGTTCCTCAGGAGAGGAAGGATTCAATAAAATACTGTGTGTCCAAATGGTGGGAATGCCACTACAATCAAATGATAAGGAAGACTTTCTGAGATATGATGTTAGGTGAAAAAAGTGGGTTGTAAATGGACGTGTACGATATACTATATATTATGTGAACAAGGGAAAATACATATATGCCTTTACTTGTTTCTTGTAAATGTATAAAGTCATCTCAACGTGTATGTAAGAAGCTGACAAAAATATTTGTCTCAGTGTGTGGTGTTGTTATATGGGACTAGATACAGGACTCGTTGGGGTGAAGGATGAGAGGGAGAGAATGGTCCAAGAAACAGCTACAGACCTTCTCCAAGCTTCCGCAGTCATCAACTCATGGCCAATTCCATTTCATCCCAACTCCTAGACATTTCTGCCTGCCCCAGAGTAGAATATCTTGTATATATACAGATGCACACACACACACACACACACACACACACACACACACACACACACACACATATTCATGTGCTTGGCTTATGGCCCAAATAAGATCCATGCATAAAAATTAAAGGTAAAATTTTTCTTTTAAATATGTACTTTGTCAACTTCTGCAATAATTATAAAAGCCTTAAATTATGAATGGAGTAAAGGGAGTTTGTTATTATTATCAAACTCTCCTAGACACAGTTTTATTTTTATTATGATTTTTCTTTTAACTCATAGTGATCTTTGTGTGTCTTTTTACATTTTTAAATATACAGGGCCATTGAAGGTTTTCTTTAGGCATTAACTTTTTAATTTTTGTATTATAGTTAGAAAATTTCAGATTCTTTGAAATTTGAGAAGACATACTTTATGTCAAGTGGGTAACCAAGTTTTAGAAAATTTTCTGGAACGCTTGAAAAGAACGTGTTCTCCAATTATTTCATGTAGTTTTCTATATATGTCCATTACAAGGAGCTTATTAAACTATTAAATCTTTTATATTTATATTAGTTTGATCTCTATGCCAGTCATAGACCATTCTCACAGCTGGTGAGAATATGCTGAATTATCCCAGTATAATGGTGGATTTGTTCATTTCTATTTTCATTCTGTTAATTTTTCTTTTATGTATATTATATATAAATGCCATTTAATTAGATGCATATAGATTTAAATTGTTATAGCTATCTGAGAACTTAACAGATTTTCCCATAGGGATAACTGTTTTACCAATAAGAATGACTTTTGCATTAATATTTAATTTATCTGATGTTGATACAATTAAGCCTTTTTCCTTGGATTGATACATGTTTGGTATTTTGTTTTCCATCTTTTTCTTTTCAAACCTTTTGTGTCTTCATCTTTTCATTATAGAGTTTAATCTGTTTGTATCCATTGTGTTTATGGACTCATTTCTATCATCTTATATTGTACTTTCTGTTAGTATACTTGCTTTTCATATCACTTTTATTCTATCTTGTTTGCGTTTGTTTTATTTTAGCTTGATTATTACCATTTTATTTTGTCCTTTTTTGGGTCAGAAGTTACATCCTCTAATTTCATCCTTTTATTGGATATTATAGAAATGTTATAATATATATTTTTTGAAGTGTGTACACAAATAAAGTGAATGAGTAACCTGACTCTTCTTCAGAAGAATATAAAGACCACACAAAGTGGGCACATAGCTGTGGAGGGACAAAGGTGATGCTGGGCACACAGACTGACCACACAGAGCTGGGTCTCTTCAACAATGTCGTATGTCTATGTGAAGAAGGATGCCAAGGCACACTCTAAGATAATGTGTGTGTGTGGGGGAGGAGGCGTGTGTGTGAATGTGTGCGGCACACCTGATGCATGCTCAGGAGTGTATGTATATCTATGTGCACCGTTGTTTTTAATTCAAAAAGTGCATAGCTTTCATTTTCACAGGAAGTTATGATGCCTCATACAGCAAGTACCTTTGGTACCTTTGGATAGACTTTTTAAGGTAGCATCTCATTTTTGTCACCAATTTAGCAGCTGTCTGCATTCTAAAAAGCTGGATTCAACTTTAAAACTTCCCCAGTCTAGTATAGTATAGTGTAAACAGATCAATCACTATAGGAGGAGGATTAAACAGGCATATTCTGAGCAGGCGACTGGAACACAAAACCACTTAAAGAAGCAGAATTGGGCTTGTGTGTTTAAAAGCACAAAAGGAACTGTGAAATATCTAAAATCCAATAGCTAAGAGAAATTTCACATGGAGAGACTGAGAAACTTCTGCAATAATTATGAACGCCTTAAGTTATGAGTGGAAAAACTGTTGCAGAGATTTCCATAGTAATCTCCAAAAATGAATCTGTTGCCCACTGAAACTCAGGATGGTAAGGAAGCAGAAAGTTATGGCAAGACTGGGCTAGTTCTGATTCCATTGGCCATGCCTGGCTAAGCATTTCATTAATTCTTTACCGAGATGAGATTTGAATTACAGTTGACATCAAGAAGTAGTTACATCTCTATTTTCCAAGATCAATCATTCAGCAAAATTTAATAATTGATTCAGTAATACAGAGTCAGTCATTCCTAAATAATGTTTTCTGTTTGCTTTGTAAATTTCTGAAGCAAAAGGACAAAACAATTATTTTAAAAAATCAAAGGTCAGTATCAAAAAGGCAAAGTCAAAATTCTGCAAGAGCATGGTGCTGAGCATGGGTTGGCCAGATATACTTTATTGCTTTTGGAAATGGTTCTCGAGTGATTCGTGTAGGAAATAGTGTAGAAATATTCTGGAAGGGTTTTCTCTGCCTTTATGTGAACATTTCCAGTTTCCAGGAGCCACGGAGCCTGATTCAGTTGTCTACACGCAGGTGATGATGATGATGATGATGATGATGATGCTGCTGCTGCTGCTACTGAGTTGTTTGAGCTCATTATATATATATATATGATATTATATATATATATTCTGGTTCTTAATCTCTTGTCAGATGTATAGTTTGCAAATATTTTCTTCCATTCTTTAGGTTGTCTCTTCATTGATTTTTTTTTTTTTACCATGCAGAAGCTGTTGAGCTTCATGTTTTTCCATTTGTTGACTTTGCTTTTACTGCCTGTGCTTTGGAAGTCTTACTCAAAAAATCTTTGCCCAGACTAGTGTCCTCAAGCATTTCCCCACAGTTTTCTTTTAGTAGTTTCATAGTTTGTGGTGATAAACTATGAGCATGCAGGTGTGACTCCATTCGCCAATGTTGTGAACAGAAGTTGTGAGGACAGAATGGTTTGTGTTTTCATAAGTTTTCTATATGCAAAGTTGATTTGATGACAGTGGCCTCCTGAGAATGAACTTTCATCAAAACACTGAGGTCTGTGACCAAGCAGACAATAAAAACACTCCTTAATGTGGGAGTCATCAGTACCACATAAAATGTGCAAATTAGCAACATTTCTGTCCAAGTATTGAGCTACAAGATTCAACTCAGGAATATTATATGGTTTTATTCATTTTAATACGTAATGGAGGAGACACATTTTTGCTTGTAAAGGAATAAATCCATGTGTCTAATTATGTATTAGGAAAATGAGGTCATTTCCTTCTATGTGGTAATATATTCACATATAGGGGGAAATGCCATAATATATGGGACAATAAGATGGATAATACTATACTAACAAATATAATAAAATGAATAATATGAAAAAAACATCAAGAGATGGAATTAACTTTAAATACAGGGCAGATATATTTTTATCAGCTTGCTGGGCTAGCACTTTTCCTTACTTCTCTCCCTGAAGGGTCCTCAATTCTGTTTCTATTCTGTGTGTCTTTTTCCCCCACTTCTGTGTACATATGTCCAGGGCCCCTTCCCCCAAAGCCCTTCAACTAGTTATTCTCCAGCAGAACATTTTTCTGCCAGTAAAAATATTTTCTTTCAGGAATTGGCTAAAAGCTATTTTCGTAAAAACTTCCCTATATGAATTGAGCCTATAATTATCTGGCTCTTTCTTAGGATTTCTGCAGAGCGTATGCACACCTAAAGCGTACCAATTCACACTTGGTTCCGGGGTCTATAGTAGTCACAGAAACATGACTCCTGTCATGAATGCAAGCTAGGATGTGGTCCCTAAAGCAGGGGATGTGTCTCGAATGCCTCTTCAATCCTTGTACAGTGTCTAATACAGTACTGCTTCCACAGTGTTGAGCAGCAGTCCTTAAGAGGGTGGAGTTTAGAATTTGATCTTTGCAGACCTGAGTTTTAATCCTGGCTCTATAACCTATAAGCAGTATAAGAAAGTTACTCAAACTGTCTGTCTCATTTGTCCAGTGGGGACACTACTCATTTTACAGGGTGTGGTGGTTAATTTCAGGTGTCAACGTGACTGCCTTAAGGAATACGTCAGGAATTGGTAAAGCATTGTTTCTAGGTGAGCCTGCACAGGTATTCTTGGGAAGATTGGCGTGAGCTGGTGGACAGAGTGGGGAAGATGTCTTCAATAGAGACAGGCCCCATTCAATTCTCTGAGGGCCCAGATAGAAGAAACAGGGCAGAGGAAAGGCACTTTCCTCCCTTTCTCTCCTGGAGCTGAGACTCTTCTTTTCCTGCCCTTGGACATCAGAACTTCAGGCTCTTTTTATACTGAGAATTACACCATCCACTTCCCTGGTTCTGAGGTTTTTGGGTGTGGACTGAGTCACACTCCTGGCATCCCAGGGGCTCCAGCTTGCAGACAGCTTGTCCTGAGACTTTTCACCCTCTAATTCCCCTAATAAATCCCCTCTCATCTGTCTTTGCTGATAACCTGTTGGTGGTGTCTCTACAGAGCCCTGATTAATCCATAGGGGTAATGTGAGGGAGAAATGAGGTCGTGCATGGAGAGCATTTCACACCCTGCCTGACACATGCCCAGGTCCAACAGGCTGCAGCTGCAGTTATTCTAGAGCTTAGCATCAGTGTTCAAAACAGTGGAAGGCCTTCCCTCTGGTACCCAGCCATCGCGTTGAGCTTCTCCTGTCATTTTTCAATTCCGGAGTGTTTTTTGAGAGCAATTCTATGTCCTGTGTATCACTGACGTGGGGCCAAAAACAATCTGTATGCGTGGGGATCTGAAGCTGGGAATGACCAATAGGTCAGAAAGTTCTTAGGAGTCAGGAGCAGAGGAAGCTGCATGGTCAAGGGGAATCAACATGAGCCTTCCTG
This sequence comes from Pan paniscus, assembly GCF_029289425.2. NCBI lineage: Eukaryota > Metazoa > Chordata > Mammalia > Primates > Hominidae > Pan > Pan paniscus. Next base: position 10,751,850 of record NC_073272.2, on the reverse strand, counting down.
CCATGTGTCCTATTTCCTGCGGTCTAATGAGACAGAGATATATGTATGTATGCATCATCTCATGCTTAGGTCTTTAATATGTACAAGGTGTTTTCAAATTCTCCCACCAACTGTCTTTGACAGCTGAGAATCTCAAGATCACCTGTTGTTCATGACTGCAGTCAAAGGGATCTGCCTTTTAGGGACACAGGAAGATTTGCCTAAAATGTCAGGAAGCTTTGATATTTATCATTTGATTACAAAAGTCAACAGCACCTTTGCTGTTATATTATTTTGGGTCTTTACTCATTCCACTGTTTATTTTAAGCCTGAGATTGTGGGTAGTTGGAGAAGGAGGGAAAGTATGTAACACTCTTATTAACTAGTTTAACTGTGTGTATAACATGTAGAATAAAGAGAGACTTAAATGAAGATGTAGTATTTGTGAATGCTCCAACAAATTAAAAGATTACTTAAATTATTGATTTTTTTTTTTTTTTGAGATGGAGTCTTGCTGTGTCACCCAGGCTGGAGTGCAGTGGGTGCAGTCTTGCAATCTCTGCTCACTGCAACCTCCACCTCCAGGGCTCAAGCAATTCTCTTGCCTCAGCCTCCCAAGTAACTGGGATTACAGGTGCACACCACCACGCCTGGCTAATTTTTGTATTTTTAGTAAAGACAGTGTTTCACCATGTTAGGCAGGCTGGTTTCAAGCTCCTGACCTCAAGTGATCTGCCTGCGTTGGCCTCCCAAAGTGCTGGGATTACAGGCGTGACCCACCGCACCTGGCCTGATTTCTGATTAAACCTCTTATTGTCTATAATGAATTAAAAGTTTGTGAAAGTAAATTCAATGACATTTTTGCATCTATAATTTCAAAATCATAGTAACTTTCCAAATCTGAAAATGTCTGAAACACAAGTCTGCCAATCATCACAATAAAACATGAAGCCCTAGTGAAAGAGCTAGTCAGGATGGGTTCCCAACAAATAGCAGTTGAAGCTCCTACTGCCATGAAATGATGAAAGAAACACGGTTTAAGTGCCACGGATAATTATTTCAATGCCAAAAGAATCATCACAGACTGTTGTGACATGCAGAGCTTGAATGGAAATATGGCATTAAAATAAGGTGCATGAAATTAATCCTTGAATGTAATTTTGAAATACACTGCAAAAGTGCTCCCTAATATACACCAACCCCAAAAGTGGCCACTGACAAGATAAATTTATTTCAGTTTTTATGCTGTCATTATGGAAAAAACTATAGCAGAGAGTTCACCAATTTCCCTTTGGAAAGAGATATACAACCACAGCCAATACGCTTTCCTAAAAGACAGCAGGAGCTTTTCATGCGGACTTGTTTCCCATCCGTAACATACAAATATTTATTGTCCAGGGTCAATACAGCCTTGCAAATAAACAGGCTTTGAGTTATACCAAGCATGCTCATTCTTATATGGTATTTCCATATAAGAAATACAAAAGAAATATACCACAAAATGATGGTGTTCAGGACATGGGGCAACGCCCTGTTTCTGTGGTATAGTGGCCTAGATTTCGTAGGATTCCATAGGAGGCAGCTACAAGTTCAACATGAAAAGCTCTGAAATCCCTTCCTAAGCTAATGAAGTGAAGCCCTGACCACACCAAGGAAAGGATGAAACAGAACTCATTTGTTGTTTCTCAAATGATGCTACCATCTCTTCAAAGCCACCATTAATTTTAACATCTTTAAAGGTATAAGAACAATGTATGTAACAAGTGAAAACTGCCTATAAAGTTAGTGCTTTACATCTCAAACCCTTATTATATGGAAATTCATATTTTCAGAATCACATAAAAGTTTAACGTGCTATTCATTGTAAGATTAAAGGACATGAGTTATTCTGTCTGCGTAATTATTAACAACTGGAAATTAAATCGTGATAATTTTGTACTTTATTCTTCTTAAAATGATAATTTCCTTTCTCCTTTTGCCTGAGAAGCATGCTTCAACAATACCAACAGCTTACCTTCTAAAATAAATGATCACATATAGAATATATATTTTATATATTGTATATTTATCTTTATGCATTACATATTTATATATTATTTATATATTATATAAATATAAATATATTTACATATTTATATATGTATTTATATATTTACATAGAATATAAATATTTATATAATCTATATGTGAAATAGATCTCTATCTAAATGTAAATACATAGAAATAGATATATAAATATATAGAGATTATATATTTATCTATAAACATACAGAGATTATATATTTATCTATAAATATACATATAAATACAAACTATATATACATCCATTAGAAATATACAGGTCTTTTCTAAATATAAATATAGAAATACACAGGTCTTTTCTAAATGTATCATAAATTCTACTATATAAAATTCTACTATATATAGAAAAGACCTGTGTGTTTATATGTTTATATAAATACATGTGCATTGATATAAATATGTATAAAACCTGTGTATTCATATAAATATATATAAATATAGGTTTAATATATATAACACATTAGAAATACAGCAGTGCATTATATTATATGTAGAAAAGATCTGTGCATTTATATAATTATATATATAAATGTACATTACATATATACACATTAGAAATACCCATCCTTTCTATATATAGCAAGTTCTATATTATTCTCTCATTGTAATTATTGACAACTGGGAATTTTGTACTTTATTTATTTTTTATTTTTATTTTATTTTTCTTAAAATGATAATTTCCTTTCTTTTTTTATCTGTGAAGGATGCTTCAACAATCACAACACCTTACCTTCTAAAATAAATGATCACATATAGAATATATCTTTTATATATATTTATATTTATATATCTATTTTCATGTATTTATATTTATAGATAGGTTTCATATATAGATTTGATGTCTATATTGATATATTATTTATAAATATAAATATATGTTTAATATGTTTTATATATAATATATAGAATATAAATATATGTCATCTATAAATATAAAAAGATAAGATATATTAATATATAAATATACATAATAGGTTCTACTATGTACAAAAAAGAGCCGTGTATTTCTAATGTGTGTAATCTATATTTACATTTATTTATATTTATATGTTTTATATATAAATATATATTCCATATTTTGTCTATATGTATATATTTCATATGTAAACATATAATGTTTGTCTATAGTAAATATAGTTGTATATTTTATTTCTATAAAAATTTACATATATTTGTATATAGTAAATTCTACTAGATATAGAAAAGACCTGTGTATTTCTAATGTATGGAAATATGAAATGTACTTTCTGTCTCCTCAGTTGCAAAAATAAAAAGGCTTTTTTCAAGTAGATAGATTTTTCTCTACTTTGAATTTTTCTTCTTAATTATATTAGATTGTAGGGAGGGGACGCTGAAAGGAAAGAGATGGAAACGATTCTTCCATCGGTTTCTATAACCGAAAAGGTATTTTGACAGTGAAACCTAAGTAGGTAGAATCCAGTTCTTGGTACCTGGTGTATGTGCTAGCAAGAGTGCATGAAGAAACAAACCGTATAAGAAGCGGAGTCATCCTGTGAAGGGGAAATTTGTCTCCAGTGCTCAGCCATGACGCAATCCTTATCCTCCTGTCTGGCTAACTGTGACCTGTCCCTGTGACCTCAACCCCGCGGGACCCCACTTCCCTCCCTCCCCACATACCACTTGTTCCTTCCTTCTTTCCTTTCTCCCTCCCCACACACCACCTCTTCCTTCCTCCCTCCCCACACACCACCTCTTCCTCCCTCCCTCCCTCCACACACACCATCTCTTCCTCCCTCCCTCCCCACACACCTCCTCTTCCTCCCTCCCTCCCCACACACCTCCTCTTCCTCCCTCCCTCCCCACACACCTCCTCTTCCTCCCTCCCTCCCCACACACAACCTCTTCCTCCCTCCCTCCCCACACACCACCTCTTCCTCCCTCCCTCCCACCCCACACACCTCCTCTTCCTCCCTCCCTCCCTCCACACACACCACCTCTTCCTCCCTCCCTCCCCACACACCTCCTCTTCCTCCCTCCCTCCCCACACACCACCTCTTCCTCCCTCCCTCCCCACACACCTCTTCCTCCCTCCCTCCCTCCACACACACCACCTCTTCCTCCCTCCCTCCCCACACACCTCTTCCTCCCTCCCTCCCCACACACCACCTCTTCCTCCCTCCCTCCCCACACACCTCCTCTTCCTCCCTCCCTCCCTCCCCAAACACCACCTCTTCCTCCCTCCCTCCCTCCCCACACACCACCTCTTCCTCCCTCCCACCCCACACACCTCCTCTTCCTCCCTCCCTCCCCACACACCACCTGTTCCTCCCTCCCTCCCCACACACCACCTCTTCCTCCCTCCCTCCCTCCCCACACACCACCTCTTCCTCCCTCCCTCCCTCCACACACACCACCTCTTCCTCCCTCCCCATACACCACCTCTTCCTCCCTCCCTCCCCACACACCACCTCTTCCCCCCTCCCTCCCCACACACCTCCTCTTCCTCCCTCCCACCCCACACACCACCTGTTCCTCCCTCCCTCCCCACACACCACCTCTTCCTCCCTCCCTCCCTCCCCACACACCACCTCTTCCTCCCTCCCTCCCTCCACACACACCACCTCTTCCTCCCTCCCTCCCCACACACCACCTCTTCCTCCCTCCCTCCCTCCACACACACCACCTGTTCCTCCCTCCCTCCCCACACACCACCTCTTCCTCCCTCCCTCCCCACACACCACCTCTTCCTCCCTCCCTCCCCACACACCTCCTCTTCCTCCCTCCCTCCCCACACACCACCTCTTCCTCCCTCCCTCCCTCCCCACACACCACCTCTTCCTCCCTCCCTCCCTCCCCACACACCACCTCTTCCTCCCTCCCTCCCTCCCCACACACCACCTCTTCCCCCCTCCCTCCCTCCCCACACACCACCTCTTCCTCTCTCCCTCCCACCCCACACACCACCTCTTCCTCCCTCCCTCCCCACACACCACCTCTTCTTCCCTCCCTCCCCACACACGTCCTCTTCCTCCCTCCCTCCCCACACACCACCTCTTCCTCCCTCCCTCCCCACACACCACCTCTTCCTCCCTCCCTCCCTCCACACACACCACCTCTTCCTCCCTCCCTCCCCACACACCTCCTCTTCCTCCCTCCCTCCCACCCCACACACCACCTCTTCCTCCCTCCCTCCCTCCCCACACACCTCCTTTTCCTCCCTCCCTCCCCACACACCACCTCTTCCTCCCTCCCACCCCACACACCTCCTTTTCCTCCCTCCCTCCCCACACACCACCTCTTCCTCCCTCCCTCCCTCCCCACACACCTCCTCTTCCTCCCTCCCTCCCACCCCACACACCACCTCTTCCCCCCTCCCTCCCTCCCCACACACGTCCTCTTCCTCCCTCCCTCCCCACACACCACCTCTTCCTCCCTCCCTCCCCACACACCACCTCTTCCTCCCTCCCTCCCCACACACCTCCTCTTCCTCCCTCCCTCCCCACACACCACCTCTTCCTCCCTCCCTCCCCACACACCACCTGTTCCTCCCTCCCTCCCTCCCCACACACCACCTCTTCCCCCCTCCCTCCCTCCCTCCCTCCCCACCATCAGAGAACACGGAGTCACTCAGATCAATTTGCAACACATTCATTTTATTATCAACAGTATGGCAAGCACCCCGCTGGTGAGATCTCTGAGGTCTGGCGGCTGGGCCTGAACTTAGTCGCTGCTCTCGGAGATAGGGGAGTAGCTGGCCGTCTACACACTCGGTAGTTCTTCCACCTCGCTCTCCTGACTCAGTGGTTCTTCCATCTCGGTCTCCTGACTCAGTGGTTCTTCCACCTCGCTCTCCTGACTCAGTGGTTCCCCCACCTCGGTCTCCTGACTCAGTGGTTCCCCCACCTCGCTCTCCTGACTCAGGGGGTCGTGCTGGCTCCCCTCGCTCACTGGCTCCTCCGGCGGCAGCTCGTGCTGAGGGAGCTCCCGGCTGGGCTGCTCGCTGGGGCCGGGTGCCGCTGGCCCGCTCTCCGCCTCAGGTGCCGTCACGGCCGCCATCTTTGTCGCAGCCCCTTTCTTCCCGCGTCTCCCTCTACGAACCGCTTTTCCCTTCTTGGCCACCTTGGCAGTCTGGAAGGACAACAGGGACGATCACAGAAGGGCTCTGGTTTAGGGACGAGGATGGAGGAGGCTGGGAACAGGGACGTGTCCTCAGAAGCGGTGGGGACCGGGTTGGGGGGTTGTGCCAAGTGAGGACAGGAGAGGCTTCTTGTGAGGAAGGAGGCGAGGGGAAGACGAGGAGGAGCTTGGGAGGGTCACTCACCTTCTTCTTCGGGCCACTGGGGCTCAGCTGAGAGGAGGCCTTCCTCTTTGCTGCCTCCTCGGCCTTGGCCGGAGGTCCCGAGGCTCTCGGCTTTGGACTCATCTTCCGCAGCTCAACGTCTCGCAACGGTCGACTAACTCCAGGCTGTCTGGCCTCCCTGTATATACCCCTCTCGCGATCCCAGGACGAGACAATCACGCCCCTGAGCTGTGATTGGTCAACACTCCACTACCCAGCCAATGGTAGCCCTGGGTGGGAAGGCAGGCCTTATACGTCACAAAGCACCATCAGGACATGGCGGATGAAGTCGGGGGCGGGGGGTGGGGGTGACATCTAATGAGGAAGGCAGGGTGCTCTAGTTGGAGAAAGGGAGATTTGGGTTAGCACCCCTAAAGATAGTTCCCAAACTGACATGTCGCCCCTCCTAAACTCCCCATGTTCAATTTTGGCAGATCACGTGGCACGGGAGGATATTTCCGCCATATGTTTCCCCCGGACCTCCCATTCAGTGGTACATTCTGTTCCTCCACACCTGCCATCATTACCCAGTTTCTGTATGACCTACCTAAAATCCCTCCATGCTAACTGGGATAGACGGAGGGCTATATGAAGACGTCACTTGACCAGGCACAGTGGCTCACGCTTGTAATCCCAGCACTTTGGGAGACCAAGGTGGGTGGATCACTTGAGGTCAGGAGTTTGAGACCAGCCTGAACAACATGATGAAACCCCATCTCTGCTAAAAATACCAAAATTACCCGGGCGTGGTGGCACGCACGTGTAGTTCCAGCTACTCAGGAAGCTGAGGCAGGAGGATCTCTTGAACCCGGGAGTTGGAGGTTGCAGTAAAACAAGATTGTGCCACTGCACTCCAGCCTGGGCGACAGAGCAAGACTCTGTCTCAGAAAACAAGAAGAAGAAGACAAAAGCTATCTTATCTGTGCGTTCTTTTGTATTTACTCATTAGGATAAAGAGGCAATTCCAATGAAAGTAGGACTTCAAAAAATAGATATACTCTATGGCCACATCAAAATTATTAAAAGCACCTTACTGTCTGTGTTCTTAAAAAAATTTATACTGCTGTAAATGATTAAGGCAACTGAGCAAGATATATTAATATCAGTGCTGAGCCACTGGTTTGTGGGTATGTCATTTCCACAGACATCAAAATGCTATTTAGTTTGTTTTGGTCCATCATTCAATGCTACCTCCCCTTAGAATTGAATGAAAGCATTTTGTTAACATTTATGTACGCTTACAATTATTTCACATCTGTGGCAAGGTAAATTATGTAGAGTGCTTTGTTTATCCAGTTTAATATTCGTGGATTATGTGGAAGTTTATATGGACATCTAAAAACTTGAATGATGAATTCGCCTGCCTTTCCTTTTTTTAATGTGCAGTTTTCACATGTAACAACATATAACAACATGTAAAAAGATTTTTTGCATGTAACATGTTAAAAAGATGTACATGTTTTTACATGTAAAACAATTTTACATGTAACATGTAAAACAATTTTACATGTAACATGTAAAACAATTTTACATGTAACATGTAAAACAATTTTACATGTAACATGTAAAACAATTTTACATGTAACATGTAAAACAATTTTACATGTAACATGTAAAAAAAGAAATGTTCATTTGGAAACACTTTATTTAGTAAATATGAAATTCAGAATATATATGGAGTAAGTGAAGTAAATGTATTCTTTTGCCAAGTTTCTGAAATTCCATTCATGAATCCTTCAAAACACAGTACTCCCATTGGGAGGAGAGGAGTGACTTCCTCTCATTTTTCCTCGTGCTATTTATGTTAATTGGCCCCTGTATACCACTCATCTTTTCTAGGTTTTCCAAGTTTAAGAAAAAAAACAAGTTCATTCAGATTGTGTTTTTCTGCCTGCAGTCATGTATACAGCAATAAGTGAGTCCCTATGGGGAGCATTTAATTCCTAAAGTTTGCATTTTCATAAAGGATTTTCCTTTTACCCAAAGCGTGTGTTGGTACTACTAAGTACTATGAAGTACTACTTTAAGTTTCTAAAAAGATCCTTATTTGAGATCTCTTTCAGTAGTTACAGAGCCAAAATAAGCACTGCAGAGGTCCATGTCTGAGTTCTGTTGTACATCCTGGGTTATCTGACTACTATTTACTCGATAGTGGAAGGACAAGAAAGAGGCCACAATGTACTTAATGATGGAACAGTTGATGTTCATGCCACCCCTTACTACCTCAAAAGAGTAACTGTGTACTTGAAGTCATATTATTTTTAGAGACCAGGTGTCGCTCTGGCCCAGCCAGAATGCAGTGGTACGATCATAGCTCATTGCAACCTTGACCTCCTAGGCTCAAGCGATCCTCTCACCTGAGCCTTCAGAGTGGCTGGTACCACAGGTGTGTGCACCACATCCAACTTATATATAATATATATTATATTATATATTATACATAATATAATATATATTATACATAATATAATATATATTATATATTATACATAATATAATATATATTATATATTATACATAATATAATATATATTATATATTATACATAATATAATATATATTATATATTATACATAATATAATATATATTATATATTATACATAATATAATATATATTATATATTACACATAATATAATATATATTATATTACACATAATATAATATATATTATATTACACATAATATAATATATATTATATATTACACATAATATTATGTATTATATGTTACACATAATATAATATGTATTATACATTATACATAATATAATATGTATTATTTATTATACATAATATAATATATGTTACATATTATACATAATATAATATATGTTACATATTACACATAATATAATATATGTTACATATTACACATAATATAATATATGTTATATATTACACATAATATAATATATGTTATATATTACACATAATATAATATATGTTATATATTATACATAATATAATATATGTCATATATTATACATAATATAATATATGTCATATATTATACACAATATAATATATGTTATATATTATACACAATATAACATGTACTATATTATACATGATATAATATATATTATATATTATACATGATATAATATATATTATATATTATACATGATATAATATATATTATATATTATACATGATATAATATATATTATATATTATACATGATATAATATATATTATATATTATACATGATATAATATATATTATATATTATACATGATATTATATATTATGTATTATACATGATATTATATATTATATATTATACATGATATAATATATATTATGTATTATACATGATATAATATATATTATGTATTATACATGATATAATATATATTATGTATTATACATAATATAATATATATTATATTATACATAATATAATATGTAGTATATTATACATAATATAATATATATTGTATTATACATAAGATAATATATATTATAATATATATTCTTTATACATAATACAATATATATTATATTATACATAATATAATATGTATTATATTATACATAATATAATATATATTATATATTATATATAATATCTATAGCATAATTATATAATATCTATAGCATAATTATATAATTATGCTATATATATTATATATATCTAGTATATTAGATATATAATATGTATAGCATAATTATATAATATGTAATAATACAAATTTTATATATATATAAAAATATATATATTTTATATATATAATTTGTCTTATTATATATTATATATATAATATATTATATATTAAATAATATATAATATATTATATATTACATATAATATATATTATATATAATATATATATTATATAATTATATATACACACACACACACACACACACGTTTTTTCTTTCTAGAGATGAAGCCTCCCTGCATTGTCCAGGCCAGTCTCAAATTCCTGGCCTCCAGTGATCCTCCTGCCTTGGCCTCCCAAATTGCTGGGATTGTAGGCATGAGCCAGTGATCCTGGCTGCATTATCTCACTCCTATGTGGAATCTAAAACAGTTGAACTCACAGAATCAGAGAATAGAATGTGGTTTCCAGGAGCCGGGGGAGGTGGAAGGTTGGGGAGATTTTGGCCAAAGGATACAAGATTTCAGTTAGACAGGAGGAGTAAGTTCAAGAGCTCTATTGTAAAACACTGTGACAACAGCTAATGATAATATTGTATTTTTAAAGATTGCTAAGAGGGTAGATTTTAAGAGTTCTCACCACAAAGAAAATTATACTTAGGTGAAGTAATGCAATCGTCAACTAGCTCGGTGTAGGTATTTCACGATGTATACATATTTCAAAGCAACCTGGTGTAGATGGTATATACCATTTAAGTTCGTCAATTAAAATAAGTTAGTGAAATGTTTGGAATTAAAAGTAAAAACATACACTTATTGCCCTGCAGTTCTATAGTTTCATGTAAAGTCTGGACTGAGTGCCTTTGGGTTAACATTCAAGATGACAGTGGGGCAGTGTCCCTTCTGGGGGTTGTAGGGGAGGAGCTGTTTTCTTGTGTTTTTCAGACTCTGAAAGCTCCCACCATTCCTTGTCTCATGGCCTCTTTCTCCATCTTAAAAGCCAGCATTTTTGGGGTCGGATCCTTGTCATGTGGCTGTCTTTCTGGTTCCTTTCTCCTGCCTCTTTTACACTTAGAAAGACCCTTGGGATTCCACTGGACTCCCCCAGAGATAACCCAAGATAATATCCATGCTTCAGGTCAGCTGATTGGTACCTGTCAATAGCACCTTCCAACTCATTTCCTCCCTTGCCTTGTCGTCTCACATGTTCACAGGTTCCAGGGATGAGTTCCTGGACATCTTTGGAGGGTACTTATTTTGCCTACCAAATACACCCTTTCTTTAAATGCACCTCATCTTAAAAATGGCATTGTTTTAGGTGTGCACAGTAGCTCATGCCTATAATCCCAGCGCTTTGGGAGGCAGGGATGGGAGAATCACTTGAGGCCAGGAGTTTGAGACCACCCTGGCCAGCATAGCAAGCTCTCATCTTTACAAAATAATTTTTTAAATGGCACCATTATAAAGAGGGAGATAGCGTGGATTCCATCCTGGTCTCAGCCCTTGTTCAAAGGTGTTGACTTGCATAAACTGAAAAGCCACGGTGACAATAAAAAGCTCATCCCTTGCTACTCCTAAGGAGAAACGCTGGCTCCCATAAGCAAATGATGTGAGTGTAAGTCTTTGTCTATGTGTCCATGGGCTGAGGAACGGGTTCGCTGAGTTAATGGAGGCTTTGAAGTCTGTACTGTCTTCCACCTGGCTGCAAATTGTATACAGTAGTTCAAGGGATCCTCTCACTTCAGGCCTCCCGAATACCTGGGAATATAGGCATGTGCCACCATGCTGGCTAATTTTTTTGTGTGTTTTGTAAAGACATGGTCTCACTACGTTGCCCAGGCTGGTCTTGAACTCCTGGCCTCAAGTGATCCTCCTGCCTCAGCCTCCCAAAGTGCTGGGATTACAGGCATGAGCCACTGCATCCAGCTGACCTATGTGCTTTGTTTTTTATTTTATTATTTCATTTTATTTTTATTTTATTTTTTGAGACAGGGTCTTGCTCTGTCACCCAGGCTGGAGGGCAGTGGCGCAATCATAGCTCACTGCAAACTCTGCCCCCGGCCTCAAGTGATCCTCCCATCTCTGCCTCATGAGTAGCTGGGACCACAGGCATGTGTCACCATGACCAGCTAATGTCTGTATTTTTAGTAGAGATGGGGTTTTGCCGTGTTGAAATAGACTCTCTTTATTTAAAACATATGTCTGTCTATTCCTGAGTACAGTTTAAAAACATCTTTTTTTATTATTTGAATTTGTAAGGGTCTTATGTGTAAATGGAAAAGAAAATGCTTATGATAAAATTAATCATAATTAAAATTATTGAATAATTAATATATTAATATATTTGCTTAACAAAATGTTAATATTCTCTTAAAATATCATTACTAACACATAATCCACAAAAATCCTACCTTGGATTTTATTACATAGTTTAGAACTTTTATTGCATGTTCTTATCTTTGTAGTACCATACATGAATTTTAACATCTCTAAGCACAGGAGAAGATTGTATACGTCATTGCCCTTACCTTACAGCTAATAAATGATTGATCATTTCAGAAATCAGGCATTTAAAGCTGTGTGAACATGAAGCATTCATCATTACAGATGCTCTTGATCACATAGCTACATGGTATCCAGCAGTTGCAACTTACAAAGTGTATCAGTCCAAGATCTGATTGGTTCTGCAAATTTAGATGACTCATTTTCCAATATTTTCAAGTTGCAGCCCCATGTTTTCATACATGTCATTTCTGATTTACCATTAAGCATGTTCTGGTAAATTGTTTCTCTCGACTGCTCATGCAGTGTTTTGAACTGGTGCCATAGTGGATTTATTTTCTTCCCTTCAGTATAGACACATACATGTGCTTATTTCTAAACCTCATTAGCTGCCACTAAGGACCAGGAAGCAAAGTCCAAGTGACTGAAAGCGGTTTCAAGTTATTCTTTGATTGGCTTTCGGAGTGAGTTTGATGCAATCTCCTCACTTTTCTAGCCAGGGTGATTTGGCCAAGTTATCTGTCCTCAACCATTCCCGTTTGGGCTGTAATACTGTTTTGCCAAACACAGAAACACTAATGTAGATAGCTCACACTTACGGTTTCCAGAAATTTTTTTCATACAGGGAAGTTTTCTTAAAATGTATCAATCTCTTTTTTTTTTCTAAATCCACAAACAAGATTGAATAATATATCACATATACATTTAAATACATATTGTAAATATTTGCATATGAATATATACAATATATGATTAATGTAAACCATTTTGTTTTCCTTACATTTCTTAAAATCAAAGCCAATGAAAAACATTTTAAGTACAATGATATAATTTACTGATAAAAGAAAATTATCTTCCCCTCTTCTATAAATTTACAGAGCCTGGAATTTTTATCAGATAAATTTTGGATACCTTATAGCACTAACATAGTCCTTTTTTAAAATATGTTTTTGAAATTTAGCTATTATTTTTAGTAGAGACATGATCTCACTATGTTGCCCAGGCTAGTTTCCAACTCCTGGCTCCAGTGATTCTCCCACTTGGCCTCCCAAATTGCTGGGACTACAAGGAATGAGCCACCATGTTGGCCCAGCATAGTCCTTTACCAAAAAAAAAAAAAAAAAAAGGCCACCATAAATATTTGTGGAGATATTGAGTGAGTGGATGGATTAACAAATGAATTAATCAATGAAGCAGTGTCTGAACTTAGGAGAAATTTTTTTTTTTTTTTGAGATGGAGTCTCGCTCTGTCGCCCAGGCTGGAGTGCAGTGGTGCAATCTCGACTCACTGCAAGCTCCGCCTCCCAGGTTCACGCCATTCTCCTGCCTCAGCCTCCCGAGTAGTTGGGACTATAGGCGCCCGCCACCACGCCCAGCTAATTTTTTGTATTTTTAGTAGAGACGGAGTTTCACCGTGTTAGCCAGGATGGTCTCGATCTCCTGACCTCGTGATCCACCCGCCTCGGCCTCCCAAAGTGCTGGGATTACAGGCGTGAGCCACCGCGCCCAGCCTCTTTTTTTTTTTTTTTTTTTTTTTTTTTTTTTTTAAGGAACATTAGTTAAAATGTCCTAAACAGCTCCATACGACTTCTCCAGAATGATGGACATTGCCCTATAGACATATATGAAAAATGTATATGTTTATTTATAACAGATATACAACTTTTTTATTACTGTATTCACTTTATGTTGTACTTATTTTTCTACAAATGACTACAAAAGCCTGTTTGGTTATAATACAATTTCTATAGGCACTTAAACAAACAAAATAGCTCCATCCTTATTTGTGTTCAAAATTTGAAAGTTGCTATTTTGGGGTCATTTTTATGTTCATATCTCTTTTTCTGAATTTGATTTTGTAATGCTTTTTTGTTACATTTATTTTAATTTTTTTATTTCTATAGGTTATTGGGGAGCAGGTAGTGTTTGGTCACATGGTATTTGGTAACACAAGAAAGTTCTTTACTTTTTTGAGATTTTGAGATTTTGGTGCACCCATCACCCGAGCAGTATACACTGAACCCTATTTGTAGTCTTTTATCCCTCACCCTCTTTTCACCCTTTCCCCCTAAGTCCCCAAAGTCCATTGTATCACTCTTATGCCTTCGTATCCTCATAGCTTAGTTCCCACTTACAAGTGAGAACATGTGATGTTTGGTTTTCCATTCCTGAGTTACTTCACTTAGAATAATAGTCTGCAGTCTCATCCAGGTTGTTGCAAACGCCATTAATTCATTCCTTTCTATAGCTGAGTAGTTTTCCATTGTGTATATATACCACAGTTTCTTTATCTACTCGTTGATTGATGGGCATTAGGGTTGGTTCCATGTTTTTGCAATTGCGAATTGTGCTGCTATAAACATGGGTGTGCAAGTATCTTTTTCGTATAATGATTTCTTTTTCTCTGGGTAGATACCCAGTAGTGGGATTGCTCGATCAAATGGTAGTTCTACTTTTAGTTCTTCAAGGAATCTCCACACTGTAATGCTCTTTTAAAATATGTGCTTTTTATTTCTTGCTTGAATTTTTTTTTTTTTTTTGTATTTGGAAATTGATTTAGGAAGTATATGTAATCCATAGAGACCTCAGCCCATTTTTAAAGATTCATGTTACAAACACTCCAATAGCTTCCTGTGGGTCTGGCATGGTAGGAAGTACAGGTGAAAGAAGACAAATAAGACAGAACTGGTATTCTGGAGCTTGAGAAAATGAAGAACCCTGGCAATCACAATGCAGTGTGAGAAGTGTTGTGAGACATGCATTTGCGGGACCCCTAGGGGCACGTGTCTGTCTCCTAGTGCAGCCCAGGAGGTATTGTCATGGAAGGCATCCCTCTTAAATCATCTCCCAGAGGATGGCATCTGATGAGGGTAGGATGCATATTCCAGGCAAAGGAGGCAAAGGCACTGGGTTATTAAAGTATTGCAAATAACTCCTGCACACTTCTGGTACAAGTATAAATTGGTACAATCCCCGAGGAGAAATATTTGGTAATATCCACCAGTAATAAAATGTATTAATGATTAGATATGGGACCCAGCTCTCCCAGCTGTTCCATTTTTGAGAATGTTTCCTGCAGAGACACTTGCCCATGGATGACGTGGCAGATGCACAGTTTTGTTCACGGCAGCCCTAGCCTTCGCACAGAGTTACAGACACCCTAGATGTTCCTCAGGAGAGGAAGGATTCAATAAAATACTGTGTGTCCAAATGGTGGGAATGCCACTACAATCAAATGATAAGGAAGACTTTCTGAGATATGATGTTAGGTGAAAAAAGTGGGTTGTAAATGGACGTGTACGATATACTATATATTATGTGAACAAGGGAAAATACATATATGCCTTTACTTGTTTCTTGTAAATGTATAAAGTCATCTCAACGTGTATGTAAGAAGCTGACAAAAATATTTGTCTCAGTGTGTGGTGTTGTTATATGGGACTAGATACAGGACTCGTTGGGGTGAAGGATGAGAGGGAGAGAATGGTCCAAGAAACAGCTACAGACCTTCTCCAAGCTTCCGCAGTCATCAACTCATGGCCAATTCCATTTCATCCCAACTCCTAGACATTTCTGCCTGCCCCAGAGTAGAATATCTTGTATATATACAGATGCACACACACACACACACACACACACACACACACACACACACACACACACACATATTCATGTGCTTGGCTTATGGCCCAAATAAGATCCATGCATAAAAATTAAAGGTAAAATTTTTCTTTTAAATATGTACTTTGTCAACTTCTGCAATAATTATAAAAGCCTTAAATTATGAATGGAGTAAAGGGAGTTTGTTATTATTATCAAACTCTCCTAGACACAGTTTTATTTTTATTATGATTTTTCTTTTAACTCATAGTGATCTTTGTGTGTCTTTTTACATTTTTAAATATACAGGGCCATTGAAGGTTTTCTTTAGGCATTAACTTTTTAATTTTTGTATTATAGTTAGAAAATTTCAGATTCTTTGAAATTTGAGAAGACATACTTTATGTCAAGTGGGTAACCAAGTTTTAGAAAATTTTCTGGAACGCTTGAAAAGAACGTGTTCTCCAATTATTTCATGTAGTTTTCTATATATGTCCATTACAAGGAGCTTATTAAACTATTAAATCTTTTATATTTATATTAGTTTGATCTCTATGCCAGTCATAGACCATTCTCACAGCTGGTGAGAATATGCTGAATTATCCCAGTATAATGGTGGATTTGTTCATTTCTATTTTCATTCTGTTAATTTTTCTTTTATGTATATTATATATAAATGCCATTTAATTAGATGCATATAGATTTAAATTGTTATAGCTATCTGAGAACTTAACAGATTTTCCCATAGGGATAACTGTTTTACCAATAAGAATGACTTTTGCATTAATATTTAATTTATCTGATGTTGATACAATTAAGCCTTTTTCCTTGGATTGATACATGTTTGGTATTTTGTTTTCCATCTTTTTCTTTTCAAACCTTTTGTGTCTTCATCTTTTCATTATAGAGTTTAATCTGTTTGTATCCATTGTGTTTATGGACTCATTTCTATCATCTTATATTGTACTTTCTGTTAGTATACTTGCTTTTCATATCACTTTTATTCTATCTTGTTTGCGTTTGTTTTATTTTAGCTTGATTATTACCATTTTATTTTGTCCTTTTTTGGGTCAGAAGTTACATCCTCTAATTTCATCCTTTTATTGGATATTATAGAAATGTTATAATATATATTTTTTGAAGTGTGTACACAAATAAAGTGAATGAGTAACCTGACTCTTCTTCAGAAGAATATAAAGACCACACAAAGTGGGCACATAGCTGTGGAGGGACAAAGGTGATGCTGGGCACACAGACTGACCACACAGAGCTGGGTCTCTTCAACAATGTCGTATGTCTATGTGAAGAAGGATGCCAAGGCACACTCTAAGATAATGTGTGTGTGTGGGGGAGGAGGCGTGTGTGTGAATGTGTGCGGCACACCTGATGCATGCTCAGGAGTGTATGTATATCTATGTGCACCGTTGTTTTTAATTCAAAAAGTGCATAGCTTTCATTTTCACAGGAAGTTATGATGCCTCATACAGCAAGTACCTTTGGTACCTTTGGATAGACTTTTTAAGGTAGCATCTCATTTTTGTCACCAATTTAGCAGCTGTCTGCATTCTAAAAAGCTGGATTCAACTTTAAAACTTCCCCAGTCTAGTATAGTATAGTGTAAACAGATCAATCACTATAGGAGGAGGATTAAACAGGCATATTCTGAGCAGGCGACTGGAACACAAAACCACTTAAAGAAGCAGAATTGGGCTTGTGTGTTTAAAAGCACAAAAGGAACTGTGAAATATCTAAAATCCAATAGCTAAGAGAAATTTCACATGGAGAGACTGAGAAACTTCTGCAATAATTATGAACGCCTTAAGTTATGAGTGGAAAAACTGTTGCAGAGATTTCCATAGTAATCTCCAAAAATGAATCTGTTGCCCACTGAAACTCAGGATGGTAAGGAAGCAGAAAGTTATGGCAAGACTGGGCTAGTTCTGATTCCATTGGCCATGCCTGGCTAAGCATTTCATTAATTCTTTACCGAGATGAGATTTGAATTACAGTTGACATCAAGAAGTAGTTACATCTCTATTTTCCAAGATCAATCATTCAGCAAAATTTAATAATTGATTCAGTAATACAGAGTCAGTCATTCCTAAATAATGTTTTCTGTTTGCTTTGTAAATTTCTGAAGCAAAAGGACAAAACAATTATTTTAAAAAATCAAAGGTCAGTATCAAAAAGGCAAAGTCAAAATTCTGCAAGAGCATGGTGCTGAGCATGGGTTGGCCAGATATACTTTATTGCTTTTGGAAATGGTTCTCGAGTGATTCGTGTAGGAAATAGTGTAGAAATATTCTGGAAGGGTTTTCTCTGCCTTTATGTGAACATTTCCAGTTTCCAGGAGCCACGGAGCCTGATTCAGTTGTCTACACGCAGGTGATGATGATGATGATGATGATGATGATGATGCTGCTGCTGCTGCTACTGAGTTGTTTGAGCTCATTATATATATATATATGATATTATATATATATATTCTGGTTCTTAATCTCTTGTCAGATGTATAGTTTGCAAATATTTTCTTCCATTCTTTAGGTTGTCTCTTCATTGATTTTTTTTTTTTTACCATGCAGAAGCTGTTGAGCTTCATGTTTTTCCATTTGTTGACTTTGCTTTTACTGCCTGTGCTTTGGAAGTCTTACTCAAAAAATCTTTGCCCAGACTAGTGTCCTCAAGCATTTCCCCACAGTTTTCTTTTAGTAGTTTCATAGTTTGTGGTGATAAACTATGAGCATGCAGGTGTGACTCCATTCGCCAATGTTGTGAACAGAAGTTGTGAGGACAGAATGGTTTGTGTTTTCATAAGTTTTCTATATGCAAAGTTGATTTGATGACAGTGGCCTCCTAAGAATGAACTTTCATCAAAACACTGAGGTCTGTGACCAAGCAGACAATAAAAACACTCCTTAATGTGGGAGTCATCAGTACCACATAAAATGTGCAAATTAGCAACATTTCTGTCCAAGTATTGAGCTACAAGATTCAACTCAGGAATATTATATGGTTTTATTCATTTTAATACGTAATGGAGGAGACACATTTTTGCTTGTAAAGGAATAAATCCATGTGTCTAATTATGTATTAGGAAAATGAGGTCATTTCCTTCTATGTGGTAATATATTCACATATAGGGGGAAATGCCATAATATATGGGACAATAAGATGGATAATACTATACTAACAAATATAATAAAATGAATAATATGAAAAAAACATCAAGAGATGGAATTAACTTTAAATACAGGGCAGATATATTTTTATCAGCTTGCTGGGCTAGCACTTTTCCTTACTTCTCTCCCTGAAGGGTCCTCAATTCTGTTTCTATTCTGTGTGTCTTTTTCCCCCACTTCTGTGTACATATGTCCAGGGCCCCTTCCCCCAAAGCCCTTCAACTAGTTATTCTCCAGCAGAACATTTTTCTGCCAGTAAAAATATTTTCTTTCAGGAATTGGCTAAAAGCTATTTTCGTAAAAACTTCCCTATATGAATTGAGCCTATAATTATCTGGCTCTTTCTTAGGATTTCTGCAGAGCGTATGCACACCTAAAGCGTACCAATTCACACTTGGTTCCGGGGTCTATAGTAGTCACAGAAACATGACTCCTGTCATGAATGCAAGCTAGGATGTGGTCCCTAAAGCAGGGGATGTGTCTCGAATGCCTCTTCAATCCTTGTACAGTGTCTAATACAGTACTGCTTCCACAGTGTTGAGCAGCAGTCCTTAAGAGGGTGGAGTTTAGAATTTGATCTTTGCAGACCTGAGTTTTAATCCTGGCTCTATAACCTATAAGCAGTATAAGAAAGTTACTCAAACTGTCTGTCTCATTTGTCCAGTGGGGACACTACTCATTTTACAGGGTGTGGTGGTTAATTTCAGGTGTCAACGTGACTGCCTTAAGGAATACGTCAGGAATTGGTAAAGCATTGTTTCTAGGTGAGCCTGCACAGGTATTCTTGGGAAGATTGGCGTGAGCTGGTGGACAGAGTGGGGAAGATGTCTTCAATAGAGACAGGCCCCATTCAATTCTCTGAGGGCCCAGATAGAAGAAACAGGGCAGAGGAAAGGCACTTTCCTCCCTTTCTCTCCTGGAGCTGAGACTCTTCTTTTCCTGCCCTTGGACATCAGAACTTCAGGCTCTTTTTATACTGAGAGTTATACTATCCACTTCCCTGGTTCTGAGGTTTTTGGGTGTGGACTGAGTCACACTCCTGGCATCCCAGGGGCTCCAGCTTGCAGACAGCTTGTCCTGAGACTTTTCACCCTCTAATTCCCCTAATAAATCCCCTCTCATCTGTCTTTGCTGATAACCTGTTGGTAGCGTCTCTCTAGAGCCCCGATTAATCCACAGGGGTAACGTGAGGGAGAAATGAGGTCGTGCTTGGGGAGCATTTCACCCCCTGCCTGACACATGCCAGGTCCAATAGGCTGCAGCTGCAGTTATTCTAGAGCTTAGCATCAGTGTTCAAAACAGTGGAAGGCCTTCCCTCTGGTACCCAGCCATCGCGTTGAGCTTCTCCTGTCATTTTTCAATTCCAGAGTGTTTTTTGAGAGCAATTCTGTGTCGTGTGTATCACTGATGTGGGGCCAAAAACAATCTGTATGCGTGAGGATCTGAAGCTAGGAATGACCAATAGGTCAGAAAGTTCTTAGGAGTCAGGAGCAGAGGAAGCTGCATAGTCAAGGGGAATCGAAGTGAGCCTTCCTGCCATGTGTCCTGTTTCCTGCCGTCTAATGAGACAGAGACATATGTATGTGTACATTATCTCATGCTTAGCTCTTTAATATGTACAAGGTGTTTTCAAATTCTCCCACCGTCTTTGACAGCTGAAAATCTCAAGATCACCTGTTGTTCATGACTGTTGTCAAGGGAATCCTCCTTTTAGGGACACCGGAATATTTGCCTAAAAACGTCAGGAGGCTTTGATATCTATTATTTTATTATGAAAGCCAACTAAAGCTTTGCCGCTATATTACTTCGGGTCTTTACTCATTCCACTGTTTATTTTAAGCCTGAGATTGTGGGTAGTTGGAAAAGGAGGGAAAATATTTAAAACTCTTATTTATTAATTTAACTGTGTATATAACATGTAGAATAAAGAAAGACTTAAAGGAAGATGTAGTATTTGTGAATGCTCCAACAAATTAAAAGATTATTTAAATTATTGATTTCTGATTAAACCACTTATTGTCTATAATGAATTAAAAGTTTGTGAAAATAAATTCAGTGACATTTTTACATCTATAATTTCAAAATCATAGTAACTTTCCAAAGCCAAAAATTCCTGAAACACAAGTCTGCCAATCATCACAATAAAACATGAAGCCCCAGTGAAATAGCTAGTCAGGATGGGTTCCCAACAAATAACAATTGAAGCTCCAACTGCCATGAAATCATGAAAGAAACACGGTGTAAGAGCCATGGATAATTTTTTCAATGCCAAAAGAATCATCACAGACTGTTGTGACACGCAGAGCTTGAGGGAAATAAGGCATTAAAATAAGGTGCACGAAATTAATTTTTGAATGTAATTTTGAAACACACTGCAGAATTGCTCCCTAATATACACCAACCCCAAAAGTGGCCACTGACAAGATAAGTTTATTTCAGTTTTTATGCTGTCATTATGGAAAAAACTATAGCAGAGAGTTCACCAATTTCCCTTTGGAAAGAGATATACAACCACAGCCAATACGCTTTCCTAAAAGACAGCAGGAGCTTTTCATGCGGACTTGTTTCCCATCCGTAACATACAAATATTTATTGTCCAGGGTCAATACAGCCTTGCAAATAAACAGGCTTTGAGTTATACCAAGCATGCTCATTCTTATATGGTATTTCCATATAAGAAATACAAAAGAAATATACTACAAAATGATGGTGTTCAGGACATGGGGCAATGCCCTGTTTCTGTGGTATAGTGGCCTAGATTTCGTAGGATTCCATAGGAGGCAGCTACAAGTTCAACATGAAAAGCTCTGAAATCCCTTCCTAAGCTAATGAAGTGAAGCCCTGACCACACCAAGGAAAGGATGAAACAGAACTCATTTATTGTTTCTCAAATGATGCTACCATCTCTTCAAAGCCACCATTAATTTTACCATCTTTAAAGCTCTAAGAACAATCTATGTAACAAGTGAAAACTGCCTATAAAATTAGTGCTTTACATCTCAAACCCTTATTATATGGAAATTCGTATTTTCAGAATCACATAAAAGTTTAACGTGCTATTCATTGTAAGATTAAATGGCATGAGTTATTCTGTCTGCGTAATTATTAACACCTGGAAATTAAATCGTGATAATTTTGTACTTTATTCTTCTTAAAATGATAATTTCCTTTCTCCTTTTGCCTGAGAAGCATGCTTCAACAATACTAACAGCTTACCTTCTAAAATAAATGATCACATATAGAATAGATACTTTATATATAATATATATTTATATTTATACATTATATATTTATGCATTTTATATATAAATATAAATATGTTTATATATTTTATAGATGTCTTTAAATATTTATATAGAATATAAATATATACAAAAATCTATATCTGAGATCTATTTATATAAATATATTAAATAGATATATAAATACATAAATATACAAATATATAGAGATTATATGTATATAAATAGGGATAAATATAAATTATATGTATATACACATTAGAAATACACCGATCTTTTCTGTATAAAGACCTGTGTGTTCATATAAAAATCTGTGTATTTACATAAATATTTATAAATATAGATTTTATATATATACACACATTAGGAATACAGTAGTAAATTCTACTATATATAGAAAAGACCTGTGCATTTATATAATTATATATAAATGTAGATTACATATATACACAATAGAAATACACAGGTATTTTCTATACATAGCAAGTTCTGCTATATTATTCTCTCATTGCAATAATTGACAGCTGGGTATTGAATTGTGATGATTTTGTACTTTATTATTCTGAAAGTGATAATTTCCTTTCTTTTTGTCTGGGAACCATGCTTCAACAAGCATAAAACCTTACCGTCTAAAATAAATGATTATATGTAATATATAAAGATAAATATATGTTTATATATGTATTATATATAATATATATTTATATAGAATATAAATATTACTATATAAAAATATAAAAATAGACTTGTTAATATATAAATATATAGTAGGTTCTAGTATATATAGAAAAGACCTGTGTATTTCTAATGTATGGAAATATGAAATGTACTTTTTGTCTCCTCAGTTGCAAAAATAAAAAGGCTTTTTTCAAGTAGATAGATTTTGCTCTACTTTGAATTTTTCTTCTTAATTATATTAGGTTGTAGGGAGGGGACGATGAAAGGCAAGACCATGGAAACGATTCTTTCATTGGTTTCTATAAATGAAAAGATATTTTAACAATGAAACCTAAGTAGGTAGAATCCAGTTCTTGGTACTTGGTGTATGTGCTAGCAAGATTGCATAATCTTAAAAACTGGATATCCCTATGCAGAATAATGAAACTAGACTCCCATCTCTTGCTATATACAAAAATCAAATCAAAATGGATTAAAGACTTAAATCTAAGATCTCAAACTATGAAACTACTACAATAAAACACTGAGGCAAATCTCCAGGACATTGGTCTGGGCAAAATTTTCTTAGGCAGTATCCCACAAGCACAGGCAACCAGAACAAAAATGGGCAAATGAGATCACATCAAGTTAAAAAGCTTCTGCATGGCAAAGGATACAATCAACAAAGTGAAGAGCTAACCTACACAATGGGAGAAAATATTTGAAAACTATCCATTAGACAAAGGATTAATAACCAGAATATGTAAGGAGCTCAAACAACTGTATAGGACAAAATCTAATAATGTTATGAAAAATGGGCAAAAGATTTGACTAGACATTTCTCAAAAGAACACACACAAGTGGCAAACACACATATGAAAATGTGCTCAGCATCAATGATCATCAGAGAAATGCCAACTAAAACTACAATGAGACATCATCTCACCCCAGTTAATATACCTTATATCCAAAAGACAGGCAATAACAAATGCTGGTGAGGATGTGGAGAAAAGGGAACCCTCAGACACTGCTAGTGGGAAAGTAAAGTAGTATAACCACTGTGGAGAACAGTTTGGAGGTTCCTCAAAAAATTAAAATTGAGCTACCATATGATCCAGCAATCCCACTGCTGAGCATATACTCCAAAGAACGGAGATCAATGTATTGAAGAGATATCTGCACTCCTATGTTTGTTGCAGCAGCATTCACAATAGCGAAGATTTAGAAGCAACCTAAGTGTCCATCAGCAGATGAATGAATAAGGAAAATGTGGTACCCATCCACAATGGAGTACTATTCAGCTATAAAAATGAATGAGATCCTGTCATTTGCAATAACATGGATGGAACTGGAGGTCATTATGTTAAGCGAAATAAGCCAGACACAGAAAGACAAGCTTCACATGTTCTCACTTATTTTGGGGAGCTAAAAATTAAAATAATTAAACTCACAGAGACAAAGAGTAGAAGGATGGTTACCAGAGGCTTGGAAGGGTAAAGGTGGGATGGAGGGAAGTGGGGATGGTTAATGGGCACAAAACAACAGCTAGAAAGAATGTGTAAGACCTAGTGTTTGATAGCACAACATGGATGCTATAGTGAAAAATAATTGTGCATTTTAAAGTATTTAAAAGTGTAATTGAATTGGTTGTGACACAAAGAATAAGCATGTGAGATGATGGATGCCCCATTTACTCTGATGTGACTATTATTACCCTTTGCATGCCTCTATCAAACTATCTCATGTACTTCATAAATATATACACCTACTATGTACCCACAAACGTTAAAATGAGTAAATATAAAATAAAATTTAAAGAAACCATGTGGCTTTGATACTCAGTTTTTCTGAGCCATAGTTACTAAATATGTAAAACTGGGGTGCAAACAGAATTTATCTCACAGATTATTGTGAAGTTAATTTACCTGATAAATGCAAAGAATTCTGAATAGTGTCTGGCTCATAATCAGTGCTAAAAATCTTTTATTTATGAGACAAGGGAAGAAATGAGGTTTCATTCTACTGAAAAAACAAACAAACAAAAATTCTAGAAATACTGCTGGAACTTGGTCCTGAAGGATGGGTATACTTTGAATATTTAGAGTCATGACCTAGGGCCTTTGTCTTTTAAACAAAGAAAAAGCACACATACATTTGGGGAAAGTGATAGAAAAAGTAAGCCATCCAGTTGGGCTCTCACCCAAGGATCCCGCAGTAAAGAAGGGAGATTAAATTACAGAGGCAGTAAATGCTTTATGGAGTTTGGAATGTGTTCATTAGACAATGGTGAGTGATAGAAGGTATTTGATCAGGAGAATAGCTTAGTCAGTGCTTTGTAACAGGAAGATTAATCCTGTTGCAGAGTGCAAGCTGGATTGAAGAGGAGAGAGAGAGAGAGAGAGAGAAAGAGAGGGACATCAAAGAGACTGCACAGGATGTTATGAATATATAAAATCAGGAGACTATTGCAAAGCTAGTATGGTAGTCCAGTCATGAATTAATGAGGGCCAGAACTAAGGTAATAACAATGTGAATGAGGAAGAAAGAAAAAAATGAGATGAAGATTTGAAAGAAAGATTATCTTTTATTAGTTTTCTAGTTTCGGAAGCTAGAAATCCAAAATGAAGTTTTGGCGGGGTCATCCTCCCTCTGAAACCTGTAGAGGAGAATCTTCCTTGCTTCTCTCTGTTTCTTAGCTTCTGGTGGTTTGCTGACAAACTTTGACATCCTTTGAATTGTAGCTGAATCATTCCAAAACTCTCTCTTCATTTGGTAAAGTCTTCAGATCTTCTCCCTCTATGCAGATCTATCTTTATGTCAGATGACACCAGTCATTTTGGATTAGGGCTCACCCTAATGTGTCATTTAATTTGATTACTTCTGTAAAGACCTTTTTTTTTTTTTTTGAGATGGATTCTCCCTCTGTCACCTAGGCTGGAATGCAGTGGTGGGATCTCGGCTCACTGCAAACTCCGCCTCCTGGGTTCAAGCAATTCTCCTGCCTCAGCCTCCCGAGTAGCTGGGATTACAGGCATGCACCACCATGCCTGCCTGATTTTTGTATTTTTAGTACAGACAGGGTTTCACCGTCTTGGCCAGGCTGGTCTTGAACTCCTGACTTCAGGTGATCCACCTCCCACATCTCTCGGTGGCTCATGCCTATGATCCCGGCACTTTGGGAGGCCAAGGCAGGCGAATCACCTGAGGTGAGGAGTTTGAGACCAGCCTGGCCAACATAGTGAAACCCCATTTCTACTAAAAGTACAAAAATAAATAAAAATAATTTAAAAAATAAAATAAGGCCACATTATGAGATACTGGAGGTTAGGATTTATGTATATATATTTTTTTCTTTTTTTTTCCTTTGGAGGAGAGGGGAAGGGGATAAAATTCAAACTATATTGGTACCTAAGTCAGTATGATGCAGATCCATACTCATTATCTGCAATTACTGCATTCAAAAAAATCTGTAAGCTGAAAATTAAGTAATATCTCATTTGGCAATAAACACAACCAGTGCCAATGAAATCATATTATTGTTCTTTGTCTCACTTGGTGTGAATGTGAACATAATTTGTCACAAAAAACATTGGTGCTTGAATACGTGGTGCTGCTTCTCACCCTCCTGGAAAAGTTATTTAATAAATGGTGTAGAGCTGGGGTCCCCAATCCCCATTACTGGTCCATAGCCTGCTAGAAATTGGGCTGTGCAACAGGAGGTGATCCGTGGGTGAGCAAGCAAAGCTTCATCTGTATTTACAGCCTCTCCCCATAGCTTGCATTACTGCCTGAGCTCTGCCTCCTCAGATCAGAGGTAACATTAGATTCTTATAGGAGCATGTGTCTTATTGTGAACTAAGCATGCGTGGGATCTAGATTGCACACTCAATTTGACAATCTAATGCCTGATGATCTGTTGCTGTCTCCCATCACCCCCTGCAAACACTTCTACATGTGAAGTCTCAGTTGGCCAACATTTAGAGAGACAATTGGGACCCTGCCACACTTTGAATATTTTTATCCCCCCAAAATGCATATGCTTTAACCTAATCCTCAATATGGTAGTATTACAAGAAAAAACTTTCTACGATCATTAGATCATAAAAGCAGTGCCCTTTTGAATGAGATTAGTGCCTGTATAAGGAACTAAAAAGACTGGAGTTCTTCCCTTCCATCACAAGAGGCTATAGCAAAAAGCCACCATCTGTGAAGCAGTAAGTGATCCTTCAACAGACATAAAATCTGCTGACTCCTGGATCTTGGACCTCCAGAACTGTAAGAAATATCTGTTGTTTATAAGCTACCCAGTTTATGGCATTTTTGTTATAGCAGCCTGAATGAACTAAGACCCTAAGATTTGAATTTGAACTAGCAACAGATAATCACACAATGCTTAGTTGTCTTTCACTACGAGCAAATTGCAAACAAATACATACAAAAAAGTGTCAGTTTCACACCATAAACCTCTCCCTTATTTTTTATTTTACCATTTATTTGGGTTGAACAAACTCTTCTATGAAAATCTGAACTTGATGTGCCCAAGTGATTAAAATGTTAAATTTTGAAAAAAGAAGAGAAAAAAAGGTAAGAAAAAGGAATTGATAGTTAAGGATTTGAAATGTGGACAACTGAAAGTGAGCTTGCTCACAAAATCAGATTCCAGGGAATAACCAGTTCCTGACTTGCTGAGAGAGGATGCTATAAACACAGCCATGGGCAGAAAGTTTAGCTTCTTTTTTGTGGCTGGGATATGGACATGTTATGTGCTCACATAAATTTCCTGCTTCACATTCCTGTCTCCTTCTGCTTCTCTGCATTCAGCCCTGCAAAATAATTCAATGAGTTGCGAGGGCCCAGCCAAAATACCAAGGAAGCAGAGGCAGAGTGTTAGTAATTATTGCTTGAGTAGGTACTAGAAGTGAGAGCAGGAAGTGGGTCAGAATCCACAAGACAAGCCAGTAAGGAAGTGTACACAAACTATCCAAGATCAGGGCAAGCAAAGAGCCCAAAGCTAGGTCAATCAGCACGAAGCAGGAGGATATAAATAGTAGCGGTATATGGGGCGAGTCTATTCTAAGGCACACAACAGCCTAGTCAATGGGGAAAGAGAGGAACAGTGTAAAGCTCAGGTCAGATGCAAGCTCTGGAGAATGAAGGCCAGGGTTTGCTTCCAATAGAGGCTTTGGCTTGCTTCATGGGAAAGGTGGGCTTTTCCCCTGTGTGGACATGCTGAGGCTCATAGCTGGAGTCATTTGGGAAAATCTCTCCAGAGGAAGGAATGGGGTGGGAGAGAAGAGAGAGAGAGATACTCCCTAACCTGCGCTGTACTTCAACCCGTAGATCTTAGAGAAACACATTTGTAGAGATGCATTAGTCATTATTTTTCTAAAAAGACAGCTGAGGATAGTTGTATAAAATCAATTCACTCCACATTTAATGCATTCAAGTCTGCTTAATGCACATAATGAGTATGCTAACCGCACTGAGCCTCTCTCCTCCAACTCAACCACACTTCATAATAGGAGCATTAGATAGCCCACAGACCTCATAATTTTCCTTCCATTTTCTTTGACTTAACTCATTCAATGAACAACTCTCTCATGTTTCTCTGGTGGTGTCTTGGCCTCACTCTCAACTTTGTTTTCTTCTACTGACTTCTCTAATCATGAGTTCCCAGGAAGGCATATAACTTCCCCCTGCATCACTGTCTGAAGCCACATTATACAGTCTAATGGAATGCAACCCTCTTCTCCAGGTAAAAGAGTTTTAATATCATTCCTTCTTTGCTTATCTTTTTGTGAAGCTGTAAGAGAAACTCTAAAAAAAAATAGTAATGACAATAAGAAAGTGGCCATTTTTCTTGTGTTAAAATGAAGTCCCAAGGAGTATGGTGGCTCTGCGATGCCACTGGGGAGTTCATTTTGCATCTATTTTTCTACTCAGCCTCAGCAGAGTGTGTGGATGTCATCTCATGATTGCAAAGTGGCTGCTGCTTTTCTAGTATTATGACTACCCCAGGCAAGAATGGAGAAAAGTTGATGATAAGCTAGAGCTACCCAATCAGCTTAGTCTGCTGCCATTTTAAAGATTATTCCCAGAAGCTTCACTGTATACTTTTTATGTATATCTTAATGGTCAGAATTATGCCACATGGTCATCTGAAGGTGCAAAGGAGCTTATTATATTTAGGTTTTAGCCAGAAATTTTTCACTCATTATAAAACGGAATCATTTTTGATAGAGTAAAAGTGGCAATAAATATTGGTAGGGAAATGGCTATCTGGCCATAGACATAAAATAAAGCATTAAAAGTGTACAATCAATGAGAAGCCTTAATAAGTGGTAAAATTAAGTAGTTCAGGTTGATATGAGAGCATATCAGGAGGCCATGTGATGTAGTCTGAGGACTGAGGAAAAAAGCTTAATAAACGTGAGACCAGAAAAACAAATAAGAATTAATTAGGTAAAGGGGTATTGTGGGATAAGGATTTATAATTCTGGGCAGAAAGAATAATACAGGCAAAAAAATGCCCAGACTATGAAGAAGTGTGCCATTAAACCTAAATGTAATAAGCTCTGCATCTTCAGATGACCATGTGCTCTTATATTTAGGACTACAATCCATTTGGGATGAATTTTTTTTACATGGATTGACTAAGGCATCTAAATTTATCCTGTTTTATATGTTTTTGATAAAAATACATCTTAATTTATTATCTTTGCCATTTTATATGAAGAGTTCACTATTGTTAATTGTATTTAATTGTTGTGCTATAGATCTCTAGAACTTTTTCTTCATATATGTAACTTCACATCCACTGGACAATTCACCATTTCCTCCTCCCTCCTAGCCCCTGGCAACTACAATTATACTTTCTATTTCTATTTATGTCTCATAAAAGTGAAATCATACAGTATTTATCATTTTGTGATGAATTTATTTGACTTAGCATAAGTCCTATTTTTCCTTCTAGCAGATTTATGGTTTTAGATATTACATTTATGCCTTTAATTTGTTTGTTTTGAGTGAGTTAATTTTGCATATGGAGTAGAATAAGGGTCTAACTTTATTCTTTTGCATGTGAATATCCAATTTTTACACCACCATTTGTTGAAGAGAATGTTTATTTCCATTGTGTTGTCTTGGTATCCTTCTTAAAGATTGTTTGACCAGCTGCAAGAAGGCTTATTTCTCAGCTCTCTAGTCTTTAATTGGTCTACACATCTGCCTTTTTGCCAGTACTACATTTTTTGATTACTGTAGCTGTATAGTATGTTTTGAATCAGGCAGCTTGAGACCTCCAACTCTGTTATCCTTTCACTGTCAGTACATGCATGTCCTTAGCTCAAAAGTGTGTCTTTTGTAAACAGCGTATAGCTGATCCTGTTTTTAATCTATTTTGCTAATTTATGCTTTTTCATTGAGGAGTTTAGTCCATTTATATTTAAAATAATTACTTCAAAAGAAAGGCTTTCTGTTGACATTTTTTTCTTATGTCTTATGTAACTTTTTGTTTCTCATTTTCTCCCCGCTGCCTCTTATTGTGTTAAGCTGATTATTTGTAGAAACATACTTTGATTCCTTTCTCATTTCCTTTTATGTATATTCTATATATCTTTTCTTTTTTTGTTAGCATTAGTATTACAAATTACATACAAAAATAATCCAATTTATTTGAAAATGAAACCAAATTAGCTTCACTTGCATAGAAAAACTACTTCATTACTACTTTTACTCTTTCTCCTTTGTATTATTAATGTCATGAATTATATCTTTACTTATTGTGTACCCATTAACATAACTTCTAGGTATTTTTATGCTTTTGTCTTTCAAATTTTCTAATAGAGTAAAAGTGGAGTTACCACAATTACAATAATGCTGATTTTTCTGCAAACAATCAGTTTGCAAACCCTAGGAGAGGGAGCTGCTTTTAAAATGCCCAATTTTCAACAAAAGATTACAAGAAATACAAAGAAACAGATAAATGTGGTATGTTCAAAAAAATTAATAAATTCCCAGGAACTGACTGTCCTCCTAAAAAAAGCTTAGCCTTACTAGACAAGACCTGTAAAACGCAATCTTAAATATGCTCACATAGCTAAAGAAGCATACAGACAGAAAACTAAGGAAAATTTTACAAGAATAACATATGAACAAAATGAGAATATCAACAAAGACATGGAAATAATAATAATGCACAAGTAAAAATTCCAGAGAAGAAAAATATAACTCTCTGTACATTCACTAGAGGAGATTAACAGCAGACTTGACCAGGCAGCAGAAAGAATCAGCAAACCTGAAGACATTATTTGCAATTATCTGTTCAGAAGAACAAAGACAAAAAAAAAAAAAAAAAGAAGAGAAGAGTAAACAGAGCCCAGTGTACTTACAGAACCCCACCAAGTTGAGCAAAATACAAATTACAAGAGTCCTTTATAGAAACAATCTAATTTTTTTTATAGATTTTCTATTAAAAATGAGAGAAAAGAGAGTAGACGGAAGAAAGAAGAGAGAAAACAGCAAGCAGTTTATTTGAAAAATTCATGGGTGAAAACCTCCCAAATTTAGGAAAAGAACTGAAGATACAAATCTAATAAGTTCAGCAAATAAGGTAGGATAAACTTGAAAAAGAGCCACACTGAGATATATTAAAATCAAATAGTTGAAAGTCAAAGACAAAGAGAGCATCTTGAAATAAGAAGAGAAAAGCAAGTCATCATATACAATGATCCTCAATACAATTATCAGCAGATTAGTGGCAAAAACCTTGCAGGCCAGAAGCCTGAGGATGATAAATTTATTGTGCTGAAAACAAAACAAAGCAAAAATACCTGTCAACTGAGAATTCTGTGTCTATCAAAACTATTGTTAAAATGAGTGAGAAATTAATACATTTCCTATAACTAAAAGTTAACAGAATTCATACACCAGACCCACCATACAAGAAATGCTGAAGAATTTTTTCAAGTTGAGACTGAGATGCTAGTCAGAAAATTAAACTTATGTAAAATATAGTTTCCTGCTAAAACTTAATACATCGACAAATATAAATGCTCTCTTTGTCTTTGACTTTCAACTGTTTGATTTTAATATATCTCAGTGTGGCTCTTTTTCGAGTTTATCCTACTTTATTTGCTGAACTTATTAGATTTGTATCTCCAGTTCTTTTCTTAAATTTGAGACATTTTCACCCATAATTTTTTCAAATAAAGTGTTTGCTGCTTTCTGTCTTCTTTCTTCCGTCTACTCTCTTTTCTCTCATTTTTAATAGAAAATCTGTAAAAAATTAAATTGTTTCTATAAAGGACTCTTGTAATTTGTATTTTGCACAACTTAATGGGGTTCTATAAGTACACTGGGCTTTGTCTACTCTTCTCTTCTTCTTTTTTTGTCTTTGTTCCTCTGAACAGATAATCGCAAATAATGTCTTCAGGTTTGCTGATTCTTTCTGCTGCCTGGTCAAGTCTGCTGTTAATCTTCTCCAGTGAATGTATAGAGAGTTATATTTTCCTTCTCTGGAATTTTTATTTGTGCATTATTATTATTTCCATGTCTTTGTTGATATTCTCCTTTTGTTCATATGTTATTCTTGTAAAAATTTCCTTAGTTTTCTGTCTGTATGCTTCCTTAGCTATGTGAGCATATTTAATATTGCATTTTAGAGATCTTGTTTAGTAAGTCTAAGCTTTTTTTAAGAGGACAGTAAGTTCCTGGGAATTTATTAATTTTTTTTGAATAAGCCATGTTTATCTGTTTCTTTGTATTTCTTGTAATCTTTTGTTGAAAATTGGGCATTTTAAAAGCAGCTCCCTCTCCTAGGGTTTGCAAACTGACTGCAGAAAAATACCTTCCATAATTACTCAGTGTGAATGCTTATGTTTTCTTAAGGCTTTTTCTGTGCATGTGTTTTCTCTGGACCTGTATGTTTCCTCAATTTTTCATATATATGTCTGTTTGAAATGTCTTAATTTTCCAAACAGTCTCACCCCTGCTTCTTTTTAGAGGCTTCAATTGTTTTATTGTATTCTTCAGCCTATAATCCTTTTGTTCCTATGTGCCCTCCTATCTGCATTTCCCTGTTTCTCATGCTCTATACTGCATTCTGTAATCTCCAACCTGATATTCAAATATGTCTTCATTCCCATCTGAGGTCAGAATGTTTTAAACAAGTTCTACTTTTACTTTTATTCTGAGAGATGAACTGGGTATTGGGCAGCTTCCTCCAAATTATGCTGTAACAAACTGGAAAGGAAATAGGACAAGGGAAGAAAAACAATATGAAATTTCCTACCATTTTGAGTGGTCCCCCCACCCCACCCCACCTTGGTTGGGTGTTTGCTGTTTGGTTGCTGCAGATTCTTTACTTGTTCCTAGAGCTCCCACAAGACCATTTTCACCATTCTGTAGTTTACTTAGTGTTTCTATGGGGAAAGAGCATCTAGAGCTTCTTAGTACATTGTCTTATTGATAGCTGTTTACTTAGGTATTTTCTGACCATGCATACTGCCCTGGATGCATGCCTGGATTTTTTATGTACAGAGCTCTTCGTAACCCTTTCACCCCCAGGTTTTCCTCCCAAGCTTTCAGCATGTTTATTGCTTTCAACAACTCTAATTTTTGCCTTATTCTGCAAGGTCTACATTGTCTTTTTAAGAAATACCTCTTCTTAGCTGCTTTGCTTTTCTGAGAAAGTTGTGAAAAAAGCAAACAAAAGCAAGTAATTTGGATCATTCCTTCAGGGAACCCATAAATTAGTTAGAACAGACAAACTCCATTTTTAGGGGAAGGTTTACCTTGCTCCCTCAGAAACCTGTATTAACATGGAAGCACAGGTTGTCATTCTCAGAATTGCTCTTCTCTTTGAAAGAATAGCAAGGTTGAAATAAAGCATCACAAAACTCTGATATTTAAGTCTCCGTTTTTCTTGACTCAGCATTTGCTTGGGAAAGTTGATTTTAACAATTTTATTTATTTACTTATTTTTAATTTGTGTGTCAGTGTGTAAGTGGAGACAGGATCTTGGATGCCTCTACAATATCATCTTCAATTATATCACCGCCATGTTTACTTTTAATAGAAATGAATCTGTTTTATGAGAACCACTCACATAAAATATTTTATGTCTTTTAAAAATAATGTTAATTTTAAACAAGGTTTTACATGATTTATTAAAGAAAAACTTTTTAACCCAAAATGGGCAAAATTATTTTTTTCTGAACTTCAAAATATATGGAAAATGTAGGTTTCTATGTTACTCACAATGATTCTCTCTACTTTATTTGTTCTTCTTACAAAGGCAGTGGTTCCCTCTTTTTTATTAATTACCTTCAAGTTATTAATTTGAAGTTGGTATCTATCAGATTAAGCTATTAGTAAGATTAATATGCCCTAATGGTGTGTTCTATGTACCTGGATTAAGTTTACCTAATTCAAGTTTATTACCTGTTTAGCTCTATCTCTTTATTATTTAGTATTGAATGTTTGCACAGCTGATATGAAACAATGAAAAAAAGCAGAGTTGAGTTGAGAGAATATAAAATTAAAAAGTTGTTTTAGGTCTTCCTTAAAAATACCTTCTAGCTTTATTTGAATATATAAAACACCAAACTCACAAATTATTTACCATTTTAATGTTTTTAATTACATTAAATAACAATTATTTTTATACAAAAACAGGATTAAAAAAATTCCTCTTCCTCAGAAATGAGTCAGACTCATCGCAATTACCGAGAATCTACCTATTTCTGCATAGTGAAAAGGGATAGGATCATTATTTATTTATTTATTTATTTATTTATTTATTTATTTATTTTTTGAGACAAGGTCTCATTCTGTCGCCCAGGCTGGAGCGCAGTGGCGCCATCTCGGCTCACTGCAACCTCTGCCTCCTGGGTTCAAGCGATTCTCCCACCTAAGCCTCCCAAGTAGCTGGGACTACAAGCATGTCCCACCATACCTGGCTTATTTTTGTATTTTTTGGTAGAGATGGTGTTTCAACCATGTTGGCCGGGCTGGTCTCCAACTCCTGAGGTCAAGCAATCCGCCTGCCTTGGCCTCCCAAAGTGCTGGGATTACAGGCAAGAGCCACCACGCCCAGATGATAGACTCATTTTTTAATCTTGTTTGCAGTGTTACAGATAGCTTAAATTATGCAAAAGGAAAGTATCACCATAGGCAGCTGTCTCTTTTAGCAAAAGTATATCTTATTAGAAAATATATACTATAAAGTACAACGTCAACTCTCATTGGGCTCTCAATAAATGTTTCTAGAGTAAATATTCATCCAATTTTTTAAAAAGGAAAGAATTGTTAAAAGCCACATTGATATGGGTTATTAGAATGTCCATATACACAAGAACACATGTCTAATACCTATGTGACCTAGATTCCTGATTTATCACTTGAAACTGTTTATTCAGGACAAAATTTCTGACTGCCATTTGAGGCTCAGTGCTTCTATTGGGAATAGGCCTGAGTTGAGTTGGGAGAGTATAAAATTAAAAAGTTGTTTTAGGTCTTCCTAAAAAACACCTTTCCTTTTGCATAATTTCAGCACTTGTAGACTGACTTAGCAAGTGCTGAACCTCAAACTGTTCATTCCTATTATACTGAATTACTCTGTTGCCTTTTACATTTGCATTTGTAACATTCTTTTGTGTATTTGTTTATTTATATTCTACCTTCTGCTGAGAATGCATCCAAACATCTTGCAAAGGCACATATAATATAGCTGTGCTTCTGTGGAGGCTTGGTTCCAAGAATAGGTGTTCCAAAAGACAAATAGTGGAAGCTTCCCATCTCTTAAGGTC
Organism: Pan paniscus; assembly: GCF_029289425.2. Classification (NCBI taxonomy): domain Eukaryota; kingdom Metazoa; phylum Chordata; class Mammalia; order Primates; family Hominidae; genus Pan; species Pan paniscus. The sequence continues at coordinate 10,715,893 of NC_073272.2, read as the reverse complement.
TGGGTCCAGAAACTGATGCAGCAGCATCCCATCGAATTCTATTGTTTGGGCCATCTTCATTTGCCACACTAAACTTTTAAGTAGAAGGGAAGACTGACCTGGATTGATATACCCTCACTCTCCTCCTCCATCATCTCAGCAAAACAGAGGGGCTACAGTTGGCTGCTTTACAATGATGGGCCCTTCCTCCAGCCTTGGACCACAGAAACCCTTTGGACTTTATGTTGTCACATTTTAAAATTCCTTCCCTTTGAGTTCCTTGTATTTCTTTACAAAATCCATCTCCTGCTCACCTAAAATTGACGGTCTCAGTCTCAATAAGATTAAATTGTAAAATTAAGATGTTATAGCTGTAGGGAGAGAGGGTGGTATGAAATGCAATACGCCGTGTTTCTCCTAGGGAGTTGCTGGGCCTTATCAGCCACAAGCTGATTATGAAATTTAAATAGGCTTCTAAATGAGGACATTCCCCATTACACATTTACAGGTACATGTTCTTTTATGTTTTATTTTTCCAGTTTTATTGAGGTATAAATCACAGATTGCATATTTTGTCTATCCAAGATGTAGAGCATAATTATTTGATTCACACATATATTATACACTGATTACCATAATTAATTTAATTAACATTTTCATTGCTACACATAATTACTATAGTGTATGGGAGGGTGGTTAAGGAATACTTAAGGACTACTCTTAGTGTTACTAACTGTAGTTGCCATTGTGCATATTAGATCCCTACACTTACTCATCTTAAAACTAAAAGTTTGAACCCTTTCACTAACATCTTCCCATTTCCTCTAATCCCCACCTCCGGGCAACCACTATTTTGCATTCTGCTTCTGTGAGCTCATCTGTTAAAGATTCTACATATGATTAATATCATAGACTAGTTGTCTTTCTGTGTCTTATTTGTCTTACTTAACATAATTTTTTTCAGGATTATCTACATTATTACAAATGGCAGGATTTTATTTTTAATGGTTAAATAATATTTGTGTGTGTGTGTGTGTATTCTTTATTCATTTGTGGACATTTCATTTATTTCCATATCTTAGTTATTATGAATAATAATGCTTCAATAAACATGGCAGTGAAGATTCTCTTGGGAATACTGGATTAAATGGTGATTCTATTTTTAATTTTTCGAGGAACCTTCTTAGAGTTTTCCACTAATGTACTTTCCTAGTATACAGAGTTTCATTTCCCTCACATCCTTGCCAACATTTATCTTTTGTCTTACTGATAGTGGCCGTTCTAACTGGAGTTAGGTGATATCTCACTGGGGTTTTGATTTGCATTTTCTGATGATTAATAAGGTTTAGCAATTTTTCACATACATGTATGTCTTCTATGCAAAAATGGTTATTCAGATCCTTGGCCCATTTTAAAAAATTGGGTTATTTGTTTTCTTGCTATTGAGTCGCATGTGTTCTTTACGTATTTTGGATATTAACCAATTATCAGATATATGATTTGCAAATATTTTCTACCATGGCATAGATTGTCTCTTCACTCTATTAATTGTTTTACGCTGTTCAGAAGCTTTTTAGCTTGTTGTAATCCCATTTCTGTATTTTTTGCTTTTGCTGCCTGTGCTTTTGAGCTTATATCCAAAAATCATTGCCCAGAAAAATGTCATGGAACTTTTTCCCTGTGTTTTCTTCTAGGAATTTTATGACTTCAGGTTTTACATTTAAGTCTTTAATCCATTTCAAGTAAATGTTCGTCTATGGTGTAACATATGTCCAATTTTATCATTCTGTATGTGGTTATCCAGTTTTCCCAACACAATTTGTTAAGGGGACTGTCCTTTTTCCATCGTATATTTATCAATACACTTATACGTGTGGCTTATGTCTGGCCCTCTACTCTCTTCCATTGGTCTATGTATCTGTTTTTATCATTGGAGAATACTGTTTTTATTAGTATTACTTTGCAGTATAATTTAAAATTCAAGCAGTATGATGCCTCCAGCTTTTTTTTTTGTCCAAGAATAAATGGGCTATTGGGATCTTTTGTGGTTCTTTATGAATTTTAAGATTTTTTCCCTATTTCTATGAAAAATGCCATTGCAACTTTGAAAGAAATTGCATTGAATTTGTAGATTGCTTTGAGCATTATGAACATTTTAACAATATTTTCTAATTAATCACCATTCAATTTACAAATACAATTTAATCAAAAGCAAAAATGGACAATTTTAGTGGATTTTCAAGTATAAAAACTATTAAAATCTCATCTATTGACTGGAGGCAAAGAAAGCACGTTAAAATTCTTGTATTATAACCATGAATTTCAGGAGATTAGAAAAATGTTCAGTAGTTTCTGCTTTAATATAGAGAATGTCTATTAACATTTTTTGTTCTTAAGAAAAAAATTTTACATATGTAAGACAGAAGTTTATTTACTAAAAGTTCATTATGAGATATTACAATAAGCTTAAAAAGCAATTGTTCAATGTACAATAAAGTTGATTTTTGAAATCCTAGGTTTACAAGACCCAGAAAATCAAAAGAGGCAGGAGCTTCTGTAATAAGATGTGAAAGATCAAGTTGATTTGGATATTGGATGTAGGGCCCAGGAGCTTCAGGCAGTGACTGCTGTGGGAAGTCTGCCTTTGTTTAGAAGGGAGGCAAATGGGTTCATTGTACCAAGGCTATAATCATTACCATTTTTTTCTAAAATCCTGAAAATTTTCTTATAAAAACAAGGTTCTTAAAATTTACTTAATGGGGAAAAAAATAATCTTGGGAGGGACTAAGAACTAATGATTTTGTCTCTAAAAATAAATCCCACTTTTGAATGTGGCAGCCTGGGAGGAGACAGATCTGCTCACACATGCTTGGAGCAACAGGCTTGAGCAACAGGATCACAAGCCCGCCCCTTCCCCATTTGGGCCCAAGCCACAGGGTTTTCTATCACAATTCTGGGAACCCCCCCAAGTCAGAGTCGCAGCATGGTGGGCACACTGAAGCCATCATTTCACATCAGACCCAAAGGCATATCAGTTCTCTCTGTGGCGCTCAGAAAGATGACATAATGCATTTGCTGAGGGCTCACATGTCTGTCGAAAGATGATTCATCAGGGTAAAAACTAGGACAATAAAATTCTACAGAATGGTTCTGCATCTCCAGGTACTTAGGGATTAAAGGAAACATTGGAAATAAAATGGAGTCAGTCTAGGCTGGAAAAAAATAATAGTCAAAGAGAAGCAGTAAATGATTATCTTTTTCTGTCATAGGTCCTTCATGCTGGGAATTCTCAATAATGGTCAAGCTGAATTTCAGATATAAACTGTGAAGCCAACATGGGGTGTCTGTGATTTAGGCCAGTGCTATGTTAAAAGCACGGCCTGTAGACCAGCATCATCATCATCATGTGGAAGCATATTAGAGATCCAGATTCTTCGGTCCCATCCCAGACCTACTGAATCGGAACTGTGGGAGTGGGGTCCAGCAGTCTGTGTTTTACCAGCTCTCCAGATGATTCTCAAGCACTCCATACTTTGAGAAGGCCCACTTCAGACTGTGGATAAAAGAAAAATAATAACATAGAAAGACATTTGGTTTACTAAGGCTTAACTCTAAAAACTACATACTAAAATGAAGCATATTTCATGTGTCATTTAGGTGTTTAGATAATAGCCCAGAGTTTGATAGGAGTTGAATAAACGGTAATCAATGAAACTTGACAGATTAACAGATCAGTTACTAAAATATTTGTCCCCGAGTTACTGATAGCATAGTCTAGATTTTAGAAAATGCTGCTGAACAAGTGAATCAGTTTATATTTTTAGGTTCTAGTTCCTGAAATGGATAGGGGTTCATTAAGAGCTGCTAAATGCCAGCATGTCCACCCAATCGTATGCTAGGAGAATATACCATTCCTATTTTGAAATGTAGGTTTTATTATTCAGGTTTGGTGTGGTCAATAGATTAGGAGACAGTTGCCATTCGGAGGATAGGTACTCACAATTGCCAACAGGAGGGACATGCAACTTCATGTAGGGCCACATGAAGGAAACACCAGAGTAAGTCAGGGTATGGAGAAAAGAGAGAGAAAGCACGGATTTATAGTCTTTATTGTTGTTTCTGTGGCAAAGAGCAGGAGAGGCAGTATAAGAAAGCTAAGCAGGCTTAGAATTGGATAGTTTGAATAATTTTGGCAAAGTCTGGGCTACAGCGTTGATCCCTAGTTGTCCAGAACCTAGACCTGGGCAGGGGAATAGTGTCACAGACTGCAGGAAACTGATAAAAAGAAGTGGATAGGATATGGTCTTGTGACTGATTAGTTCACTTATAAAAAAATTCTTGCAAGCAAATTGTTTGCTGTCTTTGGGAATTAGGTAACTCTTGAGGAGGCATTTCTTTCCCTAGTCCAAAAAGGCCCCAAGATGTCAAAGCATCATAAAATACAGAAAAAAAATTAAAACATGATTAATACAATCCCTTACTCTTTGGAACAACTATAATGTATTTCTACTGTGGAAAGTTAATAAATATATTAACAACTCCACATGTTCCAAACTCTATCTCTCTAGTTTTGAAAAACGTGAGCATGCAAGATTCAGCCTTGCGTCCCCAAGGCCTCATACCATGAGATACAGAGTAACTGCTTGATAGTTGTCTGATGAAATTTCTGAGGAAATTCCTTCTTCAGTTTCCAATTTTTAAAATTTTGTTTAACAATTACTTATTGAGCACCTAATATATACCATATTAACTGAGCATTTCATGGCCCCTTAAGTATGGCCATATATTATGTCAACTTCCCAGACATAATATACAAGGAAAACACAAGCAGCAAATCTAAATTATCAAATATTGTTGCACTCACATTGCTGATTTAAAAATTGAGATTTAGGGCTGGGCATGGTGGCTCACACCTGTAATCCCAGCACTTCAGGAGGCCGAGGCGAGTGGATCACATGGTCAGGAGATCGAGACCATCCTGGCTAACACGGTGAAACCCTGTCTGTACTAAAAATACAAAAAATTACCCAGGCGTGGTAGCACGCGCCTGTAGTCCCAACTATTCGGGAGGCTGAGGCAGGAGAATAGCTTGAACCCAGGAGGTGGAGGTTGCAGTGAGCCGAGATCGCACCACTGCACTCCAGCCCGGGTGACAGAGTGAGATTCTGCCTCCAACAAAACAAAAAAACAAACAAAAAAATTTGAGGTTTAGATAGGGAAAAATTAATAATTATGTTTGGCTACTTTTTTGGAAGGGAATGGGGGTCTCATTTTATTGCCGAGGCTGACTTTGAACTCCTGTGGTCAAATGATCCTCCTATCTCAGCTTCCAAAGTAGCTGGGACTACAGGTGTACACCATCACACCCAGCTACTTTTAACTTCTAACCTAACTTAATTTTTCCTGGCTTTTCTGCTACATGTTTATTTTACATAAGTTGGTGTCTAATTAGAAATTTATTGTCCTGTGATTAGAAATACAATTCTGGGAGTAATGGTGCTGACTGTCTTGGAATTGCTGTCCAGACACAAAATCAAATCTGCCTGCCTAAGAACAGACCTAGGAAAAGAACTGATTCCCATATTCCACACCTATAGCAGCAGACAGGTGATCACTCCCATATGTCATTCAAGCAATGGAAAACGTGGTGAGGAGTCCAATAATTCAATGGGGAGATAGAGAATTAATTAAAAAACATCCTTTATTGTTCAGAATTTGGGTAATAATGGGCCAATGCACTGTGATCAATGCTCTTCCGTAATATTTTGCACCTTCCTTTCTAGCGGAGCCATCTAATTAGAGAAGCCATTTAATTCTGTGTTTCACCTGAAGCTTTGGGTGTCAATAAATGCTTTGCTATCCCATGTAATAATAAGTGCCATAATTATTATTATTTACTTCCTAGATTCCGGGTATACACAGACCAGTACATTTACGGCCTACTCCAGATAGTGCTTTTGTATTAGTTTTACATTTGTTACTGATGGCAAGTCAATCTTTATTTAAAACAAAAAATATGAACAAAGACGTACGAGGAGTATCTTTAATGACCATTTTGAAGAATTCATTTACAGAGAAGAAGTTCAAAAGTCTCGTTTAATTACAAAGATCAAAGTAGGTCAATTTTGCAGGCCAAGTCATGCCAGCAAGCCTCCTGCTCAGATGAAACATAATTTCAAAATTCAAAATTTGTATTTCAAGTGTACCAGATAAGATGGCTTTTTATTCTTTTTAAAAGCTTGATATTTGGAGGTTGGTCCAAAATGGCTTACTAGAAGCAGCTAGTGTGTAGCGATCTCATGAAGAGGAAACATAATGGTGAGTAAATACTAGCTCTTCAAGGGAATCATCTGAGACCGTGTCAGGATTTACCAAGGAAGCAAGGCACCCACAGAGAACAGAAAGGACTGAAGCTGGGCAGCCACCCACCCAGGACTAGTGCGCACCAGTGAGAAACTCCCTACCATGGGGAAAAGGTGAGTGAGGGAGAGTGCCCGGGAGATTCACACTTCCAACAGGGACCTTTGCAACCCTGGGCATGGCAGAATCCCCCTAACTCCAGCCCCGGGCCTCTAGACCAACACAGAGAGCTGCTGGGAGTCTTTGCAGAGGTGCTGCTCAAGCCCACATGGAACCCCACAGGTCCTGGATCCCTGAGCAGCCCAGTTCAGTGCAATAATCCTGCTAGAGGCTGCAGCCATAGTGTCGTCAGAAGGCTGTGCTCCTCCTCCACAGGCAAAGTTCCCATCAGGGCTTCCAGCACAGCAACTCCGCCCCAGCCTGAACTCTTCAGACAGGCACAGCTCTGCCCTTCTCTTGGAACTACTCAGTTTGTAAACCATGTGACTCACCCCACCCACCCTCACTGCTCTAAGCCAGGCAAGCCTCAGCTTGGGCTTCCAGTGCAGGGACCTTGCCCCCACCTGAACACCGTGGTGGATCGTGGCTCTGCTTTCATCAGGGGAAAACTCCTAGTGGTAACAGAATATGCTTGGCATCTTTGCATGCCTGCAGCTATGAAGTTCAGCATTATTTGGGTGGGAGGGAAGTGCAAGTGTGCCGTGTGCCCAACAGCTGCCAGTCTCCGTTGCCCCAGCTGAGGGGTCCTGCCCTCTCCAGTGAAAGGCTCACAGCACAGCTCTCTTGTCCCCATTGAACAGTTCACCTATGGCCCAGAGCCCTTATGAAAACCCAACTCTGACACGCCTGTAATGTTCCCTGAGGCTCTCGCCACTGAAGCATTCTACCTACCCTGCCTAAGAGTTTGCCTGGTGACCTAGGGACCAGCCCACTCCATCACAGCCAGCACCTGAATTCTGGGCTACCCTGACTCCGGTCCTGCCCCTTAGGAGTCACACATGCTGTCCAGTAGGCCATCTAGGGGCTTGGGAGCTGGGGAACTACCTACCCTGTTCCAACTTTTCTGGCACCTGACCACTTCCCCCAGGGCCTAAGCTCAGGCCGATCCAACCAGCTGACAACACCATGACCAACACCCACTGACATGGCCCCCAAAGTGGCACCACCACAACAAATACGTACCTGCACAAGCCCAAAGGTGGTGTCTCCTGTTTACAGGAAGCAGCAGTACTGCCACGTCAGAGAACAGGTGAGCCTTAAAGCTGTCTGTATCAGGTTGAGTGACAAGGTTATGACCTGAAACTGCTCCCATGGAGAGTTGCAAAACAAGTGTTCCCCCGTGGCTGTCAACCACATTGCAGTCTGGAGATAGACTAGAGTGTGCATCTGAACTAGGAGTCATGAGCCCTGAAACAGGGGTGTGACAAGGAAACAAATCACATTTCTGCCTATTTAGGAGAAAGAGCCAGTACAGCCCCCTCACCTCCTTGCAGAGACCTCAACACACTTCACCAGGGGCTCCTCCCAGCCACCCCTATTACTACTGGTGCCTGCACTCATCATTGGGATATTCGTGGGCAAGCCAGGGCCCCCAGATCTGCTCAGTGGTGTCCCACCAACCCTGCAGAAGAGGACCGGACAGCCCACTGTAGAGACCTTGCATGATTTCTGAAAATTATGTATGAAATTATTATTTTTGCTCCTTTAATAATAAGTTGTTTTCCGCCTGTAGCTTTTTTGAAATTTTCTGTTTATATGATTTAATTTGAATATAATACAGGTAGGCTTAAATGTTTTGGTCTTTAATTTGATTGGTGTTTTCTGAGCTTACTTGATCTGTTTGTTATTTAGATTTGATATACTTGTTATTAATTTTGGGAAAGTCATTCTGGCTTCAAATATATATATTTTTCCGTTTCTTCATCTCTTTCTTCTCTCTCAATCTTTCCACTACTCATATGTTACAATTTTTTAATTTTCCTACAGTTTTTAGATACTCCATTCTATTTTTTTCTTATTTTTTTCTCTTCGTTGTTTAGTGTGAGAAATTTCTATTGAGTTCTTCAAGCTTAGTAATTCTTTTTGTTGTTGTTGTTGTCTCCAGTCTGTTGCTGAGTCTATCAAATGCATTTTTATTTCTGTTATTTACTTTTTAAAAATTTCTATTTTCTTTTCAATTATAGAGTTTTCACTTTTCTGCTAAGTTACAATTTGTTTCTGCACATTTTCAAACATTTTTCATTACAGCCTTTATTGTATTAATTATAGTCATTTAAAATGTTTAGTATACTAATTCCAACATTGCTATCATTATATGAGTCTAGTTCTGAGGCCTGTCTTTCAAGCTGCATTTTTTTTCTCCTTTAGTGTGCCTTGTAACTTTGTGTTGCAAACCAGATGTGGTGTACTGTGTAAAGGGAGCTGAAGTAAATAGACCTTAAAAGTGAAGCCTTATGTTACATCTGACTAGAGGTTAAGCTGTATTTAGTGTTTCCTATTGTCAGAGGTGTGAATAAAAAGTGACCGAGGCGGGTCTCAATCAATAGGGGTTTATTTAACCAAGATTGAGAGTGCGCATGGGAAATAATTCAAGTTGCAGGAGCGTTTTTGACCCATACTTTTGCTAAAAGGGATATTGGCCACTTCTGTTTTTAAAGAGGAAAAGGCATGCAGGAGCAGAAAAAAGGAGATGAAGGGTGGGCAGGGAGACAGATAGTTGCATTCTTATGAGACTCTGGTTAGCCTCAGTAAGTCTACACTTTGTATGTAAAAAGGGGAGTAGAGGAAAAGGTCAATTATGCATTATCTCTTGCTCAGTAAATCTGCATTTTACATAAGATAAAGTAAACAAGTGAAAAGAGGAAATAGAGAAAATGAGATTATGATACAGGGTTGTAAAATTGCAGATATCTGTTTGGGAACAAAAGGAAATCACCATAGGTGACTCAGTTTCTAAGCTTTTAACTTTCCCTTTGGCTAAGTGAGTTTGGGGTCCTGAGATTCTATTATCTTTCATATTTCCCCCTATGCTTCAAAATCCTTGGAAGAAAACATCACTTAAAAAGTGAGTCTCTGGTTATTGTTTCATTAATTCCCTTGTTGTTGATGATTTATTACTTGAAAGTTAGTTCCCACATATTTAGGAAGGCTCATTACCAAGAAGTTGTAAAGTCTTGTGTCCAGTAGAGAAAAATGGTGACAAAAAAAGAAAGAAAAAGAAGGGAAAAAACAAGGCCAAATTATATTATAGCAACAAACAGAAAGTAATCCTGGAAACTGATTCAGGCTATACCACCACCTTCTCAATCCAAGCAGTTATTTAGGCAATCATTATTTTAACTCTTTTAGTTGTACATTGACTCTGTTGTATGTCTGGAGCAGTCTACATATTAGTTTCTTTTAGTCTTAGAAGCATTTTCTAATTTCAGCAGCAACCTTATAGATTTTTGTGGACTGTAGTTTTAATCAGGTGTTTAAAAGAATTTTTTGAGGAATCCATGCATCAGTAGGCAGGCACACAAGTGTTGGATATCTCTGTCTGTCTATCTATCTATCTATCTATCTATCTATCTATCTATCTATCTATCATCTATATCTATCTAGCCAGCGGGGTAGCTAGCTATAATTTTACGATATTTTTTTCTCTCTAGGTCCCCCATTTCTACAAAAGACAAATCATAGTGGGACAAATTTATTTGCAAAACAAGTTTAAGAAGATTTATACTTGACCAATGATTTGCATAAAGTGCTACAGGAATGATTATTGGCCATATAGGCTCTTTTAACTTGGCTTTGCTGGAAATTTCTTAAATAATGAATTTCAGTTTAGACTTGTTAAATGCCTCTTCAGCTTAGCCAAGCCAGTGATTTTTCTGTACCTGCAGATGTCCACGAACTGGGGACATTTCTCCCATCTCAAGTTACCAAAATTACCTGGGTTTCTTGACTCTGTCAAAAAGTGACATTTTTACTTATAACAGGTCAGAAACTTGTAAAGGAATCACATAGAAAAAGATACCAGGCCAGTCTTTCTAAGGGTATTTTACTGTCTCTCTCTAAAGTCAACCTCCACCCCTCAAAGCAGTCTGGTCATATCTGAAAACATGCCATTCCAGACAAAACCTTGGTAAAGTAACCAGTGTCTCCAACTGTGTCTGTTAACAAAAGAAAACAGATTTTTTTTTTTTTTTTTGAGACAGAGTCTCACTCTGTTGCCCAGGCTGGAGTGCAGCGGCATGATCTTGGCTCACTGCAACCTCTGCCTCCCAGGTTCAAGCAATTCTCCTGCCTCAGTCTCCTGAGTAGCTGGGATTACAGGTGCATGCCACCACACCTGGCTAATTTTTGTACTTTTAGTAGAGATAGGGTTTCACCATGTTGGTCAGGCTGGTCTCGAACTCCTGACCTCATGATCCGCCCACCTCGGCCTCCCAAAGTGCTGGGATTTCCAGGCGTGAGTCACCGCGCCCAGCCAGGAAAACAAATTCTTATTGAACATATGCAAATAACTATATTGTTGTAAAATAAGAAAACTTGCAAATAGTTTCCCAATTCTGGAGAAATCAGGTACAAAGAAATATGCTTTAACTTTTGCTCACAAGAATATATATACTTTTTCAATTTGTGGTCAGCTATAAATAGCTTAACAGGAAAAGTTTTCTTAACTCTGGAAAGAAACACAAAAAGAATCGGCAATGTTTCAAACCAGAAAGTTATTTAAAAACTTTCTGGTATTTACTAGTTTAGTCCCATGCAATTAACTCCTATGTTACATGATATTGGGCCAGCAGGCCTCATGAACACATCAGCTCTCCATTGAGAGTCCTGGAAGTTTTCTCTCTAGTCGAGACACACAAACCCTTTAACATTATCAGAAACCTACATTGAAGAGCATCACAGTGCTTTTCATGAACTTTCCTAAAGAAGCTTTTGGACTGTAGCAGACCACAAACTGATTTTTTTTAGAAAAATCAAAGTAAAACAACAATTGTGTGTGCATGACAAAAATATTAGAACAGCTGTTGTTGAAGACACAATTAACAAGGAAATTTGGTTATTGCTCTGGAATACAGCAATTACAATAATAGTCATAATTATTACTGATAACATTAAGACATCAGAATTATAGAAATCTCATACAATTTGGAACACATTAATAGCACATTTATATAAACTATAACTTAAAGAAAGTTAAACATCATTTCATATTTGATAAAGCATCCTGTATAATTTTAATACACCACATAAGCCAAATATGTCTCTCTTGAATGTTAGGGATCCTAACATCCAAAGCTGAAGGCTGAATTTAGAATATGATTTTGCAAAGTTTGTCAAATATCAAAGATTTAAAACATCTGATGTCACAAAATAGGATCATAGGTCACTGTAAAGTAACTCATTTAGCCATTTAGCCAAAGTGATAATTAAAGATTTTCAAAAGCAAAATCCTTTACTCTTTAATAGAGAGGAGACTCCAATTTCCAAACCATAAGACATAATAAAAACAGCTTGATGCCAGTTTAATCTGTCTCTCTCTCTCCCCTCTTTCTCTGCCGTTTACTCAAAAGGTAAAAAGAAATATTTCACTGTCTTTTAATACTACATGAAAATCTTTTTCAAAAGAGAAAACTAAATTTTACCTTTGCATTAGTGTATTATTAACACTGAAGTTAATTTTAATAAAATTTTATAAACAAATATATCTAATCTCAATCAGTGTGATCATAAGGTAAGATTTCCATAAGACTTTTATAAATTTTTATTTTTTTTTATTGAAGAACAGATCAATTTTACAGGAAAACCTTGTTATTCTGACACAGGGGCACACAGACTCTGGCGCTGTGTAAGTGTGATTTTGACATTAATGTTCAGTTTGTAGGAAAACTAAATAATCCCCTTTAAATTGTAGCCAACTTGATGACACACAGAACTCCTGTCACAAGATCAATTTTTCATAAACCTTCTACAAATTGCTTAAACCTTCAGTTTTGTTCTATCACTTTAGGACAAAATTTACTTTCTTTTCCAACTTTCTGTATCTGTTTAATTTTAGCCATTATGTCTTATTAGTTTAATTTACAATTCTTAAACTCTCTAAACTAGGCAAAATTGCTTTCTCTCTAAGAGAAACCACATTCGTATGCCTTTTTATAACACTTTTATAAAAATCCCAAAACGCATTGTACGTTTTGTGTGTACAATGCATATAGAATTTTCCCTGTATCTAGTAGTTTTAATGACATGTATTAATGACAATGTTAACTCTTAGTGGCCTTTATTTTTAGTGAAAAACTTAAGAGGTAAACAATTTTAGTTATGTATTAGATGCAGAGACCAAGGCAAACAATGCTTGAAGCTAAGTCTTGTCATGGCCCCCAAAGGCTGAAATCTAAGGACATAAGTTTATAGACAAGTTAAGCAAGTAGAAACATAGACAGAAGCATATCTTATAGATTGTAAGATTTTTATTTGCTAGTCTTCAAATAGTTTGTCTCCCACACTTTAGACTGTCAATCTTTTGATTACCCGCTGCGTTACCCTAAATAATTGTTAAGTAGGCAACTTAAAAATAGCACCAATAGACAATGGTAGTCACATGTATGTATTGCCCAGAGGATGGCAGACACTGGCTTGTGTGGTTCCCACAGACCTGTATCCCCTTGTGCTCGACTTCCTGTGTGACAGCCAATATATTCGCCAAACCCACAGGAGCTACACAGCAGGATGCCAATGCCTCTTCCCTCTTGGATGTCTATAGCTTCTGTCTCAAGTCTGCTAAGTCCCCAAAGCAAAAGTTCCAGGCAAATAAATGGATCAGTGACTATGAAAGCTAAGAAGAAGGCTTCATCCAGTGACAGTAGTGAGGACAGCAGCAAGGAGGAGGAAGAAGCTCAAGGGCCTCCAGGTAAGAAGGCTGTGAGCAAGTTTGTCTCAGCCTCCTGGAAAGGCTATCGCCAAAGCATCAGAGAGCAGCAGCAGTGAAGCATCCAGTGATGATGAGGAGGACGACAAAAAGAAAAAGTCTGTCCAGAAGGGAGTTAAGCCCCAAGCCAAGACAGCCAAAGCTCCTCTTAAGAAGGCTAAGAGCTCTGATTCTGATTCTGATTCTGACTCAAGCTCTGAGGATGAGGCACCAAAGAAACAGAAACCAAAGACATCTGTAGCAGCTAAAGCTCGGGCTAAAGTCCCAGCCACACCAGGTACTCAAGCTCAAGCAGCACCTAAAGTAGCCAATGGCAAAGCAGCTAGCTGCAACAGTAGCAGCAGCAGCAGCAGCAGCAGCAGTGCTGACTCAAAGGAAGAGATGGCAGCAGCCATCCCCAAGAAGAATGTATCTTAAAAGCAAGTTGTGGTCAAGGTCCCAGTGAAAGCAGCTGCCACCCCTACCCAAAAATTCCAGCAGTGAGACTCCTCCGGTGAGGAGGAAGAGTAGTAGGAAAACAAAAAAAAAAAAGAAAAAAACCCCCAGATCCCTAAAGTTCAGTGCCCCCGTCCTGCTCCCCCATCAAAGAAGTCCTTGGGAACCCAGGCTCCCAAGAAAGCTGTGGAGAAGAAACAGCCTTCCGAAAGCAGTGAAGACAGCAGCGACGAGTCTGATTCAAGTTTGGAGGAAGAGGATGAACTCTTGCTAAGTCAGTCATCTCTAAAGCAAATACTAAACAACCTCCAGCCAAGAAAGCAGCAGAGAGCTCTTCAGACAGCTCATATTCCAACAGTTCTGAGGATGATGAAGCTCTTTCCAAGCTAGCCAGTACCAGCAAGAATTCCTCAAATAAGCCAGCTGCCACTACCAAGTCACCTGCAACGGAGCCAGCTGCAACTCTCAAGCAACCTGCAAGCAGTGGCCAGAAGCCTCTGATGAGAAAGGCTGACAGCAACTCCAGTGAGAAAGAGAGCAGTTCCAGTGAGGAGGAGAAGACAAAGATGACTGTGGCCCCCCTTAAGCCCAAGGTAACTGACAAAGCAGCTCCATATCTGCCTGCCAAGCAGGCTCCTGAGAGGGGTAAGGACAGCAGCTCTCATTCAGACAGCTCCAGCAGTGAGGAGGAGGAGGAGGAAGAGAAGACATCTAAATCCCCAGTTAAGAAGAAGTTGCAGAAGGCAGCAGGAGGGACAGCCCCTTCCAAGCCAGCCTCCACAAAGAAAGGAAAGGTCAAGAGCAGCAGCAATTCTTCCTCTGATGACTCCAGTGAGGAAGAGGAAGCGAAGCCCAAGGGCAGGGACTCTCCAAGACCACAAGTCCCCAAGGCCAATGGCACCTCTGCACTGACTGCCCAGAATGGAAAAGCAGCTAAGAACAGCGAGGAGGAGGAAGAGGAGGAAGACAAAAAGAAAAAGGCAGCAGTGGTAGTTTCCAAGCTGGGTTCAGGAAAGAAGTGGAAGCAGCTGAGACTGCCAAAGAGGCAGAGACTCCTCCAGCCAAGAAAATAAAGCTTCAGACCCCTAACACATTTCCAAAAAGGAAGAAAGAAGAAAAAAGGGCATGATCCACATTCTTAAGGGTCAGGGAGGAGGAAATTCAGGCGGCAGACAACTCCATTGATGCCAACTGAGGTGCAGCCGGAGACTGGGGGAACGAGCCAATGAGGTTTTGAGGTTCACCAAAGGCAAATCCTTCTGGTATGAGAAAACCAAGAAGCAGGGCATCTCCTGGGGAGGCTCAATCTCTGTCCAGGTCAATTCTATTAATTTTGACAGTGAGTGACTTGGGATAGCTTTGCTGAAGCAGGGGTGAAGATCTGAGACCACTCACTTTCTCCAGTGGACCAGGGAGCCCTCATCTCTATAGGCAAGGGTCTTGATGAGGACAGAATTTGAGAGTAGGTCCTAAGACTTTGAAATGTAACGTCCTCTGTGGTCCTTTTCTGTATTCCTAGTTTTATATAGACTTGTTTTTGAGTGTTGAGTATCAGGGATAAAACGAGGGGAATGTTATTTTTAAAGAAAATTTATTTTCATTGTCTCCTTCCTGTTCTGTGGAAGTCTTCATACTGAGAAATTTGAATATTTTATATTAAATCATTTCCTTTTGATTTTTGTTGTGATTTTCAAAGGTGGATTCCCACAGATATAAAGGGTCACATGTATGACCTTTTATAATTAGAAGAAAGTTCTGCCTTTGTGAGTGCACAAGTCCACATTTCATCTCTCCTTCCCTCAAAACCCTAGTGGGGGGCATTAAAGAAGGTTAATGTATATGTAATGTATGTTATACATGCACTATGTATTTTATCCTCCTTCACTGGGTCTGAGACTGAAGTTTTTAGCGAGCTCGGACCTAATCTACTGTTTTGTTCCAGGCAAAATTCTGGTGTGGTGTGAATGCCATGGGTCAGTCTGAATATATTTTCTTCTGTAATTTTATCACTATTAAATAATGTTTGCAATACGTGCTTTGCTTTTTAATGTGAAAGCAAGCTTTTCTACTGTTGAAACACAGAGTTTGGTGACTTGACCCTTACTAGTATTGAATACTAAGTTGAGGACTGCATCTTCTTATTTTCACATTATACAGAGCAAAATAACACAAAAATCAAGAAGGCTTTATTCCTGGGATGCAGGCCTTGTTCTACACATGCAAATCAATAAATGTGATTCACTCCATAAACAGAATTAAAAACAAAAAATTATTATCCTATTAGATACAGCAAAAGCTTTCAATTAAATCCAGTAAAGTTTCATGATAAAAATGTTCAACAAACTAGGCACAGAAGTAACGTACCTCAAAATAATAACAGCCATATATGACAAACCCAAAACCCACATCATACTGAATGGGCAAAAGCTGGAGGCATTTCACTTGAGGACTAGAACAAGGCAAGGATACAAGCTCTCACCATTCCTATTCAGCATAGTTGTGGAAGCCCTAGCCAGAGCAATCAGGCAAGAGAAAGAAATTTTAGGTTGGTGCAAAAGTAATAGTGGAGTTCGCCATTACTTTTAATGGCAAAACTGCGATTACTTTTGCACCAACCTAATAAAAGGCATTCAAATAGGAAGAGAGGAAGTCAAATTATCTCTCTTCACTGATAATATAATTCTATTTCTAGAGACCCTAAAGACACCACCAAAAGGTGCCTAGAGTTGATAAATAACTTCAGTAGTTTCAGGATATAAAATCAATGTACAAAATTCAGTAACATTTCTATTCACAAATAACATTCACGCTGAAAGTCAAATCTATAATGCAATTCTATTTATAACAGCCAAAAAATATAGAATACCTAGAAATACATATGACCAAGAAGGTGAAAGATCTCTACAGGTACAGCTACAAAACACTGCTGAAGATACTCAAGGATGACACAAGCAAATGGAAAATCCTTTTATGTTCATGGATTGGAACAATCAATATCATTGCAATTGCCCAAGGCAATCTACAGATTCGGTGCTATTCCTATCAAGATACCAATGTCATTTTTCATAGAGCTGGAAAAAAACCGATTCTTAAATGTATATGGAACGAAAAAAAAAAAAGCCTGAATAGATAATTGCAAGGAAAAAGACCAAAGCCAGAAACATCACAATACCCCACTTCAAACTATATTACAAGACTACAGTAACAGTAACAGCATGGTATTGGTACAAAAATAGACATATAGACCAATAGAACAAAATAGAGAACCAAGAAATAAAGGCACACACCTACAACTATCTGATCTTAGACAAAGTTGACAATAACAAGCAATGCAGAAAGCATTCCCTATAATAAATGCTACTGAGATAGCTGGCTAGCCATATGTAGAATAATGAAACTGCACCCCTGCTTTACACAATATACAAAAATTATTTCAAAATGCATTAAAGATTTAAAGGATTTAAAGGTAAGACCACACACTATAAGAATCCTAGAAGAAAACCTAGAAAATATCATTCTGGACACAGCCTTGGTGAAAAATTTATGACTAAATCTCCAAAAGCAATTGCAACAGAGACAAAAATTGACAAGTGGAACCTAATTAAAGAGCCTCTGCATAACAAAAGAACTATCAACGGAATAAACAGACAATCTACAGAATGGGAGAAAATATTCACAAACTATGCATCTGATAAAGGTATAATATCTAGAATCTATAAGGAATTTAAACAATTCAACAAGATAAAAACAAGTATCTCCATTAAAACATGGGCCAAAGGACACAAAAAGACATTTTTCAAAAGAAGACATACATGCAGCCAACAAATATATGAAAAAGTGTTCAACATCACTAATCCCCAGAGAAATGCAAATCAAAATCTCAATGAGAAACCATCTCACACCAGTCAGAATTGTGATGATTAAAAAGTCAAAAATAACAGATGCTGGTGAGGCTGCAGAGAAAAGGGATTAATTATACGCTGTTGGTGAAAATGCAAATTCATCCATCCACTGTGTTAAGCAGACTGGATATTTATCCAAGAACTTAAAACAGAGCTACCATTCAACCCAACAGTCCCATTACTGGGTACATACCCAACAGAAAAAAAATTATCCTATCAAAAGACACATGAGCTCATATGTTCGTCACAGCACTATTCACAATAGCAAAGACAATGAATCAACCTAGATGCTCATAGACTATGGACTGGATAAAGCAAGTATGGTACAGACACACCATGGAATACTATGCAGCTATAAAAATGAACAAAATCATGTTATTTGCAGCAACATGGATGCAGCTAGAGGCCATTATCCTAAGCAAATTTATGCAGGAATAGAAACTCCAACACTGCATGTTCTCACTTATAAGTAGGAGCTAAATGAACATTGAGTACATATGGAGATAAAAATGAGAACAATAGACACTGGGAAATACAAGAAGGGGGAGAGTGGGAGAGGGGAAGTGTTGAAAAACTACCTATTGGATACTATGCTCACTACCTGAGTGACAAGATTATTCATACACTGAAATTCAATGATACAAAATTTACCCATGTAACAAACCTGCACATGTACATCCAGAAACTAAAATACAAGGTGATAAATAAATAAATAAATAAATAAAAGCTTAATTTTTAAAACAAAGTTTGTTTCTTTATGTTTCAGGGACTCTTGGCAGAAGAGAATGGTGTTTTCCTAAGTCAATACTTCATCATACTCAACATATCTGAGTAGTAAGTACACATTTGAATAGTCCCTCTTTCTCTAGATTGTCTTTATTCTACTTAGTTTAAGCTATCTCATTTCTATATTTTATTTATTTACTTTTCATTATGAATTTTATTTTTTATTCAGAAGTCATAATTGTATAAACTTATAAGGCATAATGTGATGCTCTGATATATGTACACCATGTGAAATGATTAAATCAAGCTAAGTAACTTATTTACCACCTCACTTATTTATCATTTTTTCTGTGGTAAGACATTTGAAATTCTTGGTAATTTTGAAATATACATTATTATTGACTATAGTTATCTCATTGTGTAATAGACCTCAAAACTTATTCCTATTGTCTATCTGAAACTTTGTACCCTTTAACCAGCAACTCACCATGTCCTCTTTCCCACCCTATTCCCAGTCTCTCACAACCATCATTCTACTCTCTACTTCGTAGTTCAGCTCTTTTAGATTCCAAATGTAAGTGAGATCACGTGGTATTTATTTTTTTGTGCTTGGCTTAATTCAATTAGCACAATCCCTTCTAGATTCATCCGTTTTGCAGCAAATGACAGAAGTTTCCCTTCTGTTGAGGTTGAATAGTATTCTGTTGTGTAGATATCATATTTTCTTTACCCATTCATCTGTAGGTGAACACATAGGTTGATTCCATTTATTGTCTATAATGAATAATGCTACTATTAACATGGGATTGCAGCTATCCTTTTGACACATTGATTTCAGTTTCTTTGAATCTATACTCAGAAGTGGAATTACTGGATCATAAGATAGATTTATTTTTATTTTTTTGAGGAATCTGCATATTGTTTTCTCACCAATGACAAAAGCTATTCTAATAGGTGTGAAGTGATACCTCATTGTGGTTTCAATTTAAATTTTTCTGTGGATTAATGATGCTGAGCATTTTAAATATACAGTCATGTATTGCTTAATGATGAAAATATGTTCTGAGAAATGTATCAGGTGATTTTGAGAACATCATATAGTGTACTTACACAAACCTCGATGGGATAGTCTACTACAAACCTCAGCTATATGGTATAGCCTATTGTCCCTAGGCTACAAACTTATACAATATGTCACTGTACTAAACACTGTAGATAAATGTAACACAATGATAAATATTTGTGTATTTAAATTTCATTCTTCTGCATGTAGATATCCAGTTGTTCAAACACCTGTCACAAAAAAGGGGTTTTTCCCACATCATGTGTTCTCAGCACCTTTGTAAAAAAATCAATTGGCCACTGATGCATGGGTTTATATCTGGGCTTTCTATTCTAATCCATTGGTCAATGGGTCTATTTTTATGGCAGTATCATGTATCATGCTGTTTTAATTACAATTATTTTATAATTTTTTTAAAATCAGGGAGTTTGGTGCCTCCAGCTTTCTTGTTTCTGTCCAAGATCGTTGGCTATTCAAGGTCTTCCATAGTTCCATACAAATTTAAAGATGATTTAATCTACCTCTGTGAAAAAAATGACATCTGAATTATGATAGGGATTATGGTGAATCTGTAGATTGCTTTGAGTAGCATGGCAATTTTCACAGTATTATTTCTTCAAATCCATGAATGTGGGATATCTTTCTACATGGGCTATCTTTCTATTTATTTGTGTTTTCTTCAATTTTTTTATTGATGCCTTTTATTTTTCAGTATAAAGGTTTTCTATCTCCTTTAATACATTTATACCTAAGTTTTTTGCTCTTGTAAATAAAATTATATCTTAATTTTCTTTTTAGATAGTTTATTATTAGTACTAAAAATATTATTGGTTTATGTATGTTGGCTTTGTGATCTGCAAGTTTACTGAATTCGTTTACCATTCTAAAAGTTTTTGGCAGAGTTTTTAGGGTTTTCTATATGTAAGATCATGTCACCAGCACATAAAGACAAATTCGCTTCTTCCTTTTATGTTTGTATACTTTTTCTTTCTTTCTCTTGCCTAAGTGCTCTGGCTATGATTCCCAAAACTATGTTGAACAAAAGGGGTGAGAGTAGAGTAATGTTAGCTATGGGCTTATTAGCATGGCCTTTATCATTCCCTCTCTATATAATATATTGAGAGTTTTCCTTGTAAAAGGATGTTGAATTTTGTCAAATGCCTTTGCCACATCTGTTGAGATAATCATATGGTTTTTGTCCTTCATTCTGTTAATGTGATCTATCATGTTGTTATATTTGCAACATTCAACATACGTTGAATTATTCTTGCATTCCAAAGATAAATCTCCCTTGATAATTGTGAATAATTTGTTTCACTATGCTGTTGAATTTGGTTTGCTAATGCTATGTTGAGGATTTTTGCATTTCTGTTCATCAAAGATATTTGTCTGTAATTTTCTTTTGTAGTGTCCTAGTATATATTTTTAATTAAGCTTCTATTTGATGAACATGTAAAATTATTAGAAAAAGTAAACACATTTCTAGGATTATTTTTTCCTTTTTTTTCTCAGTATTATACTCTTTTTTAAAATTTCAAATTGAAGCTTCTCATAAATAGTATTGGTTTATGCTTCCTGAGAAACTCCTATACTTCCAGTATGTCCTTAGTTCAATTTTGTGATACACCTTAAATAAACGTTAGAAACCATATGGTGAAGGCGGTTGTCTCTCAATTCTTGTTACAGCATGTAGCACACAGCCATGAAAATGTTTACTCTCTAAATTTCAGGTACTACTCAAGGGATCTGGCTGCATATGGAAAAGTCCACCATCCTCTATCTGAAACTCTTAGGGTCATATGCATGCGAAATTACCATTTTTCTTCTGATTTTAGAAAGGCGAATATTGCATAGACTATATATTATGTAGCGCACCAGTGAGAGTCCAGAATAGCACCTTATAATCAAGCAAATTAGTATGTCTACAGCTAAATGAATGTTCACACTGGATAAGATAAAGACTATAAATGGATTTATGTCAGTTCTTCAAATGAATCAAATGAGTTACAAATACTATCAAGTAGAAAAGAAAGATTTTCAGATAGAAGACTCATTTATTCAAGAAACTTTAATGACACTGTTGACTATAGAGATGAAAACACAATTTTATAAGGAAGGAGATCACAGATGAGTGTAGTATAATAATTCAATCCCAGCACTTTGGGAGGCCAAGGCGGGCAGATCACGAGCTCAGGAGATCGAGACCATCCTGGCTAACACAGTGAAACCTCGCCTCTACTAAAAATACAAGAAAAAAAAAAGGGAGTCTAGCTATATATAATATGCTACGGTCACAAAGAAAAAAATACACCAAATCTAGTTTAAGGGATTGGGAATAATTTTCAGAACAGGGCAACTCTCAAATATACTCTTGACAAGTATGAACATAAACTGAAGAAGGGAAGAGAGAGGGAATAAAGTTTCTGGCAAAGAGAACATTTTTCAAGGCAGCAAATGTGATCAGGAAGGAACAAGCAAACGATGGATAAGAAAAAGCTGAAGTCAGCATCATGTTTGACCCTTTAGAAGCAAACCATTTATCTTCAGTCTATTGTGATATTAAACTTCTGTTAAATCTTGCTGTATATTTGTGTCATATTTAAATTAAGCTCTTATTGAACCTTATCTTTGTTTTTCATACACAATTTTAATGACTTTTGTAGAAATATTTTAAAATAAAATTGGAATCCAGATATGTTTCTTTGGCTTATGTTCCACCTTACCTCCATGTAAGTAGAAATCTTCTAAGACATTTTCACAGCTCTATTTAATTTAAACTTGCATCAAAATTTACCTGAAATACTTCATATGGTAGGATCAGAGAATGAGTAGAGCAGAATATCAAAAGAGCTTGTGAAAATAAAAGCACAGTAATCTGCTTATTTTTAAATTAAAAATTATTTAGACAAGTGATTCGATATATTTCAAAAATAATGCTTTTGATAACAAGATAGTAAACTAGGAAGCTCCAGGCCTTTATTCTTCTACAGAAACACTAAAAGAAATTAGACTAGTTAAAATAACGTTATGGGATTTCTGAAAAACAGTTAATGGTCTGGTGTACATAGGTCTGCTCTGTAATCACCCAATGGAGAAAAAGCTACCTTCAAATTGGTACACAATTTTTATTTTGCTTCTACTGACCTTGGCCCCGTTCTTTCCATGATGCAGTGAGATGTGGTAGATATAAAGCAGCCCAGTTTCTGATCAAGGAATTTCTCCCTTGGGCGAGAGGAAGGAGAAAAAACCTTACTTGCAACATTCTAAACTGTCTGGGAACTACCTAGTACTCTGCCCTCTAATTTTCCTTTCCTGGAATTCAGAGAAGAAAAACAGCATATGCCAGGCCTCAGACTAAAAAACAAAAAGCCATAGAAATTGTCAGTGAAAATGGTTTGTAAAAGCTTCAAGGGGACTACAGACCCACTGATACTAGGAGCTAGAGATTAGCAATTAAGGGTTGCAACAGGACAACTAAGACACACTAAGAAGCTGGGCTAGGACTCTTTTGGAAATTAAAGCATTTAAGCAAACATACGTGTACACACACACACACACACACACACACACACACACACATACACACGAAGTCCTAGGTGAGATGCATGCTCAAGGAAGACCTGAGAAAACTTCAAGACTTTACCCCTGCTCGGGACATGCATGCTGAATAGTGAAGGCCTTTCTTGGCAAAGAACCAGTCAGCAAAGACTGGCTATAGTGGTTGCTTTTTCAAATGCACATTTTTTGTTTGTTTGTTGGTTGCATCAAATACCCAATTTTTTAATGTAAAAAAAAAAAAAAAACCCACAGTATTTTCAAAGAAAAAGAAAAGGCCCATTCAAAGGATGAAAGAAAAGTGGCAAAATCACCTCTGAGCAAACAACAGTTTTTAGATATATTAAACAAAATCTTTAATATAACTTCCTTAAGTATGTTCAAATAACTTAAATAAAAACAGACAAATTAAAGGAAATTTTAAAATGATATATGAACAAGATGAGAATATCAACAAAGAGACAGAAACTACAAAAAGAAACCAAGTAGAAATTCTGAAGCAGAAAATATAATAACTGAATTGAAAAATTTGCTAGAGAGGATTAACAGCAGACTTCAACAAGCAGAAGAATCAGCGAATGTGTATACATTGCATTTAAAATTAGTAGATAAATTATTATTACTCAGAATTCTCCTGAGAACCTAAGAACTCTCACTAACACGGCTCCTCAGACTCAATAATTCATCTATTTATCTTTCGTCTATATACCTATCTTTCTATATATTTTTTCTGTATAAGTAACATTTATTGAACATAGTATTTAAAAGACTCTGTAAACTAGATCTTCTTTGTATTCTGCTAAGACTTGTTGCTTCTGACTTGAGTGTGCATGTGTGTGTCTGCGTTGGTCCTTCCGAGTGCCTCATATTTGCAGCTCCTTATTCTTTGGTGAGAATAAATACCAGGCATTTTACTTGCATTGCTTCTTCACTTACAGTGTGTTGATAGTCCTGTTTGATGAAACTCTGACCAACTATCTCCCCCTTGTGGAAAACATTTATTGGTGTTTCACTCTATCTAGAGAAGACAAGGCTGCCTTGTGTTTAGTACTGCACTTTATTTCCTCACTGAGGCTGTCTTTGTTTAATTTTTATCTGAAATGCCAGATTCATAAAGTATGAGTGTATTAGTCTGTTCTTGCATTGCTATAAAGAAATTCACAAGACTGGGTAATTTATAAAGAATAAAAGTTTAATTGGCTCACAGTTTTGCAGACTGTACCGAAAGCATGGCAGCATCTGCGTGGCTTCTGGGGAGGCCTCAGGAAACTTACAATAATAGTGGAAGGTGAAGGGGGAAGCTGGCACATCTTACATGGCTAGAGCAGGAAGAACGGGGTGGGGGGAGGTGCTACACACTTTTAAACAACAAGATCTTGCGAGCACTCACTCACTATCACAACAGCAGCACTGAGAGGGAAATCCGCTCCCAAGATCCAATCACTTCCCACCAGACCCCACCTCCAACATTGGAGATTAAAATTGAACATGATATTTGGATGGGGTCACAGATCCAAACCATATCAATGGATCTGGCAGTTCTTGTTTTAATTCAGGTAGAAAAATCCTTCTAAAATGAGCATTTAAATTTTAAATATTTCTTACCTACTCCTCTTTTGGTTCCATTATTCGACTTCAGTCTAATGGAGCAAATCTCAATTGTTACTGAACTTATTTTGGTTTTCTACTTCTCCTCTCTATCAAAACAGAACATTGCTCAAAAAAGAACATTTGACAGATAATTATAAAAAAGCACAGAGTCACCTACAATTCCACCTTCAGTGAAAAATCCTCTGATATTTTAGCATATTTGCTTGTTATCTTTTCTCTAGTATATTTGATACTTCGTGTTAATGGTCAAGATCATATGGAGTATGTAATATTGCATCGTTAAGCCCTTTTTTATAATCTGCTTTATTCACCTATTGAAACAAGACCAGATCTGGCTTTGGAATCTTCTGGAAATAGCCTCCTGTAAAATGAAAAAGGTCTTGCACTGAAGGGCTCAAGAAAATCTAGGTTCAGCTCACTCTAACAAACAGTAATTTTGTTGACAAATTACTTTAGGCTCAGGGCCGTGGTTCACGCCTGTAATTCCAGCACTTTGGGAGGCCGAGGGAGGCGGACCATCCGAGGTTGGGAGTTCGAGACCAGCCTGACCAACGTGGAGAAACCCCGTCTCTACTAAAAATACAAAATTAGCCAGGCATGGTGGCGCATGCTTGTAATCCCAGCTACTCAGCAGGCTGAGGCAGAAGAATCACTTGAACCCGGGAGGTGGAGGTTGCAGTGAGCAGAGATCGTGCCACTGCAAGCCAGCCTGGGCAACAAGAGGGAAACTCCGTCTCAAAAACAAAAAAACAAATTACTTTAATGTCAAGGATCCTGCCCTGATTCTTTCACTTACCATGAATCCCTTCAGACTCTCAGATACCTTGCCATTAGTTCTGAAAATTTCAGTACATAACTATAGTAACAATAGCTAACACTGTTTACTCTTCTAAGTATTTTATGGTATTAATTCAACAACAGGTCTACCAATTAGGCACAATAATTGTCCCTGTTGTAAGGAATAAGATTAAAGCACAAAAAAGTTAAGTAACTTGCTCAAGATCACACTGCTACTAAGTGGGGAAACTGGGATTTAACCCTCTGGCAGTCTGACTACAGAGTCCATGGTTTTAATCACTATATTATGTGGCCTCTCTGGTAACTGAAAAAATGCATATGAAAGCAGTGTGAATATTACAAATTGATGAGCAAATATAAAATGAATCCTTGCACATTCCATTACAGAAAAAAAACAACTATGAGCCACATTTTCGTGGGTAATAAAAGCACTGAAAAGAAGTTTGGAGCTTATTGAATTATTTTTTAACTATTCAAATGAGAATTTAATTTCTGAAAATATACTAGGCCTGGGTCTATGCATGAGTCAAATATTTAAGTTTCAAAATAATTTTCATGTTAGACATTTTAAAAAATTAATAGAATTTATTTCTTTTTAAGACAATTATTTTTTATTTTACTTTTTAATTTTAACATACAATACACACACCTCAGCTTCACATCTTTGTTCGTGGAACCCAGGACGGTTGATCATAAATTTGTTTCAGAGATGATCTAGACTGAAGCTTTAAAAAGCCGTGCAAAGCCCAGGCACCTATTAGAATAAGTCAACCTGGCCCTTTTATCCTGAAAATTACCTAGTATGTGGCTTATCCCAACTGCCACCAAAAAAATTCTGATTACTTAGGATACTTCGTATATCATGAAGTAATGAATGAATAGAAGTGATACTAAAGACATTTTACAATCAGTATGGCACTGGTATCAACCAATCAAAAATTATATTGCATCTATTAGAGTGGATGTGCTATTTTTCAGCTGGAGATTTCAGCAAATCTATCAGGTTCTGATTCACGCTATACCCCTTCCTAGCTGTGGTCTTGGGTAATTTCATCACTCTTTATTTACTTATTTTTATATCCCAACTTTTATTTTAAAT
The DNA here is from genome assembly GCF_029289425.2 of Pan paniscus. NCBI lineage: Eukaryota > Metazoa > Chordata > Mammalia > Primates > Hominidae > Pan > Pan paniscus. The sequence goes on along the minus strand of NC_073272.2, from coordinate 10,689,443 downwards.
TCATGGGTACATGTGCAGGGCTGTTATATAGGTAAGTTACATGCCATGGGGATTTGGTGTACATATTATCTCGTCACCCAGGCATTAAACATAGTACTCAATAGGTTGTTTTTTGATTCTCAGCCTCTTCCCACCCTCCACCCTCAGGTAGGTCCTGGTGTCTATTCTTTTCTTTGTGTCCATGTGTTCTCAATGTTTAGCTTCCACTTATAAGTGAAAACACGAGGTATTTGATTTTTTGTTCCTGTTAGTTTGCTTAGGATAATGGCCTCCAGCTCCTTCCATGTTGCTGCAAAGGACATGATCACCTTCTTTTTATGGCTGCATAGCAGTCCATGGTGTATATGTACCACATTTTCTTTATCTAGTCTACCATTGGTGGGTATTTAGGTTGATTCCATGTGTTTGCTGTTGTGAATAGTGCTGCAACGAACATACACGTGCAAGTGTCTTTATGGTAGAATGATTTATATTCCTTCAGGTATATACCCAGTGATGGAATTGCTGGGTCAAATGGTAATTCTGTTATAAGTTCTTTCAGAAATGACCACACTATTTTCTACAATGACTGAACTAATTTACATTCCCACCAGCAGTGCGTAAGCATAAGCATTCCCTTTTCTCTACAACCTCATAAGCATTTGTTTTTTGACTTTTTAGTAGTAGCCATTCTGACTGGTGTGAGATGGTATCTCATTGTGGTTTTGATTTGCATTTCTCTAATGATTAGTGATATGGTTTGGATCTATGTTCCCACCCAAATCTCATCTCAAATTGTAATTCCCATGGATCAAGGGAGGGACTTGTAATCCCTGGAGGGAGGGAGGTGATTGGATCATGTGGTGGGTTTCCCCCATGCTGTTCTCTTGATAGTGAGTGAGTTCTCATGAGATCTGATGGTTTTATAAGGGGCTCTTCCCCTTTCACTCCCTCTTCTCTCTCCTGCCACCTTGTGAAAAGCTACTTGCTTCTCCTTTGTCTTCTGCCATGATGGTAAGTTTCCTGAGGCCTCCCCGGCCACGTGGAACTGTGAAAAATCACCTGGTGACCATTGAACAGGCCCTGGAGACAAAAAAAAAAAAAAAATCCTTATCTGAGGAATTTAGAAGAGAGCAAAGACCGCTTGGTGACCATCAAACAGATCATCCAGAGGCAAAACTCCTTATCTGAAAACTTTAGAAGGCAACAAACACCTCCTGGTGACCATCAAATGGGCCTGGAGGCAAAACTTCTTATCTGGGAATTTAGAAGTAACTAAACTTCCCTGGTATCTAAGTTGGCATCTGGTTCCAGGCCTCTTTCAACTTTTATAAGTAACTAAAATTTCTCTGCATCTCTGGAATGCTGTGCTGAAACTCATTTTACAACCCTGAGCTCCTGCCTTAAGGTCTATTGATACCGCTAAGGAAAAATCCACCAAGGCATGCTCAGTCCTCTTGCTGAGGCGCCCAATGTAGTGTTCTTCCTTCCTAATAAACTTTCCTTTTTCAAACCTATACTGTTGTTGGTAAATTCTTTTTACCAACCTGTGAGTTGACCACTTCCCACTGCCAGGGCTCTGACATCTTTCTGGCAACCTCCTTTGTTTATAAATTACCCAGTCTCAGTAGTATCTTTACAGCAGTGTGAAAATGGACTACTACAGTAAATTTGTTATAGGTAGTTAGGTATGAGTGGGGCAGGCGAGGGCTCTCTCCCCACCCATTATACATGTCAGATGATGGTTTGGCAATTATCACATTGCCTCTCTAAAAATGATAGTTTGGCAGTGCTAGGGAGAGATCATTTCCTGATGGTCCACACCTGTTAACATCAAAATGTTAATTGAATGCAGGCCCCACAGAGAAGCAACTTCCTGGGCATGCGTGTTAAGAGACAAAAAAATGGCCTGTAATCCCAGCACTTTGGGAGGCCGAGGTGGGCGGATCACGAGGCCAGGAGATCAAGACCATCCTGGCTAACACGGTGAAACCCCGTCTCTACTAAAAATATGAAAAATTAGCCGGACATGGTGGCATGCGCCTATAGTCCCAGATGCTTGGGAGGCTGAGGCAGGAGAATCACTTGAACCTGGGAGGCGGAGGTTGCAGTGAGCCGAAATGGTGCCACTGCACTCCAGCCTAGGCGACAGAGCAAGACTCTGCGTCAAAAACAAACAAACAAACAAACAAAAATGGCAAAGTATGATCTTCCAGGTATATTCCACTGGAAAAGGGAAGAAAGCCTCAGATGGGCATGCATACCAACTCCCTAAACACACTGCGTGTGTGCACAGTTACAAAAGGTAAGGAAGACACTGCGCATGTGGGCTGCCCCAAGGGAAGAATCGTGGGAAAGAGGTGAGCCTAGGATCCAGGTTAAACGCCTCGTTTTTGCTGTTTTCTTTTGCTCTCTATTCTCTCTTGGACCTTCAGGTGCCCGTTTGGGTCTCTGGGTCTCTTTCAAGTGAATTTTCCTTTCTTTCCTGTTCTAAAGCCCTTTAAATAAACGTCCACTCCTGCTCTGAAACTTACCTTGGTCTCCCTTTCTGCTTTATGCCTTTTGGTCAAATTCTTTCTTCTGAAGAGGCAAGGACTGAAGTTGCTGTGGGTGTGTACGGATTACTGCTGGTAACCTGGGTAACTTGGATCTCTTCCACTGGTAACAAATTGGTACTGCAGAGAGTAGGGTACTACTATAAAGATACTTGAAAATGTGGAAGTGACTTTGGAACTTTAATGGGCAGAGGTTGGAAAAGTTTTCAGGGTTCAGAAGAAGACAGGAAGATGTGGGAAAGTTTGGAGCTTCCTAGAGACTTGTTGAATGGTTTTGGCCAAAATACTGATAGTGATATGGACAATGAAGTCCAAGTTGAGGTAGTCTTGGACAGAGATAAGGAACTTGTTGGGAACTGGAGCAAAGGTCACTCTTACTATGCTTTAGCAAGGAGACTGGCAGCATTTTGCCACTGCCCTGGAGATCTGTGGAACTTTGAACTTGAGAGAGATGATCTGAAATTGGAACTTATGTTTAAAAAGGAAGCAGAGCATAAAGGTTTGGAAAATTTCCAGCCGGCCATGAGGTAGAAAAGAAAAGCCCATTTTCTGGGGAGAAATTCAAGCTGGCTGCAGAAATTTGCATAAGTAAAAAGGAGCGAATGTTAATAGCCAAGACAATGGGGAAAATATCTCCAGGGCATGCCAGAGGTCTTCACAGCAACCTCTCCCATCACAGGCTTGGAGGCCTAGCAGGGAATAATGGTTCCTGGGCCAAGCCCAGGGCCCCCACTGCTCTGTGCAGCCTTGGGACTTGGTACCCTGTATCCCAGCTGCTCCATCTCCAGCTGTGGCTAAAAAGGGCCAAGGTACAACATGAGTCATTGCTTCAGAGGGTGCAAGCCCCAAGCCTTGGTGGCTTCCACATGATGTTGGGACTGAGGGTGTACAGAAGTCAATAATTGAGACTTGGGAACCTAATTTGGGAGCCTAGATTTCAGAGGATGTATTGAAATGCCTGGATGCCCAGGCAGAAGTCTGCTGCAGGGGCAGAGCCCTTATGAAGAACCTCTGCTAGGGCAGTGTGGAAGGGAAATGTGGGGTTGGAGTCCCCACACGGAGACCCACTGGAGGACTGCCTAGTGGAGCTGTGAGAAGAGGGCCATCGTCCTCCAAACCCTAGAATGGTAGATCCACTGACAGCTTACACTATGCACCTGGAAAAGCCACAGGCACTCAACACCAGCCCACGAAGGAGCTGCACAAGGCCATGGGAGCCCACCTCTTGCTCCCAGCATGCCCAGATGTGAGAAATGGAGTCAAGGGAGATCATTTTGGAGCTTTAAGATTTAATGACTGCCCCGCTGGATTTTGCACTTGATCGGGGCCTGTAGCCCCTTTGTTTTAGCCAATTTCTCCTATTTGGAATGGGAGCATTTGTCCAATGCCTGTACTCACATTGTATCTTGGAAGTAACTAGCTTGCTTTTGATTTTACAGGCTCCTAGGAAAAAGGGACTTGCCTTGGCTCAGATGAGACTTTGGACTGTGGACTTTTGAGTTAATGCTGAAATTAGTTAAGACTTTCGGGGACTGTTGTTGGGAAGGCATGATTGGTTTTGAAATGTGAAAAGACATGAGATTTGGGAGGAGCCAGGGACAGAATGATATAGTTTGGCCCTGTGTCCCCACTGAAATCTTATCTTGAATTGTAATCCCCGTGTGTCAAGGGATGGAGGTGACTGGATCATGCGGCAGTTTCCCGCATGCTGTTCTCATGATGGTGAGTGAGTTCTCATGATATCTGATGGTTTTATAAGGAGTTATTTACCTTTTGCTCTCTCTTCTCTCTCCTGCCACCCTGTGAAGAGGTGCCTTCTGCCATGATTGTAAGTTTCCTGAGGCCTCCCCAGCCATGTGGAACTGTGAGTCAATTAAAACTCTTTTCTTTATAAATGACCCAGTCTCAGATATTTCTTTACAGCAGTGTGAAAATGAATTAATACAATTAGTGATGCTGGGCATTTTAAAAATATGCTTGTTGGCCACATATATGTCTTCTTTTGAAAAGTGTCTGTTCATGTCCTTTGCCCACTTTTTAATGGGTTTTTTTTTTTGCTTGTTAATTTGTTCAAATTCCTTATAGATTCTTGGTAACAGACCTTTGTTGCATACATAGTTTGCAAAAATTTTCTCCCATTCTGTAGGTTGTCCCTTTACTCTGTTGATAGTTTCTTTTGCTGTGCACAAGCTCTTTCATTTAATTAGATCCTATTCATCATTTTTTGTTTTCATTGCAGTTGCTTTTGGCATCTTTGCATTGAAATCTTTGCCAGGGTCTGTGTCTCAAATGGTATTTCCTAGGTTATCTTCCAGGTTTTTTAGAGTTTTAGGTTTTACAGTTAAGTCTTTAATCCATCTTGAGTTGATTTTTGTGTATGGTGTAAGGAAGGGGTCCAGTTTAAATCTTCTTCATATGACTAGCCGGTTATTCCAGCACCATTTATTGAATAGGGAATCTTTTCTCCATTGCTTGTTTATGTCAAGCTTTGTCAAAGACCAATGTTTGTAGGTGTGTGGCATTATTTCTGGGCTCTCTATTCTGTTTCACTGGTCTATATGTCTATTTTTGAACTAGTACCATGCTGTTTTGGTTACTGCAGCCTTATAGGGTAGTTTGAAGTCAGGTAGCATGTTGCCTCCAGTTTTGTTCTTTTTGATTAGAATTGCCTTGGCTATTCAGGCTCTCTTTTGGTTCCATATGAATTTTAAAATAATTTTTTCTATTCCTGTGAAGAATGTTACTGGTAGTTTCATAGGAATAGTATTGAATCTGTAAATTGCTTTGGACAGTATGGCCATTTTAACAATATTGATTTCTCCTATCCACGCACATGGAATGCTTTTCCATTTGTTTATGTCATCTCTGATTTCTTTGAGCAGTGTTTTGTAATTCTAGTTGTAGAGATCTTTCACCTCCCTAGTTAGCTATATTCCTAGGTATTTTATTCCTTTTGTGGCTATTGTGAATGGGATTGCATTCTTGATTTGGCTGTCAGCTTGGATATTGTTGATGTATAGAAATGCTACTTATTTTTGTACATTGATTTTGTATCTTGAAGCTTTGCTGAAGCTCTTTATCAGATCTAGGAGCTTTTGGGCAGAGACTATGGAGTTTTCTAGGTATAGTATCATATCATCTATAAACAGGTATTTTGACTTCCTATCTTCCTATCTACATGCCTTTTATTTCTTTCTCTTGCCTAATTGCTCTGGCCAGGACTTTCAGTACTATGTTGAATAGGAGTGGTGAGAGATGGCATCCTTGTTTTTTCTGGTTCTCAAAGGGAATGCTTCTACCTTTTGTCTGTTCAGTATGATGTTGGCTGTGGGTTTGTCATAGATGGCTTTTATTATTTTGAGGTATGTTCCTTCAATGCTTGAAGATTTTTAACATGAAGGGATATTGAATTTTATTGAAAGCCTTTCTGCATCTATTGAGATGATCATGTGGTTTTCATTTGTAGTTTGGTTTATATGATGAATCACATTTATTGATTTGCATATGTTGAGCCAACCTTGCATCCCAGGAATAAAAACTACTTGATCGTAGTGGATTAGCTTTTTCATGTGCTGCTGGATTTGGTGTGCTAGTGTTTTGTTGAGGATTTTTGCCTCTATGTTCATCAAGGACACCCAATAGATAATTTTAAAGACCCTGACCCCCTTCCCACCCTTCTCCCTTTTGGAGTTCCCAGTATCTATTGTTTCCATCTTTATGTCAATGTGCACCCATTGTTTAACTCCTACTTATAAGTGAGAACATGTGGTATTTGACTTTCTGAGTTATTTCATGTAGGATAATAGCTTCCAACTCTATCTATGTTACTGCAAAGGACATGATTTCATTCTTTTTTTGTGGCTGCATAGCATTCCATGGTGCGTATGTATCACACATTCTTTATCCAGCCATCATTGATGGACACTAAGGTTGATTCTATGACTTTGGTATTGTGAATAGTGCTGTGATGAACATGTGAGTCTGCCTGGGTTTTCTTGACACAAAATTTCTTTTCCTTTGAATGGAACCCAGAAGTGGGGTTGCTGGGTCCTGCTAATTTCTGATCAGCTCCCATCTTGAAGTCTGTCCCAGAAGCACTGACCTTTTAAAGAAGAACTGTAAAATATATTTTTTAATCGAGAGTAAAATAAAATGAGTCTACTGTGATGGGAAATAAGGGCAGCTTTCATCTCTGTGGTCAGCTCCCTCAAATTTCACCTCCAAGAAAGGTCAAAAGACTTATGGGATCGAGTATTTGATATTCTTACACATTTTAATGTCTTGGAGGCTCCAAATGCCAGGGTGGCATTCGCATTTTCATCGTCACTTTTCAGTTAGTAAAATTTCCAGCCACAGACAGGATTTCTCATTCTTGGGGCATGAGATGACAGCAATTATTTGACTTTGAGAAATTGCAAAATGTTTTTTCTCTCCTTTGTGGGTTTTTCTGGGAGTCAATTAAGAGCAGGCTTTCCTGGTTGCTTAGATACTCATCTGTCACCTCTAAAGGTCCCATCTTATCATTTGATTACATACTTTTGACTTTTATTTCATTGCAACTGACTTTGTCAAACTTTACCCAAGCCCTAGTATCCTTGCAAACAGTGATAGTAAAGAGACCCCCCAACTCTTGGAGTTCTGGAAATAGCTTACTGCAAACAGCTACCTTTCCCTATATGACTTAGATAAGACTCATAGATGCCCCCTTGTTTACTGAGGACAAGACCAGGCTTGGTCTTAGTAGACAGAATGTTGAATAACCAGGATTGCTGAGCTGGGAATCTGTCATGGAATATGTATATGTATATGCATCTGCATATATATATGTGTGTGTGTGTATATATAAATGTATAAAGTGTGTACACACCCATACACATATGTACATATTTCACGCTGCCCATTGTATTTCCTTAAAACAGGGTTCCTTTCCAAGATCCTTGATGATTCTGAGATTTTGACCCATCAGCTACATCTGTTCACTTGCAACCCATTTGCATAGTAAACCACAGGCCACAAAGGGGAAGTGTTCCATGCCAAAGGGCTCAATCTGGACATTATTACCGCTAAAATAAAAACAGGGGTTGGAGACTCTGGAAAAAGCTCTTTTGGCTCAAGAAAATAATCAACTGAATAAACCAAATCTATCCCCAAAGGCACAGTTCACAGGGATTTAGTACAGTCAATGAGAATTTTTTTCCTTTTCATTCTAGCCTTAGCATAGCATTCTTGAGTCCTGTAGAGAGAGATTTACATAAATAGTTTACGAGGCTGGAAAGCTCCAAGCCACAGTGTCCCTGTGATTCTCTTATTGGCAGACTATAACTCAAATTAAATCTGAGGGTACATAATTTACATTAATGTTTTAAGGGGGTCTTTTTTGAACTGTTAAATAAGACAGAAACAAAAGGGCTGCATTATTTCACTTAGACTTTTCTTTGGTTCGTAAACTTTATTTTTTTTATATAGTCCTTCTCCTGGCTATTTCCTGAGGCTTTCAGGACTCTAATTTGAATGGAAACTTACTGCTGGGGAGAGCACATCACAATGCCTTATAAAGATCCATCATCTGTCCTTTCTGTAGGGTACCATTCCACTCTCCAAAGTGAGGCATGAATTCAAGGGGAAGTTGCAGAAAGTGGTTCAAGTCTTATTGTTCTTAAAGGATACTGTCAAGTAGGAAACAAAGGGCTTAGCAAGGAGAGACTTTATTTTACAGGTAATTGCAAGGGAGGGAGGATTGCAATTAGGGGAGGGGAAGTATTTGCAGTAGGGAGATTGCTTATGGGCATGTCTCAAGAGTTAGGCAAAAAGGGTTTTGCTTTTATAAGAAGTAAACAAGAGTAAGAGCCAGATGTTGGGGAGTCAGATGCAGGATGATGTTATAGGACAGTCAGAGAATGCCTTACCCTTAGCCCAGCCTGGTCTTAGGAGGGGCGGTCTGCTGGCGCAAGCTGAGGGTGGGGTCGAAGTTCAGGTACCCATGGGAAAAGGAGAAGCTTACACAAAGTTTGATTCACAAGCATTTTGTTCCATTGGTCAATAGGGAAGCAGTTCAACTTGTCATTTATGAAGCAAAAAATAGGACTTTGGGTGACACAGCTTTCAAGGCATCATCTTGGAAACAGAGATCAGACCTCACCAGACACTGACTTCCCAGCCTCCAGAACTATGAGAAACAAATTTATAAATTACCCAGGCTGTGGTATTCTGTTACTGCAGCACAAACAAAAATATGGTACATCTGTCAAAACGAAGAATTTAACATTGCTACAATACTGTTAACGATATTAGAGACTGTATTGGGATTTTCCAAGTTTTTCCACTAATCACCTCTCTCTGTTCCAGCATCAAATCCAGATCCCACACTGCATTTGGTCATGATCATATTCTCTAGTCCCCTCTGATCTGTCACAATTTATTGTACTTTCCTTGTCTTTCATGACCTTGACAGTGTTAAGGAGTCCTTGTCTGGTGTTTTATAGAAAGTCTCTCAATTTGATTCTGACTGATGTTTTGTCACAATTAGACTGGGGTTTTGGGATTTGGGGAAGGACATGACCGAGGAGAGGTGCCCTTCTCCTCACCATATTCGAGGGTACGCGATAGCCATGTGGCTTCGCCCTGCTGATGTTGACTTTGATCGCTTGGTTCAGGTGGTGCCTGCCAGGTTTCTTCCCTGTAAACTTTTTCTTTTCTCTTTTCGATGCAGGGTGATTCTCTCAGAATATAAGTTAGTTCATGGCTACCGTGTCCTCAAAACATTCTAACAGCTTCCCACCTCATTCGATGCACTCAGGAATGTTCTTACGATGCCTGCTAGGGTATCTGTGGCTGGCTCCTGCTGCTGCTGGGCTCTTCGTTCCAGCAAGTCCCCCTTGCTACCCCATCCCCGTCTCACCCATATTGGCCTCTTGCTCATCCTGAAGCATCTGAAGCCCTCTCTGGTCCCAGGGCCAGTGCCAGTGCCTTGCGCTCTGTAGAAACATTCTCCCCACGGCATTGTACTCCTTTCAGTCTCTGCGTTTCCTGCTCAACCTGTGTAAAATGTCACTGTTGCTCAGCGCTCTGCCTCTCTTTCCTAGTGCCATGTGCTTGTTTTACCCATGGATACCTGTGCTTTTGATGACAGCAGCTCTAATTCTGTTCACTGCACAATCCCCAGCATCTACTACGGGTACAGCCCTGTAGGAGCTCAAACACATGTATGGCAAATGAATGAGTGAACAAAGGGAAGGTGATCAGTAGCAATCTCTGCATTTGATTTTACATGCAGGTTGGGAAAATGAGGTATTTTCTGCTCCAGTGGTGTATGAAGAAGAAATGCTTCAATTGCAAACTAGGAAACCACAGTGGAGCTTTCATCTACCAAAATTTTCTATGCTATGTGCCAAAGTTTAGGGTTATTATGAGCTCTGTGACATTGACCTGAATTTAAATATCATGATATTAAACCAATAAGTGAAAAATGTGAGCATTTCCTAAGAAAAGAAATAAGGCAACAGTTTAATCAAATATTTATGTGCATAAACACCTCAGAGAATCACCTGTTATGAGGTGAAAGAACTTTGGGGGGCACACTCAGAAGTGGCGTTGTCATTTTGAAAGAGTTAACTTGGTTCACTTGGGTAAACCCTCTGAAGTAGCTTGCTTGTTATAGGATTAAGCAAGAATGAGTCTCTTTCAGTATCTATTACCCAATAGAACAATGGGAATTCTCACTGGGGAGCAGCTGTTTAGATGAAAGAAAACTACTAAGGGCAATTTTAATTAATAGAATTTCACGTATTCATCTTCCTAAGTTCCCATGGGTTTTTTTCCTCCGATCATCTGAATCTCTGGACAGTGAGGTTAATGGCCATTCTCATCTGGATGAATATTGTCAATGTGAAGGCATTTGCTCTTAATATTTGCTAAGGAACCAGTCTGTTTTCCCTTCTTTCTTTCTGTTTGTGAACAAATATTTGGAGGAGAACGATTCTGCACCCAGCAAGTACTATATCATCCAGTATTTATGGGGCCAAAGGAATAGTCTGAAGACAGAGCAAGAGAAGGGTAGAAGCTACAAATATAAAATGCTTTATGACAGACTTTCCCCATCATTTATTGTAAGTGAGCGTAATGATCAACAACCATCCCCAAAATGAGATCAGTAGAGGTACTCCGCAAAATTTTAAATAGACAATTATAGAACTAGTAGTGAATATTTTCATATATTATCCCGGTGGCTGTAAATAGAAATCTCTTGTTATTAGAAATGTTGCTTCTGCTAATGATATGTTTGGGAAAAATAAATAGTAACTATCGGTGGTCCTTATTTCCCATTGTTGCTACAGACTCCAATTTTTATTTACCAACTTTGAAACTCAATATTTCTGTATTTGCAGTTACAAGTTCATTTGAGGAAGAGGAAAAGAAAAATGTTCTTACCATCTGTGATAATAGTAGCTCACTTGTGCTCACCAGTGTAGTGCATAATATTAATTAAACACCAATAAGCAAATTCCTAGACTAATCCGGTCTGTTTTTGCAACTTTTTTCTAGTGTTTTCCTTTATTTTCAGAGACTGCAATATATATGCTGTAAAGAAATTTCTATGTTCCTTTAAATAATGGATAATACAGAACTACTGTTGTTAGTAACAGGGTCTCAGGTAAAACACTAAGAAATGCTTTCTCTGGTCAATAGAGTACTCATTATTTTTTGAAGATGAACATAAGATTACTTTAGTAGAACTTGAGGTCATAATTCTTCAGAAGAACCAAGAAATCCTTAATAATATGAGAACATTATTAATTTTGAAGAGTTGTACTGCTCCTTTGGCAATCCAGTTGACATTACGATGACTTTTTAGCAAGATTTCCAAATAGTAAGGAACAGCGATGTTCCTTATGTTCCCTAAATTCTTCTCCCCTCCAAGTTATTATTACTAATAACTCCTCGAATAGTACACAATCTAATTTATACAGGTACTCCGCAAAAAGCTTTAACACAAGTTTACATTTTGTTGTAGTTGTGCTAGAACATTTTAAAAGAAACACAGTAGCCCAGACGTGGTTCTCCAGCCACCATTCCTTCCCTTTCTCCCAGAGCCGGTCAATGCTGTTTACATGATCTTTCCAGGCCCTTACTCTATAAAGGTTTTTCTAAATTTTTAAAAATTCACATAAATGATTTATTTTACCAAAGACTTTTCAGCTTCTTTTTTTTTCCATTCCACATGGTGTTTTCAAGTTGACCCATGTCTACATGAACAACTCCAGCGTATTTGTTTTAATTGCCATGGGGATTTCATTTTGTGAATGTATGAGCATCGATCCATTTCCCTATTGCTGTATCTTAGGTATTTGTTCATTTGACTTGTTGTTTTCTACACCAATCAGTGCTGTAGAAAACATCTATGTGCTTCCCTCTCTGTGGGCACGTGGAAGAATTTCAACTGCAGGCAATTGCAGGCTCAGTGAGACAGTTCAAAGTTGCCAAACGAGAGACCAAATTCAAAGCTAGGGCAAGCTCGCATTCCTTCAGATTAAACATCTTTCTAATTGTACACTAGAAAACTAGGAAACAATGCATAAAAGCATAGGCTGTACTTTTGGACAAAATCAGAAAAATATTCCATCTTAAAGTTTTTTCGTTTGTTTTTGTTAAGGAGGAGGTGGAGGTGTTTTTATATGAGTGCTAAGCGAACCTGGGTAATTTGAGATAATCAGCTGTAATGAACCTTATTGGACAACAATAAAGTAAGATGCAATTTGGGGCATTAATAACTATTAAATGTCATTGCCAGCATTGGCTATAAAAAAGAGACTGGCCTGGTATGGTGGCTCATGCCTGTAATCCCAGCACTTAGGCAGACAAAGGTGGGAGGATTGCTTCAGCTCAGGAATTCGAGACTAGCCTGGGCAACATAGCAAGATCCGGTTCTCCACAAAAAGGAAAACAACAACAACAACAACAAAAAACAAGTTTATGAAAGAGACTGTGCCTTACAAAAGAGACTGGCTGATAGAGAAAGGTACTCAGTTCCCTAAAACACCAAAGGCTGAACTAAAAAGGCTGCCTTTTGAAGCCGTAAGATATAATTGCAGGGTTGAGAAGAAACCCTGCAGTTTGGCTATTAGGAGGATTATACACCAACCTGAGCACCATACAGTAAATGTAAACAGTATGGAGCTCAATGGCTGTTGAAGGGAGCTGCTTGGTCTGAAACAGAGCTGGGTCTCCCGGCAGGTCAGCTGTGCCATGAAACGTGTCTTCTAGATGAGAGGTTTGCATCATTTGTGCCTGTGCTCACCACGCAGTGGGAGGCCACAAAATGCCAATCAGCCAAAGTCTGTGATCTAGTTCTCATGAGATGGAGGAAAGAGGGAAGGAGGAGCTTATGGGCAGAGAAGCAGGATGGCAACTGATAGATCTAAACAACAGAAGAGCAACTGTGCTAATTTCTGTGTATTCTCTCCTCCGTGGAGCAGCTCTCATAGCCTTCACGTGCCGTATGTGGTCAGCTGAACTGGGCTGTCCTCCAGCTCTGCTGTTACTTTGTCTGGATGTGATCTGGAGCACGTTTCATGAATTCTCATGAGCCTCCATCTCCTCAATTGTAAAGTGACAAGTGGTAGGCCCTTCAGAGGGTGAGATGAGCCCTGTACGTGACGCAGCCAACATACCCGTCACTGGTTAGTTCCCTAACCACTGCGTAATGTGTGCCTATTTGCATCCTGCTCAGATGCTGCTCCAAGAAGGCAGGGACTTTGGATTATTTAACATTGCATTAGAAACACCCAGACCTACTAGAGCTGCATGCTTACATCTAACCCATCGTGGTCAGATCAAAGCAAAAAAAAAATAAAAATAAAAAATAAGCGAAGAAGCAGCTTTGCCTGGACTATAAGGCCAAGTGTTGCTCACACATTAGACATAAGCAAACTGCAATTAGGAAAGGGATGTCTGGAAAGTTACCCAAGCTTATGGAGCTGTTGGACATATTACCCATCTGATTCCCCAAGCAGTGCACACCAAGTGACGGTCGCAAACACAAATGGCAGATGTCCAACCAAAGACCTTTAAAAAGGAATCTGGCTGTGAAAAATACATAAAAGATAAACTAAGGGGAAATGAGTCTGAGTCTTTTCTAGATGGAAAGGAGACCTCAGCACGAATGCCATGGAGCTTGCAGATGGGATTGTCTTCCACAGAGACAGCCTCTCCAAGCCAAAGTGACATGGGTGCCACAGAGTGGAGCCGTACGTAGTACACTTCACCTGCATTGGCCTCTGTCACTGAGTCTTGTTAAAGCAAAATAAATCCAACTGAGCCTCCATGTATCTCCTACCAGGTCCTGTTTGTGGAAATAAACAGGAGCAGGTGAGCATCCCCTAGCTGAAATGCAGCCTGGCTGTGGGACACCCTGCTGCAGAGGCCGGTGCAACAGTTTGAGCCTGGCATGACCATGGTGCTGCCATCCGCTGTCCCCACGTGCAGGCAGAAAGGATTTGCCTGCATTCATGTGAGATGTGTTCCCATGGAAACTCATAGTCACTGACATCTCAGATCATGGTACCCACAAGGGGGGTCCTGTCTGTGGCCTGTTCATTAAGGTAAGAAGCAGGCATTTTACCTTTCCCTGGTCAAAAGCAACACTGGGTGTATTTTTCCTCTCTCCTTCCTTGTCTTTAGGAAAGGGCTTGAAAAATCCACATTGTCTGGGCGAGATGACTCACACCTGTATTCCCAGCACTTTGAGAGGCAGAAGGATTGCTTGAGGCCAGGAATTTGAGACCAGCCCTGGCCACATAGTGAGACCCTGTCTCTACAAAAAATTAGCTGGGCATGTTTGTGCATATCTGTAGTCCCAGCTACTCAGGAGGCTGAGGCAGGAGGATTGCTTGAGCCCAGGAGTTCAAGAGCCTGGGAAACATAATGACACTCCGTCTCCAAAAATAAAAAATTTAAAAATTAGCCAAATGTGGTGGGGCAAGCCTGTGATCCCAGCTACTCAGGAGGCTGAGTTGAGAGGATCACTTGAGCCCAGGAGTTCGAGGCTGCAGTAAGCTTTGATCATGCCACTGCACTCTAGCCTGGGAGACAGAGAGAAACCCTGTCTCTAAAAAAAAAAAAATCAATCAATAAAATAGAACAGAAAAATCCATATTGGGCGCTTTTTTATCTGGGATTGCCCTACAACACCCAATGAAATTTCAACGAGATGCCAAAGATAATGCTGGGGAGTTAAAGGAAATTGTAAAATGGAGTGCAAGACTACTTTCTCCGCGTCATTGCAAACTCATCTCCACTGAGTGCTTTTGAACTCTGGGTGATGTTCTTAATTTGATTTCAGATAATTTTGGATACGGTGACAAATGGGTCACCGTATCTAAAATGGAGTCTCCTTATGTGCTTTTATAGCAAAAACAAACAAAGAAACAAATAAATCAAAAGTTAAGAGTAGAAATTATTAGCCTGGCTTTAAAATTAGCAAATTGATTCAATTTTTGTGCCTTGTGATCAAGAAGCCTGGCTTGTTTGTGAATGTGTATCATAGCTTCACAGGTAAGAGGTATACTGTTTTCTTCAAAACTATTAAGAAAAAAAAATGCTCAGCTTAGTTCTATATATTGATTTAGTATCTTAAGATTTTTGAATGTCTTTTATAATCATTATCTTAATCATTCCCAATTCTGTGTTTTAAAGAGAAGGTATTTTCATGTATTGTTATGGGCTGAATTGTGCTCCTCTAAATTCAGATGTTGGAGTCCTAACCCCCAGGACCTCAGTATGTGACTGTATTTGGAGATAGAGCTTTTAAAGAAATGATTAAGGTAAAATAAAGTCATTTGGGCGAGCCCTGATCCAACGGGACTGGTGTCCTTATAAGAAGAGGAGATTAGGACAAAGACAAACACAGAAGGATGACCATTTGAGAACACAGCGAAAGAGGGCATCTCCAAGCCAAGGAGAGAGGTCTCAGGAGGAACCAGCCCTGCCCACACCTGGATCTCGGACTTCCAGCATCCAGGATGGCAAGAGAACAATTTCTGTTAAGTCCCCCAAAGGCAACCCTAGCAAACGAATGCACTGATCTGACATGGTATTTAAAATGTTTCAAAACTTACGAAAGGAATGGAATCTGAAGGGAGTAGTGTAGATGAGAAAGCTCCAAGTAAACCTGTAGTTTTAAGATGGTAAATATAGATCTGACTGACTTAAAGGGAACTCTGTCAATGTAATGGCAGGTTAGACAGAGCAAAGCTATTGATGAATATAAAGGAATAAATTTGCTTATTAATATGTCCTTAATTCCTCATCTTTGCTAATGGCAGAGTTTTCCAAATTGGGTACTATTGATATTCGGGTCAGATAATTCTTTTTTACGGTGGGGGCCACCCTGCTGTGTGGGCTGTTGAGCAGCAGCCCTGGCCTCTACTCACTCTATGCCAGGAGCACCCCCATTTCCCAGCTGTAACAACCCTAAAATACCTCCAGCCATTGCCAAATATTCCTGGGGCTAAAAAATTACCCCTCTTCCCCAGTGGAGAACCACTGGTTTATGGGTACTGTGGGCGACCAGAAAAATGGAATACACGCTGTCGCTTGCAGGTTTTTCTAAATCTGGCCTGCAGATTCCCCGTGGTAGACAGAATAATGCCCAATCCTTTGCCCTGGAAAGACGCTCACGGCCCAGAACCTGTGAATATGTTGCTTTAGACCACAAAAGGGATTTTTGCAGATGTAAGTAAGATTAGAGACCCTGGGATGAGAGTATTTTGAGTCATCTAGAGGGCCTGATGTTATCTTAAAGTATTCTTAACATCAGAGAACCTGCCCAACTGAGGTTAGAGAGAAAGAAACAGATATGAGGAAGAAAGCAGGGTCCGAGAGATAAGGCTGCCTGCTTTGAAGACAGATGAAGGGGCCGTCAGACAAGGAATGCAGGTGGCTTGAAAGCAGATTCTCCCCTCTAGAAGGAAAACAGCCCTATTGACACCTTGATCTTAGTGCAGCAAGGCTCTTATCAGACTTCTGGCCTGCCAAACTGTGAGATAATAAATTCATGATGTTGGAGGCCATTGGGTTTGTGGTAATTTGTTATAGCAGCAATAGTAGACCAATTATACCACCTCCATTAGAATGCCCTGGAGTGGGCTACAAACACAGATTCTTAGGCTGTGCTCCAACCTAAAGGATCAGAATCTTCTGGAGGTGGAGCCCAAGAATCTGCATTTTAAACCGGCACACAGAACGGGATTGGTGGCCATCTAAAATCTGAGAACCATTGTGTTGTGTGTCTAAGGACAGTTTTCCTGTGTGACTGTTACAAAGTAATCCTCCACCTCTGAAGGCAAAAGATTTCTGAAAAAAAATCTTTCTAAAACTCTAATTTCAGGGGGAAAAAAGGAAGAAAAAGTTTTTGTCCAGCATTATAACCGCATTCAGTTTGTATGCAGTGGATTTGACTATTTTAGTGAAAGGAGCTGACATTTCTTTATTCTCTTTGGAAGCATCTGATTCCAAGTTGGGACCAGGGCAGCTGTGTCCTATGGGAGTTCCAGACTCAATATCCCTGGTGTTAGCAAAGCCCTACTATCTAAGGCATAACCCAGTGCCCCCGACAGGTCTCTCCCGGCTCCAAACAAATTCGCATGGGTGTGCCAGCCTCCCCAGCACTCCTGCCATCGTACAGATCTGATGCCAAGATGAGCTTAGGAGATGATGTTTATGAGAGCAATGCCGAGTTTCATGGAGTTGACATGTCAATCTTGAGAAAGAACTAGACAGGCTGTGTACTCCCAGCACCGCTCACCTCACCATTGGTGTGGGTCCCAGACAGGGAGGCATGGTTGACGTCGTGCTCTGGCCCCGGATTTCAATAGGAATCAGGGCTTCTAAGATTCTGCACCTGTCTAGCCAGATGATAAATAATTCCCTTCTTATTTGTGAGGCAGGAAGTACACAGTTATCCAGGATGCTTTGTTAGGCTTCATGGGGAAAAAGAAAGAGAGCTGCTCCGGGTGAGGATCTGACGGAGGTTATTTTAGTGCAGGTGTGGGCTAAAAGAATGGAGAAATGCTACAGGTTTTGTCTGTCTCCCATCTCATCTTCCTGTGTGGGTGTGGCAGGGCTTTCATGCTCAAGAGAAGAAGTTTTTCACACAATTATATCCCCCAAAATAGTAGTATAAAACTGACTACTTCGCCAGAAGAAGGAAGGTTGAACAAGACGTCTCAGAAACTTCAATTTCACAAGAATAAAGACACATCTATTGTTTTACTGAATTATCAACAATGGCATAAGGAATGAGTATTGGTCAGTCAGGAACTGAGAATTTGACTCTAATTCCGTTCTCCCCCAGGGGCTGTATATATTTTTAAAAGCTCTTTAAAATGTTCCACTGGAAATTCTTACAGGTTTGGTATCTGTTAAAATTACATAATAATGGAAATATAGGTCAAGGATTTCAACCTTTTGTATTATTGAAAAAAGGGATGAAGCTTACATGGAGATGCTAAAAAAGCTAAACATAAAATTGCCATACAATCCCGTGATCCTACTTGCAGGTATATACCTCAAAGAATTGAAAACTGGGACTCAGGTACTTGTATGTCAATGTTCATAGCAGCATTATTCACAATAGCCAAAAGGTGGAAATAACTCAAATGTGGGTCAACAGATGAATGGATAAACAAATGTACGTGTACATGCAATGACCTCTTATTCAGCCTTAAATGGGAATGTTCTGATATATGGTACATGGATGAACCCTGAGGACATTGTGCTAAGTGAAATATGCCAGACATAAAAGGACAATACGTTATGATTACACTTTTATGAAGTTCTTAGAGTAGTTGAGTCCATAAAAGCAGAAAGTGGAATCCTGATTGCCAGGGGCTGAGGGGAGGGGACCGGGAGTGATTATACAGTGTGTGCAGTTTTAGCTTAGGATAATGAACAAGTTGTGGGGATGAGTGGTGGTGATGGCTGTGCAACAGTGTGAATGTACTTAATGACACCGAACTGTACACTTAAAAATGGTTACGGTGGCAAGTTTTTAATGTTCCTGATATTTCACCAAAAAAAGTCTTAATAAAAAGAGATTGAAGATTGGGGTGATGAAAATGTTATGGAAATATATAGTGCTGATGACTGCACAATTGTGAAAATATGAAGCCACTGAATTGTACAATTAAAATGGCTAAAATGGCATATTTTATATGTATCTTATCATAATAAGAAAAACAGTCTGTTTATCCCTCTCTCAGTGTCTCTGTCTTTAAAAAAATAAAAAATAAATTAAAATTAAAAATTAAACCAAAACCTCATGTGGAGGAAGATGGCCCATGGCTCATGATACAGCGCTATTCTTCAGCACAGGGCCCTTGTCTGAAACCTGGGATTAATTATACTGGCACAGAAGGCAGTACATGTGCCTATACAGGCACAGAAGACAGAATCTTCAGCACTGGGCTGGGGATATTGGTGGGACATCATGCATGGCCTGGCCATTTTGGGAAATCCCAGGGCCATGTGGATGATACTGTCAACATCGTGAGGACTCAGAGGTACTCCCCGTCTCTGGCCTGGGGCTGCAGATTATGAAGGTGAGGAGTGAGGCTTTGTCATGACTGCTGCTGGGACTGCCCTGTCCCCAAACATCCCTGCTCAAGCCAAGCTGAGGTCTCCTGGTGCTCCTTCCCTCCGCCATCTGAAGAAGTACAAGCCAAAGGCGCAGGAAGCTGTGGATACAACCATTGAGGTCAGACTCCTGGAGCATAGGTAGGGTAAGAAAGGTAGAAAAGGGAGCCAGATGCAATTAGTAATTAATTTAATTAACAAAAGTAATTTATTTTTTATTTTTTAAGAGACAGAGACATAGAGTCTCTGTTTGCCAGATGCAAACAGAAAACGTCCAACACAAACAGACACATAGGGTCACTTTCCAGTTCTTGCCCCTTCCCAGTAGCCACATGAGCAGAGATGTGAGCCACGCTCAGCATGGCTTCACAACATCCCTGCAGCTGCGGAGCTCAGAGCACCCTGCCCATGTGCTGCTCTCTGCCTGTGCTTCACCGTGGACTCTGGTTGGCCCCTTGCTTCAAAATCCCAAGCACTCGCTCACCGCCAGATGCCAACAACTCCTATCCATTGTGCCTGAAGTTGGAAGCATTTCCTGTTCTCTCTTGTCCAGAGCCATCTGCTTGCTTTTCCTCATCTAGCCCTTGTCTCTCATGACGAATGAAGATAGGAGACCCCAGCTTCCCATTGTTCCTTACTCTTTTCCTGCGTCCCACATTCAGCAAAATAATCTGCAGTGTTCCTGCTTCTCTCTGAGAAGAAAGATTCAAGTGCTGACATGTTTCATCTGCACTTGTCTCACGAAGCTCTGTACTTTTGAGCTTTATCCACCTAAGCGAACCTCTTATTGGAGCTATGACTGGGTTCTGGACACTTCTTACCCTGATCTGGGGCTCCTTCATCAAATGTACCTGAGAGCTTGATGACAGAAACTCTCCACGGGGATAGTTTCTCCTGCTCTGCCAGGAGAGTTAGTATGTGAGGAGGGGGTTCAGTCAAGCACTGGGTATACAGCTATCATATCTCTTTGAATTTTCCCATATCCTTTTATTTATATATTCCAACATCTTGTATACATTTTGCATCTGGCCAGACCAACGGCTTCTTTTCTTAAAGTTAATTCCTTTTTAAATCAATATATAAAAATTACATGTATTTATGGTGTAAAAAGGTGATGTTTGGAAATATGTATGCATTGTGGAATGGCTAAATCGAGTTAATTATTATATGCATCACTTTGCATACTTACCTTTCTTTTGTGACGAGAACACAAAATCTGCTCTCTTAGCAATTTTCAAGTATGCAATATATTGTCATGAACTATAGTCACCATGTTGTACAATACATCCCTTGAACTTATGCCTCCTGTCTAACTGACATTTTGTATCCTGGGATCAACATCTCCCCAACCCTCCCTGCCACCAACACTCTTGGTCAACATTCTACTACTCTACTTCCAGGAATTCAACTTTTTTAGATGCCACAACCAACGGCTTCTAGGGTTATTTATCATTCACATTTTTTCCTAAATACCTTGAGTTTTAATCCTTAAATTATTCCTGAGTTAAATTACACCACTGGCTCCATCACAGAACCGCATTAGATAATGCTGTTTTTCATGTTCCTCCATAATCTTTATTACTGAAATAAATTTGCATCAGTAAATTTTACTAGCACTCTCCTTATCTTAGCCCTAAGATCATGAAAAAATACACCTTCCAGCATTTTGATTCTGTACACCTGGTGGGCATCGTGCTGCTGGAAATTCTGAGTTCTGGTAGAAGAGGTGACTCCGTCCAAATGTTTACATCAAACACCTCGATTACACATGGGCTTAGGACCCAGTCTGTGGATCACATAATATTCTCACTTCCCTTCTACCACCCTCCCTAGGCTTCCAAAATCATTTTCTTTTTTAAGTAAGTTCATCAGGGAAAGGAAAAAAGAAAAAAGAAAATGAAAATAGCATCAGGACTAGGACAAGGGTAAGGTGAGTGATCAATTGCCTGAAGCACAAAATTTAAGGAGGCACCAAAAAACCTCAGTAATCAAGATATGTGACATTGGCATGCAATATTTTAAAAGATGAAGTTGGAAAATGACAGTCCACGTGCCAGCTGGCTGGTCTTGTTTGTTTGCTTGTTTGTTTGTTTGAGACAGAGTCTCGCTCTGTTGCCCAGGCTGGAGTCCAATGGCACGATCTCGGCTCACTGCAACCTCTGCTCCCCAGGTTCAAGTGATTCTCCTCCCTTAGCCTCCTGAGTAGCTGGGATTACAGGCACCCGCCACCACGCCCAGCTAATTTTTGTATTTTTAGTAGAGACAGCATTTCACCAGGTTGGCCAGGCTGGTCTCGAACTCCTGACTTCAAGTGATCCACCTGCCTCGGCCTCCCAAAGTGCTGAGATTACAGGCATAAGCCACCGCGCCCAGCCCAGCTGCCTGTTTTTGTAAATAACCTTGACCTCACGGCAGAATTAGGGAAAGGTCGGGGGCTGGGTCTGGCTAGTGGAAGTGGATCCTGTCTTTATTTTAAATTCTGGCGCTCTCATTTTATTTTCTATGATATTGCATTGCACTGTAATATTAATTTTCTTGTTGATGGAGTATTCGGCATGCTTTAGACTTTGTGCCAGAGACCAAGCATTCTTCTCACCTAGTCCTAACCTTGCAATCAATGTCATGAGTCAGAACTAAAAAAAAAAAAAAAGGCAGTGAATGACTTTAAAAAGGAAAAATGGACATAGAGCAGCTTTTAAATGATTTGTGGAATTTGCTTTGACCAGTTATCCACAGGGGGAAACTTGATGGAGGGTGGGGTGATAGGATTAGGAGGAGTATGGTGGGGTGCTTTGGGGGATTATGAAATGCCTGAAAATGGATTGTGGTGATGGCTGCACAATTCTTTGAATGCACTAAGACCCACTGAATTGTACATTTTAAATGGGTGAAATCTTTGGTATGTGAATTATGTCTTAATAAAGATGTTACAAACCCAAAACAAAACAAAGAATAAATGCAAATCACGTCACGTTAGCATTCTTTCAAGGATTGCTCCATGTACTCTGAATACATTCTAAATGCATTAAAAATTAAATGGCAAGCATACTCAATATTTATTCTTCCCTGCACACTTACCCCTCTGCCAGCCCTCCACATACCTGATTTACCTGGAAAGCCTGGGTCGGCTAGAGCTTGAGATAGATTTTTACCCTAGATCTGGGACTTTCAGGAGAAGGGGCGGAGAAGCTCAAAGCTCCTCTCCAGCCTCTTCCCTAGGGCTGTTGCTAAAAGTGACAGGCAATGGAACTTCCCTAGGGAACATTCAACCTGGAAGGGGCCTCGGTGGTGCACAGTGCCTATTTGCAGAAAACACATGGCTGAGAGGCCCAGAGTCACACAGCTGGTTGTGAAAATATGATGGCCAAGCTTACATGGTGCTGCATTTCACTTAGACAAGACTATTCTAGTCTGATTCAAGTCAATAGACAAGACGAGTCTATTCCTTTTGTTAACTCGTCTTCATCTTAGGTTACATCTATAGCAATTCTCTAACACTGCTAAATAAAGTCTTTTTCAGCTGAACTGATTTGAATGGATGACTAACATGCATTTAAATGTCTCATTTTCAGTGCCTTTTAAAATTTGAAAAGAAAAATGTTGTGGTGAAAAACGTGGAAACGTTTGCTCTTTGTAATTTTGAGTATTGATGATAACTGTCTTAGGACCCTAGATATATGTGGGATTGTCAAGGGCACTTCAGAAAATCTTTAGATATTAACATTTTCTTGGGAAATTTGAAGTAAAACAATTATTAATGATTTATTTTAATTATATACTTGCTTTCTCGACTTTGATATTGTAATTACTCTTTTCTTTTAAAGACAGAATTTTGTTTGAGGGGTTTACTTGTTTTGAATTCTTGACTAACTCAAGGCTGAGTTTCAATGAATATTCCTTTTAATGACGACGTTGCTGATGAGACTATGTATTTGTGGAGTGCTTTCTATGTGTAGATTGGGGTTGGCCCCTGTGACATTTGTGGCTGGATACTTCTCTGTTGTAGGGAGTTGTTGGGTGCATTGTAGGATGTTTAGCATCATAGCTGGCCTCTCCCCTTGATGTGGGTGCACCGCTCTCCTCAGGTTGTGACAATAGAAAATGTCTGCAGATACTGCCAAGCTCCCCTGGGAATAGAATTGCCCTGGTTGAGGACCGCTTGTGCATCTATGCTGGCCTGAGAGCTTTGATAGCGTCACCTCATTTAGCCTTCATGAGACATATAAAATAAGAAATATCATTGCCTCCACACTTAAAAGTAGGAAATAGTCTTAAAGCGCTTAAAGAGCTTGAGCTCAGCCAGTATGTAGGGGAGCTTCACTGGGTGTGTGCTATCTCTTAATATGAGAAAATAGTAAGTATAATGATTAGAAAATTTAAACCACAGAGAACAGATTGGCCATATTGTACAAAATAAAACATACACTTACCATAAGACAGAGCACTACCATTTCTCTATATTTATTCTAGAGAAATGAAAACTTATGTTCCGACGAAAACCTATACATGAATGTTCAGAACTTTATTTGTGATAGTCAAAAGCTAGAAACAATCCAAAATCCTCTAATGAGTAGATGGACTTAAAAATTGCTACTTTATATAATCATCTATTATTCAGCAATAAAAGGAAACAAACTATTAATATATACAACAGGGCCAGGCACTGTGGCTCACGCCTATAATCCCAGCATTTAGGGAGACTGAGGAGGAAAGATGGCTTGAGCCCTGGAGTTCGAGACCAGTATGGGCAACATAGGGAGACCCTGCCTCTACAAAAAATAAAAAAAATTAGTCAGGCATGGTGGTGCACACCTGTAGTCCCAGCTACTCAGGAGGCTGGGGTGAGAGAATCGCTTGGGCCCAGGGGGTTGGGGCTGCAGTGTGCTAGGATTGCGCTACTGCACTTCAGTCTGGATGGCAAGTGAGACCCTATCTCTTAAAAAATATATCTATCTATCTATCTATCTATAGATAGATAGATAGATATATACACACCCACACACGTATATGCATATGTGTGTATATATACATACATATGTGTATGTGTGTATATATAATACATATATATATACACACACACAACTTGGATGAGTCTTAAAGACATATACCTACATGAGCAAGAAGCTAGTTTCAAAGAATTACATACTGTATGGTTCTGTTTATTTGACATTCTCAAAAACAAACCATTGCAATGAAGAACAGATTGGTGGTTGCCATGGGTTAGGGTTGGGGGATGACTATGATGGCATGAGAGAGTTTTGAGGGGTGATAGAACTGTTCTGTATCCTGGTTATGATGGTGGTTATAAGACTCTTTAGGCCAGGTGTAGTTGCTCACTCCTGTAAGCTTAGGACTTTGGGAGGCTGAGGCAGGAGGATTGCTTGTGGCCAGGAATTCAAGACCAGCCTGGGCAACACAGTGAGACCCTATCTCTACAAAAAATAATACATTAGCCAGGCATGGTGGCATGTGCCCGTAGTCCTAGCTACTTGAGAGGCTGAGGCAGGAGGATTGGTTGAACCTGGGAGGTCAAGGCTGCAGTGAACTTGGATCGCAGCACTGCACGTCAGCCTGGGTGACAGAGCGAGACCCTGTCTCTTGAAAAAAAAAAAGACTATATGTGTTAAAATGTATGGAACTGTACACCAAAAGAATAGTCGATTTTATATATGAAAAAATTTGAAGATCTAAAAAATCCATAGAGGAGATTGCCCAGTGGAATTTTGGAAGATAGAAGAGACTGCTCTTCAGTCTCAAATGCTTGCTGGGGAGACATCTTGCTTCCGCTCCTGGTACCATCTTGTTTCTGGCCCTGAAAGAGTTTGCACCTTGGCCAAAAGCCAAGCATTGTCTGCTCCCTGCCCAACTTTGTAAGAGGCCAAATCTCAGGAGTCAAAAAGTGAGTAGTGGAGATTACTGGTTCATTACAAATAGGATATTGAAAATTACGTAACTAGTACAATTTTAAAACTTCAGTGATCAAAGCAAGTTTCCATCTTTCTTTGTTGAGATTCCTTCAATGAAAGTTGAATCATGTTTACTTTTTCTTCCACCTCATTGTTGGCTTCCATCTTCAAGTGTTTTCAATTAGTCTCTTAATGTCCTTTCTTCCCTCTTCTCCTTCAAGATTTTCTGCCTTAATGAGGAGACAACCTTCTTTTTGCTTTCCTACCCACTAGGACAGCGATCCCATGGTTTGAAGGAGTTGAACAGCCATTTTTGCTGCTGGTAATTCAGAATTCTGTGTTAGAGCCATTCTGCTAATACCCTTGAGAGTTATGTCTTGGACTTCTGTTTTAAAAGCCAGGCTTTTTAAAGGCATGGGATAGCAGAATGCAGCAGTGAACCCTGATGAAGAGAAAGTGCTGGCATATAGATATTGTGAATTTCCTCATCGTGTGGGTGGACCTTGCTGGCAAGCAGGTGTCTAGAATTTTAAGTTAGCTTTTATGACAAATGGAAATTGCTTCTGTCTTTGGTAGCTAATGAAAAATGCAGCTAAACTTAAATTTTATTTAAAGTGACTTTTTCTTAGCTCCCTCAGGCTGTGCACATGCATTTTAGTTTATTTTTCTCATTTCTATAGTTGTATCTGTTTTGAGAAGCATAGATGTATGCTATTCTGTAGCAGGGGTCGGCAAACAACCACCAATGGACCAAATTTGGCCTGCTACATGTTTTTGTAAATACAATTTTATTGGGACGTAGCCACATTCATTCATGTATGTGTAGTCTATGGCTGCTTGTGTGCTACAAGAGCAGCACAAAATATTTACTATCCAGCCTTTTACACAAAAAGTTTTCTCACCCTTGGTCCATAGTATACTGCAACCTTGACCTCCTGGGCTCAACCAATCCTCCCACCTCAGCCTCCCAAGCACCTAGGACTACAGGTGCATGCCACCATGCCTGGTTAATTTTTAATTTTTTTGCAGAGATAGGGTCTTCCTGTACTTACCAGGTTGGTCTTCAACTCCAGGGCTCAAGCAATCCTCCTGCCTTGGCCTCCCAAAATGCTGGGATTACAGGTATGAGTCAGTGCGCCTGGCCTATATCATTTCAATATGGTCAAAACAATACACTTGACTTGTTTAGTAAAAGAAGATTTAAAAATAATAGTATGATTTTACACCAAGTTCTATACCTTGTATACTTTACATCCCCAAATAATCAGTGTCCTCTCTCTCCTTTGTTTCACAGATGTTAATTTTCTTTTAAAATGGCTGTACTCTTTGATATCATACAATTTTTTGCAACTACATAATTTGTAACGACCACTGTAAGGAGGTGAGAGAACACATAAATTCATGTAATCTAAACATGATCTTGAAACATATCTCAGCTCTTTTCAAGCTATTCACAAATTGGGAAGAAAATCTTACATACAAAAATGAACTACTTTAATTTCATAATTCTCTTCTCATCAGGCTCATATCTGGCACAATGTTTCATTTTTGGGGGGATGAGTCAAATGCTTCTTAGTAGGAAGAAGAAAAATGGAATAAACTAGTGACAGCAGTGATTGGTAAACAGATCAGCATTGTTTAGTATATGAGACTAGAGTTTATTGACATTTGCACAATATTTATGTTTTTGTTCTTGCATTCAAAATATCTTTTTTGTTATTCTTCTGAAAGGCCAGCAGGAGCAGCATTATTTACTTGTTTTATATTTTGATTTTGATTTTTTAGTTGTCTCCATGGTGTGCAGTTATTATAAGTGTTTATGATTTCCTAACATGCTAACAAATAATTCTTTCTCTATAACCTTTATCAGTCAATGTAGTATAGAAAAAGAAACAAAGATTATCCTTGAATTTTTTCCTGATGGCCTTAGAGTCCTGATAAAGTGTGGCCCTGCTACCTCGAGGGGCCAATTGCGAGTCACTTTCAAGCCAACACGCAGAGTCTACGTGGAAGCATTTTTCACCTCTGACACTGGATTAGAACAATGTTTTTCCTGTGGTCTTTCTCATGTCAGTTCCTCCCCTCTTTGTTTAAAAATAAAAGACAAAACACATCGACTCAGATTTAAAACACATTGAACACATAAGGTATAGACTTTTAGCATTGAAGATCTTACACCTTTATAACCACAGGCTTAGAGACTAGGGAAATAACACAAATTGAGCACCGATCCCATACAAGACTTGGCAGTAGGTTCCTTACATGTATAAGCTCAGTAATACAATTGTACATGTGTGGTAGATGCATTTTAGAGAAGAGATAAGGGCTCAGAGAAGATGAGTGATTTGTACATTAAACTCTCAAGAATTTCACTAGGGGAAATAAATACTCTTGTGACAGGAAAAAGGGAAAGAGCCAGAGAAGGCCATCAGAGGGTTCTGATCCCACTAAAATCTGACCTGGAATGGAGGAGAAAGAGAAAGTCGAGTGGAAACATTCCAGACTGCCTTGAACTCTCAGGAAGTTTCAGTCAAGCTATTGGGAGTCCTTGAACCAAAGTGTGCAGACGAAGACGTCCCAAGTCTCCTAGAATGGGTCTGTGTCAGTGCTGCCACTAAGTCTAATCATCAGCGAGAGCTGCTCACAGGAGGCATTACTTCACTGCAAACACAGGGATTCTAAAGCAGGGGTTCTTGGCCCCTCACACTCTTTGCCTTGAGACATGGCCGAGAAGCACCCTCAAGCTGGCATATAACGTTCAAGTGCTTGGCTTCTCCCGAGAGCAAAGCAGAGCCACTGTGAGACGTTAAGCAGTGACACAACCAGATGACTGCTTTACAAAGATCAGTCTGTAGCTACATTGAGGGTAGACTGGAAAGAGAAAATCTAGAGGTCATGGGAGTCAGCAGAGTGGTTATTTGCAATGATTCCATGAGGGTATAAAAAGGATCTTCCTTGTATGTGCCGAGGTGAACGATTCCAGAAATACGTCCAAGGAAAATTTGTGTGGCTTGTGATCCACTGGAGGAGAGCAAGGGATGAAGATGGTGGCAAGGGGTGCCTATTGGTGAGGGGCTGGGGAAATGACTCATGTAGTTTTAGGGAGATGATGAGGGAAGAAGCTCCACATGGAGATACCTAGGAAGGTGCCGAAATATAGTTTGGAGTCTAGAGGAGAAGATGGGGCTGGAGATCGAGATGTGGGAGGGAGGAACAAAGATAGGTATGATTGGAACTCATGAGAGCAGATGAAGATGACAGGACTAGGACTCCTGGAGAGCTGTGGTCTTTCAGAGCAAGTGGAGGACAACTCATTGCAAGTTAGCATGGAGTTGTAATTTGGATTTGAATTAGAAGAAAGTGATAGAGTAATAGTTGAATGAACAGAGGTTTTGTAGAGAAAGACTTAAAAAAGCCATGAAAAAGCTAGAGAGGCAAAGATGGATGAGGGCTGCAAAGAATTCATTGCATTTAGCAAGTAGGAAGTCAATGGCATCCCCAACAGAAGCATCAACTTTTAGTTGTGCAGCTGTTACATGTGCTGTAGTTTGAATGTGTGCATCTCTCCAAAATTCATAAGTTGGAAACTAAACCCCAAGCTGACAGTATTAAGAGGTGGGCTCTTCAGTATGTGATTAGGTCATGAAGGCACTGCCCTCATGAAGGGATTATGCCCTTATAAGGGCCTTTTCCACCACTGAAGACACAGCAAGAAGGTGCCATCTTGGAACAGAGGGCAGCCCTCACCAGACACTCAATCTGCCAGCGCCTTGATCTTCGACTTCACAGCTTCCAGAGCTGTGAGCAATAGACTTCTGTTTATATAAATTACCCCATCTAAGGTATTTTGCTACAGCAACAGGAATGAAGTATGAAAATGTGCAAAAATGAATTTTGGATAAATAACAATGAGGATGTTTTATTTTTAGTGTTAGTTTTCAAAGATCTTTTTATTTATGTCTATTTATTTGTTAAAACTCCACAAATTCCCTCACAATTCTCCACAAATTATTATTTCCATGTGATAAGCGAGAAAAGAAAGGGACAGGATAGTGACACTGTGGTCAGAGAGTAATTACCAGTGGAACTGTAATCCTCAAAGCCAGGTGCACTCATTCTCCAGCTTTGCAGGAAAGACTGCTGCCAGACATTTGTCACCTGTCCCATATTGATGACTCACCCTTTCTGGGACGCTTGTGCTTCTTCAATATGATTGGAGCTAGAGGTATCAAAAGGTTTTTAATCTGGTCTTATGTTTTGCTTCCCTGTAACATTTAATTACTTTAAAAGGAGCCAATTATGTGCTGTTACACATGGGTTAGCTTCTGCTGTGCATGCACCAAAGATTGTTTTATAGAATTATTTCTCTTTTGCCCTAATTGTCCAAAAGTGAGTGAGTCACTGAACTTTGAGAAGCTTCTATCTCTTGTTACAGCTATTAAATTGATGCCTGTCTCAAATGGAAAAACACATAGTGGAAAATTTTAAGATATGCTGCTTGCATCTGCTCAGCTAGGAAAAACCCACAGTAGCATAACGTGCTCCTTGTCTGTGCAAACCCATTGGATAATGGTGTGTTTCACTAGACATTTGCACACACCCTTACCTGAGTTATGCCTGCTCTTGTCTTTTCCTTGGCACATCAGTATGTGTGTATCTTTTATATTTACCTGTTGTAAGTATGTCCACTGGGCTCTTTGAAAATTTGGCCTAAGGTACAGTTTGGGTTGTCATATTTGTTTCCCATACCTAAAACATGCAGTTACATCATTTTCTAATTATTATTATGATCATGTGGAGAATTAGTAATGGATGGATACTCAGCCTACTTATTTTGGATCTGGAAATCCAATTTGGATGGAAAGAACAAATCTGTGGAGTCCTAATAAAATAAGTAAGCAACAATGAGGCCCCAGATGGGGAAGAGCAATGAACAATTGTTCTGAGAAATAACCGGCAGGCACAACAACCTTGTTCCCCAGGCATAAGAACAGTAAGAACAGGGTTGCACAGGCACAATGACCTTGTTCTGTGGGCACAATGACCTCGTTCAGCAGACAGCCCCCTCCAGCACAACCTTATGAAACTTCCCTCCAGCCTCTGTCTCTTTGCAGACAGCGCCTTCTCTGCTTTGCTGCCTTGCAACATATTTTCATACTTTTTCTAATAAATCTGACTTTCTTTACCCATCTTGGTAAATTCCTTTACCACCTATGCCACCAGCCACAGATAGTCACTACCCATGACAAAATCTAGTAGTTGAAATCAAATGTGTTACTGGGGGCTTCACATTCAAATAAAAGGCACAACAATATCAGATTTTTTGCAAATATGACCAGCCTAGTAGAGAAGTAACTTTCTAAGACAGCCATTGTCACCTGCAGAGCTAGGCCAAGGAAAAGTATGACATCAGTTACTTAACTTAGTTTTAGATCCTTCCATTTTCACTTCTGACCTATTCCTTTTTGCTCTTTCTTCAGTAAGTAGCCAATCCTTTCTTGCTATTCCACAACTCTTTCTGGCCCATAAAAAATTCTTATAAGCAAAATGTGCAAACCACAGTGCCTTACCTTTCTCAAAACAATCATCATTTGGAGAGGCCAATGCTCAATGGAAAAAGAAAATTATTTATATCCATAAAATTTCCAGCTTCTGGTGCAGCAAGAGGGGCATCAATTTCTGTGTAGGGAACCTCAAATCCTGCCATTGAACATAAAAAAAAGATCCTATTCCTTGGAGGTGCTCCTGCTTTTGCTGGGCAAGCCAATAATAGGGATGCAATCAATGCTTTGTGATTCAATGCCTGTTACAGGTCAGTGAAAAAATGAATTCAGAATTGGTGGCTGGCAAGATGGCCAAATAGGAACAGCTCCGGTCTGCAGCCACCAGCAAGATCAACGCAGAAAGTGAGTGATTTCTGCATTTCCAACTGAGGTACCTGGCTCATCTCATTGGGACTGGTTAGACAGTGGGCGCAGCCCACGGAGGGTGAGCCGAAGCAGGGTGGGGCATCACCTCACCCAGGAAGCAACAAAGAGTTGGGGAACTCCCTCCCCTAGCCAAGACAAGCCATGAGGGACTGTGCTGTAAGAAACAGTGCATTCTGACCCAGATAGTATGCTTTTCCCATGGTCTTCGCAACCTGTAGACCAGGAGATTCTCTTGGAGGCCTACACCACCAGGGCCCTGGGTTTCAAGCACAAAACTGGGCAGCCATTTGGGCAGACACCGAGCTAGCTGCAGGAGTTTTTTTCACACCTCAGTGGTGCCTGGAACGCCAGTGAGACAGAACTGTTCACTCCCCTGGAAAGGGGGCTGAAGCCAGGGAGCCAAGTGGTCTAGCTCAGTAGATCCCACCCCCATGGAGGCCAGCAAGCAATGATCCACTGGTTTGAAATTCTCACTGCCAGTACAGCAGTCTGAAGTAGACCTGGGATGCTCCAGCTTGGTGGGAGGAGGGGCATCTGCCATTACTGAGGCTTGAGTAGGTGGTTTTCCCCTCACAGTGTAAACAAAGCCACTGGGAAGTTCAAACTGGACGGAGCCCACCACAGCTTGGCAAAGCTTCTGTAGCCAGACTGCCTCTCTAGAGTCCTCCTCTCTGGGCAGGGCATCTCTGAAAGAAAGGCAGCAGCCCCTTTCAGGGGCTTATAGATAAAACTCCCATCTCCCTGGGACAGAGCACCTGGTAGAAGGGGTGGCAGTGGACGCAGCTTCAGCAGACTGAAACGTTCCTGCCTGCCAGCTCTGAAGAGAGTAGCAGATCTCCCAGCACAGTGTTTAAGCTCTGCTAAGGGACAGACTGCCTCCTCAAGTGGATCCCTGACCCCCATGCCTCCTGATGGGGAGACACCTCCCAGCAGGTGTCAAAAGACACCTCATACAGGAGAGCTCCAGCTGGCATCTGGCAGGTGCCCCTCTGGGAC
This sequence comes from Pan paniscus, assembly GCF_029289425.2. Lineage (NCBI taxonomy): Eukaryota > Metazoa > Chordata > Mammalia > Primates > Hominidae > Pan > Pan paniscus. The sequence goes on along the minus strand of NC_073272.2, from coordinate 10,657,448 downwards.
AAAGTTTGCAGAGGAAGGAACAGGCAGCAATCTTTGCTGTTCTGCAGCCTCCGCTGGTGGCACCCAGGCAAACAGGATCTGGAGTGGACCTCTAGCAAACTCCAGCAGACCTGCAGAAGAGGGGCCTGACTGTTAGAAGGAAAACTAACAAACAGAAAGGAAGAGCACATCCACTCAGAGACCCCATCCGAAGGTCACCAACATCAAAAACCAAAGGTAGATAAATCCACAAAGATGGGGAGAATCCAGCGCAAAAAAAAAAAAAAAAAAAAAAAAAAAAGACTGAAAATTCCAAAAACCAGAACACTCCCTCTCCTCCAAAGGATCACAACTCACCAGCAAGGGAACAAAATTGGACAGAGAATGAGTTTTATGAATTGACAGAAGTAGGCTTCAGGAGGTGGGTAATAACAAACTCCTCCAAGCTAAAGGAGCATGTTCCAACCCTATGCAAGGAAGCTAAGAACCTTGGAAAAAGGTTAGATGAATTACTAACTAGAATAACCAGTTTAGAGAGGAACATAAATGACTTGATGGAGCTGAAAAGCACAACATAAGAACTTTGTGAAGCATTCACAAGTATTAATAGTCGAATTGATCAAGTGGAAGAAAGGATATCAGAGATTGAAGATCAACTTAATGAAATAAAGTGAGAAGACAAGATTAGAGAAAAAAAAATAAAAAGTCAAGACCCATTGGTGTGCTGTATTCAGGAGACCCATCTCATGTGCAAAGAAACACATAGGCTCGAAATAAAGGGATGGAGGAATATTTATCAAGCAAATGGAAAGCAAAAAAAAGCAGGGTTTGCAATCTGAGTCTCTGATAAAAACAGACTTTAAACCAACAAAGATCAAAAAGGACAAAGAAGTGCATTATGTAATGGTAAAGGGATCAATGCAACAAGAAAAGCTAACTATCCTAAATATACATGCACTCAATACAGGAGCAGCCAGATTCATAAAGCAAGTTCTTAGAGACCTACAAAGAGACTTAGATTCCCACACAATAGTGGGAGACTTTAACACCCCACTGTCAATATTAGACAGATCAACGGACAGAAAATTAATGAGGATATTAAGGACTTGAACTCAGCTCTGGACCAAGCAAACCTAACAGACATCTACAGAACTCTCCACCCCAAATCAACAGAATATGCATTCTTCTCAGCACCACATCGCACTTATTCTAAAACTGACCACATAATTGGAAGTAAAACACCTCAGCAAATGCAAAAGAACCAAAATCATAACAGTTTCTCAAACCACAGGACAATCAAATTAGAATTCAGGATTAAGAAAGTCACTCAAAACCACACGGCTACATGGAAACTGAACAATATGCTCCTGAACGACTACTGGGTAAATAATGAAATTAAGGCAAAATTAAATAAGTTCTTTGAAACCAATGAGAACAAAGACACAATGTACCAGAATCTCTGGGACACAGCTAATGCAGTGTTGAGAGGGAAATTTATAGCACTAAATGCCCACAGGAGAAAGCGGAAAAGATCTAAAATTGACACCCTAACATCACAATTAAGAACTGGAGAAGCAAGAACAAACAAATTCAAAACCTAGCAGAAGACAAGAAATAACTAAGATCAGAGTAGAACTGAAGGGTATAGAGACACGAAAAACCCTTCAAAAAATAAATGAATCCGGGAGCTGGTTTTTTGAAAAGATAAACAAAATAGATAGACTGCTAGCCAGAATAATAAAGGAGAAAAGAGAGAAGAATAAAATAGACACAATAAAAAATGATAAAGGGGCTATCACCACTGATCCCACAGAAATACAAACTACCATAAGAGAATACTATAAACTCCTCTATGCAAATAAACTAGAAAATCTAGAAGAAACGAATAAATTCCTGGACACATACACCCTGCCAAGTCTCAGCCAGGAAGAATTTGAATCCCTGAATAAGCCAATAACAAGTTCTGAAATTGAGGCAGTAATTAATAGCCTACCAACCAAAAAAAGCCCAGGACCAGATGGATTCACAGCCGAATTCTACCAGAGGTATAAAGAGGAGCTGGTACCATTCCTTCTGAAACTATTTCAAACAATAGAAAAAGAGGGACCCCTCCCTAATTCATTTTATGAGGCCAGCATCATCCTGATAACAAAACCTGGTAGAGACACAACAAAAAAAGAAAATTTCAGGCCAATATCCCTGATGAACATTGACGTGAAAATCCTCAATTAAATACTGGCAAACGGAATCCAGCAGCACATCAAAAAGCTTATCCACCATGATCAAGTCAGCTTCATCCCTGGGATGCAAGGCTGATTCAACATATGCAAATCAATAAATGTAATCCATCACATAAACAGAATCAATGACAAAAACCACATGATTATTTCAATAGATGCAGAAAAGGCCTTCGATAAAATTCAACACCCCTTTATGCTAAAAACTCTTAATAAACTAGGTATTGATGGAATGTATCTCAAAATAATAAGAGCTATTTATGACAAACCCACAGCCAATATCATACTGAATGGGCAAAAATGGAAGCATTCCCTTTGAAAACCAGCACAAGACAAGAATGCCCTCTCTCACCACTCCTATTAAACTTAGTATTGGAAGTTCTGGCCAGGGCAATCAGGCAAAAGAAAGAAATAAAGGGTATTCAAATAGGAAGAGAGGAAGTCAAATTGTTTCTGCAGATGACATGATTGTATATTTAGAAAACACCATCGTCTCAGCCCAAAATCTCCTTAAGCTGATAAGCAAATTCAGCAAAGTCTCAGGATACAAAATCCATGTGCAAAAATCACAAGCATTCCTATACACCAATAATAGACAAACAGGGAGCCAAATCATGAGTGAAATCCTATTCACAATTCCTACAATGAGAATAAAATACCTAGGAATACAACTTAAATGGGATGTGAAGGACCTCTTCAAGGAGAACTACAAACCACTGCTCAAGGAAATAAGAGAGGACACAAACAAATGGAAAAACATTCCGTGCTCATGGATAGGAAGAATCAATATCGTGAAAATGGCCATACTGCCCAAAGTAATTGATATTTTCAACACTATCCTCATCAAGCTACCATTGACTTTCTTCACAGAATTAGAAAAAACTACTTTAAATTTCATATGGAACCAAAAAAGAGCCTGTATAGCTAAGACAATCCTAAGCAAAAAGAGCAAAGCTGGAGGTATCAAGCTACCTGACTTCAAACTATACTACAAGGCTACGGTAATCAAAACAGCATGATACTGGTACCAAAACAGATATATAGACCAATGGAACAAAACAGAGGCCTCAGAAATAATGCCAAACATCTACAGCCATCAGATCTTTGACAAACATGACAAAAACAAGCAATGGGGAAAGGATTCCCTATTTAATAAATGGTGTTGGGAAAACTGGCTAGCCACATGCAGAAAACTGAAACTGGACCCCTTCTTCACACCTTACACAAAAATTAACTCAAGATGTTTTAATGGCTTAAACATAAGACCTAAAACCATAAAAACCCTAGAAGAAAACCTAGGCATTACCATTCAGGACATAGGCATGGGCAAAGACTTCAATACTAAAACACCAAAAGCAATGGCAGCAAAAGCCAAAATTGATAAAATGCGATCTAATTACACTAAAGAGCTTCTGCACAGCAAAAGAAACTATCATGAGAGTGAACAGGCAACCTAGAGAATGGGAGAAAATTTTTGCAATCTACCCATCTGACAAAGGGGTAATATCCAGAATCTACAAGAAACTTAAACAAATTTACAAGAAAAAACAAACAACCCCATCAAAAATGGGCAAAGGATATGAACAGACACTTCTCAAAAAAAGATATTTATGTGGCAAACAAACATATGAAAAAAAAAGCTCGTCATCACCAGTCATTAGAGAAATGCAAATCAAAACCACAACGAGATACCATCTCTAGCTAGTTAGAATGGTGATCATTAAAAAGTCAGGAAACAACAGATGCTGGAGAGGATGTGGAGAAATAGGAATGCTTTTACACTGTTGGTGGGAGTGTAAATTAGTTCAACCATTGTGGAAGACAGTCTGGTGATTCCTCAAAGTCTAGAACCAGAAATACCATTTGATCCAGCAATCCCATTACTGGATATATACCCAAAGGATTATAAATCATTCTACTATAAGGATGCAAGCACACATATGTTTATTGCAGCACTATTTGCAACAGCAAAGACTTGGAACTAACCCAAATGCCCATCAATGATAGACTGGATAAAGAAAATGTGGCACAGATATGCCACAGAATATTATGCAGCCATAAAAAAGGATGAGTTCATGTCCTTTGCAGGGACATGGATGAAGCTGGAAACAATCATTCTCAGCAAACTACACAGGAACAGAAAGCCAAACACTGCATGTTGTCACTCGTAAGTAGGAGGTGAACAGTGAGAACACATGGACACAGGGAGGGGAACATCACACACCGGGGCCTGTAGGGGGGTTGGGGGTTAGGGGAGGGATAGCATTAGGAGAAATACCTAATGTAGATGATGGGTTGGCGGGTGCAGCAAACCACCATGGCACGTGTATACCTATGTGACAAACCTGCATGTTTTGCACATGTATCCCAGAACTTAAAGTATAAGAATTAAAAAAAAAATTTTCAACACCCCCACCAAAAATATATGTATATATACAGCATTAAGAACTGCCATTACTTAGAACTAGTTATCATTTGGACAGAAAACAGAAAAACTTCTAAATAGTATGTCCATTTTCTAAAGATAATAATTCAAAAGACTTCCTTGTAGGGCTCAACAGCCCAAATAGTTTAAAAATTACATTGTAATTAAAAACCATATGAATCAGAACTAAAAAAAGTGAATTTAGAATCACAAAGAAGATTCATTCTCTGCTCTTAAATGGAATTGGAGAAATGGAATTTCAATACAAAAAACAAATACATAGCAAAAGAGAAGTTTATAAATATCATTAGAAGGCCATGTAAAGAATCCTGGGATTCAGTGTATCAGAAAAGCTTGCATGGAGGTCGTGGCTTTAGAGATGGAATTATGGGAGGAGTAAACTCTCAACATGTAGAAATTGTATGTTCTAGGCCAGAGAACAGCACATAGACCTCTGCACAAAGACAAAGACTCGAAGTGCAAATTTGGTAGTAGAGATAACAAACATTTAGGGGAGACATTAAAGAGGATGGGAGGAACCAGAGGTAGGGAGACCCCAACTTTACATGATATCATGGACAGAGCCTTGAGCAGGAGAGAAAGCATTCATACATGACTGTGTCCTACAACTTTCCCAGCCTCCTAACTGTGGCCAGACCCAGAAACTCAACTGCAAACTGCTCCATTTCCTAACAAGGCAGTAATCTCATTATGTTAAGGGATTATACAAGGGTTGTATTGTCAACAGGGACACAGGAAATAGCACATTGACTATGAATTAGTTAACATCAGTGGCATTGGAAGAGAAAAAAGCAATTGACCATGTTCAATACTCATTGCTGTAAAACCCACTCATTGGAAATTTTTAATGCAATCTCTGGCTGGCCTGGGACTTACCTTTCTCCTGCTGATGAGGATGTATATACTCAGCAAATTAATTGTGTTAGCACAGCTCAGCCTTCTTAAGCATCTTAAGCCAGGGTGGCAGAGCTAATATTTGCAGACAAACATTAAGTGGCTTCCAAAGGATTTTGTCTATTAATGAAAATAGCTGCCATTTGGTAATGGCATCTCAACCATTTTTGCTATTATTTTTGTTGAGAGTGACCAGATAGCCAAAAAAGGAAAACTGAACAGGTGAGGCTGTAAATTCCCTGGACTGATGGCATTCACATGTGCACAGAGGATGCTTACAGCATATCCTTCCGAGTAGATAATGACATGCTAGGTTTCATGGAGAAGCCATAGATTTCAGTCATTTTTCTGAATGCTTCACAGACCCAAGGCTGTAGAAACCTTTGGGCTGCTGTTGCTTCCTCATGGGGTTGCTGCCGAGACCTGGCACCAGTGCACCTGATGCGCTTTTGCTGGTTAACGCAGGTGACCTGTCCTCAGTGTCTCTGCCGGAAGATGGATCACTGTCTGGGCTCAGGGAAGAGGTTCCAATCCACAGTTTTAGGTCTCCAACTTATAGCCTTTTACCTCATTCCCACTTGCCCATTGTCCCCAAGGTGGCTGCTCAGGGGAACCCCTGTGCTTGGCCACTGGCTTTGTCAGATCCAGCTCTTCCCTATCACTCTTTACGTCCTATAATGAGTGCAGAACACCAGCCTGGATGAACCGTCCCCTCAAAGGGGCTCTTGGTGTTGTCATCTGCCAACAAGCCATCCTCATTCGATGGGAGGTTCCAAATGCGTTTCACTTAGAAAAGGACTTTTTGTGGTTACCTTTCTGATATTTGGGGCTATTAATAATATCTGTGTAAATTGGCCAATGGCTCTGATACCAGGGGTAAGTGGAAGGGCTGGTGTTTGTCAAAGGCCTGAGTGGGGGAAGAGAGAAGTTCTGTATCTCCTTCTCCAGGGCCCTGGGTTCAGTTTGCGAAGTTAGAAGGGGTGACTCGGCTGGGCGCGGTGGCTAACGTCTGTAGTCCCAGCACTTTGGGAGGCCAAGGCAGGCAGGCAGATCTCGAGGTCAAGAGATGGAGACCATCCTGGCCAACATAGTGAAACCCCGTCTCTACTAAAAATACAAAAATTGGCAGGGTGCGGTGGCTCACGCCTGTAATCCCAGCAGTGTTGGAGGCCGAGGCGGGTGGATCATGAGGTCAGGAGTTCGAGACTAACCTGGCCAACATGGTGAAACACCGTCTCCACCAAAGATACAAAAAATTAGCTGGGTGTGGTGGTGCTCACCTGTAATCTCAGCTACTCGGGAGGCTGAGGCAGGAGAATCGCTTGAACTTGGGAGGCAGAGGTTGCAGTGAGCTGAGATTGCACCATTGCACTCCAGCCTGGGCAACAAGGCGAGACTCTGTCTCAAAAAAAAAAAAAAAAAAGAAAGGAAAGAAAAGAAAATTAGCTGAGCGTGGTGGCATGCTCCTGTAGTCCCAGCTGCTCAGGAGACTGAGGCAGGAGAATCACTTGAACCTGGGAGGCAGAGATTGCAGTGCGCCCAGATCGCACCACTGCACTCTGGCCTTGTGACAGAGTGAGACTCCTTCTAAAAAACAGAAACAAAACAAAACAAAAAAACAGAAGGGGTGACTCAAGTTGGACAGGGTAGAACACAGGTTTGCAATTTCTGTGTAGGAGAAATTACAATCAGAGAAAGTGTTACTTAACATGGCATTAAAGCTTTTTAGCATTTTCTTATCAGCCAATCCCCTAATCTCCCTTCTCTGTTGATGTTACCATTGTTTCAGTTAGCCTTTTCTCTTTTACATTAAAAACATGTAATAAGATATTTGACCTGGTTCCATATTTTTGCAATTGCAAAGTGTGCTGCTATAAACAACCATGTGCAAGTATCTTTTTCTTTCTTCTTTTTTTTTTTGAGATGGAGTCTCGCTCTGTTGCCGCAAGTGTCTTTTTCATATAATGACTTCTTTTCCTCTGGGTAGATAACTAGTAGTGGGATTGCTGGGCCCAAATGCCCATCAATCAACAAGTGGATAAAGAAAATGTGGTGTACATATATACCATGGAATACTACTCAGCCATAAAAAGGAATGAAATAATGACATTTGCAGCAACCTGGATGGAATCAGAGGCTATTACTCTAAGTGAAGTAACCCAGAAATGGAAAACCAAACATTGCACGTTTTCTCTCATAAGTGGGAGCTATGAGAACGCAAAGGCATAAGAGTGACACATTGGACTTTGGGGACTCGGGGTAAATGGTGGGGTGGTGGCAAGGGATTAAAGGCTACACATTGGGTACAGTGTACACTAGTGAGTGATGGGTGCACCAAAATCTCAGAAATCACCATTAAAGAACTTATTCATGTAACCAAACATCACCTGCTCCCTAAAAACCTATTGAAATTAAAAATAAAATAAAATAAAGATATTTGAAAGCAACTTCTTTTACCTCTACTGCTTAGGGCTTAGAACGTTTATACTCACTTTAACACAAATTCATAGTCTTGTGAATTATTTGATAAATTATTGAAAATTTAAGAGAGAAAAGTATCTCTTACAATTTATTTTGAGAATTTATTGTTTTCCTTGAGATGTACAGATGTGTATATCACCACGACTTTATGCTGCACACATCTGAAAAACTAAACATCAATACGTTTGAATCAGAGGAAGAAGAAATGTTTGCTTGGAGTTGATTCCCTGTTTCTTCATTTCTTATTCCACACATCTAATCAGGTGCTGGTTATGTAAGCTCTGTCTTGCATGGCGTCCCTCCTCCCTAATGCTTTTTGAAGTGATGGGTGGGTTTTGAAGAGTTTTTCAGTGGTTAATTTGTGAAGACGTGAGAGAGTGGGGTATCTTTCTTCCAGGACTCCTCTCAATTATTGTATAATGGCCTCCTCATGCGACTGACCTGAGAGCGGTGACCATGCCCCCTGGAGGTCCTGCTTCCTACAACGGCAGTTGGAGGATGCTGGTGCCTGAATGCTGTCATCGGTTCAAAACTTTCTTCAATCGCAGCAGACTACTCACTCCTCCCAGATCTACTGACTTTCTGATTTGAGCAAGTAGGAGAAAAGTTTTCAAATAGTGCTTATATTTTAAATTTGCTTTCCTATAATCGTGTTCAAATGTCTAGTGAGATGAAGTGATGTTTTTCTTAAATGCTGGTAACATTTATAATTTGTTTCAGAGCCAAGTAAGATTCAAAAAGGCTGAGACTTTTCTTTTTTTAAGGCTGGAATTCTCCCTGGATTTGTGCCACTCTCTGTAGAAAAGGAAAGGAGAAAATAAATCACTAACATTAGACCTCTGACGGCTGGCACAGAAGGCTGTGTGGAGTCTCCGCCACCAGGGAGAGCGCTGCGGGGTCTGCAGCGGGAGACAACAGTTGTTGCTCTATGTACAGACTTTACATGCAGCCAAAAAAAATTTAAATAAATAAAAGAAAGAGGGAGAGAGAGAGAGGGAGACAGCAGTGGCGGGGGGAGAGAGAGAGGGAGAAAGGAAGAAAGAAAAGAAGGAGGAATGTTTCAGTCAATCAAATGTTTATTGTGAAACATACTATGGAGCTACAAAGTCTCACAGGTATAGTTTTGTATGTAGGTGATAAATGCCCAGGGAGTAGCAAGGCTATTCTGAATGAACAGAAGCCAGTAAACCATTCAACAAATATTTAGTGGGGTTTAATGATGTGCTAAGCACAGTCTGGGCATGGCCAACACTCATATATCCATAAGAGAGACAAAGTTACAATCCTTAAAAGATTTGCGTTTCGTTATGGGAGACCCTGATCATAAACAAGAAATGATGACACAATACCCTAATGGAGCGTGCCACTTGGGTAAATCCCAGGGGTTATAGGAGCAAGTAGAAGAGAAATTAACCCAGTTAAGGGTGATGGAGGGAGGAGGAGGGAGGAGTCTGAGAAAGACAAAGGAGAAGAAATGTCTAATCTGAGATCCCAAAGGGAGGCCCAACTGAGACAGGGAGAGGGGCGTTTCATAGAGAGGAGACAGTACATGGGAAGACACCAAGTCTGAAGGAAACATGGCACCTTCTGAGAGGCTGATAGTGCTTTGACATGGCTGTAGCCTTGCTTAGAATCAATTTTCCATCTAAAATCTCTGTTCTCACTCTTACAACAATGAAAAGCCATTGAGCAGTATCAGCTGGGCATAGATAACATCGAGTTTGCATTTTCAAAGATCCTCCTGGTCAAAATGTGGAGTTAGGAGTGTGGATGATGTCCAAGACATTTGCAGTTTTCCAAGTGTAACAAGATGCAAGCTTGCCAGAGAAAAGGTGAGTGTGGTTGTTATAGCAACCCTAGGGAGCTAATATAGATAGACTTTGGAAATTTCTGATGTAGTTGCCATTTACTGAGAAGGAATGGTTACTGATGTCTTGGGGACACTGTTTTTTTTTCTTATTTATCAATTTATTTATGGTTCTACATCCTTCCCTATTGGGCTTAGATTATATGTTCCATCTCTTCAAATATTTTATCAATATTTTTAACATTTGTTCTTCTGTCCAACCTGCTTGGCAATAGTACTTCAGTCCTGGATGCCCCCATTTAATACAAGCCTGTGTCTTGGGGAGAGGAGCCTTCTGTAGAATGTTATAAAAACATGCATTTGGATTCCATTATAGATTATTGATTTCCACTCTCTGGAGGGCTTGCAGAGTTCCATATACACCGTTCCTGTTTCCATGATCACTTTCTCCTAATCTCTATGGGCTTCTGCCTTCTTCCTGTTTGTCATATCTCTCCCCTCTCCCTACCTGGCCCACCATCCAATTTCTACCAGTTTGAAGCAGGTCATCCCACAATCTTCAAAATGGAAGGAAATGCAATCAACTTCCTGCTGCAAAACTATAGATATAAGGATTTACACCTGTTGTTTCCTTCCTATCATACCTTCTAACAGAATAAATTCTTCCACCCACCAGCTCCCTTTCACTTGCAAGACTAGCCCTGACCTCGACGCACTGGATTTCATTTCCTCTTCCTTGTCTTCTGTGGATTCATGCTTAAGTGATTTCTCCAACTTCTCCTGTACTTTCTGCTTTTTCTAATCTACTTGCTCCTTTGAAACGAGGTCAAGTTTTCCCTCTCTTTAAAAACAAACCTAGCTGGGCATGGTGGCTCAGGCCTGTGGTTCCAGCTACTTGGGAAGCTGAGGTGGGAGGACTGCTTGAGTCCAGGAGCTCGAGGCTGCAGTGACTTATGATTACACTACTGCACTCCAGCCTGGCTGTCAGTGAGAGGCCTTGTCTCTAAAAACTAAAATCAAACAAACAAAAAATCCCACCATCACCACCACCAAAAACCAAACCAGCAAAAATCCATTTGTTGATGCCACGTCGCCTTCCAGCTCCTACGTAATCTCTCTTCTTGCTTATGCAGCCAAAATTCTTGAAAATTTTGGAATGTTTTTGAGCACACGGGACTTCACCTTATACATGGAGATGATGGAAAGTGAAAAATTGAAGATGACACCTGGAATAGGGTCTCAGGCAATCAGGTGAATAGTAGTGCTGTTCCTTCATTCTGGGGGGACCAGGGAGGGGAGCCGGTTTGGAGGCTCTTAGAATCAAGGGTCTGTTTGTTCATTTCAAGTTTGAGCTTTGTAGGCATCCAGAGAAAATAAGAGATGTCTGATGATTAGGCGAGAACTTGAGGCTGAGGACATATCATCATACTACACAGATGACCCTTGAACAATAAGAATTGGAACTGTGTGAGTCCACTTATACGTGGATTTTCTTCTGCCTCTGCGACTCCTGAGACAGCAAAACCAACCCTTCCTCTTCCTCTTCAGCCTACTCAACATGAAGACAAGGAGGATGAAGAGTTTTATGATTATCCACTTCCACTTAATGAATAGTATGTCTTTTCTTCCTTATGATTTTTTCTTTATGACATTTTCTTTTCTCTAGCTTACTTTGTTATAAGAACACAACATATATAATATGTAAAACATACAAAATGTGTGTTAATTGGCTGTTTTTGTTATTGGTAAGGCTTCCACTCAACAGTAGGCTATCAGTAGTCAAGTTTTGGGGGAGTCAAGTTATATTTGGATTTTTCAACTACCCAAGGAGTCGGTGTTCCTAACCCTTGTGTTATTCAAGGGTTAACTGTTTATTGTATATAAAGTTGTGGATAATGGAGGAGGTCACTTAAGAAGTGAATATATATGAAAAAGAATATCTCCAAGGGCTCTGAGGTGCCTTGCTGTTATATTTCTGTGACAATTAACATCTGCATTGCCAACTTTGCCTCCATGTATAAAGACATTTTGCTATTATTTTTTCCTCATATTTTCCTTATATTGCTTGCAAAACATTAAAAAATCTAGTGTGTGGTTTCTTGGTTATTACGTGGCTAAGTTAGACAAGGACTCTTACATTATTGAGTGCTTTAATTTCGATTCTCACTTCCAGCAGTTGGAGTCCATCTTCAAGAAATGTTTACAAAGAGCTTCTTCTGGATGCTGTTTGAATGCACGCATGCATGAGAACAAGTTTATTTTGCCACTACATTTGAATGAAACCTTGATTATAAAATTCAAGGTTTATAATATTAACATTTTTTCCCTCCAAAATTTGAATATGTTTACTCTTTATCCTTGGGAATTTACTTTTTGGTGGAAAAGTCTGTAATTAGCTTGGTGTTTATTTCTTAGTACACAAACACATGTATTTGCTTGGATGCCAGTAGATACTTTTTATTCCTATAATTCAGACATGTTGTTAGCACTCCCTCACTTCCTTAATTTTATCTCGACAATGACAGGCTTTTTGACCTCTGAATTCAAGTTGTACATTCTAGTTTGCCATTCATCAATCAGTCTCCAGTTAATGACTACATTTGCTCCAATTATTCTTGCCCTTGACTTGACTCTGGTGAAGGAAGCGTTTGTAATTCTCATGTTGGGACTCTGTCCTCTTACTCATATTCACCCATTGAGGTTTACCCCCTGTTCTTTGCTTCACATCATGGGAGAGAACCATTTTTCTTCATGTCACCAACTTGATCTTCCACAGTGTCAATTTCTCAGAAAAATGGAACTATCTGACTTCCTCCACTGAGGGCTGGAAATTCTACCCTTGAAATTCTATCAAGCCAGAGATTTTCCTTATTTTTCTCCAGTTCTTTCTTTATATCCATGCCAGCTCTGTGTAGTTCATCACATCATCTTTTAATATCAACTCACATGGCAGATTGCTTTTGTTGAAACTATGATTTTATTATTATAAAAGTTCTTCTGTAGAAAACTTTTTAAAGAATGTTCTTTGAATACATTGGTACAACATTCAAACAAACAGAATAATTCTTTTTAAAAAGTGATTTAAAAAGAAATATAAAAATATAAAAGAGGAGCTGTGAGATTTGGGGGCCAGAGTGAGACACTATCACATTACTTTAATAGGAGTTTCATAAAAGATAAGTGGCTAGAGAATGGATGGAGTTGTAAATAAACAACATTTGAAAAGATCATGGACAATGTATTTTTTCAGAAAAATAATATTCAACATGATTCAGAATTGAAATCTTTGTATCAAAAGTACACTCTATGATTTGAAAAGATAAATATAAATCCACTCCATGGCGTACAATAGTTGGCTGCAAACCATTGAGAATGAAGATAAATTCTTAAGATACCACAGAGAAACACTGGATTACCTACCGGGGGATGACAATTCAACTAATGGTGGGCTTCTCATTTATAGCAATCCAGGTTAGAAGGAAAGCAATTGCCAACCTAACATGCAACAGCTAACATAAAATAAGGACATTTTTTCAGACACAGAGTTCATATAAACAGACTATAAAACTACTACTTAAATAAATATTCAAAGGTGTTCTTCATCAAGAAGATAAGGGACAAGGAAAGAGAGAAGAGTTGAGTGGAATTCAAGAAACATTAGTGTACACAGAAGGGGATGAAATAATACCAATCAATTTATCTAAATAGTGAACGTAACAATAGCATTTTTGTATTAAAAATTTTAAATAAAAAAATTTAGGCAACAATAACAAGACAGGAATGCAGTGTTTTTATCAAGAATACAATTTCCAGATAACTTCAGATTTTATTAGGCAAATTAATATTAGTATATATAACAATTAAAATAACCATTACAAGTATAGAAACATGATACATAGCCAAAATCCAGAGGAAATGAAAAAAATTTAAAAATTACAAATAAAGAGAGAAAAAAATAAAAGAAAGAAAAACAATGGTAATATAGACCACACAAAATAAAATGGTGAAAAAAGTCCCAACATATTAGTAACTACCATCAGTGTGAATGGATTTAGCTACTAAAAATCCACATAAAACGACACAGCTAAAAGAAAGTCAAGCAGAATACTAATAAAAAGAGAGGTTAGTAATGCTAATATCCCACAATATAGAATTTAATGCACAAATTATTTTTAGTAAAACAAATGGTATCTAATATACACAAAATGACAAGTTTACCAAGAAAATAAAACAATATGAAATTGTACACACCTTGAACTCCAGAAAGGAAAATGAACAGAATTACTAAGAGAAATGGACACGTTCATCAGCAGTTTCAAGATTTTAACATCCTTTAATCAGAAATCAGTAGATCAAGATAATAGAGTATTAGAAAGTAGACAGAAGACTTAAGCAATGATATTATGAAGAGTGATACATTATGCATACATAAATTTATACCCCTGATATAGAGAATGATCACAAGGCAATAAACTGGAAACAAACAATAAAAAAAACTTAATAAAACCCCATGTGTCTGGGAATTTAAAAATGTACTCCTCAACAGCTCATGGGTTATAGGAGAAATAACAATGGCAATTAAAAAATGCTTAGAACCGTAACAACACTAATGGTACTCTAAATCAATTGCAGGCTACCAGTATCTGGGAAAAAAAAAACCCTGAAAAATCAATGCTTTTTATTATGCACCCATCCATTCCCTAAGAAATCAAGACCATATCCATTTACACAACCCTGCTACAAAGGGTTTGTTGGAAGCATTTTTACTTGATGGCAGCTATTTGATATTATTGATTCTAATCAAAGTTCTCATTTTGTCAACAAAAGTGTGAATCACTGTTTATCCAAACTTGGAACAAAGGGAATATTTGTGCAGATCATTTTACAAAAAGTGAGTACTGAAATTATAATATCATTTGGAAGCTGTTGTAACCAGCTCCTTGGCAGGGAAAACCGCACCTTCCAGATCCCAGCAAGAGAAAAACCATGGCTTTATGACAAGGTTCATCCTTTAAGGGATATGGGGAAAATCCCCAAGATAGCCCAGCTAGGATAGGAGACTATTCCAAATACCACTTGATAATGTAGCAATGGCAAACATGGCAGTAACTTTACTATGTGTTTGTTTATTCATGGGCTATAACAGAGATACAAAAAGCTTTTTTGTAAAGGGCCAGGTAGCAAATGTTTTAGGCGTTATGAGTCAGATGGTCTCAATTCATGAACTAATGGGCATGGTTGTGTTCCAATAAAACTTTATTTACAAAACAAGTGGTGGGGCAGATTTAGCTCAAGGTTAGTAGTCCTGTGCTGACCCCTTGATCTAAAACAAAAGGCAAGAATGGAAAACCTAAATTGGGAAGCAACTGTTTTATCTTGACTCATTTTTGTGTTATCTAAAGATTGCAAAAGCTTTGCATTCTTGCATACTTATTTTCATTATAAAATATACTTTGTGAAAATACGGTCCAGTATCCATGCAGGATTGGTTCCAGGACCTCTTGTGGATACCAAAGTCTGTGGATGCTTAAGTTCCTGAAATAAAATGGTGTAGTATTCCCATATAATTTATGCACATCCTCCTGTATACTTTAAATCATCTCTAGACTACTTAGAATACCTAATACAATGCAAATGCCATGTACATAATTGCTATACTGCATTGTTTAGGGAATAATGACAAGGAAAAAAGAGGCTGTACATGTTCAGTACAGAAGCAATTTTTTTCTGAATATTTTTGATCCATGGTTGATTGAATCCTTGGATGTAGAATCTGCTCATATGGAGGGCTGACTGTACATTACATTTATTTGCATAAAATCTTAAGACATTCAGGTTACTCTTGAGTTTATTAAGAGATTATTTTTGTGCTGTACCATATTTGTATTTTTCCTGCTCAGCAGTGCTTATGATATAGTAGAATTCATAAAAAATTTGCATTCAGTTACTATTCTTAGATTTTGATAATGAATTGGCCATTTGATCTCGATAAGATAAAAATGATTATGTATCAAACCACCAAAATATACAATAAACAGATATGGAGGTAAATAAAAAACAGTCATTTTTAAATTTTAGATATTTGAATATACACAAACCTAGTGTATTAGTCAGGGTTCTCTAGAGGGACAGAACTAATAGGAGATATATATATGTATATATATATGTGTGTGTGTATATATATTATATATATGTATATATATATTATATATATATATTATATATATGAATGTATTAAGTTTAACTCACATGATCGCAAGGTCCCACAATAGGCCATCTGCAAGCTGAGGAGCAAGGAGAGCCAGTCCAAGTCCCAAAACTGAAAAGCTTGGGGTCCGATGTTCCAGGGCAGGAAGCATCCAGCGCAGGGTAAGCTGGGGAGGCTAGGCCAGTCTAGTCTTTTCACGTTTTTCTGCCTGCTTTATATTCTAGCCGTGCTGACAGCTGATTAGATTATGCCCACCAAATTAAGGGTGGGTCTGCTTTCCCCAGTCCACTGACTCAAATGTTAATCTCCTTTGGCAACACTCTCACAGACACACCCGGGATCAATACTTTGCACCTTTCAATCCAGTCCAGTTGACATTTAGTTTCAACCAACACACCTAGTTTTAAGAAAGTAAATTTAATCCTATTTTTATTTTTTCTGTAATGTGTTATTTGAATTGTGTATCATACATACATGTAAAAAATTGCTTTCTCATATGAAAATGTTATTAATGTTAAATCTGAACTCCAAGTATGAGTATAAGCCATATAAGTAATCTCTCAAAATAAAGTAGGAAGTGGTCCTTGAAAGCAATCTTTGAATTTCATAAGCTTTTCTCTTGTTATTCTGCCATCAAGATAATTTGATATCCTGAGCAGTTTGCTTCACTGAATCAATGATTACGTAATAGCAGTACAATAATAGGAATATCCTGTGGGAAATAGCCCGTCGCTAAAGATCATGTATATTGTCCTTGCGTCTGTGAAGAAATGCATTTATTTAAATGTCACAAAAGACATTTAAATAAATGATTAATAAATTGATTAATGTTATTAGTAGCTAAGAATAAGATTCTGTGTACCAAGATAAAAAAAAAAAAAGTGGAGGCCATGATGTTAAACAGTCTCCAGGAAAAGGAACATTTAGTTTTTCTTATCATTTAGATATTTATATATGGTAAGTGTCAGAGTCAAGAGAAAAATAATTTTCTGTCCCAATGGGGGAAAATAACAACTCATAAATATATTTCATATCATTGATTGAAACTTATTTCCAAGAATTGATGATCTCATCCATTTATGAAGACTAGAAGTTATAGAAACATTCAGAATATCTTAGTTTTCATAAGGCACCCATATATATTTTTTAAGTTGATGGGATTCCTGTGAAACTGGCCAAGCAGCCTGGGCTGCTGCTTCCTGCCTTCAACAACAACCATGGACTGCAAATGATGGAAGAGGGCAAGATGCTTCATGAAGCTAGGGCCAGGCAGTTGAAGATGCAGTGAGAGAATGGGCAGAAAGAATGAATTTCTCCTCTTACCTCTCCCCTGGTTTGCTCTGGGGGAGTCATTGTCTGCCCCTCTACTATAAGGAATTGATTGCAAGAGCCCAGGACACTGTTCTTTGTGGGGGCTTCTCAGATCAGGGCAGCACAGGATCCTCACTGGAGTGAGGAATTTACGAAAAGGTTGTTCCCAGGGGCTGACCTGCCCTCCTTAGACATTTCCTCCTGCCAGCACCCCTTCCAAAACTCAGCCCTGATGAACCTCAGACTCAGGGAGACAAAATGTAGACAGGAGCATTAGGGAAAACTCTGACCAGAGGGTAGCCCTGTATTGCTGAGGGAAAGGAAGTGTTCAAGGTGGTTCTGTGTTGCTAGGGGCTTTCTCCCTTGGGACTCAGCCTCTCGTCACAGAGAGCAGCTGAGGCTGCTAGCTCAGGGTTTCTCAGCCTCAGCAGTAGTGACATTTGGGGCCAGATAATTCTTTGGTGTGTGTGTGTGTGTGTGTGTGTGTTTGTGGTGGGGACTGTCCTTTGTGTCACTAGGTGTTGAGCAGCATCCTTGGCCTCTGCACACTAGATGCCAGTAGCATCTCCCTTCACCCAGTTGTGACAACCAAAAGTAACTCCAGGAGTGCCAAATGTCCCCTGCAGGGAAGCATTACCCCCAGGTGAGAACCCTGTCCTTACATAGCATACACGCACTGACCCAAAACGCAGAAGCACTAAGAAAGCAAACTGAAAAACATATACCCATAGAAGCATAATGACAGAAAGAGATGGCCCAAAAATGTAAACATAATGAATAAGCTCAGTGAGTGTGGCAATATAAAGCACAAAATTGTAAGTCATGCAAATGAGCCAAGTAGAAATATGTAGTTATGAATTCATAATACTTCAAATAAAGCACACAAGTGTTTGGCTGAACTGCAGAATGAATCCTGCTGAAAAACGAATGGGTGGGCTGCGAGGTAGGTGCCAAAGTAGCTTGATCCTTACGCTTCTCATTTCTTTTACTTTCTTTATAGTAAGGTATAGGATTTCTTGTACTACCTATAAAATGCCACGAAAAACTAAAAAGAAAAGAATTATAATAGAAATGTCAAGGATGTGGGGAATACAAATGTAACTAGCAACAAATAGAGGAGACCCAGAAAGTCTGAGAAAAATTGGAAGGGAGACATTGTTTGAAAAAAAATAATGAAGAAAAGTCTCCATTATTTTAAAAAAAGAAAGAAAAGAAAGAGATCTTAGGTCTTAGATGGAAATGATTCAGAGCTCCCAACATGATAAATAAATAAAAACTTCACACCTAGGCATATTATAGCTGTCTTAGTGCATTTTCTGTTGCTTATAACAGAATATCTGAAACTGGGTAATTTATAAAGAAAAGAGATCTCTCTCTTACAGTTATGGAGGCTAAGTCCAAGGTCAAGAGGCCACATCTGGTGAGAGCCTTCTTCCTGGTGGGGACTCTCTGCAAAGTCCTGAGCTGGCACAGGGCATTGCATGGAGATGGGGCTGAGTATGTGCACTTGCTAGCTCAGGTCTCTCTTTCTATTCTTATGGAGCCACCAGTCCCCATGATAACCCATTAATCCATCAGCCTATTAATCTGATAATCCGTGAACGGATTAACGCATTCGTGAAGGCAGAGCCCTCATGACCCAATCATCTCCTAAACGCCCCACCTCTCAATACTGCCATATTGGGAATTAAGTTTCAACATGAGCTTTGGAGGGGACATTCAAACCATAGAAAGAGTGAAAATCAAAAATGCCAAAACAAAGGGAATTTCAGAAGGTCTAGGGAGAAAGCAGCAGACTTCCAAAGAACAAGAATCAAATGGGTAACATAATTCTCAACATGAATGCTAAGCCAGGGTAATATTTTAAAATCACTTTGAACCTAAAGACTGTGTATCCAGCCAAATCGTCACTTAAATGGGAGAGTGTAATAAAAATATTTTCAGGCTTGACAGTCTTCAAAAGGTTTTCCAGACAAAAATCCACTTTCAAAATAGGCTGGGAAGAAGAGCTCAACTTCAAGAGAAGGTTGTACCAAATATAGAAGAAAGGTAGTAATCTATGTTAGGTACATTAATTATTGTCTAACAAAAACCAGGGTAAGAAAAGAAAGAAACAGGCACAGTGTATCTCAACAAATCAGAACTCAAATTCTAGGCAATACCAAACAGTGGGCAACACAGTGGGGAGATCAAAAAGATATGATAACTTACTCAAATGTGTGTCTTGATAGAAGAAAGATCTAGATTCTAAATAATTTAAGAAATCAAAGTAAATATAGATCTTAATAAAGGATGGCCATGAACAGAAGAAAAATGTATTATATTTAAATCAGCAGGAGGAGGGAAAAACCCCTTCATCTGTCTAATAGAAAGCAGGAAAGAAAAATAAAAACAAACGTAAAGTATAGCAAATGGCAAACATGAAATAAGATGGAAGAAACAAATCAATATGAAAATTTAAATATGCTATAGTCATCAATTAAAAGATGGAGGTTAAGTGACTGAATCACAAAATAAGATTCAACAATGTTTGCTGTTCTGGTAAGAAGTAAGTTTATCAAAAGATAGAGAAAGCATGAAAATAGGAGAGTGTCAATTATGAACCAATGAATGCAGGAGTCACAAACTTAAACTCTGACACAATAGAATTCAAGACATAAGTATTAAAAGGCACAAAAATATGATATTATAGAAGGAAAAATACTATAAGAAGACTCAATCATTGTGAGCATATATTCAAGGAGAAATAGATTTATGAACAATAGTTGTTTGAGAAGGTAACATATTCCTCTAGGAAATGATTATATCAAACTGATAAAAAAGCAACATTGTAAAAGTTCTGAATGATATAATGATTAAGCTTGAGACATTATAGTTAGATAGACCTCTATAACCAGCTAACAATATGCGTTGCAAACTCACAGCATATGCCAAAGTAGCTTGATCTTTACACTTCTGATTTCTTTTACTTTCTTTATAGTAAGGTATAGGACTTCTTGTACTACCTAATTTCAGATGAAACAATCTTTTACCCACAAAACCCAACTAAATCAATAGGCAAAATATTATAATGAGAAAGAGTTCAACAAGGTTACTGGAAGCAATGTATGCTTACAAAAAACAGAAACAATTCTGTACACCAGGAATTTGGCTATATAGCGAAACATGGTACCATTCACAGAAGCAACAAAATCTTTCAAGTATCTTTATGTATAATGTCTATGGAGAAACACATAAAGATCTTATTAAGGACATACAAGGTAGAGATTTTTTTTCCTGAGGTGGGGCAATTTTAATACAGAGATGTTAATTCTTCTAATCTGTAAATTCAGTATTTCAGTTGGATTTCTTTTAGAAACTTGATGGACCTAATCTAAAATTTGTATTTAAGAATAAATTTCTGTGAAAATGACAAAAATATGATTGAAATAGCAAAAAAGAGAAGACTTGCGACCGGGCGCGGTGGCTCATGCCTGTAATCCCAGCACTTTAGGAGGCCAAGGCGGGTGGATCACGAGGTCAGGAGATCGAGACCATCCTGACTAACACGGTGAAACTCCATTTCTACTAAAAATACAAAAACAAAATTAGCTGGGCGTGGTGGCGGGCGCCTGTAGTCCCAGCTGCTCAGGCGGCTGAGGCAGGAGAATGGCATGAACCCAGGAGGCGGAGGTTGCAGTGAGCAGAGATCGCACCACTGCACTCCAGCCTGGGTCACAGAGTGAGGCTCTGTCTCAAAAAAAAAAAAAAAAAAAAAAAAAAAAAGAGAGAAGACTTGCTCCAATAGATATTAAGACACACAGAAGCCATAGTAATCAAGACAGCATAGTTTTGATATAAGCACAGATATCTATGTATTTGTATTTGCATGGGACACCACAGAAAGACCCATATGAGAGCAATGCAAAAATGCATAGTGTTCAATCCAATTAAGTATAAAAATAGCCAATGACCCAAATTTTTACTCTGGGCATATAACCAAATAAATTCTTACAACAGGTCCACTAGGAGACACACATACAAGAGGATTCACCGTGGTGGTGTGTGCTCTGGCTGGGAACTGGAGACATCATTGGGAGTGGGGATGTGCAGAATGCTTGGAAACATTATCCTGCAGTCAGAAGCCACTTGCTATGTGTGTGCATTGTGTGTGCATCATGGATAGATCCAGAAAGCGTAGGGTTGACTGAAAAAGGAGTGAGAAGCAGAATGTAATCTATTACACAGAACAACTTTACCCATTATACAAGAACACATACAACAAAAATATATTATGTAGACGTGCATCTAGAGCTGAAAACCATGATATACATTTTAAATGAACATGTTCAACAAGTATACGTTAGGATGTCTGCTTTAAAGGCTAACAGGAGGCGGAATGTAAACAAAAGAGAACACACATACATGCACGCTTGGAAGCAGTATCCTGCAGTCAGCAGCCACACACTATGTGTGCATCATGGATAGATCCAGAAAGCACAGTGTTGAGTGGAAAAAGAGTAAGAAGCCCAACACACACAACTGTGAGTTGCCTTATGCTGACGAGTAATGATAACGTGCCAGTATCTGTGGATTCCAAAATGAAAGAAATTCCAAAAAAGGGATTATCTCAATTGTCCAGCATTTAGTTCATTTAAAAAATCTTGTGACGATAAAAACTGGAAAAAAACCTCCAAGGGACCTATTTTGACAAAGCCAGAAAGCTACAGCAAAGGTAACATTCCACCAATGTTTCCCAGGGAAGTCCTTCCTGCAAGAGCATCCGTAGATTTATATAATACAAGAAGAATGACTGGGAAGAGATTTCTAATTTCCCAGAGGAGTTGCAATTCCAGAGGATTTGAAAAGATTGGCAATTTCATTTATTTTCACTGTCTATGCCCTTCCTGGGTGGACAGAACGACTTGCACAAATCTCCGGATCTGGTAAACGCATCCTACTTATTGAAGAAGAGAGTAGTCTACCTTTCTGTCCTGGGAAATGAGTTTACAGCTTGGACAGCTGGCTCCACTGTGCAAGCCAAAGCACCTCCTAACTTATGCAGTGGACAGCTGCAACAGAGAACCACAGAAACCGACAGCTGGGCAGCAAAAGCAATTCTGTCTGTACTGTAGGAACAAAGATGGAGAGATTAAAAAAGGCCACAGTGTGAGGCAACAGGGAAGACTTGGAGAGAGTTCAAGCTCTCTCTGGCTTCCGAGAACTCCCTCACAATCCCAGGGAGAAACCCGTATATTAGTAACATAGGGGCTTGCCAATGTCCTAAGGTTAAGCTAAAATTTCCAGGGACAATAATTATAGGGTCAAACACATGAGAATTTAACTTGGGCTTGAAAATTATTTTTCCCTTCCTAGTTTCATAGAAAGGTCAACTCTGGCCATAGAAATTCAAAGGCAGGGAAATGTAAGCACATTTTATGAAGAAAGTTTGGAATTGGCCCGAAGGGAGTACTCAACTGAGAGAATAAAGTCCAGCTCTCTTTGGAAATAGAATCATTTCCCAATATAGGCCTGAAATGAGTCAAAGTTGCAAATAAAGCCAAGGCTAGTATGCTTGCCTGCCAGACTCAGCCTCTGTTTTGTTGCCAAATATCTTAAGCCCTACTTGGAGTTTTTGACTGCCCAGAATCCTGGTCTGTGGTTTCTCGGCATGCCCTGGATGATCTCTGGAGCCCCATTCCCCAGTGTCCAACCAAAATCCTTTTCTCAAGGCTTCTGTGGGGTCCTCCAAGTCATACAACAGAGGGACTTTGGTTTTGAATTGAAATGAACATTGGGATTCTGGATACTATTTTACATGACAAAAATACTCTGCTGTTGAAACAGTCAAGAACATAGATTACCAGAATACTTTATCAGAATACAGAAAAATCTGGTGTGGTGAACTGAGTGTGACTGACTTAAAACACTTGACCTCCAGTTCCTAAAACTCTCAAGTAAGTCGTCTAGCTGCTGTGAGACTCAATGTCTTCACTTTAAAATGCCAGCAGTGATTCCCACCATGTGCAGTGATACCCATCATGTAGCAATGATGTGGCATGCCTGGGTGGGAGCTGCCGATGTGTAGGACTGGGCGGTAGTGGGAGTGAGCCCCCAGGGCGCAGGCACTAAAGTAGTGCCCGTAGGAGGGAAGATCATAATCAGGCTGGAGCGCCATGAGAAGGAGCTCTGGAGAACTAAACACAATGATGAAACAGACTCAAAGTCCATCTTCTTTATATTATCATCATGCACTGGCAATTCTGTACAATGGCAGTGATATAATATTCCAACTCTCAAGAGTGGACAGCTTCCATGCTATTTCCCCAACCCTCCTCCTGGTCCCTTCGTGCACAGCTGAGAGCAGCCTACCTTTCTGTCCTGGAAAATGAGTTTACAGCTTAAACAGGTGGCTCCACTGTGCACCTCCTGGCTTATACAGCAGACAAGCAGAGGGACTTTGGTTTTATCTGAAATTAACACTGGGATTTGGAACACTCGTACTGCTAAAGTTCAATGCAAAAGAGGGTTCCCCATTATCAGGCACTTTTGAAGAAAGTGGTTAACCCAGTGGAGTGATGAACAGGAGACCTGGTGGGGAGTTTCTGAGATCTCCACATTCTATGTAAGGTCAGCTCACTCCAGTCCTCAAAAGTGATGGCCAAACAGCAGTCTCCGGTTGCTCTTTAAAGTACTCCAATTCTTTGTCCACACAAAGTATTTCATCCTAAACAATATGATATGGTTGCTTACATAGCCATTAACTTTATTAAAATCAAATCATTGCTTTGTAACATGGGTTTGCACATTGATTTTTCCTTGAAAAACTAATTACTGATGTTTATATATTTTAGCTCTTGGCCATTTTTGTTAGCATTGCATCCTTAGTGAGGAAATGAAATATTTTCAATTGAGGAATGAATGGACAACAAAGTCCTAAAAATGCATATAATTTGAAATGTAGTATTTATCAATGTAGGGAAATGTTAACCAATGAAAGACATAGTTATACATTTAAAGGTGCATTTACTTGTAGCAGGAAACAGATTGCGGTCATATTATAGGCACATTGTTTTGGGTATATTCAAATACTTTCTTTGGATGAGAGGACTGAGGAGTTTTGGGTTATAAAAACCTTGTTTATTAAGCACTGATATCCACAACCAAAGATCTTTTTAGAGGTCAACTTTGCATGTGGACACCATTGCCTATGGTAGCCAATGTCGCTGTGTGTTTTCAATAGCTATATTCTGGCCGGGTGTGGTGGCTCACATCTGTAATCCCAGCACTTTGGGAGGAAGAGGCAAGTGAATCACCTGAGGTCAGGAGTTCGAGACCAGCCTGGGCAGCATGGTGAAACGCCGTCTCTACTAAAAAATACAAAAATTAGCCGGGCATGGTGGTGTGCGCCTGTAATCCCAGCTACTCTACTCAGGATGCTGAGGCAGGAGAATCGCTTGAAACCGGGAGGCGGAGGTTGCAGTGAGCTGAGATCGTGCCACTGCACTCCAGCGTGGGTGACAGAATGAGACTCTGTCTCAAAAAAAAAATATATATATATATTTATATATATATATGTGTGTGTGTGTATGTGTGTGTGTGTGTGTATTCTGTCTTAAATATATGTCAAAAGGAACCAAAATCATTGAGACTCTCGCTATGCAGATTCTACCGTGGGTTTTGTCTAAATGTGAGCAGAGTACAACACAGTGGAAAATCCTGACAGACTCCTCTTTCTGCTCCATTGCAATGAGAAGAATTATTCTGTAGACACACCACCATCACCGCTATGACACTGGCAGTTGCTCAGCTGGGAGAGCTCACCCTGCAAGGTCCAGTGGATTTTGATAACACGCGCTATCCCAAGTTTAGGAGGAGAACAGACATGGGTTACATAATGGAGAATAATTTGGCAGAGGAAAGATACACTAAGTGCTGTAGTTGCTTTCAGAGTGACTTGAAAGGAAAGATTAAGTAGTTAAGTGTCATTATCTTTAAGTCAAATGGTAGGAGATAGAATTCAAGGATCCTAAATTGCCCCAGTCACTCATGCTGAAGTCATTTAGAACCCAAGAGCAGTGGCCTGGATACCCCGCTATCCTGATGGATGCCATCCTTTCTTTCTTTCTCTTTCTTTCTTTCTTTCTTTCTTTCTTTCTTTTTTTTCCTTCCTTCCTTCCCTCCTTCCTTCCTTCTTTTCTCTCTCTCTCCCTCTTTCTTTCTTTCTTTTTTTGTGGACATGGGGTCTTACTATGTTGCCCAGGCTGGCCTTGAACTCCTAGGCTCAAGCAATCCTCCTTCCTTGGCCCCCTAAAGTGCTGGAATTACAGGCATCAGCCACTGTGCCAGGCTTGTCCTGGGCTGTTGATCAGCACTTCATCTCTAGGACTAGCTTTTCACCTGAGAATGTTTACATTGCACTCTTTGAGACGGGAGGGCTGATTTAAAGCACTGCTTTCAAGTGACAGGGATGTCCAAGTTCCCAATTGGACAAGCCGGCTGGAAGAATGATGGGTTGGCTGTGGATAGAGATGCTTCAACCATTTCCATTTTCAAGGCAGTGGCACCCAGGATCCAGTCTCATTCCCCTGAGCTATGAGCAAAGAAGGAAAACACAAACATTCCTGGAGAGCTCATGATCTCCTCGAGTATTTGCCTGAGTTTTCTATTCACGATTTGTTCTGTTTTGACCAAGAGTATTTGTAATGTGCTGCTGTAAGCAGCAAATGCATTTCCCAATGCAATCAGGTTCTTAAATGATCTCTAGGTGCCTCATGTGCCCAGAGGTCCACCTCATAAAGTATTGAGTAGTGCCCAGCCAGAGGCAATCAGACTGCAGAAAAAGGCTTCTTAGGTAGCTTGAAAAGATAATCCTTGGAGAAGGGAAAGATGTGTGTGCTTAAATTAGCCATCCCTGGTAATTTATGGTTGTGTGATTGGGGATCCACCCAATGGCAGATGACGTTTCTCCTAGGTGGGCATTGTTCAGGGACCCTACAAGTGATCATCATTCAGGGACTCTACAGGTGATCATTGCTTAGGGACCCTAGAGGTGACCACTGAGGAGGTGCTTCTGAACAGTCCAGGGGAAGATGGCCTTAACCCACAATTGAAACAACCTCAGACAACATAGAAGAGCTTGTCAGTCCAATGAAAATCTGCCCAAATTGAGAGTTTTAGAGCCACATTGGCATATTATTGCATACATGTGCCTTTCCCCAGCAGTCTCCCATGGACACATCTAATTCTATTTCCATGTAAATCTATTCCCTGGACAATTTCTGCAAGAGTGTTGTTGCTCGGCGATACTTATTACCCAGCAGTGTGCTTACCTGGCAGACGCCTCCTCACTCTCACGCTATGAAAGTGCTGTGGACATAAATAACCCTCTTGGGAGCTTTCATGCTTTCTGACTTTTGATGATTGAAGTATAAGGGACCAGCACAGCTGGGGATCAACACAAGAGAAAACACAACTCTAATGATGCCTCCCAGCTTCCTTCCCTCCTCCCATTTATTTATTTTATTCTGGTTTTTAAATTTTTTTATTAGTTATGATTTATTGGAAAAAACCTTACATGTACATACTTAAAAAAAAATAGTGGGGCTGGGCATGGTGGCTCACATCTGTAACCCAGCACTTTGGGAGGCTGAGGTGGGAGGACTGCTTGAGACCAGGAACTTGAGATCAACCTGGGCAACATATAAAGACCTCATAGTCCCAGCTACTCAGGAGGCTGAGGCGGGACGATTGCCTGGGCCCAGGAGTTCGAAGCTGCCCCTATTATCACACCACTGCACTCCGGCCTGGTGCAGTGAGAGCCTGTCTCTAAAATAAATAAATAAACAAATAAAACTAATAGTAAAATAAGACAATCAAAAGTAATCTAGATCCACCCTCCTCAGAAATTGTTAGCAGCTTACGAGTGCTTTCTGGAAATATAAGTGTATATTCAAGGAGACATATGTGTATGTGTATCATGCGTTGCTCATGTAAATGGGGCATGTTATATGCACTCTTCTGGGAACAACCCCCATGTGTGAATATTCTGGCTGTATAATGAGGTGATGTGTAGTGTCTCCTTAGTAATAACCTGAGAGAGAGAGAACTGAGTAAGTTGGGCTGAATGTTTGGGTCCCCTCAACATTCGTATGTTGAAGTTCTAACCTCCCCATGCAGATGATGTTAGGTGGAGCCTTTGGGACGTGATGAGGTCACGAGGGTGGAGCCCCATGAATGGGATTAGTTTCCTTATAAAAGAGACCACAGAGAGAGAGCACCCTCGTCCCTTCCATCATGTGAAGACACAGCAGGAAGGTGCTGTCTATGAACCAGGAAGCAGGTTCTCACCAGATGCTGAATCTGCCACACCTTGATCTTGGACTCTCAGCCTCCAGAGCTGTAAGAAATAAATGTCTGTTGTTTATAAGTCACCCAGTCTATAGTATTCTGTTACAGCAGCCTGAAAGGACTGAGACACAGGTGTTTCCTTCCCTTCCATCCTGTCCATCCCTGCACCCACCATGCACACATACACACAAATACATACACAAAGACACACTCCCCAATGAAAACAAGTCAAAAGACTACATGCTGGTACTTTTAATAAAACCTTGTCAGTCAAAATTAAATTAAATAAGATTTTCTTAGCAACAACAAATTATTCCAATCAACCTAGCTCAAGGAACATTAAAAACAAAACAAAAATAATTTCAACTGACAAGACCACAAGTTTCTGGACAGTGAGAATTCTATTTCAACTTTATGAAATAAAGTTTTGGAATAGTGTTTATTAAATTCCAGCAAATCATAATATCTATGATATAACTAAACCTTAAATTATTTCTGCACTGGAATATAAAAATATAACTTTAACACATAATCTTTTGTTTGGATTGCAATATTAAAAAATTCTTGAATTGCCTGCCAACCTTTAAAAATAAGAATATTTTACATTAAAAATATGAATTTTCAGCTTCTCCTGAGAAACTGGAAGAATTTGGTAATACTGGTCTTGCATATATATAGACTCCAAATCATCTTGTGGACACTGAGTGAAATACCCAGTACAGTGATCATTCACTTTATGCCTAGGTGTTTTCTTAGATTTGCTCCTGCAGGTAAGCATTTAAATCTGTCACCCCTGATTTATGCACAATAAAGATGGGTGTACCTTATGTAGCATGAATGTGCAAAGGGCACATCGGAGTCCTCATTTTTGCGATTTTGACTTTGAAATTCTCCACTTCTCCAGTTCTCCTTGCCATTATAAATACATAGTTATCATAATGCATCTCCAAATTCATCCTCTTTTTTTTAACAACACTGCAGTTAACGATAGCTCCTTTCCCTCAGTTGTTCAGACAAACCTCATAAAGTCCATCTTGATTGATCTTGTTGATATTTAAGCAAATACTTGAAGGAGGCTGCCCAGAGACCTGCAGGATGTCAGAAAGAAGGAATAGTCATTTGGGCAATGCCCTAAGGCAGGGATACGCAGCATGAGTTTGAGGAATAAAAAGGCATCCAGTGTAGCTGGATTTGAATGAGAAATAACTTCAGAGCCTAGGAGATTTGTTGGCATGGGGTGGGGATGGTGTGTGTGTGTGTGTGTGTGTGTGTGTGTGTTAATGTTCCCTCTACTTTTTTTTTTTGCCATAGATATGTGTGGATTCATGTGAATGTAAATGACTTCCTCTTATCATTCATATTTGTGGAAAAGTTCATTATTTTATGCTGCCTCTTTGGAGAAATAGTATGTGGGGAAAAAAAGATTGGCAATGGGGCAGCTCACCTTTAATGTAGGTTCCTAAGAACATCCCTCACCAGCACTCTTCCCAGAAGCATAGCTTTGTACCCAGAGAAAGCAGAAAGTATTTCCAGCTTGGGAACTCCTATGTCACAGGACAATTGCATGACCATTTCATATGCATTTGTCTTCAGCTGACCAAGGGCTACAGCTACAGAACTGCTGGACACCCTTCTCCTCTGCCCTACCGTGGCAGCCTACTTCCTGCACATATGGGGTGCTTGCATATTTTCTTGTTCATTTTTACATTGCTTGACGCTCTTTGTTGTCAATCAATCACTCAATAAATGAACAAAAGCCATCCCATACCCCACCTCTATGCTTGGCCTTGCTGCTTTGTCCCGCCAGTTTTTGCCCATTCTTAGAGAACTCTATCCTCTGCCCAAGACTTCCAGGGTTAGAGGTCTCCTCTGGTTGTCTTCTTTGCGATTATAGTTTGGGATTGGCCTACTTCCTGGTTTCATGGGACAATTTTCTGTGAAGCCTCAAAAGAAGAGAGATGCAGCTGGTCTAGAGAACAATTTAAACTCACTGCAAGAGGCTACCTTCCAAATCACCTCTCGCCAGCCTACCTCACTCTGTGTCCTTAGAAGATGTCTGTGTGCGATAACTCTCACTGCACTCCAAATGAGTTTCTTGAGAATGAAGCCTCTTGTGTGAGGCTGAAGAAGCACTATGTGCTCCAACTACTTGGAAGGCCAGTCAGCATCTCCCATCTTGAGTATACAAGGGTCGAAACAAGAACTCTCTCTCTAGCCTTCTCCACCACCCACATAAGCTTGAATGTCATAGTTGGCATGCGCATGCCTGATCGGTTTTGCTGCTCTGGTTACACTTTTAGATGCAGCTGCATCCGGAACTGCATGTTTGGCTGGGAAAGCATAGAGGACAAGACTGGAGGAGGGAATCCAGGCAAGCCTGAAGGGCTGCGTGGAAGACTCACATGTAAAATGTGAAGACTACATATGGTCCATTGTTCTGGGGCTGTGGCTCTGAATTCAAGCATTAGACATGAAACAGAATATGTAACACGTGTGGGAATGTGGTACGTGAAATAGAGTGTGATTAGGCAATCCCTAAACAGAGTCCAAGACTGAGCTGGAGTGAGTGCTCCAATACTGAAGCTGGACAATTGCCGGGCAAGAGGTTGATTTTGAAGAGCTGGGAGGCTGAGATCTAGATGCAGGAGTGAGATGGAGCATTCTGCAGGGGCCAAAGGTGGAGTGGGGATCAGGTGTTAAATTAAAGCAGCACAAGAAGCAGGACCAGAAGAGAGAAACACAAAAGAGGAACCCATCCCTGAGCAGATTCTTCACAGTACCTGTGGAGGGCATGTGAGGACTGAGCCTCACGGTAGGGTGAATAATTATGTCTACCGGCCTTGGAAGCAGAGGGTATTGGCTACTTTGCAATGCCGCTCTACACAGTGGTTCTGGGAGATAGGACGTCCAGATGTCTGTCTAATCTTAGACTTGTGGACAACATCCTACATTTAGGAATGCTGTTTCACTCATATAGAAAGCCAGGTTCCTAAAATTGCTAAGTAAAATCTGGGCTTTGGAGTGTCACAGATCTGTTTCAGAATCCCGCACTTGCCAGCTGTGAACTTAGAGCAAGTTACTGTACTTCTCTGAGCCACGATTTTCTTGTCTTCAAATTGGGGATCAAAAAAATACTGACTTCAAGAGTGATTGTGATAATAGGAAGGCGTCTAGTGCTAATTTATAACCTCTTTGTACTTCATAAATGTGTAAAAATTGGGCCCTGTTTCTGAAGTCTCACAGAGTGCTCACCTTTGTAATCTTTATAAAGCATATGGAATTAGGAGTTCAAACCACCCTGAGGTTGATGTGCATTTGAAGCAGCCAACAGAATTGAGATTTCTAAACAGCCTTATTCTGTTCTTACAAGTCCTCCTCCTGCTTCAACCTAAAAAAATATTAACAGGAAAAAAAATGAAAAAACAAATGCTTGCCTGCTAAGGATAATGGACAAAATAAAAAACTACTTCTCACATTGAACATGCAATCCTCATCACAAGTTGACCTGGTTTCATGTCTCTTCTTTCTTTCATGTCTCTTCTTCATTCCTCTCTTGGGTGGATGTATCTGCCAACACCTGAGTGAAAATTCTAGAACTTCTCTGTAGGAGAGGCTTGGGTGGCAAAGCTATTATGGAAGGTGAAAACAAGAGAGAACGGAGGCACTATTTGGAGGTCGACACAGCAGAAACTTTGAGACATGTACTGTTCCTTAGGACATCTGCTGTTCTAGCAGAGATTGGGATTGGAACAGTTAGAAACATGGTGATTTTTGAAATGACTCACTTTTAATATGACTCTGGTATAAAGGAGAAACATATTAGAAATTATTTCTCCCCTTATGGTTAAATGATAAGAGGGATGCACAAAGAGGGTCCACAAACCCGGAATCACCACTGAGGTTATTGGTTAAACCTCCTCCAACTGTCGTCATTGTGGTGGCTGCTAATATATAGTAAACTTGACCCTGGGGGATCTCCTCTTTCTCCACAGCGCTGAAAAGCAGTGAGATGCAGAAAGATGGGGAAATGCAAATAGTCTGCAAAGCCCACAGATTTGTAAATAGACTTTGGATCATTGCACATTGCCTCTGTATGTGATGAGGGCTTGAAAGCTGTAAAGAAGTATCAAGATGTAAATTATTATTAGTAGCTGTATAGTTGCTGTTTAAAGTAGGTCATTCTGAAATGTATCCTTGTTTATATAGAGAGGTGACCTGTGTCAAAATGACTGGCAGTAATGTATGCCTGCAGCTCTCAATCAATTATACTTATAAGGTATCCATAGTCAGCAGACAGCTGGTTGGAATTTTCTGGAGCCACTCTGCATAGGATCCTCCTCCTTTTCCTGTCAACTGAAACCACAGCTTCATCCCCACCTTTCACCTGGTCTATTGTTAGGATCCTTAGTTTAATCCTCACCTGTAGAGTCACTCTTTTTCCAGAAACAGAGAAGGGAAGACTAGGAAGGAAAAATTGAAGGAAAAGAGGAGGAGGTTGGAGCAATTTTCAGGCCAATGATGAGTTGATTTAAAACATTGCTTCTCCATCTTTCCCATAATGTACCCTACAGCAAAGGAAAGTAGACCTCCAAGATTGGGAGCAGAGGTGTGGGTGGCAGGGCCCACTGATGAAAACAACTTAATATCATCAGTCACCTGTTCAAATTGTCAAGATTCTTCAAGTCTGTTCCTAATCTTGAAAATTATTGCATATTTTCTCTTCTGCATCATAATATTTTAACTACGAAATGATATTTCAAGTTATTTTTCACCAGAAAATGTCTTGCCTAGCTCTTGGTTATTGTTAGAAATACTATATCATGCAGTCCATCAGTTTTGGAAAATTGGGCTGATGTGAGGAGTGGCGAGTGGTAACACTGCATATCAGCTGTTACAACAGAGCAATTTCTCCTCTTTGTCTCAGTGTTACAGCAAAAAGAAAAGTCACATAAATATCATATACAAATAAAAATATTAATTCATGCTTTACCACTTGTCAGGATACTCTCTGAGGAAAGCAGTATAAATTTTCAAAAATTCTGAAGCAGACTGTGCAACACTTTTAGGTCACATTGGAGAAGTTTTCGTTGAGGGTATTTGCTGAGAAATCAAGTCATTTGCGCCATATGCCCAAAGGGTCAACTAGTTACTCCCTTTTCTTCAGAGATATACTCTTCAAAACCCTTTTCAATAGAGAGCAGAGGATGATTACTTCTTACTACTAACAGAATAATTTTTGAAAAATTAAATGTCAAAAGACTCAGTGAATGCTGAAAAATTCACGTCAAACTATCATATTTGTTCAAGTGGTTGAAATGGGAGAGAAACATGAGGAAGTTATTAATTTCTTCTGTATAAATCTCTTTGATTGGCTCCCATAATCCTAGGATTAGTGGTCTTCATTCGAGTTTCAAATTTTGTTGCCATTTCAGTTTCCAGATCTTTTCCTCTCGCTTGTCTAAATCCCCAGATTTGAAGGTCGCATCTTCATGTTATATTAGCAGTATCCCATCACCATTGCTTTCATTTCACAACTCCTGGGTCATTTGTGCTCATTTCTGGATGATTTTAGCTCCTGGCTTTCTGTCCTTTTCTTTAACATCACTTCTGTCTTAATCCTTGGTCATTTAATTAGCTATATCATTGAATTTTCATGTATATAATTACTTTTCCTTAAATACATCTTCAACTGCTAAGTCCTCTACTCTAAGCCACTTACTCCTCTCCTTCTTATTGTTAGTAACTATTCACTTTCAGAATCACACTTTCATGAGTCTTACTCCCTTATCACCACCTTCCATCTTGCCAACATATGCCTTCTAGTAACACTAGCCAGTATTTATTTGACCTCAGTGGGAGTTCCATCCCATTAATCTTATCTCCTTTCTTTGGCGCTCAACTCTCTAATGACTTCTTTCCCCTCCATACCTGGTTTAAAATCCATATGAATCTTCACCTTTGCATTTATCCTCAACTTTTTTCTATGTGCTTGGCCAAATGACAGTGCTGGTTAAATTAAAGCCTCTGCCTCCTCTAGATTAACAGAGAGCTGAACATATTGCAGCCCTGTGAAATATGGCTGCCTGGAGAAATACTACAGCCTGGTCTCTGTTGAAAACCATGACCTCAAAGAATCACCCTTAATGTTGCCAAGACACCATATTATAATTACCTATGCCAGTTTATGGTTCCACTTCCTACATAGCTATTTCCCACTGTCTATCTCTTCCTTTCAAAACTCCACTTTACAGATTGACAGGAACTGAGATGCATTTACTTGGAGTATGGTCCCAAGTACGAATCAGTCCAGTAATGTCAATAATAATTATAGCTACCATAGCAGGGATCCTTAGTATGTTTTAGATCTTGATTAGTTTGTGTATGTGTGTGTTCTTGAACATTGACCCTTTGTGGTAGACTGTTACTATTTCCAAATCACAGAGGAGAATACTGAAGTCCAAAGACGTTAACCTCCGAGTTGTAAGAAGAGCATCTGGGACTGAAATCTAGGCATGTCTGACTCACAAACCTGTGTCCTCGACCAATATGCTTTTGGGCTTCTGAACATTTCTGTGGCCAGTTTGTTAACATATCAACTGAGTTTTTGGTCCTTTATAGAAGATAGTTTATTGGGTAAATTTCAGGAGTAATTAGGTACTAATAGGAGTAATTAGGTAGTATCTAGCCTCTATCAGTGGTTCCATCCATTGCCGTCCTTGAACCAATGAGAATGTTTTTACCCTAAAGGGTTACATAGTTTCATGATTAAGTAATAAAAACTATAGGGCAATAGTGTGGCCTTCATCTCTCTTATGCCCAAATTTACATTATGGAAATAATTCTAGGTAACCAAATGTGTAGCATAATAAAAAGAAATCTAAATCCACATGTCACCCCTTTTGGTTTTCCCACTACAGTCGTTTCCTAATAATCCATATTTTACCTACTACCTTCTTTACCACTTGGTGTCAGTTTCTTGGTGAAAATATTCCCTGGTTAGCTTTTCACAAAACTGAAGAATACCATGACAAGACGAGTAAACTCTGAAGATATATGTCATATAACAATATAAATATGGTTGCCTGTAAAAACATTTCTTTAGCAAAGTGGTTTCATAGAAGGAAAGAGATAATTGTTTTCCAAGTAAAGAAGAAAAATAGCTCCAATTTTCAATTGATTGTATGATGGATTATTGCTTCTCTTGTTACCTACTCAGTCAATGACTGCTCTCACGATTGTCCTTTCAATACAGAGAGTAGGAAGAATGGCTAACATTAAAAGTTAAAATGTAAATCCATTCCATGTAGATTTAGATGCTATATTTAATTAGTTTCCATGCATTCATTTTCACTCTTAGGACAAACACTTATGCCCTGAAGAACCATTTCTGAAAGACCCACTATGATAGATAGATATTTGCAATCATTGACTTTGATGTATTATATAAGATTTTTATATTCAACTATTACTAATGATATTTAAATCCTGTGTATTGCTAGATTGCAGATTTTCCTCTCAGTGGGGCTGCCTGCAGAGTTACTGAGTGTTCTGTTCTTATCTCCTGCTGTGCTGTGGATTTCCATGCCATTGCTGAGTGTCATCCAAAGTCTCATTTTATTTTAAAAACCAGCTTTATAAGGTTGGAGTAGGCACGTGACAGAATCAAAAGGAAGCTAGTAATCAGTAATAGGAGAGATTCCCCACCTTAGAGAATAAAGAACTGAAGCATAAATTGCTTTTAATTCTTAAAGCAACAACAGAGGGGGGAGGAACAACTTATCATGATGGAGGTGTTTGCTTCTTTCATGGAAGGATGGAGAGATGAACTTGGCTGCAGACAATTTCCTATGAGGACCGAAAGGACAGAGCTGTTTGGAAGGTGCTCCAGCTTCTGATGGACCTCAGAGACATTGAGACTTTTCCACTTAGCAGCACAAGGAAACCTCTGTAGCCAGAGCTTGCTTTATGCAATGACAAAAGGTGTGGGGAGGGGCACTGATTGAGAAACTAAATCCTTGAATAACATGAGCTTTGATTTGGAAAAGCAATAGTAAAAACAATTCTTATTCTCTGCTTTCTTGTTGGGCCACATTGCTACTGAATTATCTTTAGAATCACTCCACTATTCTACATTATTTGGCTTTCTAAAATAAATATGCTTTCTTTTCTTTTAAAGTCTGAAGTCTTTAATACATCTTGCTATCTCATTTTCTTTCTTCCCCGTACTTTAGAGTAACTCTCAGTTATTTCACAAAGAGATGAAAAAAATCCTCAGAGGACAGTGTCGTGTCCACACCACCCAAAACACCTTCTTGTCTGGTCTTGTTTCTGAAAAGAAATGAGACTGATACCTCCCTATAATCAGGCATCCTAGAAAAGAGAGCCTTTTAAATTGTTCTTTACACAGAATTGTTAGCATTTTCTATCTTAGTGAGTCCATCTCAAATTCTTTTTAGGTCAAATTGCCATCCTTTCTCTATTTGTCTTTTTAGCCTTCCCATCAGGTGGTTTAAGAGAGTTGTAGTTTGTCTTGACAGCTCCATTATAACAGTGACTATTGGCTTGGTGACATTTGAGAAGAGGCTGACGTTGTATCCTAGCTCTGGTATACACAAGCCCTTTCTTCCCTAATTATAAAAACACCAAATTTGTGAGGAAACGTTGCTTACTGATCATGGTAGGCAAGTCGGAAAGAGACAGGCACGTTGCATGAGAACAGGCAGCTCCACACTTCCAATCTGCCTGGTTGGGCTTTGGATGGACTGGTGGTGCCTTTTAGTAGGTAAAGCGTTAGAGCAGGGCTGGCGAAAATTTTCTAAAGGCCCAGTACTATTTCAGGCTTTGTGGCTCAGGCAGTCTCTGTCGCATCTACTCAATGCTGACTTTTTTTGTAAATGATACTGACTTTTTTTTTGCTTTAAAAAGATAGACTTTTAGTATAAAAACAATAATGCAATATTTAAAAGTACAAATAAAAGAAAATCACAGCAAAGCCTACCACCCAGGAATCATTCTGGCCAACACCTGATGATTGTGGTAGACATCTCTCTTCAGATTGAAAGACGCTCCTTGACTTACGTTGGGGTTGTGTCCCGATAAACCTATTGTGAGTTGAAAATATTGTAAGTTGAAAGCACATTTAATACAGCTAACCTATTGAACATCATAGCGTAGCCTAGCCAAACTTAAACATTTAATACAGCTAACCAATCAAACATTTAGCCTACCATTGGGCACAGTTATCTAACACAAAGCCTATTTTAAAGCTTAAGTGCTGAGCCAGGCATAGTGGCACATGCCATAGTCCCAACTATTGTGGAGGCTGAAGTGAGAGGATTGCTTGAGCCTAGGAGTTGGAGGCTGCAGTGAGCTATGACTGTACCATTACACTCTAGCCTGGGTGAGCACAGCAAGACCCTGAAAAAAAGAAAGAAAGAAAGAAAGAGAAAAAGAAAAAAAAAGCCTAAGTGCTAAATATCTCTTCAGCACTATATTGAATACTGCACTGAAGTTGGAAAACAGAATGGTTGTGTGGGTACTCAAGTACGGAAGTACGGTTTCTACTGAATGCCTATCATTTTTGCACCATCGTAACCCTGAAAATCCAAAGTCCAATCATTCGAAGTCGAGAACCATCTATAATGATGGTAGCTAAAAAAAAAAATACATTAAAATAGATCAAATTTACATGTTATTTTTAATAACAAGGATCATGTTGAGCTTCACTTTGATCAAAAAAGTAAATTAAAATAAAAGTGAAGAAATTGTTAAATGTTAGATGAATGCTTCTTTTTATAAGTTATATCATGTCATAAGAGTTACACACAACTCATAAGTTATGTTGAAGGAGCATAAAACATTAAAAGTTGGAGTCATGCTGTTTTTAGCTACATGTTTCAGTGTTAGCCATTATCTATTCTCTATCTGTTATAAAAATGAGGCTACTTATTACAGTATAATCCTCTTTGCACCTTTCCCAGTGACCCTCAATTATTATTTTAATATTTTTTCTTTGTTTTCAATCATAATTGCATTCCTGGATCTAAAAGGATTTGGTTCTTAACCTCAGTCTTTTTCTCTTTCTCCATTCTTTCTTCATTCCTGAGTTATTTGCTTTGATTTTTCTTTTATTTCCTGGAATTGGTCATCCAGGAATGTTTCAAAGGCATGTCCATGAGTGCAATGTTCTTTCAGTCTTCATGCTGGGGAATGTCTATCCATTCCTCTGCCATGGGTAGAGGAAGCCTAAGCAACCCCATGGAAAGGTCAACGTGTAGATGAACTGAGGCCCCAAGTCAACAGCCCCAGCTAAGTTCCCAGTCAACAGGCAGCACCCACTTGTCTGCCAGTGAGTGGATACTTCAGCCCCCTGTTGAACTTCTCCACCTAATACTACAGGGAAGGAAGATGAGGCATCCCTACCAAGCCCTGTCCCAATACATGAGTATAATGTTTTGAGACACTTGATGTTTGGGGGTGGTTGTTGTGCAGCAACAAAATAATAGAA
This sequence comes from Pan paniscus, assembly GCF_029289425.2. Classification (NCBI taxonomy): domain Eukaryota; kingdom Metazoa; phylum Chordata; class Mammalia; order Primates; family Hominidae; genus Pan; species Pan paniscus. Next base: position 10,619,249 of record NC_073272.2, on the reverse strand, counting down.
CACTGCTCAGTAAACATCTCTTGAGTGAGTGACCTGGGAAATCAATATTGTTAAAGGTCTATAATTAGGATAGCAAGATGGCTTTGAATTATTTGCAGCACTTGGAAAAACACTTAGACAATGAAGAAATAATGGTAAAAATCTAAAAAAAAAAGGAAGGAAAGAATGACAAGAAAAATATATATTAATAACACTGTTAAAAGGCCAGCAGTTCTGTGATACCTATAAAAAGAGCTTTAGCAAACAGTAATGTGATATTCCTAATTTTCCATTAAGACTTTCCCTGTATCATGGTGACCCACATTAGAGAGACAAGTTCATTAGAATTGAAGTTCCACTTCTGCAGGGATGTTTTGCTACGTTGGTGGCAACTATATTCTGAGAACTTAAAACAGTGCCCAGCACATAGTAGGCATGCAATACATATTGGTTAAATGAATGAGCAAATTGCAATTGGCTGAACCTCAATCCTAGACATCACGTGTACTAATACAAATTCTTTGTTTGGCACATTATGTTTAGAAAAGTTAACCTACTGGAAATAGGCCAAGCCAGGAGTCCTCAGCATCAGACTCAAGATGTTTCCTATTCGCTCATTAGGAATTTTACACTTTCCAAGGAGAATGCTCCAGGCCCCGAAGCTCACATCGTAAGAAAGTGCTTGGAAATGATCTCTCGAGTACCCAGACTCCAAAACTTCTTCAGAAATATAATGGAGACACTTTCAGTTGGGTTTCTTCATCATTTGTTTCCCTTTGTCATTGTGATGCTAATAACCAACAAAAAGGTGTTGTACATAGATGGAGTGGCAAGTGCATAATTCAGATGGGATAATCAGATGGTGAATTATCAAAAGTAATAATACATGTATTAAAAGCAATAATAGCATATTGTTTTGGTTATGTAATAGGCGTTTTATTTCAATCATCCTAAAAGCAGGAACAGCTGCTGGAGTTGGAACAGAGAAAGATTAATTGGAGACCGTGAAACAAATCCCTCTGTTGATAACACTCCAACTTGTAGGTTTGGATTCAGTGGCACCAGAGTCCAGATTGTTCCTTAGCAAACAATAGCAATCTGGGGGTATGACTCAGGAAGCTGACGCATGGTAGACAACCAAATCAGCAAGCACTAACTTTGAAATTGAAACTTTCATTAATATTTACTAAAACATATCTCCTCTACTTGAAAGCTTGGGAATATGCTGATATTTTGTATGTCCAGAAACATATCAACAGCTCAGATTATAAGAACAGAAATGAATGAGACCAAGATAGACAACACAAATGTTTATAGACCACATAGCTATTAAATGTATACATATAATGTACATAGGTAGTTGCTGCCCATATACAATATAGCTATGGAAATGTGGCCTCCCTATCCTTTTTATGTTACTTGTGTTGGACTAAAATTTAAAGTGGGTTTGTGGCATATTTGATGTGAAACCTATGTCTATTGACATCTCCCATAACCATGTTATTTACTCTCCTATGTCCTGCAGATTTCAAATGTAACTTAAACATTATGTGGGGGATATTTTGTTTGTTTTTGCTTTTACTGAGAAAGAAGCCATAAAATAGAAGTTGGCAGATTTTTTTTTTTTTTTTTCTGTAAAGGACCAGAGAGTAAATATTTTTGGCTTTGCAGGCCACCAGACTCTGTTGTAGCTACTTAGCATGGCCAACATGGCTGGAAAGCAGCTATAGATAATATGTAAATTGGCAGCCTGACAATAAAACTTTATTTATAAAAACAGGTGCAGGCTGGTCCTGGTAGAGTTAACACATTTACTTAAATTTATTAGCATTGTGGTGTGAAAGACTACAGAGGCATTCCTGAAGGCAAGAGTTGACAAGAGAGGGAGGTAAAATATAAGTGAGGGAGGCGTCCTGAAGTTGCCAAATAAATGCAGGAAGTGGGGGTAGAAATGTTGGCTCTCTAAGAGGGTTAGCCCACTGATTTGACATTATTTACACTGTCACTGAAAACCTAAGCACATTGCAGCTATTCTAAACCAATATTCCAGTAACACTAAAAGTAACCATTAGTTTGCTTTAGATTGTCTTGAATGTGTGACAGATATTTAAATATCTTAAAGAGCCATGAAAAAATATAAATAAACTTGCACTAAATGCTGTCTTATTTTTTAAATACTGATTATTTTTCTAGACCTTGAATCTGGAACTATTTGGAACTCATTGCATATTTCATGAGGAATTTTAATTTAAAAAAAACAAGGAGACTACAGTCACACTCCTCATAATGATGTTTTCATGAGTGAATGACTCCCTATAGCAGGATGATCCCATGAGATTATAATTGGGCTATATAATGGAGTGGGCTATACCATCTAAAATTGTGTACGCACATCCTGTGATGTTTGCACAATGACAAAATTGCCTAATGATGCACTTTTCAGAACGTGTCCCCATCCTTAAGTGATGCATTACTATATTTACTTCAGTAGGTTTGAATGGGTCAAGAATTTCAGCCTGGGGCTTGAGCAATGGCTATTTGTTTACTAACACATGTACATCGGAGAATAGAATAATGCATCTTTTGTGGGTTATTCTTGGAATACTATAATGAATAGCTTCTAATCTGTAATATGTCAAAGGAACCAGAGCAAGTTTGACAATCATATTAGTTTCTTAGGTCTGCCATAACAAAGCACCACAAACTGTGAGGTGGTGTGGCGTATACCACAGAAATTGATTGTCTCATAGCTCTGGAGGCTAAGAAGTCCAAGATCAAGGTGTTGTCAGCAGGGTTGATTTCTTCTGAGAGCTGTAAGAAGGAATCTATTCTATGCCTCTCTCTTAGGTTCTGATATCCTCAGGCGTGTTTTGGTTTGTAGATGACGTTCTTTTTTATTTTATTGTTTATTTTTTTCTTTATTTCTTCTAAAAAATGGGACACATGTGCAGAAAGTGCAGGTTAGTTACATAGGTATATGTGTGTCATGGTGGTTTGCTGCACCTATTGACCCGTCCTCTAAGTTCCCTCCCCTCAACCCCACCCCCCAACAGTCCGTGGTGTGTGTTGCTCCCCTCTCTGTGTCCATGTGTTCTCAATGTTCAACTCCCACTTATGAGTGAGAACATGTGGTGTTTGGTTTTCTGTTCCTGTGTTAGTTTGCTGAGGATGATGGCTTCTTATGTCTTCACATCATTTTCCTTCTCTGGACGTCTGAGTCTTTGTTGAAATTTCCCCTTTTTATAAGGACATTAATCATATTGGATTATTCCCCACCTAATGACCTCATCTTAACTGGACTTGCTTCAAAGACTCCATTTCCAAATAAGTTCATAATCATGATACTGGGCATTAGGACTTCAACATCTTTTGGGGGGACACAATTCAATCTATAACATTTTACGGGGATGCTTCACTTCAGCTCTGAAAAAAATTCAATCTTGCAGGAATGGTTATAAAAGCAAGAGAAAATTTATGGTCAATTATGATTCTGGTGCTAAATCAGCTTCAACATTCATCTTAGCAATTAAAATTACAATTCTAAAGAAGCTGATATTTTTATATTGAATATTTTCCATTTATGTGTTGAATGTTCTTTTGCAAGTAAAAATTATATCCAACTTTCAGAAAAATGTGCATATTTTAGAGTTAGTCCCTTTCTGGATTAATTGTCTCTGCATGGAAAACACCTTAAAACATTTTACGGATTTTTTTGAGGGGAAATAAAGTCAGTTGTTTGCCTCCTGGAGTGGATAATAAATGGTTAAAAATCTGCTAAGAGCCATCAAAGCACCTTCCCTTTATATTTTGATCCTCAAATCAGATCTTGTTGGCTGTCAAGTGATCTGAAATGCTGAATGGAATATTTGAAACTGGGACTGTCCCTGTATGTCAAGAGCGAGTGTCATCTTAATCTTAAGTCTTCAAACTCCTTCCTCAACCACATCTTCCAAATGCAGGCAGTTTTGTAAAACAGGTATTTTACTCATATCTGCAATATCTAGTGATATCAAATTCATACCACCATCATCAATTAACGTCACTGAGATACATATGGCACAGGAAAATATGTTGGCAATGAGCATATTGGGAATTTTCATCAGTTATTATTACAACCCAGTCCAAGAAGAAAATTGGACAGACATGTCCCTGTCATTTTAATCGGACCTGTATTATTGACCATTTCATATCTGTAACAAGATGAGTAAAGTCTGTGTAATGGAGTTGAATTAAATTTTCTTTGGAGTCATGTTTGAGGAAATATCTAAGTTCCTGGAAGAAGCTCAGATTAGAATATGTTCTTTCAAAATCTTTGGAAATTCTTCACATATAACTGGGTCCACCAATGTCCAAGAGAGTAGGATGTGCAGTAAGTGTTATGTGTAGATTTAACAGATGTCAGAGCAAAACTTCAAGCATAATTGTAATTCTTCACCGTGTCAGGGCAATACACATGTCCTGGAAGCCTCACACAGCCTGAGACTTTTTACTTCAAGCTTTAAACCAAGTACAGCTGTATCAGCTAGTCATTACCACGATATTGCCACATAACAAAATGTCCAAAAGTTTATTTTAATAAATCAACAAACCCTTTTTTTCTTCTCTATCAGGCATCTGTGTATTGGTTGACTCAAGGTCACCTGGGCATGGCTGATGGGGTTTGGCCTGGCTGGAGCTGTAGGTTGGAATCAGGTCTACTTTATGTGCCTCTCATCTTCCTTAGTACAGCAAGCTATCTAGAATGGGTTCTTCTCATGGTAATGACAAAACCATAGGAGAGATGAGTGGAAACATGTGTTGTCTTTTCAGGCCTGGACTTGACTAGCAAACCATAACCTCTGCCTTTGCTTCTCTGACCAAAGCAAGTAACTTTGCTGTGTGGGCAGAATAATGGTCCCCCAGTGATAGATCTGTTTCAATTCCCAGCAGCTGTTAATTAATATATTACCTTACATGGCAAAAGGGACTTTGCAGATGTGATTAGGTTAAGAACTTGAGATGCGAGATTATTCTGGATTACCTAAATGAGCAGGAGGATCAGAGTGAGAAGGAGATATAATCGTGGAAGCAGAGGTCAGAGTAATGCCAGTGTTGGGGCTGGGGCATGAACCAAGTAATGAGGGCAGCCACTAAAACCTGAACAGCAAGGAACTGATTCTTCCCTAGACACTCCAGGAGGCACAAAACATCCTGACTTTAGCCCTGAAAGAACCATTCATGGACTTCTAACCTCCAGAACTATAAAATAATAAGTTAGTGTTATTTAAAATCACTAAGTTGTGATAATTTGTTACAGCAGCAATGAGGAAACTAATACAGTTGCCAAGCCCAGCATCAATGCAGCAGGGAAATTGACTCACTGGTAATGGGAAAAGTCACATGAAAAAGGATGGGGCTGCTAGGGGGGTTGAAAGATCAAGAACAAAATTTAATCAACATGGCAGTTATTGAATTGTATTCCTCAGTTAACGCATTGTAGATCAATGTGGGAGGGTCAGAGTTTTAAAGAAATGTAGGGAGAATCTGGCTGTCTTGTTCTTTGGAGAAGACTGGTGGATAGAAAAGGATTCCAACTCAGTGTCCCATTATGGACCAGTCTATAGGTCTCAACATGCAATTGTACCTAGAGATTCAGCTGCCCCGCAGAGAGAACCACCACCTTCTTGAGCATGTACTCATCGACTCCAAATCCTAGTGAGCTTTCAGCCTGACAGGATGGTGTTCCAGAATGTGGCTAACCACCCAACATTGCAAAAGTGCTTATCATCCTAACCCCACAACTTTTAGATTTGGGTGGACATGAAGATAAAATACCATCTGGGTTCTCAGGGGCAACTGTTCAGAAGAAATGTGAAAGATGGCAAAAAAAAATTTGAGGTCCACTGACAACTTATCTCCTTAGGCAAGCTGACTTACATAAAGCAAAATGAATGCAATTTCTTTGTTTAGCAAAGGGTTACAGATCACACCATGAGTCTATGAATAGACACTATTTGTGGGTGGTTGTTAAGCTTCTTAATCAGGAAAGAGGTATGTTTTATTTTGAGAAAACTCTCTTTTCCTTCAGACTGTAAGGTCCTTGGAGAGGAGCTGTGACTCAGTTTTTGTTGTACCCCTGGTAATTGACAAATTTGTGAAATATAAAATTTGATTGGTGGAAGAAGTTGTGAATTGGAATTACTGAAGGTTGGTCCCAGATACTGATTTTTACAAGTCTCAGTATATTAGTTTCTTAATGCTGCTGTAATAAATTTTCATAAACTTTGTGTCTTAGAACAACTCAGTATATTATCTCAGAGTTCTAGAGGTCAGAGCACAAAATGGGCCATGGTAGAGTTGAGGGGCTGCATTCCTTCTGGATGCTCCAGAGGAGAATCTGTGTTTTTGCCTTTTCCAGATTTGAAACACCACCTGCATTCCTTGGCTTGTGGCCCCTTCCTCCATATTTAAAGCTTGCAGTGTGACATTGTCAAACTTCTCTTTCTCTCTCTCTGACCCCTGTTTCCATCTTTCTATCTCCTTCTCTGACTCTGACTTTCCTGCCTCTCTCTTATAGGGACCCCTGTGATGACACTGGGCTCACCTAGATAGCCCAGAGTCATCCCCCATCTCAAGATCTTTAACTGAATCACATCTGCAAAGTCCCTTTTGCCATGTAAGGTCACAAGTTCATAGCATTAGGAAGTAGGCATGCTGTTTCTCTTGAGTTCTTTGCAGTGCTACAATTCCAGCATCACTAAACTAACGGTGGAAACCAGAGATAGGTTTTTTTCCCTTGGCAGTTGGACAGTGCTACAGACATTTTGAAAAAGTTAAGTTAATAATGAGAATAATTACAGAAATTGTCTAGAAAAGTCTTTGCTGGAGGGAAGTGAACTTGCTAATATTGAAATAATCATTGTCTCTTCTTGTACCTGTTTCACTGTTTCAGCTACTCTGACATCAGAAGGCTAAATATTTGGATTCAAATCTGCCCAATGTCACAAATAATCCCCCTACTGCCCCAAAATCTTAATGAGGACTGAGAAAGGACAAAGTTAGTAGTAACACTAATTTGCTGTTTAAGTTTCATCAGATTCCTTAGTCTTTCTGGACCTTATTTGCCTTTTGTGTAAAAATGTGATGCTGTGATAAGTGACTAAGGTTTCTTACCATGGTAAGATTTTTGTGTTAGTCATGGTTCTCCAGAGCAACAGAACCAACAGCCTGTGTGTGTATATATAGAGAGATTTAGTATAAGAAATTGGCTCATGCCATTATGAAGGCTTACAAAACCCAAGATTTGCAGGGCGAGTCCGCAAGCTAGAGACCCAGGAGAGCTGATGGTTTAGTTCCACTCTGGGTCTGAAAGCCTAAGAAGAAGGAGAGTCAATGGTGTGGTTCCAGTCTGAAAGCCAGCAGGCTTGAGACCCAGGAAGAGCCAGTGCTTCAACATGAACCCTAAGACGGGGAAAAAGCCAATGTCTCAGTTTGAAGGCACTCAAGTAGGAGGAATTTCCTCCTACTCAGGAGAGGGTCAGCCCTTTTTGTTCTATTCAGGCCTTCAACTGATTAAATGAGGCCCACCCACATTATGTAGGGAAATATGTTTTACTCAGTCTACCAATTTAAATGTTAATCTCATCCAAAACCCATCTCACAAAGAATAATCTTTGACCAAATATCTGGGCACCTCATGGCACAGTCAAGTTGACACATAAAATTAACCATTACAATTTTAAACTGAAGTTTTAGAATAGCCCTTGAACTCAATCCAGTCACGCTGGTGACCCATCCATAAGCCTACTGGCTATATCTCCATAGTAATGGGTCTTTGGTTTGCACAAGAATTTACATGGAAAATACTGACATGATGTTCAGAATTAACCATTGATGGCATGGAAATTCATACCAAGGAAGGAGAATTCTTAGGACTTAAAATTAGAGGCTCCAATCCAATTTGAATATCATACCACTTATTGCTTGAATACTGAATGCATAAAATTAGATCATTGTAGGAATTGGCAGGGGTGGTATTTTTTTCTATCCACTTCCATCCTGGCCTGTGCCTAATTTGCCCTAACTATCTATCTTTTTATGCAGCTGCTCAATCTCTCTTCATTGAAACAGGCACAGCCTTTCTCTGTGTTTGCTGCAACTGGGCTATTCCTCATGATTTAGTCAACTGCTCATGGAATCCCAATTTGCTTCTGGCCTCTTTGGCTCACTCTGTGCATGTCACACAAGTATTTCAGTAACTGTGATAAATTCAAGTCAACACATCAAAAATAGAAAGGAAAAGAGGACTTCAAAGAAAAGAATGAAGCAGGGGGAGGAAGAACTATAAAAAGACAGAGGAATAAAAATACAAGAAAAGCAGCTACCAAATTGCAGAAGATGGGGAAGAGAAACCATCTAACATCTCAGTAGAAGGGAGAAATAAAATGCAAGCAGGCAGATAAAAGTGGAAAAGTATAAAAAAAAATTTAAAAAGGAACAGAAAGGGAAGATAAGAAGATAAGCCAAAATGAGATGGTTAAAAATAGAATGATCATTGCCTTTTAGAAGATAGTCTAGGGAGTCTAGGAAAACAACCCCTTCTTCTAACTTTCCAGCCTGACAGTGCTCTGTGCAATGTTTCTGCTGGCCTGACCACCCTTTCTACAGTTAAATATGATGAAGAGGATTTGGGGGACACAGAAGATTCTGAAACAACTCATGTGTGGATCTGTAGCTCTGAGGTTAACATATTTCCAATTATTTCAAAATAACAGAGAAAATACAGAGAGATTTCAACATTATCAGCCACATTAATGTTTATTTGATAAACATGATGACCTCAATCAAGTATGCTAAAATAATTTTGTTTTTCAGATTTATGGGTCCATATGTAAACATTTCCAAAATGATCAACCAACTAAAAAAAAAAAAAAGCCTTTCACAAGCTTTTTATTCACCTTCTGGTGTAGGTAAGGACAGTAAGAACACACATACACACAAACACACACACACAACAAGCAGACACCACCACCACCAACAACAAAAACCTAGAAATTCAATTGGAAGTGTATGATGTGACTTTTAGTCTTTGTTTCTTCTTGTCAGTCAGATTTTTCCTCAAAGTAGGAAAACCTATTTAAGAGTCTTCTTAAAGTCTATTTTCTTCCAAAGATTCATCATACAAGTGGAGACCTGGAGATTCCTAGATCTAATTGTACTGCAGTTTGCCAATCTAACAGAAGGACAAGTACTTGGAATGCCATGCAACAATGTCTCCAGATCACTTGCAAGTGGACACCCAAAACTTCAGAAATGTCAGAGACAGGCTGAGTCACCTCAGGCAACACAGTTGCCTGTGAATGTAGAATTAAATGTGTTTTTTGTTTGTTTGTTTTTTGGGTTTTTTTTTTTAGAGGTAGGAAATAGATGCATGATAAAACGTCTTAATTTTGGTCAGAACAAACAAAACTTCCCCATTTCTTCACCTTCAAAAAGTGAGTTCAGAGAAAATCCTCAAGTGAGAGAAGAGTGAATCTAGCATTTTCAAGGCTCTTGGGAGGTCAAGGGCCCTAAAGAGAAGAGGTGAATGGATCTAATATCACAGATGAGAGAACTGAGATTAGGACATTAGTATCATATCCAAGACAAAGCAGCTAGGCAAAAAAGCCAGAGTGCCACATGAGTTTGTCTAACTCCAAGAATGTTACTCCTGTGTACTATTTTCCCAGGGACATCATAGCCCAAGAAGCCTAGGTGTTTCTGGAAATGAGAAGCTGTGACTTAACCATACCAAATCTACTTATGCTTTATGATTTGAAAAAAAAAATTGATTTTTAGTTTTACATTAAAATTACCATGCATATTTCATTCAAAAATAGGCCAAAAACCAAAGTTAAAACAGAAGTCTGCCTACTGATGGCCCCAATTCATGCACGAGTTAAGCTATTTCAAACCACATCCTCAGTTCTTCCCAAAAGTTTGCATTCATTTTCTCATACCTATTTTTCTCCCTCTAAGCTGTATGTTACCTGAGGGCAAAAATTGAGCTTTCATCTTCACAACTCCTCAAGAATTATGCACCTGTGCACTCAGTAAATACTTGTTAAATTTACTAACAACAAAATATATCACTGAAGTATGTGAGTTTTTAGACTGTTTAATTGCATGTAATTCTTTACCTTCACTGCATACAGGAAGTTACCTCCATCTTGTCAGAAGGCTATCTCTAGGAAAGCAGAGAGCTAATTCTTTCTGTTCAGTTTTCATTCTTCTTTTCTTCATTCTGCGATGTGGCTGTCTCTACATTTCTAGTTGGTTTAGGTTTGTAGACTGCCATCCTTGAGCCATGCAGCTCCCCTAGGTTTGTACCTTACCATGAGTCGAAGTAAAATGCAGAACTGACATAGCTATGAGATGAGTCCAACTGCCACATCAATAGGATATGGACGAATTATTTTAGCTTTCTTCTTTTGCTAGCTTGTTGAAGTCTCTGCCAATTATACATTTTAACATCCCTTACAGAAAGTTCCATGCAAGGAATTCCACTAGATTTAGTCCCAAGGAAATTGAAGGACAATTTTTCTTGTATTATAAAATAAGAGAGAGCTTTGTTCTGTATTTTGTTTTGACATGGCTACTAGGAAGCCCAAAGGTACCTTCTCTGATCAATGATGGCAACAATAACATCATTGTGTAGCTTTTGTTCTTTTGGCCTAGTTTCAATGATCCAGAGTTTACAACAAATATGTCAGAATAGTAGCTACATTTATACGGAGTTCATTACTTGGTAGGCACTAAATGTTTTGCATTTATTAACCTATTTAATTTCTACAGCAACCAATTAGGAAGTGTTACGATTATTATTATTATCCCCATTATAGAGATGGGGAAACTGATAATGAGAAAGTGTAAAGTTACTTTTCCTAGGCATTTAGGACATGCCAAGGAATTAGCTGTGTAAAATCTTAGCAACCATTCTCATATGTTCAGAGTTTCTACATAGCAATTATCCTCAAACTTCCTGGAAATAGACCCACCCCCACCCAGCACATTAGTAATGGAATTAGGGAACTGAGGCACAGAGGGGCTAAGTAAGTTGACTAAGCTCACAAAGCCACAGAGAGTGGGGCTTGCATTTGGCTCCAAGGACTCTGCCTCCAATAGGCTATTGAAGTTTCCTGATCTAAAATAGGGGGTGGTGGTCAGGGTTTTGACCGAGTTCAGGGTTGGTGTTTTTGAGGAAAGAAGTGGAAAAAGAAAGTTTGGTGATGACAGTGGGTTGTACTGCACTTATTAATCAGCTGGAATAAAGGCAGGAGTGTGCAAATGTCCAAAATATCCTTAGTCAGTTTAATTCCGGAAAACTTTATCGCTGACCCTTGAATGCCGATTGATTTCTTTCTCAGCTTTTTGGACAGAGTTGCTTGTTTTGCTGCCAAAAGAAAGAGGACAAGGCTTTTTAGGGACAATGTATCCTCATTCTCTCCTTCCCCAAGAGTAACATCAGAAGACTTAAAGTGATCTGGTGCCTCTGAGCTACTGTTTCCTGATTGATATTGTGGGCTGTGGGGAACTTCTAATTGGAATTCAGAGGATATCAGAAGGCAGATAAGATAAATCTTTGCATGCTACTTTTTTTATTCCATAGGGATTGTATTTTTCAGTGTGGTGTATTTATAATGCTGCAGCTGCCCTGAAGTAGGAATATTTTTCCAGGCAGTCAGGAAAAACTCGATTGACTCTAAAAGCAATTTTTAAAAGTACCCCTTCCTCTATAAAACACAATGAATGTTGATTTTTTTTTTTTACAAAGATGATAGCTAATTGCATTTTGGTCTATTCTATGACATTTCTCATCACAGCTGGGTCTCCCTTGATTACTTTAATTACGCAGTGGATAAGTAAAGGTCATTTCATTTCAATCACATTTATTAATCACCCACATTTTCTCCTCGTTAACATTTTCTCTATTTACATGAAGTGAAGCTCCTAAGTGATTCTATCAGAGACATTAAGATGTTAATGTCAAGTCTGGCCGCAGTAAAGTACTCAATGAAGGCAATCGAAGGGTTTTTGTTCCCCCTCCTAAACTGTGTTTGTTTTCATTTGGTGAGTATTAATAATTGAGACCAGGAATAATTCTAGGTCTAATGGGCACAGATTACTGGTTACCAGTGGGAAATTCATTTATTTTTTCCTTTTGGAGAGGGTTCCATTGAGAGATGATGCCCTGGTTGGACAAAATGGGGATTTTTCTGGACAATTCTGTAGGTCCTTTGATCAGCACTCATCCTTTGAAGGGTATAAACACTGAATTTACATCTTTGAAATACTAAATATGTTTCCTTAATATGTAGCTAGACCAACAGTTATCAGTTAAAGAGAATTCGCATTTTGAATGCTCTACATGCAGGCTTACTATATAGTTACCTTGGAGACACACACACACACACACACACACACACACACTGTGGCAGGCCGCTTCTAAGATGTCCTCCAGGGATCCTCATCTGTTGGTATTGCAAAAAAAAAAAAATATTGCCCCAGACACTTGCTAGAAACAGCAAGGAAGGCCTTATATAAGACTTTTGCAATATGAGTCAAGACAATTGTAATAGGGGAGATAAACTGAACTCAACTCTGCAGAAACAGGAAGTGGATTCCTTGGCCAGGTAAGATGGCTCATGTCTGTAATCCCAGCAACTCGGGAGGCTGAGGTGGGAAGATCATTTGAGGCCAGGAATTCAAGATCAGCCTGGGCAACAGTGAGACCTTGTCTCTTTTGGTGGTGCACCTGTAGGCCCAGCTACTTGGGAGGTTGAGGCAGGATGATCCAGGAGTGTCAGGACGATCCAGGAGTGTGAGGCTGCAGTGAGCTATGATCACACCACTGCAGTCCAGTCTGGGCAACAGAGTAAGACCCTGCTTCTAAAAAAAAAAAGAAAAAAAAGTGGGAGAGACTTTAAGTGCTAGGAAAAAGTATTGGAGGATATTAGAGGGGTGGTTGCCCAATGTGATGGGACATCCGTGTTTGCTAACTGGTAGGACTCTCCCACAGAAACTGAGAGATAGTTACTCTTCCTCCTTTGATGGTTATATTTCAAAAGTGTGGCTCCTAAGTTCTTGAGAAAGACATTCCTTGGTTGTAAAATCAGCAAGGGGCTGGAACAAGATTTAAATCTCAAAGGGGTAGAGAAAGAATTTGCATTTATGATTTCCTAAAGTAAGTGTCCTGAGAAAGGAAGGGCAAGGAGTTATGATGGTCTGAATATTTGTGTCCCTGCCAAAATCCATGTTGAAGATGAATCTCCAATGCAACATTATTAAGAGGTGGGGTCTTTTGGGAGGTGATTAAGACATGAGGGCAGAGTCCTCCTGAATGGGATTAGTGCCCTTATAAAAGGGGCACAAGGGAGCATGTTTGCCCTTCCACCATGTGACATACAGAAATTGTGAGATAATGTTTGTTGCCTTGGTAACTAAGTTTCATGGTATTTGTTATGTAACGGATGACTAACACAGGTACACACAATGCATGCAGACACATGAACACACATCTACATATCAAATCATACAAATACCAAATACTGTATACATTAAATACTGCATGTTAATGTATGTGTATATGTGAGAGAGACATCTAAGAAAAAAACTACATTCCCTAGTGGAAGGTGTAAACTCTTTTCGTGTTTAGCCTCTAACCGCCTCCTACCAGCAGGCTCAAATCATGCTCACCTTTCCTTGTGTCTAGACATGGTGGTTCCTTGGCTTCCTTAAACATCTCACTCTTCCTTGACTCTGCATCTCTGTCACAGCTGTTTTCTGTGTTGGCATGGATTTTTTTACTCTGAGGCCATAATTCATGCAATTCATCTTTTAAAAGATGTCTCAAATGTCAAAATGTATTCACTCATTTATTTCTATTCACTAATTTATTATTTTATTCAGTAATTCAATGTTTACTGAACTAGAGAGCAAAATAATAAGCAGGTCAATGGGAAACCTTTGGGCATTTTAAACAGATACGTGGCACAATCTGGAGTGTCTTATTACATTGCTTTGAATGCTGTATGGAGAGAGTATTTGGGTGGGGAAGAGGGAGAGGAGAAGTAGTGAAGGAATTCGTTGAAATCATCCCAAGTGAGAACGAGAGTGTCTTGGACTAGGATTACGGCAGTTATAGTTTGCAGAGAAAGTGAATAGTCTTGTGATGTATTTTAGAGATTGGATGTATAAGAATTTTATATGGATTGAACATGAATATAAGGCTAAATTGAGAAGAGGGCTGAAAACTGAGTCCTCAATCAATCAGCATTTAAGTTTGGTACAGAAAAATAGTAAAAAAAAATAAAGTGAAGAAACCACCTGTGCAGCCAGAGGAGCACCAGGAGGTTGTAGGATATCAGCAGCCAAGAGAAGAAAACATTTCAAAAAAAAAAAAAGAGAGAGAGAGAGAAATAATCAGCTGTGTGAGATGCTGCAGAGAGTTTGAGCAGCATGGGCTAAGGAGAGTGACCATTTGATTGGGAATATCAATCACTGATGACATTTAAAGGCATATTTTCGGGAATCCATAGAAACAGATGCCACTTTCAAAGGGTTAAAAAATGAGTGGTACATACACAAATTAAAGTAAGATAGTGATAATCAATAGATGGGGAAAAGGAGATTTGATAATATTCAAGTCAGAGGTAGGGTAACACTATTTAGCAACTCGTGATAAAAAGGATTTTAAAAATCCAATAAAGACTACCTACCACAAATACTCATCAAGCATTGTAATTTATGAAAATATTTTAGAAGTGGTAATTTGAAAGTAAAAAACAGTGCAAAGGCATTCATTGTCACCAATATTATTCAAACATTGTACTGGGAGCTCTAGCTAAAGCAGTAAGACAAGGAAAAAAAATGAAAAATGATGAGGAAAACTTGTCATTATTTGTAGCTGTATAATATCTTCCACAGTAGACCCAGTGGATACTCAGATCAAGTGTCTACATTATTAAGAAATTCAGCAATGTCTCTGGATAAAGATCAACACATAGAAAGCTCTAGTGGTCTGTTACATCATCATTAGACAAATTTGTAAATGTAAAAGGAAAATGGTCTCATTTACTGTAACAACAAAATATCTCAAGTACCTAGGGATACACCTAATAAGGGAGGTTTAAATTCTGTATAGATAAAAGCTACAAAATAATATTAAATGATGTAGAAAGACCCAATAAAAGAAATGACATAAATTGTTTGATAGATAGACTTGCTAATAATGATATTGATTATCCAGAAAACAATGAATATATGCAAAGGGCATCCAGTAAAAGTCCTAACAAGTTTTGCTTTGTTGGTATTTGGAAAACATTTAAATTTATGAATAATAATAATTTTCCCCAAATACAAGAATAATCTTGAAAATTCTGAGAAAAGAACATAAAGGAGGGGTTCTTTCATAACTTAAAATCAGGATGTACTACAAAGTGCTATAATAAAATCATAGAATGAGGAGTCCAGAAGCTGATCCACAAATATATGCCCTTTCATATATTTGAATTCAGTAAAAAATAAATTCCTATCTCATAGCATAGACAGGGATAGATTAAGACCTAAAGACGAAAAACAGACCTTTGAAAACATTTGGATAAAAATGGCTAATATTTTATAGTTTCAGGGTAAGAAGTAAATTTTAAAAGTCATATGTAAAAATGAAAGTCATAAACAAAAGATTGATAAATATGTTTGTATCAAAATCTAAAATGTCTTCATGATGAGTCACCACACATTTAAAAGTTAAAGGTACATATCAGAACAGATGAAGATCTATCTATCTATCTATCTATCTATCTATCTATCTATCTATCTATCTATCATCTATCTATCTATCTAATCTATATATCATCTGTCATAATCATCTATCTATCTATATCAGACCAATATAGTATTGTTTAAAATATAAAAATCTAATAAGCCAATTGGAAAAAAAAGGCAAAGAGATCAAAAGAAAAATGAATAGAGGTTTTGGATGAAAAATTCACCAACATATGTAAATTAGTGCTAACAATTATATGGAATAGCAACAACAGTTTGAATTTGGGACATGCATGTATTTGGGAAAATGCAAATTGAAATAAAAATAAGATACACTTTTGTATTCATCCTGATTGGCAAAATTTCTGAATCTGACCATATTGTATTGGCAAGGACAGTATGTGTGAGTAGTTTGCAAATATTTGGTAAAGTGGCAAATGTACCTTCTCTATGTCCCGGCAGTTTCATGCCTAGGATATGCCCTAGAGAAACTGACGTATACAAAGATTCATCTGAGGAGGAAATATCTGAGAAGTACATTGCATTTCAAAATAGATGGAGTCCATAATCTTTGCCCTCATCATGTCTGGCTTATGCATCCAATAAAGAATTTATCATGTTCTGCAATTATTTGCTGATAGGTATAACAAGAGGGCCATTTCGAAGTTTGGGTCAAAACTCACAGAGGACGGATGTCAGACACCCAAGTCAGGGGTGAAACCCAAGGGCACATTTTCAAAGTAGATGATGAACTCATGCAAAGATTTTGAAATCCTTCTTTAATAAAAAGGTGACATATGAAAGTTTTATGGTTAGAAATGTTTTTTAAAAAATGCTTTGTTTTTGTCTTACTGTATTTAAAATAAAACCTTTAAAGTAAAAGGACTTCCTCACTCAAAGAGATGACTTTATCAGTAGCTATGGGCCTTTCTTTACTGTAGGACAACCTTCCAGTTTCCATGCTTGTGTTATTGCTGTTGTACAAATTCATGCAATTAAAAAATGTTGCCATAATTGGTGGCTAGCCAACTAATAATCTTCCAATGTGTGTCTATGGGGAAGCAAGGTATTATGTAGAAAATAATTTGAAGGTTAACTGCAAAACAGTCTGTTTTACTCACCACTGAATCTTCAGTAAAGTATTTGTGGAATAAAGTTCTCAATTGTCCTCTCTCCAAAGTTGTTTTCTAGCTACCCACCTCCATATGTAATTGATACAACTATGTAAATCAAAAGAGCAAACTTTGTGAGGATAAAGCATAGTCAGTTTCAGCTGACATGATGTGTTAACTACTTAGACCTACAACATGTTAGTTTTATACACAGAGACTGTACGTTTCTTCTTACCTGAGATAGTGCAGGTTTATGTCTTTGACTCTAATAATTTTCCCTTTTAATAATACAAAAGGCCAGGTCTGAGCAATAAATTTATGGTTATCCTTCAGAAATTAACAACAACACTCGCTAACATTTATTAACTACTTTCTTTTTGCCAAGTACTGTTGCTAAGCAATTAACTCATTTAATCTCTTATAATCCTATTATGAGAACCTTTAGAGATCAAGAATGTGAGACTTAGGCACATAACTTGTTCAAAGTCACAGTTCTATTATGTATGTATAAGGAATGCAATTTTGTAACATATGTCAAAGAATATGTACTTCACACTATTTTCCAAATAACTGTTATCTCTGTTTAACAGTAATTATTTTAAAAGTTGGTATTGTTTTAAGGTTCCTTTTACTCTTCCCGTAAATGCAATTTTGGCGCATCTGAATACAAAGATTTTAAATAAATTTAACATACTATTAATTTACATATAAAATACATTTAAGATATTATTAACAAAATGATACAAATATTTAAAATAAATTTAAGATATGCCTGGAAATGCACCACAGTCTTGGATCCTTAATGAATACAAAATAAGACACTATAGCTGGAATCACAAGACGTCTTGAATTACAGAGACGTCTTACAAGCATGTGTCTGATTTAATTTCCCAGCATTGAATTCAGGAATGTATGTGGACCAGGCTGTGCTTGCCGAGAGAATCAGAGGATGATAAATACAGGCTTTGTGCTTGCTGGAGAAGTAGGTACTCCTATACCCTACCCTGGGATCGGGTTGTATGTCAGTTAATCCCAGGACTAATGAAGTGTTGTTAGCTGGGTGAGATGCTACAAAATATGTACTCAGACTGGCCGACATGCAGAATTTCTTGAGCTTCATGTACATGGAGGGGGCTCAGGGGACCCTCACTCACTCAATACCATCATGCACAGCTATGCCCTGGGCAGACTACCCGTTCCTTGCCTATCCCTCCCTTCCCTGTGGATTTAGAAGCACATTACCTGTGCTGATCGCTCTGCTATATTCTGGCTGCACTGACATCTCTCTGTTCTTTTAAAAGAGTAACCCCAGTTGTATTCTCTTGAATTTATTTCTGTTGAGACATTCCATTCCATCCAAGCCATCTTTAGTCAATACAGTGCTTGTGCAATAAGATTATGCCCTGTAGCCAATGCTGTCAGTGCACCGTTCATATCACTGGAACCTTAACCATTTCATTTTGCCAATAACTTCCAGAACCATGGAAAGCTTATCTGCCTGTGTGCCCTCGGGTAACTGACACCCGCCTGTGCAGTTTTCCGTGGATGAGTGCTGCAAGTTGGTATACAATACCCCAACTTCCTTGTTACTTCAGTGAGATAATTCCAGAACTTGCACCTTGCATTATTCTCTACATTTTGCCTGTGGGGTTCAGCACCAGTTGCTTCCCATGGTAGCTGGCTTAATAGGGCCCCTTCCCGGTTTCACTTCCCCTCTTCCCCACCAGGGGGCCTGCACCTCCAAATATACCACTGAGGTTCAGGATCTCTTTCTGTGAGGGCCCCACTTTAAATAGGTCCATCTCTGATCCCTTCGGGCAGTCTGTTTATTTCTCTAGTAGCACCTAGCTCAATTGTGATGGTGTAGTTATTTGTGTATTTCACATCTGTCTCCTTTGCTATGTGGTAGGTGCCCTGGATGAAGGAACTTGTGTCCTTCTAGTTCACATAAGGCTTGGCAAATATAGATGCACAATAAATATTTATTTTAAAGATTCATCAATGAATTTAGTGAAAGCTGTGTTCACTAAATCCCAGTGGGCACAACCTATAAGCTCAAAGACTAAATGAGTCCTGAGAAAGCAAATCAGAAACAGAAGGTGGCAAATCAAGGTATTATTATTTCCCATTCTTGGGGGAGGGAGAAAATCACAAAAGAAAGTCTTTAGAATGAAGGCTTCAGGAGGAAAGAATAAATGAGAACCATCAGGCTCCCTGCTTCTGAGTCGCATTATTGAATTCTTTTTGCTGACTCTCACCTGAAGATTTGCCCATGAATCTAAGGGGAATGCACTGAAACCCAAAGTAAACCCACAGCTAGAAAAAGTGCTGCAGTGGTGGCTCACATGGCCAGCTTAAAACCCCAGTGTCATTGCTTTTAGGAGACTTAGGATCCTACTAGGAAAACTTTAGGAAAAATCCAGAGACTGGGATCCCTTCTTATTAAAGATACCTAGCCCCTGAAAACAAAAGATAGGATTAAGTCTAAAAAATTATCTTAATAGACAAACATTTTATTCAATGTTTGAGAGATTTTAACTAGCTTCCTTTATCGGTGGCTGTTTTCTTAGCTAACTTTTATTATTGCTAATATTATTACTATTAAAACTCGAATTTATTTTCTATATACTTGCCTGTCAAGTGGATTAACCACAATTTGTTCGGTGATATCTTTATTTTCTATGTTTAGATTATTTCTAATTCTTTGCCATCATTAGTAATATTCTGAGATGAGTCTCTGTGCTTAATATTTTTTGTTTTTGGATTATTTTCTTAAGGAAAGATACTAAAAAATATTTGCTCCTTATTAACACAACTTTTACTCCAGTTCTTCTCTAAACTTCAAGACCCAGTCTGACCTTCCAAAGCCATGATCTTCTAGAGAAACCCCATTGCACTTGGGTAATACTTAGGTGAAGACTTCTTCAACTAGCATGCTCTGTGCTGTTTCCCAGCTTGGGGGCGCTGGTCAAGGCCTTGGGGATCTTCACCTAGGATGTATCTATGCTTTCAAATCCATGCCTTCATTCCATTTTGCATTCAGTAAATGGACCCAGATTCCAACTCTTGTCTACATTTTGCCTTGATTTTAGCTCATGTACAAGGTTTAGGTTTTTGAACCAAGCCTTCAGCCTGACCTCCTCTGGTGTCCTTATAGTGTCCTTATTGCAGTTGCATCTCCATATTGACAGCTGAGCTCTATACCTGGATACTGGACTCAGATCCAGCACCATGACTCCTTCCTTTCCTCGAAGGCCCAAATCTGAGGTTATACATGTGTCCTCAAGAGAAGGAAGACTTGTTTGCAAAGCACCTAAGAAAATAAATTTTTGAGGGAACACTTTTACACTGCTGGTGGGAAATGTAAATTAGTACAACCACTATGGAAAACAGTATGGAGATTCCTTAGAGAACTAAAAGTAGAACTACCATTCTATCTAGCAATGCCACTACTGGGTGTCTACCCAAAGGAAAAGAAGTCGTCATATGAAAAAGACACTTGCACACGCATGTTTATAGCAGCACAATTCACAATTGCAAAGATGTGGAACCAACCTAAGTGCCCATCAACAAATGAGTGGATAAAGAAAATGCAGTATATATATGTGTGTATATATATATATATATATATATATATATATATATATATATACACACCATGGAATACTACTCAACCATAAATAGGAATGAAATAATGTATTTTGCAGCAACTTGGATGGAACTGGAGGTCATTATTCTAAGTGAAGTAACTCAGGGATGAAAAACCAAATGCTGTGTGTTCTCACTTATAAGTGGGAGCTAAACTATGAGGATGCAAATGCCTGAGAATAATATAATGGACTTTGGAGACCCAGGGGAGAAGGTTGGGAGGGTGTGAGGGATAAAAGACTATATATTGGGTACAGTGTACACTGCTTGGGTGACATGTGCACTAAAATCTCAGAAATCACCGCTAAGGACTTATCCATGTAACCACAAACCACCTGTATCCCAAAAGCTATTGAAATAAAAGTAAAAATTCAAAACAATAATAAAAATAAATAAAAACAGAAAATAAACTTTTTGTAGGTGAATTTCAATTTTTTTAAAATCGAGTGCTGCCTTGGTCTGTTGGTGCTGCTGGAACAAAATACCTGAAACTGGATAATTTATAAAGAAGAAATGTGCATTTCCTTACAGTTCTGGAGGCTGGGAAGTCGAAGATCAAGGCACTGACAGATTCAGTTGTCTGATGAGGGCGACTCTGTGCTTCCAAGATGGTGCCTTGTCACTGCCTCCTGCAGAGGGCACAAATGCTGTGTTTTTATATGGTGGAAGGTGGAAGGGAAAAAGAAATGAATGCGAATTCCCTCCAGCCCTTTTATAAGGTTGTCTTATGAGGATCCACCCTCGTGGCTCAATCACATCCTAAAGGCCCACTTCTTAACGATATGACATTGACCGTGAATTTTATAGGGCACATTCAGGCCATAGTAGGTACCCAGTGTTTAAAACGTAAATGAAGTGTCCCATTTAATTTTATTGGAATGAATTGGGGAACATAGGTTAATAAAATAGTCAGTGTATATAGTATATATGATATCTGAGAGTCCACATGATCAATTATATTTATGTAAGCAAAATAAGTGTAGAGAAATAATTTTTACCAGGTCTTAGAAATATGAATTATTTATATTTTTTTAGAATTTAAAATTGACATTAACTTGAGTATTATTCTAAGTCTATTTACTCTTACAGTAGAAGGTATAGAGTAAACATGTAGCTGCAGATTTTATTTCCTAAAGTGGTGGTAGCATTAATTATTTTATATATATATATATGTATATATACACACTCAGAAAATTCAAAATTTGCTTTTTGCCTTTGAACTGAACAGACAATGACCAAGATGGCTCATTGTGAAATCGTTTAATAAGCCAAGATCACTCTACAACTGTTTGTTGAGGTACTGTGTAAACAAAGGCATTGTGTCATGACAGCTGGTTGCCATGGCTACCTGATTTTTAATATGCCTTTAAATAACTTATAGTTCAATATTCTTGGAAAGTTAGACAAGAGACAATTTTCACCTTTAATGAACATCATGACTAATTAGAGCTGGCCAATAGAATTGGGACCAAAACGAATTTGGGGCATATGTTGTGCTTTAAAATAAATATTTGTTTTTGTTTCATGTCTGTGGAAACAAGGCTGTTTGCTAACGAAGTGTATAGGTGTATAGACGCCAGGTAGGCCACAACACTCATCTTGTCCTTCTTCACCATTACATTATGTGGGTCAGAGGAACCCTGTAACAGTGCTCAACATGTGTCCCAGGGTGAGCCTGCTCAGGGAGAAAAAGGAACACGGGAAACACTTGGTGTCTTTATTTCTATCTATATCTGTCTATGTCTATACCCACTTCTAGATCTATTTCTAAAACTTTATTTTTCCTTGTCTGTGACTATGACTATAACTTCAACTATACCTACATTTACTCCTGCACCTATACTGTCTTAGTTTGTCCAGGCTGTTATAACAAAATGCCATAGACTAGGTGGCTTATAAGCAACAGACATTTATTGCTTACAATTCTGGAGGCCATGAGTCCAAGATCAAGGCCCCAGCAGATTTGGTGTCTGGTGAGGCCCCACTTATTGGCTCATAAACAGCACCTTCTCCCTGTGTCCTCACATGGTGGAAGGGGTGAGGGAGCTCTCTAGGGTCCCTTTTATAAGGGCACTCATTCCATTCATGGGGCTGTACTCTCATGATCTCATCGCCCTCCAAAGGCCCCCCCTCTCCTAATACCATAGCCTTATGGGTTAGGATTTCAACATTTAAATTTTGGGGAGGTTCACAAACCTTCAGGTCGTAGCATACACCTATACCTACATTTAACATTATATTTTTAAATACATGTATGTTTACACCTACCTCTATACATGCACCTAAACCTACGGCTATGTCAATGCCCACAGCTACAATTGTAACTATTCATACATCTCCATCTACTAACCTATCTATAACTATACCTGCACCTGCACTTGCACCTATATTGTGTACATCTAAGTCTATATCTTGGTATACTCATCCATGTTCTAGATGAACTTCCCTGAGCTGTGAGGCTGGCCTAAGGGAATTACAAACAATGTATATGTCATGTGTCATGAACCAAGGCTTCCCAAGCCCATCTACTCCACCCTTCTCCCTCCTACTCCCTGACCTGCCACCATTTTCCAGAGCCTCATCTCATGCCACCAGTAGGAATTCAGGATCCCTTTTCAGTCTTCCTTAAAGAGAGCAAAGAGTCCTCCCCTCTCCACTCTCAGCCTCTTAGTAGTCTCTCTGGAGCCACACATTGGTCCACAGCGGCTAAAATTACTCATGTCAATATGCAAAGTTGCTCAACTCCTTGTTATTCTGCATTTCTCCGTTTGAGAATAGCGTTTAGGCTTTCCCTTTACATATCCAAATGGTCCATTCAGATATTTTGTTTCCCTGATATGGAAACTCTATCCTTCTCCAAAAATGAGGTTTGCCTCTCCTGATAGAATAAAGAAAAATGCCAACAGCTGTTTATCTACTTCTAATGATTGAGCTTCCAGGAATATTGGGGTCTGGCCCTAGAAATAAATATATAATATTTTCCATTGCTTCTAGTAAAACATCATCAAAATGTTCTCTAATTTAAATCCACTCTTGGGGTGCATCCTGGATGCTGTCAGTCAGGGCTTTCAGAAATGGAATCATGGGCTGGGTGCAGTGGCTCATGCCTGTAATTCCAGCACTTTGGGAGGCCAAGATAGGTGGATCTCTTGAGATCAGGAGTTTGAGACCAGCCTGGGCAACATAGTGAAACCCTCATCTCTACAAAAATTAGCTAGGTGTGGTGGTGTATGCCTGTATTCTCAGCACTTTGGGAGGCTGATGCCGGAGGATTGCTTGAGCCCAGGATTCCAAGGCTGCAGTGAGGTAGGATCACACCACTGCACTCCAGCAACAGAACAAGACCCTGCCACTTAAAAATAAAATGAAATAATGGAGCCAGGATCAATTGGAAAAGACAAAGCACCTGCTACATCCCTACCCACAGCTCCCTCAGGCTGCATGCATAGAGTCGATGAGCTGACTCACTGGCCCTGCTGGACCCAGCGGCCTATCCTCAACCCTGGCCCTCCCAGCCCCTCCACCTACTCAAACACTGTCTTTCTGACCTGGGCTGAACCATCTGTCATCAAACTTTTGATGTCTTTTCTTGCTGCTGCTCTGTGCCAGTCTCTCATCCCTGTGTGTGTGACCTCACCTTGAGTCCTGGCCCCAATTCTGACTGCTGCCAAAAGCAATGTCTCCATCCTATCTTTTCCTGAATGAAATCTTCCAAGCCATTCCTCTTCTTCACAAGCAGATTCCAAACTCTCACGGGACCAGTTCTTGCTCCCAGTCCTCTTAGCATCTTGCACACAGCCTGTTATAAGGGATTGTTGGATGAAATTACAAGGAACTGGAGCTCAAGTGAATTAACCAGGCCTCAACTCCTCAGGGTTCCCAGACTTGGAACCTCTTTCACACACCTTGTGGCCAGCTGACAGGTCTGTGGGCTGTTTCCTAGCCAGATTCTGCATACGGCCTGCCTTTGCTTTGCCAGGTGTGCCCTTTGCTGGAGCTGGAAGTGTCTCCTTTCTTAGAATCTCTTAAGGGTCATCTGCAACGTCATGATGCCACAATGCCCTGTCTCACTCCCCACTGTCTCACAGTCTCCAGCTGTGAGGGATTCTCCCTGTTCTCCCTGCCTGGAACTGCCTGCTTGTACCTCTCCGATAGAGCTTCCATGCATTATGTTGTGATTTTGATCGTCAGGCTTGCCTTTTGCCTCTCCCACTAGACAGCACCAATATCTCCAGGGAGCATCTTGCAAATGCAGATTCTTAGCCCCACCTCAGACCTACTGTATTAGTCCATTTTCACACTGCTGATAAAGACATGCCCGAGACTGGGTAATTCATAAAGAAAAAGAGGTTTAATGGACTCACAGTTCCACGTGGCTGGGGAGGCCTCACAATCATGGCAGAAAGTGAAAGGCATGTCTTACATGGCAGCAGGGAAGATAGAATGAGAACCAAACAAAAGAGGTTTCCCCCTTATAAAACCACAAGATCTCATGAGACTTACTCATTACCATGAGAACAGTATGGGGGAAGCTGCCCCCATGATTTAATTATCTCCCACCAGGTTCCTCTCACAACATGTGGGAATTAGGGAAGCTTCAATTCAAGATGAGATTTGGGTGGGGACACAGCCAAGCCATATCACCTATTGAATCACAAACTCTGGGAGTGGGGCCTGATAATCTGTCCATTTAACAAGCTCTCCCTGTGATTCTGTTGCTGAACTCAAGTTTTCAAAGTGCTGACCTCAGCTATAAGCTCCTTAAGGACAAAAACTTTACTACTGACACAGCAATAATATATGGCAGGTGGTAGTTTTGTAACAGGGACTATACTGTAAAAATATTCCATTTTTTCCTCTTTGGTTCTCTTTTTCATTTTTGAGCAGTCTTTCCTGTAGCTGTCTCAGGGGCATCCTCTGTTTGGGTAGGGATGATGGTGTGAGTGAAGGTTCATTCTCTTATAGAAGAAAGGAAAGGGGTGGTATCAGGGTAATGTTAGGTTTTAGGGGTTCGTAACTAGAAAGTAGCCTTGTGACCCAGACAATAAAAACTCTGAATTCCTTATTTACATATTTAGTATTTCAAGAACTGTGCTTGATGAGCCAGCTCATAGAGCTTTATGCCAGGAAAAAACATCTAAGGAAGAGGGAAAAGAGGAGGGGGCTCATGATATTTTAGACAGGGGCAAAATAAGGGAGATTGAGAAAAACATCTGTCTTGGCCTCCTGCTGCTGCTATAATGAATTCTCTCACTTGGTGGCTTAAAACAAGACAAACTTATTATCTTACCATTCTGGAGGTCAGATGTCTGGAATGGGTCTCACTGGGCTACAATCAAGGGCTATGTTCTTTCTAGACATTTAGAGTACAATCCATTCCCTTGTCTTTTCTAATTTCTAGGGGCTGCCTGCATGCCTTACTTCTTGGCTCCCTTGTTCCATTTTCAAGGCCAGTAGCATGGCGTCTTCCCATTTCTCTGTCTTTCTCTGGCCTCTGCTTTCATCCTCACATCTCCATCTCTCATTCTCGCCCTTCTGCCTCTCTCCACAAGGACCCTTGTGATGACATTGGGCTCACCCAGACAGCCCAGTGTCATCTTCCCATTATAAGAGCCTTCTCTTAATCACATCTGCAAAGCCCCTTTGTTGTGTAAGGTAACATAGTCTTAGGTTTTGGGGATTAGGATATGAATATCTTGGCAGGGAGGCATTATTCAGCTTACCAAGCACCTCTGCTGCATTCAGCTGCAAGAGGTCTGGTGCAGATGTGACTGTAGAGCACAAAGTGCCTGGGCCCTCGGTCATATGTAATCCTTGAGTTAGAGTAGCATGTCCTCAGATGTGCTGCTTATTTTACAGAGAAAGGAATATGCCTATCTGATAGTTTCCTGCTTTATTAAGCATGGCATAGCTGTAGTATAGCAGTCTCTGCATGTTTGTAATGCACTCCTCTCCATTGCTTCTTAATTTTTCAGTTTGTGAAGAAAGCACACCTAGAGCACAGTGTCACTCAAAACTATAATGATAATACAAAACTATGCAGCCATCATTAATCCACATTAGTTCTTCACCAATGTTTCTTAAAACACCAGCTATTGAAAAAAGATATTTCTTTCTAAGTGACAGGGAAGACCAGACTGCTAAGTTACCTTTTGTTATGGAGGTGTGATGCTTGGTAAGGGATCTCATTCCAAATGCACCTGCCTGACGCCATTGGACAGCTCAGCCCACTCTGCAACTCTTGGATCTCCCACTGGTGTGTGGGAATGGAAGAGTTAAACTGTGGTGCTGCAGAGTGGTGGGCAGATGACTTTTAACTCATCTCCTCTAACCATATGAACATTGAAAAGTGGGAGACTGGGAACAGCTCTAGAGGAAATTGCTTTTGAGTATCTTGGGAGCGTCTTTCAGAAAACGCTAACCTCAAAGATATCTTTTCCAGCCTAGAGCCAATGGATTATATAAACTCCCTTCCACCACGGTGCCAACACAGCATTTTCAGAAGTAATTATGTAGCTGAGTTCACAGGCCAAAATAGAATATTTTAAAATATGTTTTTCAGAATTGTCAGACTTTCTTCAGTTCCTGAATCTGCTGTAATTAGGATGGAGGTGTTTGGTGTTGTGTTGGTGAAACTTGTGTATGTGAGGTAGAACTATGAGACTCTGTAAGCAGAATGAGCAACTAGGTCTTTCAAGGAGCGTAGCAGCCCCAGTGACAAAAGTCATTTAGAGCCAGATGGAATATGAGCAAATCAGAGAACCCAACAGAATCAGTAAAGGAGGTTAGGCCAAGCTGGTCATGGTTGTATTTCCATAGCCTGCCAGATGTGCCTCCACCCTTCTCCATCCTCTCTGTACCCTCAGGAAGTGACTCCAGTTGACTGCATCTGTGGGCCTTGGCTAGCTGACTTCCTGTTGGCTTCTAGGAGGAGATTGGCAGGAGGCAGGAGACTGCCTTTGGGACACAGGTGCTGCATGGATCTGGTAACCACTTCTATCCATGGCCACTTCACCTCTGGACATAGGAACTGTTTACCAGAGGTCCTAGCCCCAGGGAACTTCAACATCCCTCTCCAGTATCTTTGCACATAGTCAGTGCATTAGACTCTCCTTGACATTGTTTTCTTCTGGTGGGATTTTTCTACATTATTTTATTTTCTTCTCTTATCTGCTTTATAAAATCTGCAGAAACTACTCTATAGTGTGAATTCTATTCTTTTCAACTTACTATTTTTTTTAACAAACTCTTCAGATGAAAGATGACAGCTGTGTTACTGAAGCAGAGTGATCCTCCAGGTACTCATAATCAGTAGTCAGGTAAATGACTCCCAAGGATAATGGTCCTGGAGCAGGACCTAATTCCTGAGTGAGAACCGCCTGACTGCTACTCTAGATACAGTAAGGAGCAGGGGTGAAATGTCACATTTCCTGTGGCAGAGAGAGTTGCTTTCAAAACTTTTCTGGCTTCCTTGCCTGTGCAAAGTTGAGCAATTATAAGAACAGAATTGCTTGTCTATAAAATGGAGACAAAAATTCATTCCTCATAGGGCAGTTGTGAAGATTAAAGAAGATTAGGGATGTCATCATTTTCTTCCTCTTCTCTTTCTCCCCCTCCCTTCTCCCCTCTTCTCTTCCTTTCCTGTTCCTCCTCCACATCCTCCTCCACCTCTTCTTCTTCTTCCTCTCCTCCTTATTCTCCTTTTCCTCCTCCTCATCCTCTCCTGATACTCTAATAAAGCAGTTTGCTGATTTGCTCTTCATTTGAGAAAAATAATATAACCTTATTTTGAATCTGTTTTTAGATCCACATCAAAACAATACCTTTGGAATCAGTGTAATTGCTTGCATTATATACTATAGAGTTGTTATCTTAGATCAATGCATCTCATTTTTCCTTTGCTTTTTTTTTCCAGAAAACTTAACCCTCTTATCTAATACAGGAACATCTACTTTGCCAGGATGGCACCATATTTATCTTATCAGAGTCTCTGAAAAATTTTTACAGTATGCCCTTTAGAAATTATGCAAGTCATTCCATTTTTGTAGTCACTTTTGTTAAAACTTTGGACATAGCCAAATTGTTCTGCTTCTGGAGAGCATCCTGGAAAATATTTTTTTCTTCTGGGTGCCTACTAGTGACTCAAACCTGTAGTTCTGGTAGAATTTAAAAATCCTTATAGGCTGAATAACACTCTTTGTCTTGTGCTTGGTTCTTAAGCAAAAATAACTCAGGGTTCAGACTGTGTGTGCAGAGGTGTTCTCAAATGGGGGTAATGGGTTGTAATAATACAAGCAAGCCAATCTCTGTGGTGTCCATCGTTAGCAGGTTGACCAACTCCTCCTGGTTTTAAAACCTTCTCAGTCTGGTGCAAACTGGAGTCATTGGCCATCCTACCTATTGAAAACACACTAAACACATTTCTGACTTCAAGGTTTATGATGCAACTAAAACAGGAGGCAAGAAAAGGCAAAGTAGGTGAGGTGGGGGTCCTTACTCTATTCCAAGCTTCATTATCTTCAGGGGAGGACATTATTTTTTAAGCATCCAGGGAATGGTGTGTTTTTACAATGTATCAAAATAGAGCATATGTGCACATCATTAAATTTCATGAGTAGGCTATTTGCATTTCCCAAATTCTCACTTTGTATCAGGTTGACAGGTATGCAAATGGGAAAAAGACATAAAAACATATTTCAAGTTGTTGATAAGTCTTCTCAGCGTTACACTGGGGTAGACTAATGGTAATTCATGTAGAGGAAATGAGCTGTCTCCATGCCGAATGGCAGCCAGCTGAGCAGATCGCTTGCATTTCAGGTGCTGCCATGTTAGGGATCCTTTGTGATTTAAAAAAATTTAAAAAGTTTCCATTTCTCTATGAAGAGTTTCCTTAGGCTACTTATATTAATAATGAGCTGCACAGTGACATCTAGTGTAGGAAGCAGAGAAAAATTAGAGACAACACATAGGTTAGTCACCATCTCATGCAATTTCCAAAAGAACATAATGAATAATACTGAGAAACAACTCTCCTTTTGCTGAACGACCATTCTCTTCCTTTCCTTAATTAGCACTAATGAACAACCTCATGGATATATGCTCAGTTAGGATATCTAACCATAGCAGGGGTTGGAGGTGGGCAATGGGGGCAGCGGGGACAATCTCCATTGATGCTATAAAGTTTAAATCTATCATATAGCTGAGACATTTTCCATCCTGGAGTTCTCTTTCAAAGAACAAATGTCTGATGGGGAACAGAAAGGGAAGATTGTTGCATGAACTCACATGTCTATGGTGTTTCTGACCACCACAGACAGTAGTGATTCACAGCTGAGTGTGTTGGATAGGAGTGGATTAATCTTTGGGGGATGCCACTATCTGTATAGGGCTGGCGGACGTGAGAAGCACAACAGGAAATGCAGGAGTATCTTGCAAGGTATGACGCACGGGGAAATGGGGAGCAGAAAGGGCAGGAGAGGCATTGTCAACACAAAATTTACTCACCTCATAATTTTGATCTAGGGTCAGCATAACTCAGCCTTGTTTAGTATGAGTCATCCCCAGTATTAGTATTATTTTGGTGAACATAACACACCAAAACCATTTAAGAAGTACCTAACTTACATGCAGCCTTGCAAATGCAACCTAATATCCTGTTTTCCAGAGTTTACAAAGTTAATGGGCAACAGTCCATTTTTTTCACAGCTCTCCTCTCTGACCTCTGCACTCTGACCCGCCAGCCCTTATTCTGCTGCTCAGCACAGCAGTGTGTTCCCATCACAAGGCCTTTGCACTTACTGCTCACATCACATGGGGTGCTGGCCCTGCTGGTTTCATATGGCTGCACTCAAGTCACCATTATGGTCTTTGCTCAGACTATGCTTCAGAAAAGCCTGTGTGATCAGCACTGGAGGTACAGTAGCCATCCCCTTCACAGGAGCATACATTGTTTATTTTTTAACACTTTACTGAAATACTCTACTTATGTGTCTGCTCATTAAAAATACTAATGATGTGATAGCCCCAAGTCATTGAAATACCTCCCTTCCTGCAAAGCAAAAAGATTGTTGAAAGTGTCTGTTGGTTCATTTTAACTGAGTATGATAGAAGAGTCAAGGTAGAGAAGGAACCAGATACTTTCCAAGCAGAATTTTAAAAGACAGTATAGGGGCCAGGCTTCACTTGGAAAATAAATCTGTTTTTCATCTCCAGTACTATAGTTTAGATATTTGTCCCCCAAACCTTATGTTGAGATTTGATCCAATGTTGCTGTTGAAGCCTATTGGGAGTTGTTTGGGTCATAGGATAGATCCCTCATGAATAGATTAGTGCCCTCAGTGGTTGGGGGTGGATGACTTCTCATTCTATTAGTTCCCATGGGAACTGATTGTTACAAACAGCCTGGCACTTCTCTCCTCTCTCTCTCTCTCTCTCTCTTGCTTCCTCTGTTTTTGTGTGATCTCTGCACATGAGTAGAAGCATCCTGAATCCCTCACCAGATGCCCAGTGATCCAGCCAGCAGAATCGTGAGCCAAGTAAACCTCTTTTCTTTATAAATTACCCTATTTCAGGCATTCTTGTATAGCAACACAAAACAAACTAAGACTTCCAGCTTCTTCGACTAGTAACAGATTTTCAAAAAAAAAAAAAAGTGGCCTGGCAATAAAAATAAAATCAAGACTGTGTTTCTAGGAAACTTTGTTAAAATCACTGAAAGATTTAATGTGCTGTAGAATAAATAGATTCTTTCAGCTAGACAAAAGAATTTCTAAGAATCTTAAGAACATTGCTATTAACAATTTTACTCTCACAAACATTTGCAATTAGTGTCTTGGTGCAGAAATACCAAAGTTCCTTTTCTGGGGTATGATACCCCATGGAGGGGCGGGAGGTGAAGTGGAATAGCTGGGATGGCTACATTGTAGAGTATACACAAACTCAATTTGCTGGGTAATATCGAATCACTTTCAAAGTCATTTTTACCCCTACCAACAGGCTATGGGAGTTTCTATGACTTCACATCCTCACCCATAGATGATGTTGATAGACTTCTTAACTTTTCATGCTCTACTGGATATAAAATGATGGCTCATTATAAATTTAAACTGCATTTTGCATTTTGTTTTTCTGTTTACTAATGAAACTTGGCACTTTTTCTTTGGCTTATTAGCCATTTGTGTCTTCTATTTTGTGAACTACCTTGTCACCTACTCCACAATTAGGATTTGTTACTTGATCTCCATGTGTATATGCAAATATTTGCCTGTATTTATTGTCATCATCATACTTTGGGCACTGGCTATGCTACCCCTGTGAGGAAAGAAGGGAAAGGAAAGGAAAAATAAGAAAAGAAGAAAACATCCATGTAAGTTTTTAATAAGTATGGCATGCATGACTCAGAAAATCTGTCAAAATTTTTATTGGAATTACATTGAATCTGTAGACTAACTGGGTGAGAATTGACAGATCTATGATATTAAGTTTTCTAATGAAGAACATGTTGTTTTGTCCCTAAATTCTGTTCTTCAGTGTTTTTCACCATCTGTCTGTAATTTTCTACATAAAGAATATATAGGGTTTCCTCCATAAATCTGTTAATGGAGTAGATTAGAGTAACTGACATTCTAACTTTGAAGCACCTTTGATATTATGTGTTACCTTTCATTATATATTGCTGATAAGTTTTTAAAATATTGTATTTAAGATTTTTGCACCTATGTTCATGAGCGATTTTGGATAACACTTTTAAAGCAGTTTTATTGAGATATTACCCATATACAACATTAGTCATCCATTTAAAGTGTACAAGGTAGCCAAGCACAGTGGCTTGCATCTGTAATCCTAGTGCTTTGGGAGCCCATGGCAGGAGATTTGCTTAAGGCCAGGAGTTCAATGTCACAGTAAGTTATCATTCCATCACCACACTCCAACCTGGGGGACAGAATGAGACCCTGTCCCTAAAAAGTAATGATAAAAAATAATAACTTGTAAAAATAAAGTATACAATGCAATAGTTGTTAGTGTATTCACAGTTACTCAGGCCTTACTCTAATCAATTTTAGAGCATTTTCATCACCCCCAAAAGAAGTCTTATACCCATTAGCAGTCACTATCTTCTCAACGCCTGGCAACCACTATTTTGCTATCTCTGTGGATTTATCTATTCTTGATATTTCATATAAATGGGCTAGTAGATGCTAATTTTTTCAATATTTTTGTTTGCTTTAGGTACCAAGGTTATCTTAGCCTGATGTAGTTTGTTAGTGTGTTGTCCTTATTTTTCCCTAAAAGGTATTTTATAAGATTGAAATATTTGTTCTTTAAATAGTTAGAGAAAGTCATCTATTAATTGTTGTGACTACCGTTTCTTTGTGGGAAGATTTTTAACCATTAATGGTTATGGGATAATTCTTTTATTCAAGGTAAGAATATCTATCCATTTAATTGGCTTCATTAATAGACTTATGGAGGAAACCCTATATACATCTATCAACAAATGCAGAAAAAATTAATAATGTTAATCTATGATCTTAAAAAACATCCTCTGAAAAAGCTAGGAATAGAGTAGACTATCCTTAAGTTGATAAATAGCTTTAAAAGGTTTGTAGCAAAAGTCAAACTCGAAGAATCTTCCTTTCAAATCATGAGGGGTAAAAAAGAAGCCTGCTACCATGTCTACCACACTATAGTGTCTGGTATCTGTCATAGCCAGCAGAAAAATAAAGAGAAAAAAATAAAATCTAAAAGATGGAAAGAAACAAACAACTGTCACTTAATGATAGGGATATGTTCTAAGAAATACATTGCTAGGTGGTGATTTCATCATTGTGGGAACATCACAGAGTGACTGACGCAAATCTAGACAGTGTACCCTACTATGCACCTATGCTGGATAGTAGAGCCTATTACTCCTAGGCTGCAAACCTGGACAGCATGTGACTATATTGAATACTGTTGGCAATTGTAACACAGTGATAAGTATTATGTATCTAAACATGTCTAAAACATAGAGAAGGTATGGTAAATATATAATTTTTAAATCTTATGGAACCACCGCTGTATATGTGGTCCATTGTTGACTGAAACGTCATTATGTGGTGCATGACTGTATTCGTAAATGATAAATTATCTATACAGGAAAAACTAGAGAGTCCAAGAAAATATTAAAATGAATAAGACACTTCAGCAGAGTGTCAAAAAAGAAGAACAATATGTAGAAATTTCATTTCTATGCACCAGCAATAAAGGTTATTTAACCACATATACATAGCACATAATAATTATCAAAAAATGACATGCAATAATTTTCTGCACATACTTTTGTAAGGCAAGTAAAGAATTAAAAACACAGGACACTATTAATTAAAATGTTGGCTTAAGGTTTTATAGGCTTCACCAATAATGTGTCTTCAAATCTGAAAGTGTACAAATGAGAATTTAAGGTTTAGGAATTTTGGGAGACTATTTCCTGCTTTCCCTCACTCCACTAAAGCCAGGTCAGACAAACACACTTATCACCCTCCTCTGCATGTTTTCCTCCCTCAGGTTCCTGTCCTTAGAGGCTCAGTTTTTGTGCAGAAGTCTCAAAACCGATTTTCCTCCCAGCTTGGTCACAGCTTTGCCATCATATTCTGGGTACTGAGAACACTGGCTTAAGGCCAGCAGGATGCAGCAGCGGTTCTCAGTGACTCTGGCTCCAGCCTGGCTTACGTTTCCCTGGTGACGCTCTCTTGTTGTTCCTGGCCTCCAGTGGCCCCCCTTAGTTTATTCTCATGCAGAATTTATTCTAACGATATTTAAAAATACATTTATCCAGAATACGTAGATGATTTTTACCAAAAGTGGCCTCTGGAAATGGAAGTCTCTTATTTTGGTTTAAGTTATACAAATTTGCTTTCTTTATTCGACAATTGAAAATGTCTTTTTTTTTTTTTTTTAAGACAGGGTCTCACTCTGTCACCAGGCTGGAATGACAGACTGATAGGCAGACTCACATAGCCTTCTTGCCTTTCCCTGAGGAGTTGACTCCAATTGTCCTACACATTCCTTCTCTATGGTATAGAAGCCCTGGGTCTCAGCGGTAATGGCCTGGGATTCACCATCTCCTCTTGTGGTCACCTGAGACATGGCTTCTGTTCCTAAGCCCCTATTAAATGTTTCTTTCAGAGAAAATGGATATGTCAGCCTCTTTCTTCCGCCTCTCAGCTCCCTCAGACTTGTAGGTAGGTTTTCATGTTCTGCTCACTGCAGAACAAGGGGGACACAGACATTCAGTCTGTAACAACCAATAAAGATGTCTGGATACTTACATGACATTAGCCATGTATATATCCTGGCAACATGATATCCATAAAAGCCTGCCTGACTCTGGTTTTAATGAGGAAGCCTCGTCTAGGTCAGTAGGTATAGTGGAGACTCTTAGGATGGCCCTAGTGATCTCTGCTCCTGGTGCTCACACCCTGTGGAATCCCCTCCCCCAGTAGTGTGGGTGGAACCTGTGACTTGTGTCTAACCAATAGAATATGGCAAGGTTGGTGTTTGTCATTGCCATGGTTGCATTACACTGGACACTGACCTCCACCTTGGGAAGAGATTCTCCCACCTGCTGGCTTTGATAAATTGAGTAGCCATGCTGGGGGGCTTGGGTGGCCAGAAACTAGGGGCAGCCCATAGGAGTTGAGAGTGGTTTCTGGCCAACAGCTGACAAGAAAAGGAAGCCCTCAGTACTATACCCACAAGGAACTGAATTCTTCCAACCACCATGTGATCTTGGAAGCAGATCCTTCCCCAGTTGAACATTAGTTGAGACCCTAGCTCTGGCTGACTCCTTAATTGCAGCCTTCTGAGAAAGCTGGAAAAGAAGACCCAGCTAACTGTGCCCAGGCTTATGACTTACAGAAACTGGGAAGTAATGAGTGTGTGTCGTTTTAAGGTGCTAAATTTGTGCTATGTAGATAACTAATATAGGAAGTGAATGGGTTATGGAGAGTGTCCAAACAGAATCCTTTACTGCAAGTGAGGACATTTTTGGGATACAATATTTGGGTAATTGAATCTAAATTACAATACTTTTGAGTGACACCTAACGCTGGCAGTTCTACATAAAGCAAAGCTCCTGACCATGGTAACAGCACAGAAACTCCCACCGCAGAAATCTTTATTAGCAGTCCACAGCATCATGGGTCCTGAAAGAGTCCCCCAAAGTTAATCTGTCTTATCTGCAGATTTGAGCCAGATTAATATCTAAACCATTACTCTTTATCACTCCCTTCATGGCTTCTCAGTAATGTCTGATAATGAGTTTCAATCTTTGCAAGGCTAGTGAGGGAAATTAATGGAGGCAATTAGAAAGGGCTGATGAGGAAGGTGAGTTAATCTGGTTAAGACTGAAGACTCGACATGAAACCAGAAAATCACTCAAGTTCCTTTCCCTTCTTCTCTCCTCTTCTCTCTCCTTCTCTCATTTGACAAATGCTTACTGAGGTCCCTCAGTGTGACAGGTATTAGGCACTAAGCTAGAATAAGACCTATGTCTTACATGTCTTATTTAATAAATGACACACAGGTCTTATTTACTGACCCGTGTCCTGAAAGATCTCATTTCCAAGACAGGGGTGGGGGCAGAAACATATTCAAATAATTGTTATAATCAGGTAAGTGCTGATAAAATCATGGACAAAGCACTAGAGGTGGCCAGAATTAGGCTGAATATGTCTCCCTATTTTTCTTTCTTTCATACCAAGACTTATAGGGAAGACAGTAGATAGGAAATATCCACAAATACTCCAGTTAGAAAATTTTAATGCACGGTGTGGAATTGTGTCTCCCAAAAAGCAATGTTCAGGTCCTAACCCCTGGTACCTGTGTCTTATTTAGAATGAGCGTCTTTGCAGACACCGTCATGCTAAGATGAGGTAATTAAAATGGGCTGTAATCCAATGACTGGTGTATGTAATTGATGAGGGTCATTTAGCCACAGAGACACAAAGGGAGAATGCCATGGACAGTGGAGGTAGAGTGTGAATCAAAGCAGTTTCAAGCCAAGGGATGCCAAATATTGATGGTCACTTCCAGGAGCTGAAAGAGGCAAGGAAGGAGGCTTCCTCAAGGCTTTCAGAGGCAATGTGGTCCCACTGACACCTTAATTTTGGACTCCTAGCCTTCAGAACTACAAGACAATACATTTCTGTTGTTTGAAGCCACCCAATTTGTGGCTCTTTGCTATGGCAGTCCTAAGAAGCTCATCCACATAGTCAAGTCACATTGACTTGGCTCAGGGTGAGGGATTGAGGACATCCTCTATGAAAAAGCAAAACACTTGGAACCCAGGGAATGCAGTTGTGTGCTGTTTTCATTACAAGGCAACAGAGATTGTAGAGTCTGTGGGGGCATTGCTTATGTTCAGCTGGGAGCATTTGCGAAGCACTCGCTGTATGCCATGGGACACAGTTGGAGGCATGTCCGCCAGGCAGCTTCTATCATGAACTTGATAATTGTGTGAGCCATGGACAACGTAGTTTCTCAGAGAGAGGCACAGGCTAAGTGCCATCAGCAAACTGAACAAACCCCCAAAAAGCAGAAAATGAATGATTAGGATTTTTTGTGTATCTTGTGTTTAATACACACACACACACACACCCCCCCCAAAACTAAACGAAGCTCTTCCTGTATTTTTGACACCTTTGTGATTCTGGAAAGATTGCTTTACTCCACAACAATGAACACTTGGTTCTCCAGCGCTGGCTTGGTTCTGCAACTTCCAGCTCCCTTGAACACTCATCTCTGCCCTGTTGAGAATGCCAACGGCTCTGCTCACAGCCGGTGGCAGCTCCACAGCACAGTTCACACCAGAAACCTGGCGGCATCCGTGGTGAGCATCTTCCTCGTTACTCACATTCCTTCTCCAAGCCCTGCCAACTTTACCTTCTGAATATCCCTCAAGTACAACCAAGTCTTTCATCTGCGCTCTGATCTCTCTGGGGCAATGTGCAGTTCCTTCCCGCCTGGACAATGAGCAGAAAGCATGAAAACGTTTGGCCCTCCAGTCCCTGTCCCCATATAGCTAGAAAGATCATTTTCAACATGCCAAGTGAGTCATGTTCTACCTCCACTTCCCCACCCTGTCCTTGATAGTCTTACTGTTGGTTCCTATTGCTCTTGGGACAGAGATTAGCTCCCTGTCATTAACTCTAAGCTCCAGCTCTGAGCACCTCTCCTGCCTGGTCTTACGTGGGGCAGGATCTGCGTTTTAGTTAATTCTTGTATCTCTAAGTCAAGAGCAGTTTTTATTGGAAAAAATGCATTCAAAATATGCATTTCTTGTGCAAAGTTTGAACTGTTATTCAAAATAATAATTGAGTTCCCAGTTCATGGACTTTACTTTCTAGCAGGATGGAATTCTTAATTCCTTTGTGATTCTGTATTCTGTGTCTTATCTTTCTCATAGCAAGCTTTAGGATGAAATGATCTCTCCTCCTTTCTCTAGAGGTGCAATAAAATTAAGCAATAAACAGTGCATCCTAAAATCTGAATCTTCAGGGTACAAGAAAAGAAAGACACTTGGAAATTCACACTACAGTAAAACCCATCAATATTCATGGCAGGGAAAGTTCAAATAGGAAAATCTTGAATTAACTTTAGATAAATATCAAGTGTGAAATTCATCAAAATAATTGGAAATCATGAAAACCTATACCATGATGTGATCATGGCTCCCAGTTCCATGGACTGTCTTTGTCAATAAAAGCAAGACTGATTCTAATTACCTCTTATATTTTGTCATGCTATTTCATTGTCTGTAATGATTCCATTTATTGATAACCATTAATATTTATTGAACTTTTGTGATGCTTAATGCTGTATATTTGGTTAGGTGATAATATAATACTGCATGTGTAAATTGATAAAATGTAATGTACAGTGCCATAAGTGAGTAAAATAGTGTTGAAGAGGAGCCTGCCTAGAAAAACAATGGGCAGGGCTGTGCTGTTCAATATGGTAACCACCCTTATGGTTATTTAAATTTAAATATAAATTAATTACCATTAAGTTAAATAAAAGATTCAGTCCCTAAGATGCATCATCCACATTTCAAGTGCTCCACAGCCACACATGGCTAGTGGCTACTTCACTGAACAGTGCAGGTAGAGAATTTTCCATTATCATGGGAAGTTCTGTTAGACAATGTGTGGCTAGGAGGTTTTGTGAACTGTAGCCTTAATAGAAAGAAACATTATGCTTCATTGTTTAAAAAAGAAAGTTAAACTGTATTAGCAGGTTGGTAGGCAGAGAACTCATGGTTTCTACTGTACAGATTAGTTAGAGCCTCCTTACTATGAAGGTTGAAGCTGAAGTGGAATAAAGACCTGATGGGCATTTGTGGAGAAGATTTCAGCCCCAGTAGAGACGGATGGTAGAATCTCCCAGGTAGACCTTTCTGGCTTCACAGCTCCACTAATGACCATGATAAAAATCCCTTTCCAAGAAGAATGTACTTCCACTTATACACCTAGCACCTTCAATGAAATAAGTCCATGAATTCCTGAACTATGCATCTCAACTCTCTAAGAATTCTTCCAATTCCCAAATTCTATGAAATAAAAATGTTTTTGATCATACAAAATCTACATCTAAAAAGAATTTGGGACAACAATACATATATAACCAATGTGCACATGGCTTGAAAACATTGTCTTCTCCTAGGGAAGTTAAAACCAAAGATAGGCTGGGCACAGTGGCTCACATCTGTAATCCCAGCACTTTGGGAGGCCGAGGCAGGTGGATCATCTGAGGTCTGGAGCTCAAGACCAGACTGGCCAACATGGTGAAACCCCATCTCTACTAAAAATAAAAAATATTAGCTGGGTGTGGTGGCGGGTGCCTGTAATCCTAGCTACTCGGGAGGCGGAGGCAGGAGAATCGCTTGAACCAGGGAGGCGGAGGTTGCAGTGAGCCACGATAGCACCATTGCACTCCAGCCTGGGCAACAAGAGCAAAACTCCATCTCAAAACAAACAAACAAAAAACAAAGAGAGTGTGGACAGTGTTGTGACCTGGGAAAGCTTATTTTCATGGTAAGCTCAAAGTAAAATGATTAATTCCTGGAACATAGAATAGATATGAAATAACATTCATGTTTGTAAAGGTGTTTTCTTGAATTATAACCATAATACCTGTTTAGGGTTATCCTAATGACTGACTTCATACTTTAAGTCCTTTATCTCTTTCTAACCACATTCTCAACAAGGTATTATGTTGAATAATAACTTCTTTTTCTTTCGTTGAAAACGTGGTCTGATTTCCTGTCTTTGACTTAAACTCCCATAATGTAAAAAATCCAAATCAGGTACTAAGAAAATGCACAAATGAAAAATGTTTTAATATTGTTATGGGAATTTGTTATACATCCAAATCATATTATATCATCAGAAATCATAATAATACCATTATACTGTGCAATTATGTGCTTCAGTGGCAACTTATCATGTGTTTACTATAATTATACCATTCGACTAATTACAGCAATCATGCCATTTAGTGGCTGAATTCTTAGCTCTGAATTCCATTGATTGGGTGGACTTTATAATTCTATGAGGTTTTGTGCCTTGAATTTGATGAATGTAGAACTCGAATTTTGTGTTGCTAGCTTAAAAAAAATTCCAGCAATAATTTCGAGGTTTGGGGATGAATATGTTTATCATTTATCAAAATGTCCGAAGGAGGGCAAATTGCTGTTTTTCCATCGCAAGCCTGGGCCCTAAAGCGGAGTGGGCTGTTAGACTAAGTCCTTGTCTGTAGAGCAGAGACTCATGTCTGCATCACTCAGGAGCCAAAGGGTTAAAGTGAACTGACAGGTTGCTGAACTGAAAAGAGAAGTAGTTTGGTTACTTAGTAAAATTAGTCAATCAGTTTGACTTTTTTCATTCTATTGATCACTTGCTAAACTAAATGGATTAGATGGACAAATTTTATTTGTTAGCACTGTACAGCTAGGAGTCCATAGAAGGACACTCAACAATCGTCAACACATCCTGTAAATAGAGGTTCAGCTACAAAAATTAGTCCACATAACCTGTATTATCAAATGTCTATTTCATGCAATGCACTATGTTACCTTCTGAGAAAGAAACAAAGCCATTTCAGACAGAAGTCCCATATTCACCCAGCATAACCTATCAAATAATCTTCTCATGTTTGTGAGGCTGGGAAAAGCTAGCCTTCCAAAGGAAAATTACATAAAGCGCATCTTAAATTTCCTAATCAACTTGAGTGTTACTCTCCATACTTACCTCTGAGAAGGAAGCTAAGAAATCATTCGGGTGGGGTTAGATCTTTTAATCCTTCTGTTGGGTAACAGCTTCAGCAGGGTGGAGTGAAGTGAATCTTGCCAGTGTTTTCGGGCCTGGATCTGCAATTTGAACTGTTAGCCTTTGGAAAACTCACTAAATGTTCAAGTCTCAATTTTCTTATCTCTAATAAGGGAATGAAAGGTAGCTACTCTGTAGGACTTTTGTGAGGTTTAAGGGAGAATACCAACACTTTTTAAAATCTATGTATCCAAATATATAGAACTTTTACCCTCTGGGTTTCAAGAGGAAATACTTTAATAAGAAATTCACGTTCTTCCCCTGAGAAAGATCTTAGATGTGATGCAACTGTTTGCAGGGACATGAATATCTACAACTTTCTAGAGCATTTCCCATTAGATTAATATATTGAAATAAGCAAAAGCTTTGACATTAACGGCTCTGCTGAGTTGTCTCTCTTTTTCAAAATCAGAATAACAGGGTTAGATGATCACATAAAACTGCTTGGGGGTGAGTCCCGGATTCTGGTGGGTTCTTCCACTCAGGCTTGGTGAAGCGCTTCCGGGTCTCCACTGGCTGCAGACCCTGGCGCGAGGAGGACACTGAGGCCCAGAGAGGTTAAGTGACTCTGCCAAGGTCAAACAGCTAGTAAGTAGTGGAGCCAGGACTCAAACCCAGTCTAGGAACCATGTCCACTTTGTTTCCCTCACTCTTCCTTTGTGGGACTGAGACACTGTGGTTTAATCTGGATCCACCTTGTATGGAAGAGACAGAGCTGCAGCAGCAGGAACAGCAGCATCAGACCTGGCTCGAAAGCATCACAGAGAAAGACAACAATCTGGTTCCTATTGGCAAGCCAGCCTCAGAGCACTATGATGATGAGGAAGAGGATGATGATGAAGACAATGAGGATAGTGAAGAGGACTTAGAGGATGATGAGGACATGCAGGACATGGACAAGATGAATGACTACAATGGGTCACCTGATGACGGAGAGGTCAATGAGGTGGACATGGAAGGCAACGAACAGGATGAGGACCAGTGAATGATCTAGGTAGACAAGGCAGGGTGCCCTCAGGGAGATTCCAGGCCAGCCCAACCTACCCTGCATCCCAACCCCCAACCCTTGCCCACAGAACAAACTGAAGGCCCCAGTGCCTGAAAGTGCCCTTGGGCACCTCCTCAGCTGCTGCCAGGATCTGGTCTCCTTGGCCTCTCCCAGGCCATTAGTCTGCACTTGAAATCCACAGAGCCTGAGCCCACTCCACCTTCCTGGCCAGTACCTCACCCCTTGGTTGCCAGGTCTGGTCTCTTTCTAAGTTTCTTTAATAAAGACAAAGGAGTGATTTCCCCCCAACATCCACACCCCAAAGCAAAAAAAAAAAAAACTACTTGGAACTTGAAAGAAGATCTTAGGAAGAATATCAAATATTTACCACTAATCAAAATTTGATAAACAACGTGAGAGCACAAAAGAATGTCATCCCATATCAACTTTAATATCTGGTATTTAGATTTCAATTTTTATTTCCAAGTTGCATTAGATCATTAATTAGTTATAAAGCAATTGAGTCTTATCATAATACCCGAGAAAGAAACAAGTGTAGGAGAATGCAGCACAGACATATCTTTTTAATTTGGTGGTGAAGTATTAATAATGAATAATAATTGACATTAATGGGTACTCATAAAATATTTATTATTTTAGCATGTTCTGAATAAAACTTATAATGTATTCCATTCGATTATTCTGTATTACTAATTCAAGAGCAGCACAAATTATGAAACTGTGTCCTGCATATTTATTTGTTTCTTTTGGCTACTCTTGTCCTCTTAAGAGCTCATTTTTATTGGAACTAAGCTTTTACTCAGCTGTCATAAGCATCCAAAAACCCTTCAAGAGACAATTCAGAGTGGCTTTAGACAACTATCTTTAGACTATGATCATGTTTTTCTGCCGAGTTTGTAAAATAATAATTCCCAAATGACAATAATGAATGCAATAGCCCAGCTATTCTATAAGCCACAGAACTGTGATAAAACAAAAACAATGAAATAGTACTTCCTCCAATATGTCAAGCATGAGCTTGCTTTCACTGCCCAGGAAGTCATTTGAACCTTGTTTATGCAACAATAAAAGATGATTGAATCCTGCTTTGTGCATGTATAGCCCAAGTCAAACATCAGTTGGAGCAGTAAGTTCCTGGAATGTCTTCAGTGAAAGGTACCTGAGCCCTCACCCGCTCACGTATCTCCCACCACTGCCTGGATGGTTTTCTCCTCTTGAGGTGTGATCAACATCTGCCTGCACGCTTCCCTTGAACACTTCCCAAAGATGAGTCCAGCTGGTTGCCTTCTAAGTTTGAAGGCTTATGAAAGTCCTTAAAAATGGCTCCTAGACTGGACCTTATTCTAGATGTGGCTTGACAGGTGTAGAATATCATTGCCTTTCTTTCAACCAAACAATTCATTCTTGTTGGTATAGCCTGAAAATGCATTCGTGGGTTTTGCTCGCCATATTATTGTCTTCTAGGGTGTCTGTAATCATCCCTAAATGTAGAGGACCTTTCCTTGTTTTGCAAAACAGTGACATGTTTGTGCACCTAAATCACTCATCATTACTTTGCTTGGTACACGATGAGGGTCAATCATACTGATCTACAAAGCTGGGTCATTTTTTTTTCTTC
Source organism: Pan paniscus (assembly GCF_029289425.2). Classification (NCBI taxonomy): domain Eukaryota; kingdom Metazoa; phylum Chordata; class Mammalia; order Primates; family Hominidae; genus Pan; species Pan paniscus. Next base: position 10,575,734 of record NC_073272.2, on the reverse strand, counting down.
AGTAAAATTTTCACTGTTTGTTTCTTTCATTAGGGGTATGGAATGTCAGGTGTTAAGTTTAGTCAGCCCGGGATTTGATTTCTGGTTTATCTGTTGAGTAGCTAACTATGGGTAATTTACAGGCTTCCCATACTCTTTACATTTTTTACTTAAAAAATGGATAAATTAGTTTGTGTCTCAAAGGATTGTTGCAATCAAGAAAATTGATAATGAATGTAAAGTGCTTACTGCAATACCTAGGGCATAATAGTTACATAATAAAAGCTGTAATTGCTTCTTTCTCAATTATTCTGGTAGCTTCCAGAGAAAATCAATTTCTTTATACCCAATCTCTGTTCCTATCCTGTGTTTTTCATGTGTTTTGTTCTTTTTCTCTGAATCCTTAGAGTATCTCGTTATCTATTTCATTGATTTAGCTTTTCCTGTATGCCAGTTTGGATCTTTTGCTATCCAGTGCAGATTTTAATTCTGCTTTTCTAATTTTGGTTTCCTTGAAAGCGATATGGCCTCTATCTTTGAGTTTATGTTTTCACTTCCACTGGTATTTGCATCTCACTCTGTTATGTTTTCCATTTTCACTTGTTCTCTTCTTGGGGACTTTCTGCCTGTTTGTCCCAGGAGCCTCTTGATTCTAGTAGGAGATGTAATTCTTAAACGTTTTGTTCTATTTCTGTAGTAAGCACTTTTGCTACTAGAAGTTTCCTTTCTTGAGATTTTAAAAGCTCCATGTTCATTTTCTCTTTTCTTATTTCTGAAGAAGCAATCAATCTATCTTTGGTATTTGTCAACAGAATGAAAAAAGGGAGTCCCTTAGGCTTCACTGACCTGCTATGCAAAGACCTGCACCAGGGATTGGCAAACTTTATCTGTAAAGGGCCAGAGAGGAAATATTTTAGGCTTTGCTGTTGCAGTTATTCAACTCTGCTGATGTAGCATAAAAGCAACCAAAACATGTAAACAAGTGGGCATGGCTCTATCCAGATAAAACTTTATTTGCAAAAACAAGCAGCAGGCCAGACCTGCTCTCAGTTATAGTTCACTGACCCCTGGTCTTGACTGTGAACTCCTTGAAGGCAAGGAGCTTTTCTGTTTCATTCACTTCTGTGTCTGAAGCACCCAGGACAGTTCCTAGCTCATCTTAGACCTCAGTAAATACTGACTGAGCAGCTGAATTATTATTTTATGATGAGTAGCTGGAAGAGGGAATGTGCACTTCCCCTGGCCCTATTTCCTCCATCATCTTGTGTGGATCTGCTGAAATATCTCAGGGTAGGGTCTGTCTTTCCCCTTGTGGCTGACTTTGGTTGTATTGCAATGGCCAGTTGCATGTGTCAACTGGGCTTGACCAGCTGTTTGGCCAAACACAAGTCTAGATGTTGCTGTGAAGGTGTTTTTTAGACATGATTACATTTGAAGCATTCAAGTTTAAGTGAATCAGATTACCCTCCAATATGTAACCCTCCAACCTTATTCATTTGGTTGAAGGCCTTAAGAGCAATGACTGAGGTCTCCCAAAGAAAAAGGAATTCTGCTGCAGCAGGGAAATTCTGCACAGTTTCTAATTTTCAAACTCATGACTGCAACATCCAATCTTACCTGAATCTCCAGACTGCCAACTTGCCCTGAAGTTTCAACTTATCATCCCCTCAAACTGGATGAACCAATTCTTTAAAATCAATCAGTATATCTATATCTACCATCTATGTATCTGTCATCTACCTATCTATCATTTATCTATCTATCCATGTATCCTATCTATCTACCTATCATCTGTCTACCTACCTACCTACCTACCTATCTATTATTGGTTCTGTTTCTACAGATAACTTTTATACATATATTGATGGAATACATGAAATAGCGTGTCCCCAGCCTGCACTGTGAAGGGCCTGCTTTTGTCTCTGACACCCCTCTCCTTACTTCCATCAATGAGGCCCACACCAGATGCAGGTCCATACTAGATGTGCATGATCTGTCAGGATTCTCCCTGCCCCATTCATTGCCTTCCCAAAGCTGCAGTCTCCAGTGAATGTAGACATAGAGCAATGAGCAACAGATGGGGCAAGGGAGAGGAGGGGAGCCCTTCTGCAGCATGGGACCATATGTGCCAAGGGCGGGCTTGTTCTGTTTTATCTTTTCTTCGCATTCCCTTTTTCTTTCTTCATGGTTCTGTATAAGGGCCAGGCTTTCCTCTATTCCTTGTTCCCAGAAAGACGAGCAGAAGGGCCTCCTAGAGAAGTGCCCAGAGCTGGGCTTGGAGGAGCATCCCCGTCAGCCCCAGAGCTCCCTCTTCCAGCATATCCAGCCTGCTTGACTGGGCTCTGCAGGTTAGTGGTGCTGGATGGTCCAACTCATATTCAATTCAGCAGAGAGGGCTTGGGGGTCACACTTGGGCAACCATCCTAGGCCATGTCTCCAATCTAGCTTTCACCAGAGAAGCATGAATTCTATAGATTATTAAGCACTGGCTTGGCCACCAAAAAATATATTTTGGAAACCAGTTCTTTTAAGGAATCCTAAAGAGAAGGAGGACCTTCTAACACTTGAGGAAGCCTTCTACAATGTTCTCAGACAAGGAAATTTATCTCCGATCTGGAATCTTCTAATTATCCTGCTTGCTTTTCTGTAATAGTAATGATCACAACTTTTGCACACATACCCTAACTAGAAGGCTCTGTGAGAGAGATAAATATCAAAGCATCCTCTTTTATTTACCATCATCTAATAGGTGCCTATCATAGTCCCTATCTTTGGTAGTAATTGCTATATGAGTACTTACAGTACTTATATGCTATCTAGGTAATTTCTGAATGAATGGATGCATATTTGGCTACATGGATGGTTCTACTAGGATCTTTCTTTCTGGTAGCATAGTAATTAAGGACATGATGGTACATTTCCATTATTTATTTAAAATGTAACCAGGAATTAGTGTGATGTAAAAAAGTGGGTAGTTTCTTGAACATAACCTTCTTCATCCCCTTTTGGAAAACTGGGGTGTTTGCCTGAGTCTACAGTTTCACCCCTATCTATCTCTCTCAGTTTTTCTTTCTTTTTTTTTCTTTTGTATTTTCTGTAGTGACAGAGTCTTGCCATGTTGCCCAGGCTGGTATTGAACTCTTGGGCTCAAGCAATTCTCCTGCCTTGTCCTCCCAAAGTGTTGGGATTACAAGTGTGAGCCACCATGCCCGGTTCCTCTGGTTTCCTGAGGGTGTGTCTATGTTCATGTCTTCAAATCTTCGTGATAAGCTGCGATAGACTCAGTCTGAGCATAGGCGTAATTTCTTTGAAGCAATCTAATACTCCTTTACGCTCACTCCTAGTGGACTTTAGTTTCCTCTGACTCATGTTTTCCTCTATATCCACTCTGAGGATTATTCACCTACACATTCAAGATACAATAATAAAGAACTGTAAAGCTTTCTTTGTGCTTCATTTAACACTATTTCATCAGCCCCAAGCACTGAATCTATCTCTATCTCCTTTGCTCCACTTTTTCTGCTTCGAATATAGCTTTCAAAATAGTTTTGCTCACAGAATTTTTGCCAAACTTGCTAAATGTTTCCTGGGATTTACCATCTGGTATACGCTTTGGAATGAGGAGGAAAAAAAAAACAGTGTGGAAATATGCAATAGGATTACGATTTAGGAGGATAAAGCAAAAGTTCCATTTGCCATTGTGCACAAGGTCCAGTGAGTGACAAAGACCCCCCAAGGTCGTGGAAACGACAGGATTTGGAAGCCAGCATGAATAGCAGTAATCTAGAAAGCCTGGAATATCTCCTTGCTACCTGAGCTGATCTAGCATTCCAAGTGAGCAAGTAGGAATTATGGGAGGGGATTGGAAGGGAAGGTTACTTTAAAGGGAAGCATCTCTTCCAACCACCCATTCTGCTCAGACTACAACTTCTTTTCATTTTAGAAAAGCATTTCTCTTATTCTGTAGCACATGTATGGTTACAAAAAATTAATAACATAGTTTACATTAATTTTGTGCATTTGGTGGTTGCAAACTGAAGTATATGCTTTTTGCAAGATGGTGTATTATTTGCTATTGCTGCATGACAAATGACCAGCAACTTAGTGAATTACAGCAACACCAATTGCTGTCTCACAGTTTCCATGAGTCAGGCATCTGGGAATGGGTTACCTGGGCTCTCTGTTCACTTCTCACCAGGTTGAAACCAAGATGTCAGCTGGACTGTGTCCCTTTCTCGTAATCATGCTCACAGTTTCATTCTCAGCTCACCGGGTTGTTGGCAGAACGCATTTCCCTCTAGCTGTGTGTTTGAGGTTTCTCCTTTCCTGCTGGTCATCTCCCAAGGCCTTATTCAGCTAGTAGCTGCCTGATGCTTCTTGCCACATGGTCCCCATAAGCAGTTTACAACATGGCTGTTTGCTTTCTTTGTTAAGTAGAACAGCTTCTGCTGCTACTTCTTGTCACTTTTAAGGGCTCAGCTGGCTTGATCAGTCCCACCCAGATGATCTTCCTTTTGATTAATTCAGTGCGAGCTGATTAGGGATGGAATCACTGGAGTGGCATCCATCATATTTACTGGTACTGCCTATCCTCAAGGAGAGGGGATTAGATAGGGTATATATACCAGCAGCTGGGAATCTTAGGGTGCATCTTAGAATTCTGCCTGCCTCAGGTAACAAAAAGGGGGAAAATGAGATACAGGTCTGATGGGGAAAGCTGATAGGTTTCATCTTGAAAGCCTGGACATGGCTGCCTGGAGAAGGATCGTGAGACTCTACCAAGGGCTAGAGGGGAAAGTGCAGCAGGGACTGATGGGAGGTGTTGCCTGGCCCACACTTGTCTGTTTTGGTCAATGGTATCAACCTATGGACTGTGCCTCTAGAAGTGTAGCAGAGTTATTGCAAGAAGGATTTGCATGCATATAGGCATCAAAGCAGTTTTTGTAGATTGAATAAATAGTAGATTTTACATACTTGCATAATTTTCAGAGGTATCTTATGGTATATGAGTTTTCTATTGCTGCAGTAACAAATTACCACACACTTAGTGGCTCAAAACAACTCAAATTTCTCACTCTACAATTCTGGGGGTAAGAAGTCTGAAATGGGTCTCAATGAGTTGAAACCTAACTTTGGCAGGGCTGGTTCTTCCTGGAGGCTCCAGGTAAGAATCTGCTTTTCCATGTCTTTCCAACCACTAGGGACTACCCGTGTTCCTTGCCCGGCAGCTCCTTCCTCCACCATCAAAGGTGTTAACCTGAAATAATCAAAGGGATCAGAATTCAAATTTAAAGAGTTTATTCAAGAGCAAAGTTCGAATTTGTCCTCTTGGGAAATACAAACTCCAAAGGAATGGAGTCAGTGCTCAGAGGTGGAGAGGTCAGGGTTTCACACTTATTTAGATAAATACAAAGAAGTTTACCATGATTACAACACTTTCACATAAGACTGGGTTATGAGTTGCAGTAATTTTGATTTGTTACAGCTTATTCCCTTTAAGGAAAGGCATATTTAATAGTCCACATTAAGCCAGACACGGTGGCTTGTGCCTGTAGTCCCAGCTACTCGAGAGGCTGAAGTAGGATTACTTGAGCCTAGGAGTTCAAGGTTGCAGTGAGCTGTGATCACACCCCTGCACTGAGCTACAGAATGAGACTCTGTCTCTAAAAAAAATAATTTTTTAATTTAAAAAAATTCTGTCTTAAGCAATTTGATAGCCAGGGGATCTTTTGCACCATCTGGTCTGAGTTGTGTGCAAGAAAAGAAAGAAGGCGGTTAATCTATAATAAAAGGTTAGTAATTAAGAGTGAAGGGGTCTTCTCTCTGGTGCCATTTACTCTTTCACAACATTTTACAAAACAAGGAAAACTTAGGAAGAGGGTTAATTTATCATCGGTGAAGCAAAGGTTACAGCTGCTGGCTGCATGACTCAGATCTCACAATCACATTCCTTCAAGCCTCAAAATAATTTAACATTCCAACAGCTTCAATTTGATGAATTTATTTTCACAAAGGGCATCACTTCAATCTCCGCCCCCATCATTATGTCTTCTTTTTCTGACTCTGACCCGCTTGCCTCCCTCTAATGAGGACCCCTGTGATTATACTGGTCCATGCAAATAGTCCAGGATCACCTCCCTTACTTAAAGTCAGCTGATTACAGACTTTAACCACAACTACAAAATACCTTTTGCTATACCAAAATAGCAACACCTAGATTGGTGTTTGATTGGATAACTGGGAACTGTAGCCTAACTGCATTGACTTGTAAAACTGAACATCACAGGTGGGATGAACAAAATACAAACTTATTTTTAAAGGTACTGCAGGATTTTTAAGATTATGTACCTTATCAACTGTGACTCTTATAACTGTGGCCACAGGGGAGTGGCCCTGAATTCTTCCGATGCTGTTCAATTGTATTCATGCTGTAACAGAATGAACAGGGACACTGATCAATGAGAGAAGGAGAGCATTTCCGGGAAAGGCAGAAGGTCCTGAGACCCTAGAATTCGCCATCAAGGCACCAAGGACTCATTCACACACCCCAGAATGGGTAGAAGAGAGGAAGGGAAACAGAGAGATGAGAGGGAGCTGAAGACAAACTTCACCCAACTTGCCATTTTGTAAAGCTTTGTTCCTCCTTCTGTTGCCTTATCCTACTTTACCCTGAATTTTATTTATTTTGGTCTTAGCTCAAAATGCAACATGAGGCTGTCATCAGAAATTTAATGCATTAGCATTCAACGTCTTCTGAAATGTACTGCCTGAAAATCACAAGGAAAATGAGGAGAACAATGATTTTGCCTCCCCTCTACTGAGCAATTAAATGTGATGAATATGTCATACGCAATGGTGAATGTTGGAATTAATAAGCTGAAATGTCGATGCATGACTATTTGTATACTTGACATCTCATAATTACATCATTTATCATAAAAAATCTGGCAATCTTAAATAGAGAGCATTTATAATTAATTTTCTTGCCCTGGAAAATCCAATTCATTCCACAGTCAAAAAGAGTCAGTGTTAATTTCTTTTCTATCAGCTGCAGGCCACAAGTTAATGTATTAAAATCAGAACATTTACAATAACAGACTAATTAAATTATTTCCTCTACTGTAGCAGAAAAATGCATGGTTCTTATGCTGATAATCAGTCACCACAATAAATGCCATTTAATTCTCCTTGAAAGTCAAATTCTTCCTAATGGCAATTTTAAACTGTCAAGTGGGTTGAGAAATTCAGTTTGTCTGTGTAGTAAAGAATATTGACTTTTGCATATCATTATTGTTTATATTCTTTAAGAGAGACTAATAGGAAACTCATTCAAATAATGTTTGCCAATAAATGAGTTTGAGTCATCAACAAATGAATGAAGCAGACAAAAGTTATCTCAGTTCTACAGAATAATGAGTGCAGATTTTGAAATGTTTGTGCTGATACACTTTCTCTGACAAATATGATCCAGTAAACAAGGTACATATTTCAAAATAGAAACACAGGGCATGACTGCTTTCCAGCTGAGGGCAAGATCTGGGTCACCAGAAGCAAGAGAAGAAATGTGAGTATACTCGTTCTGAATGTTCAAAAATATGGCAAAAGAAAATAAGTTGTCTAGAATAGTTGTTCTGAAAACATAAGCAGGAAAAATTATGACAAAGATGGTGTCTATGGATCAAAGATGTCTAGATGTGTTCTAAAACCATAAGAAAAGAGTGAGTGCGTCAAGAGGCTGATTTTGTGCATAACATGACAAGAATGAGAATGACATAATGACACAAATCTATTTTAGGTCCCCCAAAAGGAAAGAGAATATGTATTTTGGTGGCTGTGGTTTAGGATCCAAAAGCTTTCAGGTTATCTCATCACTCTCTGGTAGAAAACAAATCTACCAGATAATTCTGAGGCTACACTGAAAACATTTTCTTCATAAAAGATGTAAAAGGCTCATCAGAGAAGATGGCCTTTTTTTTTTTTTTTGAAACTGAGTTTCACTCTTGTTGCCCAGGCTGGAGTGCAATGGCACGATCTCGGCTCACCACAACCTCTGCTTCCTGGGTTCAAGCTATTCTCCTTCCTCAGCCTCCCAACTAGCTGGGATTACAGGCATGCACCACCACACCTGGCTAATTTTTGTATTTTTAGTAGAGACGGGGTTTTTCCATGTTGGTCAGGCTGGTCTCGAACTCCCGACCTCAGGTGATCCGCCCATCTTCGCCTCCCAAAGTGCTGGGATTACAGGCGAAGATGGCTTTCTTGATACAGCCAGTACTTGGCAAATTGCCTGGCATATAACAGGTGTTCCCTATACACTGGTGGCACAAGTGTAATTCCTTCCATGATTCATTATTTATTAATCAATGTCACATGGTAAGCCAGCCAGTTTTCCATATATCTCCCTTACGTTGAAACAGCTCTACAATGTTGGTTGGCATCATTGTTAAAATGTTACAGATGGAGAGGTTGACATTCAGAAATGTTCATGAGAGTCAAACAGGCTGGCACTTGGCAAAGAGGGATCTCAATCCAACCACTTTCCTCCACCTCCAGACTCAACACTTCCCAGTTGCCTGCTATGTGTGACGAATGCAGTCATGTGGGAGATCCGTCTGGCTACACTTAAGGAATTTCCAGACAGGCTGCAACGCAGCTAAGTTTCTCTTAAAGGCTATGGAAAATGTTTGCATGTGTCTACAGAAAAAAAGGGGAGAAGGAGCAGGAATAGGAGGAGGCAGAGAAATTGAAGAAGAAAAATTGGAATTAGAAAAAAATTAGAATTACAAGAAGACAAAGATGATGAAGAAGAATTAGAAAAAAAGAAAGAAAAGGAGTAGAAGGAGAAAAATTGGAATGAGTAGAGAAAGAGGAAAGGGAGAAAGAAGGAGAAGGAAGAGGAAGAAGGAAGAGGAAGAGGAGGAGGAGGAAGAGGATAAGTAACATTAACTTATGGCAAGAGAGATCCAACTAAAACCAAGAAACAGTATCGTATTTCGAGCGATAATAAAAAAGAACTCCTTAAGGCAGGTATGCACTTTTTAGTTCCCTTAAAATCTTTGATAAGACAGAAGGTATTTAATACACCTTGAAGATTTACTATATGCAGATGAGTTTACTGAAGCATCTAATTTAATCCTCTTATAATCTTGTAAGGCAACTATTCTTATTTACATCTTATGGATGAAAACAATTTGCATTCATAGGAGGTAAAGTCATCCTTTTACCAATGGACAGAGCCAAGCTTTGAGGCAGGGAAGACACAGACAGCAGAACTCCAAAGGAATGGCTATGGAACCAATCAGGAGTGACTGGAGTTGGGGCATTAGCTGTGCTGCTGTGTCTCTATCCAGTGGCTGGAGTCATGGATTAGGAGCGTGCCCTAACCCGTTGCAAGGAATGACCATCAGGAACAGACTTTTTGTTTTTCAAGACGGAGTTTCGCTCTTGTTACCCAGGCTGGAGTGCAACGTCGCGATCTCAGCTCACTGCAACCTTCGTCTCCTGGGTTCAAGCAATTCTCCTGCCTCAGCCTCCTGGGAGCAGTCTTTAGAGGACAATGCTAGGTCCTCTCACAGGAGCCCCGAAGATTCTCCTCTTGCCAATGTGGCTGCTAAAAACCCGATGCTTGTAGCTCAGAAACACTGCCGTGCCTTGGAACTTAGTTCCTTTCCACCCCCAGGGAGGACCCTTGACCAATGATTCACAGCTGCACGAAGTTGAGAGGTATGGATGGAATCCAGCTCTTTTGCTCTGGGTGGGGCCAACTCTGAAGCCCAACTCACACTCCAGAGTCAGCCTCTGCAGGACTGTATCTGAAACTACACCCTTGCTTGGTTTCCCTCACCTGCTTCACCCACTGCCTTACGGAGTTATCCGCATACTTCTTTGGTGTCTTTTTGTTTTTGTTTTTTGTTTTTGAGACGGGGTCTCGCTCTGTCGCCCGGGCTGGAGTGCAGGGGCGCAATCTCGGCTCACTGCAACCTCTGCCTCCTGGGTTCAAGCAATTCCTCTGTCTCAGCCTCCCGTAGCTGGGATTACATGCGTGTGCCAACACGCCCGGCTAATTTTTGTATTTTTAGTAGAGATGGGGTTTCACCATGTTGGCCAGGCTGGTCTTGGACTTCTGACCTCAAGCCATCCGCCCCCCTCGGCCTCTCAAAGTGCTGGCATTACAGGAGTGAGCCACCACGCCCAGCCAGCATACTTCTTTGTTAAGTAACTTGCATACCAGTTCTCATCTCAAGGCTAGCTTCTGGAAATCTGAACTTTGGACATACTCACATAGCTCATTCTTCTTATTATTATCTTTTTTTTTTTTTGAGATAGAGTTTTGCTCTGTCACCCAGGCTGGAGTGCAGTGGGGCCATCTTGGCTCACCGCAACCTCCACCTCCCGGGTTCAAGCGATTCCCCTGCCTCAGCCTCCTGAGTAGCTGGGATTAGCACATTAATTTTTAAGAAATAAAATCCACTTTCACAAAGATTATGTACGTCTTGATTTTAAGATTATTATTCATTTAAATTTTATAGTTCCCTTTTTGTATTTTGGAGGCAATACTTTGTTCCAGGATGTAAACATTTTTATAGGTGCTTGAAATGCTTGTGTAAACACTGGGCATCTTGCTCATCAGGCATGACAGAAAAAACAAACTTTCTACAAATAGTTGAAATTCTGGATGTCCAATGTGTGAACTACCACAGTCCCCCTGAAGAGTCTAATCTACCCTTTGTAACTCTCCCATTAACTCAGAGCTGGCATTATGGGTGGGCCACACAGATGGCTCTATGTTAAACAAAATCTGAAGCCATGGCAGCACTGAGCTAAGACTTTTAGAGATTTATTTCTTCAGGCATCTTAATCTTAAAGACAGAAGACAGGTTAGAGAGCACATATTGTAATGAGGCTGGTCTCTTAGAGCTAGGACAGCACAGAGTGAAAAAAAGAGAGATTCTTAAAAGGCAGTATGTCAAAAATAAACCACCTGATGTTTCTCTAGGAAGTCTAACTAGACCCATCAGCAGTGGGAGCAAAAACTTTCTGGAGTTCTACCATCTGTACTGTTCCACACTCTATTAAACAACCCAGATTCCACTATTTAATGTAAATGAGGTGGCTTCAGATCAAGCTGACTTCTGAAACCAACAGAAAAGAATATCTATTCCTCTTTTTCTCATTTATTGAAGCAAAAAAGTTCATATTGAAGCAGCATCTGAACTTACATTATTCAGCAGGGGCCCTTGAGAATGTCTTCTTGAAACCATATTGCAAAATCTTAAACCTAACTCAGTTACAATGTTGCTGGCAAGAGAAGATAAAGCCCTTCCTCCATTTTCTTCGCATTTTCCACCATGCAACTTTTGCAGATTCTTGCCAGGCATACAAGGCATACACAGTAAACACACAGATGCAAGCGTGCATGCGTGCACACGCACACACACACACACTCACACACACCAGATTAAAATCATTCATTACCAGCTTATGGTAAGAGTTGACACTTCAAACTCCAATTGTAGAAGGTTTGACTTTGAAGAAGAAGTTGTTCTGGCAACTCTTGCTAAAATGACTAGATGAATTGTCTATTTCATTTCTATGCTAGAACCACAACCAATGCATTTGTCCAATAACAGCTCTCGTGCTAGTCTGACATGGTTACAAGCTATAATTTTGAGAATTACTGCTAATCACAAGAGGGCCATTCCTTTTAATAATCTGGAAATTCTTTAGAATGTGTTAACTCTGTTTTAAGTCACCAGTGTTCTTCCTGTGTGTAAGGAATGTATTATGGAATGAAATGCACAGTAGTAAACCTTGTTGGGCTCTGAACATTTAACGCTAGTGCACACAGAGGGAAGGGAGCCAATATTAACTGTCTTCTAATTATGTCGGCATTTCAGAAAGGGGGAAATTTCGGGGAACAGAATATGAATAGATGTGAGACATATTTTTAAAAGAACTAGGAACACAGATGTTTTGATATAAACTTGGATACTCCCTATATTTGGCCACCATTGGAAACTCCCTATGTTTAGCCACCAATAAGTACCATATGTCCTTAAATCAAAGATAAAGACTTTAATTTATCTTATTTTCTGTCTACATTTTATTATTTTAAAAACCAGAATGCATGTTACCTTCAATTTAAGGGAGTGGTATTTCTTCTTCCTAAAAATCTTCATTACTAGGTTTTTGCTATGATTTATGAAGAATAATGTCTCAGAATTAATGGGGTGCAGGGGATGTTGAGAGCTATGCTGAGAATCAGTGGCCTATTGCTGTTATAAATAATTACTACAAATGTAGCACTTGTACATAACACATGTATTATCTCACATATATTGTCTCACAGTTCTGTAAGAGAGGAGTTTGATGTGGATCTCAGTAAAATCAAGGTATTGGCTGAGCTAAGCTCTTTTCTAAAGACTCTAGAGAAGAATTCATTTTCAGGCTTGTGCAAGTGGGTAGCAGAATTCAGTTCTTTGATGAGGTCTGAGGCCTCCGTCTCCTTATTGACTATCAGACCCGGTCATTCTCAGCTTCTAGAGGCCACACTCATTCCCTGGCTCATGGTCCCTTCCATCTTCAAAGCCAGCAACGGTAAGGTGTGTCCTTTTCATCTTTCATCTCTCTGACTCTCTTCTGCTGCATCTTTGTGACCCCAGCTAGGAAAGGTTCTCTGCTTTTTAAGGGCTCACGTGATTAATTTGGGCCCATCCAATAATCCAGGATAATCCCCCCATCTCAAGATCCTTAATTTAATCACGTCTGCAAAGTCCCTTTGGTCATGTAACCTAGTGTATTCCTAGGTTCCAGGAATTAGGACCTGGACATATTTGGAGCTATTATTCTGCTGACCACAAACCACAATGCATCTTGTATGAACTAAAGGCCTCCAAAGCCCCAGTGTGGAGCCAGAACAGCAGGCGGTGAAAGCCACTATACACAACAGTGAAACAGCCAGTGTTTGTGCGGGTTGGCTTTGGAAAGAGGTTTTTGACCTTGTGATAGGGAGAAATACTGTCACTCTTTTAAACACACGGTAGACACACCTGTGCATATGGCCATAAAGAGGATTTCTGCATATTGAAAGAATGCATGCTAATGCTACAAATAAACAAATTTGGACTGCTCTACATCTGGCATTTTATGGGCGCCTGTTAACAGTTGATGGAATTGGCTCTAGTCTGTAGTGAAAATGCCTTACTGGCTTTCTAGTGAAGACCCTCAGCAAGTTATTCCCTAACTTTCACTTCATTGAACAACAACAAAATACTAATTTTCTGGAGGGCGATTGGGACATATTTCCAGACAATTGAACATTCTTTTATGACCCTTTCATTAAATAATTGGCATAAAAATGTAGCTCCTTGTTGGGTCAGTGGAGTGTAATGAAGTTCTAAAGTCTAATAATCTTTTGGAAATACTACCGTTATTCCCATTTTACAGAAAATACCACTGTTTTAATGAGCTATATCATTTTTTCTTCAATATTGGTGTGGTGGACGGGGCTCCATGGGGTAGCATATTTAGTTTAAAGGCTATTTACTATGACTCCATAAGAACCAAAGAAAATGGAAGAAGAAATATCTGTTTGATAGCGGCAGGAGCTGATTCCTATGAGGAAAACTGGACTGTAAATTTCCACATACCTGGCTTTACGGGCTATGCACTAGAAACATGAAAGCATTTTTTATAACTCAAATTCGCAAATAGCATACATTATTTTACACGAGGTATATTAGTTATATGAATGAGTCAGCTATTACCTCCTTAAGTGAAATACTTTGAATAAATGACTACAACACTTATTGAAAGCCTCCATCTACTTAAACCTGCTTAAATTCACTTTTTCAATCATTTAAGCTCATTACAATCGAACACCATTTCAACTGAGTATTTCAAATGGCACTGGCTATTTCAGAAGACAAGCTGTGATTTTCAGCTGAATTGAGCAAGAGGCCAAAAGTAAGAAAATCCTGCCTTTCAACAATTTCCCCAGTCTTCAGAGAGTCATTTTCATTTTCATTGAAAATCCTTCAAAAAATTTTACAGGACCAAAAATAATATTATTTACATTATGCAGCTTAAAAAATGTAACAATAGACTATCCATCCCACCTCATTATAAGAAAATTTAAGCGGGGATTATTGTATTTCTATAGGTACCATGACTTGGTCAAGTGACTAAATTGTTCACCCAACAGAGTGCAGGCATAAAAGTTCTCAGCACCTGCTATTGGGAAATGTGACTCCTGAATTCTTCAGATGAAAGATAATCAATACTGACACCTATTTTTATTGCATTTGCATATGTGATGCAAATCTCTCTGATCACGTGCTGGCCAGGCTGCCATGAAATTTAAACCTCTCAGTTCTGTGTGGGTTTCCTCTCTGCTTATGGTTAGAAATGCATTTTCCTTTCAACCCCTGACTTCTCAGGCTGATTGTTTTCTCTCATTTTCCCTACAGGCAGGACTGTCCCTTATAATCATGTACATGTGCATATGTATACATATCTACATATATGAATGTATAAATTAAATATATATTTTTAAAATAGCTGGGCATGGTGGCGCATGCCTGGTCCCAGCTACTTGGGAGGCTACAGTGGCAGAATCTCTTGAGACCAGGAGTTGGAGGCTGCAGTGAGCTATGATCATGTCACTGAACTACAGCCTGGGTGACAGAGCCAGACCCCCATCTCAGAAAAAAGTAATGGTACAACAAATACATATAATGTCTTATCAGAAAGAACTCATCTGAGAAATATTCATATTTAAGCAGTCTTCTTTAGGTGCTTGGGATTAAATTATTCATACTTGAGTAATGTATGGATCTCATTTGAAGTTTAAAAAAGAATTTCCTCATTGAACTTCAGTCCAGCATTCAATTACTTTTATTGCAGAGAAAATTTTGTTTAGGTGAACACCTAAGCATTGCCACTAAGCATCCCTTTCCAAGCAGTGGGATGCAGCCCTGAATCTTTGCATCTCTTATAAATTGCAAGTACAAGTAGGTGTGCAAACTCTGCCTTGGCCAGACAGGTTCTATTGACTTCCCTCTCCACCTTTGGAAAAGCCAGCTTTGCTGCCATTTTGTGATTCAATTCTTTTGTTCCAGGTACGTTTGTGCTGTTTTGACTTTTCTGGTGAAAGGGTTCTAGCATCTGTCTGGTTCCCTCATTCATTAATGACTCAAATAAAGTCATGAACACATGTTAACTTTTATATATGTACGCAATCATGATTTTACCCTTTCTGAAAATTATCTTTTAACAGCACTATATTTAAATGTGTATAAATATATAAGTAGGTAGGTATATTTTATGTGTGTGCCATATGTTTCTAACCTATATAAGCCATAAAAGTAAACATCCAAATTAAGCATAAACCAAATTCTAAAGTGTGTAAATTTTTTAAAATTTTATTAACGAGTTTATAATAGTGTGTTAGGCTTAAATTTAAAACAATTTTGTGTATTTAGAGGGTGCATAACCCATAAAATTAAATAAAGCTGACAACATTAATTTCAAGTGATGAAGTTGCCACAATTGGGTTGGGGAGTAAGAAGATGATTTTTCGTGATTAAAGTTTTACTGCCATTGACTTGGCTTTGACTTTGAGCATCATGAACCATCATTTGAACGGTAGTCTCTGCCATGATTACATTTTCTTTCTGAACGGTGAATGCACTCAATCATCAATGTAGTATTTGAAGGCATAATCAATGTAAGAGGTCACCGTGAGATAAATTAACAAATTAAAAATCTTAATTTAAGGAAGTGTTTTTCCATGTGCTTTTGAAATGACTACACTTTCTGCCAATGAAGGCTTGCATGAGTAAGGATCAGATCCGGCAGGACTTCTGCTTACTGCAGGGAGACAGGTGCAGGGTGCTGCCAGGTCGGCATGCCCATATCACTCCATCTGCTGAGATGACTGAAGCCTAGTCTGGCTTGTCCTATTAAAGTTGCTGCAAAGTCTTCATTTGTACATTACATAATGACATCATTAGCCTTCTGTTGGTGCATAGCCATTACTTATGTATTAAATTGGCCTCTGTTCTTTTACATTACAGCGCAAGACAACTGAAGAACTATATTATTACTCTATGGCACTGAACAAACATTTAGAATTTAGAGAATGCCTTTATTATATATATATATATAATATTGTTTTTACATGGTATACCCAGTAAGTATTATATGTAACATAAAAGACTGCATAGTTATTTACTAGTTATACATGTTCTTCTATGATTTCAATTTCACATTATCATAAAAACTGAAGTCAAATTTCTGCATTTTGCAATTTTTAATAAAATTTTTTAAATAGAAAATTAGTGTGTTTTTAAAATTTCCTTCTACAATTTGGTCTACAATCAGGTGATTTTTTTGAAGCATATGTAAGCAATTATTTAAGTAAAGTATAACTGTTTAATACCATATGTTGTCTTAAATATATCTTAAAATAATTTTCCATTGAGTGGGCTGATACAGCCTTTACACTGATTCACCCCTCCTTTCTATTTTCCATAAAATCAGGCTTTGAGCTCTGCTCTGGGCTACTGTCACAGCTGCCTAATTGATTTCATGTTTCCTCCAAGCTCTCTTTCTAAGGAAAATAAATTTTAAAATATCAAAAGGTCTGCATTACGTATTCATGAAATAATCTATATTTTTAAGGCATATTTAGCATATCCTTTCCATATGTCCAGCCAGTTCTATGATCAGCAAAGAACCTTGAATTCAGATTTTTAAGGAACCTTCCTTTTAAGAATAGACATAGGCAACACCCAACAATGCATGATGGATGCCTTGGAGTATGCATGATGTTAAGAGAGCCCCATGACGGCATGGAACCCCATCTAGCTGTGATATCTGGCCTGAGGGTGAGAAGCAAGGAGAGTTACATTGTGGAAGGGGGCAGGCTGGAAAGGTGCTCCAGGCAGAAGGAACAGCACCTGCAAAAACCCAGAGGCAAGCATACACACAGAGTTTTTAGTGAATGGAAGCCACACTTTTAATTCTGGGGCTTAATGATTGTGGAGTGGATGTGGAGCAGAACATCACAAAGAGAAAGCTGGAGGGTGGATCCTGAAGGACACTGTAGGTCACGTCTAAGAACTAGGGCTTTATCCTTAAGGCAAAGGGAAGCTACCGAAAGGTTTCAGTTTCAGGCAGAAGAGAAAACATGGTTAAGATCACCATTTAAAGAGAAGGCTCGTGCTGCTCTGAGGAGAGTGGTTAAAAATGGGG
Source organism: Pan paniscus (assembly GCF_029289425.2). NCBI lineage: Eukaryota > Metazoa > Chordata > Mammalia > Primates > Hominidae > Pan > Pan paniscus. Next base: position 10,558,499 of record NC_073272.2, on the reverse strand, counting down.
GCGACAAGTGAGGAGCATTTCCAGGAATGCCAGAGGAATGGCCTGGATCAGAGCTCTGCAGAGCAGGTGGTTCAGAATGGTCAGGCTTCTGTGCTTTTAGGACGGGGGACTGAGAGAAAGGGTGTTTGGGAATCAACCCTGGAGTGGGTGGGGATAGTTTCTCCTGGGTTATAACACCCAGAGGAGGGGCAAATTGGGAAGAAGATGGAAAATTCAACTGAGCATGTTTGGTTTGAAGGGTCTGTGTCATGTTCACATGAGGTTCCAATGAGCTGTTGGTTCTCCGGGTCTGAAGCACAAGAGACACACATGTAGAAGGCTATTGATGTCCAGAAGCAACTGGGAGATTCTAAACCAGGGCCGGGAAACTTTTCCTCCAAAAGGTCTGATAGAAAATCTTTTAGGGTTTGTGGGCTGTATGGTCTGTGTTGCAGCTACTACTCAGCTCTGCCGTGGTGGCCTGAAAGCAGCCACAGAAATACTTCAGTGTGTGGGGAGAGGGTGGTGGTGTTCCAATACAAGTTGCCTTACAGAAACAGGTGGTGATCTAGATCTGGCCAATGGGTTGTGGATTGCCAATGTCTTTCATAAACCATACATTGAAGACATGGGCAGATCTCTGAGGAATATGAGTCCTTGCAAATATGCTTCTGAGAGGTCAGAGTATAAGAATCTTCTGGGAACTTATTTCATATTCAGAGATTTCCAACCCCTACATCTGCTTCAGTGCAGGAGAACACACAGACCAGCTTGAATTTAGGTGACGGACAGAGAACATGAGCAGAAAGGAAAATTGGAGAGGGGCCTTCCTGGAAGCCAGGTTGAAGGGGTTCAGCTGTATCCAGCACCCTTAAGCTGCCAAGTATGATATGGATGACACCATGCCCACTGGCTATAGCAAGAAGAAAGCTTCGATTAAGCGGTGGGTGCAGAAATAGGCCTACAGTGGGTTATGGAGCACAGGGGAAATGGAGATGGAAAATAGTGACTATAAACAGCTTTTAAATAAGGGGAGAGGAAACATGGTTTTTAATTGGAATAGGAGAGCCAGGAATTTTTGTTTAACATAGGAGAGACACTGCCATATTTAAGCGCTCATGACCAGAAGCGAGTAGAGGCTGGGTGTGGTGGTGCACACCTGTAATCCCAGTGTTTTGGGAAGCTGAGGCGGGAGGATTGCATGAGGCCAAGAATTCGAGACCAGCCTGGGAAACACACCAAGACCTTGCCTCTACAATTTTTTTTTTTATTAATTAGCCAGGTCTCATGTCTCACTCCTATACTCCCAGGTACAGAAGAGGCTGAAGTGGGAGGATTGCTTGAGCCCAGGAGTTTGAGGCTGTGGTGAGTCATGATTGCTCTACTGCCATGCAGCCTGGGTGACAGAGTGAGATTGTCTCAAAAAATTTTTTTTAAAAAGTCAGTAGAGAGGAGACTTGAGCAATGCAGGAGAGACAGAAGGGATGCTGATAAGGTCACAGTTTGGCTTTCATGGGAAAAAGCATACTTATAAAAAGAGAATAAAAGTAAAGTGTGCAGATGCTGGTAAATTTAGAGGTAAGAAGATAAAGTCATTCCAACTGATGACTTCTATTGTTCCCATAAGCAGGGCTTCTTTTCATCTGCTGAGGGTAAGTGGGGTGGGTCCTGGGCTGGTGGCCCCAAAGAGAATGAAGAGGTTCTGCTGTAGACAGTGGGAGAATAAAGCAAGATGGAAAGAGGAGGGTTTGCGGGCAGGGCTCCACCCCCAGACTCAAGTCTAATTCCTCGGATGAGCCTTTTATTATCCTCTCCTGGGTGGTTTTCGCTTTCATTCATTCAGTATAAAAATATGCGCGGCGTGCTCATTGTGTGCCTGGCTACCACAAGTTGAGGATGCAAAGACCAACTGAATGCCACCCTTGCTCTCAGGGAGACGTGTCATGAAAGAAGAGCGTTGTCACACCTGTAGTAAAAGATAAGCCAGAGCTTTGCCCAGAGAGGCAGGCGAACATGGGGGAGGATGGAAGTCTTTGACACTTTACACGCACACCCTGCACACCCAGCCAGAAGTGGGCAGACATTCCCAGATATACCCTGTTCCTCACGCCCCTCGATGAGTTAAAAGTTGTATCCATCTCAAGAAGCCTAACCCAAACCTTTATGTGTCTTTCTTCTCCCATGAAGCACTTGGTGTGTTGAATCCCAATAAAGCATCCTCTGTACTTTCCGGCCCAACCTTTTATCATGGGGCAAATGAGATTAGAGATGGCAAGAGGATGCTGATTCTAAGGAAAACAGAAACCAATAAAGAAAGTCATCTAAGAAAACTGCTATAAGTCATCATTCCTGCATGACATTTTCTTATTGGAAATGAATGATCCTGAGTCCATTATGATGACAAAAACAGGAACAAGCAACAGAGAAACTAGAAGCTAAATCTATCCTGCATAGAATCACTTAATTCTCATATCCTCCTGTCAAATAACGTTCAACACTTCTACTCACAACAAGGATATCAAATCAATTACATGAATTGATCGTCCCTTTCCAGGACCATACGTTTCATGAATAATAGAGATGTATCTTAAATCAAAAGATCGTTTTCTATTCCCCAGACTCACAAGGTAAAACCATTATACATAATGGATCAAATTAATTGAATTATTACCTGTAACGTTACCAGAAATGGTTTTCACAGAGTGAGCTATAATCATTGTCAGTGGGATTAATTGCATTGATTCTATGTTCATTTTTTAAAGACAGCTACACAACATTAGTTTTTGGGATAATCAGTAAATGCATAGGGAATCAGAACTATCCACTTGGCTGGTTGTTCTAAACTCTGTCCTAAGCAATTATTCAAATATTCACATACAACAGCTGAAGTTTATGTCCTTCACAGGCTGAAATGTCCTAAAGTCCCATTTCACTGCACGAGCTAGCCATTCCTGGAGCCCATCACACCGGCCACAGCCAGTAGTTCAGGAATGGTGTATAAATCCAACCAAGTCCTTCACAAGTCTCTGCCTCCCATTCAAGAGAATAAGAAAAATGCCTGCATCTTCAGGTTCACGGGGCTGGAAGTATTTGATACTATTTCTTCCAGCCAGTAGGGCAGCTTCAATATTACCTCCTACAAGAGCATTCATCACACACACTAAGTAGCCTTTATTCTGCAATCTCAGCAATTATTTTTGTCCTTGTAATGTGCTTTATTTTTATAACACTTAGTAGAAATTATATTGTTATTAATTTTCTTCTTTATTGACCTGATTCTCCCTCTGCAATGTAACCCCTGCAACATCTGGAAACTTGTTCTGTTTTCTTTCTTTCTTCACTTAACCTTGGCACCTAAAACTGTGTGTGGTTCCTAAGAACTTGAGATATTTTTAAGGAAAGAAGGAATTCCTGAGACAATTCTGTGATGTTTTATTTTCCATACTTTATTATTGTAATATTAAAAGTAAAATTACTTTAAGATATGGTATTATAGGTAATAGGCAATATAGATTAAGTCTACCCTCATTAATTGCTGCTTGGAATGTGCAGTGATACAATCATTTTGGAGAAGTGTTAGTGTCTAATAAAATTTCCATGTGATCCAGAAATCCTACTTATAGGTACACATTCAAAAGAAAAGAATGTTCACATCTACAAAGAAACGTATGCAAAAAGTTCACGATCACTTTATTCATAATAACTGAAACTGGAAAAGACCCAAATGTTCATTAATAAGATAATTTATAAACACATTTTGGTCTCTTCATGCAATGAAATACTAGTCAGTCATACAAAAAACAAACTGAAGAGAGATTCAACATGGCTGAATCTCAAAATCATTACGTGGAGGACAAGAAGACAGACGCAAGAGTTACGTACTGCATGATTCCATTGATGCAGAATTCAAGAATAGCCAAACGCAGCCATGTTGAGGGATGTCACAGTAGAGATCAGATCAGGGAAGGGGAGAGGAGCAGGAACTGGGGCAGCAAAATGTTTCTATTTGTGTATCTTGGTGGTGTTATGTGGCTATTTACAAATGTAAAAAGACATGATGCACTAAACAGTGAAGGTTGTACTTGAGTGCTTATAAATTCTTCTTCGATATATAAAACACAATGGGGAAAAAAAATGGAAGGGCTGGCACATAGGTTCCATCTCCCCATGTGCAAAAATCAGCTTAGACCAGCTTCTTTTGCCAGCTGAGCTCATCAGAGAGAAATCCCAGCCATGGGTGCTTCTTTCTGAAGCCTCCCTCACAGGGAAAACTCAGGGTAGTGATGTTAGAATTATTTCTTTGGGGTCTTCCTAGCCCAGTGGAGCCACTATGCCTTCTGAAGCCTCAGAATGTCATCTGGAAAGTAGAACATATTTTGATATCATGTGCCAAGTGGTTTAAATACAGAAACTCTGGTGTTCAGAACATCCCTGAACATTGTGTGATCAGCTCTATTTTCTCAATGGTCACACCCCAAGCAAACAGTTGTCCTGGATCACCTAGCAGAAGGAAAAGAATACCTATACCAGATAAAGTCAGAGTTTACCAGTAAGGACATACCGTTCTATGAAACAGTTTGCAGGAAAGATGCTGCCCTGACGATGCAGCCTGAGAGTGGAGTGTCTGTGATAAAGGTGAGTTACTTTACCCTATGGTCTAGAGCACACATAGTCACAAAGCTGTTTCTGTGAGGCTTTCTTTGTCCCATTTTGGTAGTAAAATATTTACATCCAAATGGGTCCAATGAAAGGAAACATCCAATAGTGGATGCATCCACAGCTCAACAATCATTATTCTTATGTGGATGGAAGTCTACTTCCATTATGACTGGTTGTAGCAACATTTTAAAAAATATTATCATAAAATCATTGCAACAGACAACATGTCATTTATTTAACCTTTGAAGTGTACAATTCAGTGACATTAATGACATTCACACTGTTGTGCAAACATCACCACTGTTTCTAAAGCTCTTTCATCATCCCAAAAGGAAAACTCTGTACCCATTAAGCAATAACTCCCATCCCCCACTTGCCCCAGCCCCTGATAGCCTCTCATCTCCTTTCTGTCTCTGCAAATAGCAACAGTCATTTTTGATGGGGTTTATAGGAGATATCAATTTCTTAGAAGTCAAGGTTCACTTCAGTGCCCTTGGTTGAAGATGCCCAAATTAAGGTCTTTTTGTTCCCCACTCTGTCACCATAGACATTTTGACAAATAACTGAATTACTTTGTCATGAAACACTAACATTTCCAGGAGAGAAAATAACATATTTTCTCATCTTAAGGGGTTGTATTTATTTTCCCAGTACATTGCTCTGTCAATTAATATATGTGTGCATGTGAGTTTGTGTGAGTGTGTGTATGTGAGTATGTGTATGTGAGTGTGTGTGAGTGTGTGTGTGTGTGTGTGTGTGTGTGAGGTATACATGGTAGAATGAACTATCTTCTATCAGAGTCTTTGGTATATAAAAATACATTAATAGCAAAATCACTTCTTTGCCAACATCTAACTTTAAAGATAATTATGGACAATGAGACACCCACCAAGCCATCAGTACTAAGCTATATATAAGCAATGTTCTCCATTCCAGAGCAAGCCTGCAGCTGGGAGACCTAATTATCCCCATTTGGCACAGCAAGAGAGGCAGGCATAACCCTGTTACCTTCAGCTTCTCCTGTCTTAACAAACTGTATGACATCTCTCAGAGAAGCGGAGATAAGATTCTTTTTTAATATTCACTTCTTGGAAGCCCATAATCCATTTCCAGCATATAAAGGTGCAGCAGTTTAACTCTTTGTACCTGAGATGGAGTCCTGCTGTCAGATGCAAAAGCTAAAGGTAATAATCTCGTGACAAGGGAGAATGGCTTCATCAAAGCAAATCTTGCTCTGCTTTCAAGATTTCATCCTTCGGACAGTTTGTGTTGCATATTAATAATGTCATTTTGTATTTCCTGTTTTCCTCTAGTAACTGACTATATATTTTTTTCTTTTTATTTTTTTTGAGACAGAGTCTCACTCTGTCACCCAGGCTGGAGTGCAGTGGCACAATCTCAGCTCACTGCAACCTCCGCCTCCTGGGTCCAAGCAATTCTCCTGCCTCAGCCTCCCGAGTAGGTGGGACTACAGGCGTGTGCCACCACACCCAGCTAATTTTTTATTTTTAGTAGAGATGGAGTTTCACCATGTTGTCCAGGCTGGTCTCGAACTCCTGACCTCAGGTGATCTGCCCACCTCGGCTTCCCAAAGTGCTGGGATTACAGGCGTGAGCCACCACACTCGGCCCTGACTCCATATTTTTATTGTATATTTTGCAATGGTAAAATTGGGCTATGCTGACTTGCACTAGGGAGCAAGGATATTAATCTATAAAAAAGACAGGGAGGAATAATTGACTCCCCCAAGTTCTCAGAAATTTTCTCCCTGTGATTTCTTCCTCTCATTGCTATCACCATCATTTTAATTTTTTTATCAACATACCCTTTTCACAAGCATTCTTTTGGCTAAAGTAGGCGAGCTGTTGACATCTTATAATCTGTTCATTTGAATAGAAAAATGTCTTTCTAAGATTCAAAGGCTCTTTTCACACTCTTGTACCCTTGGCTAATTTAAAACTTTATATTATTGCAATTGAATGTGACTAGTTATTGAATCAAATCCTAATGATTAACTGAATTTAAGTGTCATTCTTTTTCCTCTCCCACCCTTTTTCCTAATAATGCTTCCGGAGGTCACCTGGAATGGGGAACTTAATTTGCTAGGTTTAGTATCTAATCAAAGCAATTGAATGTGAACTTAATTCAGGCCTCTAAAGGGAAGGGTTTATTCATCCTTTGCCAAACAACAGCCTTTCCTTTTAAGGACAAAAGACATATTCAGTACTTCTTGTCCTTTATGATACAGCATGCAGGGTTACTATTTGTAGAAATAAGTAGAATGTGAGTGTAGGGATATATAATCCCCAAGTGGAAAACTTTAAATTAGAGAAGTAAATATGTGGCTGTTTTATGGGTCTTGAAAATGAGTATCTTATGGGGTCTGTACTCTTTATGCTTTCAGGGTATGTGTTGATTTTTAAACATGCCTTAAAATTTTCAGGAATGCAGCTGTACCATAAAGAGAGGTGTTCTTGGGGAGGAGAGAATTAGTTTCTGTGGGCACTGGATGTTGCCTATACAGTACTGTTCTCCAATAATGAAGCATTGTTTTGAGCACCAACTCTCAAGTGAAGATGTCTCTTATTAGCACTAACAGCTGGAATTGACCTGGTTTGGGAAAAATAGTATCCCCTGTAATGAAAATCCTATTTGCCAATTCAGCAAGGACGGCTAAAAGGGATGGTTACAGTCATTCTCAAATAGGGTTTGTGAAACAATGAAAATATGACACTTTCATGAAGGAAAGAGCTTCCCAAAGGGCACCTTCTTTGACAACCTCAGACTTCAGAGCTCAGTGATGTCATAGGCACCCACATGGATGAGACTTTTCTTTATGCTTTTCCAATGGACTGATAATGATTTTAAGGCCTGATGGGAATTAAGAAGGGGGCACTGGGCGGGACACTTCAGCTTCCTAGAGAACCCTAGAGACGGGGTTCCCTCATCCCAACTGCATATGATGTAGAAGTTTTCAATCACCATTAGAGAACCAATTAGGCTGTAATCAGTAGAACAAAGTGACTAGCCACTTCACAAGATCAGAATCCATCTGTACTCACAAATGAAGATTGAGTTGAGATACGCTGTCTGTCATCATTTAAGCTACCCCATAAGTCATTGTGCAAACATGACACAAGTAAATGCTAATTAAACTCAATACGCATTTATTGACCACTGAGTCACTGGACTGGAAGTTCCTTAAAAGCAAGGACTGTGCTTGTTCACCTTTACATCCCAAATATCTTGCATCAGGGCACCATAACTGGTTCATTATGGGGCTGCTGTTCTTGTTATATATTGGACACTAAAACAAATGAATGGATGCTAATCTCAAGGAATTCACACTGTGAGGCATAACCAGCCTCATAAACAGCTTAGCATCATACCTGTGCTTTATAAATTATAGTTTACAAATTACAAACAGAAAGAGAGAAGAGAAAGCCATGAATTCTACCTTGGGGCTTGAGGTGGTCCATGATGCCAAATTAGAACTGAGTTTGAAAGGTGGATGTAAGTTCATCAATGAGAGAAGGGAGGAAAGGAGGCAGCTTTCCACAGAGCAAATGCATGGAAACCTGAGTGTGAATGGCTTCATCAGGTAACAGTAAAGTGTCTGTCATAGCTTAAACCCAAGATTTGAAAGTGGGGTGGCTCTACATTAAATGAAATGAAAGGATATGATCTGAGTTTAAATGTTCTTGAGGCTGTGCTTTTAGTTTTATGTAGTGGGAAGCCATTATATACTAAGTGAGAAGAGCCCAGATTTAGCAAGCCAAAGAGAGATTATGGACATAATTCAGGCAAGACACAACTTGTATTTATGTAGAGTCGGGCAATAATTTTGGGGACAAATTGCATGGATAAACACTGTAGAAATAGAATTGAGTGGACCTTGTAACCTATGATTGATGGTGTGAAATAGAGGGAGAGGTTGAAGGTGACAGAAGTTTCTCTCTTACTCCAGAATATTGTTGCCCCTGTCTTGCCTCTGTATCTATACTATCCCTGACCTCTGAAACTCAGGTTAAGTAAGAATAGCCCAAGAGATTTTGTCACCAACAGCCAATTGTTCGTATTTCTGCTCAAAGTTTGCTGAGAAAGTACTGTTTATAATTATGCCAAAGTCTTAGCCCAATGCAATAATGTTCCATGAATGAATAGAACTTTTTTGAAGGAAGTAGAGAAGGGATCTTGCATAAAATGGGGCAATAAAGAGTTCACCTTTTGAAATTCCAGAAGCCTTAAATAATTCTTCACAGCCAGGGCATCTTTTCACCTAGAAGATAGATATACTCTTGATGCAGCTTAGAGCATACAATTTATTTAACTCTGAAAAGGAATGAGGTGTCCATTTTCCTAAAAAGCACAGGATTAAATGCACTTCTTGCTAAGAAAGCTAGAAGATGCACAATCAGATGCAATTTGTGGTACATGCTTAGCACAAGACAGGAACACAAAGGCCATGCTCATAAGATATGTGAAAACTCTTAAGAAAATGAAAAACAAAACATTTAACTGGACAAAATCTGGAAAATGATTGATTTATGACAAGATTATGAAGGTACTTCTCATCCTGGAATGGAGGATGGTTGACGTCTTCTAAGGGAGCACATCAGATTTCTTGGAAAAAGAGAGATACATACACAGACACACACACACATATATATACATACACACACACACGTGATATATATATAATTTGTGAATGCACCTCCTAAATTGCAGTTTCTTTATTTGTTTTTATTTTGCAATTTTGAATGACATTAAGTGAGAGCATGCCACCTTTTTGCCTATTCCCATGAGACAGTTCCTTCATATTTCTTTTTTCTTTGCATGGTTGGGGAAATTGGTATAAACTTCTTTGGTTTAATTAGCACTACAAATTAAAATATGGCTTTGTTCTTTTGCAGCATTAATCATCTGTTTATTTAATTAATTAATTAATTAATTTTGAGATGGAGTTTCACTCTTGTCGCCCAGGCTAGAGTGCAATGGTGCAATCTTGGCTCACTGCAGCCTCCCCCTCCCGGGTTCAAGCAATTCTCCTGCCTCAGCCTCCCCAGTAGCTGGGATTACAGGCGCCCACCACCATGCCCGGCTAATTTTTGTATTTTTAGTACAGACGGGGTTTCACCATGTTGGCCAGGCTGGTCTTGAACTCCTGACTTCAGATGATCCGCCCTCCTCAGCGTCCCAAAGTACTGAGATTACAGGCATAAGCCACCGCTCCCAGCCCAGTTTCATTCTTATCAGCCTTACTGGTTACCAAAATCCAAGTGCCAGGAACTATTTTCCATGTAGCGAAATATTTGGCTGCATAGTATTAAGAATTTAGAAATTGATTTTTAAATTTTGTTAGCCTGTGTAATTTAGCTATGAACAAGCAGCCTTATTATTAGTTATCTTAGTCTAATGAAAAATATACATGTCAAAATATTTTGGAAACAATTAATTACAACGGTATCAGTTTTATCTTGAGCAGATAAAAATCACTGTGTTGATTAAGTACAGTGTAATGTGTGGGTCTTTAAAAATAGCTTCTTAACTAATGCACTTAAAGAGATTAGGACACTTGATAGGACTTCTTTTCAGAAGAATTCTTGAATTTCAGAAAGTGTGAAGATGTGCTACCAATTTAGGGGAGAATAATCGTATAACACCATAGCCAAATAAAGTGATCTTAAAATACCAATTTATAAGAACGTGTAAATTTAATTATTTAGAAAAGCAAACATTCATTTATTACCTAATAAAAACGGAGACAAATGTCGATGAATTCTTATGAAGCATTGTCTATGAAGCCAGGCTCTTGATCTGAACTGGGGAAGAGTCTCCAGGGGGATTTTGAGCCCTTTAAAATATATGCAAATTTTAACATGCATGTTCTAGAAAAAGTTCCACACCTAGATGGATGTTAAAAACTTTATGTAATATGTGTCATCTTTCTGGGTTGCCAGTGCTGAGACCACCTCTGTCTCCCCATCACCCCACCTTGCACCTAGAACATACTAGAATTCAATGCATGTGGAGTGAATGGGTGGAATGTCAAAACTTGGAAATGATGAAAATAGAATCCAAGTTTATAAATGAAGAGAGAGAATTATCTCATTAACTGAAGAAGAAATTTAGCAGCAAGGTGGTCACTAGGGGCTAGAGAATTTGCAGGCAGCCAGGTAAAAATGAAAGCAATAAGATGTTTAAATAATGCAAATGTAATGGTGCAATTTGATGAATTCTCACTATGGGTAATGTATGTATGCAACCACTATTGAGATAAGCCCGCAGAATATGCTCATCCACACGGGACCCCCACCCCATGCTTACTCCTTGTCACTACCTCCCTCCCTGCAGGTAACCACGAAACTGACTTCTGACACTATAAGTGACTTGAATCTCTTCCGAATTTTAGTGCATGAAATCATAGTGTGTTCTTTTCGTGCCTTCTTTCACTTGGTGGTAAATGTGGAGGTTCTTTCATGAACCTGGATGCAGAAGTAGTTCCTTGATTTTCACTGTTGTTGCAGCAGTTGGTTGTTTTCATTATACCACCATTTATTGGCCCATTCTGCTATTGTAAGATATTTGGATTATTGCCCCTTTTTTCTCTATTACAAATAGTGCTACTCTGAATATGCCTTAAAAACTTTATTTTGGAAGTGAAATTCACTTAACATGAAAGTATTTATTGTAAAGTGTACAATTTAGTGGCATTTAGTACATTCAAAATTGTTCACCTGTCACCTTTATCCAGGTCCAAAAGATTTTCGCCACCCCAAAAGGTTCTGAATATCCTTGCGCATGTTTTTGGTGGATGTATGTATGCATTTCTGTTGTGTATGTACTTGGCAATGCAATTGCTGGGTCATAATTATGGGTATATTTTTAAATAGCTATCATAAAACTGCCATGTAGCTTAGATATTTTATAGGATAACACCTTTTGGGTTTAAAATAATATTTATTCATTTTAGCCAATTTGGAAAGCATATAAAAACATAAGGTAGAAAACCATAAAGAATAAAAATTGCCCATAATGCTCACATTCAGAGAGAGCCACTATTAAGGTTTCAGGATATTCTAGCCAATTTTTTACATACACATTTTAGTCACTGCATCTAAACCATTTTGCCTTTACTTAATAGTGAATTTTGTTTTATAGCTTTTCCTTTAGAAAATATTTTAATGGTTCAGTAGTTATTCCATTATACATATCTACCATGGTTTATTTTCCTATTTTTAGACATTCAGGTCATTTCCAATTTTCTACTGTTTTAGATATCAGTGAGGCGAACTAATGTGCATCTATCTTCGTAGTATATACCTTTGATTGTTTTCTTAGAATTACTTCATAAAGGTGTAATAGCTGGGACTAAGGTTAGCATCAGTCTTGAGGTTTTTGGCATATATTTCCACATTGCTCCTAGAAGGAGATATCAGTTTATGTCTCATATTAAAAGTGTATGAAATGTAATGAATCAATATTTCACTGAAACTTGACTCATGCTGGTGGTCTAGAAAAAGTTCTCTGTCAAGTCGGGTAGCATAGGTTATACTGGGAATTACATGTATTCTAAAATGCACCAGCCACATTATCTATACAGAAATACATGATTTTCTAGTGGTAGAGATGAAAAATAGAAACTTTAAACAATAGTAGAATGATTTGAAGGAAATATCATGCTGAGCTACAGGCATTGTAAATACTTATCAGCCTAGTAGTAAATAGAATGTTTTGGAATTGTCCCCGATGACCCCATTCTCATCTAAAGCACTTACCAGTAATTTACTATTGATACAAATATTGATGCTGTTCTTACACCTTTCTAGGTACTATGTTTAAAATATAACACACCATCCCTTCACTCAAAGTGTGCAATTTAGTAGGAAAATCTTACTTTAAGTCCATAAAATGGTTAAACAACATTATAGGAAATAAGCATTCATGACAAGAGTAAAAGCATTTTTACAAGGGATTTGATAATAGTAATCCCATGAGTTCCAAAGATATATGACTGTTATAACAAAGGAGATAGAATTTGAACAGATTTGAAGGGAGGGAAAGGATTGAGTTGCTGAAAGTGGGAGAGGTATTCTAGGAGTTTTGAAAAGCATGAACAAAATCTCAAAGGAGAAAAACTCAAGACATTCTAGAAAAGTGCAATTAAACCAATGTTTCCTTGGATCCAAGGATTAATTTATTTTAAAATGTAAATTCTGGGACTAGCTAAGTGGATTAAGAAGAGATGGAACATATTGGAGCTATGTGGTTAGGAGCACTTAGCTCACTGTACATTAGTTTATGATACTGCTCTTCTCCTGTGGGCCGAGATCTCAGGCAAATGGGAGAAGGAGAATTTAAAGGAAAAGAGTGGTGGGATGCATCAGGAAGGAGGGCTTTTGAAGTATAATGTGTGGTTTGGTGATTGCAAGGCTAGATGATTGCAATGGACATAAATGTCACCCTCCAGGAAGTCAAGGGGCCAGGGTTGGGAAGAATAATAACAATGCTGAGACAAAAGTATGCAGGTATCTCTTACCTGTTTAATAATTTTGCCTCTTGCTTGTCATGGTCATCATGATTGCTCCTGAAATGGGTAAAGGTTACCTGGTGAGGAGAATAGAAAGATACTGTGCCAAATGCAAATTTGTCTTGCAAATTTCCATGTGCACATCTGTTAAGGAAATTATGGTAGAGAATCAAATACATTTGCTTGTGTACAGCAGCCAAGGGAATGATGGAAATGCATCAAAGAACAGGCACCAGAGAGTTCAAAATGCTACTTCTCCCGCTATCTACCCATATGCCTCCCCAAAAAACTTTGTCATCTTTGGAAGTTATTTGGGTACCAGCCATTTACTCTGAAAATGAATATTTTTTTTAAAAAAATACACATGTATCCTGACTTTTTTGTTTGGATTTTTCTGCAAGATAACCTGATGGTCAATGGTGGAAGTGTATTTGTTTTAGAAGAATCATACTAATAAGTGAAGAATGAATATTTGAAAAAGAAAATTGTACTTGGGTACTTGCCATGTTATTTTATGGTGTCACTGATATATTGATGATTACATATTATGGTGTCATGATATATTTATTTAGATCAAGGCAATGATCATCAAAATCTGCTAAAATCTTTAGGTGATAGGTTGATAAAGAACTTTGAAATAGTTCCATCAGGGTGACCCCTGCAGAACCACAGGTCTTCTTGGTAATTATTAATCTTCTTCCTGTTGGGATACAATGAGAAGTACCTAGCACTACCAGTAAGTATGAATGCCAAAACAAATTGTCCTGGTATCTAATGAAGTTTCTAGAGGTAATTGGGAATATATAGACAATTTATTCTATAAAAAAGTATGTAAAACATCACCACAAAAATATAACCTGCAAAATTTAAAATGTGGAACATTTTTATAGAAAAAAATGACTCAGATTCTTACAGAAATAAATGACACAGAAAGAAAAAGGCAGGGGGAACTGCTATCGATGAAAATAAATTTAGGTGATGTTTTCACCAAATGAATTTTTATTAAAACAAATTAACTGTAAAAACTGTATTTTTTTGCTGAAAGTCAAGAAAAAATGAACACGATTGGCATTAGGTGATGTTAAGAAACAATTGTTAATTTTGTTTGATGTGATATTGGTATTGAGTTTTTTAATCCCTTATTAATTATAGACAGTGAAAAAAATTAAAGATGAATAATGATATGGGTGGCTGCCATCCCAGAACAAAGGGATTCCTGAGATGTGGGAGTTTCAGTGCTAAGATCAGAATAGTCCTGGACAAATTCGGACAGTGGATCACTTGATTTCTGAGATTTGTTTTAAAATACTCCACTAGGCCTGGGCGCAGTGGTTCACACCTGTAGTCCCAGTACTTTGGGAGGCCGAGGCAGGCAGATCACCTGAGGTCAGGAGTTCGAGACCAGCCTGGTCCACATGGTGAAACCCTGTCTCTGCTAAAAATCCAAAAATTAGCAGGGCATGGCGCTGTGTGCCTGTAATCCCAGCTACTTGGGAGGCTGAAGTGGGAGAATCGCTTGAACCTGGGAAGCAGAGGTTGCATGAAACAGATTGTGCCACTGCATGCCAGCCTGGGCGACAGAGCAAGACTCTGTCACAAAAATAAATAAATAAATAAATAAATAAATAAATAAATAAATAAATAAAATGCTCCACTAAAGGAAAACTAGATGGGTAGGACATATGAAAAATGTTGATGCTGAATGCACTGGGCAGAGTACCAGGAGGTTTGTTACCCTGTCCTTTCTATGTGGGGCTAGGTTTGAGAATTTCCATAAAAATACAGTTTCTTTAAAAAATATGTTTCCACTTTTAATAATGGCTTGCACTTGTTTCTGAATTCTAAGATCATGTTTTCTCCATTTTATCATCCTCTGGTGATGAAGGGAAGAGTGGGAATCAAATGTGAGACAAAATAAGAAGGAATCTCCAGGAATTTTTGGAAATGACGCAGACCACACAGTTTGTTATGGTGAGAACTTCTTGCAAAGATGCATGAAAGTGAAGAAACGTCCTTCTAGTTGCACTGTATGTATTCAAACTGGAGACATGATGCCAGTAATTTATTTAAAGGCTAGACAATGGCAAACTCAAGAAAGAGCTTATTTACAGAGAACATTATTTGAATCTGAGACTTGGTATAGGCTCACGTTGGAATTACATGGCCGATACGCTTATACAGCATCTTTTTCCAAGGAATACTATCAACAGCAAATTAATTCTGTGCTGCTAAACCTGAAGTAGGCAGCAAACAGACATTTTCTGAGACACTGAACTGGAACTTTCCAGTTCAAATGGCAGTTTAATGGCACAATTCGGAAGGGAAACAGAGACCCCTGTCACGTAATCTAATATTTGGCAATGTTTAGACAAATGTTTGGGCAACTTTCAGGTCAATGTTTGACAAGTGTTTAGCTGATTCATTCTAAAGGAGGCTGTCAAATGCCAGGTTGCCAGTATCATGCTAACGAAGTCAAATAAAATGGTGTCAGGAGTTACAGTCCACCCCAAATATTTTTACTCTCTTATTGTATATACATTGACACTGTATTGATTTCGATAAATCCTTTAAGATGTACTTAAATAAAGAGAATGGGAAGCGGCCAAGGGAAAATAGCAAAGGTACCTGAAAGCTACAGAAGTCAAATAGGAAGGAGAGGGAAGTCTGGAGGAGACATCCATTGCCTGCAGCCCAGGGCCAGAGTTTCCTTGCGGTAAGTACATGATGCCTTGTCCAGAATTAGGGTCTCAGAGAGGCCATCAGTTCTCCACTCAGTTCTGCAAGCAGTTCCTGAAGTTCTCAATAGCAGAAGCAGAAAGGACTGGCTGGGCCCTCTGGTCTCTGCAGAACAATCTCAGAACTCAGTCATTATAGGCTGTGTGTACTCACGAGCATGTGCTCTATATGTGCTCATCCAAAAATCCACACACTAACTAGGACACCAAAACTATCTCAGGTGCAGGAAACCACAAAACATCACCTAAGAACCGAGTAGCAGCAGAGGGGAGTGATGTGGGCTTTTTATCTGAAGCTCCTAACAGTGCCGTGGGTGAGAAAGTGCTGGGATTCTGGGTCATTGATTGGAAGCAGCCAGCTTGGCTTTATTTGACTGACTCTAGACTCCTTGAGAGTCTGATAAAAGGGATAAAATATGACCCTTTGTCTAGGATGGCATTTGGGTGAGTGCCGCTGAGATCTGCCTTGTGGGAGCTCAGCAAACAAGTCTGCATTTAAAGGAACATACCATGTGTTCCAAAGGCTGGAGGAGTCGGCTCTGCCTGCTGAAGGCCAGTTTTGGGGTTTAAATATCTGCAGCGCCATCACCAGGGCAGTCTGAGACATACATGATCTTTGGAGTTAGTGTCAAGAATTGGGAAGAGACTTACATGGAGGGAACACTTAATCTGAGATCCTGATGACGATGATAATGGTGATGGTGATGATGATGATGATGATGATGGTGATAATGATGGTAATGATGGGATGATGACAATGGTGATGGTGATGATGATGATGATGATGGTGATGGTGATGGTGATGATGGTGATGACAAAGACTAGAAGAAATCAGTGCCTGTAAATTCCACGCCAATACTCCATTCTGAACACCCCAAATAAATAGGGAACTCAAAGCCTAACCAACCCATCTGTCCAAATGAATTGAGAATGTGCTCCAGGGACAGTGAAAGGATGCAGGTTTGAAGCCTGAGTAGGATGGAGAAGCCCAGAAAAGGAGAGTGAATGTATTGGATTATGGTCTCATCTTTTCAGGGCCCCTGACTGCTGCAGTGGGGTGTGCCTTCTACAAAACTTCTCTGCTCAGCTGGTATTTGTGTTTCTTCTAACAAGGAAAGATTTGTCCAGGGTAGCCTGGAGCATTACGGAGTGCACGGACCAAGGGAAGAGACAGACCTTTGCTGAAACCCCCAGAATCTACACTTTGCTTGTTCTGGGACCTAAATCACAAAACTTCGTAGTCAAATCCTCTGTTTTTGGATTGTCAGATAAGCACAATGGAATAAAATGTGTATGTTTGCTTTGTAAACGAAATGGGATACAACAGGCATCAATATATGTGTGTTAAAAGAATACTTTTTTCTTTTATTTAAGTTAATAGTAATGTATAAAATCTAATCTTGATGAGACTAATAGTCAGTACAAAATTGGCAAAAAAATAAGGTGTAATTGGCTTGATATTCCATCTGACGGAGCAGCAAAGCATAGGAAGAGGGGACTTGGGAGCTAGAAAGTTCCTAATTTCCTTAGGGTTGGGCTTCTTCTTGAATGATTCATACACCACATCCTCATTTTAAGATAATCTTAATTAACAAGCAATAATAACTAATCAATGATTTTTTAATAAGCACCTACTATGCTTCATATGTGCAAGATTAGGCAATTTCATGCTGGCTTCCTCTTTTACTACTGAGAACCAAGTGGGTGAAATTATACCTTTTCTTAGAAAAGAAGCAATTGAATGAGGCACTGAGGGTTTTTTAAAGAGCCTATAAAGTTTCTACAACTTCAAAGTAACAGACCTCACTGGCTTCACAGATACAAACTTTTTCAGATTAATTCTGAAAAGTTAACTAAGTGTATTTTTGCAACGAATTATGGAGTATATATGAAAAGAAAATTTGTTTTCCTTTCTTAAACGTGTATGTACATTTTTCATGTAATATGTATATGACTACATGTCCTTATGTATATATTAGTCATTCATGTAAGTATATTAGGCTCAGGTAAAGCTACATAGTTTTTTATTTAAATAAAGAAAGCCTTTAAATTGAGCCATAATTTGCTGATATTATATGCTAGTTTGGCAATTTCGCCAAATTTTGCTCATTTTTTCTTTTCATTGTTTGTCAATATTTATATGGGTTACCTACCTATGTGCTGCTGCTTCAGTAAATAAGAAAAATAATAATAATTGTGAATTGTTTTTTAAGTGAACTATATGGGAAAAATGAGTCACATATCTCAAGTGTAAAGATAAATTTCTGATGTAAATATCTGTGTCTATTGTCAATACTGATTTTAAAGTCCCCTTCCCGACATTGGTCACTATAGAAACACTGTTTTTTGTCTACTTGTGTATATACATATATATACAAATATATATATGTATATATATATACACACACACACACGTGTGTGTGTGTGTGTGTGTGTGTGTGTGTGATTTAGAACATGGAAATACTGCCATCTGGTGTTATATCTTAAACATTATTCAACTGCCCTTGAGAAAATTTGAAATAAATCTTCAGATTTCTAGCCCTCGGGTTTTGCTAAGCAGGGAAAGCTCTTAGTCTCAGATAAATGTGTTCTTTTGTTTCTCAAAGGAAGAGGATTCTAAATACCGTATATGTTACATTCAATTAATGAATATTTGAATTAAGAATCCAACAAAGCAGTTACAAGATCATTTCTCTTCATACAAAAGGATCCTTCTTTAAGTCTGACACTGCAAAATTTTTTTTGCTTTGATCTCATTGCACGAAAATGTTATTCAGTTAGCCCAACAATTTTGAAATTATTATTTAAAAGCTTTTAATATCATGAATGACTATTTGCATTTGTAAAGTTGGTGTTCAAAATGCTTTCCAGCTACAAGAGACAGAAAAGGGCTTATGTCCTTCAAAAGGGAAGGGATTTATCACCCATGTGTCTGCAGGCCCCTATGGCTAAAGCAGGAACCTGAATTGCCTGAGAGTCCATTTTAAGGGAATTGGATCAACCCTGTACAACCATCATCAGGGCAGTCTGGCACATGCATGGTCTTTGGAGTTAGTGTCAGAAATTGAGAAGAAACTTACAGGGAGGAAACGCTTAATCTGAGATCTTGATGATGATGATGATGGTGATGATGATGATGATGATGATGATGGTGATGACAAGGGCTAGAAGAAATCAGTGCCTGTAAATTCCACGCCAATACTCCATTCTGAACACCCCACATAAATAGGGAACTCAAAGCCTAAGCAACCCATCTGTCCAAATGATTTGAAAATATGCTCCAGGGACAGTGAAAAGATGCATGTTTGAAGCCTGAGTAGGATGGAGAAACCCAGAAGAGGAGCGGGAGTGTATTGGATTATGGTCGCTTTTTTTCAGGGCCCCTGACTGCTGCCATGGTGTGTGCCTTCTACAAAACTTCTCTGCTCTGCTGGTGTTTGTGTTTCTTCTAACAAGTAAAGATTTGTCCAGGGTAGCCTGGAGCATTACTGAGTGCATGGACCAAGGGAAGAGACAGACCTTTGCTGAAACCCCCAGAATCTACACTTTATTTGCTCTGGGACCTAAGTCACAAAACTTCCTAGTCGAATCCTCTGTTTTTGGATTGTCAGATGAGCACAGTGGAATAAAATGTATATGTTTGCCTTGTAAACTAAATGGGATACAACAGGCATCAATATATATGTGTTAAAAGAAAACTTTCTTTTAAGTTAATAGTAATGTATTTTTCTTTTAAGTTAATAGTAATGTATAAAATCTAATCTTGATGAGAGTAATAGTGGGTACAAAATTGGCAAAAAAAAAAACAAAACCCACGGTGTAATTGGCTTGATATTCCACCTGACGGAGCAGCAAAGCATAGGAAGAGGGGACTTGGGAGCTAGAAAATTCCTAATTTCCTTAGGGTTGGTCTTCTTCTTGAGTGATTCATACACCACATCCTCATTTTAAAGATAATCCTAATTAACAAGCAATAATAACTAATCAATGATTATTGTTTTAATAAACACCTATTATGCTTAATATGTGCTAGATTAGGCAATTTCATGCTGGTTTCCTCTTTTAGTACTGAGAACCAGGTGGGTGAATAATTCCTTTTCTTAGAAAGGAAGCAATTGAATAAGATATTGAGGTTTTTTTTTTTTTTTAAGAGCCTATAAAGTTTATGCAACTTCAAAGTAACAGATCTCACTGGCCTCACAGATACAAACTTTTTCAGGTTAATTCTGAAAAGTTAACTAATTGTATTTTTGCAACCAACTATGGAATATACGTGAAAAGAAAAATTGTTTTCCTCTCTTTAACGTGTATGTACATTTTTCATGTAATTTGTATATGACTACATCTCCTTATCTATATATTAGTCTTTCATGTAAGTATATTAGG
The DNA here is from genome assembly GCF_029289425.2 of Pan paniscus. Classification (NCBI taxonomy): domain Eukaryota; kingdom Metazoa; phylum Chordata; class Mammalia; order Primates; family Hominidae; genus Pan; species Pan paniscus. The sequence goes on along the minus strand of NC_073272.2, from coordinate 10,538,210 downwards.
CTCAGGTAAAGCTACACAGTTTGTTGTTTAAAGAAAGAAAACCTTTAAATTAAGCCATAATTTGCTGATATTATATGCTAGCTTGGCAATTTCGGTAATTTTTTCCCTCATTTTTCTTTTCATTGTTTGTCAATATTTATATGGATTACCTACCTATGTGTTGCTGCCTTAGTAAATAAGAAAAAAAATAATAATTATAAACTGTTTTTAAGTGAACTATATGGGAAAAATGAGTCACATATCTCAAGTGTAAAGAGAAATTTCTGATGTAAATATCTGTGCCTATTGTCAATACTGATTTTAAAGTCTGCCTGCCCGATATTGGTCACTATAGAAACACCGTTTTTTGTCTACTTGTATATAGATATATGTATGTCTCTGTATGTGTGCGTGTGTGTGTGTGTGTGTGTGTTTGTGTGTGTGTGTGTGTATGCCCTAGAACATGGAAATACTGCCATCTGGTGTTGTATATCTTATACATTATTCAACTGCCCTTAAGAAAATTTGAAATAAATCTTCAGATTTCTAGCCCTTGGGTTTTGTTAAGTAGGGAAAGCTCTTAGTCTCAGATAAATGACCTCTTTTCTTTCTCAAAGGAAGAGGATTATGAACTGTATATGTTAAATTCACTTAATGAATATTTAAATTAAGAATCCAACAAAGCAGTTATAGGATCATTTCTCTTCGTACAAAAGGATCCTTCTTTGAGTCTGACAATGCAAAAATCTTTTTGCTTTGATATCATTGCATGAAAATGTTATTCAGTTAACCCAATACTTTTGTAATTATTATTTAAAAGCTTTTAATATCATGATGACTATTTGGATTTGTAAAGTTGATGTTCAAAATGCTTTTAGGCTACAAGAGACAGAAAGGGGCTTATGACCTTCAAAAGGGAAGGGATTTATCACCCACGTGTCTGCAGGCCCTAACTTCCTGAGAGTTCGATTTTAGGGAATTGGATCAGCTCTGTACAACAGTGGTGTTCAAACATTTTTACCTGAATACTCTCTAAAAGAATCTTGCCAACCTGTGCATCTCCCGGCACATTTTAGTTACATCTACAATTTGACATCATAATTTTAACTAGATGGAAAGAATGAAATTTCTAGCATATTCTAAATATAAATATTTAAAGACAGAGCTGCAACGTCACGCTTTTAAACCTTTCCGATGTAAGCTAATTATCATAACAGTTTGACACCTGTTATAGTTAATTAAAATCCCTAAAAATGCTCTTCTTTAACAGGGGAGAATTTTCAATCATTTGTTTTTTTCCTTGAGGTTTAATTTCTATTCTGCTCTCCTCAGACAATTTTATCTTAAAGTTATATTATTTGATATTTGAAAATCTTTTATTGATAACTTATTTTACTTACCTAAAACAAAACTGCATCAAATTGTAAATATTTACTTTTCAAAAATTCTTGCAACCACAAGACTCTAAGAGTTTAAAAACCTTCCTGTAGCTTGTGTTATTAATACATTTATTATCACATAGTTGATCAAAACAACATAAGATACAGCATTTAAAATATAATTATATATGATTAAAACATAAACATTGATCATTTTTCAATAAAATTCATTGACATGAATCTCTTAATGGGATCAGTGGAGGTTTCCTCCATTTTTCTGTTATTATTTATTTACATATTCATATATAATGGTCTCTCACCTTTGGCACTATTGACATTGGGGGCTGGATAATTCCTGGAGGGGAGGGAGGACTGTCCTGTGTATTCATTGTAGGATGTTTTGCTGCATTCCTGGCTTCTACCACTAGATGTCAGTAGTATATTCCTAGTTGTGGTGACCAAAAGTACCTCCACACTGCCAAATCTTCCCTGAACAATCCCCCTCCTCATGAGAACCACTATTGACCATTCCTTCAATTTGGAGAACACAAAGATTTGGAAACACTGAATTTCAAAGGGATTTATTACTCATTACTATGACTATTAATTTTACATGTTAATCTTTCCTATAGAGGGATTTTTTTATTCCAATAAACACAGGGTTGAGAACAATTGTAATATTGTTGAATTATAATAAGCCTTTCCCAAGGTGACATTTTTTAAAATAAAAATCTACTTTATGCATGTTTTTGTCAAAATCTTAGATCTATGTGCAAGGCTTTCCAATATATGGGAAATTTCAAATTAGTCCTCTTTTCAATTAGCAAATCAGTCCTCTTTTCGAAGTACTCAGGCCAGGCATGGCTCACACCTTTAATGTTTGTACTTTGGGAGGCCAAGGGGAGAGGAATCCTTGCTGCCAGGAGTTCGAGATCAGCCTGAGCAACACAGTGAGATTCTGTCTCCACACACAAAAAAAATTTTAAATTAAGAAGTGAGCCAGGCTTGGTGGTGCTGTAGTCCCAGCTTCTCAGGAGGCTGAGGTGGGAGAATTGACTGAGCCTGGGAGGTCAAGGCTGCAGTGAGCTATGATAGCACCACTGCACTCCAACCTGGATGATAGAGTGACAAAACAAAAACAAAAACAAAACAAAGTACTTAACCATATCAGACCTCCTTTTGTCAAAACAGTCAGGCTAAATAGTTCAATTCAAATAAATGAGCTACTATGCCTTTCATAAAACATGATAAGACCTACTGAGAAATAGATTACAATAGACATTTTTATAAGACTGATTAACAAAAGCAATCAAGAGCTAATTAAATGAACCTATCCACTTTTTATTATAGGCTACATAAACAAGAATAAATCTGTATGTTGTTCCGCATTTTAAAATTTGCAGTATTGTAGTGTGATGTAAAAAACTACAAGTTCTTATTAAGCAGGGAATATGATAAATGGCATAATATTCTTTTGGTAAATATGGGTGTTGGTGTTAGGCTTTTGGGAATAATTAATTAAGGACCATCTATAATAATTCAGACTTAAATCTACTAATTCTGTTAGGCATTATGATCTTACTTTTCCTGTTTGTTGCATAAAAAAATAAAGAATACAAAACTAAAAGTTAATCAGCCCAGTAGCCCATATAATTTTATGTGCTATTAATGGGAGAATATTAAACATTTTATAAGATGAAATAACATGGGATCGACTATAATTTAAGTATATATAGTATTATGTGTTTTGGTAAATTAGGTTTCCATTGGTATTGAACAACACATGAAATCTAAAAGAAATCATGTAGAATATTTTTATTCTGCATGTTTTAATCCAAAGTAACATGAAGATCTGGTAGATCCATACATCATCAGTTGCATTTGATCAAATCAGGATTATTAACCCATACTAGTTCAGGCCTTGAAGGTGCTTTGTTTTTATTATTATATGGCTAAAGGTATTCTTCTTCCCAATAAATGACACCATTGGACTGTATGTTGAGACCTGAAAAGAATTATTTACATTGCAATCCTTAAGGAAAATGACTTTTCTAGTTCAACATTTCTTCATATAGCTCTTTTTGCTTTATTACTGGACTCTGGTGAGATGATTGAGGATGACGGAAAAGCTGAGGTTGAGATTGGTGAAGCAAACTCACCATCAGGCTCACTGCTCATATTCTGTAGTGTATCTCAATTCAAAAACTCTCAGTCAGGGCCCAAATTCCTCATTTCCGACTGTACCCCTCCCCCAAAACAGGACAGAGCCTGTGTACAGAGCCCACATTTTAATTATACTTAGTTTCCAAACCAGGTAGTGCTTTTATATACACTTTCCAGTTTCCAAAATTTGCTGAAATTTCCTCTACTCCTGTCTTCCCCATTCTGTTTGTTCCTATGCATTAATACATTGATTTAACGTCATTATCGTGAACTTCGAAAAGGAGAGGAAATCATATATGTGGTTAGTCCACCACATAAGCAGACCTCTTCATCTTTTTGACCCTCACAATTTAGATGTTATTTAAAAATCTAGTTGATTTCATTCATAACTATCTGCCCTTAACTGCTCTTAGAATAGTTTGAATTTTTATAATCTCACCCACCTAAGCCTTTTCAGTTTCCTAGTTATTCTATGACAGAAGATTGACAGCATTTAATAATTCTTACAATTGTTTCTTCCTTTGAGAGAAAAAAAAAGCTTATCAACAGAGTAAGAAGGTACCAACAAACTCCTTTTAGGTAGGGCTTGCAAACTAGAGCTTGTGGGACAATTCTGGCCCACTTCCTGTTTCTGTAAATAAAGTTTTATTGGGACACTGGCACACACATTCCACTGTGGGTGTCTGTGGCTATGCCTGCTCTCAAGCTACAGTGGCTGAGTTGGGTAGATGTGATAGGCTGTATGTCTGCACAGGTGAAAATATTTGCTATCTTTCTCTTTACAGAAAACGTTTGCTGAACAGTGCCTTAGATTATCACATAATGTATGTTACCCAACTTGCTGCTGTTGGGTTAGTCTGTGCCGACTTGCATTCATTATTTGTGGGAGATTTCAGATACTACAGTTATGGTTTTAGAGGACGTTTCTGAGTCTAATATGCCTCCCATGCTTTATTTTAGCTATGCACATTAACACATGTCTGGCATGTGAGAGTAAGTCTTTTATTTTGCAGCTGATCAAAGGTTTGCTTTGATTAAGGGAATTTTCCACCTACGTGTTTCTTGAGTGAAAATGAGTTGCATTATTGACTTGTATCCCATTTGTATTTTGTTATATTATTCACGAATGTAAACAAATATTAATGCATTCTCATCAAATGCTTGCTCTTTTATGGACATGTACAATGTTCATATATGGTTAGCACTGCCAAACTTTTAGCAAATAAAAATACAGGATGCCTATCGTTACAGCTGAATTTCAGATAAACAACAGATAAATTTTTAGTACAAGTATGTCTAATGGAAAAAAATTCAAATTTAATGGGATGTCTTGTGTTTCATCTGCCAAAACTATTTGTGATTTACATTTGTAATGTGTATATTTTCTAGGGTAGCAGAGCTCTAGGGACATATGCCAAAGATGACAGGTAAACTTGAAATGAAGAACTGAAAACCCACTTTTATAAATGCAGGCCATTGTGTTTACTAATACCAACCTTCGAAGCAACAGATTTGTGCAGACAGTAGTTGACAGAGCGGGAGCATCTCCATCTTGAACAAACACCACCATTCTAAGTTCCCCTTGATTAAAAAACCACCTAAATCCAGCCCTAAAACATCAGCCTAATAGCTAATGTCAGCATAACCAGAAACATTCCAACCCTAAGATAAACCCCTCTCCAACCAGAAACATGCCAACCCCGAGACAGCCTCCCCTCCAACCAGAGACATTCCAACCCCGCAATTAAGTTTCCCTCACATAGAAACATTCTAGACCTACGATAAGCCCCTCCTTCCAAAGCCCTTAAATATCCTCAGTCTGTAAGAGAGAAGGCTCCTGACCAAAATTGGCCAGAAGACCCTCTCAAGTTTATTTCTCTAAAATAAACCTGTCCTTGATTACTAAGTCTCATTTCGTGTTTCTTTCCTCTTTCTTTAAAGTAGTTGGCTCCTTATTGGAAAAGAATTATGCTGTAACCTAGATTGATTAAATATTACACACACTGAGGCAAAACAAGGAAAGGACCCATGGTCTAAAGGCAGGAGATTAACATAGAACCTGGCATCGAGTAAGAGCTGAATAAATATTTGTTGAAGGTGTCTGAACAGCAGATACCCATGGAAGGAAAAACAATAGATATAGGTGTATGCTGAAATTGCCACAAAGTAAAACGAAGAGCTATGTTGCAGCTACACTAGTTCATGCACACTTTTGCTGTATAACTAGCCTCATCTAGCTTTTGTTCTCCCCTTTCTAATCTTTAGTGTTCCTAACCCTGAGTGTCCAACACAGTTTCTTACCAGGCCATTCTCCAAGAAATATTAAGGGGGGGGGGAAACAGATTTTATTATCCAAGTATTTAAGAAAATAGATTTTTTACATTAAAAAATGTAAATTATGCTGGGCCAACTGAGGAATGCAGTGTGGGCCAGGCACAGTGGTTCAAGCCTGTAATTCCAGCACTTTGGGAGGCCAACGCAGGTGGATCACTTGAGGTCAGGAGTTCGAGACCAGCCTGAACAACACGCTGAAATCTTGTCTCTACTAAAAATACAAAAATTAGCCGGGCGTGGTAGTGGGCGCCTGTAATCCCAGCTACTCCGGAGGCTGAGGCACGAGAATCTCTTGAAACCGGGAGGCGGAGGTTGCAGTGAGCTGAGATTGCACCACCGCACTCCAGCCTGGGTGACAAAGGGAGAATCTGTCTCAAAAAAAAAAAAAATGCAGTGTGTTGGAGAGGTTAAGTACTTGGATTCCAGAGCTGACCACCTGGACACAAATCCCAGCCCCATTCCTTGTTAGCTGTGGGTCCTTTATCAACCTGTGCCTCCGTTTCCCTTATGTAAATTAGTTTTAATAATAGAGCTTGCAATGTGCGAGATAAATCAATGATTTTGCATACACACATAAACACACAGAAGCAGTCCTTAATTAGTAAGATTCTAATACTCCTGAATTTCAGTTACCCCAGTTTAGTCAAATAACATCAGTCTCCTTACAGCACAGTTCAAGCTTCAGTTACCATGTTATGTTAACTGTGAGGAATTGCATACAATACAAACTTTGCTGCTAGCTCTTCCATCCACACATCACTGCATTAAAAACGATGTGCATCATGATCACATATCCGTTTGTGCAAAGACAGCAAAGCGTGTGGTTGTGTTGCCTCCTTATCTCCCATGAAAAACACACACACAACATTTAACAAAGCAGGTTTTCAACAGAGGGATTTGGCTAACAAAGCAAAGAAATGAAGAGTGGTAAAGCTAGAATCAAACATAAAGGAGTCTTTGAAGAAATAGATGACTGTGGGAGTATTGCCATCATTTGAGAGACTCTAGGTATGCAGCCACAGAAAAGTGGTGAGGTCAAACCTGTCAACAGAAATGAGGTGGCTGTGGGGAAAAGGATCGAGATGTCCCAGAGGAAGCAATGCTGGCAAAAACTCTCAAGCTAAAGAAACTCGCAAATATATCCTGATATTTCAGCACAAAGGGTAAAATTTTGAAGGCGAATCAAGCAGAAAAGAATGTGACAATCTGGTAAGGCATAGAAAAGATGCTGTCTCTGTAGCAAAAGTTATATAATAAAAAGACGTCAAGCAGAACATTTTCATCACTCCCCAAGGAAACCTTGCACCCATCAAAATACTTGATCATACTTACGCATTTACGTCCTTATGTATTTATAACTTAGAATATGAGAATTTACAATATTTTGGCAAAAATTTTAAAGGCCCACAGATAAATTATAATTTCCCATTGATTATTAAGCTTGCTTCAGATGGCTTCAACTTGCATGCTTATTTTTATGACCCTGCATTACTGTACCACTGTGCAAACTGAGTACCTGCATCTGCATCTGCGCGCGTGTGTGTGTGTGTGTGTGTGTGTGTGTGTGTGTGTAGCCTGGCCCACAAGAAATACTCAGCAGCAAGTATTGGCTGGTATTCTTAGCTATTATGGGTAAAGTTGCTTTGAGGTCAGTTAGCGGAGAAGGTGATTGAGTTTCTGGTCACCTGGCAGGAGTAGGCAGTGTTTCCAGAGTTGTAGCAGCATTTAACATCTGAGAATTTCTGTTCACCTGAAACTCCTTCATTTGAAGGCGCTTTAGCACACAAATCAGGGACCCTCTGCCTAAGCACGTCCAGCCATCTTTAAAAAGGCTTCAGAGGTGGCTCATTGAAGGCTCTCAAAACCTATAAGTAGTGATGAGGTACTGTTCCCATACCCCTAAATGTATCCATAGGGCCCTGGTGTGATTAATTAGATTCCTGGATGCATTTCTTCCCATCTACAGTCCTTGTCAGAGGATAGATAGTTACCTTTACAATACTAAAGAATACATGTGATTAAACAAGTATGATATTTAAAAGCTTATAAGAAGAGTTGACTGAGTGAATATGTGAACATATTATAATATGTAAACTTTCTCAATATAGAGTAGAAGTGGGAGGCCAGACTCTGGAAACAGCCTGGTTCCAAATCTACCCTCTGACCCAAACTAAGATCAACCCTGCTATCTCACTGTGCCTCTATAGCCCTCTCTGTAAAATGGGGATAATGGCAGTACCTACCTAGTAGACTTATGATGAGGATTTAATAAATTCGTTCATAAAGCACTTGGAGCAGGTCTTGTCATGTGGCTAGCAATCTATACATTTTTACTCAATAAATAGAATGCAAAACTTTGGGCTCCTGTTGATTTCCTCGCTCTGGATACTTCCCCCGGGATATACCAAATTGCTATTCCAGGTGTAAACATTTCCAGAAACATTTCTGATACCTTTTCTACATTAGGAATTTCCACATCAATGGCTTTCAGAGGTCATCCACATAACCTTGGCTTTACACAAGGATATTGCAAGGATTTCACAGGAGCCAATTGTTTGAAAGAAATCAATTTCCAGAGCACCTCTTTCCTAACAAATGCAAACTGTTCTTTTCAGGGGAACTTCAGGGGAACTCTTACTGTGATTCAGTCAATAATAATCAATAATAATTATTGATTATTAATCACAATCAATAATTATAGATTATTGATTATAATACTATTTATTATTGATAATTATTAATACCAAATTAATATCAAATCAATTATAAATTGATTAGTAATAATAATCAATAAAAATAACTTGATAATCAATGCCAGCACAGAGGAAATCCAGATCATCACATTCTCCAGCCACTTCCAATTCACCAGTCTGGGATTGCTTGAAGCTTCAATGGAGCCTGTTGTCCTCTATAATAACATTAATAGCACCTCTTCACTCTCAAGGACAACCTGTTAAATTTTAAGCTTAGGAGATTTTAGCAACCACTCCCTAAGATCATACCCAGTTTTGAGAATGTTTACAGTTGTTTTTCTGGAGAGATATCTAAAACGTTCACGAGATTCTCAAGAGAGTCTATGGGCCCAAGAAGATTGAAGACCACTATTTTAGAGGAACGGTGGACCCTTCTCCACTCCAAGGCCAACTCCTTCATTCTCTCATTTAGACCCTCTCTCCTACATACTCAAACTTTGGTGTTTCCACTCAAGTCCTTCAGCCTACATCTATGCTCAAGTCTGAATCTTCATCTGTAAAATATTTTCCCTATAGCAACCACCCTACCTTCCTTCTGTTCTTCCTGGCTCTACTTCCTCAAACTCTAAGTACTTTTCTACAAATTATGGTCTGTTTTTTGCTCCTGGCACTCCAGCAAGACGCTGATGATGCTCAGTGTCTAATGCAGTGTACACATTCTAACTCTGATATAAACTCTGTGTGTGTGTGCATGACTTGATATCATTTGGATAGCAATTTATGGCAGAAACATCCTCTGGTCTGACTCTGAGTCTTTTTACAATGGATAACTGAAACTATTACTTGAAGTTCTTCCTTCCTTTGGACTTGATGACATCATTCTTCACTTTTTCTTTTCCTATCTCAGGGTCTTCTTTCTCAACCTGTTCTGTGGCTTCTCCTCTCCACGCAGCAATTCACTTTATAAATATTATTTAAAGAATGAATGGATGGGGATTGGTTTTGGTGAGACACGGTTCCAAGCTTGGCTCTGCCTCTGACTGGCTGCCTGACTTTGAGCGCCTTCCTGGGCCTGTCTGCATTCAGTCTCCTTGCCAATATCATGGGGAGACTGAGATGATAACATATTGACGGTCCAGCACCGAGTAGATGCTCAATAAATTAGTTGATCTTTCTCCCTGCAGGCAAATATTGTTTCTCTTAATGACACCCAGTGTTTTGATGACCATTGTGATGTTGCAAACTCTTAAACACATATCTGTTTGAGGTCTCTTTACAACTGGAGACTTATTTTTCCCTTTGCTTACCAGGCATCTACATCTGAACCTCCCATGGGCACCCCAAAGGTCACAAGTGTGGGTGGCCCTGTACCTGTCCTCTGAGACTTCCTTTTACAGTCTCTCCAGCTACCCACTCTTCCAAACCAGCCACCTCGAAGTCATTCTGTAAACCTTCCATTTGGTGGCTAAACCCTTCTCACATGTAATTGGTAAAAAATTCCTTTTGATTTGACCTTCCTCTTTGCTCTCAGATCTCCACCTCCACAGACACTGCTACAGTCCAGACCTCCACTATTTCCATGTGAGAGTGAATTTTGATCTATATGGTATTCCAGCCTCTAGTCTCCCAGCCTCTAGTCTCATCCTGTTTCATCTGATGGTCCCCACTGCTGCAGAAAGTAGCAGTTGCCAATATCATGGGGGGATTGATACAACACATTGAATATCCAGCATAGAGTAGATGCTCAAGAAGTTAGTTGATTTTTCTCCCTGCAGACGAATATTGTTTGTCTTATTGCCTCCCAGCGTTGTGATGACCATCGTGATGTGGCAAACCTCCTAGAAGATGTCGCATCACCTTCCTAGAAAGTACCCCTTTACTTCTCTCCATGTGTAAAATCTTTCAGTTAATCTCCATTATCTAGAGCAAGGTTGCTCACCCTAGCACTGTCGACATTTGGGACAGAGTCTTTGCTGTAGGGACTTTGTACAGTGTAGGATGCTTAGTGGATCCCTGGTCTCCACCTGCCAGATGCCAGTAGCCTGCCCCCCTCCCCAGTTGTAACAGCAAAAACTAGACCTTGCCAAATATCCCAGGGAGGGGGCACAAAGTTGCCCCTGATTGAGAACCACTGACGTGCAAAAATAAAACCTATATTATCTCTTGGCTTATGATATACCTCAATATATTGTACCCAAATATCTTCAACTTTATCTCCTGAAACTATAACTCACACAGACCCTGAAATCTCTTATAGTTCTACAAAAAGTTTATTCTTTCCAAGTATACCCCACCTTTGATGACTCCCAGACTAAAGTGCCCCATTTTTCTACTTTTTGTCCCAATTTTCTACTGGAGTACCTTTTTGTCCTTATCCTTCCAAACTAATCTCAGATAATTTCTCCTGTTGTAAAGTCTTCCCTGTCAACACTACAAATAATTTGTCCTTCTTCCTTATGGATCCTACATCACTTATTATCTATTGTAGCACTTGTCACTGTAATTTCTTCTTTTCACAAATGTTTTAACCTGACCACTACTACCACCTACTTACAACTTTTTGAGTTTAGAAAAGAGATTCTATATGCTTAGCATGTAGTACAATGCCCAACACATACTAGGAGTCTTGACAGCTATTAGATAGACGAATAAGGGAATGACTGAATGAGTGAATGAATGACGTCACATCCTTCTCTCCCCGGCATGGAAATATGTTGCATGTTCTGCATGCAGAGTGAGTTGCCAGCTTCATGTCAAGAGGGAATCCCCCTTTAAGAAGAGAATCTGAGCTGCTGTTCCTGAAACTTCCTGAAATCCCACCTGTTCCTGAAACTTGCTCTATTGAGACTTGAGTTTCAACTTGATGCTAGAGAAAGTTGTTAAAATTTATTTTTTTAATTCATTGATGGTTGCATCTCTAATGTCCCAGTCATAAAAATAATCTTATATTTAACAAATCCCAGTTATAAATATTTTGTGTGGGGCTCTGCTTAGCATCTTGATGTAAAATTTATACCTAAGTCTATTTTGGCAAACATCAAATTAAACTTGTAAGTATAAAGGAAATCAGAGTGTCCTTGACCTCCCAAGGCTTAGATGATCAGCAGTTTTTAAATGACATTCCTTGAAAGCGAACTTTGATTTTTTAAGCACTGGGCCTGAGGCTGTAATCAAAGGCACTGATGATATTTAGATGATTTAGAAGAGCACAAGCTGATCTGCCATCATTCAGCTTGCAGGATACATTTATCTTCTGCAAGCAGTATGAAACACCTTTGTTTTTGTATTGATTCTATTCCTTTAGAAAATTATAGGTTTTGTCTTGTTATGTTGCCTACAGTCAAAAGAAACGATTATGGAATTTACAATTACAGGAAGGAGGTCATTAAAGCGGGCCGGGTTGGTTTTATTAAGGCTCTGCTTTATTTCTATTGGAACAATTTTATGCACACAATAGCATATCAAATAGAATGCACCAGAGGATGATTTTAGGAACTTAGTTAAAAGCCCTCTCAGGATTTTGCATACATTTTAAATAATACTCAGCTAAACACATAATCACATGTTTCTCATATACTTTCAAAAATCCCATATGGTTAGAAATTGCTGCCAGATTTCCCTGTGTTGATAAACAGAATGACATTTAATTAAACAGTCCTGAAAAATACTTTCTTTCTTGACTTTATACTCAGACAAGTTAATAAAGTCCCCATTTCAGATGATGAAATGACACATTGCCTGCTCCTATTCCAGTTTTCTGCCTCAAATGTCTTCCCGGAGAGACTCCATGTATGCCAGCCTTCTCAAGGATTTAAGAGTATTAAACCAAGGTTAGATGGTAGCTAGTGTTCTTTGATCTCACTGTACACATTGTTATTCATTTTTTTCTTCTTCTTTTCTTTTCTTTTTTTTTAGATATGGCGGTCTCACTATGTTGGCCAGGTTGGTCTTGAACTCCTGGCCTCAAGCAATCCTCCCACCTCAGCCTCCAAAGTGTTAGGATTACAGGTGTGAGTCACCACACCTGGCCTGGTTGGTATTGATTTTTAAAAAGTGATTTGTTACTTGTTGTCCATGAAACTTGGTGTGCTCTAAATAGGTTGTTTCATTATATGACATTCCATATATTTACCATTAAATCCAATTAATAGGAATTCCAATAGAATGGCTGAAACAAATTGAGTAGAACAATTACTAACTCCTTTAGACATTATTATGTTAGGCTGAACTATTTTCTACACTGGCTCTATCTGTGGGTCATTGCATCTGGCTATTTAGATGGCAAGGAAATGTAATTGAACTAAAAATCCTAGTCATTGAGCAATGGGCTGTTTTTGTTTTGCTTTTTACTTGCCAGCTGGCTCCTCATCTTTGAGGTTTGCTCTGACAGCTCTGAAGCTTGGGTAATATACAACAATATAGACAAAGTAAGGAAATAATTAGGTTGTATGATATTAATATATTCCCAACCTGAAAACCACAGTTTTAAAATATTCCTATTGTCTCCCCGTCCTCTGCTCATTTGACAGTTACCAGGAGCTTTGGGCAGAGAGGGAGAGAAGTGCATATGTTGTCACCTGCCGCTCTGCTGCCTCCATAGCCCATGTTAGGAATTAGCATGGTGTAGATTAAGTACAACTACACAATAGTCATCAATTCCCAATGTTATTGATACATTAGAAAGGGGCTTTGATTTCCAATTAAGTACTGAATAATTGAAAGAAACATGTGTTGTTGCAGGTTGTTGAGAAACACCTCTACCTCCATTTACCCTTTCATTAAGAAACAGGGATAAAAAATATTGCGATATCAGGATATCTAGAATTTGGAAGATGTGGAATCATCCTGCTGAGTCCAAGGGCAATCCAGAAAATCAGCTGTGATTCAGACTCCGGTGTGCCCCGTGGAGGCCATGGGTCATCCAGGAGCCTTGTATACCTGGAGGATGAGGAGCCACCTGGGGGGAATTCATTCTAAGGTAAAAAAATGTCATCCTGGCATAGTGACTTCGACCCAGTTCAAAAGCCCGGGTTGTTGAAGAGGAGCCGAATTCTAGGCATGGTGTGTTTACAGTGAGTGCTGTGTTTCCCAGATTTTCCATCCACAAGGATCTGAACTTTTTAGGAAGAGAGAGAGAGAGAGAGAACTCAGAATAAGAGCTAAATGAGCCACTCATTGAGAGTGCAGTAGTAGGTTAGCTCAGCAGGTCTGTGTTGTCCAAACCCTGCACTTTCCAAAGAAAGGTCTGTTCTTTGACAGCCTTCCAGGGGATAACCTCTAAACCCTTGGAATATCCTGCCTGATCATAACGTGTTTGTTTACCTGGAGCTTTGAGTCATGCTAGACAGTTAATGCTGATGATTTATAGTGGGGGCTTTGGGCCACCTGTATCAGTCTTGACCTCTGGAGGGGCTGGCGACTAATTTCGGTCATGCAGACAGTCGGCCATGCCTTCATGCTGCCAAAACCACACTGGATGTCAGGCTTGGGGGAGCTCTCTGGGCAGCAATGTTCTGTGCAGGTTTCCTCACATCACTGCTGGGAGAATTAAACATCATTTGGTTCCATTTCCCAGCTGCTGAAAAACTGTAATGTTGGGGAGAAATTAATAATTCAGCTTAAATCCAAAGGAAGAATGTTAATTGTGTAGATTTTGTAGAATTTTTTTTAAAATGTTGAGGGAAGAAGGGAAGACCAACTATGTAGAAAAGGGAGCCTTTATTATGAACACACAACTCTTTAAAACAAGTGAAGTAATACCCATGTAGAATAAAAGCAAAGAAAAAAGAAACAATTCAGATAATCATCACATAAGAACACTTATATGTTTTATTTTATCTTATTTTATTTTATTTTATTTTGAGACAGAGTCTCCTTGTGTCACCCAGGCTGGAGGGCCATGGTGCGATCTTGGCTCACTGCAACCTCCGCCTCCTGGGTTCAAACGATTCTCGCGCCTCAGCCACCCAAGTATCTGGGATTACAGGCGTGGTGCCACCCAATGTTTTTTGTAATTTTGGTAGAGACGGGGTTTCACCATGTTGGCCAGGGTGGTCTCGAACTCCTGGCCTCCAGTGATCTGCCCGTCTCAGCCTCCCAAGGTGCTGAGATTACAGGCATGAGCCACTGCACCCAGCCACTTACATGAAACATCTGACTGCATTGCTGAATTCAAAATATCTGAATATGTTATACAGAAAAATGTTTTGGAAATCTAATGAACATTAATAACGAAATAGAATGTTCTACTTACAGTCATTGTTGACTTATCTTAATAATTTGTTTGTTTTGTAATGTGACAAAATAGATCTATATTGTTCATCTTGTCAAAAATATTTATGTGCAGAACTGTATTTTAAAACAAGCAAGTACAAAAGAGAAATAAATTAAAGTACACGAATATTTTATTACCTCTCAAAATAGCCTGACTTGAAAAGACCATCACTCCATGGCCAATGGATCTACTTGATCCTGAAATAACCGAGAGTGGGGTGTATCTGTTACTATCAGCAGGTCAACCTTACAGCAACAAGAAGAAAGGCCTTTGACAACCTGATGGTCACTCCTGGGATTTCTATGGCTAACTTAAGTGGCAAGAACTAGCAGGAAACTAGTTGACTTTTTTTGAAGAAAGAAATGACAAAAGTTTCTCAATCAGTACCTTTTAGTCATCATTTCTTGGAAACAACTATACATCATACAGTTGATGCCTTTAAAAACACGACTTTGGGTATGGGCTCAGTGGCTCATGCCTGTAATCCCAGCACTTTGGGAGGCTGAGGCAGGTGGATCACTTTGATGTCAGGACTTCGAGACCAGCCTGGCCAACATGACGAAACTCCGTCTCTACTAAAAATACAAAAATTAGCCGAGAATGGTGGCACGCACCTGTAATCCCAGCTCCTTGGGAGGCTGAGGTGGGAGAATCGCTTGAACCCGAGAGGTGGAGGTTGCAGTGAGCCAAGATCGTGCCACTGCACTCCAGCCTGGGCGACAGAGAGAGACTCCGTCTCCAAAACAAACAAACAAGCAAGCAAAAAACATAAAAGCACAATCCATTGATAAAAAGGGTGCAGCTGGACATGGTGGAAACACACAGGGCATGGGAGGGAGCCTGGGCTCCACCTGCAAGGCGAAGGCCATTCTAGCCAAAGGGGCAGGGGTGGCTGGAACGAGCTCGGGGGCGAGGTCCTAGGCCCCGTCCACTTGGCCTCCATCCCGAGTCCTTGCATCCCTCCCCAGGAGGAGGTGCTGAAAAGTTCTGGGGACAGAGGCCTCAAAGAACCACCACCCACCCCAGTCCACAGCAAACATGGGTGGTCCCTTACGGAAAGGGGGAAGGCGTGTCAGCAGGGGTCGTGACCCCCAAGGTCCTTCACCCGCATGCGCATGGGCACTGAGCTGACCAATCAGAGAGGAGCGTGGATAGCCAGGGCAGCTGCTCTCGCGAGAACTGAGGACCCATTTTTCTAAGAGAGCGTCGTGGTGCCAGTGCCTGCAGGTTCTGTGAGGAAGCGGCATCAGGGGTCCCTCAGGTGAAGCGCTCGCGGTGGGGAGGCAGGAAGGCGAGCATGCTGCCCTCTCGCAACCAGGGTGTGAAGCGCAGGTGAAGCGCTCGCGGTAGGGAGGCAGGAAGTCGAGCATGCTGCCCTCTCGCAACCAGGGTGTGAAGCGCTGAGCGGCCGGCTGACCTGCACACGGGCAGCCCGAGACCCCTGGCCCCTTCTTGGCTTTGGAGTCCACCATGCACGTGCTAAGAGGCCCCAGGTTTTCAAAGCAGGAAATGGCCCTGGCATCGTTGCCTGGGGCCTGGGTCAGGGCGAGGCCCTGAGGGTGGGCTGGGATGGGCCAGGGCAGGGAGGGAGCTGGAGACACCTGAGTGATCCCCAGGGCCCGGGAGTGTCCCCGGGACTTGTGCATGTGTGCAGTGGGGAGGGGTGGGGCAGGGGAGGGGGGCTTGGGGGAATGCAGGGGGTGGAGAGGGGAGCAAGGGAGGGGTGGTGGCAAAGGGGGGAGGGTCGGGGGAGTGGCAGACAGGCAGGGGCCGGGTGTGGGGCCAGGGATGGGGGCAGGGGAGGGGAGGGGTGTGGGATTCGTGGGGTGAGGGGATGGGGGAAGGGGAGTAGGAGGGGCGGAGTGTGTGGGGAGGCGACAAGCAGGGGTGTTGTGGGGGACAGTTCGAGTGGGTCCCTCCAGCCCGGCCGCCCGTCAGGACAGGACACTTGGGGTCACGAGGGGTCACCTGGGCATCCAGGCAGGCAAGTGGCAGTGCAGCCCCTGACATTCCCCCAGAGATGGCTGGGGAGGTCCTGTGACACCCGTGGTCCCCCGGGCCACGCAGGTTTCTGGGGCACACAGGGGCAGGGCTGAGCTCTGTGCCAGGGACACCGCAAGGATCCTGCAGGGGCCATTCAGGTGTGCGAGGCAGCTGTGAGTTCTGCAGCCAGCCCCAGGGACGGGCTGGACGGGCCAGGAAGGATAGGAGGGGACACTGGCATCTTCTCCGTCCCCTCCTGCTCCCACAGGATACAGGGGTGGGCCAGCCCCACCCTTTCTTGAATCCGAGATCCCGTTGGCTCTCCTTTCACATATCCTGTTTCCTTAGCTTACTTAGTTTGACTTTGCACTCAACCAGGTTCAGGGATCGCCTCTAACTTCCCAGGACAGCCAACCATGGAGCCCGTGGGCAGGAAGCGCAGCAGGAAGGCTGCCAAAGCTCAGTTGGAGGCTCAAGTTAGGGCCGCCCCGGCGAAGAAGCACACAGGTAAACACAGCCCAAAGGGCCACGAAAGAAGTTGCACGCCCAAGGAGATGGTCTGTCTGCTCTCTGCGCGGGAGGCACACGGGCAGCCCGAGACCCCTGGCCCCTTTGTGGCTTTGGAGTCCACCATGCACGTGCTAAGAGGCCCCAGGTTTTCAAAGTAGGAAATGGCCCTGGCATCGTTGCCTGGGGCCTGGGTCAGGGCGAGGCCCTGAGGGTGGGCTGGGATGGGCCAGGGCAGGGAGGGAGCTGGAGACACCTGAGTGATCCCCAGGGCCCAGAAGTGTCCCGGGGGCTTGTGCATGTGTGCAGTGGGGAGGGATGGGGCAGGGAGCAAGAGAGGGGTGGTGGCAGAGGGGGGAGGGTCGGGGGAGTGGCAGACAGGCAGGGGCCAGGTGTGGGGCCAGGAATGGGGGCAGGGGAGGGGAGGGGTGTGGGGTTCGTGGGGTTTGTGGGGTGAGGGGATGGGGGAAGGGGAGGAGGAGG
Source organism: Pan paniscus (assembly GCF_029289425.2). Lineage (NCBI taxonomy): Eukaryota > Metazoa > Chordata > Mammalia > Primates > Hominidae > Pan > Pan paniscus. The sequence continues at coordinate 10,520,415 of NC_073272.2, read as the reverse complement.
GGCGGAGTGTGTGGGGAGGCGACAAGCAGGGGTGTTGTGGGGGACAGTTCGAGTGGGTCCCTCCAGCCCGGCCGCCCGTCAGGACAGGACACTTGGGGTCACGAGGGGTCACCTGGGCATCCAGGCAGGCAAGTGGCAGTGCAGCCCCTGACATTCCCCCAGAGATGGCTGGGGAGGTCCTGTGGCACCCGTGGTCCTCCGGGCCACGCAGGTCTCTGGGGCACACAGGGGCAGGGCTGAGCTCTGTCCCAGGGACACCGCAAGGATCCTGCAGGGGCCATTCAGGTGTGCGAGGCAGCTGTGAGTTCTGCAGCCAGCCCCAGGGACGGGCTGGACGGGCCAGGAAGGATAGGAGGGGACACTGGCATCTTCTCCATCCCCTCCTGCTCCCACAGGATACACGGGGTGGGCCAGCCCCACCCTTTCTTGAATCCGAGATCCCGTTGGCTCTTCTTTCACATATCCTGTTTCCTTAGCTTACTTAGTTTGACTTTGCACTCAACCAGGTTCAGGGGTCGCCTCTAACTTCCCAGGACAGCCAACCATGGAGCCCGTGGGCAGGAAGCGCAGCAGGAAGGCTGCCAAAGCTCAGTTGGAGGCTCAAGTTAGGGCCGCCCCGGCGAAGAAGCACACAGGTAAACACAGCCCAAGGGGCCACGAAAGAAGTTGCACGCCCAAGGAGACGGTCTGTCTGCTCTCTGCGCGGGAGGCACATGGGCAGCCCGAGACCCCTGGCCCCTTCGTGGCTTTGGAGTCCATTGTGCATGTGCCAAGAGGCCCCAGGTTTTCAAAGCAGGATCGAGGGCCTTAGGCTTCCCGTGGGAGGCTTCCCGTGGGAGGCTCCCCTTCATAGCAGGGTTACAGATGCTCGCAGAGCAGCTCTTCTCCATGGGTGTGGTGCTAACATCCAAGGGGTCTGACCTGTGAGCGTTGTTTACTAGGACTTGAACCGGAAGGGCTTCCAAAAATGCCTCGGTAAAACGGTCCGGAGCCCAGTGATTCCATGCATAGCTCTGCTTTAAAGCTTTAATTGGTAGAGAGCCAAAAAAGTCCACAAATAATACGTTTCTCTACAAAAGATGTCCACAACAGCGTCTTCCTCTAAAAATGGTTTGTCTTTTACATTTTAATGCAGGAAAGGGTCCAGTCAGTGACGAATGTGAGGAAAGAAACCCTTTTACAGAAACAAGGGAGGGAGATGTAACTGATGAGCATGGGGAAAGAGAACCTTTTGCTGAAACAGATGAACACATGGGGTAAAGTGTTTAAGTCACTTTTGCCTGTCGGATGGGGTCTTTTAGGAAAAGTCAGCTTTGGTTCATGTCATCACTGTTCTATTCTATGCGGAACATTTCACATAAGACGTATCTTCCCAACAAACATGGCATTTTATGTAGCATTATGATAAAATTTTGATGTAACTTTTTTTTACAGGATTCATACCATGAAGCTAGAATATATTGCAGGTATGTTTTAGGAGCTATTCGTAGTCTTTGAAAATTATTTTCAACCATGCAACTGTTATAGTAGGTTATATGAATTAGTGGACGACAAGACTGTCTTAACATGCCTTCTTCTCATATATAGCATGTAACATATGTATTTAATGTAATGCGTTTAATAAATTTTCATACTTACCTTTTTGATTGTTGATGTGGAATGTGAGAATGCTTCTAACAATGGTGAAGTGAGAGGGATGGCTTTTCTTTCATACACATGGAAATTTAATTATTTGGGGGATATTAGAGGACACTGGAGGAGAAACAGCTCTATTGGTTCCTTTTAGTGTACACAGATTAAGTATATATATCAGGTTTTTTTATCTTTTATTTTAGGTTTGAGGGTACATATGCAGGTTTGTGATATAGATAATTGCGTGTCACGGGGGTTTGGTATACAGATTATTTATCACCCAGGTTATAAGCATAGCACCTGATGGGTGGTTTTCATCCTCACCCTCCTCCTACCCTCCGCCCTCAGGTAGGCCCAGGTGTCTTTTGTTCCTCTCTTCCTGTCCGTATGTACTCAAGAGTTTTTAATATGAGTTTTTATGTTCCTAATTTAGCTATTCTATTGTCACAGCTTTCTGATTTTGTTTTCTTTAAAGTACAAGAGAAAATTGAATTATCTAAAATGATGATATTCTATTATTATTCCAGTGATAAACTGTGTACTAGAAAAGGAAAGACAAGTTTTCTACCCAGTGAGAAACATGTAATTGGATCCAAAAACTCATAAATTTTGTATTGCCATGTGAACTGTTAGTTGCACTGACTGTTATAGGACCATATTTTCAAAAAAAAATTGAGAAAATTTCTGTAGAGATGGCGGAGACAATACTCTTATTTTTAAAACGCACAATTCAGTTTTCAGCTCTTCTCTAGCGATAATTCATACAAGCAGTATATTTGGAAAGCTTTGCTCTGCTTGGTGAGTAAGTGCTGGTTTTGTGAGCTACCTAACTGAGCATTATAGATGGAGAATGTAAAAAATATTTGTATTATGGTGCAGATCTTTTATGATTGCTGAAAACTATTTTTAGCAATTGATGGTAGATCTCTGATGTGAAACCATGTTTAGGAAAGCATTCCTTGCAGTAGGACAGTTTTCTGAAACACAGCACTGTGGATAAAAATGTCATATAAAAACCTCCAAGAAAATATTTCAAAAGTGTTTTTGAATGTATTTCTTTACTTAAGCCTAAATTTTTATACCCATGGACGATGCTTCTTTTATTAAAATACAGTTAATAGCATCAATCACTAGATTGCTTAAAAAATGCTCTTCTTATTGTGTACTAAGTTATTTCTACCCTTTTGATGGTCTTATTAAATAAGATACTTTTCTGTATGTTTTACATAATGAATTGTGACAGTATTTCATGGAAACATGTCCTTTGAATTACAGGACGTTTTATAAATGTAGAAATTAGAGTCTGTGTTTGTAACGCTTTCTGCACATTTAAAAAATCGAAAATTACTTGCTTTTTTTCATCATCCATAAATTAAGTGATTTGCAGTTATACCAATTGGAATTAGAGTACTAATATTAATACGTAAAAGGTTTTACAGAAAACAAGTGAGTAAATCTTGCTTTTTGAAATGATCTTTGTATTTTACAATGTAAATGTCCTTCCGATATTGCTGAACCATCATATCTCACATTGATTTCAATATATGCGAAGAAACTACTTTTCAACATTAACTTATAATGCATTTTCATTTACTATCTAGCTGACATTAAAAAGGGCCTTGCTGCAATAAGAGAAATGATAAAAATAGATAAAGCAGCTTACAGGGAAACCAAGAACACAATTGAATGTGCTTTGAAAAAAAAACAACTAAAAAGGTATGATTGTTGGCTTTTTTGCATAATGATATTTATATCATTTCTTTGTATTTGTTGGTGCAAATAATTTCAAAAACTGTCCTGTACATATTGGCGTCTCTAGGGAGCAACATATTTTACTTGATTGTTCCCTAAGCAGGTAAGTTTCTTTTGTTTTATAACCTCAGTTTAACAGAATTGAGGTATATTATCTAGAAAGCCAATGAAGATGACCTCTTTTTGCCTTCCAGATAAAAATAGTCTTCCTGTAAAATTAATTTTTATCCATTTCTAGAAATATGGCAGCTGCATATAAGATAAATGTCTTCAACGTTTAGTCTGTAGATCCTTAACAATATTAAGTTATGTGGAAAGGGACAACCTTATGTTGTAAATAGGTTATCTATTTTAGTTAAATTGTTTTCACTATTCCTTTTAGAAAATCATTGTTGTGCCAAAGTGGAGAAAGAGTTAAGTGAAGTATTTCTTTTGGGAAATCTTACAGGATGAATGGCTATGATATTCTTGAACCTACTTATGAGAACCCATATGTTATTTAGTTTGAGGAAATGAAAAGTAAACTGCTGTTAGAGAAAATTATTGTTTCTGGGAAATTTATAGTGCAGTAAACTCTCCTTTGTTTCCAGCACATAAAGAATGTAAGATAGCTGCTCTAGTAGTCAGTTAGGAAGGGATCCTTTCAGAATGACAGTAACTCATTTCACCTTTTCCCAAAAAGAAGATTTCAGCTGCTATTACTCCCTTGCTACTTTATAGTATAAATTATGTGAAGTCAGTTTTGGTTTGAATAGGATTAATTTTTCATCTCTCTATGACATATGACCGTATTACTTATTATGTGTTACAGGCAGAAACGTGATTATAGACATACTCGGAAGTTGCTGAATGTCCTTAAAGAATACATCGCAGAGAAGCAGAAAGATGATGAAGCAGAAGAAGCAGAAGCCGCAGCAGCAGCAGCAGAAGCCGCCGCAGCAGCAGAAGCCGCAGCAGCAGCAGCAGCAGCAGCAGCAGCAGAAGTAATAGTAGTAGAAGACGAAGAGGAGGAAGAGAAGGAGGAGGAGGAGGAGAAAGAAGAGGAGGAAGAAGAAGGAGAAGAAGAAGGAGGAGGAGAAGAAGGAGAAGAAGGAGGAGGAGGAGAAGGAGAAGAAACAGAAGAAGAAGAGGAAGAGGAAGAAGAAGGAGGAGGAGAAGGAGAAGAAACAGAAGAAGAAGAGGAAGAGGAAGAAGGAGGAGGAGGAGAAGGAGAAGAAACAGAAGAAGAAGAGGAAGAGGAAGAAGAAGAAGAAGAGGAAGAGGAAGAAGAACAAATTGTTGGTATCAGGCTTAGCTTTATGATTAACCTATTGTATCAATGTCTCAGGTAGTAATAGTTCATGCAGAAATCCAGCAAAGAAGGAAGAGAGCATGAGCCCAGAGAGGGGGGCCCATAAGTGGACTCATGTACTAGGGGAATATAATTGCCACGCAGCATTAGGGGTCCAACTGAGGTCAGCATCATAGCGATAAAGAAGTTAAAGTGAGCCCGGTTGGCATATTTGTGCAAAAGCAGCTGTAGGGTTGGAATTTCCTGGGTTGGGGTGTAGCTGCGCACGTTGATAGAAGGAGAGTTGGGCAGGGCATAGATGCAGGGATGGGGATATGATGACTGGCTGTGGAATTTCAGCTGGGACTGAGTTACCTGAGCACATGGGGGTGGGCAATGGGCAGTGAAAAGTGTTCCATTCAGTGGGTGTTGGGTCTCAACAGACTCCTGAGCTGTAGTACTGAAGTGAGTGACCTACAGTGGCAGGAAGGTAGTGACTGTATGTTGGGAAGATGGAGAAACAGCTGAGTGCAGTGGTCAAGGGCTGGGACACTGCAGCCCCACTGCTTGTAATTCAACTCCAGCTTGACGATTGCTAGCTCGGGAACCATAGGCAAATTATTTATCTCTGTGCCGAAATTTCCTTATCTGCAAAAGGAGACATGGTAAGAGAACCTATGTCAGAGTTATTTGGAGGATTGAAAGGTTCCTGTGTAATGGGTTTATTTAAATTTTTCAGGATGTGATCTGACCCATGATTGCTCTTTATCATTGCTATTATTAATATTATGTAGATGTTGCAGTCATTGGGAATGATAAAATCTAGGGGATGACTGTATAAGTGAGTGCCACATAGAGGAGAGGAGAACACTGTTGTTGGAGATTAGGTCAAGGTGCAGAAAGGCAATCATTATTGGAAGGTTCATCCGTGTGCATACTGAAATGACCAAGATTTATTACCTGTTTAAAATCTTAGTAAGAAAGAATGTTTCTTAGTTAATTTCTGTATATATCTTACCCATCTGTGGTCAACAAATTATAGGAAGGGTCGTCAAATACTCTACATTCAAAATCAAGAATTAAGACATATGTGTTGATTATGTATGTAGAAGAAAGAAAATTACTTACTCAATCACTGATGAAAAAGGTTATTATATCATTTTAGCATATGGGTGGTGAACACAGTTGTTTAAAATTGGTCATAAACCTTGTTTAAAAGAAAGTGTTAAGAAGTATAGATTTAAAGAGTATTCCTATAAAGCTGATGCAGAATTATGTTTTGTAAGTATTAAAAATTACCCAATTTTCATCACTATTTTTTTGTGCTTCTAGAAAGCATTTCAAGAAAAACAGAAGAGATGGCAACAACCTACAGGTGTTAGGAGCTGGAGGCTGAGAGAGATGAAGCCGCTACTTGAGCAATTACTACAGGTCTGTTCTATTTGGTAACATAATACATTATAAAATACAACATGTGCATAACAGAAGAAAGTCTGTTTGTTTCTGAATGTATGGAAAGACATTTTGGTTATGCATTTTAAATTACTTACCATTTTCACTTTGAATGTATTGTTCCAAATTTAACATAACTGGTAAATGTATTTTTAGGATTCGTGAATAGTTTTGTGGGAGTTATTTAGAACAGGAAAAGGTAAATTGGAAATTTTACCTGGAAATATACATCTTGTGTATATTGTTAACGCATTGACACATTTATGCCGGAGGCTGCACATTTTTTGTGTGTGAAGAAACAGACCTTGGCGATGTTCTTGAGCGGTAGGAGATACATGATTCCCACAAGCTTAGCGTTCCAATAATGGAACACTAGGCATAAATGGGTTTTAATGAAGATTTTATTTTCAGTTTTCAGGACATCAATGACAAATCTATGGTGGAAGGCAGGAAGACCATAAATCCTTTCTGGATGTCTTTTTTACTTGTGTTGTTTCAAGAGTTTTAGTTAAATAGGAAGTAGGCAAGTGTAACTACTGAGTGTCTCTTTTATTTCCTGCTGTAATACAGGAGTGTTTTATGGCATATTCACTTTCAAAATTATCAGCGACTAGTAATGGTTTTACATGACAATTTGTAGTCATAAGAGATGGTTCAGATGTATAACAGAATGCGAAAGCCAGCAGATTATTAACACGTTGTGAATTGTGAATTATCTGCTGTCGTACAGCACATTAGCAAATTGTCATCAATGACCTCTTCTTCATGTAGATGTACATTATTTAGGTAACAATGGAATTCCCTTCTGGGAGGTAAGGTATTCTTTTTAATAACCTTGTGAAAAGACATGTTCATATGTCACTCCTCTACACTAACTGAGATGTGTTAAATAAACTGAGAAAAGAGTTTGAAAATAAAATTTTCAAGCAACTTGAGAATGATCTATACACAAAACAGTTATTTAAATAGAAGTCACAAGTAGAGAAAATGTTGCTATAATGTTCCCCAGAAACCATTTATTAATTGGTATGAACATGAGACTAGAAGTTTTCCTGTCAATGTTAATGTTACATGTTACCACTTAGGGTAGGAACTTTGCTATCATCTTGGACTCTTCTAAGTCCCTTATCCTTCCCATGCAGTTATCATGAGGCAAGTTTTACCTCTGTAATGGCCCTTAAATTTCTTTTTTAAAAATTCCCACCGCAGCTGCCCTAGTTCAAGACCTCATTCTTCCTTGCTTGTACTATTAAACTCTTTTCTGAGTTCTCTCTTCTCTTCTGAGCCATCCTTCATTGATTGGCAATATTATCTTCCTAAAACCCTCCCCTTCCTAAAATGCTTCCTAGCCCTTCCCTCTTCCCAGCCTGTCAGTGATGCCCTGTCTCAGTTCTTAGATATTCAGAGACTCTCCCCTTTACATGACCCCCTCTTAGGCTTGCCGCCCTCTGTCTTTGCTCCTGCCTATCCAGGTTGACAGCTTTCCCTGAAGGAATTCACTGTTACTCTTATGCTTTTCTCATGCTCTTCCCTCACAATGCTTTAAAAAATTTTTTTTTGACTAAGACCAAGTTAAACCTTTTGCCAACTAAGTCAACATCCGTCTCCATTTTTGGCTACATGTCTGAGTGAGTTGCCCTTCCATAGCAGTTATACAATTTTTGTATTAATTTTTTTTATTTGTGCATTTGCTCATGTCACAGGATTATGGAAGAGATTGTGCTTACATTTTTTACATCTTCCTTAGCATTAACATACACCATTTTCAGGAGTAGGAACTGTTGAACTATTTGTTGAGGGAATAGTATATATTTCAAACATAGTTACATTTATCTCTAACTTGATGAGGTCATATCACCAACCATTTTATCCCTTCAATGGAAACCACTTTCCGTAGACTATTGCTGATAATACATGGGTCACTACCTGCTGAAAAAATATATTTCATGGTAAGCCTGCCTGACTTTTTCTGTCTGTGATCCATCTTGACCTTAAGATGCTCATCAACCCATTTTATTCAAGCAAAGTACATGACAATTGGACCTGCTAAAATAATATTTCACTGAAATCTGGCATTAAAAAATTTAAGTGGGTATTTGGAGCTCCATGTATTGGTTACAGTTTTTTTCAAATTGAAATAAATAACCAGCATCCTTTGAATATTAAAAGCTGTTTCCTTTTGACAACTGATTAACCCTGTTTAAAACGTGAGATGTAAAGTGGTGGTTTGTCAGTGAACTAGACTTTTTCTTTTAGGCTGCCAAGGACACTAAAGACAATTATTGCATCATTTCTTCCAGTGAAGAAAGTGAACTTGATAACTAGCCGTGTTTTTAAAAAGAATCGTGTCAGAACTGTAAGTAGTGCATATTTAAGTTTAAAAACTCAGGATTGATGTAAGCACTGGAATATTTTATTTGTAGAAATGTGTATCACAGTTACTGAAATTTTTTTTTGAAACAGCTTTTGGAAGAGTTGGCACTTCATTGTCTCTTCAACCTCTGTTATTCTGATGACTGAAGAAAGAACTTGAACCTATGTTATATGATACAAGCACAACTTGAGCTACAGTAAACTACATGACAGTGTTTTGATAATTGTTGTATAAATTCATATAGCTCCTCTGTCATTTGTCTGTTAAATGCCAGACCTCGTTTCTATGATCGGTTGAATGAATCCTAGACACTTCTGTGAGAAAGCAGGGATTGCACAGTTATGTACACGGTCAATTAAATTTTAACATTAAAGATAATTTAGATTTCGATTTGGCCTCTGTGGATTTGTATCAGTTCCAAAAATGTAGAAAGCACAGGCATAGAAAAGTACATTTTTCTCTAATAAAAGAAGACAAAATCTGCTGGGTGTGGTGGCTCACGCCTGTAATCCCAGCACTTTGGGAGGCCGAGGGGAGTGGATCACTTGAGGTCAGGAGTTTGAGACCAGCCTGGCCAATATGGTGAAACCCCATCTCTACTAAAAATACAAAAATTAGCCAGGCATGGTGGCATGCACCTGTAGTCCCAGCTACTCAGGGGGCTGAGGCAGGAGGATCACTTGAACCCGGGAGTCGGAGGTTGCAGTGAGCCAAGATTGTGCCACTGCACTCCAGCCTGGGTGACAAGAGCAAGACTCTGTCTCAGAAAACAAGAAGACAATGACAAAAGCTATCCTATCTATGCATTCTTTTGTATTTACTCATTAGGATAAAGAGGCAATTCCAATGAAAGTAGGACTTCAAAAAATAGATATACTCTATGGCCACATCAAAATTATTAAAAGCACCTTACTGTCTGTGTTCTTAAAAAAATTTATACTGCTGTAAATGATTAAGGCAACCGAGCAAGATATATTAATATCAGTGCTGAGCCACTGGTTTGTGGGTATGTCATTTCCACAGACATCAAAATGCTATTTAGTTTGTTTTGGTCCATCATTCAATGATACCTCCCCTTAGAATTGAATGAAAGCATTTTGTTAACATTTATGTACGCTTACAATTATTTCACATCTGTGGCAAGGTAAATTATGTAGAGTGCTTTGTTTTTCCAGTTTAATATTCACGGATTATGTGGAAGTTTAAGTATACCTGCATCTAAAAACTTGAATGATGAATTCACCTACCTTTCCTTTTTTTAATGTTAATGTTTTCACATGTAACAACATATAACAACATGTAACAACATGTTTAAAAATATATTTTTGCATGTAAAAACATGTTAAAAAGATGTACACGTTTTTACATGTAAAAGGAATTTTACATGTAACAGCATGTAAAAAAATGTTCATTTGGAAACACCTTATTTAGTAAATATGAAATTCAGAATATATTTGGAGTAAGTCAGTTAAATGTATTCTTTTGCTGAGTTTCTGAAATTCCATTCATGAATTGTTCAAAACATAATACTCCCATTGGAGGGAGAGGAGCGACTTCCTCTCATTTTTCCTTGTGCTTTTTATTTTAATTGGCCCCTATATACCACTCTTATTTTTTCTAGGTTTTCCAAGTTTAAGAAAAAAAGCAAGTTCATTCAGATAGTGTTTTTCTGCCTATAATCACTTATACAGGAATAAGTGAGTCCCTGTGGGGAGCATTTCATTCCTAAAGTTTGCATTTTCTTAAAGGATTTTCCTTTTACCCAAAGCGCGTGTTGGTACTAATAAGTACTCCTAAGTACTACTTCTAGTTTCTAAGAAGATCCTTATTTGAGATCTCTTTCAGTAGTTACAGAGGCAAAAGAAGCACTGCGGAGGTCCATGTGCAAGTTCTGTGGTACATACTGGGCTACCTGACTATTTCTTCTATAGTGGAAGGATGAGAAAGAGGCCAAAATGTACTTAGTGGTGGAACAGTTGATATTTATGTCACCCCTTACTATAAAGTGAGTAACTGTGTACTTGAAGTCACATTTTTTTTTTCTTTAGAGATATTGTCTCGCTCTGGCCCAGCCAGAGTGCAGTGGTGTGATCATTGCTCACTGCAACCTTGACCTTTTGGGCTCAAGCGATCCTCCCACCTCAGCCTTCAGAGTGTCTGATAACACAGGTGTGCACAGCATGCCCAGCTAAAATATATATTCTTTTTAGAAATGAAGTCTCCCCGTGTTGCCCAGGCCGATCTCAAATTCCTGGCTTCAAGTGATACTTCCACCTCAGCCTCCCAAATTGTTGGGATTACAGGCATGAGCCACTGAGCCTGGCTGCATTATCTCACTTCTATATGGAATCTAAAGCAGTTGAACTCACAGAAACAGAGAATAGAATGATGGTTACCAGGAGCTGGGGGAGGTGGAAGGCTGGGAAGGTGTTGGCCAAAGGGTACAAGATTTCAGTTAGACAGGAGAAGTTCAAGAGCTCTATTGTAAAACATGGTGACAACAGATAATGATAGTATTATATTTTAAAGGATTGCTAAGAGGGTAGATTTTAAGAGTTCTCACCACAAAGAAAATTATACTTAGATGAAGTAATGCAAATTTCAACTAGCTCGGTGTAGCTATTTCACGATGTATACATATTTCAAAGCAACCTGGTGTAGACAGTATATACCATTTAAGTTCGTCAATTAAAATAAGTTAGTGAAATGTTTGGAATTAAAAGTAAAAACATACACTTATTGCCCTGCAGTTCTATAGTTTCATGTAAAGTCTGGACTGAGTGCCTTTGGGTTAACATTCAAGATGACAGTGGGGCAGTGTCCCTTCTGGGGGTTGTAGGGGAGGAGCTGTTTTCTTGTGTTTTTCAGACTCTGAAAGCTCCCACCATTCCTTGTCTCATGGCCTCTTTCTCCATCTTAAAAGCCAGCATTTTTGGGGTCGGATCCTTCTCATGTGGCTGTCTTTCTGGTTCCTTTCTCCTGCCTCTTTTACACTTAGAAAGACCCTTGGGATTCCACTGGACTCCCCCAGAGATAACCCAAGATAATATCCATGCTTCAGGTCAGCTGATTGGTACCTGTCAATAGCACCTTCCAACTCATTTCCTCCCTTGCCTTGTCGTCTCACATGTTCACAGGTTCTAGGGATGAGTTCCTGGACATCTTTGGAGGGTACTTATTTTGCCTACCAAATACACCCTTTCTTTAAATGCACCTCATCTTAAAAATGGCATTGTTTTAGGTGGGCACAGTAGCTCATGCCTATAATCCCAGCGCTTTGGGAGGCAGGGATGGGAGAATCACTTGAGGCCAGGAGTTTGAGACCACCCTGGCCAGCATAGCAAGATCTCATCTGTACAAAATCATTTTTTAAATGGCACCATTATAAAGAGGGAGATAGCGTGGATTCCATCCTGGTCTCAGCCCTTGTTCAAAGGTGTTGACTTGCATAAACTGAAAAGCCACAGTGACAATAAAAAGCTCATCCTTGCTACCCCCAAGGAGAAACGCTGGCTCCCATAAGCAAGTGCCATGAGTGTAAGTCTCTGTGTATGTGTCCGTGTGCTGGGGAAGGGGTTCGTTGAGTTAATGGAGGCTTTGAGGTCTGTACTATCTTCCACCTGGCTGCAAATTGTATGCGATGGCTCAAGGGATCCTCTCACTTCAGGCCTCCCGAGTACCTGGGAATACAGGCATGTACCACCATGCTGGCTAATTTTTTTATGTGTGTTTTGTAGAGACGTGGTCTCAGTGTGTTGCCCAGGCTGGTCTTGAGCTCCTAGCCTCAAGTGATCCTCCTGCCTCAGCTTCCCAAAGTGCTGGGATTGCAGGCATGAGCCACTGTATCCAGCTGACCTATACACTTTGTATTTTATTTTATTTTATTTTATTTATTTTATTTTATTTATTTTATTGTATTTATTTTATTTTATTTTATTTATTTTATTTTATTTTGAGACAGGGTCTTGCTCTATCATCCAGGCTGGAGGGCAGTGGTGTAATCATAGATCACTGCAACCTCTGTCTCCTGGCCTCAAGTCATCCTCCCATCTCAGACTCCCAAGGAGCTAGGACCACAGGCACGCATCGCCATGCCCGGGTAATTTTTGTATTTTTAGTAGAGAAGGGGTTTTGCCATGTTGAAATAGACTCTCTTTATATAAAACATATGACTCTCTATTCTTGAGTACAGATTAAAAACATCATTTTTTATTATGTGAATTTGTAGGAGTTTTATGTGTAAATAGAAAAGAAGATGCTTACGATAAAATTAATTTATTGTAATTAAAATGAAAATTATCACATAATATATTAATATATTTGCTTAACAAAATGTTAATATTCTCTTTAAATATCATCACTAACACATAATCCACAAAATCCTGCCTTGGATGTTACTACATAGTTTAGAAGTTTTATTGCATGTCATAATCTTCGTAGTTCCGTAAGTGAATTTTAACATCTCTAAGCACAAGAGAAGATCATATGCATCATTGCCCTTACCTTACACCTAATAAATAGTTGATCATTTCAGAAATCAGGCATTTGAAGCTGTGTGAACATGAGCCATTCATCATTACAGATGGTCCTGATCACATAGATACATGATATCCAGCAATTGCAACTTACAAAGTGTTATCAGTCCAAGATCTGATTGGTTCTGTAAACATAGATGACTCATTTTCCAGTATTTTCAAGTTGCAGCCCGATGTTTTCATACATGTCATTTCATACCTGTCATTTCTGATTTGCCATTAAGCATGATCTGGTAAATTGTTTCTCTTGACTGCTCATGCAGTGTTTGGAACTGGCGCCATAGTAGATTTATCTTCTTCCCTTCAGTATAGACAGATACATGTGCTTATTTCTAAACCTCATCAGCTACCACTAAGGACCAGGAAGCAAAATCTAAGTGAGTGACAGCAGTTTCAAGTTATTCTTTGATTCGCTTTTGGAGTGAGTTTGATGCAATCTCCTCGCCTTTTTTAGCCAGGGCCATTTGGTCAAGTTATCTGTCCTCAACCATTCCGCTTTGGGCTGTAATACTGTTTTGGCAAACACAGAAACACTAATGTAGATAGCTCGCACTTACAGTTTCCAGAATTTTTTTTCATACAAAGAAGTTTTAAAATGTACAAATCTCTTTTTTCCTAAATTCACAAACAAGGTTGAATAATATACCACATATACATTTTAATACATATTTAAATATTTGCATATGAATATATGCAATATATAATTAATATAAACCATTTTATATTTCCTTGCATTTCTTAAAATCGAAGCCAAATCGAAACATTTTAAGTACAATGATATAATTTACTGATAAAATTATTTCCCACTCTTCTATAAATTTACAGAGCCTGGGATTTTTGTCAGATAAGCTTTGGATACCTTAAAGAACTAGCATAGTCCTTTTTTAAAATATATTTTTTAAATTTAGCTGTTATTCTTAGTAGAGACAGAGCCTAGGCTGGTTTCCAACTCCTGGCTCAAGTGATTCTCCCACCTCGGCCTCCCAAAGTGCTACGATTACAAGCAATGAGCCACTGTGCCTGGCCTAGCATAGTCCTTTACTAAAAGGACAAAAAAAAAAAAAAAAGCCACCATAAATATTTGCTGAGATATTGAGTAAATGGATGGATTAAAAAATGAATTAACCAATGAAGCAGTGTCTGAATTTAGGAGAAATTCTCTTTTTTTTTTTTTTTTTTTTAGGAAAATTAGTTAAAATGTACTAAACAGCTCCATGCAACTTCTCCAGAATGATGGACATTCCCCTATGGACATATATGGAAAATGTATATATTTATAGCATATATACAGCTTCCTTGATTAGTGTATTCACTTTATGTTGTACTTTTTTTTTCAACAAATGACTATAAAAGCCTGGTTATAATACAATTTCTATAGGCACTAAAACAAACAAATAGCCCCATCCCTATCTGTGTTCAGAATTTGAAAGTTGTTATTTTTGGGTCATTTTAAACCATGTTTGTATCTCTTTTTCTGAATTTGACTTCGTAATGCTTTTTTATTTTTTTAAATTTCTTTTTATTTATTTTAATTTTATTTCCATGGGTTATTGAGGAGCAGGTGGTGTTTGGTCACATGAGTAAGTTCTTTAGTGGTGATTTGTGAGATTCTGGTGCACCCATCACCTGAGCAGTATACACTGAACCAATTTGCAGTCTTTTATCCCTCACCCCCTTCTCACCCTTCCCCCCTGAGTCCCCAAAGTCCATTGCATCATTCTTATGCCTTGGCATCCTCATAGCTTAGCTCCCACTTAGGAGTAAGAACATAACGATATTTGGTTTTCAATTCCTGAGTTACTTCACTTAGAATAATAGTCTCCAGTCTCATCCAGGTCACTAGGAATGCCATTAATTCATTCCTTTTTATGACTGCATAGTTTTTTTTATCATATATATATATAAGAAACTGATATATATATAAGAAACATGTAAAAGAAACATATATATAAGAAATATATATATATAAGAAATATATATATATCAGTTTATCCACTCGTTGATTGATGGGCATTTGGGTTGGTTCCCTGTTTTTGCAATTGCGAATTGTGCTGCTGCAAACATGCTTGTGTAAGTATCTTTTTCGTATAATGACTTCTTTTCCTTTCTTTTCCTCTGGGTAGATACCCAGTAGTGGGATTGCTGGATCAAATGGTAGTTCTGACATTCTTCCGCCGCCCGCGCACCTCTCCACCCCGCAGTCCCCTTTCTGCGGCTCACCCTCTGCTGCGCTAGGCTCCCGCGGGTGCTCGGCCCGGCGCCCCTCCGCCTCCTCCCTGCCGACCCTAGTCCTAGTCCTCCTGCTGCCCCTGGAGCTGAGCCTGGCAAACGCCCTTGCACCTGGGACCCCTGCTCAGAATCTACCCGAGAATCACATCGACCTCCCAGGCCCAGCGCTGTGGTCGCCTCAGGCCAGCCACCACCGCCAGCGGGGCCCGGGCAAGAAGGAGTGGGGCTCAGGCCTGCCCAGGGAGGCCCAGGATAGGGCTGTGCTCACCGCCACCAGGCAGGCTTACAGGCTGCCAGGGCCTGAGGGGCCGCTGCCTGAGCAGAGTCCTGCAGGCCTGCTGCGGGTCAAGGACCTGCTCCTGGGGCTCGAGTTGCCCTACCCCAAGAAGGAGAATCGGTGTCCAGGGTGGTAGAGGGCCAGGAAACGCAGCAGGGAGTACAAGAGACGCAGGGACAGGCTGAGGCTGCACCGAGGCCGAGCCTTGGTCGGAGGTCCCAGCTCCCTGATGAAGGCGGAGCTCTCCGAAGCCAAGGCGCTGGATGCGACCATGGAGGATTCTTCCGCCGGTCTGGCCCCCACCATGCTCTTCCTCACCACCTTTGAGGCAGCACCTGCCACAGAAGAGTCCCTGATCCTGCTCATCGCCCCCCTGCGGCCCCAGGCACAGCGCAGGCCTGACGGGGAGGTGATACCCACACTGGACGTGGCCTTGTTCGACTGGACCGATTATGAAGACTTAAAACCTGATGGCGGGCCCTCTGCAAAGAAGAAAGAAAAACCAGGGTAAACTCTCCAGTGACAGTAACGAAACATCATCAGCAGAAGGGGAACCGTGCGACCATCACCAAGACTTCCTGGCGGGTTGCGCTGCTATGCCAAATTCCACCAGAACCTCACGTCACACAGAGGAAGGGGCGCTGCCTGGAGCCCGAGACGGCCAAAGGCGACCAGGGATCCTTCATCAACGTCTAGCCGCTCCGCGGGACTGCGGATGAGCCCGGGAGGTTTGCACAAGATTTGTTTATAACTAGCAGTGGGAGATCAAGTGAGGGACCAGATGGCCGAGGCTGCAGGCTCAGGCCCAGGACTCTCGACCCCGGAAGGGGTGCTGCTAAGTAAGCGAGCTGGGTGGGTACCCAGGTGCTGGCCGGCAGCACCGGCGCACTCTCAGTCCGGACCCACACAGCCTGGTGTCGCGCTCTCCGCGATGGCAATACCGAGATTGCCCTCTACTGTCCGACTGCAGCACTACAACAGCTTCAAGTTCAAAACCAAGAGGCCATTTTTGAGAGTGGAAAAGAAATTTAAACTTCCCGAAAGAAGGTCCACGGGCTGGAGATAAATATGGAACACCTCCTATGGACCAGGCACTATGCTCAGCGCTGGACTACCTTACCTCATTGAATTATCACAACGACCTTTTCAAGTAGGCATTATCACCACGCGACAGATAAGGACCCTAAGGCACACTGGAGTGATTTGGATTGCCCAGAATCCCAGGTCAATGTTCTTCAAACCTTAACATGCTAAGAATCGCCTGGCGGTCTAGTTGAAAATGCACATCTGACTCAGTGGGCTCTGCTCTAACAAACTCCCAGGGCATGCGATGCTGCTGGCCCAGGGACCCCACTGAGAGGTCCGGGAAAGTACATGGCAGAGCAAGGACCTGAACCTGGGCCAAGGCTGTCCAGCCCCAAGATCCACGTTCCTGCCTCTCCACGACCAAAAATTTCTTCTAGATTCTCCAAGGCTTTTGGCAAGAGAGGCTTGCACCCTGGCATTCCCTTTCTCTGTGGCTGGAATAATTTCACTGTTCTCTGCCTTCCCTGGACAACGGCGTATCATGTTTAAAAACAAAACAAAATGCAAAAGTAACCAAAAAAAAAAAATGCTAGTTCTACTTTTAGTTCTTCAAGGAATCTCCACACTGTAATGCTTTTTTAAAATATGTGCTTTTTCGCTGAGCCCAAGTTAAGCCATCATATCCCCTGTGACCTGCAGGTACACATCCAGATGGCCGGTTCCTGCCTTAACTGATGACATTCCACCACAAAAGAAGTGAAAATGGCCTGTTCCTGCCTTAACTGATGACATTACTTTATGAAATTCCTTCTCCTGGCTCATCCTGGCTCAAAAGCTCCCCCACTGAGCACCTTGTGACCCCCGCCCCTGCCTGCCAGATAACAACCCCCTTTGACTGTAATTTTCCTTCCTACCCAAATCCTATAAAACGGCCCCACCCCTATCTCCCTTCACTGACTGTCTTTTCGGACTCAGCCCGCCTGCACCCAGGTGAAATAAACAGCCTTGTTGCTCACAAAAAATAAATAAATAAACAAACAAATAAAAATAAAATATGTGCTTTTTATTTCTTGCTTGAATTTTTTTTTTGTATTTGGAAATTGATTTAGGAAGTATATGTAATCCATAGAGACCTCAGCCCATTTTTAAAGATTCATGTTACAAACACTCCAATAGCTTCCTGTGGGTCTGGCATGGTAGGAAGTACAGGTGAAAGAAGACAAATAAGACAGAACTGGTATTCAGGAGCTTGAGAAAATGAAGAACCCTGGCAATCATAATGCAGTGTGAGAAGTGTTATGAGACATGCATTTGCGGGACCCCTAGGGGCACGTGTCTGTCTCCTAGTGCAGCCCAGGAGGTATTGTCATGGAAGGCATCCCTCTTAAATCATCTCCCAGAGGATGGCATCTGATGAGGTAGGACGGAAATGCACTGGGTTATTAAAGTATTGCAAATAACTCCTGCACACTTCTGGTACACGTACAAATTGGTACAATCCCCGAGGAGAAATATTTGGTAATATCCACCAGTAATAAAATGTATTAATGATCAGATATGGGACCCAGCTCTCCCAGCTGTTCCATTTTTGAGAATGTTTCCTGCAGAGACACTTGCCCATGGATGACGTGGCGGATGCACAGTTTTGTTCACGGCAGCCCTAGCCTTCGCACAGAGTTACAGACACCCTAGATGTTCCTCAGGAGAGGAAGGATTCAGTAAAACACTGTGTGTCCAAATGGTGGGAATGCCACTACAATCAAATGATAAGGAAGACTTTCTGAGATATGATGTTAGGTGAAAAAAGTGGGTTGTAAATGGACGTGTACGATATACTATATATTATGTGAACAAAGGAAAATACATATATGCCTTTACTTGTTTCTTATAAATGTATACAGTCATCTCAACGTGTATGTAAGAAGCTGACAAAAATATTTGTCTCAGTGTGTGGTGTTGTTATATGGGACTAGATACAGGACTCGTTGGGGTGAAAGATGAGAGGGAGAGAATGGTCCAAGAAACAGCTACAGGCCTTCTCCAAGATTCCGCAGTCATCAACTCATGGCCAATTCCATTTCATCCCAACTCCTAGACATTTCTGACTGCCCCAGAGTAGAATATCTTGTATATATACAGATGCACACACACACACACACACACACACACACACACACACACACACACATATTCATGTGCTTGGCTTATGGCCCAAATAAGATCCATGCATAAAAATCAAAGGTAAAATTTTTCTTTTAAATATGTACTTTGTCAAACTTGTGCAATAATTATGAAAGCCATAATTATGAATGGAGTAAATTAAGTTTGTTATTATTGTCAAAGTCTCCTAGACACAATTTTATTTTTATTATGACTTTTAACTCACAGAGATCTTTACGTGTCTTTTTACATTTTTAAATATACAGGGCCATTGAAGGCTTTCTTTTGATATTAATTTTTAAATTTTTGTATTAGAGTCAGAAAATTTAAGATTCTTTGAAATTTGAGAAGATATACTTTATGTCAAGTGGGTAACCAAGTTTTAGAAAATTTTCTGGAATGCTTGAAAAGATTGTGTGTTCTCCAATTATTTGGCGTAGTTTTCTATATATGTCCATTATAAGGAGCTTATTAAACTATTAAATCTTTTATATTTATATTACTTTTGGTCTCTATGCCAGTCATAGAGCATTCTCACAGCTGGTGAGAATATGCTGAATTATTCCAATATAATGGTGGATTTGTTCATTTCTATTTTTGTTCTGTTAATTTTTCTTTTATGTATATTATATATATTAATGCCATTTAATTAGATGCATGTAGATTTAAATTGTTATAGCTATCTGAGAACTTAACAGATTTTCTCAAATGGATGACTGTTTTATCCATAAGGATGACTTTAGCATTAATATTTAATTCATCTGATGTTGATACAGTTAAGCCTCTTTTCCTTGGGTTAACATATATTTGGTCTTTGGTTTTCCATCATCTTCTTTTCAAACCTTTTGTGTCTTTATCTTTTCATTATAGAGTTTAATCTGTTTGTATCCATTGTGTTTATGGACTCATTTCTATCATCTTATATTGTACTTTCTGTTAGTATACTTGCTTTTCATATCACTTTTATTCTATCTTGTTTGTGTTTGTTTTATTTTAGCTTGATTATTACCATTTTATTTTGTCCTTTTTTGGGTCAGAAGTTACATCCCCTAATTTCATCCTTTTATTGGATATTATAGAAATGTTATAATATATATTTTTTGAAGTGTGTATACAAATAAAGTGAATGACTAACCTGACTCTTCTTCAGAAAAATATAAAGACCACATAAACTGGGCACATATCTGTGGAGGGACAAAGGTGATGCTGGGCACACAGACTGACCACACAGAGCTGGATCTCTTCAACAATGTCGTATGTCTATGTGAAGAAGGATGCCAAGGCACACTCTAAGATAATGTGTGTGTGTGGGGGGGAGGCGTGTGTGTGAATGTGTGCGGCACACCTGATGCATGCTCAGGAGTGTATGTATATCTATGTGCACCGTTGTTTTTAATTCAAAAAGTGCATAGCTTTCATTTTCACAGGAAGTTATGATGCCTCATACAGCAAGTACCTTTGGTACCTTTGGATAGACGTTTTAAGGTAGCATCTCATTTTTGTCACCAATTTAGCAGCTGTCTGCATTCTAAAAAGCTGGATTCAACTTTAAAACTTCCCCAGTCTAGTATAGTATAGTGTAAACAGATCAATCACTATAGGAGGAGGATTAAACAGGCATATTCTGAGCAGGCGACTGGAACACAAAACCACTTAAAGAAGCAGAATTGGGCTTGTGTGTTTAAAAGCACAAAAGGAACTGTGAAATATCTAAAATCCAATAGCTAAGAGAAATTTCACATGGAGAGACTGAGAAACTTCTGCAATAATTATGAACGCCTTAAGTTATGAGTGGAAAAACTGTTGCAGAGATTTCCATAGTAATCTCCAAAAATGAATCTGTTGCCCACTGAAACTCAGGATGGTAAGGAAGCAGAAAGTTATGGCAAGACTGGGCTAGTTCTGATTCCATTGGCCATGCCTGGCTAAGCATTTCATTAATTCTTTACCGAGATGAGATTTGAATTACAGTTGACATCAAGAAGTAGTTACATCTCTATTTTCCAAGATCAATCATTCAGCAAAATTTAATAATTGATTCAGTAATACAGAGTCAGTCATTCCTAAATAATGTTTTCTGTTTGCTTTGTAAATTTCTGAAGCAAAAGGACAAAACAATTATTTTAAAAAATCAAAGGTCAGTATCAAAAAGGCAAAGTCAAAATTCTGCAAGAGCATGGTGCTGAGCATGGGTTGGCCAGATATACTTTATTGCTTTTGGAAATGGTTCTCGAGTGATTCGTGTAGGAAATAGTGTAGAAATATTCTGGAAGGGTTTTCTCTGCCTTTATGTGAACATTTCCAGTTTCCAGGAGCCACGGAGCCTGATTCAGTTGTCTACACACAGGTGATGATGATGATGATGATGATGATGATGATGATGCTACTGAGTTGTTTGAGCTCATTTTATATATATATATGATATTATATATATATATTCTGGTTCTTAATCTCTTGTCAGATGTATAGTTTGCAAATATTTTCTTCCATTCTTTAGGTTGTCTCTTCATTGATTTTTTTTTTTTACCATGCAGAAGCTGTTGAGCTTCATGTTTTTCCATTTGTTGACTTTGCTTTTACTGCCTGTGCTTTGGAAGTCTTACTCAAAAAATCTTTGCCCAGACTAGTGTCCTCAAGCATTTCCCCACAGTTTACTTTTAGTAGTTTCATAGTTTGTGGTGATAAACTATGAGCATGCAGGTGTGACTCCATTCGCCAATGTTGTGAACAGAAGTTGTGAGGACAGAATGGTTTGTGTTTTCATAAGTTTTCTATATGCAAAGTTGATTTGATGACAGTGGCCTCCTAAGAATGAACTTTCATCAAAACACTGAGGTCTCTGACCAAGCAGACAATAAAAACACTCCTTAATGTGGGAGTCATCAGTACCACATAAAATGTGCAAATTAGCAACATTTCTGTCCAAGTATTGAGCTACAAGATTCAACTCAGGAATATTATATGGTTTTATTCATTTTAATACGTAATGGAGGAGACACATTTTTGCTTGTAAAGGAATAAATCCATGTGTCTAATTATGTATTAGGAAAATGAGGTCATTTCCTTCTATGTGGTAATATATTCATATATAGGGGGAAATGCCATAATATATGGGACAATAAGATGGATAATACTATACTAACAAATATAATAAAATGAATAATATGAAAAAAACATCAAGAGATGGAATTAACTTTAAATACAGGGCAGATATATTTTTATCAGCTTGCTGGGCTAGCACTTTTCCTTACTTCTCTCCCTGAAGGGTCCTCAATTCTGTTTCTATTCTGTGTGTCTTTTTCCCCCACTTCTGTGTACATATGTCCAGGGCCCCTTCCCCCAAAGCCCTTCAACTATTATTCTCCAGCAGAACATTTTTCTGCCAGTAAAAATATTTTCTTTCAGGAATTGGCTAAAAGCTATTTTCGTAAAAACTTCCCTATATGAATTGAGCCTATAATTATCTGGCTCTTTCTTAGGATTTCTGCAGAGCTTATGCACACCTAAAGCGTACCAATTCACACTTGGTTCCGGGGTCTACAGTAGAGTCACAGAAACATGACTCCTGTCATGAATGCAAGCTAGGATGTGGTCCCTAAAGCAGGGGATGTGTCTCAAATGCCTCTTCAATCCTTGTACAGTGTCTAATACAGTACTGCTTCCACAGTGTTGAGCAGCAGTCCTTAAGAGGGTGGAGTTTAGAATTTGATCTTTGCAGACCTGAGTTTTAATCCTGACTCTATAACCTATAAGCAGTATAAGAAAGTTATTCAACTGTCTGTCTCATTTGTCCAGTGGGGACACTACTCATTTTACAGGGTGTGATGGTTAATTTCAGGTGTCAACGTGACTGCCTTAAGGAATACGTCAGGAATTGGTAAAGCATTGTTTCTAGGTGAGCCTGCACAGGTATTCTTGGGAAGATTGGCGTGAGCTGGTGGACAGAGTGGGGAAGATGTCTTCAATAGAGACAGGCCCCATTCAATTCTCTGAGGGCCCAGATAGAAGAAACAAGGCAGAGGAAAGGCACTTTCCTCCCTTTCTCTCCTGGAGCTGAGACTCTTCTTTTCCTGCCCTTGGACATCAGAACTTCAGGCTCTTTTTATACTGAGAATTACACCATCCACTTCCCTGGTTCTGAGGTTTTTGGGTGTGGACTGAGTCACACTCCTGGCATCCCAGGGGCTCCAGCTTGCAGACGGCTTGTCCTGAGACTTTTCACCCTCTAATTCCCCTAATAAATCCCCTCTCATCTGTCTTTGCTGATAACCTGTTGGTAGCGTCTCTCTAGAGCCCCGATTAATCCATAGGGGTAATGTGAGGGAGAAATGAGGTCATGCATGGAGAGCATTTCACACCCTGCCTGACACATGCCCAGGTCTAACAGGCTGCAGCTGCAGTTATTCTAGAGCTTAGCATCAGTGTTCAAAACAGTGGAAGGCCTTCCCTCTGGTACCCAGCCATCGCGTTGAGCTTCTCCTGTCATTTTTCAATTCCGGAGTGTTTTTTGAGAGCAATTCTGTGTCGTGTGTATCACTGATGTGGGGCCAAAACAATCTGTATGCGTGGGGATCTGAAGCTGGGAATGACCAATAGGTCAGAAAGTTCTTAGGAGTCAGGAGCAGAGGAAGCTGCATGGTCAAGGGGAATCAACATGCGCCTTCCTGCCATGTGTCCTATTTCCTGCGGTCTAATGAGACAGAGACATATGTATGTATGCATCATCTCATGCTTAGGTCTTTAATATGTACAAGGTGTTTTCAAATTCTCCCACCAACTGTCTTTGACAGCTGAGAATCTCAAGATCACCTGTTGTTCATGACTGCAGTCAAAGGGATCTGCCTTTTAGGGACACAGGAAGATTTGCCTAAAATGTCAGGAAGCTTTGATATTTATCATTTGATTACAAAAGTCAACTGCACCTTTGCTGTTATATTATTTTGGGTCTTTACTCATTCCACTGTTTATTTTAAGCCTGAGATTGTGGGTAGTTGGAGAAGGAGGGAAAGTATTTAACACTCTTATTAACTAGTTTAACTGTGTGTATAACATGTAGAATAAAGAGAGACTGAAATGAAGATGTAGTATTTGTGAATGCTCCAACAAATTAAAAGATTACTTAAATTATTGATTTTTTTTTTTTTTTGAGATGGAGTCTTGCTGTGTCACCCAGGCTGGAGTGCAGTGGGTGCAGTCTTGCAATCTCTGCTCACTGCAACCTCCACCTCCAGGGCTCAAGCAATTCTCTTGCCTCAGCCTCCCAAGTAACTGGGATTACAGGTGCACACCACCACGCCTGGCTAATTTTTGTATTTTTAGTAAAGACAGTGTTTCACCATGTTAGGCAGGCTGCTTTCAAGCTCCTGACCTCAAGTGATCTGCCTGCGTTGGCCTCCCAAAGTGCTGGGATTACAGGCGTGACCCACTGCACCTGGCCTGATTTCTGATTAAACCTCTTATTGTCTATAATGAATTAAAAGTTTGTGAAAGTAAATTCAATGACATTTTTGCATCTATAATTTCAAAATCATAGTAACTTTCCAAATCTGGAAATGTCTGAAACACAAGTCTGCCAATCATCACAATAAAACATGAAGCCCTAGTGAAAGAGCTAGTCAGGATGGGTTCCCAACAAATAGCAGTTGAAGCTCCTACTGCCATGAAATGATGAAAGAAACACGGTTTAAGTGCCATGGATAATTATTTCAATGCCAAAAGAATCATCACAGACTGTTGTGACATGCAGAGCTTGAATGGAAATATGGCATTAAAATAAGGTGCATGAAATTAATCCTTGAATGTAATTTTGAAATACACTGCAAAAGTGCTCCCTAATATACACCAACCCCAAAAGTGGCCACTGACAAGATAAATTTATTTCAGTTTTTATGCTGTCATTATGGAAAAAACTATAGCAGAGAGTTCACCAATTTCCCTTTGGAAAGAGATATGCAACCACAGCCAATACGCTTTCCTAAAAGACAGCAGGAGCTTTTCATGCGGACTTGTTTCCCATCCGTAACATACAAATATTTATTGTCCAGGGTCAATACAGCCTTGCAAATAAACAGGCTTTGAGTTATACCAAGCATGCTCATTCTTATATGGTATTTCCATATAAGAAATACAAAAGAAATATACCACAAAATGATGTGTTCAGGACATGGGGCAACGCCCTGTTTCTGTGGTATAGTGGCCTAGATTTCGTAGGATTCCATAGGAGGCAGCTACAAGTTCAACATGAAAAGCTCTGAAATCCCTTCCTAAGCTAATGAAGTGAAGCCCTGACCGCACCAAGGAAAGGATGAAACAGAACTCATTTGTTGTTTCTCAAATGATGCTACCATCTCTTCAAAGCCACCATTAATTTTAACATCTTTAAAGGTATAAGAACAATGTATGTAACAAGTGAAAACTGCCTATAAAATTAGTGCTTTACATCTCAAACCCTTATTATATGGAAATTCATATTTTCAGAATCACATAAAAGTTTAACGTGCTATTCATTGTAAGATTAAAGGACATGAGTTATTCTGTCTGCGTAATTATTAACAACTGGAAATTAAATCGTGATAATTTTGTACTTTATTCTTCTTAAAATGATAATTTCCTTTCTCCTTTTGCCTGAGAAGCATGCTTCAACAATACCAACAGCTTACCTTCTAAAATAAATGATCACATATAGAATATATATTTTATATATTGTATATTTATCTTTATGCATTACATATTTATATATTATTTATATATTATATATAAATATAAATATATTTATATATTATATATAAATATAAATATATTTATATATTATATATAAATATAAATATATTTACATATTTATATATGTATTTATATATTTACATAGAATATAAATATTTATATAATCTATATGTGAAATAGATCTCTATCTAAATGTAAATACATAGAAATAGATATATAAATATACAGAGATTATATATTTATCTATAAATATACAGAGATTATATATTTATCTATAAATATACATATAAATACAAACTATATATATATACATTAGAAATATACAGGTCTTTTCTAAATATAAATATAGAAATACACAGGTCTTTTCTAAATGTATCATAAATTCTACTATATAAAATTCTACTATATATAGAAAAGACCTGTGTGTTTATATGTTTATATAAATACCTGTGCATTTATATAAATATGTATTTATATAAATATATATAAATATAGGTTTAATATATATAACACATTAGAAATACAGCAGTGCATTATACTATATATAGAAAAGATCTGTGCATTTATATAATTATATATATAAATGTACATTACATATATACACATTAGAAATACCCATCCTTTCTATATATAGCAAGTTCTATATTATTCTCTCATTGTAATTATTGACAACTGGGAATTTTGTACTTTATTTATTTTTTATTTTTATTTTATTTTTCTTAAAATGATAATTTCCTTTCTTTTTTTATCTGTGAAGGATGCTTCAACAATCACAACACCTTACCTTCTAAAATAAATGATCACATATAGAATATATATTTTATATATATTTATATTTATATATCTATTTTCATGTATTTATATTTATAGATAGGTTTCATATATAGATTTGATGTCTATATTGATATATTATTTATAAATATAAATATGTTTAATATGTTTTATATATAATATATAGAATATATTTATATATGTAATCTATAAATATAAAAACATAAGATATATTACTATATAAATATACATAATAGGTTCTACTATGTACAAAAAAGAGTTGTGTATTTCTAATGTGTATAATCTATATTTACATTAATTTATATTTATATATTTTATATATAAATATATATTCCATATTTTGTCTATATGTATATATTTTATATGTAAACATATGTTTGTCTATAGTAAATATAGTTGTATATTTTCTTTATATAAAAATTTACATATATTTGTATATAGTAAATTCTACTAGATATAGAAAAGACCTGTATATTTCTAATGTATGGAAATATGAAATGTACTTTCTGTCTCCTCAGTTGCAAAAGTAAAAAGGCTTTTTTCAAGTAGATAGATTTTTCTCTACTTTGAATTTTTCTTCTTAATAATATTAGATTGTAGGGAGGGGACGCTGAAAGGAAAGAGATGGAAACGATTCTTCCATCGGTTTCTATAACCGAAAAGGTATTTTGACAGTGAAACCTAAGTAGGTAGAATCCAGTTCTTGGTACCTGGTGTATGTGCTAGCAAGAGTGCATGAAGAAACAAACCGTATAAGAAGCGGAGTCATCCTGTGAAGGGGAAATTTGTCTCCAGTGCTCAGCCATGACGCAATCCTTATCCTCCTGTCTGGCTAACTGTGACCTGTCCCTGTGACCTCAACCCCGCGGGACCCCACTTCCCTCCCTCCCCACATACCACTTGTTCCTTCCTTCTTTCCTTTCTCCCTCCCCACACACCACCTCTTCCTCCCTCCCTCCCCACACACCACCTGTTCCTCCCTCCCTCCCCACACACCAGCTCTTCCTCCCTCCCTCCCCACACACCACCTCTTCCTCCCTCCCTCCCCACACACCAGCTCTTCCTCCCTCCCTCCCCACACACCACCTCTTCCTCCCTCCCTCCCCACACACCACCTCTTCCTCCCTCCCTCCCTCCCCACACACCACCTCTTCCTCCCTCCCTCCCTCCCCACACACCTCCTCTTCCTCCCTCCCTCCCCACACACCTCCTCTTCCTCCCTCCCTCCCCACACACCACCTCTTCCTCCCTCCCTCCCCACACACCACCTCTTCCTCCCTCCCTCCCCACACACCACCTCTTCCTCCCTCCCTCCCTCCCCAAACACCACCTCTTCCTCCCTCCCTCCCTCCCCACACACCACCTCTTCCTCCCTCCCTCCCTCTCCACACACCACCTCTTCCTCCCTCCCTCCCTCCCCACACACCTCCTCTTCCTCCCTCCCTCCCCACACACCTCCTCTTCCTCCCTCCCTCCCACCCCACACACCAACTCTTCCTCCCTCCCTCCGTCCCCACACACGTCCTCTTCCTCCCTCCCTCCCCACACACCACCTCTTCCTCCCTCCCTCCCCACACAGCTCCTCTTCCTCCCTCCCTCCCCACACACCACCTCTTCCTCCCTCCCTCCCCACACACCACCTGTTCCTCCCTCCCTCCCTCCCCACACACCACCTCTTCCTCCCTCCCTCCCTCCCCACACACCACCTCTTCCTCCCTCCCTCCCCACACACCACCTCTTCCTCCCTCCCTCCCCACACACCACCTCTTCCTCCCTCCCTCCCTCCCCACACACCACCTCTTCCTCCCTCCCTCCCTCCACACACACCTCCTTTTCCTCCCTCCCTCCCCACACACCACCTCTTCCTCCCTCCCTCCCCACACACCTCTTCCTCCCTCCCTCCCACCACACACACCACCTCTTCCTCCCTCCCTCCCCACACACCTCTTCCTCCCTCCCTCCCCACACACCACCTCTTCCTCCCTCCCTCCCCACACACCTCCTCTTCCTCCCTCCCTCCCTCCCCAAACACCACCTCTTCCTCCCTCCCTCCCTCCCCACACACCACCTCTTCCTCCCTCCCACCCCACACACCTCCTCTTCCTCCCTCCCTCCCCACACACCACCTGTTCCTCCCTCCCTCCCCACACACCACCTCTTCCTCCCTCCCTCCCCACACACCACCTCTTCCTCCCTCCCTCCCCACACACCACCTGTTCCTCCCTCCCTCCCTCCACACACACCACCTCTTCCTCCCTCCCTCCCTCCCCACACACCACCTCTTCCTCCCTCCCTCCCTCCCCACACACCACCTCTTCCTCCCTCCCTCCCTCCCCACACACCACCTCTTCCTCCCTCCCTCCCTCCCCACACACCACCTCTTCCTCCCTCCCTCCCCACACACCACCTCTTCCTCCCTCCCTCCCTCCCCAAACACCACCTCTTCCTCCCTCCCTCCCCACACACCACCTCTTCCTCCCTCCCTCCCTCCCCACACACCACCTCTTCCTCCCTCCCTCCCTCCACACACACCTCCTTTTCCTCCCTCCCTCCCCACACACCACCTCTTCCTCCCTCCCTCCCTCCACACACACCACCTGTTCCTCCCTCCCTCCCTCCACACACACCACCTCTTCCTCCCTCCCTCCCTCCCCACACACCACCTCTTCCTCCCTCCCTCCCCACACACCTCCTCTTCCTCCCTCCCTCCCTCCACACACACCTCCTCTTCCTCCCTCCCCACACACCACCTCTTCCTCCCTCCCTCCCTCCACACACACCACCTCTTCCTCCCTCCCTCCCCACACACCACCTCTTCCTCCCTCCCTCCCCACACACCACCTGTTCCTCCCTCCCTCCCTCCACACACACCACCTCTTCCTCCCTCCCTCCCTCCCCACACACCACCTCTTCCTCCCTCCCTCCCCACACCTCCTCTTCCTCCCTCCCTCCCTCCCCACACACCTCCTCTTCCTCCCTCCCTCCCCACACACCACCTCTTCCTCCCTCCCTCCCCACACACCACCTGTTCCTCCCTCCCTCCCTCCACACACACCACCTCTTCCTCCCTCCCTCCCTCCCCACACACCTCCTTTTCCTCCCTCCCTCCCCACACACCACCTGTTCCTCCCTCCCTCCCTCCCCACACACCTCCTTTTCCTCCCTCCCTCCCCACACACCACCTCTTCCTACCTCCCTCCCTCCCCACACACCTCCTCTTCCTCCCTCCCTCCCCACACACCTCCTCTTCCTCCCTCCCTCCCCACACACCACCTCTTCCTCCCTCCCTCCCCACACACCTCCTCTTCCTCCCTCCCTCCCCACACACCACCTCTTCCTCCCTCCCTCCCTCCCCACACACCACCTCTTCCTCCCTCCCTCCCTCCCCACACACCACCTCTTCCTCCCTCCCTCCCTCCCCACACACCACCTCTTCCTCCCTCCCTCCCCACACACCACCTCTTCCTCCCTCCCTCCCCAAACACCACCTCTTCCTCCCTCCCTCCCCACACACCACCTCTTCCTCCCTCCCTCCCTCCCCACACACCACCTCTTCCTCCCTCCCTCCCTCCACACACACCTCCTTTTCCTCCCTCCCTCCCCACACACCACCTCTTCCTCCCTCCCTCCCTCCACACACACCACCTGTTCCTCCCTCCCTCCCTCCACACACACCACCTCTTCCTCCCTCCCTCCCTCCCCACACACCACCTCTTCCTCCCTCCCTCCCCACACACCTCCTCTTCCTCCCTCCCTCCCTCCACACACACCTCCTCTTCCTCCCTCCCCACACACCACCTCTTCCTCCCTCCCTCCCTCCACACACACCACCTCTTCCTCCCTCCCTCCCCACACACCACCTCTTCCTCCCTCCCTCCCCACACACCACCTGTTCCTCCCTCCCTCCCTCCACACACACCACCTCTTCCTCCCTCCCTCCCTCCCCACACACCACCTCTTCCTCCCTCCCTCCCCACACCTCCTCTTCCTCCCTCCCTCCCTCCCCACACACCTCCTCTTCCTCCCTCCCTCCCCACACACCACCTCTTCCTCCCTCCCTCCCCACACACCACCTGTTCCTCCCTCCCTCCCTCCACACACACCACCTCTTCCTCCCTCCCTCCCTCCCCACACACCTCCTTTTCCTCCCTCCCTCCCCACACACCACCTGTTCCTCCCTCCCTCCCTCCCCACACACCTCCTTTTCCTCCCTCCCTCCCCACACACCACCTCTTCCTCCCTCCCTCCCTCCCCACACACCTCCTCTTCCTCCCTCCCTCCCCACACACCTCCTCTTCCTCCCTCCCTCCCCACACACCACCTCTTCCTCCCTCCCTCCCTCCCCACACACCTCCTCTTCCTCCCTCCCTCCCTCCACACACACCACCTCTTCCCCCCTCCCTCCCTCCCCACACACGTCCTCTTCCTCCCTCCCTCCCCACACACCACCTCTTCCTCCCTCCCTCCCCACACACCACCTCTTCCTCCCTCCCTCCCCACACACCTCCTCTTCCTCCCTCCCTCCCCACACACCACCTCTTCCTCCCTCCCTCCCCACACACCACCTGTTCCTCCCTCCCTCCCTCCCCACACACCACCTCTTCCCCCCTCCCTCCCTCCCTCCCTCCCCACCATCAGAGAACACGGAGTCACTCAGATCAATTTGCAACACATTCATTTTATTATCAACAGTATGGCAAGCACCCCGCTGGTGAGATCTCTGAGGTCTGGCGGCTGGGCCTGAACTTAGTCGCTGCTCTCGGAGATAGGGGAGTAGCTGGCCGTCTACACACTCGGTAGTTCTTCCACCTCGCTCTCCTGACTCAGTGGTTCTTCCATCTCGGTCTCCTGACTCAGTGGTTCTTCCACCTCGCTCTCCTGACTCAGTGGTTCCCCCACCTCGGTCTCCTGACTCAGTGGTTCCCCCACCTCGCTCTCCTGACTCAGGGGGTCGTGCTGGCTCCCCTCGCTCACTGGCTCCTCCGGCGGCAGCTCGTGCTGAGGGAGCTCCCGGCTGGGCTGCTCGCTGGGGCCGGGTGCCGCTGGCCCGCTCTCCGCCTCAGGTGCCGTCACGGCCGCCATCTTTGTCGCAGCCCCTTTCTTCCCGCGTCTCCCTCTACGAACCGCTTTTCCCTTCTTGGCCACCTTGGCAGTCTGGAAGGACAACAGGGACGATCACAGAAGGGCTGTGGTTTAGGGACGAGGATGGAGGAGGCTGGGAACAGGGACGTGTCCTCAGAAGCGGTGGGGACCGGGTTGGGGGGTTGTGCCAAGTGAGGACAGGAGAGGCTTCTTGTGAGGAAGGAGGCGAGGGGAAGACGAGGAGGAGCTTGGGAGGGTCACTCACCTTCTTCTTCGGGCCACTGGGGCTCAGCTGAGAGGAGGCCTTCCTCTTTGCTGCCTCCTCGGCCTTGGCCGGAGGTCCCGAGGCTCTCGGCTTTGGACTCATCTTCCGCAGCTCAACGTCTCGCAACGGTCGACTAACTCCAGGCTGTCTGGCCTCCCTGTATATACCCCTCTCGCGATCCCAGGACGAGACAATCACGCCCCTGACCTGTGATTGGTCAACACTCCACTACCCAGCCAATGGTAGCCCTGGGTGGGAAGGCAGGCCTTATACGTCACAAAGCACCATCAGGACATGGCGGATGAAGTCGGGGGCGGGGGGTGGGGGTGACATCTAATGAGGAAGGCAGGGTGCTCTAGTTGGAGAAAGGGAGATTTGGGTTAGCACCCCTAAAGATAGTTCCCAAACTGAAATGTCGCCCCTCCTAAACTCCCCATGTTCAATTTTGGCAGATCACGTGGCACGGGAGGATATTTCCGCCATATGTTTCCCCCGGACCTCCCATTCAGTGGTACATTCTGTTCCTCCACACCTGCCATCATTACCCAGTTTCTGTATGACCTACCTAAAATCCCTCCATGCTAACTGGGATAGACGGAGGGCTATATGAAGACGTCAATTGACCAGGCACAGTGGCTCACGCTTGTAATCCCAGCACTTTGGGAGACCAAGGTGGGTGGATCACTTGAGGTCAGGAGTTTGAGACCAGCCTGAACAACATGATGAAACCCCATCTCTGCTAAAAATACCAAAATTACCCGGGCGTGGTGGCACGCACGTGTAGTTCCAGCTACTCAGGAAGCTGAGGCAGGAGGATCTCTTGAACCCGGGAGTTGGAGGTTGCAGTAAGCCAAGATTGTGCCACTGCACTCCAGCCTGGGCGACAGAGCAAGACTCTGTCTCAGAAAACAAGAAGAAGAAGACAAAAGCTATCTTATCTGTGCGTTCTTTTGTATTTACTCATTAGGATAAAGAGGCAATTCCAATGAAAGTAGATATACTCTATGGCCACATCAAAATTATTAAAAGCACCTTACTGTCTGTGTTCTTAAAAAAATTTATACTGCTGTAAATGATTAAGGCAACTGAGCAAGATATATTAATATCAGTGCTGAGCCACTGGTTTGTGGGTATGTCATTTCCACAGACATCAAAATGCTATTTAGTTTGTTTTGGTCCATCATTCAATGATACCTCCCCTTAGAATTGAATGAAAGCATTTTGTTAACATTTATGTACGCTTACAATTATTTCACATCTGTGGCAAGGTAAATTATGTAGAGTGCTTTGTTTATCCAGTTTAATATTCGTGGATTATGTGGAAGTTTATATGGACATCTAAAAACTTGAATGATGAATTCGCCTGCCTTTCCTTTTTTTAATGTGCAGTTTTCACATGAAACAACATATAACAACATGTAAAAAGATTTTTTGCATGTAACATGTTAAAAAGATGTACATGTTTTTACATGTAAAACAATTTTACATGTAACATGTAAAAAAAGAAATGTTCATTTGGAAACACTTTATTTAGTAAATATGAAATTCAGAATATATATGGAGTAAGTGAAGTAAATGTATTCTTTTGCCAAGTTTCTGAAATTCCATTCATGAATCCTTCAAAACACAGTACTCCCATTGGGAGGAGAGGAGTGACTTCCTCTCATTTTTCCTCGTGCTATTTATGTTAATTGGCCCCTGTATACCACTCATCTTTTCTAGGTTTTCCAAGTTTAAGAAAAAAAACAAGTTCATTCAGATTGTGTTTTTCTGCCTGCAGTCATGTATACAGCAATAAGTGAGTCCCTATGGGGAGCATTTAATTCCTAAAGTTTGCATTTTCATAAAGGATTTTCCTTTTACCCAAAGCGTGTGTTGGTACTACTAAGTACTATGAAGTACTACTTTAAGTTTCTAAAAAGATCCTTATTTGAGATCTCTTTCAGTAGTTACAGAGCCAAAATAAGCACTGCAGAGGTCCATGTCTGAGTTCTGTTGTACATCCTGGGTTATCTGACTACTATTTACTCGATAGTGGAAGGACAAGAAAGAGGCCACAATGTACTTAATGATGGAACAGTTGATGTTCATGCCACCCCTTACTACCTCAAATGAGTAACTGTGTACTTGAAGTCATATTATTTTTAGAGACCAGGTGTCGCTCTGGCCCAGCCAGAATGCAGTGGTACGATCATAGCTCATTGCAACCTTGACCTCCTGGGCTCAAGCGATCCTCTCACCTGAGCCTTCAGAGTGGCTGGTACCACAGGTGTGTGCACCACATCCAACTTATATATAATATATAATATATTCTATATTATACATAATATAATATATATTCTATATTATACATAATATAGTATATATTCTATATTATACATAATATAGTATATATTCTATATTATACATAATATAGTATATATTCTATATTATACATAATATAATATATATTCTATATTATACATAATATAATATATATTCTATATTATACATAATATAATATATATTCTATATTATACATAATATAATATATATTCTATATTGTACATCATATAATATATATTCTATATTGTACATCATATAATATATATTCTATATTATACATCATATAATATATATTCTATATTATACATCATACAATATATATTCTATATTATACATCATATAATATACATTCTATATTATACATCATATAATATACATTCTATATTATACATCATATAATATACATTCTATATTATACATCATATAATATACATTCTATATTATACATCATATAATATACATTCTATATTATACATCATATAATATACATTCTATATTATACATCATATAATATACATTCTATATTATACATCATATAATATACATTCTATATTATACATCATATAATATACATTCTATATTATACATCATATAATATATATTCTATATTATACATCATATAATATATATTCTGTATTATACACAATATAATATATATTCTGTATTATACACAATATAATATATATTCTGTATTATACACAATATAATATATATTCTGTATTATACACAATATAATATATATTCTGTATTATACACAATATAATATATATTCTGTATTATACACAATATAATATATATTCTGTATTATACACAATATAATATATATTCTGTATTATACACAATATAATATATATTCTGTATTATACATAATATAATATATTAGATAATATCTATAGCATAATTATATAATATAATTATGCTATACATATTATATATATCTAATATATTAGATATATATAATATGTATAGCATAATTATATAATGTGTAATAATACAAATTTTATATATATATAAAATATATATATTTTTTATATATATTATTTGTATTATTATATATTATATATTATATATATGATATATGATATATTATAAATAACATATATTATATATAATATATTATATATCACATATATAAGACATAACATATAATATATATATTATATATAACATATAATATATATAATATATTATATATAACATATAATATATATATTATATATAATATATACAATATATAATATATGTATTATATATAATATATATCTTAAATATATAATATATAATATATGTATTATATATAATATATATATTAAATATATAATATATAATATAGATACAATATATAATATATGTATTATATATTATATATATATCATATATAATATATATTATATATAATATATATTATATATATAATATATATATTATATAATTATACACACACACACACACACACACACGTTTTGTCTTTCTAGAGATGAAGCCTCCCTGCATTGTCCAGGCCAGTCTCAAATTCCTGGCCTCCAGTGATCCTCCTGCCTTGGCCTCCCAAATTGCTGGGATTGTAGGCATGAGCCACTGATCCTGGCTGCATTATCTCACTCCTATGTGGAATCTAAAACAGTTGAACTCACAGAATCAGAGAATAGAATGTGGTTTCCAGGAGCCGGGGGAGGTGGAAGGTTGGGGAGATGTTGGCCAAAGGGTACAAGATTTCAGTTAGACAGGAGGAGTAAGTTCAAGAGCTCTATTGTAAAACACTGTGACAACAGCTAATGATAATATTGTATTTTTAAAGATTGCTAAGAGGGTAGATTTTAAGAGTTCTCACCACAAAGGAAATTATACTTAGGTGAAGTAATGCAATCGTCAACTAGCTCGGTGTAGCTATTTCACGATGTATACATATTTCAAAGCAACCTGGTGTAGACAGTATATACCATTTAAGTTCGTCAATTAAAATAAGTTAGTGAAATGTTTGGAATTAAAAGTAAAAACATACACTTATTGCCCTGCAGTTCTATAGTTTCATGTAAAGTCTGGACTGAGTGCCTTTGGGTTAACATTCAAGATGACAGTGGGGCAGTGTCCCTTCTGGGGGTTGTAGGGGAGGAGCTGTTTTCTTGTGTTTTTCAGACTCTGAAAGCTCCCACCATTCCTTGTCTTATGGCCTCTTTCTCCATCTTAAAAGCCAGCATTTTTGGGGTCGGATCCTTGTCATGTGGCTGTCTTTCTGGTTCCTTTCTCCTGCCTCTTTACACTTAGAAAGACCCTTGGGATTCCACTGGACTCCCCCAGAGATAACCCAAGATAATATCCATGCTTCAGGTCAGCTGATTGGTACCTGTCAATAGCACCTTCCAACTCATTTCCTCCCTTGCCTTGTCGTCTCACATGTTCACAGGTTCCAGGGATGAGTTCCTGGACATCTTTGGAGGGTACTTATTTTGCCTACCAAATACACCCTTTCTTTAAATGCACCTCATCTTAAAAATGGCATTGTTTTAGGTGGGCACAGTAGCTCATGCCTATAATCCCAGCGCTTTGGGAGGCAGGGATGGGAGAATCACTTGAGGCCAGGAGTTTGAGACCACCCTGGCCAGCATAGCAAGATCTCATCTGTACAAAATCATTTTTTAAATGGCACCATTATAAAGAGGGAGATAGCGTGGATTCCATCCTGGTCTCAGCCCTTGTTCAAAGGTGTTGACTTGCATAAACTGAAAAGCCACAGTGACAATAAAAAGCTCATCCCTTGCTACTCCTAAGGAGAAACGCTGGCTCCCATAAGCAAATGATGTGAGTGTAAGTCTTTGTGTATGTGTCCATGGGCAGGGGAACGGGTTCGCTGAGTTAATGGAGGCTTTGAAGTCTGTACTGTCTTCCTGGCTGCAAATTGTATACAGTAGTTCAAGGGATCCCCTCACTTCAGGCCTCCCGAATACCTGGGAATACAGGCATGTGCCACCATGCTGGCTAATTTTTTTGTGTGTTTTGTAAAGACATGGTCTCACTACGTTGCCCAGGCTGGTCTTGAACTCCTGGCCTCAAGTGATCCTCCTGCCTCAGCCTCCCAAAGTGCTGGGATTACAGGCATGAGCCACTGCATCCAGCTGACCTATGTGCTTTGTTTTTTATTTTATTATTTCATTTTATTTTTATTTTATTTTTTGGGACAGGGTCTTGCTCTGTCACCCAGGCTGGAGGGCAGTGGTGCAATCATAGCTCACTGCAAACTCTGCCCCCGGCCTCAAGTGATCCTCCCATCTCTGCCTCATGAGTAGCTGGGACCACAGGCATGTGTCACCATGACCAGCTAATGTCTGTATTTTTAGTAGAGATGGGGTTTTGCCGTGTTGAAATAGACTCTCTTTATTTAAAACATATGTCTGTCTATTCCTGAGTACAGTTTAAAAACATCTTTTTTTATTATTTGAATTTGTAAGGGTCTTATGTGTAAATAGAAAAGAAAATGCTTATGATAAAATTAATCATAATTAAAATTATTGAATAATTAATATATTAATATATTTGCTTAACAAAATGTTAATATTCTCTTAAAATATCATTACTAACACATAATCCACAAAAATCCTACCTTGGATTTTATTACATAGTTTAGAACTTTTATTGCATGTTCTTATCTTTGTAGTACCATACATGAATTTTAACATCTCTAAGCACAGGAGAAGATTGTATACGTCATTGCCCTTACCTTACAGCTAATAAATGATTGATCATTTCAGAAATCAGGCATTTAAAGCTGTGTGAACATGAAGCATTCCTCATTACAGATGCTCTTGATCACATAGCTACATGGTATCCAGCAGTTGCAACTTACAAAGTGTATCAGTCCAAGATCTGATTGGTTCTGCAAATTTAGATGACTCATTTTCCAATATTTTCAAGTTGCAGCCCCATGTTTTCATACATGTCATTTCTGATTTACCATTAAGCATGTTCTGGTAAATTGTTTCTCTCGACTGCTCATGCAGTGTTTTGAACTGGTGCCATAGTGGATTTATTTTCTTCCCTTCAGTATAGACACATACATGTGCTTATTTCTAAACCTCATTAGCTGCCACTAAGGACCAGGAAGCAAAGTCCAAGTGACTGAAAGCGGTTTCAAGTTATTCTTTGATTGGCTTTCGGAGTGAGTTTGATGCAATCTCCTCACTTTTCTAGCCAGGGTGATTTGGCCAAGTTATCTGTCCTCAACCATTCCCGTTTGGGCTGTAATACTGTTTTGCCAAACACAGAAACACTAATGTAGATAGCTCACACTTACGGTTTCCAGAAATTTTTTTCATACAGGGAAGTTTTCTTAAAATGTATCAATCTCTTTTTTTTTTTCTAAATCCACAAACAAGATTGAATAATATATCACATATACATTTAAATACATATTGTAAATATTTGCATATGAATATACACAATATATGATTAATGTAAACCATTTTGTTTTCCTTACATTTCTTAAAATCAAAGCCAATGAAAAACATTTTAAGTACAATGATATAATTTACTGATAAAAGAAAATTATCTTCCCCTCTTCTATAAATTTACAGAGCCTGGAATTTTTATCAGATAAATTTTGGATACCTTATAGCACTAACATAGCCCTTTTTTAAAATATGTTTTTGAAATTTAGCTATTATTTTTAGTAGAGACATGATCTCACTATGTTGCCCAGGTTAGTTTCCAACTCCTGGCTCCAGTGATTCTCCCACTTGGCCTCCCAAATTGCTGGGACTACAAGGAATGAGCCACCATGTTGGCCCAGCATAGTCCTTTACAAAAAAAAAAAAAAAAAAAAAAAGAAAGGCCACCATAAATATTTGCGGAGATATTGAGTGAGTGGATGGATTAACAAATGAATTAATCAATGAAGCAGTGTCTGAACTTAGGAGAAATTTTTTTTTTTTTTTGAGATGGAGTCTCGCTCTGTCGCCCAGGCTGGAGTGCAGTGGTGCAATCTCGACTCACTGCAAGCTCCGCCTCCCAGGTTCACGCCATTCTCCTGCCTCAGCCTCCCGAGTAGTTGGGACTATAGGCGCCCGCCACCACGCCCAGCTAATTTTTTGTATTTTTAGTAGAGACGGAGTTTCACCGTGTTAGCCAGGATGGTCTCGATCTCCTGACCTCGTGATCCACCCGCCTCGGCCTCCCAAAGTGCTGGGATTACAGGCGTGAGCCACCGCGCCCAGCCTCTTTTTTTTTTTTTTAAGGAACATTAGTTAAAATGTACTAAACAGCTCCATACGACTTCTCCAGAATGATGGACATTGCCCTATAGACATATGTGAAAAATGTATATGTTTATTTATAACAGATATACAACTTTCTTTATTACTGTATTCACTTTATGTTGTACTTATTTTTCTACAAATGACTACAAAAGCCTGTTTGGTTATAATACAATTTCTATAGGCACTTAAACAAACAAAATAGCTCCATCCTTATTTGTGTTCAAAATTTGAAAGTTGCTATTTTGGGGTCATTTTTATGTTCATATCTCTTTTTCTGAATTTGATTTTGTAATGCTTTTTTGTTACATTTATTTTAATTTTTTTATTTCTATAGGTTATTGGGGAGCAGGTAGTGTTTGGTCACATGGTATTTGGTAACACAAGAAAGTTCTTTACTTTTTTGAGATTTTGAGATTTTGGTGCACCCATCACCCGAGCAGTATACACTGAACCCTATTTGTAGTCTTTTATCCCTCACCCTCTTTTCACCCTTTCCCCCTAAGTCCCCAAAGTCCATTGTATCACTCTTATGCCTTCGTATCCTCATAGCTTAGTTCCCACTTACAAGTGAGAACATGTGATGTTTGGTTTTCCATTCCTGAGTTACTTCACTTAGAATAATAGTCTGCAGTCTCATCCAGGTTGTTGCAAACGCCATTAATTCATTCCTTTCTATAGCTGAGTAGTTTTCCATTGTGTATATATACCACAGTTTCTTTATCTACTCGTTGATTGATGGGCATTAGGGTTGGTTCCATGTTTTTGCAATTGCGAATTGTGCTGCTATAAACATGGGTGTGCAAGTATCTTTTTCGTATAATGATTTCTTTTTCTCTGGATAGATACCCAGTAGTGGGATTGCTCGATCAAATGGTAGTTCTACTTTTAGTTCTCCAAGGAATCTCCACACTGTAATGCTCTTTTAAAATATGTGCTTTTTATTTCTTGCTTGAATTTTTTTTTGTATTTGGAAATTGATTTAGGAAGTATATGTAATCCATAGAGACCTCAGCCCATTTTTAAAGATTCATGTTACAAACACTCCAATAGCTTCCTGTGGGTCTGGCATGGTAGGAAGTACAGGTGAAAGAAGACAAATAAGACAGAACTGGTATTCTGGAGCTTGAGAAAATGAAGAACCCTGGCAATCACAATGCAGTGTGAGAAGTGTTGTGAGACATGCATTTGCGGGACCCCTAGGGGCACGTGTCTGTCTCCTAGTGCAGCCCAGGAGGTATTGTCATGGAAGGCATCCCTTTTAAATCATCTCCCAGAGGATGGCATCTGATGAGGGTAGGATGCATATTCCAGGCAAAGGAGGCAAAGGCACTGGGTTATTAAAGTATTGCAAATAACTCCTGCACACTTCTGGTACAAGTATAAATTGGTACAATCCCCGAGGAGAAATATTTGGTAATATCCACCAGTAATAAAATGTATTAATGATCAGATATGGGACCCAGCTCTCCCAGCTGTTCCATTTTTGAGAATGTTTCCTGCAGAGACACTTGCCCATGGATGACGTGGCAGATGCACAGTTTTGTTCACGGCAGCCCTAGCCTTCGCACAGAGTTACAAACACCCTAGATGTTCCTCAGGAGAGGAAGGATTCAATAAAATACTGTGTGTCCAAATGGTGGGAATGCCACTACAATCAAATGATAAGGAAGACTTTCTGAGATATGATGTTAGGTGAAAAAAGTGGGTTGTAAATGGACGTGTACGATATACTATATATTATGTGAACAAGGGAAAATACATATATGCCTTTACTTGTTTCTTGTAAATGTATAAAGTCATCTCAACGTGTATGTAAGAAGCTGACAAAAATATTTGTCTCAGTGTGTGGTGTTGTTATATGGGACTAGATACAGGACTCGTTGGGGTGAAGGATGAGAGGGAGAGAATGGTCCAAGAAACAGCTACAGACCTTCTCCAAGCTTCCGCAGTCATCAACTCATGGCCAATTCCATTTCATCCCAACTCCTAGACATTTCTGCCTGCCCCAGAGTAGAATATCTTGTATATATACAGATGCACACACACACACACACACACACACACACACAGACACACACACATATTCATGTGCTTGGCTTATGGCCCAAATAAGATCCATGCATAAAAATTAAAGGTAAAATTTTTCTTTTAAATATGTACTTTGTCAACTTCTGCAATAATTATAAAAGCCTTAAATTATGAATGGAGTAAAGGGAGTTTGTTATTATTATCAAACTCTCCTAGACACAGTTTTATTTTTATTAGGATTTTTCTTTTAACTCATAGTGATCTTTGTGTGTCTTTTTACATTTTTAAATATACAGGGCCATTGAAGGTTTTCTTTAGGCATTAACTTTTTAATTTTTGTATTATAGTTAGAAAATTTCAGATTCTTTGAAATTTGAGAAGACATACTTTATGTCAAGTGGGTAACCAAGTTTTAGAAAATTTTCTGGAACGCTTGAAAAGAACGTGTTCTCCAATTATTTCATGTAGTTTTCTATATATGTCCATTACAAGGAGCTTATTAAACTATTAAATCTTTTATATTTATATTAGTTTGATCTCTATGCCAGTCATAGACCATTCTCACAGCTGGTGAGAATATGCTGAATTATCCCAGTATAATGGTGGATTTCTTCATTTCTGTTTTCATTCTGTTAATTTTTCTTTTATGTATATTATATATAAATGCCATTTAATTAGATGCATATAGATTTAAATTGTTATAGCTATCTGAGAACTCAACAGATTTTCCCATAGGGATAACTGTTTTACCAATAAGAATGACTTTTGCATTAATATTTAATTTATCTGATGTTGATACAATTAAGCCTTTTTCCTTGGATTGATACATGTTTGGTATTTTGTTTTCCATCTTTTTCTTTTCAAACCTTTTGTGTCTTCATCTTTTCATTATAGAGTTTAATCTGTTTGTATCCATTGTGTTTATGGACTCATTTCTATCATCTTATATTGTACTTTCTGTTAGTATACTTGCTTTTCATATCACTTTTATTCTATCTTGTTTGTGTTTGTTTTATTTTAGCTTGATTATTACCATTTTATTTTGTCCTTTTTTGGGTCAGAAGTTACATCCTCTAATTTCATCCTTTTATTGGATATTATAGAAATGTTATAATATATATTTTTTGAAGTGTGTACACAAATAAAGTGAATGAGTAACCTGACTCTTCTTCAGAAAAATATAAAGACCACACAAAGTGCGCACATAGCTGTGGAGGGACAAAGGTGATGCTGGGCACACAGACTGACCACACAGAGCTGGGTCTCTTCAACAATGTCGTATGTCTATGTGAAGAAGGATGCCAAGGCACACTCTAAGATAATGTGTGTGTGCGGGGGAGGAGGCGTGTGTGTGAATGTGTGCGGCACACCTGATGCATGCTCAGGAGTGTATGTATATCTATGTGCACCGTTGTTTTAAATTCAAAAAGTGCATAGCTTTCATTTTCACAGGAAGTTATGATGCCTCATACAGCAAGTACCTTTGGTACTTTTGGATAGACTTTTTAAGGTAGCATCTCATTTTTGTCACCAATTTAGCAGCTGTCTGCATTCTAAAAAGCTGGATTCAACTTTAAAACTTCCCCAGTCTAGTATAGTATAGTGTAAACAGATCAATCACTATAGGAGGAGGATTAAACAGGCATATTCTGAGCAGGCGACTGGAACACAAAACCACTTAAAGAAGCAGAATTGGGCTTGTGTGTTTAAAAGCACAAAAGGAACTGTGAAATATCTAAAATCCAATAGCTAAGAGAAATTTCACATGGAGAGACTGAGAAACTTCTGCAATA
The DNA here is from genome assembly GCF_029289425.2 of Pan paniscus. NCBI lineage: Eukaryota > Metazoa > Chordata > Mammalia > Primates > Hominidae > Pan > Pan paniscus. Next base: position 10,477,454 of record NC_073272.2, on the reverse strand, counting down.
ATTATGAACGCCTTAAGTTATGAGTGGAAAAACTGTTGCAGAGATTTCCATAGTAATCTCCAAAAATGAATCTGTTGCCCACTGAAACTCAGGATGGTAAGGAAGCAGAAAGTTATGGCAAGACTGGGCTAGTTCTGATTCCATTGGCCATGCCTGGCTAAGCATTTCATTAATTCTTTACCGAGATGAGATTTGAATTACAGTTGACATCAAGAAGTAGTTACATCTCTATTTTCCAAGATCAATCATTCAGCAAAATTTAATAATTGATTCAGTAATACAGAGTCAGTCATTCCTAAATAATGTTTTCTGTTTGCTTTGTAAATTTCTGAAGCAAAAGGACAAAACAATTATTTTAAAAAATCAAAGGTCAGTATCAAAAAGGCAAAGTCAAAATTCTGCAAGAGCATGGTGCTGAGCATGGGTTGGCCAGATATACTTTATTGCTTTTGGAAATGGTTCTCGAGTGATTCGTGTAGGAAATAGTGTAGAAATATTCTGGAAGGGTTTTCTCTGCCTTTATGTGAACATTTCCAGTTTCCAGGAGCCACGGAGCCTGATTCAGTTGTCTACACACAGGTGATGATGATGATGATGATGATGATGATGATGATGCTACTGAGTTGTTTGAGCTCATTTTATATATATATATGATATTATATATTTATATTCTGGTTCTTAATCTCTTGTCAGATGTATAGTTTGCAAATATTTTCTTCCATTCTTTAGGTTGTCTCTTCATTGATTTTTTTTTTTTTTTACCATGCAGAAGCTGTTGAGCTTCATGTTTTTCCATTTGTTGACTTTGCTTTTACTGCCTGTGCTTTGGAAGTCTTACTCAAAAAATCTTTGCCCAGACTAGTGTCCTCAAGCATTTCCCCACAGTTTTCTTTTAGTAGTTTCATAGTTTGTGGTGATAAACTATGAGCATGCAGGTGTGACTCCATTCGCCAATGTTGTGAACAGAAGTTGTGAGGACAGAATGGTTTGTGTTTTCATAAGTTTTCTATATGCAAAGTTGATTTGATGACAGTGGCCTCCTAAGAATGAACTTTCATCAAAACACTGAGGTCTCTGACCAAGCAGACAATAAAAACACTCCTTAATGTGGGAGTCATCAGTACCACATAAAATGTGCAAATTAGCAACATTTCTGTCCAAGTATTGAGCTACAAGATTCAACTCAGGAATATTATATGGTTTTATTCATTTTAATACGTAATGGAGGAGACACATTTTTGCTTGTAAAGGAATAAATCCATGTGTCTAATTATGTATTAGGAAAATGAGGTCATTTCCTTCTATGTGGTAATATATTCACATATAGGGGGAAATGCCATAATATATGGGACAATAAGATGGATAATACTATACTAACAAATATAATAAAATGAATAATATGAAAAAAACATCAAGAGATGGAATTAACTTTAAATACAGGGCAGATATATTTTTATCAGCTTGCTGGGCTAGCACTTTTCCTTACTTCTCTCCCTGAAGGGTCCTCAATTCTGTTTCTATTCTGTGTGTCTTTTTCCCCCACTTCTGTGTACATCTGTCCAGGGCCCCTTCCCCCAAAGCCCTTCAACTAGTTATTCTCCAGCAGAACATTTTTCTGCCAGTAAAAATATTTTCTTTCAGGAATTGGCTAAAAGCTATTTTCGTAAAAACTTCCCTATATGAATTGAGCCTATAATTATCTGGCTCTTTCTTAGGATTTCTGCAGAGCTTATGCACACCTAAAGCGTACCAATTCACACTTGGTTCCAGGGTCTATAGTAGAGTCACAGAAACATGACTCCTGTCATGAATGCAAGCTAGGATGTGGTCCCTAAAGCAGGGGATGTGTCTCAAATGCCTCTTCAATCCTTGTACAGTGTCTAATACAGTACTGCTTCCACAGTGTTGAGCAGCAGTCCTTAAGAGGGTGGAGTTTAGAATTTGATTTTGCAGACCTGAGTTTTAATCCTGACTCTATAACCTATAAGCAGTATAAGAAAGTTACTCAAACTGTCTGTCTCATTTGTCCAGTGGGGACACTACTCATTTTACAGGGTGTGATGGTTAATTTCAGGTGTCAACGTGACTGCCTTAAGGAATACGTCAGGAATTGGTAAAGCATTGTTTCTAGGTGAGCCTGCACAGGTATTCGTGGGAAGATTGGCGTGAGCTGGTGGACAGAGTGGGGAAGATGTCTTCAATAGAGACAGGCCCCATTCAATTCTCTGAGGGCCCAGATAGAAGAAACAAGGCAGAGGAAAGGCACTTTCCTCCCTTTCTCTCCTGGAGCTGAGACTCTTCTTTTCCTGCCCTTGGACATCAGAACTTCAGGCTCTTTTTATGCTGAGAATTACACCATCCACTTCCCTGGTTCTGAGGTTTTTGGGTGTGGACTGAGTCACACTCCTGGCATCCCAGGGGCTCCAGCTTGCAGACGGCTTGTCCTGAGACTTTTCACCCTCTAATTCCCCTAATAAATCCCCTCTCATCTGTCTTTGCTGTTAACCTGTTGGTAGCGTCTCTCTAGAGCCCCGATTAATCCATAGGGGTAATGTGAGGGAGAAATGAGGTCGTGCATGGAGAGCATTTCACACCCTGCCTGACACATGCCCAGGTCCAACAGCCTGCAGCTGCAGTTATTCTAGAGCTTAGCATCAGTGTTCAAAACAGCGGAAGGCCTTCCCTCTGGTACCCAGCCATCGCGTTGAGCTTCTCCTGTCATTTTTCAATTCCGGAGTGTTTTTTGAGAGCTATTCTCTGTCCTGTGTATCACTGAAGTTGGGCCAAAAACAATCTGTATGCGTGGGGATCTGAAGCTGGGAATGACCAATAGGTCAGAAAGTTCTTAGGAGTCAGGAGCAGAGGAAGCTGCATGGTCAAGGGGAATCAACATGAGCCTTCCTGCCATGTGTCCTATTTCCTGCGGTCTAATGAGACAGAGACATATGTATGTATGCATCATCTCATGCTTAGGTCTTTAATATGTACAAGGTGTTTTCAAATTCTCCCACCAACTGTCTTTGACAGCTGAGAATCTCAAGATCACCTGTTGTTCATGACTGCAGTCAAAGGGATCTGCCTTTTAGGGACACAGGAAGATTTGCCTAAAATGTCAGGAAGCTTTGATATTTATCATTTGATTACAAAAGTCAACTGCACCTTTGCTGTTATATTATTTTGGGTCTTTACTCATTCCACTGTTTATTTTAAGCCTGAGATTGTGGGTAGTTGGAGAAGGAGGGAAAGTATTTAACACTCTTATTAACTAGTTTAACTGTGTGTATAACATGTAGAATAAAGAGAGACTGAAATGAAGATGTAGTATTTGTGAATGCTCCAACAAATTAAAAGATTACTTAAATTATTGATTTTTTTTTTTTTTGAGATGGAGTCTTGCTGTGTCACCCAGGCTGGAGTGCAGTGGGTGCAGTCTTGCAATCTCTGCTCACTGCAACCTCCACCTCCAGGGCTCAAGCAATTCTCTTGCCTCAGCCTCCCAAGTAACTGGGATTACAGGTGCACACCACCACGCCTGGCTAATTTTTGTATTTTTAGTAAAGACAGTGTTTCACCATGTTAGGCAGGCTGCTTTCAAGCTCCTGACCTCAAGTGATCTGCCTGCGTTGGCCTCCCAAAGTGCTGGGATTACAGGCGTGACCCACTGCACCTGGCCTGATTTCTGATTAAACCTCTTATTGTCTATAATGAATTAAAAGTTTGTGAAAGTAAATTCAATGACATTTTTGCATCTATAATTTCAAAATCATAGTAACTTTCCAAATCTGGAAATGTCTGAAACACAAGTCTGCCAATCATCACAATAAAACATGAAGCCCTAGTGAAAGAGCTAGTCAGGATGGGTTCCCAACAAATAGCAGTTGAAGCTCCTACTGCCATGAAATGATGAAAGAAACACGGTTTAAGTGCCATGGATAATTATTTCAATGCCAAAAGAATCATCACAGACTGTTGTGACATGCAGAGCTTGAATGGAAATATGGCATTAAAATAAGGTGCATGAAATTAATCCTTGAATGTAATTTTGAAATACACTGCAAAAGTGCTCCCTAATATACACCAACCCCAAAAGTGGCCACTGACAAGATAAATTTATTTCAGTTTTTATGCTGTCATTATGGAAAAAACTATAGCAGAGAGTTCACCAATTTCCCTTTGGAAAGAGATATGCAACCACAGCCAATACGCTTTCCTAAAAGACAGCAGGAGCTTTTCATGCGGACTTGTTTCCCATCCGTAACATACAAATATTTATTGTCCAGGGTCAATACAGCCTTGCAAATAAACAGGCTTTGAGTTATACCAAGCATGCTCATTCTTATATGGTATTTCCATATAAGAAATACAAAAGAAATATACCACAAAATGATGTGTTCAGGACATGGGGCAACGCCCTGTTTCTGTGGTATAGTGGCCTAGATTTCGTAGGATTCCATAGGAGGCAGCTACAAGTTCAACATGAAAAGCTCTGAAATCCCTTCCTAAGCTAATGAAGTGAAGCCCTGACCGCACCAAGGAAAGGATGAAACAGAACTCATTTGTTGTTTCTCAAATGATGCTACCATCTCTTCAAAGCCACCATTAATTTTAACATCTTTAAAGGTATAAGAACAATGTATGTAACAAGTGAAAACTGCCTATAAAATTAGTGCTTTACATCTCAAACCCTTATTATATGGAAATTCATATTTTCAGAATCACATAAAAGTTTAACGTGCTATTCATTGTAAGATTAAAGGACATGAGTTATTCTGTCTGCGTAATTATTAACAACTGGAAATTAAATCGTGATAATTTTGTACTTTATTCTTCTTAAAATGATAATTTCCTTTCTCCTTTTGCCTGAGAAGCATGCTTCAACAATACCAACAGCTTACCTTCTAAAATAAATGATCACATATAGAATATATATTTTATATATTGTATATTTATCTTTATGCATTACATATTTATATATTATTTATATATTATATATAAATATAAATATATTTATATATTATATATAAATATAAATATATTTATATATTATATATAAATATAAATATATTTACATATTTATATATGTATTTATATATTTACATAGAATATAAATATTTATATAATCTATATGTGAAATAGATCTCTATCTAAATGTAAATACATAGAAATAGATATATAAATATACAGAGATTATATATTTATCTATAAATATACAGAGATTATATATTTATCTATAAATATACATATAAATACAAACTATATATATATACATTAGAAATATACAGGTCTTTTCTAAATATAAATATAGAAATACACAGGTCTATTCTAAATGTATCATAAATTCTACTATATAAAATTCTACTATATATAGAAAAGACCTGTGTGTTTATATGTTTATATAAATACCTGTGCATTTATATAAATATGTATTTATATAAATATATATAAATATAGGTTTAATATATATAACACATTAGAAATACAGCAGTGCATTATACTATATATAGAAAAGATCTGTGCATTTATATAATTATATATATAAATGTACATTACATATATACACATTAGAAATACCCATCCTTTCTATATATAGCAAGTTCTATATTATTCTCTCATTGTAATTATTGACAACTGGGAATTTTGTACTTTATTTATTTTTTATTTTTATTTTATTTTTCTTAAAATGATAATTTCCTTTCTTTTTTTATCTGTGAAGGATGCTTCAACAATCACAACACCTTACCTTCTAAAATAAATGATCACATATAGAATATATATTTTATATATATTTATATTTATATATCTATTTTCATGTATTTATATTTATAGATAGGTTTCATATATAGATTTGATGTCTATATTGATATATTATTTATAAATATAAATATATGTTTAATATGTTTTATATATAATATATAGAATATATTTATATATGTAATCTATAAATATAAAAACATAAGATATATTACTATATAAATATACATAATAGGTTCTACTATGTACAAAAAAGAGTTGTGTATTTCTAATGTGTATAATCTATATTTACATTTATTTATATTTATATATTTTATATATAAATATATATTCCATATTTTGTCTATATGTATATATTTTATATGTAAACATATGTTTGTCTATAGTAAATATAGTTGTATATTTTATTTATATAAAAATTTACATATATTTGTATATAGTAAATTCTACTAGATATAGAAAAGACCTGTATATTTCTAATGTATGGAAATATGAAATGTACTTTCTGTCTCCTCAGTTGCAAAAGTAAAAAGGCTTTTTTCAAGTAGATAGATTTTTCTCTACTTTGAATTTTTCATCTTAATAATATTAGATTGTAGGGAGGGGACGCTGAAAGGAAAGAGATGGAAACGATTCTTCCATCGGTTTCTATAACCGAAAAGGTATTTTGACAGTGAAACCTAAGTAGGTAGAATCCAGTTCTTGGTACCTGGTGTATGTGCTAGCAAGAGTGCATGAAGAAACAAACCGTATAAGAAGCGGAGTCATCCTGTGAAGGGGAAATTTGTCTCCAGTGCTCAGCCATGACGCAATCCTTATCCTCCTGTCTGGCTAACTGTGACCTGTCCCTGTGACCTCAACCCTGCGGGACCCCACTTCCCTCCCTCCCCACATACCACTTGTTCCTTCCTTCTTTCCTTTCTCCCTCCCCACACACCACCTCTTCCTCCCTCCCTCCCCACACACCACCTGTTCCTCCCTCCCTCCCCACACACCAGCTCTTCCTCCCTCCCTCCCCACACACCACCTCTTCCTCCCTCCCTCCCCACACACCAGCTCTTCCTCCCTCCCTCCCCACACACCTCCTCTTCCTCCCTCCCTCCCCACACACCACCTCTTCCTCCCTCCCTCCCCACACACCACCTCTTCCTCCCTCCCTCCCTCCCCAAACACCACCTCTTCCTCCCTCCCTCCCTCCCCACACACCACCTCTTCCTCCCTCCCTCCCTCTCCACACACCACCTCTTCCTCCCTCCCTCCCTCCCCACACACCACCTCTTCCTCCCTCCCTCCCTCCCCACACACCACCTCTTCCTCCCTCCCTCCCTCCCCACACACCACCTCTTCCTCCCTCACTCCCTCCCCACACACCACCTCTTCCTCCCTCCCTCCCTCCCCACACACCTCCTCTTCCTCCCTCCCTCCCTCCCCACACACCACCTCTTCCTCCCTCCCTCCCCACACCACCTCTTCCTCCCTCCCTCCCCAAACACCACCTCTTCCCCCCTCCCTCCCTCCCCACACACCACCTCTTCCTCCCTCCCTCCCCACACACCTCCTCTTCCTCCCTCCCTCCCCACACACCACCTCTTCCTCCCTCCCTCCCCACACACCACCTGTTCCTCCCTCCCTCCCTCCCCACACACCACCTCTTCCTCCCTCCCTCCCACCCCACACACCTCCTTTTCCTCCCTCCCTCCCCACACACCTCCACTTCCTCCCTCCCTCCCACCCCACACACCACCTCTTCCCCCCTCCCTCCCTCCCCACACACGTCCTCTTCCTCCCTCCCTCCCCACACACCACCTCTTCCTCCCTCCCTCCCCACACAGCTCCTCTTCCTCCCTCCCTCCCCACACACCACCTCTTCCTCCCTCCCTCCCCACACACCACCTCTTCCTCCCTCCCTCCCTCCCCACACACCACCTCTTCCTCCCTCCCTCCCTCCCCACACACCACCTCTTCCTCCCTCCCTCCCTCCCCACACACCTCCTCTTCCTCCCTCCCTCCCCACACACAACCTCTTCCTCCCTCCCTCCCCACACACCACCTCTTCCTCCCTCCCTCCCACCCCACACACCTCCTCTTCCTCCCTCCCTCCCTCCAAACACACCACCTCTTCCTCCCTCCCTCCCCACACACCTCCTCTTCCTCCCTCCCTCCCCACACACCACCTCTTCCTCCCTCCCTCCCCACACACCTCTTCCTCCCTCCCTCCCTCCACACACACCACCTCTTCCTCCCTCCCTCCCCACACACCTCTTCCTCCCTCCCTCCCCACACACCACCTCTTCCTCCCTCCCTCCCCACACACCTCCTCTTCCTCCCTCCCTCCCTCCCCAAACACCACCTCTTCCTCCCTCCCTCCCTCCCCACACACCACCTCTTCCTCCCTCCCTCCCTCCCCACACACCTCCTCTTCCTCCCTCCCTCCCCACACACAACCTCTTCCTCCCTCCCTCCCCACACACCTCCTCTTCCTCCCTCCCTCCCCACACACCACCTGTTCCTCCCTCCCTCCCCACACACCACCTCTTCCTCCCTCCCTCCCTCCCCACACACCACCTCTTCCTCCCTCCCTCCCCACACACCACCTGTTCCTCCCTCCCTCCCTCCAGACACACCACCTCTTCCTCCCTCCCTCCCTCCCCACACACCACCTCTTCCTCCCTCCCTCCCTCCCCACACACCACCTCTTCCTCCCTCCCTCCCTCCCCACATACCACCTCTTCCTCCCTCCCTCCCCACACACCACCTCTTCCTCCCTCCCTCCCTCCCCACACACCACCTCTTCCTCCCTCCCTCCCCACACACCACCTCTTCCTCCCTCCCTCCCTCCCCACACACCACCTCTTCCTCCCTCCCTCCCTCCACACACACCTCCTTTTCCTCCCTCCCTCCCAACACACCACCTCTTCCTCCCTCCCTCCCTCCACACACACCACCTGTTCCTCCCTCCCTCCCTCCACACACACCACCTCTTCCTCCCTCCCTCCCTCCCCACACACCACCTCTTCCTCCCTCCCTCCCCACACACCTCCTCTTCCTCCCTCCCTCCCTCCACACACACCTCCTCTTCCTCCCTCCCCACACACCACCTCTTCCTCCCTCCCTCCCTCCACACACACCACCTCTTCCTCCCTCCCTCCCCACACACCACCTCTTCCTCCCTCCCTCCCCACACACCACCTGTTCCTCCCTCCCTCCCTCCACACACACCACCTCTTCCTCCCTCCCTCCCTCCCCACACACCACCTCTTCCTCCCTCCCTCCCCACACCTCCTCTTCCTCCCTCCCTCCCTCCCCACACACCTCCTCTTCCTCCCTCCCTCCCCACACACCACCTCTTCCTCCCTCCCTCCCTCCCCACACACCACCTGTTCCTCCCTCCCTCCCTCCCCACACACCACCTCTTCCTCCCTCCCTCCCTCCACACACACCTCCTTTTCCTCCCTCCCTCCCCACACACCACCTGTTCCTCCCTCCCTCCCTCCCCACACACCACCTCTTCCCCCCTCCCTCCCTCCCCACACACCACCTCTTCCCCCCTCCCTCCCTCCCCACACACCTCCTCTTCCTCCCTCCCTCCCCACACACCTCCTCTTCCTCCCTCCCTCCCCACACACAACCTCTTCCTCCCTCCCTCCCCACACACCACCTCTTCCTCCCTCCCTCCCTCCCCACACACCTCCTCTTCCTCCCTCCCTCCCTCCCCACACACCTCCTCTTCCTCCCTCCCTCCCCACACACCACCTCTTCCTCCCTCCCTCCCTCCCCACACACCACCTGTTCCTCCCTCCCTCCCTCCCCACACACCTCCTCTTCCTCCCTCCCTCCCCACACACCTCCTCTTCCTCCCTCCCTCTCCACACACCACGTCTTCCTCCCTCCCTCCCCACACACCACCTCTTCCTCCCTCCCTCCCCACACACCACCTGTTCCTCCCTCCCTCCCTCCCCACACACCTCCTTTTCCTCCCTCCCTCCCCACACACCTCCTCTTCCTCCCTCCCTCCCCACACACCACCTGTTCCTCCCTCCCTCCCTCCCCACACACCACCTCTTCCCCCCTCCCTCCCTCCCTCCCTCCCCACCATCAGAGAACACGGAGTCACTCAGATCAATTTGCAACACATTCATTTTATTATCAACAGTATGGCAAGCACCCCGCTGGTGAGATCTCTGAGGTCTGGCGGCTGGGCCTGAACTTAGTCGCTGCTCTCGGAGATAGGGGAGTAGCTGGCCGTCTACACACTCGGTAGTTCTTCCACCTCGCTCTCCTGACTCAGTGGTTCTTCCATCTCGGTCTCCTGACTCAGTGGTTCTTCCACCTCGCTCTCCTGACTCAGTGGTTCCCCCACCTCGGTCTCCTGACTCAGTGGTTCCCCCACCTCGCTCTCCTGACTCAGGGGGTCGTGCTGGCTCCCCTCGCTCACTGGCTCCTCCGGCGGCAGCTCGTGCTGAGGGAGCTCCCGGCTGGGCTGCTCGCTGGGGCCGGGTGCCGCTGGCCCGCTCTCCGCCTCAGGTGCCGTCACGGCCGCCATCTTTGTCGCAGCCCCTTTCTTCCCGCGTCTCCCTCTACGAACCGCTTTTCCCTTCTTGGCCACCTTGGCAGTCTGGAAGGACAACAGGGACGATCACAGAAGGGCTCTGGTTTAGGGACGAGGATGGAGGAGGCTGGGAACAGGGACGTGTCCTCAGAAGCGGTGGGGACCGGGTTGGGGGGTTGTGCCAAGTGAGGACAGGAGAGGCTTCTTGTGAGGAAGGAGGCAAGGGGAAGACGAGGAGGAGCTTGGGAGGGTCACTCACCTTCTTCTTCGGGCCACTGGGGCTCAGCTGAGAGGAGGCCTTCCTCTTTGCTGCCTCCTCGGCCTTGGCCGGAGGTCCCGAGGCTCTCGGCTTTGGACTCATCTTCCGCAGCTCAACGTCTCGCAACGGTCGACTAACTCCAGGGTGTCTGGCCTCCCTGTATATACCCCTCTCGCGATCCCAGGACGAGACAATCACGCCCCTGACCTGTGATTGGTCAACACTCCACTACCCAGCCAATGGTAGCCCTGGGTGGGAAGGCAGGCCTTATACGACGTCACAAAGCACCATCAGGACATGGCGGATGAAGTCGGGGGTGGGGGGGGTGACATCTAATGAGGAAGGCAGAGTGCTCTAGTTGGAGAAAGGGAGATTTGGGTTAGCACCCCTAAAGATAGTTCCCAAACTGACATGTCGCCCCTCCTAAACTCCCCATGTTCAATTTTGGCAGATCACGTGGCACGGGAGGATATTTCCGCCATATGTTTCCCCCGGACCTCCCATTCAGTGGTACATTCTGTTCCTCCACACCTGCCATCATTACCCAGTTTCTGTATGACCTACCTAAAATCCCTCCATGCTAACTGGGATAGACGGAGGGCTATATGAAGACGTCAGTTGACCAGGCACAGTGGCTCACGCTTGTAATCCCAGCACTTTGGGAGACCAAGGTGGGTGGATCACTTGAGGTCAGGAGTTTGAGACCAGCCTGAACAACATGATGAAACCCCATCTCTGCTAAAAATACCAAAATTACCCGGGCGTGGTGGCACGCACGTGTAGTTCCAGCTACTCAGGAAGCTGAGGCAGGAGGATCTCTTGAACCCGGGAGTTGGAGGTTGCAGTAAGCCAAGATTGTGCCACTGCACTCCAGCCTGGGCGACAGAGCAAGACTCTGTCTCAGAAAACAAGAAGAAGAAGACAAAAGCTATCTTATCTGTGCGTTCTTTTGTATTTACTCATTAGGATAAAGAGGCAATTCCAATGAAAGTAGATATACTCTATGGCCACATCAAAATTATTAAAAGCACCTTACTGTCTGTGTTCTTAAAAAAATTTATACTGCTGTAAATGATTAAGGCAACTGAGCAAGATATATTAATATCAGTGCTGAGCCACTGGTTTGTGGGTATGTCATTTCCACAGACATCAAAATGCCATTTAGTTTGTTTTGGTCCATCATTCAATGATACCTCCCCTTAGAATTGAATGAAAGCATTTTGTTAACATTTATGTACGCTTACAATTATTTCACATCTGTGGCAAGGTAAATTATGTAGAGTGCTTTGTTTATCCAGTTTAATATTCGTGGATTATGTGGAAGTTTATATGGACATCTAAAAACTTGAATGATGAATTCGCCTGCCTTTCCTTTTTTTAATGTGCAGTTTTCACATGAAACAACATATAACAACATGTAAAAAGATTTTTTGCATGTAACATGTTAAAAAGATGTACATGTTTTTACATGTAAAACAATTTTACATGTAACATGTAAAAAAAGAAATGTTCATTTGGAAACACTTTATTTAGTAAATATGAAATTCAGAATATATATGGAGTAAGTGAAGTAAATGTATTCTTTTGCCAAGTTTCTGAAATTCCATTCATGAATCCTTCAAAACACAGTACTCCCATTGGGAGGAGAGGAGTGACTTCCTCTCATTTTTCCTCGTGCTATTTATGTTAATTGGCCCCTGTATACCACTCATCTTTTCTAGGTTTTCCAAGTTTAAGAAAAAAAACAAGTTCATTCAGATTGTGTTTTTCTGCCTGCAGTCATGTATACAGCAATAAGTGAGTCCCTATGGGGAGCATTTAATTCCTAAAGTTTGCATTTTCATAAAGGATTTTCCTTTTACCCAAAGCGTGTGTTGGTACTACTAAGTACTATGAAGTACTACTTTAAGTTTCTAAAAAGATCCTTATTTGAGATCTCTTTCAGTAGTTACAGAGCCAAAATAAGCACTGCAGAGGTCCATGTCTGAGTTCTGTTGTACATCCTGGGTTATCTGACTACTATTTACTCGATAGTGGAAGGACAAGAAAGAGGCCACAATGTACTTAATGATGGAACAGTTGATGTTCATGCCACCCCTTACTACCTCAAATGAGTAACTGTGTACTTGAAGTCATATTATTTTTAGAGACCGGGTGTCGCTCTGGCCCAGCCAGAATGCAGTGGTACGATCATAGCTCATTGCAACCTTGACCTCCTGGGCTCAAGCGATCCTCTCACCTGAGCCTTCAGAGTGGCTGGTACCACAGGTGTGTGCACCACATCCAACTTATATATAATATAGAATATATTCTATATTATACATAATATAATATATATTCTATATTATACATAATATAGTATATATTCTATATTATACATAATATAGTATATATTCTATATTATACATAATATAATATATATTCTATATTATACATAATATAATATATATTCTATATTATACATAATATAATATATATTCTATATTATACATAATATAAGATATATTCTATATTGTACATAATATAATATATATTCTATATTGTACATAATATAATATATATTCTATATTGTACATAATACAATATATATTCTATATTATACATAATACAATATATATTCTATATTATACATCATATAATATACATTCTATATTATACATCATATAATATACATTCTATATTATACATCATATAATATACATTCTATATTATACATCATATAATATACATTCTATATTATACATCATATAATATATATTCTATATTATACATCATATAATATATATTCTGTATTATACACAATATAATATATATTCTGTATTATACACAGTATAATATATATTCTGTATTATACACAGTATAATATATATTCTGTATTATACACAGTATAATATATATTCTGTATTATACACAGTATAATATATATTCTGTATTATACACAGTATAATATATATTCTGTATTATACACAATATAATATATATTCTGTATTATACATAATATAATATATAATATATTAGATAATATCTATAGCATAATTATATAATATGTATAGCATAATTATATAATTATGCTATACATATTATATATATCTAATATATTAGATATATATAATATGTATAGCATAATTATATAATGTGTAATAATACAAATTTTATATATATATGAAATATATATATTTTTTATATATATTATTTGTATTATTATATATTATATATTATATATATGATATATGATATATTATAAATAACATATATCATATATAATATATTATATATCACATATATAAGACATAACATATAATATATATATTATATATAACATATAATATATATAATATATTATATATAACATATAATATATATATTATATATAATATATACAATATATAATATATGTATTATATATAATATATATATTAAATATATAATATATAATATATATACAATATATAATATATGTATTATATATAATATATATATCATATATAATATATATTATATATAATATATATTATATATATAATATATATATTATATAATTATATACACACACACACACACACACACACGTTTTGTCTTTCTAGAGATGAAGCCTCCCTGCATTGTCCAGGCCAGTCTCAAATTCCTGGCCTCCAGTGATCCTCCTGCCTTGGCCTCCCAAATTGCTGGGATTGTAGGCATGAGCCAGTGATCCTGGCTGCATTATCTCACTCCTATGTGGAATCTAAAACAGTTGAACTCACAGAATCAGAGAATAGAATGTGGTTTCCAGGAGCCGGGGGAGGTGGAAGGTTGGGGAGATGTTGGCCAAAGGGTACAAGATTTCAGTTAGACAGGAGGAGTAAGTTCAAGAGCTCTATTGTAAAACACTGTGACAACAGCTAATGATAATATTGTATTTTTAAAGATTGCTAAGAGGGTAGATTTTAAGAGTTCTCACCACAAAGAAAATTATACTTAGGTGAAGTAATGCAATCGTCAACTAGCTCGGTGTAGCTATTTTACGATGTATACATATTTCAAAGCAACCTGGTGTAGACAGTATATACCATTTAAGTTCGTCAATTAAAATAAGTTAGTGAAATGTTTGGAATTAAAAGTAAAAACATACACTTATTGCCCTGCAGTTCTATAGTTTCATGTAAATTCTGGACTGAGTGCCTTTGGGTTAACATTCAAGATGACAGTGGGGCAGTGTCCCTTCTGGGGTTTGTAGGGGAGGAGCTGTTTTCTTGTGTTTTTCAGACTCTGAAAGCTCCCACCATTCCTTGTCTTATGGCCTCTTTCTCCATCTTAAAAGCCAGCATTTTTGGGGTCGGATCCTTGTCATGTGGCTGTCTTTCTGGTTCCTTTCTCCTGCCTCTTTTACACTTAGAAAGACCCTTGGGATTCCACTGGACTCCCCCAGAGATAACCCAAGATAATATCCATGCTTCAGGTCAGCTGATTGGTACCTGTCAATAGCACCTTCCAACTCATTTCCTCCCTTGCCTTGTCGTCTCACATGTTCACAGGTTCCAGGGATGAGTTCCTGGACATCTTTGGAGGGTACTTATTTTGCCTACCAAATACACCCTTTCTTTAAATGCACCTCATCTTAAAAATGGCATTGTTTTAGGTGGGCACAGTAGCTCATGCCTATAATCCCAGCGCTTTGGGAGGCAGGGATGGGAGAATCACTTGAGGCCAGGAGTTTGAGACCACCCTGGCCAGCATAGCAAGATCTCATCTGTACAAAATCATTTTTTAAATGGCACCATTATAAAGAGGGAGATAGCGTGGATTCCATCCTGGTCTCAGCCCTTGTTCAAAGGTGTTGACTTGCATAAACTGAAAAGCCACAGTGACAATAAAAAGCTCATCCCTTGCTACTCCTAAGGAGAAACGCTGGCTCCCATAAGCAAATGATGTGAGTGTAAGTCTTTGTGTATGTGTCCATGGGCTGGGGAACGGGTTCGCTGAGTTAATGGAGGCTTTGAAGTCTGTACTGTCTTCCTGGCTGCAAATTGTATACAGTAGTTCAAGGGATCCCCTCACTTCAGGCCTCCCGAATACCTGGGAATACAGGCATGTGCCACCATGCTGGCTAATTTTTTTGTGTGTTTTGTAAAGACATGGTCTCACTACGTTGCCCAGGCTGGTCTTGAACTCCTGGCCTCAAGTGATCCTCCTGCCTCAGCCTCCCAAAGTGCTGGGATTACAGGCATGAGCCACTGCATCCAGCTGACCTATGTGCTTTGTTTTTTATTTTATTATTTCATTTTATTTTTATTTTATTTTTTGGGACAGGGTCTTGCTCTGTCACCCAGGCTGGAGGGCAGTGGTGCAATCATAGCTCACTGCAAACTCTGCCCCCGGCCTCAAGTGATCCTCCCATCTCTGCCTCATGAGTAGCTGGGACCACAGGCATGTGTCACCATGACCAGCTAATGTCTGTATTTTTAGTAGAGATGGGGTTTTGCCGTGTTGAAATAGACTCTCTTTATTTAAAACATATGTCTGTCTATTCCTGAGTACAGTTTAAAAACATCTTTTTTTATTATTTGAATTTGTAAGGGTCTTATGTGTAAATAGAAAAGAAAATGCTTATGATAAAATTAATCATAATTAAAATTATTGAATAATTAATATATTAATATATTTGCTTAACAAAATGTTAATATTCTCTTAAAATATCATTACTAACACATAATCCACAAAAATCCTACCTTGGATTTTATTACATAGTTTAGAACTTTTATTGCATGTTCTTATCTTTGTAGTACCATACATGAATTTTAACATCTCTAAGCACAGGAGAAGATTGTATACGTCATTGCCCTTACCTTACAGCTAATAAATGATTGATCATTTCAGAAAGCAGGCATTTAAAGCTGTGTGAACATGAAGCGTTCCTCATTACAGATGCTCTTGATCACATAGCTACATGGTATCCAGCAGTTGCAACTTACAAAGTGTATCAGTCCAAGATCTGATTGGTTCTGCAAATTTAGATGACTCATTTTCCAATATTTTCAAGTTGCAGCCCCATGTTTTCATACATGTCATTTCTGATTTACCATTAAGCATGTTCTGGTAAATTGTTTCTCTCGACTGCTCATGCAGTGTTTTGAACTGGTGCCATAGTGGATTTATTTTCTTCCCTTCAGTATAGACACATACATGTGCTTATTTCTAAACCTCATTAGCTGCCACTAAGGACCAGGAAGCAAAGTCCAAGTGACTGAAAGCGGTTTCAAGTTATTCTTTGATTGGCTTTCGGAGTGAGTTTGATGCAATCTCCTCACTTTTCTAGCCAGGGTGATTTGGCCAAGTTATCTGTCCTCAACCATTCCCGTTTGGGCTGTAATACTGTTTTGCCAAACACAGAAACACTAATGTAGATAGCTCACACTTACGGTTTCCAGAAATTTTTTTCATACAGGGAAGTTTTCTTAAAATGTATCAATCTCTTTTTTTTTTCTAAATCCACAAACAAGATTGAATAATATATCACATATACATTTAAATACATATTGTAAATATTTGCATATGAATATACACAATATATGATTAATGTAAACCATTTTGTTTTCCTTACATTTCTTAAAATCAAAGCCAATGAAAAACATTTTAAGTACAATGATATAATTTACTGATAAAAGAAAATTATCTTCCCCTCTTCTATAAATTTACAGAGCCTGGAATTTTTATCAGATAAATTTTGGATACCTTATAGCACTAACATAGCCCTTTTTTAAAATATGTTTTTGAAATTTAGCTATTATTTTTAGTAGAGACATGATCTCACTATGTTGCCCAGGTTAGTTTCCAACTCCTGGCTCCAGTGATTCTCCCACTTGGCCTCCCAAATTGCTGGGACTACAAGGAATGAGCCACCATGTTGGCCCAGCATAGTCCTTTACAAAAAAAAAAAAAAAAAAAAAAGAAAGGCCACCATAAATATTTGCGGAGATATTGAGTGAGTGGATGGATTAACAAATGAATTAATCAATGAAGCAGTGTCTGAACTTAGGAGAAATTTTTTTTTTTTTTTGAGATGGAGTCTCGCTCTGTCGCCCAGGCTGGAGTGCAGTGGTGCAATCTCGACTCACTGCAAGCTCCGCCTCCCAGGTTCACGCCATTCTCCTGCCTCAGCCTCCCGAGTAGTTGGGACTACAGGCGCCCGCCACCACACCCAGCTAATTTTTTGTATTTTTAGTAGAGACGGAGTTTCACCGTGTTAGCCAGGATGGTCTCGATCTCCTGACCTCGTGATCCACCCGCCTCGGCCTCCCAAAGTGCTGGGATTACAGGCGTGAGCCACCGCGCCCAGCCTCTTTTTTTTTTTTTTTAAGGAACATTAGTTAAAATGTACTAAACAGCTCCATACGACTTCTCCAGAATGATGGACATTGCCCTATAGACATATATGAAAAATGTATATGTTTATTTATAACAGATATACAACTTTCTTTATTACTGTATTCACTTTATGTTGTACTTATTTTTCTACAAATGACTACAAAAGCCTGTTTGGTTATAATACAATTTCTATAGGCACTTAAACAAACAAAATAGCTCCATCCTTATTTGTGTTCAAAATTTGAAAGTTGCTATTTTGGGGTCATTTTTATGTTCATATCTCTTTTCCTGAATTTGATTTTGTAATGCTTTTTTGTTACATTTATTTTAATTTTTTTATTTCTATAGGTTATTGGGGAGCAGGTAGTGTTTGGTCACATGGTATTTGGTAACACAAGAAAGTTCTTTACTTTTTTGAGATTTTGAGATTTTGGTGCACCCATCACCCGAGCAGTATACACTGAACCCTATTTGTAGTCTTTTATCCCTCACCCTCTTTTCACCCTTTCCCCCTAAGTCCCCAAAGTCCATTGTATCACTCTTATGCCTTCGTATCCTCATAGCTTAGTTCCCACTTACAAGTGAGAACATGTGATGTTTGGTTTTCCATTCCTGAGTTACTTCACTTAGAATAATAGTCTGCAGTCTCATCCAGGTTGTTGCAAACGCCATTAATTCATTCCTTTCTATAGCTGAGTAGTTTTCCATTGTGTATATATACCACAGTTTCTTTATCTACTCGTTGATTGATGGGCATTAGGGTTGGTTCCATGTTTTTGCAATTGCGAATTGTGCTGCTATAAACATGGGTGTGCAAGTATCTTTTTCGTATAATGATTTCTTTTTCTCTGGATAGATACCCGGTAGTGGGATTGCTCGATCAAATGGTAGTTCTACTTTTAGTTCTCCAAGGAATCTCCACACTGTAATGCTCTTTTAAAATATGTGCTTTTTATTTCTTGCTTGAATTTTTTTTTGTATTTGGAAATTGATTTAGGAAGTATATGTAATCCATAGAGACCTCAGCCCATTTTTAAAGATTCATGTTACAAACACTCCAATAGCTTCCTGTGGGTCTGGCATGGTAGGAAGTACAGGTGAAAGAAGACAAATAAGACAGAACTGGTATTCTGGAGCTTGAGAAAATGAAGAACCCTGGCAATCACAATGCAGTGTGAGAAGTGTTGTGAGACATGCATTTGCGGGACCCCTAGGGGCACGTGTCTGTCTCCTAGTGCAGCCCAGGAGGTATTGTCATGGAAGGCATCCCTCTTAAATCATCTCCCAGAGGATGGCATCTGATGAGGGTAGGATGCATATTCCAGGCAAAGGAGGCAAAGGCACTGGGTTATTAAAGTATTGCAAATAACTCCTGCACACTTCTGGTACAAGTATAAATTGGTACAATCCCCGAGGAGAAATATTTGGTAATATCCACCAGTAATAAAATGTATTAATGATCAGATATGGGACCCAGCTCTCCCAGCTGTTCCATTTTTGAGAATGTTTCCTGCAGAGACACTTGCCCATGGATGACGTGGCAGATGCACAGTTTTGTTCACGGCAGCCCTAGCCTTCGCACAGAGTTACAAACACCCTAGATGTTCCTCAGGAGAGGAAGGATTCAATAAAATACTGTGTGTCCAAATGGTGGGAATGCCACTACAATCAAATGATAAGGAAGACTTTCTGAGATATGATGTTAGGTGAAAAAAGTGGGTTGTAAATGGACGTGTACGATATACTATATATTATGTGAACAAGGGAAAATACATATATGCCTTTACTTGTTTCTTATAAATGTATAAAGTCATCTCAACGTGTATGTAAGAAGCTGACAAAAATATTTGTCTCAGTGTGTGGTGTTGTTATATGGGACTAGATACAGGACTCGTTGGGGTGAAGGATGAGAGGGAGAGAATGGTCCAAGAAACAGCTACAGACCTTCTCCAAGCTTCCGCAGTCATCAACTCATGGCCAATTCCATTTCATCCCAACTCCTAGACATTTCTGCCTGCCCCAGAGTAGAATATCTTGTATATATACAGATGCACACACACACACACACACACACACACACACACACACACACACACAGACACACACACATATTCATGTGCTTGGCTTATGGCCCAAATAAGATCCATGCATAAAAATTAAAGGTAAAATTTTTCTTTTAAATATGTACTTTGTCAACTTCTGCAATAATTATAAAAGCCTTAAATTATGAATGGAGTAAAGGGAGTTTGTTATTATTATCAAACTCTCCTAGACACAGTTTTATTTTTATTATGATTTTTCTTTTAACTCATAGTGATCTTTGTGTGTCTTTTTACATTTTTAAATATACAGGGCCATTGAAGGTTTTCTTTAGGCATTAACTTTTTAATTTTTGTATTATAGTTAGAAAATTTCAGATTCTTTGAAATTTGAGAAGACATACTTTATGTCAAGTGGGTAACCAAGTTTTAGAAAATTTTCTGGAACGCTTGAAAAGAACGTGTTCTCCAATTATTTCATGTAGTTTTCTATATATGTCCATTACAAGGAGCTTATTAAACTATTAAATCTTTTATATTTATATTAGTTTGATCTCTATGCCAGTCATAGACCATTCTCACAGCTGGTGAGAATATGCTGAATTATCCCAGTATAATGGTGGATTTGTTCATTTCTATTTTCATTCTGTTAATTTTTCTTTTATGTATATTATATATAAATGCCATTTAATTAGATGCATATAGATTTAAATTGTTATAGCTATCTGAGAACTCAACAGATTTTCCCATAGGGATAACTGTTTTGCCAATAAGAATGACTTTTGCATTAATATTTAATTTATCTGATGTTGATACAATTAAGCCTTTTTCCTTGGATTGATACATGTTTGGTATTTTGTTTTCCATCTTTTTCTTTTCAAACCTTTTGTGTCTTCATCTTTTCATTATAGAGTTTAATCTGTTTGTATCCATTGTGTTTATGGACTCATTTCTATCATCTTATATTGTACTTTCTGTTAGTATACTTGCTTTTCATATCACTTTTATTCTATCTTGTTTGTGTTTGTTTTATTTTAGCTTGATTATTACCATTTTATTTTGTCCTTTTTTGGGTCAGAAGTTACATCCTCTAATTTCATCCTTTTATTGGATATTATAGAAATGTTATATATTTTTGAAGTGTGTACACAAATAAAGTGAATGAGTAACCTGACTCTTCTTCAGAAAAATATAAAGACCACACAAAGTGCGCACATAGCTGTGGAGGGACAAAGGTGATGCTGGGCACACAGACTGACCACACAGAGCTGGATCTCTTCAACAATGTCGTATGTCTATGTGAAGAAGGGTGCCAAGGCACACTCTAAGATAATGTGTGTGTGTGGGGGGGAGGCGTGTGTGTGAATGTGTGCGGCACACCTGATGCATGCTCAGGAGTGTATGTATATCTATGTGCACCGTTGTTTTTAATTCAAAAAGTGCATAGCTTTCATTTTCACAGGAAGTTATGATGCCTCATACAGCAAGTACCTTTGGTACTTTTGGATAGACTTTTTAAGGTAGCATCTCATTTTTGTCACCAATTTAGCAGCTGTCTGCATTCTAAAAAGCTGGATTCAACTTTAAAACTTCCCCAGTCTAGTATAGTATAGTGTAAACAGATCAATCACTATAGGAGGAGGATTAAACAGGCATATTCTGAGCAGGCGACTGGAACACAAAACCACTTAAAGAAGCAGAATTGGGCTTGTGTGTTTAAAAGCACAAAAGGAACTGTGAAATATCTAAAATCCAATAGCTAAGAGAAATTTCACATGGAGAGACTGAGAAACTTCTGCAATAATTATGAACGCCTTAAGTTATGAGTGGAAAAACTGTTGCAGAGATTTCCATAGTAATCTCCAAAAATGAATCTGTTGCCCACTGAAACTCAGGATGGTAAGGAAGCAGAAAGTTATGGCAAGACTGGGCTAGTTCTGATTCCATTGGCCATGCCTGGCTAAGCATTTCATTAATTCTTTACCGAGATGAGATTTGAATTACAGTTGACATCAAGAAGTAGTTACATCTCTATTTTCCAAGATCAATCATTCAGCAAAATTTAATAATTGATTCAGTAATACAGAGTCAGTCATTCCTAAATAATGTTTTCTGTTTGCTTTGTAAATTTCTGAAGCAAAAGGACAAAACAATTATTTTTAAAAATCAAAGGTCAGTATCAAAAAGGCAAAGTCAAAATTCTGCAAGAGCATGGTGCTGAGCATGGGTTGGCCAGATATATTTTATTGCTTTTGGAAATGGTTCTCGAGTGATTCGTGTAGGAAATAGTGTAGAAATATTCTGGAAGGGTTTTCTCTGCCTTTATGTGAACATTTCCAGTTTCCAGGAGCCACAGAGCCTGATTCAGTTGTCTACACACAGGTGATGATGATGATGATGATGATGATGATGATGATGATGATGCTACTGAGTTGTTTGAGCTCATTATATATATGCAAAAAGACAGTGTTGCAGAGATTTCTGTAGTAATCTCCAAAGATGAATCTGTTGCCCACTGAAACTCAGGACAATAAGGAAGCAGAAAGTTATAGCAAGACTGGGCTAATTCTAATTCCATTGGCCATGCCTAGCTAAGCATTTCATTAATTCTCTTTTTTTTTTTTTTTACTCTTTTGGTTATTTTATTTTATTTACTTATTTATTTTACTTTAAGATCTGGGATACATGTGCTGAATGTGAAGGTTTGTTACATAGGTATACATGTGCCATGGTGTTTTGCTGCGCCTATCAACCCATCATCTAGGTTTTAAGCCCCGCATGTATTAGGTATTTGTCCTAATGCTCTCGCTCCCTTTCCCCTCAACCCCTGACAGGCCCTGGTGTGTGATGTTCCCCTCCCTGTGTCCATGTGTTCTCATTGTTCAACTCCCACTTATGAGTGACAACATGCGGTGTTTGGTTGTCTGTTCCTGTGTTAGTTTGCTGAGGATGATCGTTTCCAGCTTCATCCACGTTCCTGCAAAGGACATAAACTCATTCCTTTTTATGGCTGCATAGTATTCCATGGTGTCTATGTGCCACATTTTCTTTATCCAATCTATTATTGATGGGCATTTGGGCTAGTTCTAAGTCTTTGCTATTGTAAATAGTGCTGCAGTAAACATACGTGTGCATGTGTCTTTATAGTAGAATGATTTGTAATCCTTTGGGTGTATACCCAGTAATGGGATTGCTGGATCAAATGGTATTTCTGGTTCCTTGAGGAATCGCCACACTGTCTTCCACAATGGTTGAACTAATTTACACTCCCACCAACAGTGTAAAAGTGTTCCTATTTCTCTGCATCCTTGCCAGCATCTATTGTTTCCAGACTTTTTAATGATTGCCATTTTAACTGGCGTGAGATGGTATCTCATTGTGGTTTTGATTTATTTGCATTCCTCTAATGACCAGTGATTATGAGCTTTTTTTCATATGTTTATTGGCAGCATAGATGTCTTCATTTGAGAAGTGTCTGTTTATATCCTTTGCCCACTTTTTTCTCCCATTCTGCAGGTTGCCTGTTCACTCTGATGATAGTTTCTTTTGCTGAGCAGAAGCTCTTTAGTTTAGGTAGATCCCATTTGTCAGTTTTGGCTTTTGTTGCCATTGTTTTTGGTGTTTTAGTCATGGAGTCTTTGCCCATGTTTATGTCCTGAATGGTATTGCCTAGGTTTTCTTCTGGGTTTTTATAGTTTTAGGTTTTACGTTTCAGTCTTTAATCCATCATGAGTCAATTTTTGTATAATGCTTAAGGAAAGGGTCCAGTTTCAGTTTTCTGGCTATGGCTAGCCAGTTTTCCCAACACCATTTATTAAACAGGGAATCCTTTCCACATTTCTTGTTTTTGTCAGGTTTGTCAGACACGAGATGGTTATAGATGTGTTGTGTTCTGAGGCCTCTGTTCTGTTCCGTTGATCTATATATCTGTTTTGGTACCAGTTCTACACTGTTTTGGTTACTGTAGCCTTGTATAGTTTGAAGTCAGGTAGCATGATGCCTCCAGCTTTGTTCTTTTTGCTTAGGATTGTCTTGGCTATGTGGGCTCTTTTTTGGTTCCATATGAAATTTAAAGTAGTTTTTTCCATTTCTTTGAAGAAAGTCAATGGTAGCTTGATTGGGAGAGCATTGAATCTATTGATTTTTCCTATCCATGAGCATGGAATATTTTTCCATTTGTTTGTGTCCTCTCTTATTTCCTTGAGCAGTTGATTGTAGTTCTCCCTGAAGAGGACCTTCACGTCCCTTGTAAATTGTATTCTTAGGTATTTTATTCTCTTTGTAGCAATTGTGAGTGGGAGTTCATTCATGATTTGGCTCTCTGTCTGTTATTGGTGTATAGGAATGCTTGTGATTCTTGCACATTGACTTTGTATCCTGAGACTTTGCTGAAGTTGCTTATCAGCTTAAGGAGATTTTGGGCTGAGATCATGTGGTTTTCTAAATATACAATCATGTCATCTGCAAAATATACAGTCATGTTATCTGCAAACAGAGAGAACTTGACTTCCTCTTTTCCTAATTGAATACCCTTTATTTCTTTCTCTTGCCTGATTGCCCTGGCCAGAACTTCCAATACTATGTTGAATAGGAGTGGTAAGAGAGGGCATCCTTGCCTCGTGCCGGTTTTCAAAGGGAATGCTTCCAGTTTTTGCCCATTCAGTATGATATTGGCTGTGGGTTTGTCATAAATAGCTCTTATTATTTTGAGATACATTACATCAATGCCTAGCTTATTGAGAGTTTTTTGCATGAAGGGCTGTTGAATTTTGTCGAAGGCCTTTTCTGCATCTATTGAGATATTCATGTGGTTTTTATCATTGGTTCTGTTTATGTGATGGATTACATTTATTGATTTGCGTATGTTGAACCAGCCTTGCATCCCAGGGATGAAGCCAACTTGATTGTGGTGGATAAGCTTTTTGATGTGCTGCTGGATTCGGTTTGCCAGTATTTTATTGAGGATTTTCACATCAATGTTCATCAGGGATATTGGCCTGAAATTTTCTTTTTTTGTTGTGTCTCTGCCAGGTTTTTGGTATCAGGATGATGCTGTCCTCATAAAATGAGTTAAGGAGAATTCTCTCTTTTTCTATTGTTTGGAATAGCTTCAGAAGGAAGGGTAGCAGCTTCTCTTTGTACCTCTGGTAGAATTCGGTTGTGAATCCGTCTGGTCCTGGACATTTTTTGGATGGTAGGCTATTAATTGCTGCCTCAATTTCAGAACTAGTTATTGGTCTATTCAGGGATTTGACTTTTTCCTGGTTTAGTCTTGGGAGGGTGTATGCGTCCAGGAATTTATCTATTTCTTCTAGATTTTCTAGTTTATTTGCATAGAGGTGTTTATAGTATTCTCTGATGGTAGCTTGTATTTCTGTGGGATCGGTGGTGATATCCCTTTATCATTTTTTATTGCATCTATTTGATTCTTCTCTCTTTTCTTCTTTATTAGTCTGGCTAGTGGTCTATCTATTTGGTTGATCTTTTCAAGAAACAGCTCCTGGATTTATTGATTTTTCATTTGCCGTTTTCTTAATTGGATTACTGACTTCGGGGGATGCCTTGGAAGAACAGGGACAGGAAAGCAGGCATTCCTAGGGTCTGATAATCAGACACATCTGAAGGCAAAGCCAGATCCCCAAAATTAAGAGTGCCATTTTATACTGGATCCTGGATCCCCCAAAGGAGGGAAATGCTATGGGAAAAGATAGCACAGTGTTTCTACCATGCATTTCATTGCAAGGCAACCCAAAGATAAACAGTTCTTTTTGCAATCAGCCCATCATCTGTGGGAGTCTCATTTCTCAGGTCAGATTGGGGATGTTTTTATATCTTCTGGGTGGCTGAGAGAATGCCTCTCTGTTCCAAATGTGCAAATAGTTAAGTAGCCCTCCATAACTAGTATTAGCCATCACATAAAGTATATTTCCTGCCTAGTTATTACACATCAAGTATCTCTCATAATGTGAAGTAGTTTCTGATATCCCCAAAACTCAAAATCATCAGATAACACAATGCAAAACAAAACAGAGTCCTGGATTTTGAGAGAGATCTATCCACTTTTAACTCCTGGGATTCTTAAAATCTTAAAAGTGTTGAATCTTCTGTCTGTGTAGCTATACATGTGTTGTGTGTAATGTCTATAAAAAGAGCTCTAATGGTCTTAAGAAATAAGTGCTTAAATTAAATATGTTTTAAAGGAAATATAAAATCTGTAATGCCTTTTATTTCATGTGATGTTAATCTTTAATAAATAAAAATAGTCCTAAGGATTATTGGTAAAATACAAGTGTTGTCAAAATGCAAATAGGTGGTCTAAATCATACAATTCTCATACTAGGTTTGATAAATGTTTCAAGGTTGTAAACTGCCTGCTTTACAACTTGGTGAGGCCTGGGGACATACAAAATTAACCACACCCCTAATTATACTGAAAAAAGTCAGACTTTCTCTGTGTCTAGTATATAATGAAAACAACTCACCAGGTTTCACATTAAAGTTACAAATTACTAGAAGTTATCATTATGACATGTAATTTAAACTACTAAAAATAGATTTATTTTCAAGGTGTGTAAAGACAGTAACATATGCTTTTAGTAAATGATTATAAGAAGGCATGGAAATGTAAATTTTGCCTAGGGATAAAGGATTGTTTTAAATTAGATAAACTAAAGCTGAAGATTTAAGCAAGTTATGAAAGATTGCAAAAATTAATCTTGCAAAAAATCCCATGTATAAACAGTAACTAAATTCAAAATGGTACTACATGGTTTTTTCATAAATTGAGCATTGAAATAAAGACACAGCAAGATGGTCTTAAGATGCTAGTCTGCCTTTTAGCAAAACGGTTATAAAAGGTTTGCAAACATTTCACCCATGGTCAAATTGGTTAAGATTAGATGTAATTGTCTATGAGGTTTCACTAAAAATTGGGATTAACTATAATAAACTAATTCAAGGGTAAAATTTGGCTTTGAACAGGATTTTTATGTAATAGTAAAGGCTAATGAAAGATTTTTGCCTTATGAGTCATCATTTTGGCAAAATAAATAATTTATGGTAATCTGGAATTCTATTTCATAACATCAAGTATTTTAAACCTCTAACATACTTAAGAGGCTTCTCAAAATCACACCTCAGTTTTAAAATTGTCTTTCCTGACACCTGGCTTTTTGGAGACTTCAGAAGGGCCCTTAAAGTGTCCAGAAAAAAAAAGGTTAACAGGATTATTTAACATGGTTACATATGTGAGATTGCCAAAATGATGTTTAATCTTCTTCAGGTTATATTTTAGTGAATAATATTAGTGTATGTTTCAAAATTGTGTGGGATTTCTAAAATTCTAATGTTTAAATATATACTATCAATTATAATTAAGGTTGAAGTTATTGTAAACAACAGAAATAACCAAATCTCTGTCAGTCGTGTTTTTAACTGTAACTACCCTGGAAATTTTGTCTTCCACAGACAATTGTTGTCTTGCTTTGTTCCCTTTCAAAAGATGGTTTATAATCAAGCTATAGGACTTTAACAGTTGTTCTCAAATGGAGGTTTCTAATCGCTTTGAAGATTATAACATTGGAATAGAAAAAATATACAGGACTCATGAGGAGCTGAAATGTTTCTGAATATCAAACAGTAGTTAAACTGCATGAACTACACTAATAGAAGTCTGAAGTAATCTTTTTTAACTTTTTGCTTGAAACATTGCTAATCTTTGTTTTCTTCTTCAAAGTCAAGGAAACTTTTCCTTTAAGATATCTATTGCTTTTGTCAATTAAGTAAGGTATGCTTCTTGAACAAAATTTGAAGCATATTTGTTTTTCACTGCCTGGGTTCTCTAAAATTCGGAGACTGTGAGTATTCTTAACTTATGGCAATATGGTTTGGATCAGTGCATTAAGAATACATTTTCTTTATAAAAGCCCCTTGGGGAAAAAAAGAAATAGACTTGCCTCATACAGTCATCTATGCAGTCCCTGTACAGGGTTCCTGACCTGCAGTCAATAAAGAATGTCACTTTATAACAGGTCTAGGAGCTCTGAGTTTATCTTGGGACTTTAAGAGGAAAGGATCACCCAACTCACAGGTATTTGAGGATATAAACCCATGGCTGGACTTGGTTTTAAGAGGTCTTATCTAAGATTCCTTGTGAAACAGAGTTCCGCCAAAGTCAATTTAAAAGCCCGTGGGAAAGATAATTATTCTTGCTGCACTTTATGCACAGAATCAGGTGAAGTATAAAACTAAAGTTTATTCTACAAACAATACGGTTCTATCATAATTTGTTTTTACCAAAAATGAGGACTGGAGAGAGAAAAATTATGCTCCAAAACTTATCATACATTTGTTGTAAAATTTTAGTCTCATTAGTTGTTTCTGAGTGTTTTTGCCTACATTTTAGATGAACCCTGCTTACTCTTGTGAACCAAGTAGTGATCTCCTACAGCTTGAAAGAAACAAAAAGGGATGGGTAAAGTAAAAATCTGGACCAATATGCTAGTTCTGGGCAATTATCCTGAAAATCCTGCCAGGTAATGAAAATAAATAGGGTGCCCATAACCTGGAGTTTTCTTTGGGAAAATAAAACCAAAGAACTTCATAGACCCCCAAAAAGGGAAATTCTATATCTTGACAACTTAAATTTTAGATGGAAATAATCTACTATGGCACCTTTGTGGGAATTGCTATACTCACTCTACTATTTGCATTAGAGCTATACATAGTAGCACCTTCTAACTGAAATGTTGGACAGAGAGTTTCCATTGCTGTTGCATTTTGCTTAAGTATTATCCATATAGCAGAAATAATAGCTACTGACAAGCAGTAAACATGAAGGTTTTACTATCTCTGAGTCTGCTGGGACTTTTTATCGGGTTTGGTAATATGTCACACCCTAGCTATGCAAAGTGGGTTGTAATAAAATGGAGGTTTATATAAGAAAGGATCTTGTATGGTAAATTCTTGTCCTAAAGAGAATAACTGGTTGTTAAAAAGAGGGATGTTTAGGACAAGTTAGAAAGTTAAACATGCTGTAGATGGTCTGTGGGAGTCATTAAAGGATTAATAATTGCAGCAAAGATTTAACCAAGGTTAACACTAAAGTTACACTAGCCACCCAAATCTAATGCTATTTATCCCAAAAAGAGTTTTACTTTTATATTAATGTTTCAACAATATCTGGTGGATGCAAACCAGTATTAAAACCCACTGGAATGGCTGACAGCAATCAAATTCCAAATGGTGCTGCAGACAAAACCATGACACACCTTTCTTCTGAGGACTCTTAGATCAACCCCAGGAGCAGCCCTAGCTTCTGTTGCCCACAAAGCACCCCCTTTCAGCAGAAAGCAGCCAGAAAGAGTCATTGTCCAACACTCCCAACAGCAGTTAGGGTCCCCACTCCTTAGGGGGAAATAGTATAGGAATTAAAACGAAATTATTTAGGCAGATAGTCAGGGTAAGGAAGTCCTCAGTAAGGTTTCCCTTTTAATAAAAAGCAGTCCCCAAATCCTTTCTTTCCTAATAAAGACCAGCCTCTAAGATCGAGCTGCAGACATAGATAAGAAAGCTGAAAGCTTGCATAATGGCAGCTGTGCCAATAGGAAAAGGCTATCTGGGGGCTAGGCATAT
The DNA here is from genome assembly GCF_029289425.2 of Pan paniscus. Taxonomy (NCBI): domain Eukaryota; kingdom Metazoa; phylum Chordata; class Mammalia; order Primates; family Hominidae; genus Pan; species Pan paniscus. The sequence goes on along the minus strand of NC_073272.2, from coordinate 10,447,879 downwards.
CCAACGTGGTGGCCCCATCTTTCCTTTTCCTTGCAAATCACGTGTGCAGAAGGGAGCAGACAACATGGAGCCACCAAGTAGCAAACACATTTGCACAATAAAAAAGATTAGGGTGGGGCGGCAAGGTTCTTTGTGTGCTATGAACACATCACACCTGGTCCAACCAATCTTTGGGATCTATGTAAATCAGACATTGCCTCCTCAAGTTAGTCTATAGAACCCTATGCACTCCACCACAAAACTGGAAGACCCACTCAGGTGCCCCTCTCTTTCTGCAGGAGGGAGGGCTATTCTGTTTTCTCTTCCTTTTTCCTATTAAACCTCCACTCTTAAACTCACTCCTTGTGTCGGTTCATGTCCTTGATTTCCTTGGCATGAGGCAACAAACCTTGGATATTGCCTCATATGAGCCATGTCGCTTGAATATCACAGGCCATTTTATCCCTTCAATGGAAACTATGTTATGTGGACTATTTATGATTATAAATGGGTGACTACCAGATGAACAAATGTGGTATTTCATAATATCGGACTGCTAGCTTTTTTCTGCCTTTGCTCCATTTTGACCTCAAGATGTTCATCAACCCATTTTTTTGCAAGCAAAGTACTTGACCGTTGGACCTGCTATAATATTTCACTGAAATCTGGCATTAAAAAATTTAAGTGGGTATTTGGAGCTCCATGTATTGATTACAGTTTTTAAACTTGGAATAAATAACTAGCATCCTTTGAATACCAAAAATTGTTTCCTTTTGACATTTAATTTACTCTGTTTAAAATGAGAGATGTAAAGTGGTGGTTTGTCAGTGACCTAGCCATTTTGTTTTAGAGTATCAAGAACTTGGAAAAGTATGATGAAAGAACTCTTCTTGGTGAAGGAAGTCAACTTAAAAAAGAAATCACTGTTTTCCAAAGTAAAACTGTGTCAGAGACTGTAAATTATGCATATTTAATCTTAGTAACTCAGGATTGATGTAAGCACTGGAATATTTTATTTGCAAAAATGTTATCACAATTACTTAAATTTCTTTTTTTTTTTGAAACAGCTGCAGCAAGAGTTGGCACTTATGCAGTTGTCTCTTCAATCTCTGTTATTCTGATGATTGAAGAAAAAACCTTAACCTATGTTATATGATACAAGCATAACTTCAGTTACACAAAACCACACGTTAGACCTTGTTTCTGCGATCTGTTGAATGAACCCTAGACAGTTCTAAGAGAAAGCAGCAATTGCACAGTTATATACATGGTCAATTAAATTTCAACATTAAAAATAATTTAGTTTTAGGTTTGGCCACTGTGGATCTGTATCCGTTCCAAAACTGTAGAAAGCATGGGCATGGAAAAGTACATTTGTCTCTAATAAAAGAAGACAAAACCTATTTTATCTGTGCATTCTTCTTTACTTATCAGTAGGTTTAAGAAGCAATTCCAATGAAAGTATTGTTTGGAGCAGGACCCCCAAAATCTGGCCATAAACTGGCCCCAAAACTGACCATAAACAAAATCTCTGCAGCACTGTAACATGTTCATAATGGCCCTAACACCCAAGCTGGAAGGTTGTGGGTTTACGGGAATGAGGGCAAGGAATACCTGGTCTGCCCAGGGCAGAAAACCACTTAAAGGCATTCTTAAGCCACAAACAATAGCATGAGCAATCTGTGCCTTAAGGACATGCTCCTGCTGCAGTTAACTAGCCCAACCTATTCCTTTAATTTGGCCCATCTCTTCGTTTCCCATAAGGGATACTTTTAGTTAATTTAACATCTATAGAAACGATGCTAATGACTGGTTTGCTGTTAATAAATACATGGGTAAATCTCTGTTCAGGGCTCTCAAGTCTGAAGACTCTGAGACCCCTGGTTTCCCACTTCACACCTCTATATTTCTGTGTGTGTGTGTGTCTTTAATTCCTCTAGCGCCACTGGGTTAGGGTCTCCCCAACTGATCTGGTCTCGGCAAAGTATGACTTCAAAAAATAGGTATACTCTATGGCCTTATCAAAATTTTTACTAGCACCTTAACATCTGTGTTTTTGAAAAAGTTAAACTAATAAATGATTAAGACAACTGTGCAAGATATATTAATATCAGTGTTGAGCCACTGGCTTGTAGGTATGTTATTTCCACAAAGACATCAAATTGCCATGTAGTTTGTTTTGGTCCACCATTCAATGATATCTCCCCTTAGCACTGATTGAAAGTATTTCGTTAACATTTATATACTCTTACAATTATTTCACATCTATAGCAAGGTAAATTATGTAGAGTGCTTTGTTTTTCAAGTTTAATATTTGTGGAGTATGTGGAAGTTTAAGTATACATGCATCTAAAATCTTGAATGATGAATTCTCCTATCTTTCCTTTTGTAATGTGCAGTTTTTATATGTAACAGCATGCAAAATATTCATTTCCAAATGCTTCATTTAGTAAATATATAATTCAGAATATATTTGGAGTAAGTCAGTTAAATGTATTTTTTTGCTGAGTTTCTGAAATTCCATTCATGAATCATTCAAAACACAATACTCCCATTGGGGGAGTAGAAGAGGGACTTCCTCTCATTTTTCCTTGTGCTTTTCATTTTAATTGGCCCCTATATACCATTCTTACCTTTTCAAGATTTTCCAAGCTTAAGAAAAAAAACAAGTTCATTCAGATTCTGTTTTTCTGCCTGCAATCACTTATACAGGAATAAGTGGGTCCTTATAGGGAGCATTTAATTCCTAAAGTTGCATTTTCATAAAGGATTTTCCTTTTACCCAACACATGTGTTGGTATATAAGCCTAAGTACTATTTCAAGTTTCTAAGAAGATTCATATTTGAGACTTCTTTCAGTAGTTACAGAGGCAAAATAAGCACTGCAGCAGTCCATGTGAGAGTTCCATTACACATACTGGCCTATCTAACTATATAGTGGAAGGACGATAATTAGGTCACAGTGTACTTAGTGTGGAACAGTTGATATTTATGCCACCCCTTACTACCTCGAATAAGTAACTGTGTACTTGAAGTCCCTTTGGCAGATATTCTGAAGGGAAGAAAGTCTTTGCCCTTAAAAGTTATTAGGGGTGTGTATATATGCATGTGTGTGTATAAATGTGTGTATATATATATGTGTGTGTCTCTGTGTGTATATATGTGTATATATGCATACACATGTATGCATACTTATATATGTATATCTACATGTACATATATATGTATATCTACATGTACATATATACATATATGTGTAGATAGATGCACAAACACATATATATGACTTTTGTTTTTAGAATTGTTTTTAGTTCACAACAAATTGATCTGAAGGTCTAGAGATTTCTCATTTGCCACCTGTTCTCCTGCCATACCGTTCTCTGCTATTCATATCCCCCACCAGAGTGGTGCCTTTCTTACACTCCATGAACTTACATCAACAGATCATTATCACCCCAATTCCATAGATTATTTCAGGGTGCACTCTTGGTTACTATTTTTTTAGTGACTATTTTTCTCACATCACCTGTGCTGTAGCCCCTATTTTACTTTTCATAAAGAGAACATTTAATTTATTCTTTTTTTGTGACCATTAAATTTTAGGTTCAAATACCAGAAATCAATCACACTAAAACAAGTGTAAAGATTCACTTTTCTCCTGAAAATGGTAAGACAAATAACTTTTATTTACATACATATGCTTGAAAAATTGTAGTTAGTGCTTTTAAATTCTAGATTGAAGCATATATTTTCTTTTGTTCCATAATAAACACCTGCTTCGAAGAATGGCTGATATCAAGAGCATCATGTCTCTTAATATTGTCTCACTCGACAGCTGAATGTTGAAATGTACAGTCACAAAGCACTAAATATATCCTTAGAGCAATAATGCATTGAACAAAATTTAGAGGTCTCCCAAGGAAGTTTGCCTACAAACCAGTGGCAAGTCCTTTCCTTTAGCAACTGAAACCCAGGAGAAACAGAGTCTCTTGTCTCTGCCTCTTGGAGAGGGGTTCTCCTGACACCGGAGGGAAATGGCCATCTCATCTGCCTGATGTTAGTTAAAATTTCATTTTGGATTGATAGGGTCATATCTTCGTGAAGATATCTAAATTAAGGTGATCCAGCCAAATCACTAAATACTCGACTCACTCCTTAGGAGGAACTTAGCTCTTCCCTGATTTCTGTGCACACACAGATTTATTGCACTCACAGTACATAAGCTCTGAGATATGAAATTGAACCAGAACCAGACAGTGCATTGCATTCTTATCCAGGCAAATCAAGGCTCGCTCAGCACTGCTCATCCAAAGCACACTGAAATCAATTCTTATTTATTTGTAAAACAGTGATGATGGTATCTGTGTCAGAGGGTTACTGTGAGTGCCAGAGGAAACAATGATGGTGAGAAGGTTAGACACATGGTACATGTTGAATTAATGTTAGCTATTAGTTACCAATACCTTCATGATTTTCACTGATATGTATTAGTTGCAAATGTGTATGGGATAAATGTGATATTTTGATACATGAATATGGAAGGATCAAATCAGGATAGTTAGGATATTATCACCTCAAATTTTATCTTTTTTTGTGTGTGTTGAGAACATTGCAAATCTCTTCTAGGTATTTTGAAATACAGGATAACTAGAGTTACTCATCTGTGCTATTTAATACTGGAACTTATTTCTTCTCTTTAAATGTATGTTTGTGCCCACTGTCCAGCATTGCTTTTTCCGGGTCATGCCTGCTACTGTTTCCAGTCCCTGGTAGCTACCATTCTACTCATTACCTCCCTGAGATCAATTGTGTCCAGGAATAAATAGCCATTAAGTGATAAAAATTGACTAGTTGATAGTTAATAATCATGACTGGTCTATTCTTTGTCTGCTACACTTTCTTTCATCTATGTGTGGCAAGTGCCTACTTAATCTTTTAAGATTTGTGTCAAAGATCACCTTATTCTTCACCTCTTCTGGAATCTGTTTGTTCTCAAACAAAATTGTGTCCCTTTTCCTCTCTTTTAGTGGTTCTGTACCTTTCAAACCCCATATTGTGGCTGTTATTTACTTAACTGTTACCCCTGAGAGTAAAAATCTTATCATAGTCCTAGTTATATTTTTGGAGCCTGGTGTGTTCCCAGCAATACAGAAGGTGCACAATACATGTGTACTAAATAATTGAAATAATAAATGCTGGCCTGGCACGGTGGCTCACACCTGTAATCCCTGCACTTTGGGAGGCCGAGGTGGGTGGATCACGAGGTCAGGAGTTCGAGACCATCCTGGCCAATATGGTGAAACCCCATCTCTACTAAAAATACAAAAATCAGCCAGGCATGGTAGCAGGTGCCTGTAGTCCCAGCTACTCAGGAGGCTGAGGCAGGAGAATCCCTGGAAACTGGAAGGCGGAGGTTGCAGTGAGCTGAGATTGCACCTTTGCACTCCAGCCTGGGCAACAAGAGTGAAACTCCATCTCAAAAAAAAAAAAAAGAAAAGAAAAAAGAAAAAGAAATAATAAATGCTGAATAGACAGCAATTCTCCAAACTCTGTGTTTATGCAAACACAAGAATTAACTTTGTTTGCCTAATTCAAACAGTATCTTGAAATATATTCTAACTTCCCATTTTCCATGAATTAACCAGACATCGTTTGTTGCCAGATTTTCACAAATTAAGCAGTTAAGTATCTTTTGCTATATATCATTTTAAAAGAGCACATGGAAAAAAATCAGACAGCTTAGGTAGTTCACGTCTCTTGAGCTCACTATTTTAAGGAGTGAAGTTCACCCCGCCACTTGCCCACCTGTCTCAGTACTCACACAACACTTGCATCGAAGTCCTGCTAATATACGTTAAATCAAATATTCATACCTGCTTTTAAGTGTGCCCTAGTCAACAAACAGGTCACTTGGTTATCATTATCTTCCATCCAGGATCAAGATAAAATAAGTGCCAGAGAAAGATGCCTTATAGAGATTCTCACAATGTACTAGTTACGCATAAACAAATTAATTACTGGAGCAGACATTCCTACCTTTTAGAAAGTGAAGACTTGTTCATAGGAGCTGAGAGTGAAGAAAATCAATTCTTGTTGAACTGATAAATGTCCCTTCTAGATAATTGACATTGCCATTAAAACATAAATTTGACATTTTTCTTTATCTGCCAGCTACTTATTTCCTGCATGAGCTATTCTGACTTTTTAAATTATATCTTTTGGTCATTTGCCAAGTGCTTGGCCTCTGGGTACACACGGAATAAATTATGCAGTAAAAAGCATCTCAGATCCTTGCACCTATTTTTGATCAGGTACACCTGTAAATCTTAAAAAGCCTATAAAGAAATACCTAACTAGTACGTTGGACACAAGACACAAAAAATCTCACATACTACAATAGTAACTGAAGTACTAAATGCTTACTCAACTTAGAAAATTGCAATCTTTAGGGGGAAAAATCCTTTAACAAAAGCTTAAAATTCCACTAGGTGGTAACCACTGTTAACACACACATGCATTTCCCTCTTCATATTTGGGAAACTGATGGTCGTGTTTCCTTTTTAGGGTGGAAGAAGGAATTCTCCATTAAGAGAAGGGAAGGAAAATATAGGAAAAAGAACCGCTCTTTGAAGGCTTCTATTGTCCAAATCATGAGGAAGAGCTTGTAGTTCTGAGTTGCACAAACGTGCTTTAGTTGTTTTTCTGTAGGATCCTGGGCAGGGTCACCTGTTTCACGATAGCTGTGTCCTCAGACCCAGTGTAGGAGAGAGGTAAAAGATGTTGATTGGATAAATGTGTTACATTGCTAGTTCATACCTCTCTGAGCCTCTCTTGAAGCCACTGCAGGGAAAATTCCTCCATCTTTTCTTCGTTCTGTCACTTGCATATTGGGAGCCTTTCCTACTGCCCTTCTTATGTTGCTTTGGTTTGTTTCACAGCATGAATTTTTTCCATTACATATGTCTGTATTTCCAGGATCTAGCACATGACTGTGCTCAATAAATATCAAATGAATGAATGAATGAATGAGTGAACACGAGTTTCAGATGTCCTTTACAGCCTTTTCTCATTGAAGAAATGCTTGTTCTTTGCCTCTTCAAAAGAGGTGCAACTCATTGAGAATAGGGTTGCCAAATGTTGCAAAACTAAGCATAGTCTTACAAAACTAAATATAGATGTGCCATATGATGTAACAATTGCACTCTTTGGTAATTACCCAAATGATTTGAAAATTTATTTCCACACAAAAACTTGTATGCAAATGTTTAAGCAGCTTTATCTATCATTACCAAAATTTGGAAGCAACTAAGATGTCCTTCAATGGGTGAGTGCCTAAACAAATTGTGGTACATTCATACAATGGAATACCATTCAGCAATTGTAAGAAATGATCTAGCAAGCCATGAAATGATCAGAAGGAACCTGAAATTCATATTGCTAAAAGAAAAAAGCCAATCTGAAGAGGCTGCATGCTGTATGATTCCTGCTATATAGATGAAAAAGGCAAAAGTATGGTGACAGTAAGATGATTAATGTTTACAGGGGTTGGGGGCAGGAAAGGATTAATTGGTGGCATGCAGACGATTTTCAGGGCAGCCCAAATACTGTGTGTGATACTACAATGGTGGATACTCGTCATTATACATTTGTCATTGTGAACCCTAATGTAAACTATGGACTTTAGGTTATAATGGTGTATCAGTATTGGCTCATCAATGGTAACAAATGTACCAGTCTGATATGGAATATTGAAAGCATGCATGTGGATTTGTTGAGGAAGGGGGTACCTGAGAACCTTACGTACTTACTGCTCAATTTTGCTGTGAATCTAAACCCATACTAAAAAATAAAGTCAACCCAAAAAGTACGAGGTACTCAAATAAACGTGAATTTCAGATACACAACAAATACTTCCTTAGTATAAGCGTGTCCCATGCAGTCTCTGGGACACGATTATACAAAAAAAGTTTCACTGTTTACCTGAAACTCACATTAAACTGAGAGTTCTATATTTTATCTGGCAGCCCTGCTTGAGAGAAGACATCTGATCTTACAGCTTCTTGGTGTTCACCACAATGTCAGGGGAGCTGTTGGGGACTTGGGCTTTGCTTCTTGAAGAGCTGCATCAGATGACTTCAGGAGTACTTCTTGCAGCTCAAGACACCACACTACTGAAAAAACCTGGATGAACTGGACACACTTTGAGGAGAGTGATGAGAAATATGATTCAACACCAAGTTGCAGGGTGTGTGGTTGATGACACTGAGGTTATTTAATCTGGAGAAGGGATGATCCAGGAGTAATAGGAATGTTGTTCCTAAGGAGCCTTTTTCATAAAGATTCATAAAGTCATTTTCTCAAGCTCTAAGTTTATAACATCAGTGCCAATGAGTGAAAGCCACAGCAAAGCCTATTTCAGCTGGCCACTGGAATTGTTTTCTAACAACGAGAGTCATTCGAAGATGGAAGGGGCTGCTTTGAAAGGTGGTGCCTTGCTCTATCCTGGGGGTATTTGTACAAAAGTTGGACAATCCCATGGCAAGGGTGCTGATGTGAGCATTACCATATGGATGCGTAGACTGGCTGGTGACACGTTTGTGTGCACACATGCACACAAAAGAAATTTGACATAGTACTGACTTTTTAATTCATTTTTATTGAGATATTGCACGTAGTCCAAAATTCACCACTTTAAAGTATAACTATTCACTAGTTTTTAGTATATTCACAAGGGTGTACAAGTATCACCATCACTGCTAACTCCAGAACATCTCCATCACCTCGAAAAGAAAGCCCATTAATAATCCCCCTACCAATCTTCCCTTCTCCCAGCCCCTGGCAACCACTAATCTTTGGATTCTGTCTCTATGGATTTAGGACTGGTTAATATTAAAGTCTCCTTGAACTTGGGGAATCTCTGTTTCTATAAAGTGGCCCTTGGATTCTCCCACCCGAACACAAGCAGGTCATTCCCAAAGACAAAGGAATCTCAGCATACTGGAATCAATGTTAAAACTCAGACCCTTAAGAAGTTAGAATGCACCATCGTTAAATCCCACATTCTTATGGCGGCACTGTCTGTTCAAATAATAGTTTTTTTTTTTTCGTTCCATATAAACATGCACTGGTGAGCCTGAGACTTAAAGGAAATGCCATGAAGTCAAAATAGTGAAAACTGCATTTTACTTTGTCAACCTAAATAACAGAGAGTCTCTCCAAAAGAAAAGATGTTTATTTGTGAACAGGGCATTGCAATAGAAACACACATGCCATAGTAAACTATACGCCTATTCAGGGAGGTAAAAGAAGAGAAAGGTTTTTAAACAGAAAAATGATGAGAATGATATAATTGTTTTGAAATAATTATCTTTGGCTATAAAAATCAGTAACAAAGGTGACACCAGTCCGAGTTTGGTCAGGGAGTTGTTTGGCAGATGTCCTTATAGAAGTACTTTTTCTGTAAGGTTGTGATGACATTTGTGCAAGGTTGTGGTTTTTGCAGCCTTTTGTGATAGTTTTTGTTATCAGACCTACAAGCATGTGAACCATCTCCATGGTTTTCCCTGGCTCTGTTTGCCAGGATTTTCTTAACACTATTCACCCCTACTTCATTCTCACAACTTTCACAAATTGCAGCCTCGTTCGTGTGTACAATAAACCTTCATTTTTTTTCTTTCCAAGTATTCTGCAGTTACAGATGGGGTAAAGTTGCTCCCTAGGGTTTTAAAATTTTCATTTCTTTTTTTCCTTAGTAACTTGTGATCCTGAAGAGAGGAACTAGGAAATTACAACCTTGTTTGCAATAAACTCAACATAGCGTGATTAGAAAAACTGTCCTTTGGCAAAATAGTGATGAAGACATGAATGGGTTCTCTCTTGTTCCATCAGGACAGCTGGTAAACTCCCACACCTTTGCTTCTAAGCTTTCTTTTGGCGGGGCATGAAAAGCTCAGCTACAATAAATCATCGTCTAGCCTAAGACATTTATGAACAGATATGTTTTATGAGAGTAGCACATTCAGGCTCTGAAGAAAACATCTGCTTTTTATTCTCAATGTATCACATCTGGGTTATACTTTGCAAAAGTATAGAAATGTTATCATTAAAGATGAATTTGAGTTCAATTGTGGCAAAAGCCACAGCTGAAAACATATGACAGAGTGACAGTTGGCTAAGAAAGCTAGGACTTTTATTTATTTATTTTAAAGCTATAGCTAGGAAAGGGCTTACAGGGCCACAGGAAAATACTCTACAGTGAGATCTGAATACCTTCCTTAACCGTGTTCCTGCTTCGGGGTCTGCTCAGAGGACTTTATGGGTATTTTGAGTCAGGGGGAAGTTCACATGCTGTCAATGTGTAAGGAAGGCTCTCTGTGATGAAATACAGTGTGGTGTTGACTTGATGAGCCCACTGTTTTTTCTTAAGGAAATACCTTTGTATTGACTGCATTTGAGGACAAGTAGTGACTCATAAACCTGGAGCAATATGAGGATCTAATAAAATCAACCCCTTTACCTCATACATTCCTAGTGGATGCTCCACAAGAGTTCTGGGGCTACTCAGGGCAGGAAGCCATCCTCACAGGGTTCCCAAGAATTCCGGACAGAAAGAGAGTCATCATTCAGCATTCCTCAGGCTGCACTTGCACCCACTTCCTTGTAACCACGAGCCCCATAGCACTAGATCCTGACCATTTGCATCTCTGTTGTTCCTATCGAAAGGATCTCTGATGTTAGAATCAGAGGCTTCTGTTTAAGAATTGCTTCAGCAGATCCTGAATTCCAGTGAAACAGCTGAGGCCAACCAGTTTGAAGATCCCCACAGAGGAACCCAACCAGCGTGAGAACACAGCTTCTTCATCACCCTGTCCCATGACTTCACCCTGCACTCTTCTACCAATCAGTGATCTCCACGCTTCGGCCCACTCCAAAACCCTTAAAGCCCCTAGCCCCAAACTCCTTGGAGAGATGGATTGAAGGTTTCCTCTCATCTCCTCATTTGGCAGCCCCATGATTAAACCTCTTTCTCTGCTGCAACCCGGTGTCTCGGGGCAGTGACTTGCCACATGCATGGGGCAATGGACTTATTACGGTTACAGGAGAACCCTGACCTACAGAAATGTGGAAAAAGTTTACAAACCATTTAGGAACAGCAAAAGGGACTTGGGGCTACATCACTGGGAGGAAGTTCTGTACAACCGTGTCCTCCCAAGTTGGCCTGGCAACAGAGCATCCTTGCAGGCACTGGGGTCAGTTAACACAGCAGGATGCAGAAGCATAGGTGAAACCAAGCCAAGTGGCCATACAACCCCTAAGCAGCAGTGTGGCAGCCCCTGCTAGCTTTGCTTGCCACTATCTAATGGATTTGGTCAATAAGGAGGTGATGAGCCAAGATGGATTCTGAGAGTGTATGACTTACACAGACAGCAAAAGTATAGTCAGTATAGTGCCAGCTCCCCAAGGCTCAAGTCCCACCTGACAACACAAAACCAGGGGGTCCAGGTGACAGATGCTGTGAGCTAGGGGTAGCCCCTCTGCTGAGGTCCTACCTCTAACCTACAGCCAGGCTGCTTTATAGAGACACACAGAAGCCTGAAGCTGTATCCTAAAGAGGCAAGGTGTAGAAGGGCCTGTATTCCCCTCAAAGTAGAGAGATAGATGGAAGAGAAGTGGCCAAGAGCCTGTCTTCCCAAGGTGGGGTTGGGGAAATGTCTTTTAGCTGCTCCTTAACAGGTTATCTCCTCTGGCTCCAGAAGAAATTGCAGGTTATCCCACCATGACATGGGCCAGAATGTGGTCAACCTTTGCCTGTGTGGCCCATTTGGTGCTGGGCATGGTGGCGCCTTTTGGCCTACAAACAATTGATCAGTGCCGGAGGAGGGAATCTGTGCCTCAAAAACCCATGCTACACAGCATGGGTCCTCTTTGATCCAGCAGAAGCTCTTGCAATGGTAGCCCAACAAGCAACTTATGAAGCCAGTCTTTGGAATGGGCAGGTTTAAGATCACATGGGGTTGTATGCTAATGAAATTATGGAGCACAAGTCATTATTGAATCTTGGCTCTCTTGGCTACTCATTCAAGCCTGTTGATTATATCCTGGGCAGTAGGATAGAATCATCCAAGTTTGTCTTCTGTGTCCTCCGTCTTCTGTTCTGTAGTCCTGTGTGCAAGATGGCACAATAATCCAAGTTTGTCTCTGTTCCTGCTCTGTCGTCTTGCATCTGTTTCACTGTTTGTCCATTAAACACCAGGGCCTTTAAGAAGTAGGCCCAAAACCTCATGGGAATGACCTTCCCCACAGAGGTCTGAGTTCTGAGTGCTTCTTTGTCTCTCTTGAACATCAATCACCATTGCCTGTTCCAAGACACTGTTGAGAAGCCAATAATAAGAGATGTGGTTACAGCAGGTTTTCCTGCCCAGGTATCCTGAGAACTCCCTGGAAATTCCCCCATCTTATGATTCACAGCAAGTCTGTCTGCACACCTTCATCCTTAGCATTTTTGTGTTGCAAACCAGGGATATCTTTCTTCATTCATGTGCTCATGGGTTGCCAGGATTCTTGTACTATCTTATATTGTAATGTGTAACACATAGCCATCCTGTGTATAATGTTTTAATACTTTCAGTCCATTCCTTTCATCATTAAATAAGCATTTATCGGGTAACTGTTACATTCCAGGCATCGAACTGAATGATAAGGACACAGAGATAAATGTAATGTGCCTCTTTGTATCATTAAAAGCTTATGATAAATTACTTTGCCATCTACAACTGCTATTATGCTGTACATCAGATTATAGCTCTTGTCCACACGTGGTGATTGATGATGCAGCTAGCTCTCTTCTAATAATGAAGAAAACCTATAAAATGAGAATACTTCTGCTGAACTTAGTGAGCTGCAAAATTATTTGGTTTTATTATGTGGTGGGACAAGAACTTAATGCCCATTGCATTGATTCGCTATCTCTGACCTGACTTTCCAGACAACTTAAAAACCAGAAGAAATATAAAAATCTTTCAAGATCTACTAGGAAAACTATTCTGAGTATTTAAAAGAGGAAATGCAATTCAGGAAGTGATGAAAGAGCAATCTCCGGAAGCTACTAAGACCCCTAGAGGGAGGATCCTAGGTGGCAGGAAGTTACTAGCAAGCCCAAGGTGGCACCACCTGGTGGAAGCTGAAACCCAAACAGGCATATCCAGAGATGCTGGAAATACACAAAGGATACGGACACCCGGAGACACCTGCCACTGCCTCCCATTGGCCCAACCAGCTGGATGCCTGCTTGGAAGAGAGCCTGAGGCCAGAGCTTGAAGGCATAGCCCAGGGAAAGTGAGGGCAGATACAAGGAAAGTAGCATATGGACAGAGATGTGTACTCTCACAGGGACATAATAAACAATAAGCATTAAATATTACTTATAATAAGATCTTACGCTATTTTTATATTTTACATAATGATACTTTCATTCTACATTTGTTGTTTTTGTTGTTGAGTCCCATGGCAGGAAGGAAAAGTAAAGCCAGAGCAAGAAGAGCCAGTGTGTCCAGGATGAGGGTCAGTTTCCAGGTTGAAAGATTTAGCTCGGGGGAGGCTTTAGAAGGTGTCACTGGAGCAAGTTTTCAACAGCGGTAAGGTGTTAGTTGTGCAAAATATCCCCCCGGTGTTTTTCAGGCAGAGGAAACAACAAGAACGCAGATCCTAAAGGGAAGCAGACTAGAAATGTTCCAAAATCTGCAACAAAACAGAAAGAAAAGCATGCAAACTGAGAGCAGAATCACTTAAAGTCAGAAAGGAGAGGATGCCCCGGATTCCCCACCAAGGAGAGAAGCAGGCAGCTGAAAAGTAGAATCTTCCTTCAGTCGGGCCCTAAGCGCGCAAATCACATCAAAGCAACAACAAGATGCATTTATTATAAAATAGTATTTGATCTGTAAACATGAATAATTCATTCATTATTCAGTAAAGACTTATTGAATGTTTGTTATGTGTCAATAGTGGCAAATTTGGTAGACAAAGCCCTGCCTCCATGGAGCTTACGTTCTAGTTGGAGAGATACAGAACACGCAAGTAAATAAAATAAGCAAGTGAATGCAAAAATAAATAACACAACTTGAGGGAGAGGGAAGCGTTAGGAAGAAAAATGAAGGGGAATAAGGGTTTAGTGAGTGATGCGGTAGAAGGTATATGTACATGGAGAAATCAGAGGGTCTTCACATAAACACCTTTCTCAGCTTATGATAATCCATTTTATTTTTAAAATTATTTTCATCAATATATAATAGGTGTACATATATGTGATAATGCAATGCATCCACTTATATATTTTATTTCTATACAATGGCTATTATATAACTTTTATACGTGATCTATTTTTGGTTTTAGTTACATAGGGCTATAAATAAAAATCTACTTAAATACTGTATTTTAAGTATTGTTTAATCCCGTTTGACATGCACATCGATACTCATAAAGGCTATGTCTATTTCTGTTAGACGTTGTAGAAGTGTTTTCCTCTTGGTGAAGAATGAGACTGTGATGTTTGAGCAGAGACTAGAGGACCTAGGAAGACTGGTGTGAAAATGTCTTTGGCATAGGGAAGAGCATTTGCTAATCTTCTGAAGAAAGCATAAGCTTCAGTGCAGTAAGAAATTCCACTGGGGCTGGAGTGGGCAGAGGAGTGGGTGAGACAAGACCCAAGAAGGGCAGTGCAGATGAGAAGGGGTTGAGCAGGCCAGGCAGAAGAGGTTGGTTCTCATCTCTGAAGGAAGGGAAATCACGAGGGGGTGGAGGACAAGGCAGGCCGTCATGTGTTTTGCATTTTACAAGCTCACTCTCAGCAGAGCATGGTGGCCTGCACCTGCAGTGCCAGTACTTTGGGAGGCTGAGGCGGGAGGATGACTTGAGCCCAGGAGTTCAACTCCATCCTGGATGATGTAGCGAGATCCCATCTCTAAAAATAAAACATAAAAAATTTAAAAAGCTGCCGCTGGCCAACATGGGCAAATAGTGTAGAGGGCAAGTGTGGAAGGAAAGGGTGCCTTAAATGACGATGGAAGGACAAATGGAAAACAAATAAAGCACATAAAATATGAGCATATATTTACAAGAGATAATGCAACGTTTAGTTATTCTTAAAAAATACAACATACAGAAAAAAAACCACACACCTGTTTGTTAAAATGTCCTATCAATTTATGGCAGCAAAAATACTGAATAGCGTTGTAAGAGCAGTGTGTTAATGTAGCAATATTGGTCATGGTCAAAAAACTAAACATGTTCTAAGCCATCACTTCATAAATACTATAATGACAGATCTCACATTTTGCAGTTATAAGCTGCACATTATAGTAATCTTATAAAAAGCACCATGCATTTTATCTTATTCATTCCTAGTGGGTCATGTTAATGTGCGTGCTAGTCTTAGAAACCCAGCTAGTAATAATCTACCAACATCTTTATGTCACCGGTTTTATGACTTTATTAGGAACCAAAAATCTCTTTTTTACTGACATTTCATGTTTACTAGACTAGTCATTTAGCATGAAAAATAAAAATCAATACAGTTAGTCAATGTAATTTTAAAATCTGAGATGATTGCTCTAGAATTGCTTTTAATATATCTCCTAGAAATCCTGTAATACTGGAAATAAATATTGGTCACACACATTTAGAACGTAGAAAGAAAACCCAGCCTGGTTGTAACTCTGTATGACAGGAGTAGTGATCTTGACTGTGTACAGCAGAGTTGAGGAGCATTTTAGCAGCTTAGTAGAAATCATAGACTCAGTTTAAGGATCTTGAAGGCATTTGACCATTTAATTCGTTTTCTTAGCTTTACTCTACAGAGCTATTTGTTCCATTCTTCATCCAAAATGCGGTTTTAACATTACATGAGAAAAATGTGGGTTCTTTTCTCTAATATTCTGTTTTGTCTTCATGGAAAGAACGAGTATAGGCAAATTAGCTGGCCCGTAGAACAAAGCAAACTGCGTACCAGTTTAAAAGAGACCTACGCTGAGTGCATGTTACCATGTCCCTCGTTTATGCACACAGAATAAGGATTGGGGTGTTTCAGCCTCATAACCAAGCTATGAGATGTGAGCTAGAGCTGCCTATTTCACAAGACCTATTTTTATTTATTTATTTATTTTTATTTATTTATTTATTTATTTTTTATTTATTTATTTTGAGACAGGGTCTCTGTTGCTCAGGCTGAAGTGCAGTGGTGTGATCACAGCTCACTGTAGCCTCAACCTCGTGTGCTGACATGATCTTCTCACATCAGTTTTGTGAGTATGTGAGACCACAGGCACCTGCCACCATGCCCGGCCAATCTTTCTATTTTTTTTTTTTTTTTTTTGTAGAGACTTTGTTGCCCAGGCTGGTCTCAAACTCCTGGGCTCAAGTGATCCTCCCTCCTCAGCTTCTGAAAACACTGGCATTACAGGCCTGAGCCACCGTGACTGGCTGAAACACCTACCGTTTACATATATTAACATCACTGAAATTGAAGTGTATCTCACAGCATAATCAACAGTGTCTTATAGTCACTCTTGGCCAGAGAGCAAGCAGGATGGTCATCTCTACCTGCACATGCATGTGCTGGGCCTGGCCATAGTCTCTTCAAATGAGTTTTGTGAGCTGTTGTTGCTACAAGTGGGAATTCTATATGCCCAGCAGATGCCATTGACAGCAGGAGGAATTGTCACCTCTCTGAAAATCAAAGAAATCTATTTCAAACTATGGGAGGCTATTGTAGCTGACCCAAGCATCTCCCAGAGCTGTCGTGAAGGCCTCAGGCTTCAATTTGTAAGAAACGTCAGGCTGATTTCTAATACACATTTCTTAACTTCCAGGGGTAGCTGATTGAATTGACGAGGAAAACAAAAACAAAACAAAACAAAAAATACTACGTGTTTAATCACACAAGCAAGCCTCTGCGGATTACTTGAAAGCAGAAATAAAAGTGCTGAGCAGATGCACTCTCTCCCCCCACATTTCCCTCCCTCCCTCAACCTCCAGCCAACCTCAGCTGCTTTAGAGGGGAAGGCTAGGGCTAAGGTCTCTCTGCCGCCAGGCTGAATTGAGTACCATGTGGATCTCTGCAATTGTGCTGGGGAACTTTGTGCGGAGAAGTGATTCAAATTATTACGGCTTTGTTGAATACAGGCTTCCAAGTCACCATCCTACCGGGTTCCATGTGGTGAGTGAACATCCAAGTTCAGCTAATTTGGGTGAATAAGGTTCCCTATGGCATGTTGAATGCCCTTGTGTGGGTGGGGCCTTTCGGAGGCAATTCAGCATACTGTTTACGTTGCTTTTACTTGTGAACAAGTATTAGAAATTGATGCATTGTAGTCTGTTTCTTGTCCTGTGATTGTTGGGGGCAGGGGCAGGGACTTCCAATCATGGAGAACCATAGGTGCAAAATTGTTAGTGTTTTGAGGGACCCACAACACTAACGTCCCTTTTGAGCTATAATCTCTATGACTGACGATTTGCCAAGTGGAGCCTCTGGCAGAAGAAGGCAGCCTCCACCCAGGGGCCTCCTGGGGTCGTGGATTCATGCCTCCCCTAATGTACCTGTCAAGTACAGCCCTTTGCAAGGCAGCACTTAGCTTGCTACAGGGCTCTTGTCAAAGCTGAACACCTGAGCTGTGGAGGTCTCCTTGTTCTCCAGCCTGCTATTACTGTTTTGGGGTGCATCAATGGTGACTCAATGACTAACGAGACAGGAAAGGGCCCAACAAGCCTCAGTTGTCCAGTGGAAATAGAATTATCAAGAAGGCTGCTCACCTGGCTCCAGGGCATCTCCGCTTTGCATTTTGGCAGTAATTTCTTTTTGGGAAACTTTATTTGCTCCACTCCCACTGGTTGAATGGGGCCTTTGGTTCCCCAAGTTTCCCCTAAGTGCCAGGGCCTAGTTCACCGATGGTTTGCCTAAGATGAAACCCAATGGTATCCACTGTGTTGCCATGGATGTTCAGCTTCAGCAATGTCCACGCAAAATCTGGAGTGGGGAGAACTCAAGGCTATTTTCCCAGCTCTGCACAAGACTCTGTTGATGAACCTTGTTTTATTTTATGGACTCGCAGGGGCTTCTTAGTTGGAAAATTCATACATCACAGCAGCTGACTGAGCCATGTGACATGCCACTGCAGATAGCCCCATTCAAGGGCTCTATTCTGATGAGGCAACCTGGAATAAACTGCATCCCTCAGATTACCCACTGCTGATGGGACCAATGATGACCTCAGACCTGAGGTCCCATTTGGGGGCTACTGGAGGTGCCCTCTCCTTGTTCAACATTCATTACTTTAGAACTTATTCAACACAGTGCCAGGAATGTTTGTCAAATCACTCAAAATGGCATGCTGGTTACAATATGATCCCAGCAGAGCAAGAAGAGGACTGCAAGTTCAACATTGAAAAGAAATCTTCTTAACATTTTTAGTCACAAACATTCATAAGTTTGTTAAAAACAAGAGCTCATGCAATAGAAAATGCAAACTGCATAGTCAGAAATAAAGTGTGGAGTGATGGAGATAACTCTGGCTGTTAATAAGTAACCTTCAAGAGGGTGGAGACTTTATGTAGCCTGCTATTATATCACCCTGTCTAGACCAGGACTTGAAACATAGAAGGAGGCTCAGAGAGTTACTGAGTGAATAAATAATGTTGAACTTGCTGCCAGAGAGGTGAAACACAAAATTACTGGGAGAGGGGAGATCAAATTAGAAACAAAGCTATTTAAGCTTACTTTTCTTCCACCATCAAGAGAAAAAGGAGAATAAGAGCAAACAAATGGAGCAAAATAAATGCTTCTCATTGTTCTTCCTGTGGACACCTTTGATAGCTGATATACGATAAATTGTCAGTAAATTGCAGTTTATTGGGAGGGAGCTCTTGCAGGTGCTATTTCCAGCCTTTCTCTAGTTAGAGAGAGGAAGATAGAAAGGTTTTCATCTCTATAAGAAGTTCCATTGAGACTATTTGAATAGGAACTGCAGGAAGGCAGGGTTTGGGTGGGGCATGGAGTAGTGGAACAGTAGAAGAAATGGAAAACACCCACATTGGTTAATTTTTTCTTCGAAGCATCACCCAAAATGTTTTGAATGAAACATTCTGTGCTGTGGGTTGTTTAACATCTTTTTTAAAATATTGTGTCCTGTGTTGTGTGTGTGTATCTGTGTGCATACGTGTGTGTTACGTGTTCGTGTCTGTGTGTGTGTCTCTGTGTGTGTGTTGTTATATAATGCTGTTTTAGTTGAAGGATGTGTTTATTTATTTGGTTGGTTTTCCTAGAACTAATGAATGATTTGAAAAACATGGGATTGGTTATGTCAGTGCTTCTCAATTGGGGAGCGGGGCGATTTTGCCCTACCGGGGTCCCTTTGGCAATGTCGGAGACACAGTTGGTGTTGTAAGTGGTAAGAGGTTCTACTACCATCTAGTGGTGAAAGGCCAGGGTTGTTGCTAAAAATCCCACACAGAAGACAGTCTCCAAGACGAAGAGGGATCCTGTCTAAAACGTCAATGGGGTTGATGTTGAGAAACCATGAGTTTCCCATTATTTTAATCCAATTACCAGGACTTTTCTGAAATCTACTATTTGAATTTAGGGAAAAGTATTCTTCTTGTTGATTCTCTAACCTGGAGGCATTCAAATCACCAAGGTGCTTTAAACAATACTGACACCAAAGCCACCCCAGACCAATTAAATGTGGATGTCTCGCAGTAGGGCCTAGGCCTCTGCATTTTAAAATTCCTAATAGTTTTTAGCATTGAGCAGCACCCATTTAAATGATATAATGTAGGCCGGGCGCGGTGGCTCGCGCCTGAAATCCTAGCACTTTGGGAGGCCGAGGCGGGCAGATCACGAGGTCAGGAGATCGAGACCATCCTGGCTAACACGGTGAAACCCCGTCTTTACTAAAAATACAAAAAATTAGCCCGGCGTGGTGGCAGGCACCTATAGTCCCAGCTACTCGGGAGGTTGAGGCAGGAGAATGGCGTGAACCCGGGAGACGGAGCTTGCAGTGAGCCGAGATCGCACCACTGCACTCCAGCCTGGGCAACAGAGCAAGACTTCATCTCAAAATAAATAAATAAATAAAATAATGCAGGAACTCAAAACCACCCACAGTTGATTTATCTTATCCACACTAAAAGTATCCACAAATAAAATGACACAATTCTCCAACTTAAACCAGAATTTAACAGCTGTCATTACTCCATAACTTCCTATGTACTTGTTTATATTTTATAAAAGAAGATTTTCTTTCACTTAAAGAAAAATCCACATTAAAAAACAGAAAAGAAAGTTTTGGAATATAATAAAAGTATTTCCTTCTTTGTTTTGACAACTTTGTGGCAACCTTCAAGTTCTAAGTCCATTTCTTTATAGTGAATATTTCAGTGACTCATCAGAGAGGCAAGCTAATAATAATAATAATAATAATAGTTCACCTTATGTAGTATTTCATGCTGTTAGTGTGTGAGATTGCAAGTCTAAATCAAAGCCATTATAATTTATCTGTAATTAGAAACCAGCACTTGCCGGGCAAGGTGCTTGTAATCTCAGCACTTTAGGAGGCTGAGGCAGGAGAATCACTTGAGGCTGGGAGTTCAAGACCAGCCTAGCCAACATGGAAAAATCCCATCTCTACCAAAAAATACAAAAATCAGCCAGATGTGGTAGCACCTGCCTGTAATCTCAGCTGCTCAGGAGGCTGAGGCAGGAGAATCGCTTGAACCCAGGAGGCGGAGGCTGCAGTGAGCTGAGATCACGCCACTGCGCTCCAGCCTGGATGACAGAGCGAGACTGCATCTCAAAAAACAAACAAACAAAGAACAACAACAACAACAACAACAAAACTCAGCACATAAAAATGCCTGTGGATTGAGAATTTTAAAATCGCTTTTAGAATAATTAGCGGTGGGGGGAGGGGGGAGGGATAGCATTGGGAGATATACCTAATGCTAGATGACGAGTTAGTGGGTGCAGCGCACCAGCATGGCACATGTATACATATGTAACTAACCTGCACAATGTGCACATGTACCCTAAAACTTAAAGTATAATAAAAAAAAGAATAATAATTAGCTGTGGTTTGAACTTAAACAGTCTGCTTTTTTACTTGGATTCTTATTCACTTCCCTTCACTTTAATTACAGTGGTGCAAGTATTATCTCTCTCTCTCTCTCCACCCCCGTCTCTTTCTCTCTTTCTCTCTCTCTCTCTGTCTCTCTCCGTCTCTCTCCGTCTCTCCCCACCATGTGCTCAGAACTTTCCCGGAATTAGTTACGAGGTTAGAAATAGAAACAGAAGTTGACTTATCATATTACTGAATAGTCTCCCAATAGCATTTAAAAAGCACATTTAACAGGAGTCTCTCCTGAAACTCACCCAAGTAATTGGAAAGTAAATGAGTCTTAACAGAGATAAAAGAATACAATTCAATAAAAGTAGCAGAAAACCTCAAATGACTGACACAGAGAGATTTCCCACATATTACTTCCCAATATTGCATTACTTAAAATTTGCCCAAATTACCCGTCTGCACATTCCAGAGCTCACCAACCTGTAGATATAAGGAAAGACATATTATTGTAGTGACTGTTTTTCTAGCTTGTGGTGCCTTTTAAAATCCTCTGAAATCTCCTTATAGCTGTTTTATACCCACACTTACTCCTATGTGATCTCATTTGGCCCATTTTATTTTGAACATTATGCATATAATGCTGATCCTGAAATCCGTGTCTCCCAGGAGAGTGAAAAGCTATAAAGAAAGGCATTCCCTCCCTGCAGACAGGCACAGTGAGCTCCACAGAAGGCCATCCTCATTCTTATGCCTTTGCGTCCTCATAGCTTAGCTCCCACATATCAGTGAGAACACACAATGTTTGGTTTTCCATTCCTGAGTTACTTCACTTAGAATAATAGTCTCCAATCTCATCCAGGGCACTGCAAATGCTGTTAATTCATTGCTTTTTATGGCTGCGTAGTATTCCATCATATATATATCACAGTTTCTTTATCTACTTGTTGATTGATTTGGGTTGGTTCCACAATTTTGCAATTGTGAATGGTGCTGCTATAAACATGTGTGTGCAAACATCTTTTTCAAATAATGACTTCTTTTCCTCTGGGTAGATATCCAGTAGCAGGATTGCTGGATCAAATGGTAGTTCTACTTTTAGTTTTTTAGGGAATCTCCACACTGTTTTCCATAGCAACTGTATTAGTTTACATTCCCACCAGCAGTGTAGAAGTGTTCCCTGTTCATCGCACCCATGCCAAAGATTGGAGACTTGGGGAGAAGAGTGGGAGGGGGACGAGAGACAAAAAAACTACAAATATGGTGCAGTGTACACTGCTCAGGTGATGGGTGCACCAAAATCCCACTAATCACCACTGAAGAACTTACTCATGTAACCAAATACAACCTGTACCCCAATAACTTATGGAAAAATAAAAATAATAATAAAAAAAGAAGACCAGTGTCATTGC
Organism: Pan paniscus; assembly: GCF_029289425.2. Taxonomy (NCBI): domain Eukaryota; kingdom Metazoa; phylum Chordata; class Mammalia; order Primates; family Hominidae; genus Pan; species Pan paniscus. Next base: position 10,425,381 of record NC_073272.2, on the reverse strand, counting down.
AAGCATGGGTTGTTTAAACCACGGAGTTCTCATCTTCTCCTCATGTGTCAGTTCCCTGTCTTGGACTCTTTACCTTCTCATTTTTTCTGACAGTGACATATTGTTTCACTAGGTACTTGAGACAGCTCTACAAAAGTCTAGGGCTATTTTATTCCCAAGGCTAACACTTTTCAGTCATCTGAACACACTATCTTTTGGTTCCTTATTATTCCTAAGAAAAACACTCAATTACTAAGCCTTATTCTTCTCTGACTTTCCATCCAGAAAGAATACAAAACAAACAAACAAACAAACCATTGCTTTCTGACCCATTCTTTTAACAAATGATGCATTTAATATTGCAACAGAAGCTTAGGACCCTGTGTTGCTGCTTAAGTGACCATGCAGTGTCTGGCACTGTTATTTTGACTTCATTATATTTTTAAATTTCAGGTACACTGAGTTAGATAAATTGTAACTCCTGGTCCGTGACATTTGCAACATTGTTCCAGGTATAGCCCATTTTACCTATTTAGCTAACTATTTAATTAGGTATTGTTAATAGCGTAATGGACACCAGAAAATCCCACTGCCACTAACAAAAGCTAGGCCTTATACAATCAACAAATCCTCCTGTTTTACCCACTATTATCTTATAATCTATGCCTACGATGATCGCTTCTTCCCCTTTTATATAAATTTATTGCATATATTTGCGTTTTTTTTTTTTTTTGAGACAGAGTCTCCCTCTGTCACCCAGCCTGGGGTGCAGTGGCACGATCTCTGCTCACTGCAACCTTTGCCTCCTGGGTTTAAGCTATTCTCCTGCCTCAGCCTCCTGAGTAGTTGGTACTACAGCGCATGCCACCATGCCCGGCTAATTTTTCTATTTTTGTAGACAGGGTTTTGCCATGTTGGCCAGGCTGGTCTCGAACTCCTGACCTCAAGTGATCCACCCACCTTGGCCTCCCAAAGTGCTGGGATTACAGGCATGAGCCATGGCGCCTGCCCTATTGCATATATTTGCTACTAATAAGTATTTTTTTATTCTAGTTACCTTTAACTTTATAAAGAGATAGTATATCTTACCATGTGTAGTCTGTTGGCATTTTTTTCACATACTGTTAAGGTTTTTGTTTAACATATGCATCTCTGTAGTTAATTTTAACAGCTGTACAATATTTCAGTATGTGAATGTGCAAGAGTTTATGCAGCTGTTGTCCTATCGATGGACACTTTATTGGTTTCAGGATTTTGATAACGTGAGCTGTGCTGCTGTAAAGTTGCTTGGTCAAGACTTTGATAATATATATGCGGTAGCTTCAGTTGGGTTGCACCAGGAGTGAAAATGAGAGATTGTCATCTATGTGGGTGGTTGGTTTTTTGGTGGTGATGTCCGACTCTTTTCCAGAGTCGTTGCATTAATCGATACTCGCACCAGCAAAGTATCAAAGATGCTTTGAAGCCAGGTGCAGCGGTTCATGCCTGTAGTCCCAGCTACTCGGAAGGCTGAGACAGGAAGATCGCTTGAATCCAGGAGTTTGAGACCAGCACGGGCAATAGTAATACCCCATCTCTAATATCTTAAAAATAAAAGATGCTGTAGAGCCATACACTTTCAAAGAAGTTAGCATGGTCAGACTTCTAAATTGCAGCTGAATTAGCATGGTCAGACTTTTATTAAATTGTTGCCAAAGTAAAAAATAACATAGAGTGTGGGCTTATTTTATATTTTTTCCAATCACCAATGATTCTAAACATGTCTTTTAGAAACACGTTTCTTCCTCTGTCCATGCCTGTTTATAAGATTTTCTCTTTTTTTTTTTTGTTCTGTTTGTGCTCTTTTCTTTTCATGTGTAGGAATTAATTCCATATTCTTTATTCCAACACTTTGTCCAGTGTGTACTGTGAAGGCATTTTCTACCACATTGTAATTAGTCTCTTTTCTTTCTTTAAGATGTCTTTGGTAAACAATATGCCTTAATTTTAACATGACCAAGTGGATTGAAATTTTCTCTCTCTCTGTTTTTTGTTTTGTTTTGTTTTGTTTTGTTTTTTTGACGGAGTCTTGCTCTGTCACCAGGCTGGAGTGCAGTGGCATGATCTCGGCTCACTGCAACCTCCACCTCCCTGGTTCAAGCAATTCCCCTGCCTCAGCTTCCCAGATAGCTGGGATTACAGGCACATGCCACCATGCCCGGCTAATTTTTTTTTTTTTTTTTTTTTTTGTATTTTTAGTAGAGACGGGGTTTCACCATGTTGGCCAGACTGGTCTCGAACTCCTGACCTCAGGCAATCCTCCCGCCTCGGCCTCCCAAAGTGCTGAGATTACAGGTGTGAGCCACTGCGCCCGGCCTCTCTATCTTTTTTTAGTTAATGCATTTTGTGCTTTACTTAAGAAGTATCTCTCTAATACTAAATTCATCTTTGATCTGACACCTGATTTGTCTCTCAGGTAATGGTTTGAGGATTTCCTTCCTTGCTTCGCTGGTCCTCTTCAGGCTTTGCTGGAGGATAATTCATTATTGCCATCTTAAGCTTTGTCTTCGAAGGTGTCTTGTCTGTGAGGGAACTTCAGGCTCCAGTGTCAACTCTGACTTTGGAAGCAAGTTCTGGGGCTTTCTCCCAGGGCAGCCCTTTGGTGCCCCCTGCTGGCAAGTGTAACCAGGACAGCCAGCATTAAATCAGCCAAACTACTAATACATTCTGGGAAGCAGAGAGAATGTGGTCTGATGAATTTTGGGTTTAGGCCTCCATAATTTCAGATAACGTTTATGCTATTCGTAAATTCTTATATCATACTTCTGAACACCTAGAGTAAAAATTACATATTGAATACAACAATTAAGAAGTTGTAAGAAAAAAAGAGGCCGCAAATTGAGGAGTGTCGAGTATTTCCAGGTCCAGGCAAATAATTTGTTGAGCGCCTATCAGAAATAGCCATCGGCCATAAGAAGTGGAGATGGACATGGACATGTAAACAAAGACTTGATAAGGCGTGACAAACATAATAAAAATGAGCAGCATGAAGAAAATACTCAGGAGGTGTCATCTGAGAATGTTACAAAAGGCTGCCCATAGGACAATACAGTTACCTCAGGTGGGGACAATAATACATTTCTCAGTGCACCAGGGTTGGCAGGCCAAGAGGAGAGACGACCATTTCAGGGGAGAGAGCAACATCCACCACTGGGATGGGCATGGAGTGACAGCGTGAAGGCGCCAGCTGTTTAGTTCTTCCGTAGCGTGGCTGACACTGATGGGTCTGGGGAAAGATGAACTTTGAGGAGGGAAGACATTATAAAGCAACTCTTACTGCATGATAAACAACTGTCACATCAGCAGGGGGGGATCCAGCCATGATTTTTAAAGAGGGCAACAATAATAGCATATCCTAATTTTAGAAAGACGTGATAAGAGCTAACACTTCCGGTGGTGTTCACCGATATTAACTCAGTGAATACTTATGACACCACAAAGTTGGTATGTTTTCCCCATTTTCCATTTGAGAACACTGAGCTACAGAGAACATATATAATATCCCCAAGTCTGCACTTCTAAAAGCTTCCACAGGGTCGACTGGGGTTCATACCCAGGCAGTCTTTTGCAGGCTCTATGCTTTCAGCAGCTTTTATTTAATTGACCATCTTGGGTACTTTTGCAATAGGCCAGGCACGCTTCCTGCACTGGGCAATGGGGGCTGGGTTCCTGAGGCAGGATTGTGCGTGTGTCTCGCCCTTGGAAACGCCCAACAGGGAGTTGGTCTTACGTAGCGTAGTGAAAGCTCAGGGCAGAGGTGGTTGAGAGAGACACATGCAAATCTTACAGCTCTGCAGAGCAACTAGGGAAAGGCCCCCAAGAAGCCACTCGTAGACACCGCCTCTTTGCATAGCTGCTTGACCCAAAGCAGAATCTTCATCTCTGGGAAGGAAACTCAGGGTCTGTGGTGGGCCCCGGTCAAAAATAAATGACCCACACCTGGGCCAGAGCCCCTCACCCAAGTGGACACCAAGTCAGGACTGGCAAACAAGATTCTGGTTTTCACAGCATAGAGAGAAGACAGAGCCCCAGTACTGACTGGGCTCTGTAAGGTAGAGCAACAGTGTCCTCAATTCCTGCTGCATGGGCTTCTTTCCCATGCAAAGCCTCCTTGTCCAACTTGCCCTTCGATTCTATCACATGGAACAGATTATTTCAAGAACAGTGACGAATCCAGAAGGATGTAAAAAGAGGCTCCAGGGAAAAAAACTGAGGAAGAGACATGGGAAATCTAGGGATATGTGCTGTTTAGGAACAGGAGTTTCAAAGGAAGGGGTCTTGGGAATAAGTCAGTTCCATAAGCTCAACAAGGTAAGAGCAAAGCAGATGGGGAGATTTTTGTATCCTCAGCAAGAAGTAATTCCCTTGTCAGCTGAGTGGCTTGAAGACCACTGAGTGGGAAATCTTCTGGTCCAAGATGACAGAAAAGACCCGTGTTCTACTTTGAAAAAATGAACAATGATAATGAGGACAGGATATAACTGCTAATCTAGAATTCTATTGTAGAAAAAGTATTCTCCAAAAGTAAAAATGAAACAAAGACATGGCAATACATCCCCTCAAAAAGAAATCTGAGGCCGGGCATGGTGGCTCACGCCTGTAATCCCAGCACTTTGGGAGGCCGAGGCGGGCAAATCACCTGAAGTCGGGAGCTCAAGGCCAGCCTGGCCGACATGGAGAAACCCTGTCTCTATTAAAAAACACAAAATTAGCCGGGCGTGGTGGTGCATGCCTGTAATCCCAGCTACTTGGGAGGCTGAGGCAGAAGAATCGCTTGAACCCAGGAGGCGGAGGTTGCGGTGAGCCGAGATCGCACCACTGCACTCCAGCCTGGGCAAAAAGAGCGAAACTCCATCTCAAAAAAAAAAAAAAAAAAAAAAGGAAATCTGAGAAAATCTGTTTCCAATAGAACCATACTAATATATATATACAGTTGCATATATTTAACTTCTTCCAGCCGAAGGAATGATCCCAGATGGAAACATGGAAATATAAGAAAGAAGAAGCAATGTAAAGGATAAATAAATATTAAATCATAATGAATATTGAGTGTATAAAACAAAAATAATAAGGCTTGTAAAATTTAAATTATATAATTAGAATTAAAATGTACAAACTGACAAAGAAAAATAGAGTCTACAAATAGTCCTTGTTCTTATGGAAATTTTGTGTATATATACATACAAAATTGTATCTATCTAAATTATCTATCTATCTATCTATCTATCATCTATCATCTATCTATCTATGATGTCTTATAATCCCTTAATGTCTGAGTAGGCAGTTATGATAGTCATAACTTTAAAGTTTTTGCAGACAATGATAAAAAGTCTTTTGATTTTAAATAAACAATGAACATGTACACCTAATCTTCTGAAAACAGAAAAGGGTTTAGATCTCTTTTCATTTCTTTCTTTGTGCATAATGCCAGGAAGCAGTAATTCACTGGGCGACATCCTACTGATATGAATGAGCTGACCATTTCTCCAATCACGCCACTGGTCTTCACTGGCTTCCTCTGTATCAATAATTCAGGAGCATTTCTGCCTGTATGAATGCTCTCAACTGAATGCTTTTCCTAGCACCGTCCTCCTCCATATATGAAAAGCATTATGAACATTGAGATGTTGGAAATAAATTCCTCAGGGATAAATACCACCTGAACTCTCATCAATTCAGAATGGTAGCTACTAATTATTTGCAGGAGAGGAAAAAGAAACGTGTTGAATACATATGGACACCTCCCCTTCAGTTTCTTTTTGAGCACAGAAGTTGTTACCATGTTGCTAACTACCTTAGCTATCTCAGGCAATGTCCAGAAAGACCAGGAAGAAACATTCCCATTAGGAATCGCCATTTAAACATCAAGTGAATCCCATTCACCATCTTTTTTCCTTTTCTGTTTTCTTATTATTTTAGAAAACATGGTCTCACTTTGTTACCCAGCATGGAGTGCAGTGGTGCAATCACAGCTCACTGCAGCTTCAACCTCCCAGGCTCAGGTGATCTTACTTCAGCCTCTCTGGGACTAGGGGTGTGTGCCACTTGCCCTGATTATTTTATTTTGTTTATTTATTTATTTTTTTGGCAGAGACAAGGTCTTGTTATGTTGCCCAGGCTCCATTTACCATGTTTGATATTCAACTGTTGTCCATCTGTGTCCCAGTGAAACACAGATTGCTAAGAAAACAAAAGGCGAAGTGAACTCCTGGCCTTGGCACTCCGTGGAACTCAAAGTCGACCTTTGATGTGCTACATAGTGCCCGAGGAGGGCTGGGCATTCAGAGGCCCAGAAACAATGAAGAGAAGAGACCAGAAGGGAGTCAGCTTTGCTCTCTGACTCTGAAACACCCAAAATTCAATCTTAGAGCAGAATATTCTCCAGTTGGTTCATGCTAGCCACTATAGAAAATCCTGGAAATAAACAAAATATGTCTCTTTGTTTTGTTTTATTTGTGCTCCTAGGGGATGCTTTTTATTAGCTCCAGTGGATACAGAAGAGGAAACAGTTAGTTCATGCCTTAGTTACATTCAGAGGCCCTGCCCACTTGATTTTGGAGCAATGCAGGGCTTCCCCCAGGTTCCCAAACATGTTTATGTTCATCTCTTGGCTGTTGTCTCATCTTGTGCAGAGTGGCTGGTGAGTGTTGAAAGGTAGTTTCTGGGTCTTCTTCATGTTCCCTAAGGCAGCAGATAAAGCCTGTCAACTTTTTTTGCTCTTGTTTTCCCTGGCGTCAAATTTTATTCATATGTTCTCACATTTTACAAAATCTTAAAAAGCAAGCCATGTAGGAGCTGCAAAAAAAAGTGGTTCCAAACAGATGCTTCCATAGATGTAATTCACAGTCCACCTTTGTCAGTTAATTTTGTAGGGAATATTTGGAAAGTGTTTAAAAGTTAGGAAAAATTTGTTTGAAACTGCTATACTAATCTCCCTAATTTAGGTCAGTGTGACTGTAGAGATGCAGGAACGCCTTGCAATATTTAAATCCACACTGGAAGTAATTGAGTTAGTGCTAAGTGAGAATGTGGCATGATTACCCCAGTCAGATATATGCTGTAGAGTGGACAGCTTTGTCCTAAAATTAGGTTATCTCACAGAGACGGTTCTGTGCTTTCCTTCCCGTTTTATTTAAATGGCCAGCGTGTGGCGCTGTCTCCTGTTAAAAAGCTGCTTTTGTAATTTCCAGCGGCTTCTCTCCAAATCGCTTGGTATTTATGTGGCTCAATGTCAATTTCAAAAGGCTTGAAAACATCAGAGAACAAAAACCCACTTAAGACTTTTAACAGAATAGAGTTTCAGTAATTCTGAAGAGCACCTGTAGATTTATTTTCATGTTTAAACATGAAATTCAGAATAAACATGATCATTTATTTGAGCTTTGTTTTAAAAAACTGCTTCAAAAAAGTCTCATTTTACAAAATTTTAAGTACAAATTTTACTGAAAAGAACATTATGCTCTTCACATGAAAAATAGGCCACTCGAAAGTGAGAAATGTCATTTTTAATTAAAGTTATATCATTTAAGACTTCACTAAATTCATGCTTCTATTAATTTGTTTATGCTTCTCCAAATATTTTAGGGGCAAGCCAGTAACATTTTTGTCATACATTTTTGAAATACAATAGTTATTGTTTATATTTTTAATAGCCTCCCACATTTGACTTTAAGTATTTCTAACTATTTGTATGTTTTTCAATATCTACGGCTTGTACCGAGAATTTGACATGAGAGCCCTAAGTATTTATGGTTGCTTATAATAGTGTTGGTAATGTTAGAAGTAGGGTAAAATTAGCTAACTGCCTTGTCACTGGGGCAAGCGTTCATTTTACGGGCGTCAAGCAGCCTGTGAAACCACTGGGTTTCAAAAGCCCACCCTCCTTGCTGGGTGCAGCATCTGTTCTGCTGTGTAAGACACCAGAATCAACAGAGGCCATCACATGTGCTAGAGAGACAGATTCATGGTGGGGCTCCGGGAGGGAAAGTGCACCCACAGCCGAACATCACCATTGCACATCACCATTCCCATCGCCAGACAATTGCTCTTGACACATGAAAATACGTCCTCTGACATACTTTATTTATTTATTTTTATTTTATTTTATTTTGAGACGGAGTCTCGATCTGTCACCAGGCTGGAGTGCAGTGGCGCGATCTCGGCTCACTGCAGTCTTCGCCTCCCAGGTTCAAGTGATTCCCCTGCCTCAGCCTCCCGAGGCTGGCTAATTTTTTTTTTTTTTTTTTAGTAGAGACGGGGTTTCACCACGTTGCCCAGGATCGTCTCGATCTCCTGACCTCGTGATCCGCCCGCCTCGGCCTCCCGAAGTGCTGGGATTACAGGCGTGAGCCACCGCACCCGGCCTATTTTTTACTAATTATTTTAACTTTAGTAACGATTGCAGCCAGGAAAAATACCTTAGCAATTTCTTAGTCCAGACTCTCAGCACAAGTGTAAACAGGCAGCAAACAAATTTAACACTGATTGATGATGACATGACAATATGAAAGGGCAAAGAGACAAATTATTGAGAAGTGGTGGTAGTTAGAAATCATAGTATTTGACAATTTTTCGTATATTTTGCAAAGGAAGTTTAAATGTCATTAAAATAGTCTTTAGTGCACAAAAGTAATAGGAAACACAATTCTGAAACTTTGTAAAATCTTAGGAAACATCAAGATGACTAATAAAAGTTATCTCTTTAAACTGTATGGACTGCAACTAAATTTTTATAATCTCGTTGAAGGTGAAAAATGTGTTATATGCTAAAGTTATCCCCAAATAGGGTATCTAGCCTTGCAAGGTGATAAAAGAAAGCAGAAGACTGTAAATGGATGCGGTGGTCTTTTGTGTAAACTAGAGTGTATATTCAAAGACCCTATGCCAAAAGCAATCATTGTTATTTGCAAAATCATTAAATTGGCCATCGGGAACAGATGGGTACAGTACCATAAAGGTACACCTCATTCCTGCCTGAAACCATATTGCGAAAGACGAAAATCTGACATTTATCCATTCAGTTATTAATTGTATCCTGTGCTGTGCAGAAGAGAAATTAAGTCTGGAGGAGAAGGAAAGCGGTTAAAGAAGAGCTTTAGCGGAACTGAGCTAGCAAAGCCTGAGAACATTGCCTGAGAGGGTGGAAGTATGGGTCATGGCCAGTGAGCTTGCAGGGCACACTCCTGCATCTTGCCACTGTTGCTTTTCCTGAAGTGAACTGCAGTTTCTAAGGGAAGATGCACACTCTTGCATCATCAAATGGAGGCAACTTGAAAGGAAACTAGACCTCATCTGTGACTTTCTTCCCCTCACTTTACTTTCCCCTGAGAACCAAAACCAGGGACGATGTCGTTTTGTTCATGACTCCTAAATGCTGTCATATTTAAATATTTGTTCTCCAAGTTTTGAGTGAGTTCTCATTTTGCTTTTCCAAGAGAGGCATGTCAGATAAAGATTATATTTGCTACCTTCAAACTTTATCCTTATCCAGTGTAGCTGGAAGCCCTTTAAAAAGGCAAGTTGCTTTCTGAAAAAAACAATGAGTCTAAGAGAGTCTTGGCTAAATGTACTGGAAAAATATGTCCATTTGATTGTTAAGAAATAGACTAGTATGTCCAATCCATATAAACACACGTCTAAAAAAAGATACTTTAAACAACAGTAAATCATAGATGCTATTTAAATAAAATTTTTTGTACCATTTTTAATGGTTATGTACTTTTTTTTGTTTGTTTGTTTTGTTTTTTGTTTTGAGACAGGGTCTGGCCCTGTCACTGAAGCTGGAACTCAATGGCATGATCTGGGTGCACTGCAGCCTCGACCTCCTGGGCTCAAGCAGTCCTCCCAACTAGGTTTCCTGAGTAGCTGGGACCACAGATGTTTACCACCTACCACCATTCCTGGCTAATTTTTGTACTTTTTGTAGAGATGGGGTTTCACCGTGTTGCCCAGGCTGGTCTCAAACTCCTGAGCTCAAGTGATCCTCCTGCCTTGGCCTCCCAAAGTGCTGGGATCATAGGCATGAGCCACCAAGTCGGGCTTCAGATGTACTTTTAAAATCAATTATCCCTCAAAGTGTAGTCCCTGGTTGAATTTGTATAGAATCACTTGGGGTATTATTTAAAAGCTGACATTTCAACCCTCCACCCCAGATATACTGACTCAGAATCTCTCAATTTAGGGCCCTGGAGTCTATGTTTAGTAAAGATTTCAGGTGTTTCTCATTCTCTGCAGAAAAACAGGAAAAAAAAAAAAAAAGAAAGAAAAGAAAAACCAATAATTAAAATACAAGGAAAATAATAATTTTTGGAAACTGTGAAAGAGGGCTTTATTTTGTGTGATTCCTCCACAACCTGACCAAGACAATCACACATTTTGGTCTATCTTTGTTCATGTAGATATAAATAAGAGATAATTAAGGTGCTTTTCTACTCTCTTTGTTAAATGTGTGTTTGTCTATTTAAGTCAAACCAAAGTCAATGTGAAGTTAAATTCTTCTCTAGACAAATTCGGATCATGGGGGTCAAGGAGATTTGGAGAAAGACATACTAAGTACCGTCTTACTAGCTGCACCCGAGGGTCCTACCCCTTTATCCATCATTTCCTCAGCATACTCTTAGGGTTCTCCTCCCCTGTGGTTGGCTTTCATGAACTTAGATTGTGGCTTACCTGGTAATGTCAAAAGTCAGAGAACTTCCATGTTTCAGTTTGCAAGGTGAGCTGCATAATAAGTTGGGCATACATGGGCAGAATGAAAACAAAACAAAACAAAAAAACACCAAAATTTGACTGTTATTCTGACTTTACTAGAATGCTTTCCTTTTAAAAGTTACTTTAAGCTGCAATTAAAGTAAATAATATGAGAAAGGCCTGCGTAATCACAGAGGATGTCTGTGATTATTCTAAAGGAAGAAAGCAATATAACTGCAAATATTATTTTAACATATTTGTAATAAGGTGGCTCTATATGTTTAAACCCAAGTTTTCTGTTAAACTGACTGTTCTCCTTTGTGGTTTATTACAAAACGCATTTATTCATAGAAATGAATATGCTATGGAACCCATATAAGTAGCACACACACTGCTTTTTAAAAAAAAAAAACGGCAACCCCTGTGAACATCCAAAGGCTGTTTTTAAAAGCTCAGCATGCTTGTCCTTGTGATTTCACTTTCTGGAATATGCATTTCATGATATGACATGCAAAATTATAAATCAAAGTTACCTAAGAAAATGTTGGTGTACATAATATCTTTGCCTTCACCAAGACCACATATTTGCTTAACTTTAAAATTTCAAACAGGCCAGGCACGGTGGCCCACGCCTGTAATCCCAGCACTTTGGGAGGCTGAGGCAGGCGGATCACGAGGTCAGGAGATCGAGACCATCCTGGCTAACATGGTGAAACCCCGTCTCCACTAAAAATACAAAAAATTAGCCGGGCGTGGTGGCGGGCGCCTGTAGTCCCAGCAACTCAGGAGGCTGAGGCAGGAGAATGGCGTGAACCCGGGAGGCGGAGGTTGCAGTGAGCCGAGATTGCACCACTGCACTCCAGTCTGGGTGACAGAGGGAGACTCCGTCTCAAAACAAAACAAAACAACTCCAAACAAACACTAGGAAAGGATCCCCTACAGCTTTTGGAAATGTTTTTAGTAATTCACAAATGAAAGTGACAACATTTAGAAGACAATCTCGGTATTCAGACATCATTATTTATTGACACTTGGCTTTATACACATGCCTGCTTGGGGTCATTATAGTTAGCTTCTTTACTCTTCGTTAATATTATGTTTAACATACTTAAAAAATATTTCCATTTGCAATTCTGAGCAATTTTAAAACAAATCATTGAAGTCGTGTAAGCTTATGCCAAAATTACTAGGTTTCCAGCCCAAGTAAAGAGTGGCCCCAACCTTTTTGGCACCAGGGACTGGTTTCATGGAAGACAATTTTTCCATGGACCTGGGGGTAGCAAGTGATGGCTTGGGGATGAAATTGCTCCATCTCAGATCGACATTAGATTCTCATAAGGAGTGCGCTACCTAGACATCTCGCATGCATAGTTCACTATAGGATTGAAGCTCCTATCAGAATCTAATGCTGCCACTGATCTCACCTGAGGCGCAGCTCAGGCAGTAATGTTCCCTGGCCTGCCGCGGCCCAGTTCCTAACAGGCCACTGACAGGTACTGGTCCAAGGCCTTGGGGTTGAGGACCCCTGAAGTAAGGGATTGTCATGGCTAAAACCTACAGATAGGGTCAGCTACATAATTTGTGAGGCTTCATGCAAAATGAAAATTCAGGGAAACTTGTTCAAAAATTGTGAAGAGTTTCAGGATGGTGATGGCAGAACAGGCCTTCTAAGAGTGCGACTGTACCATTGTACAGCTTGCATGTCCATGAAACTGGCTTTGCCTATAGAACCTTTTGAACAAGATGACCCTGATTTTCTAACTCGCTGAGAAACACACCAAGGCCAATTAATTTGACTGGCCTTTCTGATTTAAGCTATGTGAAGAAATACACATGTAAGATGATGTATTTGAAAAGCACTCATAATAGGATAGCTGCAGATGGCTGTCATTGCAATTTGTTAACAGGCAGATCTCAAAATTGCAGAGTGGAACCTGTGTATAAGAATAGGGAAAAGGGTGGGAAATTGCAAAACAACTATATAGGCTTTGTGCAAAGAGGATTCCAGCCTTCTGATGTAGCTTTGAGTAGAGCGAGTGCATCTAGATACCCTGACTGTGCTTAGCTGGGTGCTTATGGAGATCCCGTTTTCGAAGGTGAAAGTGCAATTGGGTAGGAGAGGGTGGAGATGTCAGAACAAAGGAACAGCAGTCAGTTGTTGTCCATTCGAATAGGAGTGTGCCTGGGTCTTTTTTCTCTGGGCTCTCCTACCTGCAAGGGGACTGTCACTTCCTGATGGGGCTCAGGGGAGTGTAGAGCTTTGTTACAAGTTGTGTCTTATCAATGCCTCCTGTCTTTCTGTGGCAGGATCCTGGCTGGGGAGGGAGAATTCGTGTGCTGAGAGAACACTAGACAAAAACGACAGGAGAGGACGGAGCAGCCATTCCAAAGCTAAAAAGCCTGAGTCAAGAGGCTCGGGCAAATCGTGGGGAAAGAAAGAGATTAAGACGCAAGTCTATTTAGAATAAATCACTCACTTTGGGGCGTGCAAGGCTTACTAGAAAAACAGACACCTGAGGAAACAAGGCGTGTGGACCTAAAGGTGGTTAGCTATGCACTGAGACTGTCTCCAGGGAAAACAGTGCGGGAGGGAGGGAGGGAGGGATGCGGGAAGGACGGAAGAAATGCAAGAGGGAGAGAAGGAGGAATTTGTCTCCGGGACACTGTAGGGCAAATGTCCACGCTCCCCTCCCCGTCTGTCTTACTGCCATTTGTTTTCTTCACTTCTTTCCACTACCTGGGCAAAGGAAATTTGAATATGTGAAAGCGTGGGAAAAGCCTGGACCCAGGGGAGGTCGGGGAGAAAGCAAGCCACTTAGGGGCGCGGGGTCAATCCCCAGGCAGGTGGGACGCCCCTGGGGGTCCTGAGGCCTCTTCCCTCCTGCTGAAGGGAGCACCCCTCCTGGCAGGCCTGGACCTGCTCACACCGAGGTTTACCTGGACGGAGGGGGAAGGTGGGAGGGGCAGGAAGCGGTTAGTGCGGACGGGAGAGGCGCCTGCGTGGGAGCCGGGCCCCTCGAGACCTGCGCGGCGTGGAAAGCCGCTCGGCGTCGCCCTCCCCCGGAGCGCCCGGGCTCGCAGCTGACGAGACCGGCCCATGGGCCCTGCGCCCGGCCCCCCTGTCACTCACACGCCTTCCAGCCAATGGTGCGGCCTCCTGTCCCCCTCACCCCACCCCTCGAGGGCGAGCTGGGAGGGAGGTCGGCGAGGAGGGTCCGGCCGGAGTTGAAGGATTGAACTTTCCGGCTCAGTCGCGGCGGCTGCCTGGTCCCCAGCAGTGCAGCCCCGGCGCGGAGCAGGGAGCCTCGGCCCGCGCCCGGCGCCCTCGCCCTCGCCCTCGACCCGCAGCCATGGTGCCCGGGGTGCCCGGCGCGGTCCTGACCCTCTGCCTCTGGCTGGCGGCCTCCAGCGGCTGCCTGGCGGCCGGCCCCGGCGCGGCTGCTGCGCGGCGGCTGGACGAGTCGCTGTCTGCCGGGAGCGTCCAGCGCGCCCGCTGCGCCTCCAGGTGCCTGAGCCTGCAGATAACTCGCATCTCCGCCTTCTTCCAGCACTTCCAGGTACGGGGAGGCCCCCGCCCGGGTTCTTTCTGGGGCTGCGGCCGCGGCGTGGGCGCACCGGGGCGCGCGCCTCCTAGCCTGGGCTCGCAAAGTTCTCGGCCAGCGCCGCGGGCTGATCCTGGCTTCCCCTGGGCGTGGGTCTTACAGTCGGGGTGCTGGAACTCTCCTTTCCAGCCTCTTCCCGGCTCCTGAAAAGAAAAAGAAGCCCGAGACATCTTGCCCCAACTCCCTCCTTCCCAGCAGGAAACCAAAGGCGATTTCCCTGGGGAGGGAGAGTCGTGGATGCTGGGAGTGGGTGTGTGGATGTGGAGGTTTCCCGGGAATTGGAGTGCGCGAGACTCTGGGCGGGCGGCGACTCCCGCAAAGTCCCAGGCGCTCCGGGGCACTGGGAGGGAGTCCGGGAGGCGCGTCCGGCTGCGCCCGGGGACCTCACCTCGAGCCCCAGCCCCGCAGGTGCCCGCGGGCCGACACTTTGTCTCTTTTGAAAGATGGTTTTCACTCTCTGAGGGCTCAGAGCTCGCTGCCCACCCTTAGAGCCCCAGCCAGGGTACTTGTGCCAAGTCGTGTTCCAGGGTGCGTGTATGCGCGTGTTGGTGCGGGTGGCTGTGCGCGCCTCAATTCGGAACCCCAAAGATTCGAGGTCTTGCCCTGGACTAGCATAGAGCGTCAGGGAAGAAGTGCCGGGGACAGGGGATTTGGCGGGGCCGTATTCGGATACTCCTCAACGAGTCCCGGGGAAACCGTCCCCCAAACCCCGAACGTAGGTTCTTTCAGCCTGAGGTTGGGGAGTATGTGTGTGTGCGCGCGCGCTTGTGTGGGAGGCTCCGGGAGCCGCGCGCTTGGCTCCAGCGGGTTGCCGGGACTCTGCCCTGTGGCGCGGACCCCCGCGGGACTTGCGCGGAGGCTCCGGGTGCGGGTGGGCGCACGAGAGCAGGTTCCGGACTCAGCGCGAGGGATTGCAGCTGCTGCCTGTACCAGCCCTGTCGTGCGTGCGAGCTCTGAAATCCTCCGCTTATTTTTCTCTTCTCTCATCCTTCTCTCCTTCTTCTTCTCGCCTCTATCCCTAGGTGCCCACCTGTTCCAAGTTCCCAATTTCTCGCTTCAGAGAAACTCTGGAGGGACCAAAAGGAGAAATGGGGGCTGGGGGGAGGGGGTCCCCTGGCTGGGCGGGAACTGGAAGCCAAACCCTTGGCTCTTAAACTGGGCGCCCCTCCTGCCGGAGCTGGGTCAAGGGGTGGGGGGGGTCCCCCCTAGAGGCCCTGGGAATTAAGCTGCCAGAGGAGGCCATATTAATAAGGGTGGAATGTGGAAGTGATTCTCCTTACACTCGGGGATGATCTTGAACTGGCTGGTGAAGCTGGCGCGTTCGCGAGTGTGCAGTTGAGTTTGTTCTAAGTCGTAGAAGCAGCGTCTCGTGGGTGTCAGAGAAATGGGCACGCTCTGTAGTCCTTCTGCGTCTTCAGGGAATGGAAGACCCAGTGCTCACCTCCTGTGGTGAAATTACCCAGACATCCTGGACAGAGCCAGGAGAGGGCCGGTCCCCAGGCACCTGGTTTCCAGCCCTCCGAGTCCTACCCTGAAAGTCACTCTCCTAAGATGCCACACTATTGTTTGAAACAACAGAAAACAAAACAAAACGGAGCAGCCTATTCCCAGGGAGAAAGAGTACCTTTTTTTTTCTTTTTATTGAATTGTCAGTGCTGTAATTTATTTGTTTTACAGTTTCAGTGGCTAAAGCAGCAGCTTAGATGAAGCCAGTTCCCGTGAAAGGCTTTTCTTGTGGTCTCCTTGGCATGATTTCTCTTTGGAAGAAAAACTGCTGACAGAATGCACATTGCTAGACAATCCTGATTACATTTTAATTAGCTGGGGGTGAAATAAGCTGCAAATTACTCAGTTAAGACTTAATAAGTGCTGTGTTTGTAATCAATTGCAAAGCCATTCTGGGAGCCTTAACCCTAACCTGGTAATGCCTATCTGATTTATCTAAATTGCAGGGATTAAGTGTTTTTAAGATCTGAAAAGCCAGCAACACATTCTCCTTATAAAACCCCAAGCTTCCCTGTTCCCCACCGCTTGCCTTCCTTTTTTTTTTTTTTTTTTTAATAATTAGAAGGAAGATGGGCCGGGCGCAGTGGCTCATGCCTCTAATCCCTGCACTTTGGGAGGCCAAGGCGGGCGGATCATTTGAGGTCAGGAGTTCGAGACCAGCCTGGCCAACATGAAATCCCGTCTCTACAAAAAATACAAAAATTAGCCTGGTGTAGTGGTGCATGCTGTAGTCCCAGCTACTCAGGAGGCTGAGGGAGGAGAATCCTTGAACCCGGGAGGCAGCGGTTGCAGTGAGCCGAGATCACACCACTGCACTCCAGCCTGGGTGACAGAGCAAGACTGTCTCAAAAAAAAAAAAAAAAAAAAGGAAGGAAGGTGGAGCAATCAGTCTGCAGACAACTCATGACTGGGCTACAGGAAGTCTTAAGAAGATTGCTTTCCTACAGGGTCACCCCCGCCCCCAACTCCTGCAAATGAGCCCACCCATAAAGCTGTCTCTGGAGCAGGTGCCTGTTTCCATCTTCTCTTGCACGGTTTCAGGCCATGTTTAAGGATGGGAGAAGCTTGCCTGGCCTCCAGCCTGGATGCCCGCCAGGTATGTGGACTCTCAATTATGAAAGCTGTCAGGCCTTGCCTCAGGAGAGCGCAACCTATGCACTCATGGTGTAGGCAGTGACACAGATTCCCTGGGGCAGTGACCTGCTGTTGTCGGCCTGCAGAGGAAGCTGTCGTCTCATAGTCTGTGCCCCAGTTGTCCCCACTGTCCTCCACTGCCCAGCCCTTCAGCAACAAGACAGAAAAGCAGTGGGTAGATGTGCACACCTGACACCTCCAGGTCTGCAGGCTGTTTCTGCCCCACCTGCACAAAGTGGCTGTCAACCACGCCCAAAAACACAAGGGACTCAGTACTGAGGCATGGGGGTGGGAATGCAGACCAGGGATACCTGAGTAATCCAACACTGCTCTGACCTGGAAAGGAAGAAAGGAAGATGGGATGGAAACCCCATCATTTCACTACTGAATGCTGCCCTTCATTCACGAAAAGAAACAGTGCATGTTAGCACCTCCTGAAATATTAGTATCTGGCTCCAGGATGCTTTGTCCAGGTCATTTGGCATGGAGCTATTTCAGGCTCACAAGTAGAATACATATGTGCGGTTAGCAGAGTGAAGAGGAGCTGTGGGTCTGTGAGGTATGGAACAGGGAAGTGGGCTTTGGGGCTGGGCAGACCTGCTCTACACCCAGGCTCTGTAGCGTCGCGAATGGGTAGCTTGGGTGCATCACATCACCTTCCTGAATGTTAACCCTTCATATGCCCAGTGGGGGAGAGAAGCACCTGCCCTGCAAGATGCAATCAGGATGCAAAACATGTTGGGGTGATGCAGGTGATGGTAATACAGCAGCTAGCACTACCCGGAAGATTACTAAGGAGCAGCCACTCTTCTGGGTATTTTACAAGTACTACTCTTTTAATCCCCACAACACTCCTAGGAGGCAGCTACTAAATTAGGGAAGAACTCAGAGGTCTTGAAAAGTTGGCTCATCACACAGTTCATTGATGATTTAGCTGGGTTAATAGTGAGGATGGCTTCTAGCTTTTGGTTTTGTTTCTATTTTTAAGATTTCGTTGGTTAGCTGGATAATTTACTTCAGGACTGACTACCTAATTTTCAGGGCCTGGTGCAAAATAAAAACGTGGGGCCTCTTAGCAAGAAAAAAAGTGTTTGTTAAAGGAAATAAGATATAAAACGTTTTCCTTTCTTCTGCCACTTGCTTCTGTTAACTTGTCATGGTGTTTTAAATTTCCTATCCATGTTGTTCTCAGTGAAGAAAATTTAAAAGTTTAATTTTAGCATGACGCTAACTCTTCTTCTTTATATTGTGCAATGCCAGCTTTACATGTAAATATCAGAGCACTTAATTCCTGGAGGGAGCCCTGAAATGGCCAGAGGGTCCAACAGGCCAGACTCGGGAATGGTGGAAGGAGGAAGAGAAGGCTCCCCCAAGGCTTTGGGGTGTGCCCAGGGAACACTCATGTCTCACAGGCACCTAGGGCCTTGGGCTCAGACACATGTGCTCAGGCATGATGCTGGCCAGGTCCCCTCTTTTGCCTGCTGCTGCACCCAGGGATTGTACTCTTGCCTGGCACAGGTCCTCTGGAAATTGAGCCAGGTGCCTCCCCTTCATAGGCCAGCTGCTCCTGCCCCCAGCAGATGGGCAACTCCCAGGTGTATTGCATCCTCCTCTGTGGATGTGCCATTCCAGTGTCTCAGAATCGTGCTGGCCACCCACCAAACACACCATCATGCTACTAGCATGGAATGGGGACAGACACAACCATACCATGGGACACTGTACGACATGCATATGGCCAACCCTGATCTTCCCTACACCCATGCCTGGTCCCTGCAGGGACCATAGTGGGCAGGGATCATGTGATGGGAGGTGGGGAGCAGAAGGCCAGTGGGGCCTGAGGTGCCAGGTGATGGGGGAATGGGCGGTGAGAACCTGTCCTGGAGAGGTGAGGGTGTGGTGGGAGTCAGGATTGGTTGTGAGCTGACATGTCCACTCTCCAGTGAGTACTGCAGTGTGCTATTGACTCTTACATACAAAACTCAAACTCAAAGAATTTCAGCATGGCCATTGCAGAGCATACCCCAAGCCTAGGTCCTCTTGTGAGCATGTAGTGGACTGCACTGTTCATACGTCTGTGAAACTGACCTAATTTGCTTTGTTTGTATGTCAAAGATTCAGCCATCTGGGAAAGTTTAAACCTACTTTGGAGTGGCGGTTCCTCATAGGGTCACCTGTAATGTTAAAGGGTACGATGCTGACATATGCTCACATAGGGAGAAACATCTCTCCTCTTATGTTCTCAACTTCTCTAGAAGATTAAAGAAGAAGGAAAGGAGGGAGGTGGTGCCTGAGATAAGCCCTGTCTCTTTATAGGTGACTCTTGATGCATTTGAGAGTGACTTCATGCCCTATGCTTCATCTTGGACACTCCTGCTCCTCTGACCTCCTCTGGGTCTGCCCATGATGGCACAGGTGTAGCTGAGTCTTAAGCTCTAAACATAATCAGTTCCCTAAGCATGGGCAGGCTTGGGAGCTGCCATTGGCAATCTCAGCATTGGCAGGCCTGGGACCTGCTCTTTGTCTGCCTGTGTTTTCTCAATGGAGGCTCAAGAGAGTAGGGTTTGAGGAAAAGTAGTAGTCCGTGGGCAAGTGAGGCGGGGTGTGTGTGTATGTGTGTCTGTGTCTTTGCCAGATTTCAGAATGCCCAGGGAGAAAGTGGATGGGATCCTGCTGGAAGACTAATAGCAGGTTGCTGGCAGCTTGGCCCTAGGGTTCCAGAATTGTACTGATGTTAAGAGATTCTTCCTTAATGGGACGTTATTCACCCTATAAAGTACCACCGATAGGCTCCCTTCGGTAGCTGATTAGAGATCAGAGGCTCTTCCTAGCAGTAATTGGAAGCTGTTTGTTTTGGCAAAAAGGAGAATGAAGCTGGTGATGAGATCATTCCACTTAGAGGGCCAGCCTCTCCTCCAAGGCAAAGTAAACAAACAATTAGCGCATCAAAACCCCAGCAGCTACAAATCAGCCCCAGGCTCACAGATTTCAGAGGAACGGATTTTGTGGTGCTCATACCCAGCCTACGATGTGTCCCTTTGCTCTGTGCTGAGTTTTCAGTTATATTGCAGGATGGCCAGGCATTTAGAGAGCCGCTGGGAGAGCCATGACTCGATGCAGTTTGGTCTTGGTGTTTCCTGGTCTGAGTTATTGGCTCTCTGGCTGCGTTTCTAACATGTTCTGAATTTGACCCAAAAGAAACCTTATACTATTCATTGCAATTTTTTGTGTTTTTAATATGGTATTTCTCTTTGAACATGATTTAAAACTCTACCTTATTGTGACTGTAATAGAACATTTAAAAAACAATAGAAAATACACTTACTAACTTGTTTATTTCTTTATGCAGTATATCAAATATATATATCTGTATATATATATATATATGTATATAATATTATTTATCCACATGTGTGTATTTGGACACCTAAATTAAAAAGGTAATATTGTTGGTGCAAGTGTTCCCACTTTTTAAAATGTAATCATAAATTTGGAGGTTATCATATTTATTCACAATAAATTCACCACCTTTCATGTTCTCACCTACCAGGTATGTTTCAGTGAGTGAGTATAAAATGTTGGGGTTAAGGTAGAGAGACTTATGAAAGTGTTAGGGGGTACTGCTTGTATTAAGTCAGAAATGGAGAAGTTCCAATGGATTACTTGGTATTGCTGTCCAGAAACCTGACTCTCATACCATTTTGGGGGGAAGGGAGGTTTGGGACAGCAATTAATGAAGCATATCCATATTATCAAAAGGCATTTTTATTTATGAAATAGGAATAGAAATAACTGAAAATGTCTCTTTGCAGTGCCTTGTGTAAAGTATAGAATAACATAATTTCTGGGCATCATCTAAGCTCACACAGCCTTAGGGTTCTGAAGTCAGCTACCTTTCAACTTTTCCATTTAACTTACCCTGGCCTCCATATTTTGAAAGCAGGTTGTCTATCAACATATGGCGTTTATTAAGTATGACCTAGTTTTTCCTCTTTACATTAATCAAAGATATCCATAACTCTTTCAAGCTTTAGATTAGCATTAGGTTGCCCCCATGACCAGAGCTGATTGATAAAATGAATGGTTATGACATTTTAGTTCTCTTTGCACCATCATCTTAGGAAAATGTGTCATTTTGGGGAGTTTTCTGAAATATTTTAAAAGAGGTGATATACACCAATTCCTTCTCCAGTCGATGCAGTTGTTGACCTCTTGCCTCTTACCCCACCATCCCCCGGCTCCTGTATCAGCTGCTAATAGCTTACAGCTGCTTCCTTTTAAGGGAATAACCTTTGGCCGATGGGCACCATCTTGCTTGCAAGGTCATGCATCCTCCTCCCTTGATGTGCGCAGACCATGGCAATTGGCTCTCTGCTCAGGGGATATAGGAGGTCAGCCCCCTGCTGGAATCAGCTCTGTAATGCAATTCATGCCCAAAAGCTCACATGGGATCAGGCTTATGCAGGGCTCTGGCTGAGAGCCCATCCCCACACAGGTCTTATCTCTGCCTTCTCCTGCTTCCTCTCTTCCCTCTTCTACTGAGAGCTTCTCTCCCCGCCCCAATATTACCTCATGTCCGAGAAACCCCATTTCAACCTCTGCTTCTAGGAAACCCAGTCTAAGACACCTCCCTTCAGAAACACTTGGTTCCATTCAACACTTTTGTTTTTTCTGATCAGACAACTCGGTTCTTATAGAAATGACCTGTTCAAGCTAGTAGGTAGAATAAGTAAAAATATAACTTAGCTTTTACACTCTCAGCTAAGACTTCATTTACTATCCTTCAAAAAATTGAGAGGGTATACAAAGTTTAAACATCATTTTAAATAAAGAAACAGATTCAGAAGATTTTCTGTTACTTGAATTTAGTTTCTGGCTCCTGATGACTTCAGTAAAAAGATTTCAATTCTTGGACCTAGTAGGTAAGCACATCATGCTCCCTCATTGTTGAGAATTCAATGAAATGTGAAAATATGCACTGTTCAGGCAAGCTTGAAATAGCTGTAGGGTAAGTGGGCAGTAGCTGGAGTGAGAGGACATCATTAACGACAGTACTACATGGCAGGTCTAGGAAGAAGGCAAGGGAGCCCCAATAGTTCAGGTATCAGCCAACATTGGATTTACTCAGCATGCAACCAGTGGAGCTACACCCCAAAAAAGCTACATCCTCCAGGACCTGCAATCCTTTGTATATTTTAAAAATGTAATTTGTGTATGGTTTCAAAGAGGTGAGGGGAGACATTTTCCCTGATGGTAAAGAGGATTGGATAAAAATAGTTATCCTTATTAGCCAATATGTAAAAAATGCCCAGAAAGGAACAAATGTAGCATTTGTAGATTGTTTTCATGTAAATCACTGTCTGCATAGGTGCTGAATCTGTTTCTTTCTTTAAAAAGTACTGATTTATTTGCATTTCCCTGATCACTAGTGATGTTGAGCATTTTTTTCATATGTTTGTTGGCCAGTTGTATATCTTCTTTTCAGAATTGTTTATTTATGTCCTTAGCCTACTTTTTGATGGGATTGCTTGTTTTTTCTTCTTGCTGATTTGTTTGAGTTCCTTGTAGATTCTGGATATTAGTTATTTGTCAGATGTATAGGTTGTGAAGATTTTCTCCCACTCTGTGGGTTGTCTGTTTACTCTGCTGACTGTTCTTTTTGCCGCGCAAAAGCTCTTCAGTTTAATTAAGTCCCACCTATTTATCTTTGTTTTTGTTGTGTTTGGTTTTGGGTATTTGGTCATGAAATCTTTGCCTAAGCCAGTGTCTCAAAGGGTTATTCCAACGTTATCTTCTAGAATTTTTATAGTTTCAGGTCTTAGATTTAAGTCCTTGATCCATCTTGAGTTGATTTTTGTATAAATGAGAGACGAGGATCCAGTTTCATTCTCCTACATGTGGCTTGCCAATTATCCCAGCACCGTTTGTTGAATAGGGTGTCCTTTCCACACTTTATGTTTTTGCTTTTTTTGTTGAACCACGATGTGGTACCACCTTACTCCCGCAAGAATGGCCATTATCAAAAAATCAAAAAATAATAGATGTTGACATGGATGCAGTGAAAAGGGAACACTTCTACACCACTGGTGGGAATGTAAACTAGTAAAACAGTGTGGAGATTCCTTAAAGAACTAAAAGTAGAACTACCATTTGATCCAGCAATCCCACTACTGGATATCTACCCAGAGAAAAAGAAGTCATTATATGAAAAAAGATACTTGCACACGCAATTGCAAAAATGTGGAACCAGCCCAAATTCCCATCAATCAATGAGTGGATAAAGAAACTGTGGTGTGTGTGTGTGTGTGTGTGTGTGTGTATATACACACATAATGGAGTACCACTCAGACATAAAAAGGAATGAACTAATGGTATTCGCAGCAACCTGGATGGGATTGGAGACCATTATTGTAAGTGAAGTAACTCAGGAATGGAAAACCAAACATTGTATGTTCTCACTTGTAAGTGGGAACTAAGCTATGAGGATGCAAAGGCATAAGAGTGATACAATGGACTTTGGGGACTCCGGAGGAAAGGGTGGGAAGGGGGTGAGTGATAAAAGACTACACACTGTGTTCAGTGTATACTGCTTGGGTGATGGGTGCACCAAAATCTCACAAATCACCACTAAAGAACTTCCTTGTGTAACCAAATACCACCTGCTCCCCAAAAACCTATAGAAATGTATTTTTTAAAAAAGTACTGATTTAATAAGTTGCATTTATTTCAGCTAATATCAGTGGATTGTTACAATTCCAAAGATGAGCTAAAACCTCTGTACATGAGGAACTTAGGGTCTATTCTAGGCTAAGACTTGTTTGTAAACAGACAAGTTCAGCCCAATAGATGGAGTTTTTTGTATGAGATCTCAGAGGAGGGAGGGTGTTTATCTTTTTAGGGAAAGTCTCATAACTGCTAGCTGAGTTCTTCCAGCTTGGAACAGCATGTGTATAAATACAGAGTCTTGCAACAGTGTGGTCTGTTGTTGGGGACCATAACCTAAATGGCCATGATATAGCATCAGCCTCCCAGCTAGCAGCCAGACTTTGGGAACTTGTTAGAGAAGGAATAAATAGCCACAAAGCTCAAGTGCTTTGTTCTGCAAGGCAGGTTAAGAGCATGCCCATTGTAACATGATGCCACATTCAAGCCACAACACTTAGGGATGTGTGTCTTGCTGGTTCTTGCTAATCTGGTTGAATTTCAACTCTTAATGCTTTTCAGTTGATCTCTATGGAGATCCTTGGCCACACCCCTAAGAACGAGCCTAAGAAAGAAGAAGGGAGGAAAAGGAGGCTATCTCTTGGCTTGCGGTTGGACACAGCTTCTGAATTAGTGGAAATTAGAAGCTCTCCGGAATTCCTGAGCCACAGGACAGAAGGCATTTAGCATTGCATTTTACAGTGTTTTGGAGTTGACACAGTTGTTTCACATAAAATATCTATTTGACCATCACAACTACTCTGTGAGGTCAGGAATGTTATTTTTCTTTACAGATAAGAAAACTGAAGGCCTGAAAATGAGATAACCAAGGATCCATAGCAGAAACTCAAGCCCTCATTGTCACATTCCTAGATATTTGTACTGAACGACTCCACTTCTTAGTATGTTAACAGCGAGAGAAGACAGAGGGGAAACAGCACCTATATTATGATCCAGAGACACTCAGTTGTAAGGGAACTAGGACGGGATTTCTCACTGGCTTCTGGAGGCAGTTTTGCACCACAGTTGCACAGATGAGGACAATTGAAAGGTTGCTGGTGTGATAGAAAATGGCTTGAAAAATATCAGTCCATCAACACCATCCCGACTGGTGGTGCACGTACCTACCCAATTCATTCTTCTAACCAATAAGAATCTGCAAAACACAACCGTCTTTCAGGTATCTTAGATTGTGAGGCCCCAGCATATGTGAGATGTGCTTCTTGCCTCCAAAACAATTACTTTCTTTACAAATTTTTTGTTTGTTGTTTACACAAGGTCTCCCTCTGTCACCTAGACTAGAGTGTAGTGCCATGATCATATCTCACTGTAGCTTTGCACTCCTAGGCTCAAGAAATCCTCCCTCAACCTCCTGAGTAACTGGGACTACAGGTGTGTTACACCCCCGCACCTGGCTACTTTTTTTTTTAAGTTTTTTGTTTTTGTTTTTGTTTTTCCCCAGAGATGGGGTCTTGCTATGTTGATCAGGCTAGTTTCAAACTCCTGGCCTCCAGTGATTCTGTTGCATCAGCCTCCCAAAGTACTGAGATCACAGGTGTGAGCCACCATACCTGGCCAAGAGAATTATTTTCTACTGGAGAGAAGGACAAACATTTAATAAAATTGCTGCAAGTTGTTGACGTGAAGAAAGAAACTATTAAAACCATGAATCGACTTTTAAATCCTTACATATAGTAATTTAACTCATGATCATGGGTATTGATATTTTTCAGATGAAGAATGTCTTTTTTTGTTTTTGTCAATTGCTTTTTTTTAGGCCTATCCAATTTTCCATGCATGTAATGAAATAGCAGAGTTTTATCGAGATTCTTGGGGAAGCATTCCAAGCAGCTGGAGTCCTGGACATCACAGGGGATGTTTGCTGCCTGCAACAAAAGTTGCGGTGTCCTCATTCTTGGCTGTGTTGCTGTTGTGTATGTTGGTGGGACATGTGTGGAGTCATTGTGCATGGTAATTGTAGCTTGCATGTATGTGACAGCCATTTCCACGAGCTCAGTGTGCCTGACATGCTTGCTTCATTGCCTTTTGTTTGGGTTTTGGTTATGTGTGTGTGTGTTTACACTTTATAATTCTTTCCGGCATCTCTGCAAAATATAAAAGTTAGGCAATGAGGAAATCTTTCAAAAAAAGAATTTTGAAAATTCTCAAGGCTGCACATGAGAACAAGATGGTAAAGATGTGAAGTTTTGGGGTTCTTTAATCCCCGAAGCTTTAAAACCTCTCCTCAGGGGAGTCTGAGAAACAATACCCATCAAAAGGCTTGAAAAGAATCCAGCAACTAATCAAGGCTCTTAATTCACATTCTGTTTACCCTTTTGTTTTGAATTATAACTTTTTTATTTCATAAGGTTTTTTTTTTGCTTTTCAAGTTGTTAATACTTCAGAAAATATTTTCTTAGTGAGCTCAAAAATATATAATTTTGTGTTTCACATTACCCTGATTCTTATAAAGATAACGCAGATATGTTGTTACCATTTAAAAAGTCACATAATGGGCCAGGCGCGGTGGCTCTCGCCTGTAATCCCAGCATTTTGGGAGGCCAAGGTGGGCAGATCGCCTGAGGTTAGGAGTTTGAGACCAGCCTGGCCAACATGGCAAAACCCCATCTCTACTAAAAATACAAAAATTAGCCAGGCATGGTGGTGCGCACCTGTAGTCCCAGCTACTAGGGAGGCTGAGGCAGAAGAATCCCTGGAACTTGGGAGGCGGAGGTTGCAGTAAGCCGAGATTGTGCCACTGTACTTCAGCCTGGGTGACAAAGAACCTGTTGAGTTCTTTGAAGGGTTCATTCAAGGAAAGTTGATTAACTCTTGTTTAAATCTCTAATAGGGCATTATTGCAAGAGACAGTCCATCTAGACTTACACAAATATCCCAGTCCTTGTCTTTAAATGCCTACACTGTTGGAAGTAATGACACTCTTCTGAAATGTAGACTCCTTGTTATACTGTGTATACCAGAAAGAAAGTTGACCAAAACCTGTAAGCCTAAAATACGGGAGAGAGATTTTTAACAGAATACACAGCTTATATTGACATGTGTCACCCCATCAACTGGACAGGTCCTGAGTGTTGTTATAACAAATCCAGTATGCCAAGGAGGTTTGCATTTCAGGGTCATTAGTTTGCTTTCCAACTGATAGGACTCCCGCAGAATGCAAATTGCAAGATCCTTTACAATCGTAACGAATAGTGATAATAGAATCATCCCCACAATTGGAAGTATACGAATATTTTCTGAGAACTCTGCACCAACAATTTCTGATGCAGCGCTGAGATTTCCACTTTTTCTTCTTCATGGCCAGATACTTTTGTCTCTGCCAACTGCTGTTTTATCCCTTGCTTGATGGTCATTTCTGCCCAGTGGACAGAGTTCTGCTCACCTAGAGGCGTAATTGTGCCTAAAACAAGGAGCAGAGAACCACGTAGCTGTAAGGAGATGCTATGGCAACCAGACATCAGAGGTTACCTATTCCTGCCCAACAGTCCTGCCATATGAATGACCCACATAAAGGCAGAATTACAAACCACACCACAGCATTGGCGCCTGGCCCCTAGAGCTGAAACCAATCCTGTTGATGCCATGAATGCCAAGTTCATGCAGAAGTTACTGACTCCTTTCAGATAGAATGAGAAGAAAATGGGAGGCCAGTTGTTGTGAACATGTTTTGACAACTGTGGTTCTTTTAAATTTCATCTGTGGCAAGAAGGGACAAAGACGTCACCTAGGGTGGTGTCCACCATTAATTGTTTGAAGGTGGGCACTTTGTTCCCCATTTTCTTTTCCATGTTTTGGGCTACTAAAGCTATTTGGGGCCAGGCATGGTAGCTCACGCCTGTATTCCCAGTGCTTTGGGAGGCTGAGGTGGGAGAATCGCTTGAGTCCAGGAGTTCAAGGCTGCAATGAGCTCCAGTGGCACCACTGCACTCCAGTTGGGTGACAGGAGTGAGACTGTGTCCTCAAAACAGAAAAGTCATTTGGAACTAGAACGTTGCCTTTAAAATCTAAAATATGTGTCCCATATATCCTTGATGGATAGTGCCATCATATCTTTTGCTTAATCGTTTATTTTTTAAATTTTGAATTTTTATTTATTTTATTTATTTACGTTTTGAGACAGGGTCTCACTCTGTCACCCAGGCTGGAGTGCAGTGGTGCAATCATGGCTCACTGCAGCCTCAAACTCCCTGGCTCAAGGATCCCTCCACCTCAGCCTTTCAAGTAGCTGGTATACAGGCATGTACCACCACGCTTGGCTAATTTTTTAACAGTTTGTAGAGACAAGTTCTCACCATATTGCCTAGGCTTGAGTTTTTATTTTTTGAAAACAGAGACAGGGTCTCACTATGTTGCCCAGGCTGGTCTTGAACTTCTGGCCACAAGAGATCCTCCCATCTGGGCTTCCCAAAGTGCTGGGATTACAGGTGTGAGCCACTGTGCCAGGTCAGCCCATCATATCTTTGAGTAGAAATGCATTGTCTCTCTCTTCTCGCTCTCTCCTGATCTCTCTTTTCTTTCCCCCCTTCCCTCTCACTTTCTATTTTGACATTTGGCTGTACCATTTTGAAAGCAGTACAGCCAAACCTAGTGGTCATCATTCCAGAAATGGCCTACATCTGGGAAGTATTTTTTTTTTCCCATTGGGCCAGAATTTAAAAGAAAGTAGAGAACATCTTTTGGTTGCTTTTGTTGTTTCCACATTTTTGTATCCGGAGTTATGAGCTAATGCCTTCACAGCTGCAAAGAAATTTTTAAAAAAAAATCTGGATAGAATATATTCTCTGGTTATGTATCACAATCACCAGAAAAACAAATATAGACTAGTCGACCATCTGTAATTTTCATTTTTCTATTATCCAGGAGCCATAGATTTTTGCAATGTTTTAAACCTGTTTTTAATAGGGCAAGATTTGCATACTCTAGTTCACTTTATTACTCCACAATTTTGAAAAAAAGATGGAGGTTGCTTTTTTACATAACCTCATGAAATTAGGGCTAGAATTTAATTTCCATATATTTGTCTGTGTGTATATTATGCATGCGTTTCTAGTTCAGGGTTTGTCAACCATGGCACTGTGGACGTTTTGGAGCAGATTCTTCTTTGTTGAGTGGAAGGGCTGTCTGGTGCATTTTAATGGTTCCACAGCATCCCTGGCCTCTCCCTACTCAATGCCAGTACCATACCTCCCACCTTCAGTCATGACAAAACTGATGTCTCCAAACATAGCAGTATGTGAATATTTGTATCGGGATATCCATATCTATTCCATCTGTCTCTGTCTCTGGGTCTCTATCTCTGTGTCTGTCTCTATCTGTATATGTTTTGCTTCCACTCTATGGCAAACATCCTGGCAGTCATGACATGGCTTAGCTTCTTGTTCTCAGGAAACACTAAGGGTCTGTGCTGTGTCAGGCTCTTTGCTAAGCGCTGGTGTTGCCAAGATGACCAAGGCACGTGCCTTCATTCCCAAAGGACTGTGTCAGGGAACTGGGGTGCACAGACACAAATGAGGTGTCAGGTGGCACTAGCTCAGAGATGGGAGGCCACAAGAGGAGGGGTTACAGGGTGATCCAGAGTGCACTGTGGATCCAGATCGCTGGTGCCCTACCCTGGTTCTGTCCCTTCTTATGCTTACATCTCTGCTGTAAGTAATTCTGGAATCAAAACTGATGCTGTGAACTCTCTCGCTTATGGGGAGACATGGACATCCCCATTCACAGTCAGAGGAGAAGGTTTGGGCCCTGAGATGACCACAAAAGGACAGGGTTAGCCTGACAAGTTTTCATCTTCTGAATAAATGAGATCTTGTAGCATTCTGTTAAGTTTCTCTCTCCTAAACGAAAACCTCACTTTCCTTGCGTCTTTGGCAACCCTGATTGTGAAGATGTGTCGTGGCATGTGAGCATGATCATATAAGTAGATGGATGGTTTTATCTATGAGCAGACTCATGCAAACTTAGTTATGCTGCATCTTCTTCTTTAAATTCACATTATCATTATTTCTGTTGGTGAGCTGGTCCTAAGGTCTTCTGTTTTTGGGACTTCTTTGCAAGTAAACTTCTTTTCCTTTCTGAAGACTGTTGTCTCTGCCCTGTCTCTCAGACCGTTGACTGCCCTTTGCCTCCATTTTGACGGTGGTGCTGCTTCATTGAGTTTTCTGGGATGCCATGCATTTTACTCAGAACAGAGCCTCTTACTTGGCTCTACAGACGCGCTGGCTGTCATCAAGATGAGTTAGGCCCAGAGGGAGTGCCTCGTGCTGATGATCCTGGGATTCAAAAATAGTGTGGTGCATGCCTGTAGCCCCAGCCGCTTGAGAGACTGAGGAGGGACGATCACAGCCTAGGAGTTCTAGTCTAGCCTGGGCAACACGGTGAGACCCTATCGCTAAAATAAAATGAATAGTATGTAACCCTGGATCCCCAGTGCTCTACAGTCTGGTCTGAGAGACCCCTCCACTTCCAAAAGAGATTTAAAAACTTAATTTTTTAATTTAAGAAACTCTTTCCAGTTTGTTTTGAAGTATCTAGTTCAATCAGTAGAGCATGACATGCAGATCTCTCATGTGTGCTTTTGTTACTTAAAGATTTCCCATTCTGGGTGGCCATGGTGGGCCTGTCATCCCAGTGCTTTGGGAGGCTGAGATGGGAGGATCACTTGAGTTCGGGAATTTGAGACCAGCCTGGGCATCAGAGTGAGACCCCATCTCCACCAAAAAAAAAAGAAAAAGAAAAAATTAGCCAGGCTTGGTGGTGCATACCTCTTGTCCTTGCTACTTGGGAGTCTGAGGCAGAAGGATTGCTTGAGCCCAGGATGTTGAGGCTACAGTGAGCTATGATTGAGCCACTGCACTCCAGCCTAGGTGACAGAGAGACCCTGTCTCTGAAAAAAGAGAAATATTTCACCTTTCCGTATGATGCATAGGATAAGATTAAGTAGATTTTTAAATTGAAATTTGAAATCCTGGATAAATATTGTGTAAGGAAAAAAAGTCATTTAATTCCAAGTCATCTATTCTACTGGGAAAACATATCTGACTTTTCAGACATCCTTCTAATTCTGCAATGAACACATTTTTCTTGGAATGAGTTTTATTTTTTTGCAAAGCAGTTTTTTCTTGGGGTTATTGCTCTTTGCGCTTGCATCACATTTAATTAATCATGTTTTCTCAAGTGATCCCTCATTAAAACACACTGTCTTTTGAAGTTTATATTAAAATAACCCAGAATCATGATGAATGGGTTAGAATATAAGTCAGGGCATAATAGACTACGAGGTGCTCTATTTTAGTTTGATGAATTATTCTGCACTCTTTAATGAATAACATAAATTAGCATAATGAAAAAGCATATATCACAAGAAAACAATGTGACAAAAATCTGACACTTAGTAAAGTCAATTAGAAGGGGAAAACATGTATTTTTAGTCATTTTTTTCCCCTTCTTGGGTGTTCCCTACTACAAATGAAGCTCAACTAAGTCCTGCATCTCCTAGTTTACATGTGTATAGCAAGATGGGGGTTTTGCTTTACCATTAAAACAACAACTTCTAGGACTTACCAGGGATATTCCAAAATGTGTTGCTAAAATATTCAGTAGGGAAGCACATGGAAATAATAGTTTTTATCTCTGGGGCACGGTACGTTTTTTCAATTAGATTTTTTTTTAATGGTTATAGTGATAATAGCAATAGTTCCCAGCTCATGTTATCCGGAAGCATATCCTCTCCACCTACTCTTAATGCATGTGAGTAATTAGCTTGATAACTTAACATTAATCCTTAACCTCTGCTGGTCAACATGCCAGATTCCAGGCAGTAATGTGCCTTGTGGGAATGACTTGTTATGCATAACATATTGCACCTGTCAAGCTTTGCAGCTGCCAAGCATCTATTTTGAAAAATAATAGGGTGATTTGAGAGTGCCTTTAAAGTCTGCTTTGTGCTTTTGCCACACAGTCATCCCCAGCAAGAAATTACATGTTTCTACAGTTGTTCTGTATGAAAATGGCCAGAGACTGAGATGAGGCCAAGACAGCAGAGGCCAGAGAGGTCTAGACCGCCCTGAATATTGTTACCTTGAGTCTTGGTCTTGGAGAAAAAGAAACCAGCACATGCAAAGATCAACTTACTGCTTTACAAAGAGGGTTGTTCTTTCTCAATGACAAGAATCCAATAAGATACCTGTAAGAGCTGAATAAGGGTCTCAGTCATTTATTTGGGACACTTGGAAGGGAGAGAAGAGAGACATTTGGGCCGGACGCGGTGGCTCATGCCTGTAATCCCAGCACTTTGGGAGGCCGAGGCAGGTGGATCACCTGAGGTCAGGAGTTCAAGACCAGCCTGGCCAATCTGGTGAAACCCCGTCTCTACTAAAAATACAAAAATTAGCCAGGCGTGGTGGTGGGCGCCTGTAATCCCAGCTCCTTGGGAGGCTGAGGCAGGAGAATCACTTGAACCCGGGAGGTAGAGGTTGCAGTGAGCTGAGATCGCGTCGTTGCACTCCAGCCTGGGTGACAGAGTGAGACTCCATCTCAAAAAAAAAAAAAAAAAGAAAGAAAGAAAAAAGAAAGAAAGGAGACATTTGGAGTGTATTTCGTGAAGTCACATAAAGCAAAGGAAGAGTAAGCATCTCAGGCTTTCGTGGGGATCAGCCATATTTGGACAACTTGTAAAACAGCTCGCTGCTCTCCAGTCCCAGGAGTTTTGATTCTACGAGTGTAAGGTATATCACCAGAATTTGCAAAAGCTTCCAGGTGAGGCTGATATCACTGGTTCCAGTACCACACTTTGAAAGTCACTGCTTCAGTCAGTCATGCTGTCGGGCTTCTCTCTGGTACCTTTCTTTGCTTGATAAGAGGTGCCAAGTTCTAGCTTTGGAACTGTCCATTCTCCATCCCCCAGCTTGGACATTCTTCTGGGCAGCCCTTTTTGATTCAGGTTATGTACAATTGATTAAGTGTGAGCTTACTAAGTAGAAGTCAGTGGTGGTGTCCTCAGCAGAAACATCATTATAGGCTCACTTAGAATTAGTAGACTCATTTGTCAAATGAGAGGGCTGGAGTCACTGTCTGGCTGCCATGTCTTTTGAAACATGAGTTTTGATTCCACCTTGTTGACAGATGAAGAGGCCATTGTCAATTCCTCTGAACATATGTGTTCAGGGAGAGAGAGTGGGTCTCCTGGGAGAGAATGGGTCATTAGTAATCAAGGTCCAGGTATGGAACAAAGATCAGGAACATAAAGCTGAAGGTCTCACCAGAGGGTGCAACATTTTAAAAGTAGATTGGTTACACCTGGGGAGAATTGTGTGCTTGGCCAAATCACCTCATTATGACGGTGTGGTTCTTCCATGTTTATTCAAGCAATCAATTTTCACCAAAACTGGACTACTTGATTATAAACAGTTTACATTATGGATTACAAATGCCTTCTTATGATGCACCCACTTGCTGTCAGATTGAAGTACTTTATGAAAGGAAAAACCATTGTCAGTGAGATGGACAGATGGGTTGTTACAAAACACCATGTTCTGACATTTGCTGGGAGATGGCAAGGAGGCCAAAGTGAAGAAATAAACATTGATAGTGAGTTGAAGCAAATTGAAAAAATAATACGTGAACATATTAACACATAGATTATTAACTGAGGTGCAGGTTGAAGTGTGGCTGAAACAATGTAGTATTTGTCCCATGGCTTTAATTTATTTTAGTCACTTCCGGATTGAATAATGCACCTCTAACTCCATATGTTGATGTCCTAACCCCCAGTTCCTCAGAAAGTGGCAAAGTGGCCTTATTTGGAAATAACATCGTTAGAGATGTGATTAATTGAGATGAGTCATTCTGGAGGAGGGTAGGCCCCTAATCCAATATGACTGGTGTCCTTACTGAAAGGAGAAATTTTAACACAGACATGCAGAGATGTGAGGACACGGATGTGAACGTTGGAATGCTGCCACAAGCCAAGGAACTACCAGAAGCTCAAAGAAAGTCATGGAGCCAATCTTCCCCTATGGCCTTTCTGAGAGAGCATGGTCTTGCGATAACTTGGTCTCACACTTCCAGCCTCCAGAACCGAGAGACAATAAATTTCTGCTCTTTCAGCCCCCCTGGGTTGTGGTACTTTGTCATGGCAGCCGTAGGAAACAAAGTCATATATTTCAATGTGAATTTGAAATTATACTAAGAATAGCACTTGCCAGTATTGCATTTTCATGTTCTCCCAAGTGGGGTTTTGATATGTGAATCTAATTTAGTGTAACCTTGCATTAAACAACTGTATAGATTCTATTCTTTACATGGATATTATGCCTTTGCAAAGACTTCAAACAACCATACAATGTAGAAATTAATTAGGCTGCTCTTATTTATAAGGAACTGGAAACCATTTTCTTTATTGTTGTATCAAAACTTACTGAGGGATTTTAGAATTCTGACTTCTCCATGGCTAATCACATGATTAATTGGGATTAATCAACCTCCAGGTGGGGCCCCAGAGCTCTCTCAGACCTTCTACGTTATTGAAAGTCACTCCTTGTGTGCAAAGTGGTCATATCACTGAACTTGGCATCTTGCCAGCTAGACTACAGCCTTGACCTTGGATGGTCACAGGTGGTTTTCATAGACATCTCTGTGATTATCTTGTAAAGACATTATTCATCTCATTTGAGAAAAGAAGACATTAATTTTTCTGAGAGCTTACCACCCATGATGGATGAGTAGTAGCCTGGCATGTGAAATAAAGCCTTTGACTTTAAGTAAGGTGTGCTTACTATTAAAATATTCTTTGTGTTTGAATCAGTAATAGTTCATACATTTTTTAGCCTTCCTGAGCCCCAATTGACTCATCTACAAAGGGAGACTGTTGAACTTGAATTGCTATTAACTTGCCATTCTCAGGATGTAGAATTTTCCTCTGACTCTTGTGTTGCCACTGTTGCCAATGGCTTTCACATGTTATTCAGATGTGTGACAATGACTAACCTGATGATTCGGGACAGTCTTAGGCATGGTAATTTTGAGGTTTAGAGCTATCATTGGACACTTAGATTCCTCTTCAGCATGGTAATTTTGAGGTTTATTGGACACTTAGATTTCTCCTCCAACCCCATTCTTTGCTTTTCCTTTCTCCTCAGACATTAGTGGAAATTCTAAGTTCCCCACTGTATGCTCATTTCCATGATGTGGTTTGTGTCATCGTCTTGGTCCTGCCCTTGAGTATTATGGAATTCAGTAATATGTGTGTGATCTTCCTTCACACTCAGGCAGGATGGTCCCTGCATTGTGTTTTTCTCTTCTGGTTTTGATGTTTTCCTTTGGCATGGTAAATGTTTTGGAGAGAGTTACTAGATGAATTAGTTAATCAGAGGATAAAATATTAGCAGGCAGAAAATCTGAAAGTTGATCACTTGACTTGCAACTCCTCACCCCTTTTCCCTTGAATGGCTTTGAGAGATTTCGCTAGGAATTCAGGATGGAAAAGTCAGCATAGCGGAGTAACATGTTACAGGGACACTGTAACCTCTTTCCCTTGGAAAGTTCCCTGTATTATGAGACAATGACATGTCATTAACGAGTTACATTTGTCTTGTTTTCACCAAGAAGATGGATTGAATGGCCCTCAAAGATCTTCTCTGAGTTGTAATGATATGGTATCATCTGAGTCAGAATGCTACCATTTACAAACATTTTGAGTGGGTATTTGGAATCACTTGTTGGGTCCTTTTTCTTATCCTGGTTGTGTTTAGAGAACAGGCTTGGTCAGATTCAAATAGATCTTACACTTTGACAGAGACCGGAATGCCCATTGATGAAAATACTTTGCACAGAAGGACTGCTGGTGAGGTAGAAGTTCTCAGAGAGCTCTGGACTCCTATGTGGCTCATGTGGTTAACTATAAAATCGGAATTTCAAAAGCCCTCATAAATTTATAAGATAACACGGCTGGGCGTGGTGGCTCACGCTTGTAATCCCAGCACTTTGGGAGGCCGAGGCGGGTGGATCACGAGGTCAGGAGATCGAGACCATCCTGGCTAGCACGGTGAAACCCCGTCTGTACTAAAAATACAAAAAATTAGCCGGGCGTGGTGGCAGGCGCCTGCAGTCCCAGCTACTTGGGAAGCTGAGGAAGGAGAATGGCGTGAACCCAGGAGGCGGAGCTTGCAGTGAGTGGAGATCGCACTGCTGCACTCCAGCCTGGGTGACAGAGCGAGACTCCATCTCAAAAAAAAAAAAAAAAAAAAAACACAAATAATGGTTTTCAATCATTTGTGCATAAGAGCAGCTATTGCACACTACCTTTCCCAGGGTGGACAAGGTTGAATCCTGATGTAGCTAAGAAATGTCACAAGTCATAGTTTTAGTCTATGCAACTTTAGTTTCTGCTAAAATTTTTCTTGATGAATTTTTAGTTATATTTATTTATAAAACATCCTATATTAAGAACACAACACCTACAACAGTTAAGGAAATACAAGACCTAGGAAGGCTTCAAAACACTTCTAGTTATTACGTATCACCTAAAGTACACTATAGCCAGATAAATACTCGCATCATGTCATACTCTTTGCAGATAACCATGGTGAAGAATGTCCCTGGAGGTGAAGGTTGCAGTGAGCTGTGATCTCACCACTGCACTCCAGCCTGGGTGACAGAGTGAGACCCTGTCTCAAGAAAGAAAAGAAAAGAAAACAATGTAATTCAAAGTCATGTAAAGTTATTTAATATTGTTTTCTCTCTGTGTTGGTCTTGCATAATTTTCTTCTTTGATGATTTTCGTTATTCACAAGAACTTTGAAATGAAATTGACATTTGTTTTCTTAAAGACATTTCTTTTTTTATGGTTGAATAATACTCCACTGTGTATATGTACTGCTTTTTCTTTCTTTCTTTTTTTTTTAATTATACTTTAAGTTCTGGGATACATGTGCAGAACGTTCAGGTTTGTTACATAGGTATACACATGCCATGGCGGTTTGCTGCACCCATCAACCCATCATCTATCTATATTAGGTATTTATCCTAATGCTATCCCTCCCCTCGCCCCCCACCCCCTGACAGGCTCCGGTGTGTAATGTTCCCTTCCCTATGTCCATGTGTTCTCATTGTTCAACTCCCACTTATGAGTGAGAACTTGCGGTGTTTGGTTTTCTGTTCCTGTGTTAGTTTGCTGAGAATGATTGTTTCCAGCTTCATCCATGTCCCTGCAGAGGACATGAACTCATCCTTTTTTATGGCTGCATAGTATTCCATGGTGTATATGTGCCGCATTTTCTTTATCCAGTCTATCACTGATGGGCATTTGGGTTGGTTCCAAGTCTTTGCTATTGTGAATAGTGCCACAATAAACATATGTGTGAATGTGTCTTTATGGTAGAATGATTTATATTCCTTTGGGTATATACCCAGTACTGGGATTGCTGGGTCAAATGGTATTTCTGGTTCTAGATCCTTGAGGAATTGCCACACTGTCTTCCACAATGGTTGAACTAATTTACACTCCCACCAACAGTGTAAAAGGATTCCTATTTCTCCACATCCTCTCCAGCATCTGTTGTTTCCTGACTTTTTAATGATCACCATTCTAACTGGTGTGAGATGGTATCTCATTGTGGTTTTGATTTGCGTTTCTCTAATGACCAGTGATGATGAGCTTTTTTCATATGTTGGCCACATAAATGTCTTCTTTTGAGAAGTGCTGTTCATATCCTTCACCCACTTTTTGATGGGGTTGTTTGATTTTTTTCTAGTAAATTTGTTTAAGTTCCTTGTAGATTCTGGATACTAACCCTTTGTCAGACGGATAGATTGCAAAATTTTTCTCCCATTCTGTAGGTTGCCTGTTCACTCTGATGATAGTTTCTTAGACATTTCTATTGTTCCTTTAAACTGTCTGGCACTCAGCTTCCCAATAAAGTTTTTTGTTTTTGTTTTGAGGCATAGTCTCGCTCTGCCACCCAGGCTGCAATGCAGTGGTGTGATCTCAGCTCACTGCAACCTCCGCCTCCTGGATTCAAGCAATTCTCCTGCCACAGCCTCCAGAGTAGCTGGGATTACAGGCATGTGCTGGCATGCCCAGATTATTTTTGTATTTTTAGTAGAGATGGGGTCTCACCATGTTGGCCAGGCTGGTCTTGAAATCCTGACCTCGTGGTCCACCCGCCTCAGCCTCCCAAAGTGCTGGGATTACAGGCGTGTGCCACCATGCCTGGCCAGTTGGTTTTAAAAGTACAGGTGGAAAATAACTGCTGGTTACATTGAAACAACGTATGTTCTTCTTGGATGAATATACTTGAAGAACACAATTCTATTAGTTTCAGGAAAAGTATATCAAAGTTATAATGCACCCTAAGGGTTTCAGGATCTGTCTCCCCTCCCCACCCGGGCAGACACCTACATCTGAAGATGCTCAAGTTATTGAAATAAAATGGTGTGGTATTTGTATATGACCTGCAAATATCCTCCTATATATTTAAAATCATCTGTACATTACTTATAATACCTAATACTGTGTAAGTGCTATGTAAATAGCTGTTACACTGTATTGTTTAGGGAATGATGAGAAGAAGAAAAGTCTGGCATTTGCTGTTCTATATATTTTCTTTAGATACTGTATCTACACCCTATAAAAAGATAATTAGTATTTTTATTTATTAAATAACGTATATTTGATCCCAAATGCAAGTCTTTGTTCAGTTTTCGGTGTCATCATGCCAAATCTCTTGGACATTTACATCACAGGAAACAAAATAATGAGCCTACTTCCTAAAAGCTCCGTCCAGAGAAGATGAAACATTTCATCAGCTCAATCTATTTATATCATTCTTTCTAGCTCCTCAGGACCTAATAACTAAAGCTTAAATTCCTTTGTATGACCTCCTACTCCATTCATTTATTTCTTCAATCAGTACCATTTGTGAAGACCATTTACCCTGTGTCAGGCACGCTGCTATGTGCCAGAGAGCCAATGGCAAACATGTGCTAGGGATAGACACTACCGCCAAAGCTTTTCCAGGCTGGGGGGCATATGATCCTTAAATTAAAACAACACACATAATTTACACTTGTCCACTGTGTGATAGAGTGCCTGGGGGGAGAAGTGCAGAACGTTATAAGAGCAAGCAACAGAGAGAGAGAGCTGTGGCAGTCAGGGCGTGGGGGTCAGGGAAGCCTTCCTGGTTGAAGTCGCATTTTCTTTGAAGAAAGGACAGTATGGGAAGGCTGGGTGTCTGGAGGCAGGTGTATTTCTTTCTATATGGTCAAATATTTGTTTCCTGTAGAATTCCATTAAATGTGAAATATTTGTAGAATACAGAGAGACTTTTTTCTTGGTTAATGAAAAGACTGCTGAGGATATTCCATAACATTTGAAAGAAATCTTACTTATGAACAACAAATATATAAAGAAAGCCCTCCTCCTGAACCTTTTCAATAGACTTTTTATTTTGTAGAGCAGTTTTAGGTTCACAGCAATTGAGCAGAAGGTACAGAGAATATCCACATGCTCTCTGCCCCCACCATGCACAGCCTCTCCCATTACCTACATCCCCCACCAGAGTGGGACATTTGTGACAAGGGATGAACCTACGTTGGCACATCATCATCATCAGGGTCCATAGTTTACCTACGCTTCACTTTTGGTGTTGTACGGTCTATGGGTTTGGACAAATATATAATGACTTGTATCTATAGTTTCATCTGTTGCTTTAAAATAACTTACACCAAGCATGGACACAAAATTGTCCATTCAGGGTCACAGCTAATTATTTGCAGTGTCAAAGCATTGATTGGTAAAGTTAAGGTCTATGGTGGGTTTCCTGACTGATTTCTATTTCAAATGTTCAGTTCCATTGTTAGACACTAGTTTGGTATGTATTTTGGAAATTGTAGACTGACTAGTTCTTTAGCTGTTCCATGCCGACACCTGGCTATGTTGAAGGAAATGAGTGAGATCTGTTCCTGTTTTCTCTTTTCATATGGTGGGATCTAGAGAACTAGTTTCCATTTATCTTTATTCTTCCCGTGTGTGTTGTCTTTGCATGAATGATGTGTTTTCGTTACTTGAAGCTTTTGAAGAGTTATCTTTCTTTAAGGAAAAATCAAAAGGCTAGAAATGAAAAGACTTGGAAAATGTCATTGAAATAATGGCCGGGTGCAGTTGATTGAACTTATATAAACTCTTTGAAAGCCAGATTGACTAGCATTCATGTTTGATCTAGTTAAACCAATAAAATACAGGATGTAATCTTTATATAATTACAAAAGTCCCACTGTCTAATCCTACCTGGAGGTTACAATGATGGTTCTAGAGGCAAATGTGTTTCTAGCCTAATGTACTTTGACTCTTTATCTTTGTTGGCTTTAAGCCAGGACAAGACTTTATTGCAAATACTGTTATTTTATCTTTGTTGTCAAATGGCTTAACTGGTGAAGGCTATTGTAATCTGACGAAGGACTTCTGCTGGGGCAGGGTATTGAAATATACTGGATTCTTGTATTTTTTTATTGCTCTTCTGCTCAAAGAGTACTATATGTAAGCAACATAGGTGGACCGTGATGGGGTAGCATCTGGCCTAAACAAAGTGGCCAGCATTGATCGGGGGTTTATTGGCATCCCTGATGCTAGTGGGCAGGGTTCTTAGAAGTTCATAGTAGAGATAAATAGCACAGCACATGATGACTGATACAGGTAAGAGCACAGAACGGCTGCAAAACCTTGGCATGGGGGCAATTATTTTAAGAAAAACAGGAAACCCAGAATCCAAAAAGGAACTATGGATGCATTTTGAGGGCAAATATATATGTGAATGCATGGATGCGTGCATCTGTGTGTGTGCATGCATATAAAATTTCCTTGTGGAAAAACCTCACAAACAAATGCAAAAGATGAATGAGGGGCTTGAGAATTTTTGCAATAGACAAATGATCATTGAACCTAAGTGATACTAATAGTTGCTAAAATTAATTTTAAAAATGGTGAACAATCCGCAATTAGATAAGGTAAAAGAGACAGACTATCCACGGTAAAGGAAAATAAATGGCCAGTCAGGAAATTAAAGTAAAAATACCAATACCATTGCCCACTCATCCTGTTGGCAAATGTTGAAAAATTGCTTCCACCCAAGGAAAAAACAGAATGGAAAGGCATCCTTTTACTGCAAGTTTTATTTGTATTTTAGTATTGCTAAAATACTGTATCTTAGTATTTTCAATACTAAATACTTTTGAGTCTCACTATAATAAGACTGAATCAGTTAGTCTAGGGTGAGTATTATCCGTTGTGAGCTGGGAGATATTAAGTCTAGGATTACTCCCAAACTGCTAAAGACAATATAATGGCAAATGACAACAAAATCACATCAATAATAACAAAGGATTTTTTAAAAATCCTGAGCCAAACATTTTGATAAATACTTTACAAGGATTATCTTTTTAATCATCCCAAGCAGCCTATGACATGCTGTCCTCACTAATTTTAAAAAATCATTCTAATCATAATAATTGTCTATGCATGCTTGCCATTGCCCCAAATATTTCTTTGTAATGACAGAGTTTTTCATTTTGTGATTAGTAGAAAATTTTGCTTGAAATGAAAATGCCTTGCTCAACGCAATGTATTGATATTAATTCCCAATTCAAAATAGGCTCTGTGGCTATTGGCTTCCTTCTCATTTTGATGGGTGTGTATAAGCCAATGGTATGGGGAGCATTGAATTGCAGGAAAGAAGGAGAGTTGGTGTGGGGCAGGGCAGGAGGGTTTACACTTGGGAAGGGGAGGTTGGGCAGCTGAAGACAATCTCTGCTGCATCCTTTGTGCTTTTGTTGTTGAAGTTTGGCCATTCAACATACACAGTAGAAGGGAACAAAAGAAAGCTAATCAAGGTGTGTATTAGTCTGTTCTCATGCTGCTAATAACGACATACCTGAGACTGGGTAATTTACAAAGAAAAAGAGATTTAATGGACTCACAGTTCCACATGGCTGGGGAGGCCTCACAATCATGGTGGAAGACAAAGGAGGAGCAAAGCCATGTCTTAAATGGTGGCAGGCAAGAGAGCATGTGCGGGGGAACTGCCCTTTATAAACCCAACAGATCTTGTGAGACTTACTATCACGAGAATAACATGGGAAAAACCCGCCCCCATGATTCAATTACCTCTCCTAGGGTCCCTCTCACATCACATGGGAATTGTGAGAGCTACAATTCAAGATGAGATTTGGGTGGGAACACAACCAAACCATATCAAGGTGTGTCCTGCACAGGGCTTCTCAGGACTCTAATCCTTTATTTTTGTTTTAATTAACTCTCTGATATTTGCTAAATTAAAAATATTATTTCCAGAGATAAAATCTTCTGTAATGAAAATCCTGCAATCTACTTTCTATTTACCTGATCTCCCCTCCTATTCTCTGCTCCACCCCATCCATCTGAACTGCTGCTACCTCAACATATGGTATTTAGGACTGTTGGACCAATCTTCATCTCTCCTTTCAAGGTTATAAATCTGGAAATTCCTTCAAAATCGAGTGTGCATCTTGTTCCTTTCTTCACCTGTGGCTTTTCCTGTTGTGTTGTTTACCATTGAGGTCAATCACTGGCTTTGTCACTCTGCATATTTTACTTGGTTTCCCTGACTACAGGTTTCTTAACTGTAAAATAAATAAATGAAGCTTATGTCATTTTGTGGGATGATTACATGGGGTGAGTATTAAAACATCAAGGCACATTTCTGTCACATAGATTTGGCCACTATAATAATAATAATAGTCAAAGGTGTATTGCCGCGTTAGTGATATTTTTGTCAACCTGTTGACAACAGTTGCTGTGCCTACTTTTGGAACCCCAGGCAACAGTTGCCATGCCCACTTTTGGAACCCCAGTCACTCTTGCATGGCCTCAGAAATGTGCCTTCTCTGTGAGGACCAAGAGCTGCCCTCCCTTGCTAATGTCTTACAGACAGGTAAAGAGGAAACATGGAATCCTGTCCCCAGGGAAAAATCTAGTTGAGCAACCAAGACACAGACAAAATAAAGCATATCATTCAGCAGGAGAGGGTGTGATAAAACTCCAAAGAGGAATCCAGCAAGTGCAGAAATAGCTGAGGTTCCCCTGATCTCATCCAGAGATAAGGTCCTGCCCATCTGCCTAGGAAAAGAAACATCCGGAAGGGAAGGAGGTCTCACCTGTGCCCATGTCAAGGATTCTAGTCCAAGGAGCAGAACCCCGCTGACCTGACTCAAGAAGACTCAAAACCTTCAAACCAAGATGGTGCTGAAAAAGACCTTCAGGAACTGGCTTTGACCTAGTCTCCAAGGTCTGAGGCTGTCCACTTCAGCCCTGAGTCTCTTTAGAAGGTGCCTTATTGCTTCCCATCACTGGTTGGGGAGGAGCTTGGAACACTCAAGTTGAATCCAGGATGTGTTCAGACAGGTGTCGTCCTTGGAAGTCCTGGCAGGAGCCAACTCTGCACAGGGGAAGCAGGGGAAGCTTTAACTATGAAACCCCTCTAGCATATAGCCCTAATATTTACTTCTTCTCAGCCTTAACTCCCAATAATTCCTTCACATACCTAGGATTTTAGCCAATCCTCTATGAATCTACACACCGTGCAACATGCTGAGGCTGGCTGTCATGTAGGAAGTTCTTCAAAGCTGCCCTGCCCCAGCCCCCAGCTTCTGCATGCTCAATGCCTGGCCCCTGCTTTTTGCAGTTGTCACGCTGTTTATGACCATCCCCTAGTCAGCCTGGCCCCTCTGAACTTTTAGCTTATAACCAAGCCAATGGCTCCCTTTATAAAACTTCAGTTTTATAAAAGGGTATGTTATGCCCTCTTACACGCTTTCTCCTAACATCTCATTTTCCAGTAATTGAACCACGCCCATCATTTGTCCAGCATTGGCCTCTGCCCAATCTAATTATTTATCTGATGTAATCCCTGCCAGAAATCATACCGAACTTCACCCTAAGCTGTTCGTATGCGTCTCCAGCTTCAGACCTTACTGTCTCTATGGGGGGCATAGATGTCAGGGGAGAGATGAGGGCCCAGATGTGGATGTACGGAACTCAGTAGGTGGTAGGTAGGTTCATAGGAGATTGGCTAAAATCCTAAGAATGTGTTGGAATTATTAGGAGTTAAGGCTGAGAAGAAGTAAAAAGTAGGGCTATATGCTAGAGAGGTTTCATAGTTAAAGCATTCATATGGGACCGAGATCTTTTAAGCCAATAATCTTCACATTGAAGAAGAAGATTGCCAATCCTATACAG
Organism: Pan paniscus; assembly: GCF_029289425.2. Taxonomy (NCBI): domain Eukaryota; kingdom Metazoa; phylum Chordata; class Mammalia; order Primates; family Hominidae; genus Pan; species Pan paniscus. Next base: position 10,381,446 of record NC_073272.2, on the reverse strand, counting down.
CTGAGATTTATTTAGTGGTTTGGGGGGGATCCTATAATTAAGCTATTACTGGGAAGGGACATATTCAGATATGTTATTGGCAGTGGATGGGCAAAATGTGGTATATCCATGTAGCTGAAACTGACAGTCAAAAAGATGAAGTACCAATATATACTACAATGTACATGAAGCAAGATTGCTGTAGCATTTAGCATCAAGAAGCCAGACACATATTGTATGATTCCATTTATATAAAATGTCCAGAATAGGCAAATAGATAAAGACAGAAGCAGATTTATTGTTTGCCAAGGTAAGGCAAGTAGTGGGGAAGACAGAATGGGAGTGATTACAAATAGGTACAGGTTTCTTTTTGGGCTGGTGAAAATGTTCTACAATTAAATAGTGGTGTTGGTTGCATAGCTTTCTGAATATACTCAAGTTGTACAATTTAAATGAGTGAATTTTGTGAATTATATCTCAATAAACTTGTTATAAAAGTATTTTCTAAAAGATATTTTTTGGTTCAATTTTCTTTTCTCATAACTGCAAACATATATCATCTTGCTCTGTCAATACTGGTATCCTTCATATTAAAAGTTTAGACGTTCAAACATAGGAAATGGGAGATTTTGTTTCATCTCCACCTTGAACTTCAGAGAACTAGAGGTCATGACATTTTAGCTATTGGGTGATGGTTTCTGCTAGCTTTGCTACCTATTCTGGCCTAGCATAACCTGACTTAAAAGATCCCAACCAGAGAAAAAAATAATCACCAAAATCTTAGTTATGTGGAATACAGAAATTCTAATGTTCAGGATAATAAATCATAGTACAATTTTATTTATTTATTTATTTTTTTGAGATGGAGTTTTCCTCTTGTTGCCCAGGCTGGAGTGCAATGGTGTGATTTCAGCTCACTGCAACCTCCTCCTCCTAGGTTCAAGCAATTCTCCTGCCTTAGCCTCCCCAGTAGCTGGGATTACAGGCATGTGCCACCACACCCAGCTAATTATATATTTTTTAGTAGAGACAGGGTTTCACCATGTTGGCCAGGCTGGTCTCGAACTCCTGACCTCAGGCGATCCACCCGTCTTGGCCTCCCAAAGTGCTGGGATTACAGGCGTGAGCCACCACGCCCGGCCCCAAATATTTGTTATATATTGAGTGTATCTATTGTTTCATTTAGTTACCCCAGTGGCCTGATGCATGAGATATTGCTGTTAGGCTTGCTTTACTGATGGATAAACTGAGGCATGGGGATGTTAAGTCTCTTGTCTGTGATCATATGTTTTGTGAAAGAGTAAGAGAAGGCTTTTCACGTGGGATCTGATATAGTTTGGATTTGTGTGCCTGCCCAAATCTTATGTCGAATTGGAAGGATGGGCCTGGTGAGGGGTAATTGGATCATAGAGGTGGATTTCCTCCTGGCTGTTCTCATGACAGGAAGTGAGTTCTCACAAGATCTGATGGCTTAAAAGTGTGTGGCACTTCCCTTTTTGCTCTCTCTCTCTCTCTCTCCTGCTCTGCCATGGTAAGATGTGCTTGCTTCCCCTTTGCCTTCCGCCATGATTGTAAGTTTCCTGAGCCTCCCCAGCCATACTTCCTGTTAAGCCTGCAGAACTGTCAGTCAATGAAACCTCTTTTCTTCATAAATTACCCAGTTTCAGGTAGTTCTTTATAGAAGTGTAAGAACAGACTAATACAAGATCTTTCTCCCAATCCCAAACTCTTATTTCTGTAAATTGGTTGAGATCAAAAGCATCCACAATGCTTAAGTTGTAAATTTCTCAAAACTGCTGACTATTGGCGGAACGTCTAGTGTTCATTTACCTGCTTCACTGCTCAACACACCATCAAAGTTGCCTCAGACCCTTTTTCATTTCAGACAGCTTAGAATCTTTAGTATTTTATATGTCTTTGTTTACATCATGAAATCAACAAAATGAAACTTATATTACAAACACATTTTCTATCATTGGAAGGGAAGGACAGCAGGTTTTGCAAGATTGGGTATTTGTTAAAATGCAAATATTCAAAAATTATATGCATAAATTATAATTTTAAATTAGAAATCTGTGTATGTGTAGCTTTCTAATGGATCAATATTTTTCCTTTTTCTTTTTGCAGAACAATGGTTCCCTGGTTTGGTGCCAGAATCACAAGCAATGTTCTAAGGTACGTTTCCTATACCTGTATGAATGGTGCAAAAAACTTTTAGTTTTGGAATAATTATAGATTCACAGTAAGTTGCAAAGACAGCACAGAGAAATCATATATGCCCAGTTTCCACCAATGGTTACACTTTAAGTAATTGTAAACAATATCAAAAGCACAAAATTGATATGCATGCAATGTATGTATATGATTTTGTGACATTTATCATGTGTAAGATTGGATTTACGTAGCTACCACTGCCATCAAGATACAGGTATCAATGGTTCTATATACTACTGTATTTTATTGTTGTTTGTAATTTTCTGTTAAAAAACATTAAGAAGAAAATGCCCTCTGGTTAGACCAGAGAAGATTTAATGTATTCTATTTATACTTATGTTATTTTGCATGTATTTTGGTTTCTTTGTAGGAATTGCTGGTTAAATAATTTGATTTTTTCATTAAAGAGTCTCTTTTCCATTTTTGAGTATTCTTTGCTGCACACTAAAGTACTATAAACTTTATTATGTTACTTATTTATATGTTTGATATAATACAATTCTTACCTCAATCCCAATACACCAAAATCTTTGTTTTTTAAATATACATATGATGGTACTCTAGCTCCAGTCTGAAGTAGGTTTCGTAATCAGGTTATGTAAATGAGTAAAGTTTACAAAGTTTGCTAAAAACATTGGAGCAAAACTTTGGGATCATAATAGTGTTTCATAAAATTTATTTCATGGATATTGCTTTTAGTCCTAAAATAGAAATACACCTTATTTTATAAACAACAAGTAATCTAAGGAATATATAATAATCTTGAAATAGCATATTTATGAAAAGGATTATTTTGTGAAAGGTCTTTCAAATACATACAATAAATTATTATAGAATAATATTCCTAAACCAAAAACTTTGTTCTAATGATGCATTTCCACAATCATGCTCACTGAATACACGAGTGTTACTTTAAAATAGAACAGAGTTCTTACGTGAATGTTAAATAATTTGATGAAGATAAGCTTTGCTTATCTCTGACTGTCTAGATACTAGGCAGGAATGAAATGCCTGGTTACGGTCCACTTACTCTTTTTATGTAATGTCCTAAGCATTTGTTCTGTCCAGACATTTTCTGGTATTGATTATATTAATTGGTCTTCAACTGGAATTTTAGATAACTTTTTCATGCCATCATTCCAGATAAAGCACATAATGCTATGAGGTTGATTAAATTTCATAAGTATTCTTTTTGTGCAGTGTCGTATTAATCGTGTATTATAGGAATGATAATTTGTTACATTGGTAATACTTCTTATTTAAGCACTCATTTTTTCCATATTCCATCAAGAAATTATCTTTTGCAGACTTACAAGGAATTTGATTAGAACAGGCTTATTTGAATTACTTTAAAATTATTGCAGTGAAAGAAATTCGTACACTAGGGATCAAAGATGGTTAAACCATATTTTGCAAATGATTAATCAAGGCTGCCATGAGAGACTTTGAATTTCACAAGGAAAGAAAGCAATCCTTTTTGTCAGAATGCAAAAATCAATCAATAAGTCACAATTAAGCCCAACTGAAACTCTGGAATATATTACAAAGCTGACAGAAATTGAAGGGTTGCCTTTAACTTGGGATCCTTGGGAATCTTTGGGAATGAATCTTGCTTATTAATCAAAGTTTGACTCCTTTGGATGTTAGCACGACTGGATACCTGTGCAGATAATTACAATTTGCATTTCTTTTGGGATTCATGAAGTACTAGGTGGGCTTTTTCTCTTAATGCGTACGTTAATGAGGTTACTGGTAATCCGTAGTCACATAGTCATCAGTTTTACAAATGGGAAAATTCAGGCATGTGCATATTGATGATGGTTCTGTAATCACTCAACAAACCAGTAGAGACATATACATCCCTGTCTTCTACACTGTGTTTCTTACAGGCCAACAACTCTAGAAACCAGTTTGTACAAATATAGGGAGAGAAAAGTCAGAAAAGTCAGAAAAGTCAGAAGCAGTGTTAATGCTACAATTTTCCGATGATGTATTTTAAAAGATTAGGTTTGCATAATGTTTTCTAGAAACCACGCGCTTTTTAATCAGTTCTGGTGACCATCTGCAAAGCCTGTCAGCTCCTCCTTCAGAGCCCCTGTGGAATAGATCTCATCTAACCACTCTTCCCACCTCCAACCTGCCATTCTCTTTGTCTGGGATGAATCCAAGAGCAACCTGATGGGTCTCCTAGCTTCCACTCTGACCCCAAAAAATCACATTTCCTCATGGCTGCTGGAAAGACCCTTCAAACATATAAGTGGCATCACACTGCTATCTACCTTAAACCTAATGATTCATTTCTGTCTCACTCAGACTAAAATCCAAAGCCCTATTCTGATTCTCACTGGCTGTCTCTTGACTGCCTGTGCTCTGTCCCCAACTTTGATGTTGTTTTTGTTGTTTGTTGGTTTTTCGAGATGGAGTCTTGTTCTGTCACCCAGGCTGGAGTTCAGTGGTGCAATCTTGGGTCACTGCAACCTCTGCCTCCCGGATTCAAGCAATTCTCCTGCCTCAGCCTCCCGAGTAGCTGGGATTACAGGCGCCTGCCACCATGCCTGGCTAATTTTTGTATTTTTTAGTAGAGATGGAGTTTCTCCATGTTGGCCAGGCTGGAAGAAAACATTTTAACTGTAGAGATTCATCTCTGTGCTTCATCTGACTTCGGGTATGCTGGGTTCCACATAATGGAATCAGCACTATGAGCTCAAGGGTCTTTAGCCCCTGCACCACTCAACCCTAGAGAATATAGAAGAGTGCCTATTGTCCAGCACAGGTCTAGGCCAGTGGTTCTCAACCAAGGGCAATTTCCTCCCCCAGGAACAATTGCCAATGACTGGAAATATTTTTGATTGTCACAGTTGGGAGTGAGGAGTTACTGGCATCTAGTGGGTCAAGGCCAGGGATGCTAATAAAGAACCTATACTGCACAGAAAAGCCCTCCCACAGCAAGGATTATCTGGCTCCAAATATTAGTAATGCTGAGATTGACAAACTCTGGTCTACACATTTGTGAAGTTATAAAAGAAATTAAGAGCATAGTCCTCAGCAGTTTTACTTTATTTATGAAAGAAAATAAATGTGTAGTTTACTGAGCACAAGGTATGTGCCAAGCACCTTTTTAGGGGCTCATTATGTCTAGGAATTCTGATTGTCATCATGTACTCTGTATAACACTGGTGAGAGAGATTGCTCTTTGCCTACTAATCTGGTTTCTCCTCTTCTCTGCTAATCGAAAGCTCATTCCTCACCTGAGCACATTGTCACCTTGCGTTAAACATCTATATTTCCCCAAGCTCCATTGCTTCTAAATATGGCCAGTAACTAATTTCTTGCCCAAGTGGAATTATTGTGAAGAAATTTCAAAATGCTTCTTTTAATGGGAACTGATTTAGCTAGAAAATGCACTCATTTGTTCTCTTCCCCTTGTCTTTCCCTGCTTCTTAGAGGGCATACCAATGGCAGGGGCCCCAGCAGCTCTCTTGGGCCATGAGGTACTTTTGAGGATGGAGTCCAGGCTGAGAATAACTGACAAGAAAGATAGAAGGAACCTGGCTCTTAGATACTGTGGGGCCCCATACCAGCCTTGCACATGAAGAGGAAATACCTTTCTATCTTGCTTAAGTTACTGTTATTTCACATTTCTTTTGTTCTATGAAGATGGAATTGTGTGTGAGTGAAATTAATCTCGGCTTCATCTTGGAATGACCACCTTCATGTCATAGATGCTCAGAAAAGGTGGGTGACTTTCTTACAAAGTCACTTTACTAATAAGTACCAGTAAATCCCCTACACAGGATTTGAACTGAGTTCCGGTGGAATTAAAAGCCAGTGATTTTCTCATTGTATACCTCACACATATGAAGTCTTATAGAATAACTTTTTAAAAGTTATGAAAGATCTCCTGCTCAATTTAGTGGTTGATTGTCTTGATGCACTAGGTTTTTTTTTTTTTTTTTTTCCACCCTTATAGCTACTGTGAATAGTGTAACTTCCTGGCAAAACTGTGACCCAATTCTAGCAAATGAGCCATATTTTCTCTTTCTTGCTTTTATGTTCCTGTTGTCTGGTGGGAAGTCAGAAAGATACAGCCTAAAGATGGCCTACTCTTCTGATTCAGCTTCGTTTAGGGATACATAGTAGATTCCCGGGGAAATAGATTCCTTAGATATTCCTCCATTAAGGTGATTTTTCTTTTCTTTTCTTTATTTTTTATGTTGAGAGAACATTTAACACATAAGAATGTGGTATGCCCTTGGCCACTCCAGAATAAACTGTTCGCAAAACTGACATCTAAACACAGTTTCAGTCTCGGATGATTCAGGGCAAACCATTTATTTATTAATTTAGAGATGGAGTCTCGCTCTGTGTGCCAAGCTGGAGTGCAGTGGCATGATCTCTGCTCACTGCAACCTCCGCCTCCTGGGGTCAAGCAGTTCTTGTGCCTCAGCCTCCCCAGTAGCTGGGATTACAGGCACCTGCCACCATGCCCAGCTAATTTTTGTATTTTTAGTAGAGATGGGGTTTTGACATGTTGGCCAGGCTGGTCTCAAACTCCTGGCCTCAAGTGATCTGCCCCCCTCAGCCTCCCAAAATGCTGGGATTACAGGCGTGAGTCACCATGCCTGGCCAAGCCTTTTAAAATATATCAAATCTATCCTAAAACGATGCCTTTACAATCACTTATTTTTAGTAGTTCAATTTTAGTAGTAAGTAAGTAATAAGATCACCTATTTCTAATCAAGAAAGTAAATATACACCTTTGGCATAAAAAATAATGTATTTTAAAAATTCTATCTAAATATGTTTTGCAAACAATTTTTATCTTAATTTCCTTTTTTTCAGTCCAAGCCACACTAAATACTTTTGGAATGAAATATTACTATAGTAATGTAAAACATACTGATAAAACGTGATATATTTCCATTCTAATAATATTTTTAAGTTGGTCCAATCTTAACAATGTACATTACTTTTATTTTATTTTATTTGAAATGGAATTTCGCTCTTGTTGCCCAGGCTGTAGTGCAGTGGCACAGGCTTGGCTCACTGCAACTCTGCCTTCCAGGCTCAAGTGATTCTCCAGCCTCAGCCTCCTGAGTAACTGGGATTACAGGTGCCCCCCACCATGCCTGGCTAATTTTTGTATTTTTAGTAGACAGGGTTTCTCCATGTTGGCCAGGCTGGCATCAAACTCCTGGCCTCAAGTGATTCGCCTACCTTGGCCTCCCAAAGTGCTGGGATTACAGGCGTGAGCCACCATGCCTGACCTATTACTTTAAGAACCTATTTTCATTAACCTTTCTCTTAAATAACAAATTACTCCATGCCAAATATAATGTAAATCAGATCCTATTTTTTCCCATATATTATAATGTTGTGGCTGTTCAGCCCTTTTATTTATGTTTCTAGTTTAACATTTTCTTTAAATACATTTCATTTGCTCGTTCCAATAGAGTCTGATTAATCCCATTTCAGTAGATACTCACTGAGCATCTACTATGCCCTAGGCCCTAGTGATAAAGTGATACAAAGGGTGAACTTGGTCTTTGCATTAATTTTTTACTTTTTTGCTCACTGAGAAAATTCCCAGATATTGTTACTTCATCCATTCTTAAAAATTCATGCAATATTCCAGCCTGGGGCGGTGGCCCACGCCTGTAATCCCAGCACTTTGGGAGGCTGAGGTGGGCAGATGACAAGGGCAGGAGATGGAGACCATCCTGGCCAACATGGTAAAACCCCGTCTCTACTAAAAATACAAAAATTATCTGGGCATGGTGGTGCACGCCTGTAGTCCCAGCTACTTGGGAGGCTGCGAAAGGAGAGTCACTTGAACCCTGGAGGTGAAGTTTGCAGGGAGCTGAGATCCAGCCTGGCGACAGAGTGAGACTCTGTCTAAAAAAAAAAAAAAAAAAAAAAAAATTCATGCAATATTCCTTATGAGTCCCCATTACTGTACCAATGGGGACATAACCACCTTCTCCCCCTTACTTTGCCCATTAGAGCATTTGTGTACCTTTAGAATCCATTTCTGCTTTTTCTCTTTGCTAATCTCACAATTCTAACTCTTTTCCATCATTCTGAAGTTCCTCTGTACTCACCCATTAACGGTTAATATGTGAATTACCCAGTCTCTGTTAGGCTCTGCTCATGGTCTTAAGGCTCAATTCTCATGTTCGTAACTTATTTGGTACTCTGGGATGGAAATATTTGATGAAGAAAGAGAAAACTATTTGAGTGAGCCACAGACACATGGATCCTAGGCCTGACTATGTTAAGAGTTAGATGGCTCCTCTCAGTAAGGGAACGTAGGTGATACAGACCACTGAGATCATTGTTTGCATGAAGGATGGAGAGAAGAATTCTAAAGCTAGAGAGAATATTTAGGAATATCCAGTGCAATTCTTTCATTGTGCGCTTCAGGAACCTGAGGCCTGAAGCAATGATATATCCAGCCAAAGACAGCCTCCAGCTCAGAGGAAATGCGTATTCTTACATTCTATTTTTCATTGTATGTAATTTCCCTAAAAGCCCACTTAGGAATGATTTGGAGCATTTGACAGGAAATTCAAATTCATGGGCAAGATGCCCTGGTGTTTAGTCATAGCACAGAGTCAAAATATTGTAATGAGCCATGTTAACATCTATGTTTCCCAGTGGCTTTTTCTGGTAGAGGAGGACAAATATCCTTCTCTCTACCCATCCTATGTTCATGACTTAGGTCCTTTTAACACAAGATAGATTAAGAAGAGAAAAACTTGCAAATTTATTTAGTAAGATTTACATGCTGTGGGAGTCTTCCTAAATAAATGAAGACTCCAGTAAATGGTTAATTCTGTGTATTTTTATAGTAGCTTTGATGAAGAGTGAATACTGATGGAGAAATATGATAGGACAAAAAGGGTGTGATCTAGTGTAGATAAACTGGGGAATTTAGCAAGGCCTGTTTGTTCAGGTTCCTCTCTGTGACCCTTCATCTTCAGAGATGAGCATGTTCCTTTCTTCCAGGGATCGGGAGGCCCTCACATGAGTGTCTTCTGACCTGCTTCTTGGGAATGTTGGAAAAGCTTTCCTAAGCTGTATGCCCTGCATCAGGGAGAAGCATATGTGTGGGTGAGGAGGGGAGGTCAGAGAGACTTTCCTGCTTCTGTTTTTTTAATATGCCAAGGTGCCGTATTTTGAGTAGTGTGTCCTGAATCCCATCATCCTTTTCAATGTAACTTTTCATTAAATGCAGTGTTCTAGGATAAGGGTTAGCAAATGACTTCTAAAAAAACACCAGATAGTAACCATCTTTGTCTTTGCAGCCCATAAAGTATCTGTTGCAACTACTCAACTCTGTTGTTGCAGCACAAAAGCAATACTAGAAAATACATAGACCAAGAAGAGTGGCTATGTTCCAATAAAACATTTTTTGTAGATAGTAAAATTTCAATTTCCTGTAATTTTCACATTATAATATTTTACTTATTTTTTTTCCAACCATTGAAAATGAAAGAACCATTCTTAGCTTACTGGTTCTACAAAAACAGGTGGCAACCTGGATTTGGCCTGCTGCTGTAGTTTGTCAACCCCTCTTCTATGACATTACATTCACACAGACAAAACTAAACCCAAACAAAACAATAAAAATGCATTCTTCTGACAATACAAAGACATATCTTAAAATATTTAAAGTCAAACAAAAATGGACAGTTTCTGACATAGCTTATAGAACATTGTTTGTCAAACTGCAGGGATTTGAAATAATGAATAGTAAACAATAGTGAAAAAAAACTTCAAATAAATCACAGCTAATTTTTGAAAATCCAGTGTTAAAATGTGATGATCAGAGTCAAGAAAAATTGTGAAAGATTTGAAAATTGGCAAAAGTAAAGATTATTTTTCTCTGTATTGCACTTCTCCAAGTTCTGTCCAGTGTTCAGTGCTTTGAACTATTTTCCCACTCTGCAAATGGTAGAAAATTGATAATGAAAATAACTCTTGTCCATGAAAATGCAAATACATTTTGTCTAATGGAATGCACTTGATGCTTCATCCAGGAATACAACATTTTGCATATATTTGTAAATCCATTTCAGCACCAGCATTCCTTATTGACCCCATTCATCCATCCATCCATCCATCCATCCATCCATCCATCTTAATCTATCATTTATCTGTCTATTGTCTATTTATCTATGGGATTTTTCCTTTGAATCAAATGTAACATATGACTATTTCTTGAGTTAAATAAAATCTTTGGTACATTTCCATCTGATATTTGCATGAGTGTTGTCTTCACTTTATAAAATATTTCTCCACTTTGGGAGGCCAAGGCAGGCGGATCACGAGGTCAAGAGTTCAAGACCAGCCTGGTCAACATGGTGAAACCCTGTCTCTACTAAAAATACAAAAATTAGCTGGGTGTGGTGGTGCACGCCTGTAATCCCAGCTACTCAGGAGGCTGAGGTAGGAGCATTGCTTGAACCCAGGAGGTGGAGGTTGCAGTGAGCTGAGATCGCTCCACTGCACTCTAGCCTGGGCAACAGATTGAGACTCTGTCTCAAAAAAAAAAAAAAAGATTTCTCCTTTAACCTTCAGCTCAGAGTTACGTTTCAAAACCTTGCATCTAACAAACAATGGCATGCCACTTAGTAACAACCACCTATCTGTGGGGAGCCTGCATGCTTATCTTTCTGCCTTTGGGTGCCAGAATTCACTGGCTTGACTTTTGTTCCCCATTTGGTTTGGAGTGTATGTGTTGAAAAGTGGTAATTTAGGGCCCAATCTTGGTGCCTTGGCTTACAGCTTTAATCTCAGTGGGAGTTCAGTTCTTATAAGGGTACAACTCCTAACTGTTAGTGATTTTCCAGCTTTATTCAGAACCAAGTTTAGAGGTGAGGAAGATTGGTTTTGCTTGTATAAAAATCTGGACAGCTTCATTTGCCATCTGTGAAATTTATCGAGTGAGGGCCAAACCTCTGAAACACATCTGAATATGACTGTGGAAATTTTTGTTTTGTATGAGATGCTTTCTGTGATTTATGTGGTAACGACTGTAAATCCATAGAGCCCAAGGAAGACATTTCTTAGGAGCAAAATGAAAACTCAGACATACATGAAAATGCACCGTGCCCCAGTACCCAAGAACCAAAGGTGAACGTTTTTTATCTGATTGCAATTCTAATATGTAGTGGATCAAAATTTTAAATGTTTAGATACTTTAGACCTGTTGCAATACTTACTGATGCTTATACTATATCTCTTGACTTTATATATGATACATTTCAAGAATAATGTTGCTGTTCACCAAGCATCTGTTGTCCAACTTATTGATTTCCTTTGGAGCAAACAATGACTTCACAGCCAAATCACGTTTGACAATGATTTCAGGAGAAGTGCAGGCTTGTGTAATTCAAAGAGAGAGATTTGTGCAGAAAATGTCTCAAGTCAGGTATAATTAATTCCCCTTCATTTTGGATATTAATGTTATTATTTCCACAAGTACATGTCTTTACTTACATGAGATCATGTCTTTATTTTTCAGGAGAAAATAAATATGATGTGAGAATAAACATTAGAAGAGATAAGAGAAATATTCTATTATTTCCTTAAACCAACATTTTGGACTTAACGTTTGTGTAGAATGCATGCGAAAAGAAATTGTTAGTGTGTGTGAAGTTTCAACTAGTGTTCTTTTGAAAAAGCCATCTTATGTACAATATTATATTAGCATGATTAATATAAACCACTGGATGTAAATTTCTCCAACTGTCCTATAGCATGTTGCCACAAGATAATTATGAGTAGCCTTGGCCTTTTGTGCTTAGTAAGACATGAAGTCTCTCTCTCTCTTTCTCTCTCTCTTTTTTTTTTTGTTTTTTTTTTAAAGCTTTATTGCTCACACAGGGCCTGTTTGGTAGTTTCTTCACACGGATGTGTGTGACAACAGGGTCTTGCTCTGTTGCCCAGGCTGAAGTGCAGTGGCACCATCTCGGCTCGCTGGATCCTTGACTTCACAGGCTCAAGTAATCCTCTTGCCTTAGCCTCCTGAGTGGCTGGGACTACAGGCATGTGCCACCATGCCTGGATAATTTATTATTATTATTATTATTATTATTATTATTATTTGTAGAGACAAGATCTCACTATGTTGTCCAGGCTGGTTTGAACTCCTGAGCTCAAGCCACTTGCACACCTCGGCCTTCCCAAAGTGCTGGGATTACAAGCATGAGCCACGGAGACCGGCCTGAAGTCTGTCTTAAGGGAGTTGATGGAATTGAAAATTAAGTTAGGGCTGGACGTGTGGCATGATTTATAAGTAATTCATCCATTGTTGCTCTAGAAGGACATTAAAGTGGCTATCATCTCTGATGCAAAGGCAGAAATGGAAAGAAAAAAGAAGAGAAAAAAATGAGAGCCTGGGAAAAAGATAAAAAAAGAACTCACAAATAGCTACATAAACAACTAGTTTCAAAACACCATTTCTTAAATGGCCAGGAAATAGTCCTGAGATTTTTGAGAAACCACTGAAGGCTTCCAGCAGGGTCCCTTCTAGTGATAATGCAGGTGGATGGATGAGTTAATGATTTAAACAATTAGAGATTTGCTGCAAACTTCCATCTGTCACTGCCCCCTGGAATGCAGACTCACAGTTCTAATTGGAGCCTCCAGCATTGAAGGCGGCATGAGTTGGTGTCACTGATTTGCTTCCCCTGACCACTGTCATTCTCATGGTAAGCGTTTTCTGCCCTCACGCTGAGAACTTTTATCAAACATATTAGTGTGCATTTGGGTGATCATTAGCCTGCGGTAGCTGAAACATTCCAGGTTATTTTAGCCTAGAAACTAGCCTGTCTGCTGAAAGAACATGCAAAGCTTCCTGCTAAGCTGGTACACAATCAATATATAAGGGAAAGAACGGGTTCCTATTTAGATTTAAATCCAATATGTGACAAGTTAATAGCTCAGTGTGTTTCTGCTTTTCCATGTCAATTTTACGGGTGTGAAAGACTCTTCCACCTGCTATAAACTTCAAAGGAAAAACATGCGGAAGGGGAAATGCACCTCCGTGTAAGTCTTTTCCTAATCTCTTACGATTAATTTCTTCTTCCATCTGATGAAAGAAAATGCAAACGAAATCTCTTATTTGGTTCACAGTTGAAGACGAGTTCCATAAAGCTGCCTTTAGAAAGGGAATCTGTTTTGAACATATGAAAACCATCTGAGTCAAGATGCATTACATGGTGATTACAGTCTGACAGATGTTTTGAAGTTGTAATGTGTTCATCAGAAAGCACGCAGAGCAGGGTTGAGCGCCGCTTGTTTGAAGATGTTGAGGTTTATTCTGGCAACTGGAAAAATGCACCAATGCTGATTGAAGTTTGGGGACCCTTATATTTGAGAAAGGAGACAGAATTGGATTTCAGTCTCTGGTAGATCAGCATTTGTGGGCATTGAACATGAGATTGTATCATGTTGCTTTATCTCTGCCGTGACAGTCACTGTCAAAATATTCTCTACTGGGGTAGAAAACTCTCACTTGAATTTAAGGGGGGTCCACATTTGCTTTTCTATGTTCATAATTTTGACTCCACCTTATAAGTAATCGTTGGAATGAGGTTCAAGTCTACTTGCCTCCCGAATCACACGTAGGAGTTCCTCTTAGAAAACCTAATTTGTGTTTGTGCGTAGTCTACTTTGGAAACTTTTCATTTCTCTGTGTTTCTGAAAGAGCAGTCATTGTAGGAAAATAAATGGAGGTTTTAATTTAAACTCTATTTTTACCAACTGGGTGAACATAGAAACTCTTGCTGTCTCACTTGCCTGAAAAAGAGAATATAGACTAATTGTTTGAAACTAAAACAATTTGCCTATCTCAAGAGATCTTTTATCTATTCAATGGGGAAGAACCTGCCTTGCCCCATAAATAATGACATTCAACCACCTTGGCATATTTATTTTGCAACTAATTTAGGTCTAAGAATATCCTTGTAAGATTCACTACTCAAAACATGATGTTCTTTGGGTAATCAGTGTGTGTGTGTGTGTGTGTGTGTGTGTGTGTGTGTGTGTGTGTTTACTGGATTACACCTTCTGTTTTCTTCTGGGTTGGAAAATGAAATCACGTTTTCTGAGGAGGATTTTTGTCAGATACTCCCTTCTCCCTATTTGATGCATATCTATGCAGGAAGTGGGTTGCTTTTTTTTTAAATATTTATGTATTTATTTATTTATTTATTTATTTATTTTAGACAAATGTCTGTTAGGACCTTTAATTTCACAGTGAATGTCAGAGCTAATGAAAGTTTTGCTAGCTATGAAGTGACAATGAAGTATAAGCAAAGCCACCAGGCATCTGGAACTTTCCAAGGAGTAGAATATGAAACTCATTGTATCCTGGTGGTACCAAAAGCCACTGGAGAGAGACAGTATTTATACCTGCCTGATGGATGTATCACTTCCAGGTGCTCTAGAATCTATGCCTTGATTACACGGCTAAACTATGTCTTTGCCATTTCAAATCTTCCTTTAACAAATGGCTTTTGCTGAATGGTATGTTGCTGCAATGCAATATGGATGATAACCTCAGAAATTGTCCTACAAACCTAGTCGTTGGGGCTGCTCTAAGAAAGTTGTTGAGGACATTGGTCTCTTATGTCATGCCATTTTGGGGAGGAAACTTGGAGAGATATTAATTAATTAATTATTTAATTTTTTTTGAGACGAAGTCTGGCTCTGTCTCCCAGGGTGGAATGCAGTGGCGCGATGTTGGCTCACTGCAACCTCCACTTCCTGGGTTCAAGCGATTCCCCTGCCTCAGCCTTCTGAGTAGTTGGGATTACAGATGCTTGCCACCACGCCCGGCTAATTTTTGTATTTTTTTAGTAGAGTGGGGGTTTCGCTATGTTGGCCAGGCTGGTCTGGAACTCCTGACCTGAGGTGATCTGCCCACCTTGGCCCCCAAAGCGTTGGGATTACAGGCCTGAGCCACCATGCTCGGCCTAGAGACATTCATTCTGATTGCATTATCAGTACTAATTGTGCCTCCTTGAGAAATGGGTAGATACTTTTGGCCTATGGATACTGTGGATTTTGCAGTTAATAGCGTTTTCCTCTTACAATTGGTCTTTAGAAAGCTAAAACTTAAATCAAACAGCCTGTCTTTAACAAGTGTGCTGAAATTGATCATATGTATTTAGGAAACTTGCTTTATCCTTGACAGTATTTATTTTCTCCCCATTTTAATTTCCCTTTATCTCATTTTTTTTTCACTCACTTAAGATGTGCTTTCCAGCTGTAATCATATGTAGCTTTGTAAATTGTCTTGAATTATTTTAAGAGTAAGAAAGGCCATAGATAAATGCACACATCCATAAAATAATAAATCGGTAGAAGGATATCATACTGTGGCTGCGCACGTTGCCCGATGAGTTGTTTAGTCTCTTGAACCCTTTTATCCAGAATTTCATGGTTAAACAAAATGAAGTGACAAGACATCTATATTCATACCAAAGTTCTTTCAGCTGAGAAGTGATGATTATGGGAAAAGATTTACTGGAAAAGAGCAATGAGAGCCTCTTGTAAATTAGGTAATGGCTGTAACTGAGCAAGAAAAATTTAAGAGAGCACAACTTAAATTATGAAAACAGGGAGTGCGGTAGAAACTTGTCCTGATGGGAAATGTGGTAGTGGAACAAAGGTGGGGCGCTTTTGTTTGTGTGGGCCATGGGAGCCAGAGGGGTTTGGCCCTGCCTTCACAGATCTCAAGTCATAAATAGCAGAGGTCAAAGAATCGTCTTTAAAACTACACAATAAAGAAAGGACTTCTCTCAAGTGGGTCTTTTCAGAGCATAGCTACCAATGTGGGTAAGTTCATTTTCCATTTGTGTGGGGGAAAATGACTTAAAGTGTGCACTTTGTAAATCTTGCTCGTGCACTCTTTCTTTCTCTTCTTCCCTCCTGCCTTTCTTTTTCCTTCCTTCCTTCCCTGCCTCCCTCCTTCCTTCCTTTCTTTCTTTCTTTCTTTCTTTCTTTCTTTCTTTCTTTCTTTCTTTCTTTCTTTCTTTCTTTCTTTCTTTCTTTCTCTTTCTTTTTCTTTCTTTCTTTCCTTCCTTCCTTCTTTCTTTCTTCCCCTCCTCCTCTCTTTCTCTCTCTTTCTCTTCTCTTCTCTTCTCTTCTTTTCTTTTCTTTTTTCTGTTCATTCGTTCCCTCCCTCCGTCTCTGACCCTTTTTCTCTCTATTCTTATGGGTGGCACATGTTTCTGTTGGTTTCCATGAAAGACTTTCTCTGTGCCTTAAGTTATAGGAGCCCCAGCTGAAAATTTTAAGCACAGAGAGGTATAATGAATGGCTTCTGGCTTATTTAACGATAATGGAATGGCCACTCTGTCGATACTGTGTTCATTATATTAATAGCAATAGCTCAGTTGGTGTCAATGTGTATATTCCTGTGTGATGACAGGTTGAAGAAAACGCAGGGTTTAAATAGGAAAATGTTGCTGTTGGTTAGAAAATTGGGCTTATGCGAAACTGTCTAATTAAATCATACTCATTTTAACTCATTGCAAGTGACTAATTCTGTGTCAAATTCCACATAAGGAGCACTGTTTGCAGGGAGAACTGTGAGAGCCGCAGGGGCCAGGACAAGCCCTGAACTGTGCAAGCAGAGATCATTTAAGAGTTCAGCTGCCTGCAGATGCACCCAGATTCAGCCTTCTGCAGACTTCTCTTGTGGGGCTGGAACGGATCCTTGTGGAGAGGAGAAGCGAGTTCCCGAGATCTTCCTTGGGGACGCAGCTCCTCTGGCTTCCGCTTGCTGAGGAAGGTGGGTCTTTTCATGGCTGCAAGTCTCCGAGTTCTCACAGCTGAATGGTTGAACTTGGTCAGTCGCAGATGAATGAACAGTGTTTCCCAAGAGAAACTTCACAATGGCTTCGGGACTATTAAGCTGTGAAGATTCATGCTTTCTGTTTGGGAGTGTGTGTTCAGCAACTTTTCCTCGGGGAAGGCAGGGGGTGGGGGGCAGGCATTCGAGGTTGGCTTTTTACATCCAACTGTATGCACATTTTCCCTTTTTGTATGAGGAAATAATGCCTGCACTAAGGATAACCCTCCCCTCCTCCTAAATCCTTCCACAAAAAGATACTTATTAAGGCTGGCATTCTGAAGAACTAAATGCTTCTTTAACTTTACTTCATCTGCTTCAGTGAGCACAGTGTACCGACTCTGGGGAATTCACATTACGGCCGGCAAGCAGCCTTCTCTATTCTCTAGGGGCTCTTTGGGCACAGAAATAATCCCTTCCTAGAATCTTTTGAAAAAGCAACTGAACTATGCAGGCTAATCAACTGTAAATCTTAGCCCTCTTGGATGAAGCAGCACCGAAAAGTCCCCTGATGACCGGGAAGCCCTGTTGTGAAGGCCCTTCAAAGACAGCAGTTCCAAGACCCAAGGCAAATTTGCCACAAGTGCAATTGTCTGCTGTGTTTTCACGTTTCTGAATGTTGCCCTATTCCCCACATGCATCCTGTGCATCCTCTGCCTGTCTCCCTATTTTGTTTCGAGGCAGAAAGGCAATAACCTTCCTTAGAACTTTTGTTTTCTGGTTGGTAATGGCCATGTTATAAGCAGACATGAGCTCAGATAGAATAAGTACATGGGGAGGATTTTCTATATTTCTTCTGAGTCATTTTCTGCGCAGTCCTAGCATAGTATTTGTCAGGAAAAAGTAGCATAGATCAGAAGGGTGACATCTCCCAGCCTTTGCATGCACCGTGCTGAAACCTCCAGTGTTATAACATTAGCTGCCACTCTGCTGAGAGGTTACCTACTGATCCGGACAAAGGCAACACTAGTTTGCCTGCATTCTGTTTGGACTTGCAGGATAATGTCAGTCATGCATTCGCAGCAGCAGCATAAATCAAGCCCTAAGATGATTTAAAGAATATAATTGAAGCCTCTCTTTCACAATCACCATAATCTAAAGGAAATGGGGGCAATGGCGTTGCTCTCTGATATTTGGGAGGCAGAGCAAGAATTCTATTTTTGGCCAAGGAAATACCTCTTCTTTACTTGCCTTGTTTCTGTAACACATGTAGACCGTTGCAGTATTCCTGTCCTTCTAGATTCAACTTTTTACTGGCTATTTCTGATTTAAGATCCTATCTAAATCCTTGACATTGATGTGTCCTGATTTAAATGGACATCTTCTGCCGTTTGAGTGAGAGGCACAATAGAGTTTGGTCTTTGGGCACCAGTGTTAAAGGCTGAAGGGATTCACTAGCTCCATCACCTGGGCCGAGTTACTTACTAGTGCTCCCCAAACCTGTATATCTCTCTGGAATTATTAATATTAATTAAAAGATTAATATATCTTAAGCACCCAAGCTAAAAAACTCAAAATCCTCCTTCATCGCTCCTCGTCCTTTACTTTTCTATCTAGCTGCCTGCAAAGTCCTTCTGATAAATCTCTCAAACTGTTTTGCTATCCCCTCTGATATCACTGAAGCATTTACTATCCCTAAAATGTGGTAATCCCATAGCCCCAATTTTTCTCTCCATTTTTGCTCTTCACAGATCCCAAGGTCTTAAAGTTTGTGCTTCTCAAACTTTAGCATGCTCAAGAATCCCGTGGCGGGCTTGCTCAAATGCAGATTCCCGGGCCCCACCTCCATAGATTCTGATGTGGTGTATCTGGGCTGGGGCCTGAGAGTCTGCATTTCTAAGAGGATTCCAGTAGATGTTGGTCCGTGGTAGCCCTAACCTACAGGATCACATCAAATTTTTGGCACATTTTTCAGCATCCTTTATATTGAGTCTCCATCTAACTTTCCAGATGACTCTGCTTTTTTGTGTGTGTGTGTATTTTCTCAGGGTTCATTTTTTTCTTTCTCATTAGACAATTTTCCCAGACTCCTCAGCATGCCACATTCTTTCATACCTCTTTGCTTTTGCTTGTAGTACTTTGGAGAGGTAATACAGCGAGGGGATGAAGAGTAAGTGGCAAGCCTGTGACTACTAAAATTCAGTTCAGGAATTAATCAGCACATTATGGCCTCTCTACTTAGGGGCTATGTGATCTTGAGCAAGTGATTTTGTTTTGTGTACCTCGATTTTGTCATCTGAAGAAAAATGGGGCAGATAATAATAGGGGCCACTGTATAGATTCTTGTGATGATTAAACGGCTTAATGCATCCCACGGGTCTTGAACAGCCATATAGCATGTGTTAACTCTCTTTGTTGTTCTCTTTACACTTATTACATTACCTGTTGCTCCAGTCCCTTTTGTGTGTGTGTGTGTGTGTGTGTGTGGTGAAATTCTCATTTTCCGAAAAAAGCCAGATCTTACTTTTTTTTTTTTTTTTTTTCTTCTCTGTAGCTTTCTCTGACATTTATCTTCCTTTAGTCCCAGGACCAATTGATTAATCCTTCCTACCTGTTAGCCATGACTTGTAATTTTTTGCTTACATATTTTTTGCAGGTAGAGCCTGAAATTCTTGAGTCTTGGAAACTCATTACCCCCATTCCTCCTTCTTAGCTCACTTTTCATTTGTTAAGTTTTAAATATATGCCATCCATGTGCCTGACCCCGTGCTTGCGAAGGGTTCGTTTGGGTGATGGAGTGCTGTGTGGGGAGTGGATTGGATATAAATTCAGTCATCTGAATCAGAAATCTTAAGTTCTGTGCTCTCAGAAGTGTACCCCCAATCAGTGTGATTCTTTCACTTCCTTATCTTACATTAGGAGTAATTTGACATTTTTATTACTTCTGGATTTCTCCCCAAATATGTTGATAGTAACTTTGGCTTGATCTTTGGTCATTATCTTAATATCTTACATTTGGTTAGGATTTACAGTTTGCAAAGAATTGTCACATAAATGAATACCATTTGCTTTTAAAGCATCTTTCTGAGATGGGAATGGAAAGTATTCACTTTCCTTGATTATTATGCAAAATGCTGGATAGAGTGACCCTCTCAAAGTCCTGTGGCTAATAAGATGTGGGGACCATAGAATGGGCCTTGATGTCCTTGGAGACTTTGAAAGAGGAGTCTTAGGAAAGCCTGGAAGACAGGGGGCAGACTGCATGTTACTTGAGGAAAGTGTGGAAAGGGAGAAATTTCATTCCGGGTATGGTTCTCCTTTCTTTTGGTAGTGTGGCCATGAGGAAGAGAAAAAAGAGGGAAGTCAGGTTTTGAGAGGCTGGGCAATCTCTCAAACAAGAGATGTAACTATATTCTCTTGAAAGCACGTAAATATTCATCTTCACATTTTACTGGTTTGTATTGATACTAATTTTCTTTGTCCTATATAAAATTGCTAGGTAAATACACTAGTATAGCAATGGAAAAGCTTTCCTTTTACCCTTGTAGGGTTCTGTTATTAGGGCCTATAAATTTAATGCACAAAATACATTAACAGGAAAACAAGGCAAACAAAGCTTATTTGATGATAATAATTTCACATGCACAGGGACTTCACAGAAAAGAAATAAAAACTCAAAGAAGTGGTTAGACCTAGAAGTTTATATACCATTTTAATGAAGGGCAATACATTGTGGAGAGGAGAATAGATAAAGAAAAGGGGGTTTTGGGCTCCGGGCAGTAAACTGTGGGAAAGTGACCTAGAAATGTATGGTAGATAAGGCTTGTTTACTAAGGCTTGTTATGCGGATAATATGAGTTATTTTTCTCTTCCTGGTATGGAAGAAAGGAACCTTTTTACAAATGGAAACTTACATTGCCTTTACAAAGGGGAAATTTATGTCTGCTTTTAAGCAGAAATGGGGAAGGCAGAGAGTTCTTCCTGCATCTACTGCTTCTCAATTGCTCTCAGCTCAAAATAATCCTTATGCCAAAGTAGCATATTTTGGGATGGCATATTCTGATACTCTTAACTAGGGAATCTGTACTATACATAACCTGATCACATATTATGAGAGTTGATTAGTGCTCAGTGCTAGAGTGAGAGAATGACGGGAAGGAGATTACTGGACATGAGCTGAGAGCAGTGTTCTCAGTGTGGAAGGTGAAATGAGCAGGTGCCTCCATGTCACTTAAGTTGTATAAAATAGGAGAAATAAGCACAGTTGATTAGATTGCCTTATGTCTTCCTGGGATATCATCTAATTGACAACTCTAAAACTTTTCCTCACCAACAAAAACACCCTGGTTCAAAATTTTTATTACAGTTGTCTGTTTGGAAATTTAATTTGAAGAAATATCACTAAAGTATGTTGAAGAAAGTTAGTGTTTTATGACTATTACTTCTTTCTAATAAACAGCTTTTCTTTTATTATAAAAGTAACATTTTTATTTTTTATTGTGGTAAAAAAATCACACCACACACACACACAAAACATAAAATTTACCACTGAGAGCTATGATCACATCATTGCAGCCCAGCCTGGGTGACAGAGTGAGACCCTGTCTCTAAGAATAAATAAATAAATAATTTAAAAATTAAAAATTTACCACGAAAGCCTTTTTTTTTTTTTTTTTTTGATGGAGTCTCATTCTGTCACCCAGGCTGGAGTGCAGTGGCGCGATCTTGGCTCACTGCAACCTCTGCCTCCTGGGTTCAAGCAATTCTTTCTCCTGCCTCAGCCTCCCGAGTAGTTGGGATTACAGGCACACACCACCATACCAGGCTAATTTTTGTATTTTTAGTAGAGATGGGGTTTCACCACATTGGCCAGGCTGGTCTCAAACTCCTGACCTCAAGTGATCCACCCACCTTGGCCTCCCAAAGTGCTGGGATTACTGAGCTTCAGTATTCGCAATTTAGTTGGTTAGACTCTTGCTACTCAAAGTGTGGTTTATGGACCCTGCAGCCTCAGATCACCTGAGACGTTGTTGGAAGTGCAACTGGTGAGCCACCGCGCCCAGCCTGAGAGCCATTTTTGAGTGTATAGCTAAGTAGTGTTAAGTATATTCACATTGTTGTGCAACAGATCTCCGGAACTTTTTCATCTTACCAAACTAAAACTCCATACTCATGAAATAACAACTTCTCATTTCCCCCTCCCTCAGCCCCCGGCAACCACCAGTCTACTTTTGGTTTTTATGAATTTGACTGTAGAAATAACCTTTTTGAAGGATAAGACTTTTTTTTTTTTGCAAAAAATCCCTAAAGGTGGATATTATAAGCATAAATAATTTAAAAGTGTGAAACATTTGACTCTGTGTCTCTAGAGGCCTAAGGATCTCAATATGCCTACTTATAGGGACTCTTGTAAAGAAAATCAATGTAATTATTAATTGATTCCCCCATTCCACAACCATCATTCTAATTTCCATCTCTATGAATTCGAGTACTCTGAGAACCTCATACAAATGGAATCATAGGATATTTATCCTTTTGTGTCTGCCTTATTTCTCTTAGCATGCTTTACCTCTTAAAGCCAATTTTTAATTTTATTCTTATTATTTTCACTCTGAGTTGTTGAACTGAAGGTTGGAAGGACGGTATCATCCTCAGTCTCTTGGTCTCTTGAGTTGAATAACTACATATATGAACCCATGATTTTATAACTGTTTATCCATTGGAAAGGCCCCTTGAACCTAACAGATGCCTGACAGTTTCTGTTTTGTAATTAAAGTTGTTTACTTTGCTCTCTTTGGGTGGTTGTTCACTTAGGGGAACATTTTCTCTGTAGATTATATGAGCCGTGGAGTTTGGGTGCTCTCACAGTAAGTGGTGTGTGTTTCCATGATGGACTTCTTTCATCTGCTCCAGTGTTTGGGTAACTTGTTTATGTGTCTGTCTCCCCAGATCGTTTGGCGTCTCCTTGGGAAAAGAGGCTGCGGATTACAACTGTTGGGGCTCACGTGAACTCCTTAAAAGGCAGAGCAAGCTTTTATTCTTTTCTGTGCCTTTGAGCACTAAGATTGGCCATGCTCAGTAAAGGGAATTGAAGTTTAGAGAATGTGAAATGGGCGACATATACAGGTTGGTCTAGGGGCCCTTTCAAGTTCTCCCAATAACCCAAGGAAGTAGCTGTCATTTTCCTCATTGTGCAATGTAGACAACTGAGGGTCAGAAGGAATAATGGACAAGGTTCCCAAAATTTGTCATTTGGGGACTACATTGCAAGACTTTTTGTTTTTAAAGCCCATGTTCTTTCTTTATACTTTAAATTTCTGTTCTTGACATCAGAAACTGAGTAGATTCTCTCTCCAAGTATTTGGAAAGGAAATATAAAATTTAATTTTTTCATCATACTGAATATTGCTTCTTTCAGATCATCTCCCTACATGTAGAACCAGAAATGAAGACATTGGAATCTCTAGGCACTTGGGGTTCAATCTCCTTTGAAATTCTCAGGGATATTGTTTGTTTTACACAATATTCCCTTTGAACTTGGATTCACTTTGGGACTTTAAGTAACTTATAGGATTCCCTAACCTAACACAGTTGTCCCGTTATGATAGGAAATTGTTTTCACTCCTCAAATGAAAGTGATAGTTACTAAACTGTTCAATGTGTAGGATGAACCCTTGCAAACACTTTTTTAAAAGTTTCTTTGCCTTGGCTCAGTGTCTAATGAGGGAAGTGAGAAACCATCAGCGCAGGTCTGTGGAGAGCTTGCGGGTCAGGTCATTCCTGCTGCTTGTGAACAATCCAGACCTTGCCTGGGTGGGGCGAGCATGGCGAGCCCAGCAGGAACAGCTTGGGGTGGTTATGGCTGTTAATTTTTTAATTTAGTTCTGGACCCTACAACCCATCGATATCTGTTCATCTCATTATTCCCTCCCTGGGTGGCAGGAATGGATATAAAACCACTGTGGTAGTTTCCCCCTCCTCCATTTTATTATTACTTTTGTACCTTTTTATGCCTTGCTAGGTTATGAGCTCTCTTACTGCTCTGAGTTAAAGACAGCACGTAAATAATTATGTGTAAATAAAATGAAAGCTTACATTGTTTAACGTATCCTTAGCCCTTTCAGAGGAAAAAAAAATATATATGTATGTAATCTAAACTTTCCAACATATTTCTTAACTGTTGTATCTGTTTTGGAAAAATAATCTCAGTAAATTTTCTTTTTAAATTTTAATTTCCTTAACTTTGTGTGGGTACAGAGTAGGTGTATATATTTATGGGGTACATGAGATGTTCTGATACAGTCATGCAATGTGAAATAAATACATCATGAAGAAGGGGGTATCCATCCCTCCAGCATTTATCTTTTGAATCTCAGTAAATTTTAAAGCAATTCCGTTCAGTATGGTAGACATCAGCCACATTTACTATTTAAGTTTACATTTACTTAAATTGAATACAATGAAAATTCTCCATCTCTGTAGCCTAGTGGTTTTCAACCAGAGGTGATTTTGTCCCCAAGGGGATATCTGGCAATGTCGAGAGACATTTTTAGTTGTCACTACCAGGGAAGAGGTGCTACTGGTATCTAGTGGGGGCGGTCAGGGATGCAGCTCAACACGCTGCGTGGTAATGTTACCATGCACAGAACAGCCACCATCGCAAGGAACCATCGGCCCAATATGTCAACAGTGGCAAGAGTGAGAAACTGCACTAGTCACATTTCACGTGCTGAGTGTCCTAGGTAGCTAGAAACTGCAATATTGGACAGCACCAACTTAGAGTATTCCCCACTGTCACTGCTGACATTTGGTTCTATCAGGCAGTGTGGTCTCAGGTGAGAGGGAAAAGTTAAGGAGGACTGGGAGCAGGGAAGTGATATTCTCATGAAAATACATTTCTTTGAATGAGACACCACAGATTCTAGATTTCTTTGCCATAGACAGGCTCTGTCTTAAGTTTCTGAGGTTATGATTGTCACTGAAGTCATACTATTAGTAACAGTACTCAGCTGTTTGTGGAGTACTCCATGATCGACAAATGGTTTGTCATAAATTGTCTCATTTAATTTTGCAACACTGTAAAACAGAGAAGCTCTCTGTTTATTACAGGTGAGAAAAGTGAAGTGATTTATTTGTCTGTTATAACAACGTGTAGGATGAACCCTTGCAATAAAAAATGAATATATTTAAAAAAGAAAACTGGCTAGACCATGACCGTGTTACATGGGTGGAGTTCAGGTCTTTATGTGACAGTTAGGGATCCTTACAAATTCACAAATCATATTTTTATGGGGACATCTCATTAAAGAAAAGCAGAACTTCACTCCCTTCCCCTCACACTTCAACAGGACTTATTGACAGATGATGTGCCCTTTTTTGACATGTATCAAGTCATTTTATTTTTCATATTTGGGAAGACCATTTTACTCTGATTAGCTTATACAAATAAAGATAACATAATGCATGTGTCTTAGTTTTCGTTTAGTTTCCACTTTAAAAAGAAAACTCAGGGATGTGCTTAAGTAGTTGCACATTAGTTATGTTATCTTGGCCAAATGAGGTAATTTGGAGAGAAAATCAAAGTATATAATATTAAATGAGACATATAGGAACCCAATACTAAAATTTACTTTTTTGCTGGCCCTACAAATAAAGGTGGCTAGTTGGCCATTTGGGTTAGATAAAAGAGAAACAGTCAAAACGACATTTTGCTTACAGAAGTAAAAAATATATGATACACCAGATAAAGAAAATGTACATTTATATCATAGAATACTATGCAGCCATAAAAATGAAAAAATCATGTCCTTTGCAGGGACATGAATGGAGCTGGAAGCCATTATCCTCAGTAAACTAATGCAGGAACAGAAAACCAAACACCTCATATTCTCAGTCATAAGTGGGAGCTGAACGATGAGAACACATGGACACAGGGAAGGGAATAACACACACTGGGGCCTGTCGGGGGGTGGGGTGGGGGGAGGGAGAGCATCCAAACAAATAGCTAATGCATGCTGGGCTTAATACCTAGGTGATGGGTCGATATGTACAGCAAATCACCATGGTACACATTTACCTATGTAACAGACCTGCACATCCTGCACATGTACCCTGGAACTTAGAATAAAAATAAAAACTAAAAAAAAAAAAAGAAATATAAATTAAGGCACCCAAAGAGAGGCCCCTCTTAACAATTTCTACACTGGATTGTTGAGATAGAAGCATTAAGCTTTAGAGACGCATGAAATGGTCTTCTTATATTTAAATATCTTAATGATTGCATTGCATCAGTGGTTAAGACCCACCGCTTTTTTCAGCTCCACTTGCAATAGAGGCTGCTGTTGTCATTATTTCCTGAGGCTTTATTATGCATCTGGGTGGACTGTCTTTGCACACTGCCACGGAGGGAATGATTTCTGATGAAATGGTTTCCATGCCTTTCTTAGAGTAAAGGATTTGAGGAAATCCTTTGAGATGCTGCCTTTCTCTGCTGAGCGTGGCAGGCAGCATATGATCAGTTTATGTATTACCATATGTTTTGGCCTAAAAATGATGCCTATGGAAATATGGAATACATTATGTTACAAAATACTTTGGAGTCTCTTTTTCTCTTTCTCTTCCTAATGTTTGAAAGGAAATTTGTGCTAGTTGAGAGGTGCCAAATTCACAGCTTTGGGATTTTGCAAAGTTCATTTCTTGTATAGGATGTACAGGAGCCCAGACGAACTAGACCCTATTTCTGGATTTCCTTCAATGGCTCACATAATGCATTCTCGATCATATTTGGGAAAAATGACTCTCCCACCAAAAGTGGGCTGTGGAAATGAGGATTTGCTGTTACACTACATGAGGTTGATTGTGTGGAAAGAAGACAGGGCAGAAGGCAGGGCAGAGAAGACCTGGTTAGGAGGTAAAATATATATTTATGTATTACAGTTTGCTTGAGAAAATCCATTTGGAGCTTCTCTGTGGTTCCTGGGGTCCCCCACATTTTAGGGGTGAGTCAGGAAGTTACATGTGTGAATTACGAATTTCACATGAATGGGACATGTGCATTTTCTTATGAAGTTTTCAGTTCCATGCTTATCATTTTAACCTTCTGTTTCCCTAAGATCTTAAAGCAAGCGTGTCCAACCCATGGCCCTTGGGCCGCATGAGGCCCAGGACGGCTTTGAATGCGGCCCAACACAAATTTGTAAACTTTCTTAAAACATTGTGAGTTTTTTTGCAATTTTTTTTAAGCTCATCAGCTATGATTAGTGTTAGTCTATTTTATGTGTGGCCAAAGACAATTCTTCTTCTTCCAGTGTGGCCTGGGAAAGCCAAAAGATTGGACATCCCTGCCTTAAAGAGACGATAAAGCAATCACATCACTCAACGGGTAACATTTGTTATTTTAAGGAGTGATTCTTACTCTGTTTGTGAAACTTGTTGATTTTATAAGTCTGACGTCACTGGATCACAGAATCGCTAACATAAACAGCAAAACAGACTAAGTAGGCATTTTTTTACCCATTTCTAAAAAACATGAATTTATCAAGCATAGTTTTTTAGGGAAAAGTTAGTTGAGACTTTGAGGAAGTGCTTTCTGCACTCTTTATAGCAGATTTGTACGTTGATTCTGCGTCTTATCTTTCTATCACATAAAAGTGAAAGGAGTCCCAGATTATTTCTATGTCAAAAAGAAAAAAAAATCCAGCTAATGAGTTTCTCATTATAAAGAAAGAAGCCAAAAGGTTGTTACACTTGGTTTATAAGGCCCTTCTTGGGAGCTTGGGAGTAAAGGGGAAGTTTCCTTTACTAGTGCCATTTGGAACATGATGACAGAGTGAGTGTTTGACACCTTGGATAGAGAGAGACAGTAAAGCAAATCTGGGATAAAGAGCTTAGTGTGGGTGGTAAATTACTTCTTGCTGAAGTCGCCCTGCGTGTAAAGGTGTGAAGACAATACAGCCTCCTTCACTGTCTCTGTCCCTTCTCTGTTGTTCCTGTTCTCTAAGCATCTGTACCTATGGTGGTTCGATCCCACTCACATGTTAACCACAACTCAACCTGGAAAATGAATCAAGCATTGTCTCTGTTCTAATGAGGGGATACTTACCTAACGTGACCACTTAAAAATATGAGTTGAGTTAACGTTTCGAGGCATAACAGGATGCACAATTCATTTCTCAAAACTCTCAAAATCCAGACCAGTGAGCACAGATAGAAATCAGGAGCTGTGTGTGCTGCAGGGGAGTTCTTCAGAACTGCACTGCTGCCCATGTCATGCTGAATCTAGAAGGCTGACGTCCCACCAGGCTGTTCTGGCTCTCTTTTTCAAGCCAGGGTACATTTTTTTGAGGGCATTTGGGAAAACTCTCCAGTTCTGTCTGACAGAGTCCTTCCTTTTCCATAAAGGTTGTAGTTGGGGCGAGCAGACACTGGTAAACCTGCCAAGTTCCATAGTTCTGGATGCTTTGGAAGCAGCGTCATGTTGCATAAAATTGCTTGTAAGTCTGTGGAAAAGAACAACAAAAGCGTCATTCTAGATGACATCAGTAAGCAAAGAAAATAGCTAAATTTTAGTTTGGCCTGCCAATTTAAAAGCTACATTAAATTAGTTGTTGTTTGCCGTGCATGAAACATTCAGTGCTGTTTACCAAAATAATGCCAAAAGGTAAATTTATGGTGACACATTAACAATGTTAAAATACAGGTTTCATCTTAATATCCTGTTTATCACCTTCATATGTTTATATTTAAAAACATGTGATATAACAAATGATTTCAATGTAAAACTTAGTTGTCTTTTTTTACAGTTCTCTTTTATACTATGATGTGCGGACATAAAGTTGAAAGTACATTGATGATGCCCAATATTAGATGGCATTTATTTAATTATATGCTACTTGGATAAAGTTTTAATTTCCTTATTGCTTTTATTATTTTCCTGGGTTTTATTTTCTCTGGAGAAATTAAGAAAATGCTTTCTTGTTAATGCTTTCTTTCACTCTTGTTTTTTGTTCCCTGAAACAATACAAGTAACAGTTATGGTCTCCTGCCCTGTTAGATCAGACATCCTCTAATTGATGAGATTTCCTGTTACAATCAGGATATCACTGGTGTTCAGGTCGAACACCCTAGTTGATAAATTAACAGATTCGTGAGTCCCTTCATTGGTCAGTGAGGAGCAGAGTGCGCAGGGTGTCTCTTTCTCAGTACCTCATCCAGGAGACAGGAGATAAGCCTCCCTGCTCTCCTATCCCAGGGGCTCTCTCAAATGCAGTGGAGCTTGTTAGCAATGAAAGACTCATATGCTGGGAACCAGTGCACCCCTGGCCACTGACAGAGATAATAACACTGACCTCCGGTCACTTGACAAGGAAACTCTCTTGTGTGGTTCGACTTCCCACTGCTTCAAGCCAATTCAGGGGGAACTGGACAGGCAGATTAGGGATTTATATGCACAGTTCTCTGCATTACCAGCAGGGTGTCCTCAGCATCAGGCCATGGAGGCAGTTCACATGCAGGGGCCACTGAAGGCCTGATGCTCCCTGCCATAAAGGTGGGTTTGCAAGCTCCCATTGCATGCAGAGTGGGCTCCAGTTTTAACTCAATCTGACCTCAGAGGAGTGGTGTCGTGTAAACATGACTGGGGTGTGTTTGTGTCTGTGTGTGTGTGTGTGTGTGTGTGTGTGCATGTGTGTATATGTAAAGCCAGTCATCAGTCTACTACTGTGATTTCTTCCAGGAAGAGATTTTTTAATGAAATTTAAGAAAATTGGGAAGGAGGTAGTTTGGGGACATGTTGGTCAAATGATACAAAATTTCAGTTAGGAGGAGTAAGGTCAAGAAATCTATTGTACAACATGGTGGCTATAGTTCATAATGTATTGTGTTCCGGAAAATCACTGAAAGAGTAGATCTGGAGTGTCCTCACCACAAAAAAATTAATATGTGAAGTAATGCATACGTTAACTACCTTGAGTTAACTATTCCACAATGTGTACATATATTAAAGCATGTTCTGCACAATAATTATATATAGTTTTTATTTGCCAATTAAATAATAATTTTTTTGAAAGTTAAAAAAGAAAGCAAATTAATTCCTGTCATTGGAATTTTTTCACTTATGGTCTTGTATACTTGTATACTGGTCTTATATATATACTATACTATTGTATACTATGTGTATGGTACATATATATACTATGCAGCATATACTATATATATAGTATATATATAATGTAGTATACAAGACCATACAAGTATATATATAAGACCATATATATAATGTAGTATACAAGAGTATATATATATATATATACACTCACACACATAATATGCAGCATTATCATGTAAGTTATGTATAAATGTTGATTTATTTGACAAAAGATTGCAAGGTACTACTCATACAGATATAGATCCTGCCTTCATGGAGCAGAATTAGTACACTCAACACAGAAGGTCTTAAGAAAGTAAGGAAGTCAGTGTTTGCTCAGTTAATACACATGGTATTACATGATTTTGAGAAAATAGGGTACTATGCTAAGAAAGATAGGAGATATGAAGTATTGCAAAAGTTCTCTGAGGATATGAACTTCTGAAGAGTCGGGTTTTCTAGTTAAAGAGAAGAGCACGTACAATGGCACTGAGGTGGAAAATTATTTGGTACCTATAGAGAAGTTTAAGAAGCTGCTGTATCATGACAAGACACCTGGCGACAGGGCCTTAGAGGATCAAGTCTTTTATATTCTGTATAAAGTGCAGTGATGGAAGCCAGAGAGGCTGTAAGGAGGGGAATGATTTGACACAAGATATTTTGGGGAATGATGAAGAAGGCTGAGAATGGAAAGCGGGAGTCTGGTTCCAAAACAAACACACTAATTTAGACAGAAGAGGTGGGTAGCTCACTCAGGTGAGGCTGCAGTGAAGGCAGGGTGAGGCGGATGGATTTCGGGAGATGGGAGGCAAAATTGGCCAGGGTTGGATACAAGAAGCGAGAGAGATGAAAACATCCGTTCTGATGCCAGTTTCTTAGGAAAGTGGGGAGAAAGGCCAGTTACTTAGGTGAAGGCGACTGGAAGAGGAGCAGCCGGGCTTTTCCTCGTGTGAAAAAGGGAAGCCCTGTTAAAATTCATTTGGGGCATAATAAGTTTAAGCCTGTGAGATTATATCAAGGGGAGCTACTAAACAGGCAGGTGGACATCTGAAGTCTCTGGCCCAGAAACAGTCAGGACTAGAGATGTAAATTTGAGTTGTCCAGAATTGCATGGTATTTATGGCCATCTAGGAAAATTCTTGGGTAAGTTCAATATTTCTGTGTGTTGCTGGGATTCTTCCAGGGTTTGGCCCTAGGAGTATTTGTAGTTGCTTCCCTCAATGGTAATTAAACCAGCGTGGTTGGAGAGATGAGGACTGGCATTTTCTGAAATGTTGGCCTCGGTGAGAAGGCGACATGATGGATGTTAGGTGGTACAGCCAATTGGAATCAGAGGCTGAGGAATGAGCCAACGCCAATTCCAATCCCAACTCTCGGCTGCATCCATCACCATTATCTCCCTGCCCTTTTCTTCTCCAAAATGATGATTAGAAAAATAAAACTTTACCTTGCAGGTCCATGAGGCTTCAAAAACAAAAGGAAATCATGATTTCTGTAAATGTTCTGGTACATCTTAGGCGCTATGCTGATAGATACTTTATAAACTCAGGGGAAGAAGGAAATGATGAGCCCAGATTCTGATGATGGGGAACCACTCCTGAATTTTTTTTTTTTTTACTCCACAGATTTACAGACAGAACGAGCATACGTTGAATAGAATTAATCACATAGTTCCAACACATTTTGTGGGGGAGGGTTAGAATTTATGAATAAAAAAGATAGTAAATGTTTTCTCTACTTTTCTCTCATCGTTTATCTATTGGGCAAGCTACCTTCATGTCAGCTGTACTTGGATGAAAGTTACTTAATAGTATATGCAAACTGGTGTGTTTACCCTATCCAAATGACGGTAAGATAATTAAAGCAATCGGTTCTGTGTGTCTGTTTTTCAGAAAACTTCTATATAGGATTCTAAATTGTGCTTTCTTTCTGATCTACCACATCATCTCAACCCATCCACCTTCTTTGAAGGACTGTTAATCTCAACACAGCCTTTGTAATTAAGTGATAAATTCTTACAGGTATCATCGTTAGTTAAATATTATGCATGAGATTACCTATATTATGATGTACATACATAATAGTACACATTATTAATCATGTATATAAGAATATTAAGCAATCTGGGATTTAGAAAATAATAGGCTTTTTTTTTTTTTTTTTTTTTTTAGCAGTTTTGGGCCTGATAAGGCATTCCATTTCAGACCCTGTGAGGTCTATTGGATGCTGAATATCATCAGCCATATGATGATTTGGAGTGGAAAATGAAGAGTTCCCATGCCCTCCCTTCCTCCTCCCTGGTATTTCCCCTACTGTTATCTTGCATTAGTGTGATACATTTGTTACAACTGATGGATTACTATCGATACATTACTATTAACTATAATCCATAGTTTACATTGGGGTTTACTCTTGCTGTTGTATATGCTGTGGTGTTTGACAAATGCATAAAGTCATGCACCCACCTTTACAGTATCTTATACCATGATTTCCTAGTCCTAGAAATACCCTGTGCTGTGCCTGGTCATCCTTCTCCC
Source organism: Pan paniscus (assembly GCF_029289425.2). Lineage (NCBI taxonomy): Eukaryota > Metazoa > Chordata > Mammalia > Primates > Hominidae > Pan > Pan paniscus. Next base: position 10,348,763 of record NC_073272.2, on the reverse strand, counting down.
ATTCCACACCCCTGGTCTTCTTGTTGTCTTCATAAGAGACGATATTTTCCCTTTCTCTTTTGGCTATTTCCGCTTAGCCACAATGAAAGGACTTGCTGTGACGCTTTGAGGGAGGAAGGCACCACCAAGTGTCCCTTCAACTTCCCACACACAGAGCCAGACATCTCCAATTACTGAGAGACAGCTTTGCCTTCTCTGACCTCCTGGGCAAAAGGCTGTCAGGCGGCAGAGAGCAGCTGCAGATAAGCAAGGAGGAAGTTAAAAAGGAGAGTGACTCAGAACTCCTACCAGGCTCTGGAGACTTGATCGTTTTGATACTGTGACTCCCCTTTCTCATCCCAAACCTTTTGACTCAAAGTCGATCAGTCAAACGATGGGTTTGTGGCTAGAACAGTGGAAGGTTAATGGCTCCCACAGGTTGATTTGCCTCTCTTGGGTCAGTGGTATTCTGGAAGCTGGCACCCTGCACCTTTGTTGATAATCCCAATTCTGGTACTATAGACGTGGAGGTTTTCATTGCTATTGTTTTAACTTAGTAGACCTTATGTGTGCCTCAATTCACAATTGTAAAAATGTGGAATCAACCCAAATGATCATCAGTCAATGAGTGGATAAAGAAATTGTGATATATATATGGTATATATAATATAGTATTCCATCATATATGTATATGGTATTCCATAATATATATATGGACTACCATATATATATATATATATGGACTACCATATATATATATATATGGACTACCATATATATATATATATATGGACTACCATATATATATATATATGGACTACCATATATATATATATATGGACTACTATTATATATATATATATGGACTACTATATATATATGGACTACCATATATATATATATATGGACTACCATATATATATATATATGGACTACTATATATATATATATGGACTACTATATATATATATATGGACTACCATATATATATATATATATATGGACTACCATATATATATATATATATATGGACTACCATATATATATATATATGGACTACCATATATATATATATATATGGACTACCATATATATATATATGGACTACCATATATATATATGGACTACCATATATATATATATATGGACTACTATATATATATATGGACTACTATATATATATATGGACTACTATATATATATGGACTACCACATATATATATATATATATATATGGACTACCACATATATATATATATGGACTACCACATATATATATATATGGACTACCACATATATATATATATATGGACTACCACATATATATATATATATATATGGACTACCACATATATATATATATATATGGACTACCATATATATATATATATATATGGACTACCATAGATATATATATATATATGGACTACCATAGATATATATATATATATGGACTACCATAGATATATATATATATATGGACTACCATAGATATATATATATATATGGACTACCATAGATATATATATATATGGGCTACCATAGATACATATATATATATGGGCTACCATAGATATATATATATATATGGGCTACCATAGATATATATATATATATGGGCTACCATATATATATATATGGGCTACCATATATATATATATATATGGGCTACCATATATATATATATATATATGGGCTACCATATATATATATATATATGGGCTACCATATATATATATGGGCTACCATATATATATATATATGGACTACCATATATATATATATATATGGACTACCATATATATATATATATGGACTACCATATATATATATATGGACTACCATATATATATATATACATATATGGACTACCATATATATATACATATATGGACTACCATATATATATACATATATGGACTACCATATATATACATATATGGACTACCATATATATATACATATATGGACTACCATATATATACATATATGGACTACCATATATATATATATATATGGACTACTATATATATATGGACTACCATATATATATATATGGACTACCATATATATATATGGACTACCATATATATATATGGACTACCATATATATATATATATATGGACTACCATATATATATATGGACTACCATATATATATATATATGGACTACCATATATATATATATATATGGACTACCATATATATATATATATATGGACTACCATATATATATATATATATGGACTACCATATATATATATATATGGACTACCATATATATATATATATGGACTACCATATATATATATATATGGACTACCATATATATATATATGGACTACCATATATATATATATATATGGACTACCATATATATATATATGGACTATCATATATATATATATGGACTATCATATATATATATATGATGGAATACTATTCAGCCATAAAAAGGAATGAATTAATGGCATTTGCAGCAACCTGGATGAGATTAGAAACTAAGTAACTCAGGAATGGAAAACTAAACATCATATATTCTCACTCCTAAGTGGGAGCTAAGCTATGAGGATGCAAAAGCATAATAATGACATAATGGACTTTGTGGATTCGGGGAAAGGGTGAGAAGGGGGTGAGGGATAAAAGGCTACAAACTGGGTTCAGTGTATACTGCTCGGGTGATGGGTACACCAAAATCTCACAAATCACCACTAAAGAACTTACTCATGTAACCAAATACCACCTGTTCCCAAATAACCTATGGAAATAAAAAAAAAAAATTTAAAAAGACCTTAAATGCGCCTGACACTTAACACTCGTCAGCATTTTGCAGTCACTCAGACCTCATTGCACTTCTACAAAATAGTTATTCCTCTTTTCTCATTATGCATATGGGGAAGGCAGGAGTGACGAGATTCTAATCCAGTCCATCTGGCTCTACAATTCATGCTCTCAGCTCCTCCCCTCTCCTAATCCTCCACAGCCATACTCTTACCCTTCTCGGCCAGGCAGGATTTGGGAGAATGTCTTCTAAAAACACACTACTCCTTTCTGGTATTGGGCCACTAAATCCCTTACCTTACTCTCTTACTAAATCCCTTACCTTACTCTACCTTACCTTACTCCTTCTAAGAAGCAACCCCCATACGGCTGATGATATCTTATCTCCAGTAGACCTCACAGGGTCTGAAATGAACAAAGGGTGTGTGACCCACATTACAGTCAACACTTCGTCTCTTGCCCACTGTGCAAGCCCCGGCCCACAGTGGTTTTCATTCTCTGGAACTCTGCTTTTCTATTTAAAATGTGGAGTGATTTGATGAGATGGTTTCCTCTGTTTTTGTCTAAAATTAAGGATGAAGTTCTAAAACTTGAATGAAGCTCGCACAGTGGTGCACACCTTTAATTCTGGGTACTCTGGAGGCTGAAGCAGGAGGGTTGCTTAAGCCCAGGAGTTTGAGTCCATGCTGGCCAACATAGCAAGGCTCTGTCTCAATAAAGCAACCAACTCCCCACCCCCATCCCCCCGCAAAAAACAAACAAACAAACAAAAGCTTTATGGAAATTAGAGAAGAGTTTCATTTGTCCAGTACGGGAAGGCTTGAATATCCAGTCAAACCAATGCAAACTCAATTCCTCCACTTTTTAGACTTGAATGTTGTGGTGCTAGAATTTCAAGGAGAAATTTCAGCAGCTCTGAGCACCTGATGGGACAGCCTTGGATGAAAGCATCAGGAGGACAGAGTTTATAATTTCTAACACCTAGGGAGTTCTATACTATTCAGCCCAAGCCATGGGTAATGGCTGGCCTAAAAATGAAACTTTTTCATAGTCAAATTAGCCTAGAGCAGGGTATATTTTCTCCCTGGCTATTCCTACTGCTGATACTTGGTGTATTTGTTTGGGGCAGTTTCCCCTCATGGGGTGATGTTGTCTGGGCCCCCCTCAACGTCATCCTGGGGCATACAAGGTGAAGTGAGTTGTGTGAGAGTCAAAATTTCCAGTTATGAAGAAGCCTGGAGACGAGGAGGAAATGCAAAGTTGAAGGGGACTTATCAGCGCCAGTGTCAATCTCCACATTTTGGATGGACGCCACAGTTTCATTTAGTACAGAAACAGTCTGTCCATTTTTGCTTCTTGGGCATGTGGGGAATGTGGAGCATTTTTCCTCTGAAGGTCATCCCTGTGTCTGAGATACCATTTCATGACTTTGGGGATATATCAATTTAGCTTTTTCAGTGTTCATTGTAACCAACTAAGAAGATGCTTCAACACATTGAAAGTTACAACAGGAAAACTTACAATTTTGCAGATTTTATTACTCCATTGTGTGTGTATATGTATTTATTTTCTCTCAGGCTCCAGGAACCTTATTTCATTTTTTATTATGACATTTATGATATAGGGAAAATAATCTAATACTGGTTGGGGAGTTGTTGAATTGCTAATAGTGAAAATGTAAACATTCTTAACCTCTTTCTATTTCCTTTATTTTCCCTATAACCATGTTATTCTTTAGAATTTGTTAAATACAACCAAGGGGACTCTTCATACTGGTAAATATACATCAAAGATTATATAATAAGGTTAAAATTTGGGATTTTTTTCTTTTCTTTTGTTAGTATCATATTTGTTTTTAGAGACAGGTTGTTGCTCTGTCACCTGGGCTAGAGTCCAGTGGCGTGATCGTAGCTCACTGCAGCCTTGAACTCCTGGCCTCAAGCGATCCTCCTGCCTCAGCCTTGGGACTACAGGTGCATACCACCATGTCCAGCTAATTAATTTTTTTTTTTGAAGAGACAAGATCTTGCTATATCGCCCAGGCTGGTCTTGAACCCCTGGGGTCAAGCAATCCTCCTGCCTCAGCCTCCCAAAGTTCAAGCATCATAGGTGTTAGCCACCAAGTCTGGTCTTTCTCTTCCCTTTCTTTTTAAAAAATGGGGCATGGAGGACTTGGAGTAAAGAAATGCCAACGTTTTAAATGTTAAAGAATATCATCCTAAGTAATTTGCTTTGCTAAAATAATCATGGTGGATATTGCCACCATTATCTCTTAAGTTATTGAAGGTCAACTTAACTGATTGTTTTATTTTCCAATACTAGTAACTTATATAAAAGGAGAATTTAAAAAATGTTTAAGTGAATTGGGTCCCCAACATCTCAGCACCTGCAATATTTACATCCATACTGAGTAGTCTTAATAATGAAATATTTTGATGTTTTAGAGTTCAACAATTGTCTTTATGAGCATGAGAAAAGCAGTACACACCCATTCAAAATATGTAAAGAATGGAAATAGTTGGAGGGAGGAAATGTTACCCATATATCTACCACCCAGCTATTAGCATTGGACAGTATTACCTTCCACTATTTTTTTCCAAGATTAGAAAAGTCTTTTGTATTAACAAGACCTTTTGACTAGTGATTGAGTTAGGGAGTGCAATATCTCACCTCTGAAGTACAACTCTGTGACAGATCAGCCTGGGCACTGCCAGGCACTTCTTTCTTTATGCAGTTAGTAATTTACTTTCTGTTCTAAGGCAGAGCTTTATCTTCTTATTTGTGTGTTGTCACTATGGACTCATGGGTTCTGAAGTATTGAAATGGGTTGGAATCCATTCCCACCATTATTTGTTTTGATATCCAGTTTGTCAAGGTTTGACTTGTGGGGAATTTTGAAGCACACTGCTGCGTCCGTTGGATGTGTGCCTGTCATTCTGGGAGCATGTCCCGCCTTTGCAGCATGACGGGATGCTTCAGGCTTGTCTTGTCGTTCTCTTGCTCATGCCTGAGATCAACTCTATCTCAGAGGGGTCCTGGGGACACTTTGTTCATCATTTTGTGTCCCTGCTTATACAGTGTTCACAAGAGAGCCCTGGGGGAGACGATATGCATAAAAACATCTACTTATGCGGACCTGTGAAATTGTGCCCCAAAAGCCATAATCACTGAGTTCTTCAAAAAGAGAAATGGTGCTAGAGAAAATGCAGAAGAGCCTGTGATGGAGGCAGAGACACCGCCATGGCTGCCCTTCTTTCTTGCCCTCTGTGCCTGTTGAGATTTTACCAGGAGGAGAAACCTATCTGCAGAGACCGTGGGGTACCCTTGTGTCAGCAGGCTCTCCTCTTAACTTACACCTTATTTGGTTTTAGCCTTGCAAATCAAGTTCATCAAGGGAGGGTGAATTTGTTTATGGAAAAGGCTCAACTGAAAGGGTAAAGGGGTGTGTGTGTATGTGTGTGTGTGTATGCATGCATACGTTTATTTTGTAGTGGCTGGAATTTCTGTATTGCTGTTCCAGAGGCTATAAAGTACCATATTAAAAAAAAAAATCCCTGGCCGGGGGTGGTGGCTCACACCTGTAATCCCAGCACTTTGGGAGGCCAAGGTGGGCGGATCACGAGGTCAGGAGATTGAGACCATCCTGGCTAACACGGTGAAACCCCGTCTCTACTAAAAAAATACAAAAAAATTAGCTGGGCGTGGTGGCGCACTCCTGTAGTCCCAGCTACTTGGGAGGCTGAGGCAGGAGAATGGCGTGAACCCGGGAGGCAGAGAGCTTGCAGTGAGCCGAGATCGCGCCACTGCACTCCGGCCTGGGCAATAGAGTGAGACTCCATCTCAGAAAACAAACAAACAAACCAACAAACAAAGTTTATTTTATGTTCTGGGATACATGTGCAGGACGTGCAGGTTTGTTACATAGGTAAACATGTGCCATGATGGTTTGTCGCACCTATCAACCCATCACCTATGCATTAGCTATTTATCCTGATGTTCTCCCTTCCCCCGCCCCTTTGACAGGCCCCAGTGTGTGTTCCCCTCCCTGTGTCCATGTGTTCTCATTGTTCAGCTCTCACTTATAAGTGAGAACATGCAGGGTTTGGTTTTCTGCTCCTGTGTTAGTTTGCTGAGGCTCCCAGCTCCACCCATGTCCCTGCAAAGGACATGATCTCTTTTTATGGCTACATAATATTCTATGGTGCATATGTACTACATTTTCTTTATCCAGTTTATCATTGATGGGCATTGGATTGATTCTATGTAATGTAATAATTTTATTAGAAAAGGTGGATCCTGGGATTAGTGGTTGATTGGTGGAAGGAAAGGGAAGGTATGGAAAGTCCTTGGGCAGGCATAGTTACCTCTTCACAGTACTTCATGGATCACATTCAGAGGGAGTTAGTAGGAAACACAAGATAGAAATTCAGGCCATGATGTCAGAAAGCTTTGTTCTGGGCAGGCTCCAGTTGGCTCTATTGGTTCCAACTGATTTCAGCCAGTTTTGTTATCTTACAAGCATAGGGAGTTTCAGCATTTCAGCAGGTTGTTTCTTTTCTTATCTACCATCCTGCAAACTCAAGAATTTCTGTTAGTCATTGGTTTCTTTAACTCCTTGGGGCACAGTTTCAATAGGAGTCAGCAAACTACTGCCTGCAGCCCAAATCTGCCCTGCTACCTATTTTTGTATGGCTCATGAGCTAAGAATGGGTTTTGCATTTTTAAATGATGAAAAAAAAATCCAAAGAAACAGAATGTTTTTTGACACATGAAAATTATATGCAATTTAAATTTCCGTATCTCTTTTCAGTTTGCTCAGGCTGCTGTGATAAAGTATCACAAACAGCTTTGCTTAAACAACAGAAATTTATTGTCTCACAATTTTGGAGACTGGAAGTGTGAACCAAGGTGTCAGCGAGGTTGGTTCCTTCTGAGAGGGCTATGAGGGAGTGATGAGTTCCAGGCTTCTCTCCTTGGCTTGTAGATGTTCTTCCTATGTCTCCACATCTTTATTTTATTTTGTTTTATTTTATTTTATTTATTTATTTATTTATTTATTTATTTATTTATTTATTTATTTATTTTGAGACGGAGTTTCACTTTTGTTGCCCAGGCTGGAGTGCAGTAGCACGATCTTGGCTCACCGCAACCTCCACCTCCCGGGTTCAAGTGATTCTCCTGCCTCACCCTCCTGAGGAGCTGAAATTACAGGTGCCTGCCACCACGCCTGGCTAATTTTTGTATTTTTTTAGTAGAGACGGGGTTTCACCATGTTGGCCAGACTGGTCTCAAACTCCTGACCTCAGATGATCCGCCTGCCTCGGCCTCCCAAAGTGCTGGGATTACAGGCGTGAGCCACGGCGCCTGGGCTTCTCCACATCTTTTTCCCTCTATGTGTATCTCTGTCTATGTACAAATTTTTCCTTGTTATAAGGAGACCAGTCATTGGGTGAGGGCCCACCCTAAACACCTCATCTTAAGCAATTACATTTGCAAAGACGCTATTTCTAAATAAGGTCACATTCCAGGGTACTGGGGGCCCAACATATCAATTTTGGGGGGAACACAGTCGAATCTATGACAGCATCCCACATGAAATGTTATTGGAGCACAGTCACACTTATTCATTTTCTTATGGTCTGTAGCTGATTTTGCACTACACCGGCAGAGTCAAATAATTTCAGTGGAAACTGCATGGCCCACGAAGATGAAAACCAGGACCTGTGGTGTTATACGCAGAACCCGGTGAAAAATGAGAATGCAAGGCCCCTTTGAAAAATTAAGAATCTGAAGACAGTGATGGCAAAGCATTAAACCAAGGTTGGGCCCCTTCTAAATGTGGGGCCCTGCGTGACTGTAGTTTGCTCACCCATGAAGCCATCCCTGCCTAAAATATCCACTATCTGGTCATTTACAGAAGAAAACAAAAATTGTGGGTCCTGCATTAAGAGCAGAGCTGGGAATGAGATCTTGGGCTTCAGGGGCATCAGCCTGATGCAGGACTACAGATGCCTCCGGCCTGAGTGTAATCAAAAGATACCAAGAAACGAGGTTCATGTAATTTACCAAGGACTAGTGTTGGTTTAGTTCCTCTTTCTTCTTTCATCTTTGTTGAGTTTTCTGTGCTCAGCGTGTCCTTAATGGTCATTGCAGCTTGCTCCATTTCATTGGAGTGTTTTAAACCCTCTTTCTTGCAGCTTCCCCGAGAGGATGTGCCCCTGTTTGATGTCCGTCCCTTACAGTATGTGATTGTCGCACATGCACTCTGGCAGAAGGGCTAGTTGAAATGCGATGCTGTTGTTTTTAAGCTCTTAGAAGTAACAGTGCTAGTTGGGATTGTGATCAACTGTGCTTGCCCAGGACCATCAGGGGGCAAGGACCACATGGGGGTCATGGGGAAGGTGGTTCTTTATTACCTTTGTTATGGCTGCAACCCTTCTAGGCTAGCTATAGTGTTTGGACTTGTAGTCAAATATAATCCTTCATTAAAATCAAACAGGCAGTAGCATTCCAAAAAGTCTACTGTTACGGGCTATATTCTCTCTTCCCTGCAAATTCAGATGTTGAAGTCCTAACCCCCAGTTGCTCAGAATGTGACTGTATTTGGAGTTAGGGTCTTTAAAGGGGTAATTAAGGTAAAATGAGGTCATTAGGGAGGGCCCTGATCCTATAGGACCGGTTGTCCTTGTAAGAAGATGAGGACACAGACATGTACAGAGGGATGACCTGGTGAGGACACAGGGAGAAGACAACATCTACAAGCCCAGGAGAGGGGCCTCTGGAGGCACCAACCCTGCCTACACCTTGATCTTGGACTTTCAGCCTTCAGGACTGTGGGAGAGTAAATGTCTGTTGTTTATAAACTGCCCGGTCTATGGTATTCTGTGATAGCAGCCTGAAATGAATAAGACATCTCATAAGAAGAGGAGATGAGGACATAGACACACACAGAGGGACGACCACATGAGGACACAGGGAGAAGACAGCATCTACAAGCCAAGGAGAGAGGCTTCTGGAGGAACCAGCCCTGCCCACACCTTGATTTTGAACTTCCAGCCTCCAGGGGTGTGGGAAAATAAATAGTCTGTTGTTTAGGCTGCCCAGTCTATGGGACTTTATTGTGGCATTTCTAGAAAACTGACCCATCCACCTAGATCCTCATAATTTCTCACCTGGCTGCTCTGTGTACTGCTGTAATGTGTAGTGTATTACTTAAAAATGTCTTCTACTTTGCACTGCTGTGGTTCTCTTGTCCTCCTGTTTGCTGTTCAGCTTCTACGCCTGCCCCGGCTTGTAGCACTCTCTGGGCCATTAAAGTTTTATTTATTATGATAAATATATATCAAAGACATGCTACTTACAGGATACTCTATACATTCTTTAGGGCATGTATGCATAGGAAGCATGAAGCAGAGTTTGTATTCTCAACAAGATTATATCATAGTTTTGGGTTAAAGTCTATATGCATTTCTCTTTTTTAAAAAAATTTCTTTTTAAAATTATAGACAGGGTCTCACTATGTTGCCCAGGCTGGTCTCGAACTCCTGGGCTCAAGCAATCCTCCCACCTTGGCCTCCTAGAGGGCTGGGATGACAGATATGAGCCCCTGTCCCTGGCCATATCTCTTGGTCATAAAATGAGGTGGGTTTTAGAGCCAGTCTGGCAAGCTGGCTGACCTTGGGCATGTCATTAAAGTTCATGGTGCAAGCAAAGGTTAGTATTAATAACTCATCAGGGAGAAGTATGTGCAAGGGCCAAACTTGAGTCTGATGCCTAGTCAGGAGAAGGCAGAGGAATGGGGAGAACACAAACAAACCTAAGCCAGTCTCCCAAAGACAATGTCCACATGTCCACCTGAGACCTTTTTGTGTGTGTGGAACAAGAAACAAGTTTTTGTGTGTATGGAACAAGACAGCATTGCCCAGAGAGCTGCCTCGGAAGTCATTATCAGGGATGGGTTTCATTTTATATGCAGGAAGGTAGCCCCTTCCCCTCTATGTTGGCTCCCCTGTGTTCAGTGGGTGTCAAGCTGATGTCTGCTCTTGTTCATGTTTTCCATGACATTCTAGTGCATTTCTGCCTACATCTGCCTGAGAACTTGGCCAAAGTGTGAAAGTGTCCCTCCTCCAACCTGCCATCTACTCTCTTTTTTGCTTTTTGTTTTTGTTTTTCTCTAAAAACAAGCTGGGCGCGGTGGCTCATGCCTATAATCCCAGCACTTTGGGAGACTGAGGCGGGTGGATCACTTGAGGCCAGGAGTTTGAAACCAGCCTGGCCAACATGGCAAAATCCCATCTCTACTAAAAGTACAAAAATCAGCCGGGTGTGGTGACGCACACTTGTAGTCCCAGCTACTCGGGAGGCTGAGGCAGGAAAATTACTTGAGCCTGGGAGGTGGAGGTTGCAGTGAGCCAAGATTGCACCACTGTACTACAGCCTGGATGACAGAGTGAGACCCTGAAAAAAGAGAAAAGAAAGAAAGAAGGAAGGAAGGAAGGAAGGAAGGAAGGAAGGAAGGAAGGAAGGCAGGCAAGCAAGCAAGCAGGGAGGAAGGAAGGAAGGAAGGAAAGAGAAAGAAAGAAAGAAAAGCAAGCAAGCAGGGAGGGAGAGAAGGAAGGAAGGAAGAAAGCAAGCAAGGAGGGAGGGAGGGAGAAAAGGAAGGAAGAAAGAAAGAAAAAGAGAGAGAGAGAAAGAAAGAGTCTCACTCTGTCGCTCAGGCTGGAGTGCAGTGGCACAATTATAGCTCACTGTAGCTTCTACTTCCTGGTCACATTCAATCCTCCTGACTTAGCCTCCAGAGTAGCTGAGACTACAGGCACACACCACCACACCCTACTAATATATTTATATATATATATATATATTTTTTTTTTTTTTTTTTATTGAGATGGAGTCTCATTCTGTTGCCCAGGCTGGAGTGCAATGGCACGATCTTGGCTCACTGGAACCTCCGCCCCCCGGGTTCACGCGATTCTCCTGCCTCATCCTCCTGAGTAGCTGGGATTACAGGCACACACCACCACGCCCAGATAATTTTTTGTGTATTTTTAGTAGAGACAGTGTTTCACTATGTTGGCCAGACTGGTGTCAAACTCCTGACGTGATCCGCCCGCCTCGGCCTCCCAAAGGGCTGGGATTACAGACGTGAGCCACCGTGCCTGGCCTCCCTGCTAATTTTTTATTTCTGTGGAGACAAAGTCTTTCTATGTTGCCCAAGCTGGTCAGAAACTCCTGGCCTCAAGCAATCCTCCCACTTCAGCCTCCCAAAGTGCTGGGATTACAGGTGTGAGCCACTGTGCCCAGCCTGCCATCCACTCTTGATCATGTTTCCACAGCATTCTGGTGCATGCCTCTTTACCTGCAAAGTGAGAGCAGAAGAGGTAGTCCTCTAATCTAGGTGGTGTAATCTGAGGGCTTGTGAAGATATTTTCCAGCATATCTTCATCAAGGAGGTTGTTCCATGGCTACAATTATTCCATTCGAATTTTTGTGACCCCCTCTAAGATGAGACTGCTCTTGAGAGCAAGTATTAAATTCATTCATACATTCAGTCCCAGAATGAATTCATCCATCCAACAGATAGATATTCATTGAACAATTCGTAAGTATCTTTGGCATGGAGGAAAAAAAACAGATGAGTCCAACCTTTAAGCAGTACATAGTCTTAGGAGGGAAAACAAGCAATAAAGAGGAAATTTTAACAGCTTGAAAATGCTGTAAGTGAACTGGCAGGGAAAATAGGAGAAGGACCCATAATCCTGGGACAAATTAAAGCTGACCTCTGAGGAAGAGCTAGCTAATTGGAAGCGTGGGAGGTGGAGGGGTTTGGCCGTGTCCAACAGGGAGGTTGGACAACATGTTACAAGAAAGCAAGAGGCACCAGGGCATATCTGAGGCATTAGAAATAGCTGAGTTCATGCAGTAGGGCATTAACCATGTCCCTTCCATGATGCTTGCCAATACATTGAGCACCCACAGCTCTTTCTGCTGCATCTGCCACTCTCTATCTGAGAACTTGCTCATAGTGTGGAAACTTCCCTATTCTGACTGAGAAGCAGGCTAGAGGTACTGGGAGTTAATGCCCTCGGGAACTGCCCCCAAGTGCCAATAGACAGGAGGTAGTAGATGAGAAGTACCATGGCTTCCCTGTCACTTGAGAAGGAGAACAGACTCCCAGTGGTTCCCAGTGCAGGTGACCCCCAGGTACTCAGAGCATAATGCATTATCTTAGTGTACCCTGGACTCCCTTCTATCCCCTGCCTCACTCCCCTTCTTCCTTATTCTCCATCTTAGGATCATGTAAAACCAGACTGTGCCAACCTCTGAGGTTAAGAGCATAGTCCTGGCTGGGTGCGGTGGCTCATGCCTGTAATCCCAGCACTTTGGGAGGCTGAGGCAGGCGGATCACAAGGTCAGGAGATCAAGACCAGCCTGACCAACATGGTAAAACCCCATCTCTACTAAAAATACAAAAATCAGCTTGGCGTGGTGGCACGCGCCTGTAATCCCAGCTACTCAGGAGGCTGAGGCAGGAGAGTCGCTTGAACCCAGGAGGCAGAGGTTGCAGTGAGCCAGTATCGTGCCACTGCACTCCAGCCTGGGCGACAGAGCAAGACTCCGTCAAAAAAAAAAAAAAAAAAAAAAAAAAAAAAAAAAAAAAAAAAAAAAAAAGCAAGCACAGTCCTCCAAATTGCCAAGTATGTTCAAGATGTCCGCCCAACCACAAGTTCAGCATTTCTCAAAACCACCCTCAGGTTTCACAATTTGCTAAAAATACCCCCAGGATTCACTGCAGGCTATTATGCTAAGGCTCACGTCTATTACAGGGATATGATCTGAATCTGAACCAGCCAAAAGAGTAGTTCACAGGGTAGAGTCTAGGGGAATTCCCAATGCGAAGCTTCCATTGTTTTCAGGATGCATTTCCACACATGGTAGGATGCATGAAATATCACCCACGTGGGAAGTCACCTGAGCTCAAGTGTCCAGAGTTTTTACTGAGGCTTCATGCCGTAGGCATGATTGATCGAGCCATGACCCGTGTGGTTAAAATCAATCTCTGCCTGCCCGCTTCCCACTTCTCTGGAGATTGGGCTCATACCAGTTGGCCTGGAGGGGCTCTACCAGGTGTCTCCTAACTAGCAAAAACTAACAGGCATGGTCCTAGGGGCACCATGAATAACAAAGTCACCTACCACTCAGGACATCCCAAGTTTAGAGATTGCCTCCCAGGGGTAGGGACAACAGACTTCTCTTTGAGTGAGATCAGATTTCTTACTGCACAGACTCCCTCAGCATGTGTCTGGGGAACCTGAGGTACTGGCTCATTGGGGGAACATACGGTCATCTGAGGGTGAACACCAAGAGCCTCACATCGGGAGGTGAGCTTTTCAAGTCATGTATGGCTTTGAGAACTGTGTTCCAAAGAGCCTGGACTTTGCAGAACAGGGATCCATGCCATGCAGAAAGGTACTGGCTTCCATGGGAAGAACCAATTTGTAGAGACTCAGGAGGCAGGGAGATGGGTAAGAAGATATTTGCAATGATTGCAATAACTTCAGTAGAAAAGCTTAGCAACTTAGACAAGGATGAATGAGTGGCTCAGGGCATAAAGGAAAATGGAAAGTCTGCCCCAAAGGATGAGGGCAGTAAAGGTTCCAAGCAGCTGGATGGACAGGGTATGGCTGACTCGTATCATGAAAGGTAGGTGCCTTAAATATTGTTGGGCAAGACTCACAGGTATGTTTTTGTCCCCATGGTATTGACAAGAAAACTGAGGCAGAGAAAGGCTACACAATTTGCCAGGCTCCTAGGACATTTCACAACAAGGCATTCTAATGCATCAGCCTGTGCTTTTAACTATCACTGCTGGATCAAAGGTAGAGAGGCAACAGGTTTAGCCCTGCTTTGATATGAGGAAGGATTTTCTCCCAATTTGACACATTTGCGGGAATGCAAAAAGATGTCTTATGAAGTGGAGATGTGTAGGTAGTGGCTGGGTCAGATATTGTAGGCATAAAAATTGGGGCCTCTTTCAATTTTCTGATTCCTTAGCTCCATTCCTGATATTTACCGGCTGCTACCCTTGGCAAGGCCTAATGCTCGTGTGTGTGATAATGGTGTTGGGTATTGATTCTAGGATTCCTGGAATCAAAGAAACAATTCCACAGTTCTGCTTACTCCACTGATGTTTTGAGGGGCTTGGACTGAATGACATACCATCAGATAAAATTACCTTCTCCAGTTTTTCCTAGCTGGGGAACTTTCTATGAGAGATGAGTTTGCTTTGTAATTGCTAGAGCCTTTGCTAATTGTATTAGAAGTGCTTTATAAGATAAAAAAATAATAATTTGGGGGATCTCAGACTATTTCCAGAGGTCAGAGTTTTGCTGACAATTTCAGTTCATTTTAATAAACATTGATGAACATCAGCTATGTTCTAGGTCCTTGCTGCACTGTGGGGAGGAGGAGATAAATTAGACCAGGGGCTGGCAAATTATTTCTCTAAAGGGCCAGATGACAAGTGTCTTGGGCTTCCTGGGACAGAGTTGTCTCTGTTGCAACCACTCAGTGTGACGATGTAGCATGATTGTGGTGATGTGTCTCAAGTGTCCCCAATCCTAGGGCCTCGGACCCCTAATGGTCCATGGCCTGTTAGGAACCAGGCTGCACAGCAGGAGGTGAGTGCTGGGTGAGCAAGCAAAGCTTATTCTGTATTTACAGCTACTCACCATGGCTCACATCACCACCTGAGCTCCGCCTCCTGTCAGATCAGTGGCAACATTAGGTTCTCATAGGAGTGCAAACAAACCCTGTTGTGAACTGCACATGTGAGGGATCTAGGTTGCAGGCTCCTTATGAGAATCTAATGCCTGATGATCTGTCACTGTCTCCCATCACCCCCAGATGGGACCGTCTAGTTTCAGGAAAACAAGCTCAGGGCTCACACTGATTCTACATCATGGTGAGTTTTATAATTATTTCATTATATATTACAATGTAATAATAATAGAAATAAAGTGCACAGTAAATGTAATGCTCTTGAATCATCCAGAAACCATTCTCCTCCTCCTCACCCAGTCCATGGAAAAAAAATATATATTCCACAAAACCAGATCCTGGTGCTAAAAAGGTTGGGGACTGCTAATGTAGCTGACATAGCGTGAAAGCAGCCATAGATAATCTGGCAATGAATGGGCATGGCTACATCCCATTGAAACTTCGTGTTTGGACACTGATGTTTGATTTTCATATAATTATCAGGTATTACAAAATATTATTTTTTTTCAACCATTTGAAAATTAAATATCACCGTGGGGCTGTACAAAAGCAAATGTCAGAGTGGATTCATTTCCCAATGGGCTTAGCTTGCCAAACTTTGAATGAGACACACGGCCCCTGATTTTAAGGAGCTGATAGACTATTCTAGAGCAGTGAACAGATGAGACATCATGTCAACACACCGTACTGAGAGCAGTAGTCATGGGACAGGGAATCACAGGGTGGGCTCTTCATGAACTTTGCTTCTTGGAGACATTAAAGGCTCTTTATGTTAAATTCTTTAGAAAGTGTACTGCTTCTACACTTGGTGAATAAAACGGAGATGAAAGCAAGAATTGAGGTTTGTAAAATCTGTGCTTGTAAAAAGACTTTTGTTTTATTTTAGTTCCCATGGTGGTGAATTTTTAGCAGTAGGTCAAAAACTTATTTGGTTACTGAGATAAATATCTGTACAGGTGAATGGAATACAGATAGACCTTCAAGAAAACCACAGCTTTCTTTTTTTCTTTTATGGAATTCTATTCCTTTGGAGCAGAGCACAGATTGTCTTTGCTGGGGAACATTCGTACTTAATTTTATTGGTTGCTTTTTGGTTACACATGTGGTTTGTTTATACTGAAGTATTGTGCCAGAATCATCTGCCCTCCTGATACAGACCTATGGGAGACATAAGACCCAATTTGGCTTCAAGAACCAGGGGAACAGGTTTAACAAAGGCAGTGTCAGCTCTAGCCCTGGGGCTGGATGGCTTGGAGTTGAGAGTAAAGACAGAGAAGGATCTGAGGCTCAAGCTGATATTCACAGCCATGAATTTTCTGTCTTTTAGGATCAGTGCTAAGGGATTTAGCTGGCTGGAGGGCTATAGCCATTTCAGTTCTGGTCACTACTGTATCCCTCAAATGTGGCATCATGCTTGCTACTCAATACAATTTGACATGAAAACAAAGTCATTGGCTTCTTTTCTGCAACCCCATGTCATGCTGTCTCCTTCTTCACTCATGCACTGGATATTTATTGAATACCTACTGTGTGCTGAAAGCTTTTATGGACTCCGGACCATAGGGTGAAAAGACAGACACATCCCATGCCCACATGAAACTCCCTTCTAGCGTGAGACAGACAAAAAACGCAGTGAGCCAATTCAAGTACTGTGGTTAGTAAGGAGAACAAGGGAGAAAAATTGAGCCAGATAAGGGGAACTAGGGTTTGAGGAGGGTGTTTATTTCCCAACAAGTAAGGTAAAAAGGTCATGTGTATTTGTACACTTGAGCAGAAATCTGGAGGAAGTAAGGCAGAGATTGTAGGTATGTGGGGAAGTATTTTCAAGGTGGAGCCTACAGGATCTGCTGAAGGATTGAAATTGGGAGGAGAGAGGTCCAGGATGACTCCAAGGATGGAGGCACCACTTCACTTACTGGAGTAGATAACAAGAATCCACTATCTGGTTATTAGGCTCTCAGTCCAGGAACATTCAATCTAGGAGAGCATCCAAGCAAAATGACAGTGGGTTCATGTAGACCTGTTCCAATAGCTACAGGTTGAGCCCTATTTCTTCTTTCACCCCAAGATGACCAAATCTAAAGCAACTGCAATGAAGAGGTGAGCAGATGATAAAAGCAAGAACAAAAGAAACAGATCTTAGTGTGAGTGAGTGTGAGTATAATAATACTGAATTATACTCAGTATTCTAAGTAAGCATGACGGCTGGGCACAGTGGCTCATGCCTATAATCCCAGCATTTTGGGAGGCTGAGGCGGGTGGATCACTTGAGACCAGGAGTTTGAGACCAGCCTGTCCAACGTGGTGAAACTCTGTCTCTACTAAAAATACAAAAATTAGCCGAGTGTGGTGCTGCATGCCTGTAGTCTCAGCTACTCGGGAGGCTGAGGCAGGAGGATTGCTTGAACCCGGGAGACAGAGGTTGCAGTGAGCAGAGATTGTGCCTCTGCTCTACAACCTGGGTGACAGAGCAAGACTCTGTCTCAAAAATAAAAATAAATAAATAAATAAATTTAATTAAATAAGTAAGCACAAAGACTGGTTTGGTCCAGGTGGACAGAGGACTGGTTATGCTCATGCAATTTGTTGGACCCTGTAGAATTGATGATACTGACTTTGCTTTGGTGAGATGCTATCCTTGTGTGAGGCATGCCATGAAGAAGAGCTCTATGAAACTCCTCAACCTTGCCATGGTGAGGATACTTGAGTACCTTCTATTGTTAGAACGTGATATTTCTTAACTTCAGAAGAAAATTCTTTTTAGATTTTGTATTGGGGATAATTGTTCTTCCAGGTTCCTTTCATGCTTTTAACTTATGTGAATACTTGCATTGTAGGAATTGATCAAGTTCTTCTTTTCCTGTTGGGAATTAGGAAGCTGAAATCCAAATTTGTGGCCTACATTCAGTGGGTGTTGAGGACTCAGTAGAGTGTAGTTTGGTATCACACTCTTTATAGATTCCACTTGATGTCCTCATTCCCTCTTATTTCTTCTTGCTAACTTCCATTTTAGGTTATTTTGCTATTTCTTATGAATATGTGTATCATGTTGAATCATTCCTAAAAACAAAAATCAGAAACTAAATGTACATGGGAGGCCAGGTGCAGTGGCTCACACCTGTAATCTCAGCGCTTTGGGAGCCAGAGGTGGGAGGATCGCCTGAAGCCAGGTGTTAGTGACCAACCTGGGCAACATAGCAAGACCCTACCTCTACAAAAATCTTTCAAAAATTAGTGAGGAAAAGAAATTAGCCAGGCATGGTGGTGCATGCTTGTAGTCCCAGCTACTCGGGAGGCTGAGGTGGAGGATTGCTTGAGCCCAGGAGATGTAGGTGTCACTGAGCTGTGATTGTACCACTACACTGTAGCCTGGGTGACACCGTGAGGCTCTGTCAAAAAACAGAAACAAAACCAACAAAAAACCAAGTAAATAAAAAATAAATGCACATCAGGCCAGTGCCAACGACTTCCTTGTTTTCTTTACCTGCTGTCTAAAATGAATGTTCCCTGGGAGTACACCCTAGGGAGACAGGACCCCAGATGTCTTTGATCACTAATTGTGGCTGAAACTTTAGGAAAGTAAATGAAATGTCAGCTAAACTACTAGGCAGACAGGAGTTTATTCCACGTGGGTAGGAAGGCGGCAATGTGCCTAGTTTTGTACGAGCAATTTCCCACTTCAAAATGTTTTATTATTGAGTGACCTTGTGGAAGCCAGTGGAGAGATCTCAACTTGGGAAATCGTTTCTTGATTTCACATAATTTTAAATTTTAAATGAGGTCTATCTCTCAGACAAACCCCTGTTATAAATCAGGTAAAACTACGAAATTGAAGACACTTGGCTACCCATTGGTGAGAACATAGCTTTGAAAAAGGATTTCTCTTTAATTTTCCCCAAGTAGTCTTTTTTTTCCCCCATCGATGAGGTAACAGTTTTGTTACTTTGCCAATATCTAGTTAATTTTATTTAACATTTTTCTCCCCAATTCTTCAAGACCTTAACGTATTCAGTTCTCCTTTCAGTGAGTATGGGAGTATTGAACAGTTCTGGGAGGCAATTTGCATTGGTGTTAAGGACGAGGGCATGGGAAGGCCATCTGCTTTTGATCAGGGTGTGTTTTGTGGTTTGGGAGGTAAAGGGCCACAGTGGAGCCATCTCTGAGGTCCTAGCATGGGCTAGGCTGGAGCCCTGCTTTCTGTGGCTTGGCCGCCCTCAGCGGCTCCAGAGTTCCCAGGGTATTAGGGGATCATACAGGGGGCTGTGTACCCACACATGCCATTGCCTCCCAGGCATCGCTCCCGTCCGGAGACACTGTGTGCTTTCTTTCAGGTGTCAGTGCAGATCAAAGCCATCCAAAGAACATTTGCATGAGAATCTGTAGAATGATTAATTAGCAATGGGCATTAGTAATTTTTCTTTCAAGGCTTTGAAATGTCTTTCATTGATAAACTAGTTCTGTTGAGCCCCAACTCCTTTTCAAAATGTTTTTCACCCAGTACTCCCTCTGTGACTACAAATTGGATTTTTTTTCCCCCTGTCTACACCTCTCCTTTGACTTTGATTCAGCAGTGTGGTCAAAAGGACAGCCTCCTGTGGGCGATAATTCATTCTCATCAGCCCCTGTATCTTTTTTTTTTTTTTTTTTTGAAATGGAGTCTCACTCACTCTGTTGCCTGGACTGGAGTGCAGTGGCGCTATCTCAGCTCACTGCCACCACCGTCTCCCGGGCTCAAAAGATTCTCCTGCCTCAGCTTCCCGAGTAGCTGGGATTACAGACGTCCGCCACCATTCCCAGCTCATTTTTGTATTTCTAGTAGAGACGACGTTTCACCATGTTGGTCAGGCTAGTCTCGAACTCCTGACTTCAAGTGATCCGCCCACCTTGGCCTAGCCTGTTTATCTTTTTCAGATGATATTTTATAGTAGGATATCTTCAACCCTCTCTTTTTTTGCTATCCTCTTGAAATGCCTACTGTTGTTCTATTTAACCCATCTTCTAGCTCTGATTTCTGACCATGCTGTTCTCATTTACAAATACATGTGATTTGACATGTTCAGATTCTCCTCCTGATTATCCAAGAAGGCTTCAGGATCTCCTCAGAAACAGAAAATGGGAAATGCACCAGCAGATGTGTTTATCAGCACATTCCAAAGCAATGGTTTAGCAAAGCTCAGGGACACTGCAGTGTTCTGCAGTTGCCTGGAAATGCCAGGAGGGACCCAGGAGAACTGGAACCTCCAGAAAAAGTTGCAAATCTCAAGAGGATTACACTACTTATGGGTCCCCCAGGAAACTATCATAAGCAGTAGACACAAGTAACACTGGGCAAGTCATTGTCAAATATAAAGCCTGTCACTTCTACAGGATTTAGGCGTGTGAGATGGAAGCTTATGTAGTTTAACAAAAAGAAAATAGGTTAATTTTGCAAATTTTATAATTTGCATGTGAACACATTTCCTGGGTCTCTTTCAGTGCCATGGGAGGGGCTCCTACAAGTGAGGGGCCACCTTGAACTTGATTGGCTTCCTGGGAAATCCACTGCAACCCCCAGATTGGGGCTCAGCAGGCTGTTGCACCCAGAAGGTGTAGCTGAGAAGTGGATGGGACTTGTTGGAGCACCATTTTATGCAGGCAAAATTTGAGATGATTGTTACCATTGTTGAGAAATTTTAAATTGGGGAACTTGGACATGTTAAGACTCAGGTTGATGCAATTTTATTGTTGTATTCATTCACTGAATACCTATTGCTTATGCAAAGTATTCTTGGGGATACTGATATGGACAAAGACAAAAGTCTTGTCCTCATTGATATAAGAGGATAATAAGGCATATGGCAACAAATAAAGCGGAGGAGGAGATGGGAATGGTAATGGTAGGTCCCACCTCTGTGGACCATGTTGATAAGATGGCTCATTGGTGAATCCCTGGGGATGATGGTGGGCTGGCCATGATGAGACATATCTTCAAGTTCTAGCTTTGTCACTATCAAGATATATTGCCCTAGACATAGTCACGTATGTCAACTCCCTGGGTCATAAAATCCTCAGCAGTAAAAATGGGACTCTTCTCGCTCTTACTTGGGGTTAATAAACCCTGACATTTTGTTTTCCCTCAATGCTTCCATCCATACCTGCCTCTCACCATCAGAGATGTAGACAATAGATTTGACTTTATAATTTATGAAACATCTTGGAGGTCAGGACTGGCCCTTTTGTGAATACTCTGGGCACTAAAGGAATTTGGGTATCGTTCCTGGGGGAGCTGTAGACGAGGGTAGTGAAGTGTATGTCTAGCGGATTTTCACTTCTTAACACCTTTCTGTATTGGAACCATTTTAATGGAGGCTGATAAAGGAGATGCTGACTGGGGAGACTGTCCGTTTATTGGTCCTTTATACCAAAGAAAAGGTGTCTAAGTGGCTATTCTCTCTTGGATTCAATTTTTCTTTACTAAACACCTAGAGTGCACCTGATGCTGGTAGTGTTCTTTAACATCCCACAGGACTAATCTTTGCATTTACTGAACAAAGACATCAGCGGAATTATAGAAAGATAGAAAGTATATGTGTCAAAACTGGCTATTTAATAGCATATGTGGACCTTTTGGAGATTCATGAAAGCATTGTTAAAATAATATTGCTATTTGATAATAAGTGTAATTTCTATGATATTACTTTTATGAACAATAGTCCAAATATAAAGAATTAAAAATTAACACAAACAATTTTTAACTCCTCAACTTAGATACAGCAATTTTTAAATGATTGTCATTATTTTAGACTAGATTTATGGCAAATAGTTATTTGAGTGTTTATTGCATTTTTGTGGCATTTACTTGATCCAGTTAAATTTGTTTCCTCAGTTACACAATAATTTCCATGTAATTGTTCTTTTTTTTTTTTTTTTTTTTGACGGAGTTTTGCCTTGTCCCCCAGGCTGGAGTACAGTGGCACGATTTCAGCTGACTGCAACCTCGGCCTCCCAGGTTTAAGCAATTTTCCTGCCTCAGCCTCCCAAGTAGCTGGGATTACAAGCACCCACCACCATGCCCGGCTAATTTTTGTACTTTTAGTACAGACTGGGTTTCACCATGTTGGCCAGGCTTGTCTGGAACTCCTGACTTCAGGTGATCCACCTGCCTTGGCCTCCCAAAATGCTGGGATTACAGGCATGAGCAACTACGCCTGGCCAATTGTTCTATTTTAATATATCATATTGGTCCACTTTGGAGGCATATAAATTGTTTTCCACTACGAAGATTAGTTCATCCTGGAAGCATTATTTTAATTGTTTTGTCTATCAATTTATAATATTTGTACAGTTTATCAATTTATAACATTTATACAGTTTATCAATTTATAACATTTATCAATTTATAACACTATGCCATTTAATAAACTCACTGGATTTCAAATGCTTTGTGGAGATGGGAAGTTCTGATGATATTATTTGTCCCTAATGAGATGCCCAAGCTGCATAGAGCATGTCAGGGTGTTGAAATGAGAAATTATTAAAAGGTATAGGTTTAAGATGCTTTTTTGGCTCAAACGATTCATTTTCTCCTCTGTCACTCACCCTAATGAAGTCCCAGGTCTTTTCTTAAGGAGATTGAACATAGGAAGTGCACTTGCTTACTGCTTGTAGCTAAGAGGAAAAATGTCTCTAAAATAGTTTCTAAGCCGGCAATACACTCAACTCACTCAAAAGCTAAGAGTTCACTTTTTTTTTTACATAAAGATTCCAGCATTACCACAGAAATATGCTTCAAAGCAGTTTGGATTTGTGGGAATTGTTTGAAAGCTCTCAAGTTATTTTCAAGTGTTAGTGCGACTTGCTATATATTTTGCTTGCTCTTTTCTATCATCCTTTGAATTGCGGTGACAGTGAATTGCTTCTCTCCTAGCCTATGTGAGTTAGCCCTTTCTTAGAATTTCCATCTGGACTGTGTTATTGGGAAATCAATATTGTAGAGATGAGGGTTCTGAGTCATAACCAGAAAGACTTGTTCTGAATGCCTTTCCCCATGGTGGTGATGGTTTCGTGCTTATTTATTTATAAGCATGTACCCTATATCACTGGTTCTCAACCCGAGGGCAGTTCTTGTCCCTGGGGGGCATTTGGCAATGTTTTGAGACATTTCGGGCTTTCACACCTGAGGATGGAAGTGCTACTAGCATCGAAGTTGCTAATATCCTCCAATGCACAGAACTGCCCCCCACAACAAAGGCTTATGGATAAGCCCTGCATGTCAGTAGCGTGGAGGCTGAGACACCCTGCCTATACAAGATGAATAGTACATTTCTGCCTTTGATGGTAGAACAAAGCGTTCTATGCTCACGACAAATTGTACCCTAGACAAGGATCAAACCCTCCACCTCGATCTCATTGGTAGCATGCAAGTGCCCTGTGAAATCTTCTTTTTTTTTTTTTTTTTTTTTTTTGAGACAGGGTCGCACTCTGTAGCCCAGGGTGGAGTGCAGTGGTGCAATGTCGACTCACTATAACCTCCACCTCCTGGGTTCAAGTAATCCTCCTGCCTTAGCCTCCCAAGTAGCTGGGATTACAGGAGTGCACCACCACGCCCAGCTAATTTTTGTATTTTTAGTAGAGGTAGGGTTTCATGGTGTTGGCCAAGCTCATCTTGAACTCCTGACCTCAGGCAATCCACCCCCTCCCCCCTCAGCCTCCCAAAGTGCTGGGAGATATACATTGGTTCAGCCTGAAAGGGCAGGGGGCTTCCAGGTCATAGGTGGGTTCAAAGATTTCCTGATTGGCGATTGGTTGAAAGAGTTAAGCTCTGCCTGAAATGTTGAAGTCAGCAGAAAGAAATGCTTGAGTTAAGATAAGGACAGTGGGGTTGAAGAAGCCGAGGTTCTTGTCATGTAGGTGAAGCCTCCAGGTAGCAGGCTTCAGAGAGAATAGATGGTAAATACCTCTTATTGGACCTTAAAGGGTGTCAGATTCTCTGGAAAAGAACTAATAAGGGAAGGCGATTCTCTACAGAATGTAAATTTTCCCCACAAGAGATGGCTTTGCAAGGCTATCTCAGAATATGTCAAAGAAATATATTTTGAGGTAAAATACTTTTTTTTTTTTCAGGGCCTGCTATCTGTCATGTGATGCTATACTAGGGTCAGGTTGGAGTTGTGTATCTTATTGCTACAAAGAGTCTGTTTTGTCAGTCTTAAGATCTCTATGCTAATGTGAATGCTGGTCAGCTGTGCCTAAACTCCAAAGGAAGGAGGCATGTCTGTCCCTTCTCTCCTGTCATGGCTTGAGCTAATTTTTCAGGTTTATTTGGGACCCCTTGGCTAAGATGGGGTCCATTGAGTGGAGGCTTAGAACTTTATTACTTTATTTTTACTTTACAGGCTGAATGGTCCTCCGCATAACGGTATTTTTGTCAAGCTAAATCTTAAAAACAAGTATGTTGACGAAAAGAGTCAAACTCTGTAGAATATTTGAAGAGATTTATTCTGAGTCAAATATGAGTGACCATGGCCCATGACGCAGCCCTCAGAAGGTCCTGAGAATATGTGTCCAAGGTGGTCGGCGCACAGCTTGGTTTTATACATTTTAGGGAGGCATGAGATATCAATCAAATACATTTAAGAAAGACATTGGTTTGGTTCAGAAAGGCGGAACAACTCAAAGTGGAGGCGGGGTTGGGGGGGTGGCCCTTCTAGGTTATAGGTAAATTTAAACATTTTCTGATGGACAGTTGGCTGAGTTTTTGTCTAAAGACCTGGGATCAATGGAAAGGAAATGTTCAGGTTAAGATAAAAGATTGAGGAGACCAAAGTTCTTTTGAAGTCTCACAGTGGCTGCTGTTAGAAACAATAGATGACAAATGTTTCCTATTCAGACCCTTTAAAAGGTGGTAGACTGGAAGGAAAAGGTCTAGCTATGTTAATAGGGATTCTTTACAGATGTGCATTTTTCCTCACAAAGGATGGCTTACAGGACCATTTCAAAATGTAACAAAAAACATATTTTGGGGGTAAAATATTTTGATTTTCTTCCTTGTCTCGTAATGTTATGCCAGAGTCAGGTTGGAAAATAAGTCATGATATATAGAGTTAAATAAAGCCCATCTAATGAGAACTTATGGTTTGTAGGGCATGACTCCCTAGACCCCTTAGATAGGAATTTGGACAACATGAAAGAATCAGAGCTTAGTCCTCAAGTAGAATGGAACAACAGCATAACACAAAATGAAAGCGCCCAACTTATTAATGCAACACTTGATTTATACTGAAAATTTTAGTCACCAGATCTTTAAATGATACATTATTTTGTTAAATTGACATTTAAAAAGAGTAGATGATTCTGAGTTGCAAACACTTCTATTTTATTCAATAAAGACCTTCTATATGCATTATTAGGAGTTCATTGAGTGCCAATTCTTTCACTGGTATGTCTCTAAGTTTTTAATTTTTCAAGTGGTCATTTTCCTCTAGGTCATCAACACCTAGAAAAAAATGTGTTTCAATTGACTCATAAACCTTAAGATAATGTAATTGCTGTCTAACAGTTTCTAGAATTATTGCTTTTGAATGGTTATGTTGCATGAAAAATTATTATTCAAAAATTAACACGAAAGAGGAGGCATTGAAAGTTCTTTATAAAGTTTTCCATTTTTATGTGTTCATGATCTATTCTCAGACTTCATGTAATTTGAAGTAATTGCTGCTATATGGCTCATGACTCTCAAATTCAGCCTGCATCAAGATCACCTGGGGTGCCCATGGATGCATTTTTCTGGCTGCAACTTCAAACCTACTCAATCCTAATCTTGGTGGAGTGTGGGAGAGAGGAGGACCAAACCCACACTTTAAGAGATACCGATCCATGTGCTCAGTCCATTGAATGGAATAGACATGTTTGACAATATGAATCTATTCAAAATGGGATAGTTGAAGATCACTGAATTTTTAACTTACAATCTATTTGACAGGGAAAGTCAGTACATTTTTAATTATTGTTCAATATAAATTACATATATATACTGGTGAATTTAGAAACTTTTTTTTTGCCTAATAACATTCTTGAAATATAATTCACATGCTGTACAATTTACTTGTTTAAACAGTTCATTGGTTTTTCATGTATTTATAGTCCTGCAATTATCAGCAGAATTATAGAATATTTTTATCACTACCCCCAAAAAATCCCATAGCCATTGGCAGTCGCTTCCCGTTCCCTCCAATTCCTTCAGTCCTACATATCCACTAATCTATTTTCTTTCCCTACATAGATTGACTCATTCTAGACATTTCATATAAATGATGGAATCATACAGCATGTGATCTTTTTATCTGGCTTTTTATTTTACTTAGCATAATATTATAAAGGCCCATTGATGCTGTAGCATGCTTTAGTATTCCATTTCTTTTCATTGCTAAACAATATTTCCATGTATTCTTTTTTCATTTTATTTATTCATTCATTCGTCAGTAATTATATATGAAATTTGTTTCCACTTTTTGGCTATTATGAATAATGCTGTAAGGAGCATTTGTGTACAAGTCTTAATGGTATGGATAGAATTATAAATATGTTGTATTTATTTTATTCTGAGATTTTATACATAAAACTTTACTAATTTACTCTAGAATTACATTACAATATTAAAATAAACTCTGTGTCTCTTCCTTTGCCCCTATTGCAAACCCCTGACCTAATAAAATAAAATCCCAGACAACAGGGGGAAAAAAACCCGGCAGAATGGATGCCTATCTAGAACTCTAAGCATTAATCTTAAATCAGTTTTCGGGGAATTTTGATGAATACTTTTTAGAAAAGATGAGCAGACTACCTAAACACCACACAATTTTAAATCATTACCTTGGAATGACTTTACTTTCATGTGCCAAACTGACTATGGTGTGTATTTAATATTTGACATAATATTCCCATGCGCTTTAAGAAATCCATGAAGACTTCCAATAAGATAGCCTTTGTATTTGTGTGTGTATGCACACCAGTGTAATTTGCATTTCCATCTCCTGATGTGCAGGTCTTGAATTTTTGTGTGTGTGATAGTGTAATGGAGCAATGGTGACAATTGCTAAAGAAGCTGATTCTCCAGTGGATACTATTTTTCTTTTTAAAATATTGATGGAATAATATCATCCACTTTGCTGAAGAAAAAAGGGATCACAGAAATAAATAATGGTTTAATGAGAAGATGAATGTGAGGAATGCTATTTTATATCATGTGATACCTCCTTTTCCCTCTTTCTGCACATCTGATTATTCCCTCCTTTACCAAGGGTGAGCTAGTTGGCAATTTATGCTTTAGTTTCTTTGTGCTGTGTGTATGTGCATGCATGTGTGTGTCTGTCTGCATCTGATGATTTTTACAATGATTCTTCAGATTCATGAAGTATGTTATTTTTTATTGCTTTCGAATCCCCTGTGATATTCCTTACTCTTCCGGATACTCCATACATCTGACTGACCTACTTATTTCTCATTTATCATTTCCTACTAATTTTCTCATCATTTTAAAAGGCTTATTCTTCTTGCATATAGGCTGACATGAGGAAGTAAGTATCTATTCTTAGAGAATGACACAGGGAACGAAGTATAATTCTGTTTTCTGAGAAAACATTGATATGTGGGTTTTAATTATATTAGAAAACCAACTCTACTTTTGAACTACTGACTTTGGTCATATTCAGTGGTTTGAGTTTTTAGGGAACAATCCCTACCCACTGGTTTCTTTCCAGAGTAGAAATTGTATCTATGACTTGTAGAAATAATTAATATTAATCATGTCTTGTAAAGCTTTTCTACATAAAGGCTTTCTTTAAATAGAATGAGCTCTTTATTTGCCTTGACTAGCAATGCCTCCCAATTATAGCAACAGGGTTTCTGTATTGAGAAGAATTAATTTTAAAATTCTATGATTATATTACAAGAGAGAAAAAAAAACAAGAAATGCGACCTTTCCAACAGTTTTTTTTTTTTTTGTACAGGTTCATTTTCTTTATAAAAAGTCTGAGCAAGAAAGGGTCTTGCTTTGTTTTTTCTCTTTAGAGCAACAAGTGAGGCCTCAGCCTATAAGAAAGGAAAAGCTCCCTGTCTCACGGCTCAATCGAATTGATTCGGTGGGGCCATCAGTGTGGTAGGCATTGGATTTACATTGGCCTCATAGTCTGTCAAGCGGCAGAAAGGAATTTGCTTGCCACTGTGAAGGTGGTTTTCTGAAACTGTCTCTCCTCTTCCCGCTTCCCTTCCTCTCCCTCCCCCTTGTTAGGAAGATCATGGCGTGAAGACAAACAGATGCCTGCTGCCAAAATGCGCTACTTAACCTGACCCTCAACCAGGCCCACAAAGGAGGGCTTTGAGATCCCCAGAGAGGCAGCCCCTGCATTTTATCATGCCGTGAAATTTGGAGTGAAAGCCCCATGCCTCTGGCTGCTTAGCCATGAGGGATATGGTGATGATGGTGCCCGGAGGGGACTGGGAAGCCAGCGAGAAAAAACACAAAGTAACAGCAGGGACAAAGACGGCCTCCCCTACTGCCCTGCTTTGATTGTTAGGTGGTCTATAAACTCCGAGAAATAGAGGGCCTAGGGCACAAGAGCATTTTGTTGTCACTGGTTCATTTAGTCCTCTGGGTGGGGATGCGGTGGAGGCAGTGATCAGGAGTCTTTTCTGAGCTAGAGGGGTCACTGATTTTGCTCATTAACAAAGAGCAACAGCAAGTACATTTCCCAAAGAAAGAGAGAGAAGCTTATCACTTCATGGGAAGGACTTGCCTTATATCTGACAGATGTGTAACCTCCAAAAATATTTAGTATCCTCTATTTCCAACAGAAGATGCCATTCTGATATTTTTGCCTTGTATTCTCTTTGTAATATATTCTTTGCATGTTAGTCTATCACATTTCCTCTTTAAAATGAGTAAGTTGGATATGAGTTTCTTGTTTTTCTATAAACATGAATACATTTCTATTATAGTAAAGAAGCAGAAGAGAAGCATTCTGTAAATTATAAATGTGCATTCAGTGACATTAGAAATAAAGCAAATCTGTTTCCTCTTGGTGAAGTGAGGGTACATTATCAGCAGCATCTTGGTGAAACAGTTTTCTGAGGATACAGGGTATTTAAGTTACTCTTATGAATTGATATATGTATAACAATCTGAATGAGTTGGAAAGAAACTAATAAAACATGGAAAATAATTACTCTTCCTTCTGTGTGTTCTTGTCCAGTTAAACTGTTACATGTAGCGGCATTAAATTATATTAAGCTGCCTATTTAAATTTGTGGGATTTGTACACTTTATTGTAAATCTCCAAAATGATTTCATGTGTGAGTGAGATTCTTTTTAAGCTCCCCCCAAGTGGAAGAAAGCAGGCATGAATGGCATCATCTATATTGTAAATATCACATGTCTGTTATAAAAATGATGTTCTTATATAAGTTATTTTCAGGTGCATTAGAATTTCACTTAGGGAATCTTATCATTTGATAAAGCAGACCTTCGAGTGCTGTCTTTTTGAAGTAATTAGATTACTCGTTTTACCAATGGTATGCATGCTTTGGGGAAAGGAAAGCTAGGTCCTTTCTCTCTGATAAAGGAAACGTACATGTCTTCAATAAGAATCATTTTCTTTTCTTTGTTCTACTGGTCTACATAAAGCCTGCTATACTTCTAAAAACATATCCAGCAGTCGCTCTAAGCATTGCCAAGATCCAAGCTCCCACTTGTCCCAAAGCTAAAGTTGACTCTAAATAGCCTGTGAATTATAGATCATTTGTCTTCATCTCAGAACACAGCAGAAACCTCTGGAGTGCCTCTATGTTGCTAAAATTTACAGTTTTATTTTCATGCTTAAAAAGATCAAATCTATCTGGAACATACTCTTCCCTCATCCCACCTGCTTTTGCCTGGTTAATCCTACTCATTATTTTGTTTTCTGCCTAGACATATCCCTTTGCCCAGGGAATTTTGCATAGTTGTCACTTGGGTTAGGTTCTCCCCATCTGTACTTCTGTACGCCTTTGTCTCATGGCTTTGATCCCACTGTATTGTAATGGCTTAATTTTGTTCTCCATCATATTCTAAGGTCAAAGCATGCAGACTGTGTGTTTGATGCATCCACGTGCTCCTAATATCTCTTGGATTGCCCAACACATAGATGTGAATCAATAAATACATACGCAGAGAAGGTAGAGAGGGAGGTTACAAAGTAGAGGGAGACTCTTGTAAGATTAGAAATGAATATTGGTGACACAATAGATAATCAGAAAAGTTATGGCTACATTCTTTGCATTTTTGATGTCACAAGGGTTAAAAAATTTCAGTTCACATGTATCATCTTAGTTGCTTTCATCAGGTAGTGTCAGTGAAGAAAACAAACTACTCTAGGTACATAAACTAGAAGGAACTTAATACAAGGGATTAGATGCTTCTAAAATGATTAGAGGTGTTGAAGGAATGGACTCTAGGCTCAGCCTCCAGAAGTGACTCTAAAACAGAGAGCTGACTCTCCTGCTTGCTCTGAGCCCTCTCTGGAGTAACAATGTGAGAGTCAAGGGCCATCCCCTGATGAAGCCTCTACAGATACCCAGGAAGCTGGAGAATGAAGACTTGAAGACTGCAGCAGAAAACCTTCACATTTTCACAAGGGTTCTAAACCACAGAAATAGTGAACAAGGCACAAGCAAGAAAATACCTTCTGTTTTCTTTTTGCCTTCAAATGCTGCGTAAATATATTGATGAGCATAACCTAATTGAATTCAGAATTTCAGTGGCATGATCATCTGGGAAATGCAGCTTCTACTTCCTCTTCCACTGGAAGGTGGGTGTGATGGATGTTGAATGCATACTTTTGTACTTTCCTTTTAACTTTTTCAGTTTCTTCTCTCCAATATGGTAGCTACCAGCCATATAGCTTTATAGATTTAAATTTATTAAAATTAAATATTTCATCTTTCAGCCTCATTGGCCACATTTCAAGTGCTCAGTAGCCCCATGTGGCTGCTGGCTGCCATATTGGATGGTGTACATGTAGAACAATTCCATTCTTGCATTATGTTGGACACCACTGGTCTAGATAATGTGAGCTACTCCTTTTTTCTTTTTTCTGCATTTTTTTGGTTCAGCAGAGCAGCTGATGAATGAATGGGTAAAGGGGTAATGAAGGTAAGCTTAGAGTTAATCAAAACAGTGTTCAGTTAGCTAAGTTGTAAAATGCAAAACAACAAGAGGAAGAGACATCTTTGGTTGAGTCCTTAAATGTGTATTTCAGTCAAGGGGATAACAAGGGAAAACAAGCACAAGAAATTGACATTTGCGTTGCCCACAGTATGAAGGAGGCTCTTCTAAACCCTGTGCAAAATCTCTTGAAAGACTGCAGTAGTTAAACAAACCTTCATGATCCAAACTTACTGAGTTAGTGCTTGCTGCTCGTTTTGGTTGAGTTCACAAATAGCTTTCATTGTTACTGTATTATGATGGAATTCCATTGGCCACAAGAACTTCAACATCACTCTTTTTGTGGTGAAGAGAGAATAAAATTAAATATTCAAGTGAGGTTGTACAAATTTCAAGTTTGGGTTAAAGGCCAAACAGGTTCTATTATAAACAGAGTTTTCCATCCATAACTAACATACATTCTCCACCATGGTGTTTCCTTTTAAGCATCTGAAAAGTTATGAATATGATGTCTAACTCATTAATCTGGAGCAGACCTACCACATAATGCCAAATTGAATGAGTTTGCTCAGGGATGCACTAATGTCTTAGAGGAGCTTTCATGTTGACAAAGCTGGGGTGATTTGATCTGGCAAGGGAGACAGGAAACATGAAAGTCCCCATGAGATTTGGCTCCCTGGTCTTTTCAAGAGCACACCATGCCTTCCTTGAGTTTGACATATCAGACAACCAAGCCACACAGATAGATATTAAGCTGTCAGTGTTACAAGCTCCTTCTATCAGAAGAGGATTAGTGTTGACACTGTTGCTGATTGGTCTCACTGCACAGACATGCTTCATTTTAGGTTCTCTCTTAGAACCTACTATAATCACTCACCTCTCAGACAAAGAGATGCATTTATTGGAAACAATAAGCCAACAGCATATAGTTACCCATGGCATTCTTATATATTACTGATATAAACAATCTTGTTAAGCGAGAAGCAGATATTATAAATAAGACAGGCTTATAAGTAGCTCTGTGAGATTTAACACAGGGACAAAGAGCAAAATCCCATTCCTCCTGTGATGTATGCCGCATTTTGTAAGGTCATTAGCACAGGAAAAAAGGACACCAGGCCACCCAACTTGGGAATAAGATTGACATGGTTCTCCAGAACTACCAATCAAATGTTTTCTTAGGAGATGTGTGTTGTCAAGAAAATGTGTAGGAAAAAAATATATATGGAGATAAGGATCAGAGCTAGATGAGCATAAGCTTTTAAACATAGCACCAAGTGAGGGAAATCCTAATCTCCATTCAACTTGTTACAGAGTTTTTTTTAACCTTGCAGCACAGTGATGTCAGAATCATGCTGTGCAGATTCAATTCTGACCTTCACTGGGGAGACGGGCCTGGCTGTTTAAGTTCTTGGAATGCTGTGACTGGTGATTCCAGTTGAGTTACGCAAAATCTGATCTAATGAACACTTGAGATTCTGGACGCACAACATGGATCCCCTTAATTCAGCCTGTAAAACCTGGCTAATGGCTCTGCCAGGATTCTTGAGTTATTTTGATTACCTGGGGGTCAGTATTGGAGAAAGCTGAGCGATGGATTTGATAGTCTGCCAAAGGATATACAGATGTCCTATAATCAGATTATAATTTTAAAAAATTGTGTGTGTGTGTGTGTGTGTGTGTGTTACACTTTCTGGGTTGGAAATTACATGTACAGATAATAGTTTCTAGCTCTTACTGATTTTTTAGCACTTTGATTAAATATGCATTTTTATTTTCCCAGAGAAAAGGCTGTCTTGTTATGTATATCATTTTATTAAGCTGTCTGTGCGCCAGTAAACTTCCCACTGAGGGTGAGTTTTTTGTGTCTTTAGGAAAATGTTCATGTGAGGATGTAAGCTTCCTCCTGTGAGGAAAGGACACCTACCCCTCCTTTACTGCTCTGTCTTGGCAAAACACCAACATCAGTTTTCCTTCATTGGACTTTTAATAAACACAGACTGATTCTGCTGATTTTAGAATTCATGTATGAATGTAGCCAGGGAGTGAACATACTACTGAAAACTAATACTTATCTAGGACATGCCATGCAGTAGTTTGCAACTGCAAAAGAAGTAGGTTCTATCCATCTCCTATCTTCCTTGTGAGGAACATCGTGCTTGGATGTTGTAAGAAGGACTTATCTAGTATAAAGGAGGGAGGGACAAAGAGGGTCCAAGAGGCAAATTGGACCACAGTGCTGAGTGACCTCATTTCCTGTGTTTTGTAATTAGAAGTGATGGCAGAGAGGAAGGACAATTGGGATCCTTACAGAGTCACCCTGGAGCTTACCTGGGACTTCCAAGATGACTGAGGCTATGCTGGGTCCTCTACTTTAGGGTTTCTGAGGCTGTGGTTAAACCACCAGTTTATACAGCCTATTGAAACTGACTTTACAGAGCCTAAAAGATTCTAGGTTTTGTCTCTTTCTTCTTGAACAGTTGCTTGGGAAGACATATCATCTATTTGGTATGAGGTTTGAGATCTGAAGCATTTGTCTTTAAATCTGTTTATTCCTATAAGCCCATTGATAGGAACTTAAATTTTTTAATGCTCTCTGCCCATAGATTTATATCCATAATAGCTTTTTAATAATGCCAGCTAGAGAAAACTTGTGATTTGAGATTTTAAATAATTTTAAGATTATTTTATGAATTTATTTTTTATTTTAACTTTAAAAAACACACTTAAGAAAGTTATGAGAACACTGCAAAGAACTTCCATATACTTTTCATCTAAATCAGGGTATTGCAAGCTCTCTGTCAAAGATTTGTAAATATTCTTTGCTGGCTTGGTCATCTGTTGCAACTACTCAACTCTGCTGCTGTAGTGCGAAAGCAGCCACAGGCAATATGTAAATGAACAGACATGGCTCTGTTCCAATAAAACTTTATTTACAAAAACAAGAGGTGGGCCACATTTGGTCCCTGGTTTCTAGTTGCTTGACCCAATCTAGACTTACCAGTCGTTACCTTTCCTTTTTTTCCTTTTCTTTTTCTTTTCTTTTTTTTGGCTATATTTGCTTCATCATATTCTCTCTCTCTGCATATATATATATGTATATATACACAAATGTATAACGTATACATATATACTATGTGTATATATACACCCACATACACTTATAATGATTTTTTTTCCAATCATTTGAAAAGAAGACGCAGGCATCATGATTCTTTACCTCCAAGTAATTAAGCATGCACTTCTTAAGAACAAGTGCATTCTCTTAGTAATTACTAAGAGAATGGAATTATCAAATGTAAGTGATAACACTGATATAATACCAACATCATTTGATAAAATTATCAAGTGTAGGTGATTTAACATTGATGTAACACCAACATCTAATCTACGGTTTATATTTAAACTTCACTGATTGTCCCGATAATGTTCTTTATAGCCTTATTTTGTCTGATTCAGGATCCAATTCTTCATTATGTGTGGCATTTGTTGTCATGTATCTTTAGTCTCCTTTGGTCTGGAACCATTCCTCAGTCTTTCTTTGTCTTTCAGGACATTGATATTTTTGAAGACTAGAGGCTAATTGCTTTGTAGATTGTTTGGTATTTCCTCTTGGTTAGATTCAGGTTCTCTATAATGGGCAGGAATCCTGCCTCTGTGAGATGCTGAGTCCTTGCTAGTGCATCCTTTCAGGAGACACCTGAGTTTCGTTTTGCTTTTTTTCCCCCATTCTTGGAGGCAATATCTTTGATCCTTTTGTTAAGGTGCGCTCTGCTAGGTTTCTACACTGGAAAGTTAGCACTTTCTCTTCATAATTAATATCTTTTAAATTTGAGCAGTGACCATGGGAATACTATTTGAAGCTTCAATACTGTACCAAAAATGCCATATTAGAAGATTGCGGTTGAAAAATAGGAATGCAAAGAAGGTGTGCTTTGTCTTCCAGGTAAGAGAATTCCATGACTTTGTCTACTTCAAGAAACTTAATTAAGTGGAAAAGAATTACACTGAGAGTATGGTTTTCTGATAATAACTACCTTGAGTAATTGCTTTCCTCTCATTTACTTATGTAGTTTCTAAACACTTCCCCTGAAACTCCAAGGACTCCCTTTGTTGTGAAAAAGTAGTTGTGATAAAATGAGGCCCGTGTTTCCTGATAAGTTTCGCAGTGAGAGAGTCATTACCCTTCGGACGTTTCAGAGCAAGTTGATTTGTGATGCGAACGTCTCAGGCCTGATGCTGTTGTGGTTGTGCTAGGCTGGCATGCTAATCCTCTGTGGTTGAGGCTGCAATGATTGTTCAACTGCACTTCAGAGGGCTGTCTGCCAAAAGATTTCATTATTTTGGCAAGACACAGTGCACTTTTCGACACACAGGATTGTAACAATTTCTATACAGTACCAATTTAGAGCTGGAGGGAGGCCATGAATACTTCTAAAGGCAGTAGGGTGCACATATTTTAGGAAATATATTTGGGAGAAAAAAACAGCTTTCATCTAAAAAGCAGGTCCACAGCTTTTTAGAGAAACTTGCTGCCATTAATTCAGAAAACAGAAATGGTCTTTGCAAACTTTTGTAGATAGCATTGTTATATGATATGAATGTATACCCATATAAAATAAAAAGTTGGAGGTTTTTTTGTTTTTAAGAACCCCAAGGCTTATTCTTTATATCCAGGCAATACTCCAGACAAAATTAAGTATAAAGCATTATTTGATTTTTTAATTATTCAACAGAAAATACTTTTGTGAAAGAAAAGGTACTGTGCTATGGTCTCAGGATATCCCTTCTCATTCCATGTTCTGGCCACACACAGAATATTACCACACCATTCAATCTTAGCTTTTGGAAATGTGGGCAAGAAATGTGGCACTTTAAAAACAATTATTAGAACATGCTTGAGAGACTGGAATTAAGAGAAATTTGAATTTCTTTTCCAATTAAAAGGGAAAATGTAGGTAGGCATTAGGGAAATATGAAAGAACTATAAAACAAAGTCTCCTTATTGGTCCCCTAGAAATGGAAGAGAACTAGATTCACTAAGTACCTATTATGTGTAGACACCTTAAAAGGTGGTCTTTATAAATTTCATTTGAAAAAAGTCCACCTGAGCAAATATTTTTTCACTCTTTTATGTATCAGAAACCTATAGTTTAGAGAGGTTAAAATAAAACTTGAATGGGAAAAAA
The DNA here is from genome assembly GCF_029289425.2 of Pan paniscus. Taxonomy (NCBI): domain Eukaryota; kingdom Metazoa; phylum Chordata; class Mammalia; order Primates; family Hominidae; genus Pan; species Pan paniscus. The sequence continues at coordinate 10,311,856 of NC_073272.2, read as the reverse complement.
ATCATTTAGCTTGAGGTAGATGAGGGATTCTCCTCTGGGTCAGTCCAAATCTAAAACTCAGTGCTCTTTTGGTTGCCTTCAGACTTGGCTAGAATCATGAGTTTCAGAGTCCCTCACCTGGGAAGTGGCCTGACTTATCTATCCATTCAAGACTACTAAAGCCCAGCCACCAGAATTGCATCCACGAAGGCACACACATCTAAACATCAGTGCCTTCCCACCATATTGGAAACCTGTGGCTTATTCACACAGGTTATCAACATGCCACATGATCATTGTCACATTTCCCTACATCCAAATGCTTACATCCTCTAAGCTGGAGTGAAACTGTACGTTCATGTCCAGTCCTAGGCAGAGCCATGGATCTAAACCCTACCACTTGGCCATTGCCTCTGTGAAAATGTTTCAGTTTTCAAATCTGGAAGCTGTATAGGGTTGGGTTCAATGATAGGAGTGATACGTTGCCTCTCTAAAATTCATTGTTTTCATATTGTAACCCCTACAACAGTCTCTGGGACCTTGATCAATTGATAATTTCCTACTTCTTCTACATCTTCAATCATCCTGATCTTCAGTCAGACCTCCTCCGTTTGATCCTTTGTTTTCTGCCTATTAACATGTTCCAGTCACCTCATTTTGAAGCACAAACACGTAAAGAGAGAACAAAACAGATTAAAGAAAAAAAAAACTTTACTAAACCATGAAATCTCATACAGGTTGCCATTCTAGTTTTCGCATAGCCCAACTCCTAAAATTTTTGACACTCCAATTTAATTTTGTCTGTACCTCTTCTCTATCTGTATCTTTGACGTTTGCTTGTAAATGTACATGCTATGATCTTTCTAGAGACTTAAGGTCCTTGAAGGCAGTCCCTTGTGTAGTTCATAGATTTAGCCGTAGACCCATCACTTAGCATGATACTGTGGTTATAGTTAGAACTCAGGAAATGGTTGTAAAAGGAATAAATTAATGATGAGAGAGAAAGACAAAAGAAACTTATAAATGCCATCATTAGCTTTAACCTTTATGCTAAACTGCATATCCACAATTTCAATAGCTTGTTGGACAACACTCCTTGTACGTTTCCTGGACACCTCTAACTTGCTGTGTTAAGCACTCAGTTCCGTATCTTTCCCCATGCTTGTTTCTCCTTCTTCCTTCGTCTTGGTGACACCATCAGTTCCCTTGAGATCTAGATTGGAAACTTTGGTGCCTTTCCCCATTTGATTTCTCTCATCCCCACTTCTCAAAACAAGTTGGTAACCATGTTGATGAGATTGCACTTCCATATTCCCTTTCATAGGTTAACATCCTTTTCCTCCTTTCACCCAATGTCCTCTGACACCCTGGTGGCATACTGACACTAGAAATGGCAGAGAGAAGATTGGAAGACGTTGTAAAGACTTTTGCTCTGGTTTACTTCACTGCAATGTCTCACCTCTCTAATCCATCTTCTGTTCCAACACCCAAGTCTTCATAAACACAAGTTGGAACAAACAATTAGTTCTGAGTGTGTCAGTGGCTCCTCATTGAATCCAAGGGCTATCCTTCCAGCCTTGTTTTCTGCTATGTGTTTTCTCCTACTAGCAATCAGACACCATACTCCCCACTCCATACATTCGATATTATCCTTATCCCAAATTTACTTACAGCTGGTCAAGTTCTCGTCACAGTCACCCTTCTAAGCTGATTTATGGGTCCCTAGTTCTGTGAAGTTCTTTTCAATGATCCTCTATGAAAATACATATCCTTTTTTTCATTTCTTATGACTTTTTTTTGGTTTTGTTGGTTTGTTTGTTTATTTATTTATTTATTTATGAGATGGAGGCTTACTCTGTCACCCAGGCTGTAGTGCAGTGGCACAATTTCAGCTCAGTGCAACTTCCAGCTCCCAGGTTCAAGCAATTCTCCCACCTCAGCCTCCCAAGTAGCTGGGATTACAGGCACTTGCCACCACACCTGGCTAATTTTTGTATTTTTTGGTAGAGACAGGGTTTCATCATGTTGGTCAGGCTGGTCTCGAGCTCTTGACCTCAAGTGATCTGCCCACCTCACCCTCCCAAAGTGTTGGGATTACAGTCATGAGCCAGCACACCTGGCCGGCATGTCGTTCTTAACTCATTTATTTTAGGATTCACTGATGTGGACTTATTTATCTACATACTTTTCTCCCATAAGAGATTCCATGCTCCCTCAGGACAGAATGAATCATGCCACATTTCCCCCTGTCTTGGTGACTAGATAAGTACTTTGCACATTAGAAATATTAATCCATATTTGTTGATTTAGCTAATTTGTTGCTAATTCGAACAGATTGAAATCTATGGACCTGCTGCTTCTTTGTTTTAGCATGGGTTCTATTCATTTAGCATAATCTGATCATGAGTTCCACTTGTTGATTATTGGATAATGTAAAATTTTGAATTTTGTGTGAATCTTTTTTGCTTTAGAATTTATTGTGATGGCTGTTTTGGTAAGAACATTTCTTCTGCTGTCCTTTTATGAAAGTGTATGGTTAAATGTAAAGTATGGAATTTGGTGCTAAACTGGCCAGATGGTGATTCACCAAAGTAGTATCCACAATTTCCTTGTTGATCAGTACTTCCACTCATGAGTTGGAGGTCTTTCTCCGTGACATGAAATAGTCTTATTGGTTGTGCTTATATGAAGGTCTTGGAATGCGTAACACCTAGGGCATTCTGGAACTGAATCCCAGAGAGGTCTGGGAGCACCGTAGTTTACTAATCCCATGGATTTGCAAAGTACTTTTCAGTGTACAGATATCTTTTATATACATTGTCTCATGAATCCCCTGTAGCAAGTGGCATAAAGTGCTTTATCATGGAAAATACCCTTTCTTTGAGTGTGCTAAAGCATGGGTTCAATCCTAATTGCCCCAATCTCTCCCAGAGTCACTAGCTTTGTTTCCTTAACCTCTCTTAACTTCAGTGTTTCCTCTCTAAAATGTAAGAATAATTGTGCCCTTTTTAAATTTTTTTTTTCTTTTTTGAGACAGAGTCTTACTCTGTTACCCAGGCTGCAGAGTGCAGTGGTGCATTCTGCAGTCTCAAACTTCTGGGCTTAAGTGATCCTCCCACCTCAACCTCCCGAATAGCTGGGACTACAGGTGCACACTACCATGCCCAGCTAGTTTTTTTATTTTTAGTGGAGACAAAGTCTCACTATGTTGCCCAGTCTGTTCTTGAACTTCTGGGCTCAAGAGATCATCTCATCTCAGCCTCCCAAAGTGCTGGGGTTACAGACATGAGTCACCATTCCCAGCCAATAGTGCATAATTTTACATACTTCTATAGATGTGTTGTGACGAGGCTCCATTAGACAAATAGTTTTAAAAGTGGTCTGTAATCTGTAAAGTTTCTATGTTAAGTAGAAACATACTTAGTATCTACCTGCCAAACGATGACATATGCGATTAGCTCTCTCAATCTACATATTTTTCTTTGAAATTTAAAGTGTTTCTTCATTGGAATTGAAGCAGTAGCCTCAGAAGAAATGATTTTAGTCTATCATCCTAAAACTTGAAAGCCTAAAACCTTTGCTAAAAGTATAAACTTTGGTTACTGTTTTGGATAGTTTTAGGTAGTACATGATCATGGCGCCTATAGGAGTTTATGTAATACATTCTAAAGCAATTGTCTCCTGGTAGTAGTATTTCTCTCGTAATCACTCCTCTCGTGGAAGAGAGATGTGGGGTTGTCACAAGGTAAACCCCCAAATTGGAGTTCAGTCTGGGAGGCTACATGGGTTCTTGGCTTCATGCAGGAAGGAATTCAAGAGCAAGGCTACAGAGTAAAGTGAAAGCAAGTTTATTAAGAAAGTAAAGGAATAAAAGGGTGGCTGTGCCATAGGCAGAGCAATGGCATGGGCTGCTTGATTGAGTAAACTTATCATTATTTCTAGATTATATGCTAAATAAGGGGTAGATTATTTATGAGTTTTCTGGGAAAAGGGTGGGGAGTTCTGGAACTGAGGTTTCCTCCCCCTTTTAGACCATATAGGGTAGCTTCTGGACATTGCCATGGCACTTGTAAACTGTCATGGCACTGGTGGGAGTGTCTTTTAGCATGCTAATGCCTTATAATTAGTGCTTAATGAGCACATGGACAACCAGAGGTTGCTTTCATTTGCCATCTTGGTTTTGGTGGGTTTTGACTGACTTCTTTACTGCATCCTGTTTCATCATTGGGGTCTTTGTGGCCTGCATCTTGTGCAACTAGTCCTGCTAACCTCTTATCTCATCCTGTGACTAAGAATGCCTAACCTCCTGATAATGCAGCCTAGCAGTTCTTGGCCTCATTTTACCCAGCCCCTGTTCAAGATAGAGTCCTTTGGGTTCTAACACCTCTGGCAGGGCTGCAGTCTTTTGAGATACCTTTTTTTTTTTTTTAATTGCTTGCAGAAATAGGAAGTTTTTTGTTCTACATGAAGTATGAGAGAAAGTGTGTCATTGTCGTTTTCTCCCGCAACACTTTAGCTTTTGTTGAAATCTTTTTTTTTTTAACTGGCCAGAGTATTATAAAGAAATAGACTTTTGGCAAACTTATCCTGCAAACATTTACTCAGATGATTGTATATAGGTTGTGCTTGTCAGAGAGATTTCATGGAGGATTATTAAAAGAAAATGTTGGCTGTCATTAATAACATTTTGAAAAATGTCTTTAGATACTGCTGATTACTAGTTACTGGATCTGAAGCAGGAATGCAATTAAAATAGAGCTTTAAATGAATGACATATACTGATGCTAGACTTGGCAGAGCTTCTGGATTAATAGCAAAACAAGTGTGTTGTGTATTGCTTTGATTAGCATTCCAGAAATATGCCTGTTTTTGTAAATAGTATTTGTTTTGTATAAGGTATTTGACAATTCCACAAGCTCTCAGGACCATGGTTATGTGGGATTATGGAGATTTCAAAGGCTTGAGACTTTTTGTGCACCGATATCTATAGTTGTGAAAATGCAACTGTGTACACAAGTAGCAGCATATTTTTATAATTTATATTTTTAGCAATAAGAGAAAACAAAAATCACATGCTTATTTTCAGACGTTGTTAGCCACATAGCATTTAACAGTGTCTTTATGGAATAAATGTTTGTTGGGTGTTTCTTGAGTGAAATGATAAAGACTTACCGTGCAGTGGCAAGAGTGTCATGTATTCATTTCAGATGGTCTTGAGGAAGAATTAGGTCTTAGCATACTTTTAAATAACTACTAAACATTTTTGCCTTGAAGCAAATGTCTAGAAAAAATAAGTAACAAGAGCTTTGAGGACAAAGCATTGATGTAGCCGTAGGAAACAAAAAACTAGTTCTTTAAGGAAATCATTAGTAAGTTGGATAAGTTTTTTTCTTTTCTTTTTTTTTTTTTTTTTGAGACGGAGTATCACTCTGTCGCCCAGGCTGGAGTGCAGTGGCGTGATCTCGGCTCACTGCAAGCTCCGCCTCTCGGGTTCACGCCATTCTCCTGCCTCAGCCTCCCGAGAAGCTAGGACTACAGGCGCCCGCCACCACGCCTGGATAATTTTTTTTGTATTTTTAGTAGAGACAGGGTTTCACTGTGTTAGCCAGAATGGTCTCGATCTCCTGACCTTGTGATCCGCCTGCCTCGGCCTTCCAAAGTGCTGGGATTACAGGCGTGAGCCACCGCGCCCGGCCTTTAGATAAGTTTTTAAACAATGTTTCATTACTATTAAAATTGTTTTTCTTTTAGAATTGCTATATTGATGAAAAATTTGTTTTTGAACATTCTTGAGAGAAGTAAGCACTGTAACTTGGGGCAGGCTCATATATGTCTTAGAAAAGAATTATTAAAGAGCTCAAGTTTTTTTAAAAAAATTAAAATAATTTAAAATGTTCGGCCGGGCGCGGTGGCTCACGCCTGTAATCCCAGCACTTTGGGAGGCCGAGGCGGGCGGATCAGGAGATCGAGACCATCCTGGCTAACACGGTGAAACCCTGTCTCTACTAAAAATACAAAAAATTAGCCGGGCGTGGTAGCGGGCGCCTATAGTCCCAGCTACTCTAGAGGCTGAGGCAGGAGAATGGCGTGAACACGGGAGGCGGAGCTTGCAGTGAGCTGAGATCGCGCCACTGCACTCCAGCCTGGGCGACAGAGCGAGACTCCGTCTCAAAAAATAAAAAAATAAAAAAATAAAATGTTCATATGCAACATTACTATGACATCTAAAAAATTTTTTATGAGAAATATATGTTCTTAATGGCACTTATATGAAGCAAGAAAGAGACATTACTCCAAAGAGTAATGGTCTAGGGATTGTTCACGGGCAGAGATTCAGCTACTTGCAAGGTAAGTCTTTGTCATTTCACTCAAGAAACATCCAACAAGCATTTATTCCATAAAGACACTGTTAAATGCAAACATCAAATTTGGTGGCAGTTCTTTTTTTTTTTTTTTTTTTTTTGAGACAGAGTCTTGCTCTGTCATCCAGGCTGGAGTGCAGTGGCATGATCTCAGCTCACTGCAACCTCTGCCTCCTGAGTTCAAGCAATTTTCCTGCCTTGGCCTCCCAAGTAGCTGGGACTACAGGCACCCGCCACCACACCCAGCTAATTTTTTGTATTTTTAGTAGAGACGGGTTTTCACCATGTTAGCCAGGATGGTCTCGATCTCCTGACCTCATGATCCGCCTGCCTCGGCCTCCCAAAGTGCTGGGACTACAGGTGTGAGCCACCGTGCCCGGCCAATGGCAGTTCTTTTTAAAGTTTAGTAAGCATCAGAAATTTTCAGTAGAACTTGTTAAAATAGATTCCTGGGCCCTGGTCCCAGAGATTCAGACTGTAGGTTGAGAATGAGGCCCATGAATTTTCATTTCACACAAACTCCAAAGGATGCCCATAATATCAGTAATTGATCACACTTGGAGCATTATTGTTATAAAGAATTGACAGTTGTCACAGGGGCAGTTGATTTCATACATATAATTGATAAAAAAATGGCAACAAATATTGAAAATTAAGTTTCTTCAGAGTTTTCCAGTGTATCTTCTAACTGTATCTGTATTTTAAAACATGGAAGAGATTACTAGAAAACAGAGTGCAAAAGTAGTATTGCTTCACCATATATCCGGAATTCTACATTATACATATCTGAAATTTAACTGAGAATTTCTACTGTCATTTGAAAACTCATCAATAATGAAATAGAAATAATATAGATAAAATAACCATGAATGTATGAGAGCTAGGGCTATGCTTATATTTAGATGACTGACATCTGACTATATGACTATTAATGTTTAAAATTACAACTTGCATTAAATATAATTTTGAGGATCAAGTTTCCATGCATATGAATGTAACATTTTTTTTTTTCAACCATGAGGCCTGGCTAGTAACAATCAGGCACACACAGACATCCCGTATGTACACACTATATATGCTTTATTTTTATTTTTATTTTTGAGACAGAGTTTTGCTCTGTCACCCAGGCTGGAGTGCAGTGGCCCGATCTCGGCTCACTGCAACCTCTACCTCCTGGGTTCAAGTGATTCTCCTGCCTCAGTCTTCCGAGTAGCTGGAACTACAGGTGGGCACCACAATGCCAGGCTAATTTTTGTATTTTTTGGTAGAGACGGGGTTTCACTTTGTCGGCCAGGCTGGTCTCAAACTCTTGGCCTCAAGTGATTTGCACACCTCAGCCTCCCAAAGTGCTGGCATTACAGGCTTCAGCCACCACACCTGGCCTCAGACTATATATATTTTATATATCATGTGTGTATATATAATATATATAGTGTATATTAGTAATAAACTGTATTATATGTGCATATAATTTGTTTATCCAACAATCTTACTATTTATTATTACAAACGTTCTTGAACAATGGAGTCTGGCTAGTGTCTTTGATTTATTAGAATGTATATAGTAATAAGTTATATGCATGTATGTTTTAGCAAACCTTATGAGACTCTCATGTCATAATCTAACAGATTTATTCAATGTATTTTAATGGAGTGATTAAACTCGATGTATCTGAGTGCTGTTGGATTCATTGAGATAAGGACACAAGTTAACAATAATACATATGTGTACATACATACAGACATAAATTTAATACAATGCATTTTCATTTGTAGAAGAGTGTACAAAAAATAGCCCTATGCTGCCAATTTAAAAGAAATGTAATATTAACTTTTATGAGGAAAAAAATCCCATGAAACAACAACCTTTAGAAAGTATTTCTTGGCTGGGCGCAGTGGCTCACGCCTGTAATCCCAACAGTTTGGGAGGCTGAGACGGGTGGATCACCTGAGGTCAGGAGTTCGAGACCAGCCTGGCCAACATGGTGAAACCCCATCTCTACTAAAAATACAAAAATTAGCCCGGTGTGGTGGCAGGCGCCTGTAATCCCAGCTACTCGGGAGGCTGAGGTAGAAGAATCACTTGAACCTGGGAGGTGGAGGTGGCAGTGAGCCGAGATCACCCCATCACACTCCAGCCTGGGGACAAGAATGAGACTTTGTCTCAAAAAAAAAAAAAAAGAAAAGAAAATATTTCTTACTGAATAGAAAATATGTCTTACCCCAATTCCTCCAGCTGATGGTGACGATCATTACTTTTCCTGTAAGTCACTGCCGGGTGCTGTAACTTTTCCTTTCCAATTGTGTTGAAATACATTTTTTGGTCCGCGTTCTGTAATGATGCTTTTGCTCAGATTCGTGTTATACCCAGTTAAAAAGAGCAGCTGATTCTTTGGTTTTCTAAACTAACTAGAATAAACAGGCATTGAAAAGCAACAATCACAGGTGAATTCTTTTTTCCTCTCAGCTTTGTTTGTTTCCATATTTTATTTATTTTTATTGTTCCTCTCTTCCAGTGCCTGGAGCCCTGCAAGGAATCAGGGGACCTGAGGAAACACCAGTGCCAAAGCTTTTGTGAGGTAGGAGAACGTCAGTGGTACTTAAAACACTTGACCCAAATCTGACTATGCTTACGTGGGGTCATGGGAATGAATGGGCCTTCTTATTCTTCTGCAGCTTGGGGAGATTATTAACTGCAGGTGTGTGTGGATATACGTAAATTCATGTAAAAAATATAGAGCCTTCTTAAAACCTGGCTACCCACTGCTTGCATTATTGGCTAACCAGACCAAAAAAAAAATATGATGTGTAGATGGAAGACTACAGGCTTTCTAAAGGTATAGATTGTCACCACCCTCCCACCTTACATCATAGCTATTCTGAGTGGTTTTTACATGCTTTTGAAGTATTCATGCCATTTGGGAGAAGAGACTCATATTATTGCTAATGGTGTTTCTCAAATATTTTCCTCTCTTTGTTCCCCTCGGGGTTCCTCCTCATATCCTGGGCAGAATGCTTGCCCACTTTTAACTGTACAGGAGGCATCTTACTTCAGCTAACTATTAATTAGATTAGTATCCATCTGTTCATCTATCCAGCCAGCCAGCCAGCAAGCCATCCATCCATCCATCCATCCATCCATCCATCCATCCATCCATCCATCATCTATCCATCCATCCAGCTATCCATCCATCCGGCTATCCATCTATCTATTATCTATCTATACCTATTTATCTATGTATCCATCCATTCATCCATCCAGCCATCCACCCTTGTATCTACCCATTCATCTCTCTATCATCCTTATTGGGAGAATGTGTAATATTGTCCTAGAGGACCACTGTCTAAAATCACCAATAGTGCAAAAAAAGGAGATCTGCTTTACTGGACTGTCTTCCCTATGGAATACAGGGGGCACAGGCCCTGTATCAGCCTGGATTCTGCTGAGAAGTAACCAGACACAAGGCCAAGCAGACTGCCTGGTTCCAAGGATTCCAAGGACAGTGGACTTGAGAAGTAGGAGAATCTGAAGGTTTGGGGAGAATAGTAGAGAATGAGTCAAAAAAGTCCATTTTGGCAGTCAGGAGAGCTCAGTTGAGGGTCTTGGCCAGAAGAGGTGCCCCCGACATCAGAATGAAATGATGTTATGGATTATCTTTGAACAGAACTGGGGGGTGAAAGGGAACTCTTCCAAGGATCCAGAGACATTGGTCTGGTCTTCATCCACTACAGCAAATAAATGCTAGTGTAATCCCGTTGCCTATGTTTCACTCTGGATCTTATTCTGAGAAAATGACTGCAGAATTAGGACAATAATGGCTTCATCAATATGTATTGTGTGTAAAATATCTTCATAATCTTACTTGACCTTTCCCATACTCCTGTAGTTAAGCAAGGCAGATAGTAAGTCCCCAAGAGTTACGTGTGGAAGCCAGGAAGGACTGGGAAGTTGAGGCTCCTCAAACGAATGGCTTGTCCACGGTCAACCCTCCAGGTAGAAAGGCTGGGTCTAAAACTCCTTGATTTTGATCCCTCTTTTGATCCCTCTCACTGATTATCTAAGTGTTGTTCCTGGTCAATTCCACTTGGCCAATCACCAGGGGTCATAGTGGGTTTGGGCCCCTTGAGATGTAGAAAAGACACAGCAGAAATAAACAAAACTGATGATTTGCTGCAAGGATAAGGAGAGTGAGGCCATCCCATGTCTTTGTTTGTGTTCTGCTTTTACCTTTTCTGTGTTCCTATTTTAACTATTTTAAAAATATCTATTCATTCGTTTATTCAACATGAACTTTTTGAATACCTATAATGTGCCCTGCAGTTTGGTAGAGATGTGGCAGTAAACAAATCACGCAAAAATTCCAGCCTTTGTGGGGCGTATTGTCTCCTGGCTGAAAGATCTCAGCTGTGAATGATGGTAACTTGATTCTAATCCTAACTGCAAAACCAACTTACTCTATGAATTCAGTTAAATCAATTAACCTGTGTCTTCAACCTCATTTTTCAAATGAGGGATTTATCCTATTGATCTTACACAGTGTTTATTAAAATAGATAATGAATGTAAGTGCATGGTACAGAGCTTATCAAGCCGTACAAAAGTAACACAATGATATTTACTTTGTATTATGTGTTACAGGCTTGTGGGTCACAGCTCTGTGAGGTATCTGAATCAACTATTTATTCTGAATTTTTACCCGCATTGGTAATCCTTGTCAACACAATTAGAGCACACTGTCTAGTGGAGTGACTGTTGTGCTCTTAACTTTAATTTTCTACCCTATTCCATACACAAACTATACATCTATAGGCACAAAAATAAATATTTATAGAATCTTTTTTTTTTTTTTTTTTTTTCGGTTTCCCATGCTGGAGTGCAGTGGCGTGATCTCGGCTCACTGCACCCTCCACCTCCTGGGTTCAAGTGATTCTCGTGCCTCAGCCTCCCAAATAGCTGGAATTACAGCTGTGCACCACCATGCTCAGCTGATTTTACATTTTTAGTAGAGACAGGAGTTTTGCGTGTTAGCCAGGCAGCTCTCAAACTCTTGGCCTCAAGTGATCCGCCTGCCTCGGCCTCCCAAATTGCTGGTATTATAGGCATGAGCCACTGCTCCTGACCTGTTTATAGAATCTTGAGGAACAAGGTGTTTGTTTTATAAATTTATTATCCCTAAATATCAGTGACTCTGGGCTGATATTTTTACATCTGATCGCTGAGAAGGAAGATATAATTGAAGGTCATTTGAAACCTTCCTGTAAATTTCAAATTCAAGAGCAGGTTTCTGTAATTGCCATTCTCTGAGGTAACTGTGAGGTGTTCTGAACCAAATCCAGTTTATTAAAATGGGACTCAGGTGTTTGAATGTGATCCCTTCTGGCATGAAAGGTTAATTGAAACTTGAAAGGTGGGGAAAACAGATGCCATTTAATGTGAGGAGCTTTGATGAGTTCCTTCAGCCCAACGGTTAAATAACTCAAGACTTGATGTTCCATTTTAGTGGCTTTGATTGTTTTTAGGTCCCTGTGTGTTTTTTGCATCTGTTTTATTTTGCAGTAAGTATCTGACTATTGTGTTGAAGTAGGCTGAACCTTGAAAACACTGATGGCTGTTTCAGCATTTTTAAGCCTAGTCACTTATGGAGACAGGCCTAAAACAATCCCGTTCATCCTCCCCATTCTCACATTATTTGTTAAGAATGCACACGAAGTCCATATTGTCATGACTCTAAGCTTTCCCTTTGTAAAAGTTCAGACCCAGAAGGGGCTCTAGATTACATTATTCTTCAACGGAAACAATTACACTGTTAGACATGTTCGGCCCGGTATGTTTACCTGCAGGGCAGTCTGAGCTTATTTGTCTTCTAAGGCATAGGTTTGCAAACCATGACTCGCAAGGCAAACTGGTCTGCCTCTTGTTTTATAAATAAAACTTTATTGAAACACAGCCACACTGGTTTGTTTACATATTGTCCATGGCTGCTTTTGTGCTACAACAACAGAATTGAGTAGTTGTAACATTATATGGCCCTTATAGCTGAAAATATCTAATATCTGGCCCTTTATAGAAAAAGTTTTTTAATTCCTGCTCCAAGAAAAAGAACAGGCTGGGCACAGTGGCTAATGCCTGTAATATCAGCACTTTGGGAAGCTGAGGCAGGAGGATTGCTTGAGGCCAGGAGTTCAAGGTTGCAATGAGCTATGATCATGCCATTGCAGTCCAGACTGGGCAAAAGAGTAAGAGCCTGTGTCAAAACAAAAAACAATAAAACAAAGAACAGTCATAATTATATTACAAAACTCATCTTACCATTTAGAGTATTGTTACTTCTTAATCTGTATTATCAGCACCCATTTCTAAACATAAAACATTGTTCTTCGTAATTTTAATCACAAATAAGTTTTCCTACATGGAGGAGACTTTTGGAGGCATGTTAATAACAACATACCTAGAATTGGTTCATTTCATTCTCATATCCTGATCTCTCTCCCTTCTCATTTGATTACCGATTTTGTTATAATTTGCACGGTAACTTTTGCTACTTTTAGGCTAATGTCAGAGGTAATAATGTCTTCTTCTTTTTCTTTTTTTTCCTTTTTGAGACGGAGTCTTGCTCTGTTGCCAGGCTGGAGTGCAGTGGCGCAATCTCAGCTTACTGCAACCTCTGCCTCCCAGGTTCCAGCAATTCTCCTGCCTCAGCCTCCTGAGTAGCTAGGACTACAAGCATGCATCACCACGCCCGGCTAATTTTTGTATTTTTAGTAGAGACGGGGTTTCACCATGTTGGCCAGGATGGTCTCCATCTCCTGACCTTGTGATCCGCCCGCCTTGGCCTCCCAAAGTGCTGGGATTACAGGCGTGAGCCACCTTGCCCAGCCAATAAATGTCATTTTTTAAATGAAGAAGTTAAATGTTTGTATCAAAACAGGAAAAAAATTGAGATATTTCAGCAGTCCTCTGGATTATATGAGATTTTATTTTCATGTATCAAGTTTTTGGAACATGGCACGTAATCATAGATACATAGATAGGCAAATAGATTCTGTTTTGTAGGTTCAGTTTATTATTAACTAACCATTATCACTGTTCTTTTCTTTCTTTCTTTTTTTTTTTTTTTTTTTTTTTTAAGAGAGGTTTGCTCTGTCGCCCAGGCTGGAGTGCAGTGGCGTGATCTCGGCTCACTGCAACCTCTGCCTCCCGGGTTCGAGCGATTCTCCTGCCTCAGCCTCTTGAGTAGCTGGGATTACAGACATGCATCACCACTCCCAGCTTATTTTTTGTATTTTTAGTAGAGATGGGGTTCCCCCTCTTGTCCAGGCTGGTCTCGAACTCCTGACCTCAGGTGATCCGCCCACCTCAGCCTTCCAAAATGCTGGGATTACAGGCGTGAGCCACCGCACCCGGCCTGTTCTCTTATTTTCAAAAATCTTAAAAACCATGACAAACTTTTTTTAACCAAATACAAAGTGTACATTTTCCTAGATTGAAACATTCCTTTCTCACGATCAATGGAATCTTAAATTTTAAATGGCATTATTTATTTCTCATTCTTAATGATCTTAGTTTTGGTGAAACTTGATGTATCATTGTTTATGACTTGCCTCCTTGCTGAATGAAACAGCTCCCATCTTTGATTTTGACGTTTCTGATTCATGGCATCTCAACCCTAAGTAAGAACTCAGTGGATGTCAGCATTGGATAAAACAGCTGGTAAAACAGTTGCCATCTTTGACTTTGACGTTTCTGATTCATGAAATCTCAACACTAAGTAAGAACTCAGTGGATGTCAACATTGGAAGTATGCAGTACATGTTAACGTCATAGAAAGCTGAAACCTTATTGGCTTCAGGGATCAATCAAGGCTAAAAATACAAGTTGTTTGGGATGAATATGCATCCTGAGATAAGTAGTCTTTCTCAGCCTGGAAATGGGAAGGAAAAGGAGGTTTTCACTTTACTACATATATAATTATCAAGTAATTTCTTTGCGATTTTGCATTTTGAAATGTCTTTCAGGCTTATAGATTTGATTCCCATAACAGTCCTTAGAAGAAGTTAGATGTGAATTTCATTAGGTAAGCTTGATGGACAAGGAAACTGATACACAAGGAGAAGAGATTTATTTGTCCAAGATCACATGGTTGGTTAGTGGAGTATAAGATCTAAAATCCAGGTGGTGTAGCTTCTAGTTACATTTCTTTCCTGCTGTATCATAGGGTTTCCCTTCTAAACCTATTCTGTGTCACAGCACACAGAGCAGAGGAGGAGGTTTTACTTCCCTCATCAGGGAATAAAAGATGAGCCTGTGTCGAATGTAAAGTTCTTGGCCCAGTCATCCCTGCTTGGACAGGCTTATCCTCAAATGAGAAGGAAGTTTTAGTGGTTTAAAATCATAGTTAATTTTTTTTTTCTTTTTGAGACAGAGTCTGACTCTGTCACCTAGGCTGGAGTGCAGTGGCTTGGTCTCAGCTCACTGCAACGTCTGTCTCCCACGTTTAAGCGATTCTCCTGACTCAGCCTCCCAAGTAGCTGGGATTGCAGGCACCTGCCACCATGCCCAGCTAATTTTTGTATTTTTAGTAGAGACAGGGTTTCACCATGTTGGCCAGGCTGGTCTTGAACTGCTAACTTCAGGTGATCCACCCATCTCGACCTCCCAAAGTGCTGGGATTACAGGCGTGAGCCACTGCGCCTGGCCAAATCATAGTTAATTAATGGCACCTCAAGGAGAGAAGGAAGACAGGGCTCCTTGCCCCTTCACGTGGCTCTGAAAGAAATATTCCAACACTACTGAAAAGAGACCTCAGAAAGTAAAAGGGTTAACATGCCTCTCCTGTGGGGATTTCTTGCACTCAAAACTTTTTATCTCTTCACTGCTCTATAACTGGTTTTATGTCTTAAAATTTAAAGTGATAATTAAATGCATACCTGTAGGGATTGGAACAGAACCTGTACCTGTCTGGATATGTCTGTAAAATAGTTAAAGGTCTTGAAAGAAGCTGATGAGAGCTAAACGTGAAAGTGATATAATATGCCCCAGATGTGTGTTGGCTGGAAAAGGAGAAGCACATAGAATTTAGTACCATTTAGCAATGTTTTGCTTTAACATATCAGAACAATAGCTTCCCCAATTAGAATATACTTGTGAAAGGGAAATAAAGATTAACTTTGTTGCTATTCTTTTTAAACAGATATATGTCCAAACTGAAAGACAGACTCAATTTTTATTACAAAGATTTTCTACTTGGAAATATTTTCCTAAGAGCATTATAATATGGCTCCTGAGTACTTCCTTTTAAGGAAGTTGTCAATTCTTTAGAGACACTAGAATGGGACCTGCAGTAGTGTGTCTAGTGGGTGAGACACTCAGGCTTTTTCTTTTACTTGGTACAATCTGATCCACTGAGCAAATGAGAGATAGTGGTGGCTCAGTCTAGAGTGGTCATGGTGAGAGATTCAATATGAGGAACGGGAGAAAGAGTTGAGTCAGTGGTGTTGCCAGGGCTTTTGTCCTTAAAAACTAGGGTAAGAAAGCTGGAATGTACGAGATGTGGGATATGTGTCAGGCACAGATAGTTTTGGGGGTGGGGTGGGGAGAAAGAATAGACCAGAAGTTTGGTGTTGAGCATGGCATGTTTCAGACGTAAATTGAAATCCGTATGAGATGTGCTATAGGGAAATAGGCATAAGAGTTTGGAATTTAGGTGAGAGTTCTAGGCTGAAAGAACAAATGCCATGCATGAAGGTACTGTTTAAAGTAATGAAGCTCAATGAGGTGACAGAAAGAAAACAGGTCTATGAGTTAAACTGAATCACAGCAACATAAGAGGAATAGGGAGATGAAGAAGGAGATTTAAGAGAGGCCAATAAATTGGGAGAAAACACAGGGGAGTGTGGTGTTCCGATAGCCAAACAATGAAAGCTTTTCAACAAGGAAGAGGTAATCAGTTGCGTCAAGTGCTGCAAGAGCATGGAGACTTCAAATTTATTCATCGGATTCTGCGACAGGGAGCTCACTGTGGACTTTGACAAGAGCAGTGTTATTGGGTGGCAGAAGAAAATGCCTAATTGGCATGAATTTCAGATAAATGGTTGGAGGAAACAGAGAGGGAGTATAGAAACATTTCAGTGAGCATTACTGTAAAAAAAAAAAAGTGATGAGGGGCGCAAATGAGATTGTGGGAAGAGGTGTGAACAAGGTAATCAAACATTTAATTGTTTTTAGAGTAGAGAAATAATTATATTTTACAAGCAGAAGAAAATTATTCAGAAGAGAGGGGTTATTTGATGTTAGAGGAGAAAGGGGGGAATTGCTGAAGCACATGACCTTAAATGGCAATGTCTACCATTGTGTGTGTATGGAGGCAGGTTTGAAATGGGAGCAAGCTTCTACGTCGTGGGACAGGAGATGCATGAGAATTCATGGATACATGAGAATCCATGGATGCATGAGATTTTAATGCACCAGATGCAGGTGCATTGGTGGGTGTGAAAATGGTGTCTATGGAACTTCTCTTTTGAATACTTTACTTTTCTCAGTGCAACAGGAATCAGGGTGACCAGCTGAGAGTAAGGACCAGACAAAGGGATGGAGGCTGGAGTGACTGACACATAGACAATTTAATTTTCTTTTCTTTTTTTTTTTTTTTTTTTTGAGATGGGGTCTTGCTGTGTCGCCCAGGCTGGAGTGCAATGGCACGATCTCGGCTCAGTGCAACCTCCGCCCCACAGGTTCAAGCGATTCTCCTGCCTCAGCCTCCTGTGTAGCTGGGATTACAGGCACCTGCCACCACACCCGGCTAATTTTTGTATTTTTAGTAGAGACAGGGTTTCACCATCTTGGCCAGGCTGGTCTTGAACTCCTGACCTCGTGATCCACCCGCCTCAGCCTCCCAAAGTGTTGGGATTACAGGCGTGAGCCACCGCACTCAGCCACATAGACAATTTTCAAGAAGTTTTTAGTATAATAAATAATAGGCTTTTATTTTTAAAAATGATTAACATTGGTATTTTACATTTTTGTAACACATAAAAGTGTTACTTGTATTTCTAGATGGTGTTACTTGTATTTCTAGATGGTGTTACTTGGGCACCAATGAAGAGATGCAGAATTCATCTAAGTCTTCTTTTCGACTTAGGGGACGTAGTAGTAGTAAAGTGGAAATGTGTTGAAGAATGCTTATGAATTTTTATAATTATTATGAGATATTCTTTGCCAACCACCATATGATGGGTACAGTCTGCATTGTATCAAATTTTATAGTTCTGGAACATAAACTTTTTTTCCTTTTTAAGCACTGAGACTCAATTTTCATTGGATTTTTATATTACTCGGGGGAGCATCAAATTATTCTAGACTCAGTTGTAGGAGAATTGATGAGTTTTGAAAATTTATGGGACCAAGACTGGAGATTATTCAGAATGATTTAAAGACCTAAGCCTGAAAAGAAGGGCTAGGCAAATAGGCACATAAGGAGTTAGGGGAGTATCATGAAAATTGCAAAAGCACTAAATTTAAGTAAAAAAAATTTTTTTGAATGCATGTAAAGCACTTAACCAGTATCTGAAGATAACACACATTACATATATATTAGCTACTTTTACTATAAAAGAGGAAGACAAGGAGACAAGGTCAACACTTTTTAATTCTATTGGAGGTCAGTGAGATGCAGACTAAAAGGGCTCACTGAGTTTTGTAGTTAGGAAGTCACTGGAAATCTGTGTGGGAGACTTTCTGTGGATCAATAGTAAGTAACAGATACAACTCTGCGTTATAGAATAAAATGTAAGGAGGAAATTCAGACCAAATACATGCAACTTTTTCTATAAGTTTAAAGTCTTTCCCTAACACTGTCTCTAGAGCATAGAGGAGAGAGAAGAGGCTGTGTTTAGGGGGAATTCACAGTTGAGAAAGTGATTTTTGTGTTTTACCTTGGAAAGACTGGAATACATTTATATGTCAGGGGAAATGAATGCTGTCAGGAGTGTGAGGTCAGAGATACATGGAGCACAAATTGGATAACTTGATTTCTGGAGTAAGGAACTAGGGGTGAAGGAAATGTAAATATGGAGAGGGAGAAACTCATGCATCTGAAGATGCCAACTCCAGTGTCCAGCATAATCCAGAACTGGCCTTCTCAGACTTGGTCATGCACAAGAATCATCTAGGAATCTGCTTTAATGCAGATTCTGATTAAGTAGGTACATGGTGTTCAGTAGGCATATGGTATTCAGTAGGTATATGGTGTGGCCAGGAGAGTCTGAATTTCCAGCAAGCTCCCAAGTGATGCTAATGCTGCTGAACCAAGGCCTAGCCTTTGAGTAGCAAGTGTGTGGATGTACTTCTTGGATACTGGGGCTCCCTATTTTAGGGATAGCCATGTTTGTGCCTGTGGTGGCACATGCCTGTGGTCCCAGCTACACAGGAGGCTGGGGCAGGAGGATTGCTTGAGCCCAGGAGGTCGAGACTGCAGTGAGCCATGTTTGTGCCACTGCACTCTAGCCAGGGTGACAGAGTGAGACCCTGTTTTAAAAAACAAACAACAAAAAAGCACTCACTTGAAGTTTTCTACCAATTCTGTGAAACCTTCTGTGATTTGTGCAGTGATAGTCTATGGGGAGAAAATGTGCAATTGCTTAAAATGATTGAAAACCAGCAGATGAGGCTAGGCTCAGTGGCTCACACCTGTAATACCAACATTTTGGGAGGCCAAGACGGGAGGATCACTTGAGCCCAGGAGTTTAAGACCAGCCTGGACAACAAAGTCAGACCCCATCTTCTCGAAAAATAAAAAATAAAAAAAATCAGCCAAACATGGTGTCACATGCTTGTGGTCACCTGTGGTCCCAGCTAGACAGGAAGCTGAGGCAGGAGGATTTCTTGAGCCCAGGAGGTTGAGGCTGTAGCGAGCCATGTTCGTGCCACTGCACTCCAGCCTGGGTGACAGAATGAGACCCTGTTTCAAAAAAAAAAAAAAGAAGGAACAAGAAAAAGAAAAAATCAGCAGATGAAAATGGTTCTTTATAAATAAAAACAAAAAACACTCTTTTATTATTCAAGATACAGAATTATAATCATTGATTTATCTTTATTCCCCAATGCAGTGTAAACATGATAGCAGGAATAAAGTTTAGCCTTCCCATCTCATGTAACTAGCAGAATGATGTACTCAGGTTAAATGAATCAATGAATGAAGAGAGTCTCCTTTTATGTGAGTTGGTAGAGCTTTCATGGAGGAATTTAGAAAGAATTCTGATATTTATCTTCTCTAAGAAGTAGAAGCTCCTGTATGAGCTTAAAGTTTATTTATTTACTTATTGAGACTTTTATATGTTATTTCCATTTTTTAGTAGACGTAGGACTATTCACATTGTCTATTTCTTCTTTAGTAGCATTTATAACCTGTGTCTTTGTAGGAAGTGAACTATTTCATCCAAGTTATCACATTGATAAAAATAGCGTAGGTCATATTATCGCCTAATTCACCTTTATTGTTAGCATTTTGATGTCTGTTAGGTTTGTAGTGATGAACCCTTTTTGCAATACTGACATTGGTAAGTTATGTATTCTCTACTTTTTCTTGATTCATCCCAATAGAATTTTGTCAATTTTAGTGCTTCTTTAAAAAAAAAAAAACCTTCTTGTTCTATTGTTTTTCTTTTTTTGTCATTTCCTATGCTATTGATTTCTGTCCTTTATTATTTCCTTACTTTTGCTTAATTTTGATTAGTTTGACTCTCTTTATATAATTTCTTATTGTAGGAGCTTAGATAATTAATTTGAGACCTTATTTTCCTTTCATATATAGGAGCTTTATGCTATAAATTTTGCCCTATGCACTATTTTAGCTGCAACCCACATTTTGTGTTATAGCATGTTTTTATTTTTACGCAGGTATTTTCTGATTACTTCTGTGATTCCATTTTTGAATTTCATATGAGTGTATGGCTTATTTTGTAAATTTTTGAGAATTTTACATATATCTTCCTACTGATTTCTAGTTAAGACAAAACTTAGGATTTCTATCCTTTTAAATTTTTTGAGAATTGCTTTTTGGAGCACAGTATGTTTCATCTTGAATGACTTCATGTATAATATGAAAATGTCATAACAATATACTTTCATTGTTTACTCCCTTCATTTGTATTCTTAGTGTCCTAAATCATACTTCTACATTTGTTGCAAGCTCTACATCACATTTTTATGGTTTTTGCTTTAAACTTATCTTCTTCCAGAGATATAAAAATAAGAAAAATCATCTTTTAAATATAATCATGTATTTATTATTTCTAGAACTCTTCATTCTTTGTGTAGACCCCAAGGTTCATCTGTTATCATTTTCCTTTTGCTTTTAACATTTCTTATAATGCTAGGTTGCTGGCTATGAGTTCACCTTTTGTATACCTGTGGTAGTCTTTAAGGCATCTTCACTTTTCAAAGATATTTCATGGGTATAAAATTCTAAGTTGATTTTTTTTTAAATAGCATTTTAAAGATATTGCTTTATTTTCTTCTGGTATGCATATTTTCTGAAAAACCTTTGAGATTCTTATCCTTGTTTTACTATATATAAAGTATCTTTTAATTTTTCTATCTGCTTTGAAGATTTTCCTTCAGTATCTGGCATATGAAGTAATATGGTTAAGTATACTTTGAGTTAATTATCTTTGTTTCTTCTGCTTAGGGGTAATTGAGATTCCTCTACCTTTGGACATACAATTTTAATCAAATTTTTAATTTATTGTTCAATATTATTTATTGATTTCTCCCATCTTCTCTCTTCTCTTGTTCTGAGACTCTAATTACATACATTAGACCAGCTTATTTTGTCTCATGGGTCAATGAGTCTATGATCTTTTTTTTTTTCCTTTTGGTCATTTCCCACCCTCTGCTTCATTTTAATAGTTTATTTATTTATTTATTTATTTTAAATCATTGTGTCTTTGCTTTCCTTTTAAGTAATCTTATCTTCTATGGTGTCTAACATTTTAAAAATCCTATTTGACATATTTTTCATTTCTTCCTTTTTACTTCTGGAATTTCTATGCAGCTCTGTTCTGTAGCTTTCATTCCTGTCCTCCCTATGTCCATGTTTTCCTCTATATTCCTGGGCATATGGAGCATATTTATATTAGTTCTTAAATGTCCTTTGCTGTTAATGCTATCATTTCTATAATTTCTGGTCCTGATTCTGTAGATCCCTTTTTTCCCATTTTATGCGCCACAATTTCCTGCTTCTTTGCACACTGGATTATTTTTGATTGGATGTCAAATTTTTGTGTTTTGAATTTTGCTGTATCTTTCTAGAAAGTGTTAGACTTTGTTCTGGCATGTAGTTAAGTTCCTTTTGAGATTCATTTTCTTATTTTTAAAAGTTTCTTTTAAGCTTTCTTGGGGGAGGGTTCAGAGTAGCCTTTAGACTAGGCCCAATTTATCCCATTACTAGGTGATATCCTTCTGAGGACTCTAGCCAATGCTTCATGAATTGTGCATTCTCTGCACTCTGACTGGTTGAAATGTGAGTTTTTGCTAGAATGGTTTCCTTTATTGCTGTCTGATTATTCTTTCCCCAGACTTATGCAGTTTGAAGCCATGCACATTCAAGTCAGTATTCAGCCAGAAATCAAAGGGTCCCTCTGAATCCCTGTAGGTTTCTCTCTTCATGCAGTTTCATCCTGCTTTACAGTCTGCCCACAAGATCTGGCCATCTCAGCCTCAAGCTTTAATCTCTTTATTCACAACTTGGAAAAATTGCAGAGCTATCTTGGGATTAGCCTTCCTTGCACTGTGGATTTGAAACTACGTCAAATCATTTTTTTGGCAAAATTGGAGCTCATCTCATTTGTGTCCTTATAGGTTTTCTTGTCTTGTGCTACCTATTGTCCAATGTCTGAATAACGTGGTTACATACACAAGAGGACTTCAGAAAGTTCATGGAAAAATGGAATCAAAAGCTAAAAATAAAACATATAAGCTTTGTTTCCCAACATAAGCTCCATCAAGCTTAAGACACTTTTATAAGTGATGTTATCAGCCACTTAGTCCATCCCTAAAGAATTGAGGGTCCTGGGAATTTAACCATGTCAATGTAGGTTTTGAAAAATATTATTCACTGAAGAAAAATGGGTGCTGTTTATAGGTTTTTTTTTTTTTTTTTTTTTTTGAGATGGAGTCTTGCTCTGTCGCCCAGGCCGGAGTGCAGTGGTGCGATCTGGGCTCACTGCAAGCTCTGCCTCCCAGGTTCACACCATTCTCCTGTCTCAGCCTCCCGAGTAGCTGGGACTACAGGCGCCCACCACCACGCCCAGCTAATTTTTTGTATTTTTAGTAGAGATGGGGTTTCACCATGTTAGCCAGGATGGTCTCGATCTCCTGACCTCGTGATCTGCCTGCCTTGGCCTCCCAAAGTGCTGGGATTACAGGCATGAGCCACCGTGCCCGACCTAAAGATTCTTATAAGAACAGGAAACAAGAACAAGTCAGGAGACAAATCAGGACTGTAAGGTGGATGCCTAATTATTTCCCATTGAAACTCTGGCAAAATTACTGTTATTTGATGAGAGGAATGAGCAGGGCCATTGTTATGGTGGAGAAAGGCTCTCTGATGAAGCTTTCTCAGACATTTTTCTGCTAAATCTTTGGTTAACTTTCTTAAAATACCCTCATAATAACATAACATTCAATGTTCACTTTGGGGCAGGGTTTTAGCATTAAGATGAGGTGGAATTTGGCTCTTTACATCGAAAAGTGAACTACAGGACACAGAATTTGTGCACAGCCTCTATAGTCTAGCTGAAACTGGCTTGTGGTCTGCAGTTGCTTATCAGAAAATAATCTTTATAAGGCCAGTCTTCTGTCCAATCAGAGTTGTAGAGGTCTGGGTTGTAAATCAGAGTTGATAGCTCCTATTGTTAACAAGTTTAGCTATAGGAATTTAGAAATGTGCCATGCCAACCAAGAACCTTAGCATACCTCTTAGTTGATAAAGGGGCATCCATTTTGGTCTCTCAGATCATACCCACTAGATGCCAATAGCACCTTCCAGTTGTGAGGAACAAAAATATCTCCAGATATTACCTAATGTCCCCTGGGAACCAGTCCCTTAACTTATGGAATTTGTACTTTCTCTTACTTGTTCATAACGAGGAAACTATGTTCTATGTACATTAGTGTATTGGTCTGTTTTCATACTGCTATAAAGAACTGCCAGAGACTAGGTAATTTATAAAGGAAAGAGGTTTAATTGACTCACTTTTCAGCATGGCTGGAGAGACCTCAGGAAACTTAGAATCATGGTAGAAGGTGAAGGGGAAGCAAGGCATCTTCACAAGGCAGCAGGAAGGAGAAGTGCCTAGTGAAGGGGGAAGAGTCCCTTATGAAACCATCAGATATCGTGAGAACTCACTCACTATCACAAGAACAGCATGGGGGAAACTGCCCCCATGATTCAATTACTCCCACCTGGTCTCTTCTTTGACACATGGAGATTATGGGGACTACAATTCAAGATGAGATTTGGGTGGGGACACAAAGCCTAATCATATCAGTTAGTTTCTATTTCATTTTGTGATGATCTAACCAGTCCAGAAGTGGTATAATATAGTAGTGTATAAACAAAGAAATAAGAAATTTCAAGGAAGATCTCTAAGAGGTAAACTATGAGATTTTTTTTCTTGTATCTTGGATGGATGTGATGAGTTTGTAGAATTTGACAGTGTTTGCAAAATGAGATGAGCAAAGAAACTGAACAATATAAATCAAAGAGTAAACAACTGTATTTGACAACTTTCTAATTTGTTCCTCTTTAAAAGAAATTATTTACATGAGGATTTTAGGCCATCTATAATTAATGTATATGGATTCCTATTGTTTCTTGTAAAATTTCTAGAACTGCGTTAAAAAATTCTGATGCTAATAAAGGTGGCTAGCACTGATTGCACCTTTATTATGTGCTAGGATCCGTGCTAAGTGTTTTGGAAGCTTTATTTAAGGCTTAGGGTAATATTTTATCCTCCTTTAATATTTCGAAGAAACTGACACTTGCCAAATTAATTTTGCCACCCAAATTGTACAGCAGTTATCTTACTTGTGTATTTGTCAAGCTCTGAAGGGGACAGGCTGTATTTGTTTCTGTTCCCTCTCTCTTTTTCTTCTGTTTTCCACATCACTTTTACTTGCTTAAATCATCAGTATTGATGACTGGTCTTTAAAGTTTTGTCCTTGTCTAATTATTTGTTGATCTCGTGCTTATATCTGTAACTTCCTGTGTCTACCTTTATTATAATGCAAACTAAACTGTTTGATGATTTTTACCTGTTTGTTAGTAAACATGTAAACTATAAGCATAGTGGGTCATCATTTTCACAGTTTCACCTGTTCACCGTTAAATTCCTAGTACCTAGAATGCCAGTTTGGTCTATAAATCAGTATATAAATGGTTTAGTGGGCTGAACATTGCATTGGCATTCTTGGTATTCACTACTAACAAATGCAGAAGTAGGAGAGGGAAATAAATCATAGTTTAAATGTGGTACCTGAACCATCCCTAATTCTCTAGGGATTTGTGAACTTCTCGAGCTATTTATGTGCCTCATGATCTTCCAGAAATATTGCAGCAAGATTCTGAGGTGTTGCTGACTCATACAAGGTGACACATTTGTTTTCAAAATAAATAGAAGAGCCAGACCAGGAAGAAGGAAGCCAAGATAAACATAAGTAAAGATTACTATAATTGAAAGAAGAGGGTATGTACTTGTAGAAAAGTGACTTCTCTAATATGCATGTTTCTGCTTTTCTCCTAATTTTATATTTTCCATGGCCAATGTCTATAATTTGCCTGGGAATCCAATTAATTGCAATCACATCTAAGAAATTAGTATTTATAATTGGGCTTCCAAGCAAATTATAATAATACTTCCAAGCATAAATTAGTAACATTTGAATGGAGAGTTATTTTTCTTATTTCATGCCTAGTGTTTAGATGTCTTCTTTGAAAGACACACTTGGCAGTTTTGCCTAATTTTTTAAAAGTACACTTTGTTTTCTTTTTTGAGTTGGAATCTCACTCACTCTGTTGCCCAGGCTGGAGTGCACTTGTGCAATCTTGGCTCACTGCAACCTCCGTCTCCTAGTTTGAAGATTCTCCTGCCTCAGTTGTCCAAGTAGCTGGGATTACAGTTGTGTGCCACCACACCTGGCTGATTTTTTGGATTTTTAGTAGAGGTGAGGCTTTGCCATGTTGGCCAGGCTGGTCTCAAACTCATGACCTCAAGTGATCTGTCTGCCTTGGCCTCCCAAAGTGCTGGGATTACAGGCGTGAGCCACCACACCCAGCCAAGTATACTATTTATTTTTAATAGAAACTATACATGCCCATTAAAAATTAATAAACCGCACAGAAAAGTAAAACCAAACTATCATTCCAGATTTACCACGTAGAAACAGCCATGGTTTACTGTGCAGAAAAGTGTTAACACAGCAAGGCCAAGACTGCTCTCCCAATGCCTACTTAAATGGCTGGCCAGAGGCCAGCACCTGGAAGCTCTGTGCACACTAGTTTCAAATAAATGCTTAAAGTTTAATATTACTTGTAGGCAAGAGAAGACAAAGAGACCCCAAAATATTATAAAGAAAAGATTATAAAAGATATTATGTGGTTGGAATTGTTACTCTTTCAATTCCATATTTGTTTTATTATTTACTGATGTTCTAATATTAAGTTCAAGATAAGTCACACTCATAGGTTTTCTCCACCACTCCTCCCACCTACCAGTTTTTCTAACATATTATTATTTGAAAATTCTTAGTTTTATCACAGCAAATTCTCCCTCCTATCATTCTTATTTTATTTAATTTTAGTTTCATACTTAGGTACATAGGAAAATGATTAATTTTACTGATTCTTTTTTTCCACTGTATGCTTAATTTTGTAAATTTAATTCATATCTTTGTTTTTAAACAGAGGTCTATGGATGGTGTTTTCTTTAAGTTTATGCATGATAAATTTTACCTACAGTTATGTCTAAAGTACACTTGGATTGGACAACTTTTTTTTCTTCTATAAGTATTACTTTATTTTATCTGGGTACCGAATATTGTACTAGCCCATTTGTTCTTGTTTTCTGTTTATGATAGGATGGCTAGGTTTTGCCATTGCATGGCACATCATGCACCCTGCCCCCAACACAACCCCCCCACAAGACACAAACACTCACAGAGTTTATTTTCGTTAGAATTATATAGACATTGCTTTGTTAGCTTCACATACTAAATTTAGTAGAGAGACATTTGATAGCAATTATATTTTCTTCCTCATAATCAGCTTGCCTTTTTTACCTGAATGCCTGAAAAATTAAAGTTTTCCCTTTGGTGTTCAGAAGCAGAAGCTATATTGCAGTGTTGCTTGCTCTTTTCTGTTATTCTTGGAACATAACGTGCCCTTTGATTTATAATTTTTTTTCTATTAATTCCTTGATCTATCTTTCTTTCTTTTCTTTTCTTTCTTTTCCTTTTTTTTTTTTTTTTTTTTGAGATGGAGTCTCCTTCTGTAGCCCAGTCTAGAGTGCAGTGGTTCAATCTCGGCTCACTGCAACCTCCGCCTCCCAGGTTCAAGGGATTCTCCCATCTCAGCCTCCCGAGTAGCTGCCACCACACCCGGCTAATTTTTGTATTTTTAGGAGAGACGGGGTTTCTCCATGTTGGCCAGGCTGGTCTCAAACTCCTGACCTCAGATGATCTTGATATTTCTAGTTTATTTCTTAACTTTATGTTTTTGTCTTATTTCACATTTTATATTTTTGTTTAACTCTTTTCTAACCCTTTTCATCTCATTTCATTGTCTCACTACCTTGTCTTCATGCTCTTGTATTGAATTCTTGTTCTGTTCATCTCACTGTGTTTTTTGGGAGTGAAGTTTTCAGAAATTTGGAATCAGACCCTTTGGCCAGGTTAGGGAGGGGGCAATGCTGAGATGGGGGCAGCAGCAGCAGAAGTCAAACTTTAATGATTTTAACATTTTCAAAGTGCCCAGGACATGTGTACAAAGACACATTTAATGGAAATTGTGTAGGTTGCTTTTTTGTTTGAACCTTTGAAAGAATTTAATCTTAACATTTTCTGATTTAAAAATTGTAAAATCTTGTTTAACAAAAACTTTTATGTATTAACATACTATTTTCCTTTCATTACAGAATTGTTTATAAAAGTTCCTTTGTTAAAAAATAAGGATCCTTTTTAACACCACAGCATTTGTACTGTTGCTTTTTAATATAGTGAAAATACAAAAGGAAGAGCATGTGCTATTTTTTTGATGTCACTGACTTCAGAGACATTGTGTTCAAAGAATTACCAACATACTTTAATTCAGTGATTGCTTGGTGTTTAGAATGTCAGTGCTTTAATTTTGAGCATCCTGAAATATATCTTTTGTACATACAGAGACGGATGTATCAGAATCAGATTTTCAGTAACCCCTGGATTATAGTTTGGAGTACTTTAATTTAGTTACCCTCAGTGGTCTCTAGGAGTTTATGTACACTTAGATTGTCTGTTTATAAATGCATTTAGCTTTTCTGTATCTAGGTAAATGGAGCTATTCAACTACTCAGCATAGAATTAAGATTAAAAATTTGTTTGCTAAAGAAAAGGAATAAAAAAAGAAATAAATTTGAAATCACCCTACTATCTCTTCCCAGGAAGTGTAAGATTGCATTTTTGAATATTCAGGTTATTTCTAAACATGTAGAATCAGGAAGTCTAATAACTGAACACAAATTAGAGAGCTATTCATCCAGCAGATTTCTAGTCTTGGCCAGACATTGGGACCATCTGCGGTTCTTTCCAAAGTGCAGTTTCCAGGGTCCATGCCTGGAATGCTGAAGAAACGGGTCAGAAGTTCACCCAGGACATCAGTTTTAGAAGCTCCCTGGGAAATTCTAATAGAGAAGCAAGCTGAGAGCCACTGGGTGAGCCCAGTCTTCTTATTTTACCCTGAGATATGGTGGGGCCCTCAGAAAACACTGGCTCTCATCGTTGCCCAGACTCTTACGTGTTTTGTGATTTGGGCTATGTTATGATCTCCCTGAGCTGTTGTTTCCCCATTTTTAAAATGGAAATAATAACAGTTTTGGGGACTGGGGAAGAATAGGTGAAATGAGAAAGTAAAGCAGCTGGGGTAGAGTGAAGGATGTGATAGACATCAGCATCTCTTGGTGACCAACTGCCACTGCTAATGATGATGGTAATGATGGTGATGGTGGTGGTTATGACAGTGGTGATAATGATGGAGCACTCACTTTAGGAAATTGTATATTTGAGGTTTCATTGTATTCAGCAATCCCAGTTGTTGGCTAGGAGCAGGAAGCGAAGCCGCCCATTCCCTGACTCTTTGCAAAGGCAATTATAATCCTAGAGAACTGACGTATGGTACAAGTCTGTTGAATTGAACCAAATAGCCAAATGCAATGTTCTCCTCATAGCTGAAGCCTTGTATTTATGTGATTTTAAACACATTAAGATAATTTACTGAATTGGATGTCTTTATCATTCCATGATTGCTGAACAGATTATTTTACTGTGCAATACCTTGCATTTTATACCAAACTAAACAAAGATAGTACTGTCTCTCTTTCTGAAAGCATTCAAGAAATGTTGCCTACTTTTGTTAGTATTTAATTTTATTTTTAGCCACTTGCCACAGGTGGATAAATTAATGTTTTATTCATTTTCTTCTTAGTGGAGCTTAGCATATTACCCAGGTAAGGCACTAAAAACCGAGATGACATGTAGAAGGGATATATGAGAATTCATTAATACTGCATATTAATATATAGTATGACATATATCTATTCGTTAACATATGAAGGATTTTTTACTTAATCCAATGCACCTCAAAGATATTTTTCTTTAACACTTTGCTTTATCTCTTCTTTGGAGGCATAATGACATCCATTAGATACTATTAATCACTAATCTAGAAAAAATACATAATCTTTGCAGACTAATTCTTTCTTAGTTTTGGGGACAGTAAGGGCAAAATAAACAAAATTAATGGGCATAGTGACCATATTCTTTTCAAATTTTAAATTGGAGCCAATGACCTGGCAAAAGAATGACATTTGGCTGGGTGCGGTGGCTCACGCCTGTAATCCCAGCACTTTCGGAGGCCAAGGCAGGCAGATCACTTGAGGTCAGGAGATCGAGACCATCCTGGCCAACATGGTGAAACCCCATCTCTACTAAAAATACAAAAATTAGCTGGACATGGTGGCGCATGCCTGTAATCCCAGCTACTTGGGAGGCTGAGGCAGGGGAATCACTTGAGCCAGGGAGTTGGAGGTTGCAGTGAGCTGAGATTGTGCAAGTGTACTCTAGCCTGGCGACAGAGCGAGACTCTCTCAAAATAATAATAATAATAATAATAATAATAATAATTTGAGAGTGACATTTGTGTGATTCGTGAAATTAATCATATGAATAGTTTTATAAAAATGAATTGTAGTTATAAAAACTAAATTTACAGTTAACAATTTGCCTTCATTACCTGCATATAATTTTAGAAACAGGAAATAGAACATAGAATCTATGTTGTCACACGTGTTTATTGACCATAAAATTGATGGGTATTACATGCATACTGATTTGAATAAGTCTTTTTCTATTATTTTCTCATTCCTTTTAACAAATCTCTGAGTAATTTGTATTATCACATGAAATTTTACATGCTTAACGGTCAGAAGTTATTATACTTTTGTGACACTCAAATTACCTTTGTTCACAGGATTTCCTACTGGAGACCAATTTGCACATTTTGTTTATATCTAGAGTATTAATATTCACACAGCATTTTCTCTGACCTGTACACATTTTTCTCTTTATTCCATTCAATTAATAAATTCTCATTAAACTATGATTAATGACCTGCAGAGAGACCTTATGTACACATACCATATGTTCTCTAATTTATATTCAAACAAATAATATTTTTTCAACCCAATCCAAGAGAATTATGAAAGAAAATTAATAGACAGCATCAAAACCTCCCTTTGATAAATCTGCCTTTAATAGAACAGTTAAATAAAGCTCCTCTGTAAGACTGTTGCACCAAATCCACACTGCTCTAAGATGAACTTCATTTAAGTACAGGGTACAATTCCTGAGATGCAGATTTCAGTGCTTAATCTGGAAGTAGTGGGTTGGAATCTAGTGGCTGGACACACTGTAGAAGAATATAGACTTCCTTCTGTCTTTGGATCTTACAAAATTTTCATGAGCACACCAGAAGAATTTTGAAATGTTAAAGAGTAAACTTGTAGCAGTGGTAAAAGAAAAAAAGACACAAATTACTTAATTCTTATTGAGTATGTATTGTGGGCCAACTACGCACAATAGTGCTTAATTCTTTGTGTGTGTTACCTCATGTAATATTCGTAATGTTACCTGTATTATTTCAAGATTATAAACCAGTCTAGAAACCATGAGTGCAAAGATGAACATATGTGTTTCTATGTCCTTACCAAAAAGGAAAACATTGAATATCCATACAGAATAACTCTCATATCAACTGAAAGATCTAAATTGTTGGGCTAATTATGATCATTCCCCTTTTATAGTCATTGGGAACACATGCTTCATAACTGTTCTAGGTTACTGTCTTTGTTTATTTGTTTCTATGTCTGCCCCAATAGTTCAGTAAATAATGAAGATAAGGAGACATAGCCTCTATTTTCCTGTCCCTCACAGTTCAAATGTGTGGCAGTTGGCATATAGATAATTAGAATAATATACGAATAGAGGATCCAAACTTTATCTGATTCTTGACTCATACTCTGTTTTCATAGATGAAGAGTATGAACTGAGTTGATTTCATTATAT
Source organism: Pan paniscus (assembly GCF_029289425.2). Lineage (NCBI taxonomy): Eukaryota > Metazoa > Chordata > Mammalia > Primates > Hominidae > Pan > Pan paniscus. Next base: position 10,280,646 of record NC_073272.2, on the reverse strand, counting down.
CATGATGCAAACTAAGTCACTGTGATTTCCAAGTTACCAAGCAGGAAACACTTGCCAGATTTAATACAAGTATTTCTTTTTTTTTTTTTTTTTTGAGACAAAGTCTCGCTTTGGTTGCCCAGGCTGGAGTGCATTGGTGCGATCTCGGCTCACTGCAAGCTCCGCCTCCCAGGTTCATGCCAGTCTCCTGCCTCAGCCTCCCGAGTAGCTGGGACTATAGGCGCCTGCCACCACGCCCGGCTAATTTTTTGTATTTTTTTAAGTAGAGACAGGGTTTCACTGTGTTAGCCAAGATGGTCTCGATCTCCTGACCTCGTGATCCGCCTGCCTCGGCCTCCCAAAGTGCTGGGATTACAGGCGTGAGCCACCACGCCCGGCCTAATACAAGTATTTCTACTTGGAAATCTCAGCCCATGAGGCACTGACCAATGATTTTGGTAACTAAGTATTTTCTTTCAGTGTGTGTAATGTATATGAATTGTTGAAAGAAGAAAGTTGGCAAATACTATATAATTGTTACAGATCTGTTAGCATACTTCCTTGATTATTAACTTAGGTTTGAAACTAAACTTAGAGCTTCAAAACTCAATGAAGTAAAACACATCTAACAGCTAACAGAAAAATGAACTGTGAAATAGAGTAAGAGATAAAAGCCTTGAGAGTTAATAATGCTTTAAATACTTATAAAGTTTCTTTTTAATTAAATTAGCTGTAAATTTGTCATAATTCAATATTGACACCATGGCCCTTCTAAGTTTTACCTTAAAGTTCTTAAATTGAGAAATAATTTTAGTTCAGTCAACTCATGTTATTTTCACGTTTTATATATGATTAATTACTAACAAACAATTTTATATGACATCTACAATTCTAATTCAAACCTTGAAATTATAGTTTTTCTAGCTAGTGTTTCCACTGTTTTCCTTTTGTTAATTAAGAAAAGAACAGGCATTTAATTGTATTTAACTTGTAATGAAGTACTAATGCTTTGTCATCCACTAAATTTACAATATCAGAAAGATTATTGTCACTATGAAACAATAACAATTTGGTGCTGCACACATTCTCATGGTATAAAAATTTTCTGTCTCTTTCACAGTGTTTTTTTAAAATTGTGGTAAAATGCACATAATATAACATTTGCCGTCAACTCTTACGCATATTTTAATTGAACATTGTTTGGGGAAAAGAAGCAGGTGAGACAGTGGAGAATAATTTACGCTGAAATTGTAGTTTATCCTAGGATTACTAAGATATTCCTTGCTGAAGTTATGTTTTGAGTCTTCAGTGGAATTTCCAGTCATCATCAATCTGAGAATCATAGGCTAAAATTAATGAACTAACTGTTGGAAAAGAGAGACATTCCTCCCACCAACCTTCCACCTCCCACTAGAGACTTTGATAATGGTGGGTTTTTTTGTTTGTTTGTTTGTTTTATAACATACCTCCACTATTGGTGAAATACTCTCTGGTTAATAGCCCAAACCATTCAGTCTCCTGCCTAGATAACCTCCTATCTCCAGGGTATCTAGGTGCTACCAGACACCTATCTGACTAAAGGGTCATGGTTGTTTAACAGTGAGGAGCAGCCAGCAGCATGCTGGCAGGTTTGGCAGGTGTTACCTCTTGGTAGGGAGCGATATTCAATCACTATTGAGAAGCAACAGCAACACATGAGCTGGTCTTACCAGGTGTTGCCCAGGCATTACCAGGCAATGGTAGGGATGACCCGGTGTTACCCAGGTGTCACGATGGTGCAGAGCCATATTTAGTCATCAGGGAGGAGCAGCAGGCAGCACACAGGCGAGTGTTCCCAGGTATCGTCCAGGTGTAACCCAGGTGTTTCCAGATGTTACCAGTAATGAGCCCTGGTTAGGGATCACTGTGGAGCATCAAGCAGCATGCTGGCGCTGAGCTGCATGATGTTCCTATTCTCCCCCTAGACTTCTGTTCACCAAAGCTACCACATTTATTTCTTATATTCCTAACCCTGTTGTGACATCAAATAAACAGAAAGTGTCCTCCTTGTTCATCTTCCACTTCCAACGTTGAGGAACCATGGCAGCCCTTCACTGGATGGCCTTTGCATTGGTTCAGGTACCCTGAATGGTTGTAGCAAACGGAGCTTGACATGTACAAGAGTTCAAACACGTGTGTACTTGCTTTATACCCATGAAGCAGTTCAAGGCAGCTGTTCCCGGCAGGGTGCTGTCCTTCTCCATATGGGCAGACAGCATTCTGGCGTCTCTCCTCCTGTGGCCCCACCATTCCCTCATTCCCTACAGCTGTGGTGCCACCCATATCCAGCTAATAAAGAAGAACACGGGGGCACCATCCCCCACCATCTGCAAGCCTCGGTCCACAGTGGCACAGAACTTTGCTGATTACGTTCCATTCACAACAACGTAGCCACCCCCAGGTAAAAGAGACAGTGAAATTTAACCTGGCTATGCACAGGCATTCCAGGTGAAAATGCATTTTGATAAAAGAAAATGTCACTTTGATAGGAGAAAAGAAAACAAATACATCTATTTTGTTAAACATTCAAGCAGACTTCATGTGTCTTTAGTGGAATAGTAGTTATCATGGAAACCATCTCCCATAAGGATAAAAGGAGGCTTGGTATAAAAGTTAGGGTTATGGTGATCATCTTTTCAGCCATCTTCTATAAAGCAAAAAGAGGGTTAGGGATAGGGCTGGGTGGAGGGCTGGGGCTGGTGGGGCTGTCTTGGCCATTCTCTTCCATAGGAAAAAGGAGAGCAAGAGCACAGAGAGCATCCTTCCCTTTCTTTCCCTGGATGGGACAGCTTTTAGAAATCTCAGCAACTCCTCTGTTCAGTGGCAGAAAAAAGCCATTATCTTCCAATTGCAGCTCCTGTCTTAGGGATGACCGAGTGCTGTCCTGAACCATTTTTTCCTAAGGAAAAATAGGCATTTGATAAATGGCTCTTTCACATTACTCAGGCTTTTTCAATAATGCATTCCTCTAATAAGTCCAGGGCTTCCTATTCTCACTAATGGTTGATTGATTCTGGGCTCAACCAAAATGTCCTCAGCAAGATGCTGTTCAGACCCCAACTGTGTCACAGATAACATAGGTATGGGCTGATTTTTAGAGAAGATTCACATTCTTCTACTGCAGAACTCATTGACAATTCCATATTAATAATAAAGGCTGGAAATTATTGAAATATGTTCAATTAGAAGGCTTAGACAACTGTGCTATACAATACCAATAAATATGTTACCATTGTGAGAATTGTAAAGTTTTATAGAGCTCCTGCTATTTTGATGAGTATTTATGATATATGAGAAAATAGCCAGGTGCAATGGCTCATGCCTGCAATCCCAGTGCTTTGGGAGGCTTAGGGTGGGAGATTTGCTGGAGGCCAGGACTTAATACCACCCTGGACAACATAGCAAGACCTCATTTCTACAAAAAATAAAAATTAGCCAGGGATGGTGGTGTGTGTCTGTAGTTCTAGTTACTTGGGAGGCTGAGGCAGGAGGATTGCCTGAGGTTGGGAGTTCACGGCTTCAGTGAACTGTGATTGCACCACTGCACTCCAGCCTGGGGTGACAAAGTGAGACCTTAACTGTAAAAAAAAAAAAAAAAAAAAAAAAGGGAGAAAGAAAAAATTAAAGAGAGTGATGTGTTATAAGTGTAATGTATATAATCCAAAAAGGGCCCTCAAATTGTACTGAACAGGTTTTGTGACTATAATCAGTTGTTTTGGAAAACATCTTTGACCAAGATAGAATATATGATCTGTGAACGTGGGCGCATATACATGGTGTTTGTCTGTTGCATGCAATATAAAATCATCACTTATGGATTATGTTCCTTTGAGAAATCAGCACAAAATGTCACTTGGATAGGAGAAAAGAAAACAAATACATGCATTTTGTCAAATATTCAAGCAAAGGTTTGGTGGGGAAAAATGTTGAACTTCCTTTCAGATGTCTTGGAAATCAGACTTCATGTGTCTTTAATGGAATATTTTTTAAAATTCTTCTTTGACTTAGCCTCTCTTCCCCAAGAAGAGCTACGAATGCTTGACCAGCTGTGAGTTCCTCAAATACATCCTGTTGGTGAAGCAGGGGGACTGTCCGGCTCCTGAGAAAGCCAGTGGATTTGCGGCCGCCTGTGTTGAAAGCTGCGAAGTTGACAATGAGTGCTCTGGGGTGAAGAAATGTTGTTCGAATGGGTGTGGACACACCTGTCAAGTACCCAAGACTCTGTACAAAGGTAAGGGGCAGCACTGGGGGTGTGAAGACACATGCAGTGTCACATATATCTGTGTGTGCCTAGGGAAGGGTGTCCATCATAGGTGTGAAAAGTCTAAAAAACATAAAATCTTTAGAAAATTTATTTTATACCACATACAGACATCTTAACATATTCACAGACCCATAAAGATTAGCCATATTAACTCGACATGGGGCAGAGCAAGTCATTCATATTAATTCTTTTTAATTTGGCATACGTGATGGACAGCAACAATTCAGGAACATTTTTGTCTTTTTCTTCAGTCAGACTGATTCAAGTAAGCTCTACTAGGTACACTGGAATAAATCGATTTAAATCCTTAGAAAATAGGCTGGGAGATGAAGCACACTTGAAAAATGCATAACAAATATACTGGTATTGTGCTTTTTCTGCCGATATGACCCAAGAACATTAGTGTCGTTGTACAGATCTTAAATATTTTCATTAGTACCTTGAGATTCTAGACAAAGGATTTCCCTTCCTCAAAACATGGAGGTTCAATTTATCAAACAGTTTAGCAAATGCAATAGTTTATATTCAAAAGCCGTTTCTAGAGCACTTAGCTCCTTAATATCGAGTGCTGCTGATCATTTTCTGTAAATGGGACTAAGCTCTTTTAAAGCCAAGATGAATCCATTGTATTAGGTATAGTTTGGGATACCATCAAAATACACCGTGACATATAACATTTTGTTAATTTTGGGGGTCTCATTGAAGAGTTATATAGAGCAGCAGTCCCCAACCTTTTTGGCAACAGGGACTGGTTTCATGGAAGATAATTTTTCCATGTTGGGGGAGGGGGCAGGGGATGGTTTTGGGATGATTCAAGCACATTACATTTATTGTGCACTTTATTTCTATTATTATTACATTGTAATATGTAATGAAATAATTATACAACTCACCATCATGTAGAATCGGTAGGAACCCTGGGCTTGTTTTCCTGCAACTGGATGGTCCCATCTGGGGGTGATGGGAGACAGTGACAGATCATCAGGCATTGGATTCTCATAAAGAGCATGCAACCTAGATCCCTCACGTGTAATTCACAATAGGGTTCACGCTCCTATGAGAATCTAAAGCTGCTGATGATCTGACAGGAGGTTCAGGTGGTAATGTGAGTGATGAGGAGTGGCTGTAAATACAGATGAAGCTTTGTCCACTCACCCACCACTTACCTCCTGCTGTGTGACCCAGTTCCTAACAGGCCACAGACTGCTACCAGTCAGTGGCCCGGGAGCTGGGGACCCCTAATATAGAGTCAGTCAGTAGGCAGTATTCATTAAAGTACAGAGAGAGTAACAGATGTCTTTCTCTCTCTATGTCTTTCACACACACATGCCAAATCCATATTGTTTCTAAATACTGGTACTTAAAAAAAATGTGTATAAAGAAGTATTCACCATCAATGCCAGTTTTGATTTATGTGCTGGCTGCCTATTTTTGGAAGTCCATGTTACTCTAACACTTACAACAATTCACATCTCCCAGAAGTTAAGTATCTGTCCCATCTTCCTTTAGCTCCCACTTGGGAATACTTTCCTCTGAAATCTATGTAATTCAACCGGTTTTTTTTTTCTTTATCGTTGGAAACACACCATAAGTCCTATGTCTTACATTCAAAATAATCGCTGCTTTTCTCTTCTTACCAAGTGATGTTTCTTTAATAGTTTTAAAGTTTTATTGTGGTCATGCCTCTTATTTTAAATTACAGCAAGTCGCTTTTGCGAAATTTAAAACCATCTAACTTTTAAAGCATCTGTTATTATGAAATCTTATCTGTCATTAAAGATAATATACTATGTATGAGTAGCATTCACCATAAAAATAGGATGCTTTGGGAATCGTCTTTTTAAACCCTTTTGTAAAACCTATAGTGTTTTAAAGAGATAATATAAATTAAAATATGCACTTTTATAAAAGGACTGAAGAGTTAGTGTGAATTTCAAATATGCCTGTTTCACTTGAGAATAAGGGGAATATTGTAGAACGGGCCAGAATAAATGATTAAGTATGCAAAGACACTTTGAATGTAAAACTACGTTTAACGAAACCAGGTGAACTTTTGTTAAAGTACTGAAGTCACTCTTCTACTACAAATTAGCTCTTAACTTAGATTTTTGTGGAGAGAGAGAGAATCAATGGGAATCAACTACAAATAGAATAAACAGACTCTGTTAACCTGACAGTGACTTTTGTGTAATGAAGACAGTCAAGTTAATAGATTGTTATTTTGCAAAAAAAAAAAAAAATATATATATATATATATATACATATATATATATGTAGATATTTTTTTCTTGCTTTCTTCAGTAGTCCCTCCAGGAAGGCTGGTTTTCATGTCCTGGGAGTTTTGACAGTGCCTCTTAATATGTTAGTGTGTGTAAAAGGAGGGCAAATAGAGCCTGCAGCAACTCCTTCATCATCTTAGCTAATGAGGCATTTGAAGTCCCTTTTGGCATTCCCAACCTGGAGTCCAGCTGCTTCTTCACTCTCAAAAGAGGAGAGGGGGACTGATGTACACAAGCCCCAGGGAAAGTGTCCATTCTAACCCATCCCTTGGCTTTGCAAGGAGAAAACCATGTGCCCAGTCAGCGCACAAACCAACCTGCAATCTTAGGATACTCGTGATCACTGTCTTTCCTACCTCCAAGATGCCTTCTTATTGCCCCAAACAAATTAATGTGAAATAAGATTGCCTCCCTCTCTCTGTCTCTGCTAGGTCTGTGTAGTTTTTTTCTTTAATAAGAGTGGGAGTCATGGTGGGTTGAGATTATCTAGTCCTGCTCTCTGTTCACAGCTGCTGAAACAGAGGTTGCAGGCTATGCCTAAGTGATTTGGTAGTAGGTAGCAGAAATAGATCTAACATCTGCTCCCATCTGGGCTAGCTCTCCTGTCATTTTTATTTTGAATGTATGGATCTCTAATGGAAACACTCACTGGGCATGGTTGTGTTATGATATAATAGGCTAACTAAGGTCTGACACAGTGGCTCACCCCTTTAATCCCAGCACTTTGGGAGGCTGAGGCAGGAGTTCAAGAGTAGCCTGGGCAAGATGGCAAGATATCCCTATCTCTACAAACATAATAAAATTAGCTAGGCATGGTGGCATGTGCCTGTAGTCATAGCTACTTGGGAGACTGAGGTGGGAGGATCATTTGAGCACAGGAATTCGAGGTTACAATGAGCCATGATCATGCCACTGCACTCCAGTCTGGGCAACAGAGTGAGACCCTGTCCCAAAATGTATCTAAATCTATTATCTACCTGTCTATCTAATAGGCCAACTAAAAGATTTGTCAATATAGAATATTTTTAATCCAACAAAATCACTACTTTATGAATCATTTTAGGCTAATGAATAACATGGGATTGTTTTACATTGTAGAGTTGAAGTGTATAAAACTAGATACAGAGTGTGCTATATGGAGAACCACATTCTATGGGATAAATATTGAAAACCTGAAGTTCCTCATTCATTCATTTTTTATGTATTAAAGTGTTGCATAGTGCTGTTTGGAAATCCGAAATAACATTTTCTTAACATTTCCCCGGTTTACCTTTACAAGGGGCTGCTGTCACTTGGATGGAGAAGTATTGACACATTTCAGTTGAATACACATTTACGGAGTGCCTACTATTTGCTGTCATCTATAATGGGCATTGGGGTGCAAGGATCCATGTGACACTAACCCCCCACATGGTCCAATAGTTTATTACTGAGATTGTCATGCTCACAATACTCTTTAAGTGGGCAGATTGTTTTTCTAACCTTTAAATAAATGGACATTTACCAACCTCTGTATATATTTCATTTTATTACTTAATGAATTAATTTTTAAAAAATTTTTAAATTATAAAAACTCATACATACTTTCTGTTTGGTCTACTGTGTTTGTGGAAGGGAAGATAGAAAGTACTGGTTTTATAGCTTCAAGAGCTTTTTATACTGGTTACTTGAGTTTTTAAAAGCGATGGGTGTCTTGAAAATATGATTTTGGGCTATGCTGTAAGAACTGCACTTAACTGATGCCTGGAAGTAAGTTAACCTTCATAGACTATAGTTTAAAACAAACAGCAGAGATCCTTTCTTTTACTTTTTAAATAAAATTATTAGCATCAAAATGAAGGCTTGGAAATATTAACATGATTGGAGATGCCTGCTGGTACTAGTTCTATGAAATGCAAAACTTCGTATAGTTGTAGAAAGTCTACAGGTAGAATACAAATGAGTGCATTTGGGGGCACTCACTTCCTTTTTCCTTTCTATTTCTATTTCCTTTCTAAGTCTATTTTATGGCTTGGTGAGACAATCTTTCCTCCAGAGGGTTATATATTTTACTATTTTGTTGCCAAATCCCACTGCCTCTCTTGGCTTCCAACTGTAGCAAAAATGGTTTGGGCAGGGAGAAAGAAAAGTTAAAAAATTTTACAAACGTAAAGATTCAGACTAATTTGTGACCTATAGTTTCCTTTTGCCATGGATAAACCAAGAATTAATTGTACTTCAGTCTGTTTCTTTTCAAAAAGACCCGATCATAGAGTTAATTTAATATTTCCACAAATAATTAATATATCAAATAGTGAAACTTCAGACCTCTGGAAATAGATTTATACAACTTCTCACAAATAAATTTTCAACATTTTGCATCCAGTAGCCCAATGCCTTAATGTGATGTAAATACAAATTCTAGAGTTCTAATTACCTTTATGAGAGATATCAAGTAGTGATTAAATCACTAGAACAATACATCTTGCTACATTTTTATATCATTTAGATTCATGATAAAAATTAATAGTAATAATAAAATCTCACAATGAGTATGCAACTGTAGATTGCTTATCCTAATTGATTTTTCTATCCATATATTTTCAACATTTTTAAAAAGCATTGGGTTTCTGTTCCTTTGATTTCAGCAGAATGTTTCTTGCATTTCAAAGAAAAAAACTGGACGTCACATATTGCAGTTTGCCATACGATAACGTTTGTAAATTTTTCAACAGAATCATTTAGATTTCAGATGACTAATTTGTTCAAAAGTAATTTTAAAGAGAAAAATGCTAATCATTTACATAATAAAAAACACATTGAGAAGAGATCCAGTCTATACATCTGGTTATGCAGTTGGGATGCTGGTTCAGCCAGTGAGGACTGTGCGCACCGGCAGTGAGGGCTGGAGGTCTTGAGGGGGGTTGAGCCCCATCTGCACACAATTACAGTAGAGCGCTGGAGTTACTTCCAATCAAAGGAGCCAACTGACTTTAATGGAAAGCAGATGGACCATTTCTTAACATGCAAATTGCAGGGTCATGCTTCATAATAATTAAAGAGATTTTTAAATGAAGAAATTTGAACTGACATCGCCCTGATGCTCATTACATTTGATTAAGGCTGTTGGTCCTTGAATGCTATTCAAGATTAAAACCTTACAGCGAGGGCACTGGGCTGCTTGGATTGGCTTCTGGTGAGTTCAGGTTACTTCGGAGGCTATTTACTGTAGCTATATTTACTCTAGAAGATTATACATTGGAAAGCCAAAGAGAAAGGTAGATTCAGAAGTCTCGGAGAATGTGCTCTATGAGTTTGAAGAATTTGTCATCATTTTTTTTTTACTATGCACCAAGGAATCAAGTAAATCATGAAATGTTCTCTGCGGCTACTCTCTCTCGCCTTATCCCCTTCGGTAGAACTATTTGTCTGGCATATGCAGGCCACCCTTCAATGCAAGAATGATACTAAATGATCACCTTGTTGAGATTGGTTTTTCATCACTCTGAACAAATTTTGGTGGCTTTTTTCTTGACACAAAACATACAGAGCTGTTTCTATTAAAATCAATTAACTTTGGGTTTTCTCTCTGATCAGGAATTGGTCTTTTTTTTTCTTTTTAATGGGAAAGTCCTATGGTCAGTGTAATAAAAACGTTCTATCTTGTAAACATTTTGGCATTGCTTTATTTTCTGGTATTTATCTTTTTAAAAAACAGAGTGAATGTACATGTGAGTAATAAGACCATGCTGGAAAAGAGATCTGAGTTGCTTGAAACAATATATGATAAAGATGGCAGTACAGAATACTTATGATAAATCTTCACCCTTCCCTAGGTGACTTTCAAACAGAGTAGGGATTACCATTGTTGCAGTGGTTTGCATAAATGTTGCACTAGTCTCTTATTTCCACAGACATATTCTTGAGTGAAGAATAAGAAAGTGGGTTTGGCTATTAGTTCAGCAAACATTGACTGTTCATTGAACATTTGCTATTGCAGAATGTTCTCTTCTGGGACATTGTGAGGTGCGGGAATGAAGGAGACATGGTTTTTGACCTCTGGGGGCTGTGGCTTAATGGAAAGACAGGCATCATTAAATGAATTTGCTGCAGCAAGAGGCAGTTAAATGCATGTCTTGACAGTTACAGGCTCAACATTGAAGGGAGGCAAAAGAATAAAGCCTTTATTTCCAATTGAGAAGTTTAGGGGAAGTGTCACAGAGGGGTGGCATTTGGTCTGAGCCTGGAAATATTCAAGGGCCTACAGTTAGAAAGCAGAAGGCAAGACATTTCAGAATGAAAACAAACAAACAAACAAACAAAAAAACCATAAACAGGCCATGGTATTATTAAGTACCTGGCAGTGTGTTTGTAGGAAAGCTGGGTTTAAAGATAATATCTGTGACAAAAAATTAAAGATGTACCAGGAGATAGATTGACAAATAAATGGCAGCCAATTATGAAGAAGGATGCCTTGAAGGGGATGCCAAGAAGTTTCCCTTCATTCTATAGAGAATGGGATGCAATTAAAGAGTTTGGGAAGCTGAAGGAGAGAACCTCGCTTCTACGTTAGAAAAATAACCCCAAAGTACCAATAAGGGGACAGTAGAAAAAGAGATTGAGATGCAGGGAAATAGGTTGAAAGGTCGGAACAAGGAAGGGAATAAAGTCAGGTGGCCATCATGGAGACAGAATGATTTGATAATTCTTGAAAATGTACTATGCAGTAAGACAACTAAATGTTGTTAGCTGCAAGAACATATCAAAAAGGTTCTAAGATCCCTTAGACATCCTAAAGAATAAAGTTGTCATAAAGATAGATATCCCAGGAGAAGGGGCATATCTGGGACAGAGAAATTCAGCAGGCAGGTGGAAAAGATGGTCTGCAGCTTAGCCAGGGATTAGAGATAGACTGGAAAAACATTTGCTTAGCAGCAGTATGCTAATCATCCAAGTCTAGGTACCCCCATTGCTATGGTTATGCACTGAGATGAAAAGTTTACAATACAAGCTTGAAATAAATGCATGTCATGGCAGAACAGGAGTCAAAGACTGACTTGGTGAAGTTCCAGATCCACCAGGAAAGCTGAGGATCTTAGAATAAGAATGTCCAAGGGATTTGCATATCTATCAAAACCATCTCTTTTCTCTATCTCTCTATGTGGCCTTTTCTAATATGAAATGTAGAAAGCAGCAGATAATTCAGAGAGAAACCTGAGATCAGATTGTAGTCCCAGGCAACTAATTTAATATTCCTTAGATTCAGTTATCTCCTATTCAACATGTAGATAATTAACCCTTTACCCACTTCACAAACTCACAGTGAGGATCAGATGAGACAAATTTATTGTAAACTAAAGGTCACTACTCAGCCATGACCCATCAGTAATAAAGGAGACTGCAATAGGTATGGTAAACATTTTCTCCAGAAAATAGCTTTTTTTAGATTAATGACTTTTGACCATATATAAATATGCTTTAAAAAAAATATTCAATTCCATCCATCCAAATATTTGATGACTTTAAAATTTTCTTAAACAAGACTTACCATGAATTAAGATCAAAATGAAATAGGAGTTGAAATTCAACCATGTCAACATGCATCAAACCTTATTTGCATTTGGTGTTTGCACATTTTCCAGTTTCTTCTGTGTTTAAACTTACAAAATGGAAGAAGAAATAGAGCATTCTTAACTAGCTTTTGAAATGAGTTTTCAATGCTTTCAGCAAATGACCATTGTGTACAGAAAATGCTATTAATGGTAATTGGTGCTCTTGGTGTTGATGGCATTCACCATCATGGAGCCATAGATTCTATTTCATTCAGTTAGTTTTGCATATTCTATTAGTATTACAAATTTCTTTACAAATTCCCTTTCTGAAATGCCTGCTATTTTGAACTGTGGTTCTTCAATGTATCAGTTGCCAGACAACTTGCATGTACAGAAGGCGATAAAGAAATCAGAATGATTAACTACTTTAAAATGAAACACCTGTGAGAAACTTTTGAAGCAGCGCACTCACTCATGCCAAAACCAAACATTATAAATTCATTATTTTCCAATGTTAAGCCATTAAGACTATATATAGGGGAATGCTTGAGCAATTGATTGCGGAATCCAAAAGACTTGAACTTTGGAAATCACTCTTAGGAGATTTCACATGAAGAGATTTTGCTTTGCAGTGTTTTCCTTAAATGAAAAACTCCCTGAGAAAGAAGGAAGATCAAATCTGGAAACCATGTTATAATGACCTTAGGATATATCAATAGACACAGAGCATGATAAAAAATGGGGAAATGACTTGAAACTCTTTATAATGATCTCCTAGTGTGAATTCCATGTTAACCTCAAGTGAAACAACCTTGTAACATGATTTATTCAAAAAAATGCACATGAAATGATTGCTCTAGAGATTACTAGGGAATAAGCCACTTGTTACAGAATCAGGAACCAATTTAGACTGTCTTATTAAAAAAAAAGAAAAAAAGACAAGTTAAAAGAAAAAGGAGCAAATAGCTGAACTGAGTGTCAGAAGACTTCAGATGTGAAACCCTGTATGGAGAGGCCACTTTTATGAAAGGAAATCTCAGTTGTCATCAGATCAGATTCATCTCTTCCATATTTGTTCTTCCTCAACTTTTACTTCAATTTGAGTCATACGCAGATTGTTTTAATTGATACGGTCCTGTTTCAGGTGTCCCCCTGAAGCCCAGAAAAGAGTTACGATTTACAGAACTGCAGTCTGGACAGCTGGAGGTTAAGTGGTCCTCGAAATTCAATATTTCTATTGAGCCTGTGATCTATGTGGTACAAAGAAGATGGAATTATGGAATCCATCCTAGCGAAGATGATGCCACTCACTGGCAGACAGTGGCCCAGGTAAGAACCTCATATAGACTTTGATTTTCATCCTGGAGGTAGTGTCTGCTACATAGCTATGCACAAAAAATTAACTTGCTATGCCTCAAAATAGCTTGACTACAGAAATAAATTACTCAGATATGAAATGAACATCATGGGGTCTTCTAAAGAGAGGATGAGGTTCATAGATACAAACGAATGTGCTCAGAAACTCGACCATTGGCTTAATTTGTTCAAATACACATGGAAGGGAGATAATTTTATAACCTGATTATTCACATGTATTTTCTCCAAGAACCACATTTTCCTCAGCTAAACTCAAAGCCAACTAGAGTAAGGGAAATGCAACATTATAAGGACTAATTTGACATTTAATAATCTAAATGCCTTCTCTTCTGTTTCTCCTGCATTTACACCTTTATTCCACCCACAGACTTTAGGAGCATGGCATAAGATTTGTATCACAAAATTACTTAGTGGGACATAGCCAGCAGCACATAAATCTTCACTAAGTGCTTTCTTCTTTGTCTTAGTCAACTTAAAAACTGATATACCACCTGCATGGCAACACTCCCAGAGAGTGCTTCCTCCTCTTCTGTCTTGTTGATGAGAAAAGCAAAATATTTTCTTTCTTTTTAAGAGCTGTTAAATCCAGTACCAGCTGCTACCCCCCCACACACACACACAAACCCTACATGGATATAAAAAGTAACAGATTCTGAATGTGAAACTGTTTCATGCCTTTAGACAACTAAAATGCCTTCTCCACATCTATGTCTATAGGAAAAAAAATCTCACCTTATGTTGATTAGATCATTTTTTCCAAGGACTAGATTCCTATTTTTTTTTCAGTAAATGTAAAATAAATGTCAATATTTAGGTGTTTGGAAGAAGAATATCTTCTAAATAGCAGTATCTCAAAGGGGTTAAGCACTAATATAAAACAATGTTAAGACCCCAAAATAAATAAGAAGTTTGATGTAAAAACACAACATTAAATTAGAAAAAAAAACCTAGTCAAATAAATTTAGTAATTCTATTCTATACCTATATTTTATATAAAAAAATTTGCTTCAGTAAAACATAAAGCTAATCAGAATACAGCCTGAAATTCCATTTGATTTACACGGCATGCTTTCATAAAACGTGGTACAGATTCATTTGTAATTTTTCCAAATTACTTAAAGATTTTGAAAGTAACCAGCAATAAGATCATCTCTTTTATCTCCAAAAGATTTTTGGAAAGTGAAAAGCTCTTTTATTATTGTTGCTGGTATTATTTTTTACTGTTAATGCTACATGTAGTACTTCCTTCTCTGCTAAACGCTGTGGATACCATGCTGACTTTAAGCTTTTTAAATTCGCAGCTGAAACTCTAAATGATGAAGTTGAAAGTGTTTTCTCAAAGTCTGCTAAATCAGGTAGAAAGCCACATGTAAGAGTTCATATTCTTCCTTTGATCTCAGAAATGTTCAGCTTCTTTTAGATATTGATGTAAACATGACAGTCATTTTCACATTAAGTTATTTTAAGCTGAGGTTATTATAACCTGAAGTTTGGGAGTGTTCAAATCCAATCCTGTTTCCTTAGTTTCATCCACAGATCCAAGTTGAGTTCGGCACCTGGTGTAGATGAGGGCATAGACTGTAGATGGTTATTTCTTGGAATTCAAGGCAAAGGTTTTCAGATCTACCAATGGAAACAAAACACAGAACATTGTTGAAAGCAGGTATATAGTATGAAGACTGTTAAAGTTATTTGATATCTTAAAATTGTAGCACTAGAGACAGCAAAACCTTCTGATCTTCCCCAGTGTCTATTTTTTTCCTTTTGGGCATTTTATTGAACAAATATATGCTAACACATCTCACCCTTTTAGATCAGGACTGGTTCTTCATAGATGTTATGTGACTTACTCAAGAGATTTTTAAACAGTGGCTTGGGTTATACTTTACTTCCAGAAATTGCTAGTGGGTTGCATGTGGGTTGTTATACCTATTTTACAGTTATATTTGGCATGTGAGTTAAAAAGACATTTTCTTTCTATAATCTGAAGATGATTTCATCTTCTTGCTGTAATGTAACAATTACTATACATAAATATTCTCTATTGATTGAATATCTCAAATGCTGTAATTAGTCACCAGATTTAAAAATAGCCCAAGCTCTTGTCATAAGGTTTTGACTTCAAGAGATGTTTAATTCTTTGGGGTGAAATATCAGTGGTTCTTTGTTCCCTGACAGCTCTCTTCATAACTGGGCATGATAAGCCCCTCTTATCAGGAGGAAGACAGACTGAGTTGCATTGGCTGATGGGTTAGTGTATTTTTCTAAACAGATCCAACTAACATGTCGGAATAAAAAGTGACATGTTCCCTGTGCTCTGTGACATGTCCCCTCAGACCACAGACGAGCGAGTTCAACTGACTGACATAAGACCCAGCCGATGGTACCAGTTTCGAGTGGCTGCTGTGAATGTGCATGGAACTCGAGGCTTCACTGCCCCCAGCAAACACTTCCGTTCTTCCAAAGGTCAGTCTTCCTTTTCTTCCCAGACACAGAATACTATCCTTGCTCCCAGGCACACATGGAATGCAGATTCACTGTCTCTATGTTCATATTTATAGTTAGTCAACAGGTGGCTTTGCTGTTTTAGAGAATGGGACCAGATGTGTTTGAAGGTACCATGTACATTTATGGCTAAGGACAAAATTGGAATTTTACCTGCAGTATATCATAGAAGATAACATAAGGGAGTTTTTTTAAACTTTGAAGTGGCGAGGGGGTTTTCATTATCAACATCTGTTGAGTTTTTGCTTTAAGATATTCTGTATCAAACACCATTCAATTGATTTTCAAAGACTGAATTTTAGCTATTCTAGACAAAATAGCCTTTCTTGAAATGATTGTTAAATTGAAAGTGAATTTGACTCCTACGTTTGCTTCATAACATCTAGAATTTAAACCCCTCCTGAGTCATTTAATCATTGCTATAATTTTGTTCAGTTCTGACTGCCTTTATATTTTAAAACCTCTGTGTAATCAGATCAACAGTGTGTTACATTTGTGGTTAATCTGTGACGGTTGAAGGACATAATTTGACCAGCTATTAATAATATCTTCAAGTTTATTTTTCTAGTTGCATCCATATGGCTGTGTACCTTCCAAATTAATTAGACATCTGCTTGACTAATTATAAGGATCTGGTTTCATGATACAGATTAGTTACATTAGTCTCTTACTAATAACAAGTCATCTTCTTACACAGAAGCTAATTTAAATTTATTTTATTTTAAGTAAATTTATTTATTGGGACATTAACAAATACTGTAACCTTACATTTAAAAGCCTCTTTTTTTAAAACAAACAAACAAACAAAACACTTTTTTTTTCTCCCCAGGGAGGCAAATTCATGAACTAAGCAAACTTTAAAGTGAAATTGTAAATAAAGACATCAAAGCTTGTCTTAAGACTCTGTCTCCAAGTGATTTGAAAATTTAGAGAGGCAAGTGAAATAAATAATTAATTGTGGGTTAGGAGGTACTTATCAATAAAAAGCCTCAGAATGCTTCACCTTGAGTTTCATGGTTCAAATGCGATCCAGAGATGTTCTGGTCAAAATATATTACCATCTGTTCAGTTGCCTGCAGGATTTGGGCTGGTGCTCTGTGAATAAGACTGCAAAATCAGACCTCAGACAGAAGTGGTTCTCAGCCTCTAGAGACAGATGCTGAATTAATTTCCTGTAGGAGTTGCAGTGGCACCTCCTGCCTAGTGGAGGTGACCAAGGTGGTTTTGCTCTCATGATTTGTTACAGAGCCTTACTATCACAAGATCCTCAGGATCTGGGCAGAGATCCTGTGACAGCCCCAGGGTCATGAGGGTGCTAACTGAAAGTAGGAAGGCCAAGCTGTCCTGACACTTCCTAGTATATCGGAGCAACTTATAATCTAGAATGGAAGCTGCATCTCCCAAATTTAAGTGGACTTTTATTGAATGATAATGCAACTATTGCAGTTTTCATTAAAATGTTGTTCTGTCACTGTTACAAATATACCCAAAATGCACATCGCATATGTCTCATTGTGAGGAGCATCCCAAACTTTAGTTCTTGCAATTTTACAAACCAAAAATGTCTGTACAGAATTCATGGAAGATTCCATTATATTTTCAGTGAAGATGAGTCCTAGAATGACGGGAGTTTAACATATCAGCCAAAGGGTGGTAGACATTCCCTCTATGATATCTTTAAAGCAGATTTAATCACTAACAAGGTGGGACAACATCTTTCCACACTTTTCTCATTCTCACCAAACATTGAAAAGAGCCTCACTGGGAAAAATGTTTTAAAGAACTTTATTGAAATATAATTTCTATACCATAAAAATCACTTATTTTAAGTGTACAGTTGAGTGATTTTTAGTATTTACTGACTTGTGCAACCATCACCATCATCTAGTTTTAGAATGAGTGCATCACCCCAATAAGATCCTTCATGGCTTACCAGGAAAATTTAAAGGTAGAAATAAAGTTAATTCTGTGTCTTTTGCCTCTTTTATTACCCATGTATCTGAACTGCAGTCCTATAGCGTGGGAGTATCCTGTAGCTTGGTACTTGATCTATTCCTTAGAAAAGCCTATTTGGAAAAAAAAAAAAAAAAAAAAAAAAAGGCCAAAAGCATAGCAGTCACAGTGATCGACAAATGATTACTTTCTTTCTGGAAATACGAGCATCCCCAAGGAAATAAAGGACTTTTCCATTAAGCACTCTTTCTCTCAATAACCTCCATTTGAGTAATCGGCAATGCTGCTCTTGCAGCAGTTTGTGGCAAAAGAGGCCTGCAGTCATTCTCCACTCTAAACATTTTCTACAAGCCACCGCAAATCCTCAGATCTGCCTTGATTCACCTTTCCCTGTGTTTCCCCTAATCCGCTCAGTTCTGTCTTTAACTGGGAATTGTATTAGCTTCCTAATCACATCCCCACTTCTGCCTCCTGGCTTCTGCCTTAAGGCTTCTGGATTCCTGTTTCCTGATCCTGGCCCCTCATTCCTGCTTTCGGATCCCCACTTCCGGATCCTGGGTTTCAGACCCAGGCCTCTCATCCCTGCTTCCGGATTTCCACTTCTGGATCCCTTCCTTTTTAGTCCTCTCTCAACACAGCCACCTGAGTGATCCTACTAAAATCTGAGCCACTTCCCGACAGTTTTTTGCTCAACGTGTCCCAGCAGCTTCCCCCATCTGATTCAGAGTAGAAGCCATGTTCTTTACCATGGATTTTAAGACCCAGTTGACCCCCCCTTTCTCCTTCCTCTTAGACTTCATCGCTACCCTCCCTGTTTTCCTGTTCAACATGCTAGGCTCCTCTGTGTTCTCTGAATACTATAATCTTTCCCTTGCTTCAGGATATTGGCATTTGCTTGGTCCTGGACTGGGGATATGCTCTTCCTTCAGATTGTTGAAAGGCTCGCTGGCTCACCTTCTTTATACAAATATCTCTATTCCAGCAAAACTATCTTTAGCCATGCTACTTATATGTATAAACAAACAAGCAAACAAATCCACGTTGCCCGTGTTGTATTTTTGTTCTTATTTTCTGTTATGACTGTCTACCTTGCCTTAGTATTTTGCTGGTTAATCTTGTCCACTGTTTCTCCTTGCATCCAATTAGGATGAATGTGTGTGTCTGTTTCTGTGTTTCATAAGACCAGATATGTTTTCGTTTTTACTTCTTATTCCCACTGCCTAGAACAGTACCTGACACATAGTAGCTGCTCAACAAATCCTTGTTCAATATATGAGGAAATGAAACATGAGTAATAAAAAGAGAAGGTAAAGACAGAAAATGTTGTGTTGTTGTTTCTACCTTTAAATTTTCTCAGTAAGGGATGAAGGATCAATCTTTGTGGGTTGATGGACTCATTCTAGAACCCAGTGATGGTGATAGTTACACAACACAGTAAGTATAAGAATGTCAGTGAGCACTTAAGATGAGAGGATTTTATGGTATGAAAATTACATATTTCAAAAAAGTTGTTAAAGACATTTTTTCCCAGTGAGGCTCTTTTCTACATTTGATGAGCTTGAGAAAGGTAGGGAAAGATGTGGCAGCATCTTGTTAGTGTACTGGTTAAGTCTCCTTTAGACATATCCTGGAGGGAGTGTCTTCCACCGTTTTACTGATTTGTTAAACTCCCATAATTCTGTGATGCATCTTTACGGAAAACATAATGGAATCTACTATGAATTCAGTGCTTACATTTTTGGTTTGTAAGACTGCAAGAACTAACATTTGGGATGCACCTCAAATTGAGACATATGGAAATATAAATTTTGGGTGTTGTATTAGTCTGTTTTCATGCTGCTGATAAAGACATACCCAAAACTGGGAACAAAAAAGGCTTAATTGGACTTAGAGTTCCACATGGCTGGGGAAGCCTCAGAATCATGGTGGGAGGCAAAAGACTCTTCTTACATGGTGGCAGCAAGAGAAAATGAGGAAGAAGCAAAAGCAGAAACCCCAGATAAACCCATCAGATCTCGTGAGACTTATTCACTATCACTAGAATAGCACGAGAAAGACCTGCCCCCATGATTCAATTACCTCCCCCTGGGTCCCTCCCACAACATGTGGGAATTCTGGGAGATACAATTCAAGTTGAGATTTCGGTGGGGACACAGCCAAACCATATCAGGTGTATTTGTCAACGTGAGAGATAGAACAACATTTTCATAATAACTGCAATGACTGTGGTGTTTCAAAAAATGGTGCATTTTCATTCAATAAATGTCCATTTATCCCTGTTTGCTCCAGAACTGAAACTGTGCCAGTCTTCCAGTGGTTTAAAATTACTTTTAAAAAACAGTCACCACTTCCAAGGTAGTAGTCTGTGCAAGGAGTAAGCAATTATCTAGTGTATTTGGTTTGGGTAGAGAGACAGTGTTGATAACTTAAGGCTGGGTCAAGGAAAGCAGGAAGGGTTTTTATTTTTATTTTTTTCATCTACCATGAATATCTCAGCAAATAAAAGTAAAATTAAACAGCAAAAATAGATAAAATGAGTTCCAGTTAGTTGAGGCTCACTGCATAGGATTCATGGACTATAAAACTGATTTTCATGGAAAAGCCAAACTTCTTGTCCTTATCTTCTTTATAGTTATTTTAAAACACAAAATTAGTCCGTGTTTGGCAAAATGCATTGACTGCTATTTAATTTCTTCTTAACTCATTTATTTTCCCATAACTTAGACCTAACTCAACATAACTATTTTTATAGGAAATTCTAAGTTATTCATAGATTAGTAAATTAGTTTCATGCTTTTCCTTTTCCTGGGGAATACCATTTCTGAGTATTTTTATTGCTAACTCTTACCCCTCCCAGAACAAATGCATAAATATAGGATGGGCAAAATCATTAATTTTTTAAGAGTTTTGGATAATTTTTATATTTGCCTACTTAAATTTTTATATTTGCCTACTTAAATACTGTATTTCTTCCTGATACTTGAGACGGGAAATTGGCTTTGAAATTAAAGATGCATAATAGTTTAATAGATTAATGCCTAGTGCTCATTTCTACTTTTTGTCTCTTTATTTAGAATGTGGGACTGCATCTTTGCACATAGTAAGTTACCTTCACAGGTCATTCCTGGGGGTCTACCTAAAGTTTTCTATCCCATTCCATTTGGAACAAACAACATGAAACCTCTGAGCACAAGATGTTGATATGTCTGCATATTCCTACATAAGTTGATATTTGCTGCTTTGAAACACAGATTTCAACAAATAGAGATTGCCCATCAAATATCAGACACCTTCAGAACCTGATCCAAGTGAAGGCTTTGAGTGTGAGCAGTTTACTTAGGAAGTGATCCAGGAATGTGGTAGGTAAGAAGGGAAGTAGGACAGGGTGTAGAAGGAATACAATAAAGGGTGAATTATTTACCATAGGCAACCTAAGCTTCCTCTCCACGGGGCACTCAGGGAGCTAGCGTGAAGCACACACACCTCAGAACTCCTCGCTGGAGGGGGGTTAAGGGTGTTCAAGTCAGTCTTTGTCTGCAGCTGTTCCTAGCGTATCTGGTCTGCATGCTGGCGGAGCTTGCTCTGAGCCCAGACACAGCCTTAGGTGAGGAGGTGTGGGAGGGCATTCAGAAGTTGAGCTGGTGTGCCCTGAAACAGCCTAGCACAAGAAAGTCAGGGTGGGACCCTGAAAACATCTGTTGTTTACCTCTTGTTTAACTCAACATCAGCGTGATTCCTGTTACAGAGTGGATCTAATACATTTTGAATTATGGTTTAAAATAAATATATTAATAGTTTCATGAATAAAATGTGGTGAAATCATGAAAGGAATTCCCACATTACTAAATATTCCTAATCTTCTTCCTCTGTGGTACAAAGTTAATAATCAGACACAGGCATCCCTTTCTAGTTTCTTTTATTTTCACCTCTCTCATTTCCCAAAATCTGACGAGCTTTACATTATTGTTCACTTCTTGGAATGAGAAGACCACTAATGTCTAACCAACAGAGAGCCCAGATTTTGGGAATGACCAATTTGGAGTCAGGGTTACAAATATAAAAACACCTTTGGGTTCCATGTTGCAGTTGCTTATCTTTTTCAGTAAATTGGTGTTTAACCTTTCCTTGATATTGCTGATATTTATCAAATGAGTAAAAATAGTTATTTTACAAATAAACATTCGTATTTTTACAAATAAAGTAAATACAAAATTACAAAATACAAAAATACAGAATATTGCATGCTTAGGATTGGAAATATATATTGCTAAGTAGCTACTACCTATTACAAAATAGTATTTACCAGTTTGCTGAATTTGGGAAATAATGTGTTTGTTTCTGGCTACTGTGACTACATCTATGTGTCAATATGGGTAGTAAAAGAAGGAAGAGTTCTGATTTTGTGGATTGTATAAGGCAAAATCCAAATTCATTTTTTTGATATGTTGCCAAAAGCGGGCAAGCATGTTTGTTCATTTGAAATTAGTCAATATCAATTTGACATCACAAAATAACACACTTTTAAGGGATCTTATGAAGAAACATAAGAATCCAACTTAAATTATCCTTAACCTAGCATATTATCTTTTAGTAATTATATTCATTTCCCTCTAAATTCCAAGTTCTTCATCCATCTTTTTCTCCTTATTTCTCCATGTGCATAGGATACATTACAAAGGAAAAGGAAGCAGACAGCATTGTTTTCACAGCATATAAGTATCACACTGGATGTTATTCCATGCATGCATTACAGAGTGTCAGTAAAACTAGAGCAGACATCACTGATGGTAATAAAGTTCCTTGTTGCCCCGTGGGGACCCATGACTTTTTACTCTGTTCCACAGCTGCTCGGGATGTGCCATTTCCAATGGGCAAAAGGCTTGGCTGTACATATGTCTTGAAACTATTTAATAGTTGGAAATTTGCCTGCAGTGTAGCTTCAGCAGCTTTGCTAAGTTTTTTTTTTTTTTTTAAGGGAGAAGGAACACTACCCCAACTGCCAAGTCTGGAAAGAAAAAAAAAAGGTTTAAATATTATTAGAAGCAAACTTCTATTTAGTTGAAAACTTTGTGACACAGTTATATTATTGTTTTTAAAATATAACTGCACTTGACCAAAGTTACATCAAGTATATACCATAAGTATACCTTATGAGGTGTTCTTACGATGCGTTTCAGTGCGAAGTTTAATCTATAGACATTATTGGTAGAAATGAAATAAGTAAAATCAACATTCATTTTCTTGAAATAGGTATTGCTCTCCATGTGCACATGTGCATGTTTCTTTATGATGATCTATAATCGTTGCTCTCTTTATGGCCTCATGGGTTTCTGTATTTAACAAATAGTGTTGTCTTAAACCTAGAGAAGCCTGCCTCAGAAAAAGTGATGGCATTTCTGCTGGGACAAGCAGAAGTGGTCTTTTCCCATGAGATTCATGTCAGTGCAATAATAGGCCTGCATTTCTCCAAGGGTGATAAGTGATTTTATTGTCACTTTACCCAACATAGGCTCAAAGTCTTTCCATTGTGTCAAACCTTCGTGCTTGTTACTTTGCCTGTTTGTGGCATGAAACACAAGAGGTTAAGTGATGAAACCTGAAATTTATCTTTCTGAAATCCAAATGTTCCATCTTTCTCTCCTGAAAGCACCACATGTGATCATCAATAAAAGGAACTATTTTCCCCAAGGCTGAAATTGGGTATACATGCTAAATATTTAGCATATTTTACGTTGGTAATCACACTAATTGTATAGCGTAGAAGGAGCTAATACAGCCTTCCTATTTCAGTTATCTCTGAAAATGTGCTTGCTCTCTGCAGTGTGTTTCTGCAGATAATTGTGAAGATCATAAGGAGGGAGTTGGCATCAAACAGAAAGAGAAGTGAGCTGGGGGAAAATGCCCGGATTTGAGACTCAGAGGAAGAGTTAGGAGAGCACTGGTCTTGTGGTGTGACTCCCGTCCTCTCACTTGAAGAGGTAGTAAATCAAACTCTGCTCTTGAAGTAGTGAATCAAACTGTGATCCTCAATTTCCCCATCTCTAAAATAAGAACAATAATGTTAACATTTAATAGACAAAATACAGCTGTATGTTTGTAAAATTAGGGATAAACAGTGCTCATGTCGAGTTTCCTAAACCTAATGGTTTCACACTTTTTGAAATTCTCCCAACTAGGGGAGAGCAGTCTGTGGCCCAGGGTCCAAATTTGGCCTGCAACCTAGTTTTGCAAATAAAGTTTTATTGGAACATAGCCACACTCATTTGTTTACATATTGTCTGTGGCTGCTTTTGAGCTATGAGGGCAGAGTTGAGTGATTGTAACGGAGACCATATGGTCCGCAAAGCCTAAAATCTTTACTATCTGGCCCTTTCCAGAAAAGGCCTATCAATGCCTGCACTAGCCTATTGTAACAGACACTTTTCCCATTAAAAGGCTTTGAATTTTTACATTCTGTAGGGATATTGTCCCTTATTATGATGGTGGAATATATATGTAGAGTGTGGCATGTAGAGGTGTGTATTGTTAGACCTTCAACCCCATTTTTCTCCTTTCCTTTTTGTTCTCACGCTCCTTGTTCTACCATCAATGATGTGAATGACCTTGGACATATATCTTTACCTCTCTGACCCCTAAAACCCTCACCAGTTAAAAAAAGGTGAAATAAGTTGTAAAATTCCTTAGGGCTTTATAATAACGTATAGAGTTTCCCTCTCTGACTCTCTGGCTCTCATCAGCCACTGTCTATTTATGCATATGTACATCTATATATGTGTGTGTGTGTGTGTGTGTGTGTGTGTGTATAAATTTCACATGGAAATCTCCAACTACATTTCAAAATTCTAAAACAATTAAAATATCATGCATAATGAAAGAAAACATTCTGTATAATTCAGCCGAATGAATATACCTTGCTTCATAAAGTAGGGAACCAATTCTCAAGGCAGAGAATGACTTAAATATAGAAACTTGTTAGGACTGAGTAAAATGCTTCAGATTAGAGAAACTGGATTGACCCTGTCTCACCTGAACCCCATAGTGAATAAATGGATAAATGAATGGCTGGTTTACAGAGGAGAATCACGGCAACAAACAGGTGATCGCTGCCATTCTCTTTTGGTTTTGTTTTCTTTTTGTTCTTGTTTTTTAAAGAGCCAGAATCTCACTCTGTCATCCAGGCTGGAATGCAGTGGTGCAGTCGTACCTCACTGTAGCCTTGAACTCCCAGACTAAAGCAGTTCTCCTGCCTCAGCCTCCTGAGTAGCTAGGACAACAGGCACACAACACCATGCCCCAGCTAATTTTAAATTTTTTTTTCTGTAGAGACAGGGTCTTTCTCTATTGCCTAGGCTGGTCTTGAGCTCCTGGCCTCAAACAATCCTCCTGCCTCAGCTTCCCAAAGCACTAAGATTACAGACGTGGGTCACCATGCCTGACCTGGTTTTACAGTTTTATGGTGATTATTTTGGGGGAGAAAGAGATGGGAGTACCTCATCTTGGTAATGGAAGTTTGCCATTTTGGTATTGTAAACTCAAAATGGGCCTTCCTTTTGAGAAAAATGTAAAGAAAATATTATTAATTCATACCTTTTAATGCATTGTTTTCTCAAATGTTGTTTTCATAAATTGTGTTGTTTCATGTTTCATAATGTTTCATAAAATAGATGATGTTATTCTAGATTATTATGATAACATCTAAGAAAAATTTTCCAGGGCAGGAAATGATGTAATGAATAACATAAATTAAAGAAGATGATCAAATTCAGTGACCTTCTTAAATGTTAGAGTTTCTTTAGAAGAGGAGATTATTTTGAGCTTTTCCTTCCGAGCCTAGAATATCTGCAATATTCATGTGACTACTTATTTTCAGCATATAGACATTCAGGTGCACTGCCGAGAACACGAACGGCTGTTATCTTCACACATTTTAATTCTTCTCTTGCCTTGAAGTGATGATTCAGTTGTAAACTAGGTTCCCTCCCAGAAAGGTTGGTAACTACCTTTTGTAGGTTAAGGATTGATTCCTACACCAGAGGAAGAGGTGTTGCTTTAATTATTTTATTTCAAACTGGGAAGAACACTCCTTTGATTTTGCAATTCACTTTAGGATCTTGTGATCTAGCAATTCTGATTGACAGAGTTTGAACCTGAAACTGAAATATCACATTACAAATCAAAGCTAACGTTTAGAAGCCTGTCCTTCATTTATTCATTCAGCAATTGCTTACTGAGCACATACTGTGTGCTAGGTGCTCTTCTGGACTCTGGAGATACAGATGTGAAAAAACAAGCAAACATTCCTCCTCTCAGGGAGCTTTCATTATCGTGAATAGAAGCAGACAGCAAACAAGGTACCTAATAAGTCAGTTTGTGTATTAGTCACGGTTCTCTAGAGGGACAGAACTAATAGGATAGATGTATATATAAAGGGGAGTTTACTAAGGAGTATTGACTCACACAATCCCAAGATGAGTTCCCACAATAGGCCATCTGCAAGCTAAGGAGCAAGGAAGCCAGTCCAAGTCCCCAAAACTCCAAAGTAGGGAAGCCGACAGTGCAGCCTTCGGTCTGTGTTCAAAGGTCTGAGTCCCAAAGCTGAAGAACTTGGAGTCTGATGTTCGAGGGCAGGAAGCATCCAGCACAGGAGGAAGATGTAGGCCAGAAGACTAAACCAGTCTAAAATTTCCACGTTCTTCTCCCTGCTTTTATTCTGGCTGCACTGGCAGCTAATTGGAATGGTGCCCACCCAGATTGAGGGAGGGTCTGCCTTTTCCAGTCCAGTGACTCAAATGTTAATCTCCATGGCAGCACCCTCACAGACATACCCAAGATCAACACTTTGCATCCTTCAATCCAATCAAGTTGACACTCAATATTTACCATAACAGTTAGTAATAAGGGCTTGGAGAATAATAAAGCAAGGCATAATCATGGTGACTTTTTTTTTTTTTTTTGGTAAATGGAGCAAAGCATATGTAGCTATTTTAAATAGGGTCACCACCTGCAGCAGGAAAGGAGCCAGCCGTGGAGACATCAGGGAAAGCGTTTAGGCAAAGGGAGAGGAAAAGCCTCAGTAGCATCGCGGTTTTCCTCTCCAAGAAACAGCATGGGAACCAGTGTGGCTGGGCTGAGGGGTGGAGGTGATAAAATGAAAGGTGCTCTGGGAGGTAACTGAGGCACGGGTTGCAAGGCATTCAGGAGACTCCTGGGTTTTTACCCTAAGTAAGGAGATTCTGTGCACAGGAGTGACATGGTCTGGCAGTATAGAATCATCAGACTGCTGTATTCAGAAAAACCTCTAGGGAGGCAGTGGAGAGCCCTTGGCACTTGGCCCAGGGCATTGGAAGTGGTAAAAGGCAGTTAAATTCCTGTTACACTTTGAAGGTAGTGCTAACACAATTTGCTCAAGAGATATGAGTGGAAAATAAATGTATGACTTCAAGGGTTGGGGCCAGAGCAACTGGAAAGAGCAATTCCCATGTACTGAGATGGGGGTGTCAGTGGTGGGCTGTGTGTGGTGGGATATGTGTTGGTGGTGGGCTGTGCATAGGGATCATGATTTTGCTTTGGGACACATTAGTTTTGAAATGCCTCTGAGACCTCCAAGTGGAGCTACTGGAAGGTATTTTTTGAGTATTGATATTTGAATGATTGGATCTGCATTCAGGAGCATAGTCTATGTTAAAGATATCAATTTGAAAGTTATCAGCACAAAGATTTTTTTAAAACTGTGACACCTGATGAGATCCCTAGAGAGTGAGTGTAGATGAGAAGAGAGAGGCCCCTGAATTCAGATGCAGAACACTCTCCTGTCTAGAGATTATGAGATGTTAAGGATCATGGAGCATGGGGCTGAAAAATAGCTTCTGTGGAAACTGAATGAAAATCCAGTAGAGACCAGGCGTGGTGGCTCACATCTGTAATCCCAGCACTTTGGGAGGCCAAGGCGAGTGGATCACCTGATGTCAGGAGTTCAAGACCAGCCTGGCAAACATGGTGAAACCCCATCTCTACAAAAATACAAAAATTAGCCAGGCATGATGGCAGGTGCCTGTAATGCCAGCTACTTGGGAGGCCAAGGTGGGAGAATCTCTTAAACTAGGCAGGCGGGCAGAGGTTGCAGCGAGCCAAGATCACACCATTGCACTCCAGCCTGGGTGACAGGGCGAGACTCTGTCTCAAAAAAAAAAAAAAAAAAAAAATCCAGTAGAGTAGTGTCCTGAACACCAAATGAAGCCTGCATTTCTTAGAGAAGGAAGTGATCAGCAGTGTTGTGAATATTGATGACTGGGGGAGTCCTCACATGGCTCTGCCAGACCTCCATATTGGGGTGCTTCCCATTCCAATAACGACAGGAAAAATACATTTCCTCCTTACATATGTGATGTTCAGACCTCATAGGAGCCACCTGATGCAGTACTTTTGACCTGCAGGTCATCTACCTCATATTACCTGTGTGTTTCATATAAGATATACATAATCCTGGGTCCCACCTGCACTCAGGGAATCAGCATATCCCAGTATAAGTCTTGGACATTCCAGAGATTCCTGATGTTGATTGAGAATGATTTGACTCAGAAATACCATTTGATCCAGCAATCTCATTACTGGGTATATACCCAAAGGAATATAAATCATTCTATTATAAAGATGCATGCACACTTGTGTACATTGCAGCACTATTCACAATAGCAAAGACATGGAATGAACCCAAATGCCCATCAACAGTAGACTGGATAAAGAAAATGTGGAACATATCCACCATGGAATACTATGCAGCCATGAAAAGGAACAAGATCATGTCCTTTGCAGGGACATGGATGGAGCTGGAAGCCATTATCCTCAGCAAACTAATGCAGGAACAGAAAACGAAAGACTGCATGCTCTCAGTTCTAAGTGGGAGCTGAAAGATG
This sequence comes from Pan paniscus, assembly GCF_029289425.2. Lineage (NCBI taxonomy): Eukaryota > Metazoa > Chordata > Mammalia > Primates > Hominidae > Pan > Pan paniscus. The sequence goes on along the minus strand of NC_073272.2, from coordinate 10,251,806 downwards.
AGAACACATGGACACATGGAGGGGAGCAACACACACCAGGGCCTGCTTGGGGGAGGTGGGGAGGTAGAGCATCAGGAAGAACAGCTAAATGGTTGCTGGGCTTAATACCTAGGTGATGGGTTGATTTGTGCAGCAAACCACCATGGCACATATTTACCTCTGTAACAAGCCTGCACATGTACCCTGGAACTGAAAATAAAAGTTAATTTAAAAAAAAATGACTTGACTAGCAGTATCACATAATATGCTTTCGATTAGCCTCTTACCTAAAAAATACTATGAAGCTTTCTTATTTTAGAAAATAAAGGAACTAACCTAACTAAATGTCCAGACATGATATATCATAGAGGAAAGCAAGAAATTTCAAAAAATAAGTTATGTTTCCATCATTCCAAAACCACAAATGACTGAGAATAAAAACAAGGATTTTTTTTCTCCAGTCTTCTTCATTTATATCAAGTTAGATATTACTTTTTTGAGCCTCCAACACAGATGGTGCTATAATTAGAATTATTGACAGCATCTTCCCGTGATGGCATCTTGAAATGAAACCCTCTGTAAATCACTGGTGGTGAGCAGCATCTCCACTTGCTCAATTTGTAATAGAAAATGAAGTAAAGACCCTCCAGCTTTGGTATATTTAATCTTCTTCATATATGTATTTTCAGTGGAGATTTGTGAGGTGGTAATTCCAGCACCTCATCTTTCTCTTGACAGCTGAGAAGATTTTTGTTAATAAGACAAACCAGAAATGGTACAGTCACAAAAATGAATGCTATCCATAAGTCATCCAGTGTGCAATGTGGATAAAAAATGGTGCAGGTTTTTATTTTTTTTTTCTTTTCTGATTTTCCTTTATTGCTCTTAACTGATGCAAGAATCGCTAGCTACAGGGCACGAAGATGAAAACAATTGCTTTTATGAGCTGAATTTCTTTTTCTTTTCAGAGTGTTAAAAGGTGATTCTTTGTTGCTTACCTATTTAATGTCAATTCACCCACATTGAATTGTACTATATTTTACTAAAATGTGTCAATTTCAGTACAGTAAAAATTTTGCTGGGTTGCCGTGGTATGGAAATGCCTAAAACGATCCTTCTGTATTACAAATTTGGACCAAACAAATTTATCTTACTGTTTAATACTCTATCTTTTAATTTGAGGCTTAACAAGGAGATCTTACTTAACTGCTTGTTTTCAGCTTTGCTTTTCTTTTACTTTTTTTTTTTTTTGAGACAGTGTCTCATTCTCTTGCGCAGGCTGGTATGCAGTGGTGCTAATCGCGGCTCACTGCAGCCTTGACCTCCCGGGTTCAAGCGCTCCTTCCGCCTCAGCTTCCTGAGTAGCTGGGACCACAGGCATGCACCACCCTGCCCAGCTAATTTTTTATATTTTGTAGAGACAGGGTTTCACTGTGTTGCCCAGGCTGTCCTCAAACTCCTGAGCTCAAGAGATCTGCCAGCCTCAGTCTTGCAAAGTGCTGGGATTGCAGACATGAGCCACCATGCCCCTCCACCCCCGTTTTCAGCTTTTCTATCTATAAAAAGCAATGCTTCACGTGTTGACCATGTAGTCATTACATGTCCAAAGATGTTAGTTTTGTGGAGTCATATGATGTGTCTTTGTACTGGGATTTCAGATCCATCTGCCCCACCAGCGCCGGCTAACCTCCGGCTGGCTAACTCCACCGTCAACAGTGATGGGAGTGTGACCGTCACTATAGTTTGGGATCTCCCCGAGGAGCCGGACATCCCTGTGCATCATTACAAGGTCTTTTGGAGCTGGATGGTCAGCAGTAAGTCTCTTGTCCCAACAAAGAAGAAGCGGAGAAAGACTACGGATGGGGTGAGTGGGAACTGGAGGAAGGATTGTTATTCCCACAGAGGGTATTTCAACTCAAGGCAACTGGCCTGAAAAGAGGCCTCTGCTAAACTGAGAGATGCCATGGATGCAGGAAAGCTTCCCTCCCATTCATTTCTACCGAGGAAGTTCACAGAATGCAGGGGCATGCCAACTGTTTTGCCTTTTATATTTTAGGCAGAAGCATTTGCATTTAGACCATTGACCTACTCCTATCTAAATGTCAGTCAGAACTCTGGAAATCAAAGGAACAGTTTAAATGATCCCCATCTTACCTGTCTGGCCATAGAAAATGATATTATGCAAAATGTACTTTACTTTTAAGTATTTTTTTTTTTTTGAGAGAGAGAGAGAGAGAGAGATCCTTGTAAATGGAAGAGTGGATGTTCATGGCTTTTCTGTTGCGAAGTGTTTCCGTCTGTAATCTAATCACTGAGCAGTAACAGCTTAGGAAGGGCACGTCTCACAATATGTTCTTCTCATTGATTAAAAGGATCTGGAGTGGTTTATCCGTCAGATGCCAAGAAATAAAATCTTCATTGAACCATTTTCTGCAATGAGATTCTTATGATAACAAGCATCTTGTATTATTTGAAATGCTTACTGCATAAAAATAGTTATTTGGATTCCTTTTAGTATACATTCCTTTATCTTGTCATAAAATTTACATAAATACCTTTTCCTATCACTTATAAAGTTGAATTCCATAAATAAATGTTTAGAAATGAAAAGATAGCAAGGCTAAAGATTTCAATATCTGTGCTCTTCAGAATTATAAAACATGCCTCAAAAAGTTGGTATCATTGATATTTAGCCATTATACTATTTTAACTTTATTTATTTATTTTTGAGATGGAGTCTCACTCTGTCTCTCAGGCTGGAGTGCAGTGGAGCAATCTCAGCTCACTGCAAGCTCCGCCTCCCGGGTTCACGCCATTCTCCGGCCTCAGCCTCCCGAGTAGCTGGGACTACAGGCGCCCGCCACCACACCCGGCTAATTTTTTGTATTTTTAGTAGAGACAGGGTTTCACCATGTTAGCCAGGATGATCTCTATCTCCTGACCTCGTGATCCGCCCACCTTGGCCTCCCAAAGTGCTGGGATTACAGGCGTGAGCCACCGTGCCCGGCCCCACTTTATTTTTATGAAATTTTATGACAGTTCCATTTTTTATATTGAAGGATTTTGGTACAAATGATAATGGTAGTGCACACTTATTGCATGAGCTGGAAGAGCTGAAATTGGGGAATCACTTAGGAATCTAGAGCAAAAAGTGACATGATGAAATGCTGACAGGTCCCACCCTCCAGCCCCCTGCCCAATACATTATGACAGAAAATAATGAAGCACCTTGAAGCATTTTGTCAAGTTAATTTTTCTTTTGTATAGCTTTTGGTGGAAATTTGCTCCTAGAAAATTTAGAACAGATATCAAAGAATTACAATTAGTGCCAATTCATAATTTTTCCATGTATGTGGCAACATAGATCTCTGTTACTTTATTATAAACAGCTCCCTTTCCTTCGAGAGGTGGTGTCTCAGAGTGGCGAGGGCTCAGAATGATTTATTTCCATGGTATCTGAGACCAATAATTGGTTTAGAAACAGTATTTCAAAATACATTTGGCCTTTCTATGAAGTTTATTTTTATTTTTTATTTCATTATATTTTTTGAGACAGGGTCTCCCTCTGTTGCCCAGGCTGGAGTGCAGTGGTGCCATCACAGCTCACTGCAGCCACAACCTCCTGGGTTCAGTCTTGTCACCTCAGCCTCCTGAGTAGCTGGAACTACAAGTGCACACCACCATGCCCAATTAATTTTTTTTTTTTTTTGTAGAGACAGTCTTGCTATGTTTCCCAGGTAGTCTCAAACTCCTGGGCTCAAGCGATCCTCCCACCTCGGGCTCCCAAAGTGCTGGGATTGCAGTCAGGAGCCACCGCACCTGGCCTGAAGTTTATTTTGATCAGTAGTAAAACTGAATTTTCAGATCCCAAAGATATAGAAAAGTTGGTAAAAGAAATCAGAAGTTGGCACGCTTCATAATGACACACGAGATTTTGCAATGAAGATGAGAGACGTGGAAGGTTTGTAACGCATTTTGGGTATATTCTCTTAATTTCTAGTTTCAAAATTCTGTGATCCTGGAGAAACTCCAGCCAGACTGTGACTATGTTGTGGAATTGCAAGCCATAACGTACTGGGGACAGACACGGCTGAAGAGTGCAAAGGTGTCCCTTCACTTCACATCGACACATGCAACCAACAACAGTAAGTGACTGTGTCATGTTTTTCAAGATGATTGTGACTTGACGGGCGCCGTATCACAACAAGGCACAATGGAGGGAGAGTGGGTTTTTGATTTGGAATAATTATATGGCAAATCTTCTTACCCACATGCATGTGACAAAAGTATTTAAACTATGACATACGAAACAGTTTGACTTTTGAATTCTTTCTTATGGTTTTTATCTATTGTAGGTGCAATTTTGGTGTTGTAATGGAAATTTAAGAAAACTTATTGTGTCTCATTTTAACAGATTGACTGTTTTTATGTTTACATGACGTGCACATATGCATTCTGCATACTTGTTTTTCAGGAGAATACGTACAGTTAAACTGTTATAACTTGATGTTATTTCTGCTTCCACTGTTTCTGTAATTGTTGTTGTTGTTTTGTTTTGTTTTGTTCTGTTTGGTATTTTTGAGACAGAGTCTAGCTCTGTCACCCAGGCTGGAGTGCAATGGCGTGATCTCAGCTCACTGCAACCTTTGCCTCCCGGGTTCAAGCGGTTCTCCTGCCTCAGTCTCCTGAGTAGCTGGGATTACAGGCGTGCACCACCATGCCTGGCTAATTTCTGTATTTTTAGTAGAGACAGGGTTTCACCATGTTGGCCAGGCTGGCCTCGAACTCCTGACCTCAGGTGGTCCACCCGCCTCGGCCTCCCAAAGTACTGGGATTACAGTGTTTCTCTAGTTCTGTATACAATACACTTATTTTTGTGCAATTATTTTACATATTTATCTCCCAAATCAAAGTTGGGCACTTTGAAGGCAGAGACCAAAATAAATCATAGTACTGAGAATAATGTGTGTGTATGTACGCGAGTGGATAGGGGGCACAAAAAGTGGTGTGGCATGCCTGTTTTTCCTAGTACTACACAGTGGTCATAATTACTGCTTGAAAGGTTACTTAATACTCCATTGAGTGAAGTTACTAAATCATTCTCATATTGCTTTTCCTTGTTTCTTTTTTTCTTACCTAGTATGTTAGTATGTTTGCTGGGAACTGAGCAAAACAATAGAAGAGTCTTTCTTATATGACACTCATATCTTAGAGAATAAGTTACTTGATGTTTCTGGCTTTGTTCAAACGTCGATACCGGTTAGAACTGCCATGTAGGGGCTCCTAGCAAGGTTTCAGGAAACTGGGACAAATTAAATGAGAGTAGGAGGGAGGAGGCGTTTGTCGCAGGGGCTCCTCCGATGTTGATTTTTTAGGCTAGCAGGACCCCGTCATCATAGCTGCCTTTGATCAGGACAGTGGGCCTCGTTCAGAAGGAGAAGAAGAATGTGTTAAACATTTGTCTGAATTTAGGAAAGGCAATGCTGGCCCTGCAGAGTGAGACACAGGGGTTGCTCATAATTACCTTCCACCCCTGGGAAAACGTAGGATCCAAATGGACAGGTTTGTTTGAAATAATGCTTCAAAAAATGGTCCAGAAACAGAGATTTCTATCTCTTTGAGAAATAGTCTCTTTGGAGATTAAATGGACTTGAAATGGTCAATTTTTATGTGAGTCTCGGTACAATATAAATTTTACCTAAAAGTTCTCATGGAAATATGTTTAGTAACCTCATTCATTTTTAATCCATTCATCCATCTACTCATCGCATTGAAATTGTGTGCCTATGAATTATGACATCACTGTGTCTAATGCCAGGAATACTATATTATACTTATATATACACTATATACTGTAATACACTATATACACTATACGCACTGTATAGCAATATGTTCCATAATTTTCTATAAATAGTATGCACATAGGTATATATGTACACATATGCATACATATACACATGTGTCTACAAATACACACAAACACGCACATAACTATACACACATACATACTCATACACACACACACACATATATACACACACATACATTATTCCTAGCATGATGATGTATTTTGGTTTCTGCCTTAAAAGTGCCTGATTTTGAATTTGGGAGATAAATATGTAAAATAATAACAAAGATCTGGGTGTTGCATACAGACAGAACTACAGGAAACAGTGGAAGCAGAAATGACCAACATGGAGTTGAGGAATGAGAGTCACATCATCCCTCATGAAGTCCTGAAGAGTGAGCGATCTGCATGCCCACAAGGAATGGACATCATTCCACACAAATGCAGCAGCGTGGATAAGTGTAGAGAGTTAGAGAAGCGCATTGCATGGGCAGAGAACTCAGCGTGAGGAAAGAATGAAGGTGGATGGGCCACTGGTCTCTCCCCTGGAGGTCTCATTGAGTTGCAAGGATTTAACCACCATCTGTGTGCTAATGACTCCCTGCCCTCCCACCCTGACCACTCTTTGAACTCCAGAGTCCTGCATTCAGCCACCCACTTAGCACCTCCACTTGGATGGCTTGCAGATATTTCAAATAAAATGTTCAAACACAAGCTCTGGATTTTCGCCCATACCTGTTCCTCTCCTGGGCTCGCCTATCTCAGTAAATGGCACCAACATTCACCCTTTTGCTGAAGCCAAACATGCAGAAGTCATTCTTCATTTTTCTCTGTTTTTTCTCTCCAGAAATTCAATTCTTCAGAAAGTCCTTTTGTCTCTAATTTTAAATTCCATATGGAATCTGTCCAGTTCTTTCGCTTGTTCACGCTATTGTCTTTTCTTTCCTATAAATTGAAATAGTCTCCTAATTAGTATTATGTTTCTGCTCTTTCTTAAATATCTATTCTTTGTAAAGAGCAGTCAAAGTTTTCTTTAGAAAATATCAGCGTAGTTACAGATCTCTCTCTTTTTGGAGTTCCACTCTTGAGACAGCTACCTAGTTATCTTCAATTCTCTCTTTCTCCAAAACTTCATCCTTCACTATATTCTTCTATATTCCTTACCAACCCCCTTCTCAGGCCAAAATCCTTTAAACTTCAGTTTCATGCAAGAGCTGTCTTTCTCTACTGGTGGTGGAGATTTCATCTATTGTATAAAATAAGCATGTCTTTTAGTCTCCTGATTCTTCCAATAAACAACATTCTTTCCCCATTAGAAACTGGTATGGGATTGCAAATTCCCATAATTTAATATCTGTTAATTTCCAGAACCAAAAGCAAGGAGAAAAAAAGTCCAACTTCAACTTGTCCTTGTTGAGGTTACACTATCTAGAGCCTTGTCATGGTCCAGCCCACGGACAAAACTTTTATGGAACCCTGGATCTCTGTAGCATATCCACAGCTTCTTCACCCTTCCTGGGGCATCCCCACACAACCCTGTAACTCAGGGAGATATTCTTTAATTAGCTCCTTCTGCTACCCTCTCAAGTATGATTATAAACCTTTTTCTCTCATTTGAGCCACATTGCACATGGAGTGCACAGTCCCTAAATCCCTTCCTCTCAGTAAGCCATGCGGTTCCCCATAAATATAAACATATCTATTACATGGAGTACACAGTCTAGTCTAAATCCCTTCCTCTCAGTAAGCCATGCAGTTCCCCATAAATATAAACATATCTATTCTCATGTCCACGTTTATCTTCTCCTGTCTTCTGTATTCTAAGGTGGAGGCATCCTTCTGTATGTGGTGGACTTCACCATGCAGTTTCTAGACCCATTCCTTCCCAACTCAGATACCTGCATCCACTGAAGTCAAATCTCATCTACGTCAGAGACCATGGATTATCTACATATGTGGTCACAGTATCCGTCATAATCCCTGGCATATAAACACGGCAACAAAAATATTTTTGAAACCAAGTTAATTAGTTATTCCCTCGTTTGCCCACAACCTCAACCTATTCCTCTCCACTGGCTTGATCTGCTCAGCTTCCAGTTCTAAAGCAAACCTTTCATTGATGCTGGTTTCATTCTAGCTACCATCTTATCTTTCTCCTTTCCACATTTTTTCTCAAGTTTCTGCAATCTATTTTTCAATCTCACTTTTCCACCAAATCTGCCCCTGCTAATTTCTAAGTCTGGTGGATGTTTTCCATTGTAATTTTATTGACCATTTCTGGTGAGTTTGTCCTTGTTTAACTACACTTTCCCCATTGTTACATCTTGACCTTTGTATGTTTGACTCCCAGATGTCTTAATTTTTCTCATACCTCAGTTTCCTTGTAGGATCTCTTGCCTCCATCCAGCTCTTGGACATTGGAGTTCTCCAGGGTTCTACCTTATCTGCTCTGACAACTTAGTCACTACCTACTCATGGTCCGTTCTCAATGACTCAGCTCCAGCCTTGATTTCTCCACTAATACCAGATGTCTGTGGCCTGTCATTCCCTGTATCTCAATGTCACACAGGCATCTCAACCTCAACATACTCCACATTGAACTCACTCTCTCCACTTACAAAGCTCGATGTTCTCATGTATCTCTGGTCTCCATTGAGGTTACTACTGACCAGAAACTTGGGAGACTTCCTTTTACCACTTTCTGTTCACTTCAGTTTGTTTCTAGGTCCTGCAATTATTTCAGGACCCACAGGTTTCTTGAATTTTCCAGGAACATAGTAAGAGCTCAGTAAATTGACTGCAACTCAGCTGAATGCAACTGTCTTTCCATTCAACCAGCTCTGTGCCACAGTCTAACACGACAGCTTTCTTAAGCTTTCATCTGCTACGGTCATAAATACTAAAGGGGAAGAGAGAAAGAAATGGCTTTTGGTGTCATCTTGGAACAACCAAGGTTGGACATCTTTTACAAGCCATTTGCATATTTTAACTGTGTCCTCCAAGAGTTTGTGTTTTCACTTGGTTGACTATTCCAAAGGAATTATCTTTACCAGTGAGAGTTTTTAGCCAGGTGGGGAGACACTAGAATTATGGCAGTTAAATGAACAAAACAGGCAGTTAAATGAAAGAAATCTATTTGACCGGTTGATTCCCTGTGTTAAGGTCCTTTGCTAATTATCTTTTAAAACTAGGTAATACTTTAGCTGACCAATTAAGAGATAGGGTAGTTAATTAAGAGATATGGTAGTTAACCTATCAAAGACCACTTTATTCTCAGGACTGATTCCTCTTACATAGATTAGAAAAGGAATAAAAGAAAAGTAAGAAAAAAGAAGTCATAGTGCAAAGTACCTATAGTAACACATATTGTTTGGGTCTCAGGTGATTCCACAGAAGAGATTGACTTTTCAACGGATTATGTAGGATACAGTTGAATGTTTGTCAGGATTTTATATCCCAGTGTTGATATATAATCTCATAAACACTAGTCTGTGACTTTTATAAGAACATTATATATTTCATCATGAACCAACTAGAAGTAAAGAATAATTACAACGTTATAGTATAAGCAAGGGAAATTACATTTTATAGGAAGGAGAGTAGTAAATGTCACTATATAAATTACTTTTTGAATTATATTTTTCCAGGTCTGCAGGCTGCTAGGTGTTTTAATGATAAACACTTCTATTCAAGTGAAGGCTGAATGTTCATGCAGTTTAATGAAAGAATCCCTTGAAGGAAGTATGATATAACATTGTCTTTAATGGAAAGGTAGCTTGCTTCTTTGAAGGCAGGAGGAATATTTTCAAGTTTGACAGGTTCCAAATGTTTTATAGTTGCCTCATGGAACTGGAATTATTTTCTGGCTCTCCAGAACAAGAATAGATGGGAGAGAAAATACTCTGAATCTCTTGATGATCTATAAAATTAATCAAAACTTGGATGTTTGAAAAATAGTGTACATATTTTATTTTCTTAATTTCTATGACTATCGAGTGTAAATCAGACATCATAACTTTTTCAGAATATTGTAGATATGATATTATTCCATTTTTGCTTATTACTGAAAGTAGAGGAGACATTCTTATAAAGTCAGGGTCATACTGCTGGCATTGTAGTATGCACCTTATCTGTTTTTTACCCTGGCGTGTGTCAGCAACACTAATTGTTGGTGGATTTCTCTTCTCGAATCATTTTAATAAAGCAACAATGGTTCAATCTTAAGATATATAAAAATATGTTTTTACATCTATAATTAAATACTAAAGTTTGCCTAGGGCTGGGCGCGGTAGCTCACGCCTGTAATCCCAGCACTTTGGGAGGCCAAGATGGGCAGATCACTTGAGGTCAGGAGTTCAAGACCAGCCTGGCCAACATGGTAAAACCCCGTCTCTACTAAAAATACAAAAATTAGCTGGCCATGGTGATGCGTGCCTGTAGTCCCAGCTACTCAGGAGGCTGAGGCACGAGAATGGCTTGAACCCAGGAGGCGGAGGTTGCAGTGAGCTGAGATCGTGCCAGTGCACCCCACTACAGCTTGGGCGACAGAGTGAGACTCTGTTTAAAAAACAAAAAAAAGAAAGAAAGAAAAAGTTTGCCTAGGATATAAAGCAAGTAGGAAGACCAGATTGACATTGAGCTTAAACCTAGTATCTAAACACAGTATCTATCTAAACTGATTATCTGTCCTAGTTATCTGCTGGTGAGTTCTCAATATTATCACAGATTATTAGAAACATAAATGGGTTTGTGAAACTCTTAGATCCTGGCTGGGCACAGTAGCTCATGCCTATAATCCCAGCAATTTGGGAGGTCAAGGTGGGAGGATTGCTTGAGGCCAGGAGTTGGAAACCAGCCTGGGCAACATAGTGAGACTGTGTCTCTTAAAAAAAATTAGCCGGCTGGGCGCGGTGGCTCACGCCTGTAATCCCAGCACTTTGGGAGGCCGAGTCGGGTGGATCACAAGGTCAGGAGATCGAGACCATCCTGGCTAACATGGTGAACCCCCATCTCTACTAAAAATACAACAACAACAACAAAAAATTAGCCGGGCGTGGTGGTGAGCGCCTGTAGTCCCAGCTACTCTGGAGGCTGAGGCAGGAGAATGGCATGAACTCGGGAGGCAGAGCTTGCAGTGAGCCGAGATCGCACCACTGCACTCGAGCCTGGGTGACAAAGCGAGACTCCGTCTCAAAAAAAATTAAAATAAAATAAAATAAAATAAATGATTTTCAGTTTTTCACACATTGATTTGAACTCTTTAAGCTAAAATAGCCTAAATGCGAATCTAACAAATGTGCGTTTTTATTTTCCTTTCATCTGGTCCGTTGGATACACAATTCATTGGGCATGCCAGTGTCAGGAAAAATTGAGTTGATGTAGATTATCTTCTGGGGTCCACAGCTTTCCTTGACTGATCTTGTCTTACCACAGGTTGGGCATGTTCTCTCCATCTCATCTTTCTATCTTCCTCTCACCTGCCCAAGAATGCAAACCTCACTGCTTCTATTAGAAGAGTTTCGATAACACATTGTTTATAGGCATAAAATCAACACAGCTTACCCTTTTATCTCTCAGAGGGCTATTTGAAATTCAGAAAGCAGAAAAGTCTTGCATCAAAGGGCAGAATTTCTATGTATGCAGCCTGTTCACTCTGATGCTAGTTTCTTTTGCTGTGCAGAAGCTCTTTAGTTTAATTAGATCCCATTTGTCAATTTTGGCTTTTGTTGCAATTGCTTTTTGTGTTTTAGTCATGAAGTCTTTGCCCATGCCTATGTCCTGAATGGTATTGCCTAGGTTTTCTTCTAGTGTTTTTATGGTTTTAGGTCTAACATTTAAATCTTTAATCCATGTTGAGTTAATTTTTGTATAAGGTGAAAGGAAGGGACCCAGTTTCAGTTTTCTGCATATGGCTAGTCAGTTTTCCCAGCACCATTTATTAAATAGGGAATCCTTTCCTTATTGCTTTTGTCAGGTTTGTCAAAGATCAGATGGTTGTAGATGTGTGGTGTTATTTCTGAGGCCTCTGTTCTGTTCCATTGGTCTATATATCTGTTTTGTTACCAGTACCATGCTGTGTTGGTTACTGTAGCCTTGTAGTGTAGTTTGAAATCAGGTAGCATGATGCCTCCAGCTTTGTTCTTTTTGCTTAGGATTGTCTTGGCTATATGGACTCTTCTTTTGGTTCCATATAAAATTTAAAGTAGTTTTTTCTAATTTTGTAAAGAAAGTCAATGGTAGCTTGATGGGAATAGCATTGAATCTATGAATTACTTTGGGTAGTATGTCCATTTTCACGATATTGATTCTTCCTATCCATGTGCATGGAATGTTTTTCCATTTGTTTGTGTCCTCTCTTATTTCCTTGAGCAGTGGTTTGTAGTTCTCCTTGAAGAGGTCCTTCACAGCCCTTGTAAGTTGGATTCCTAGGTATTTTATTGTCTTTGTAGCAACTGTGAATGGGAGTTCACTCATGATTTGGCTCTCTGTCTGTTATTGGTGTATAGGAATGCTTGTGATTTTTGCACATTGGTTTTGTATCCTGAGAATTTGCTGAAGTTGCTTATCAGCTTAAGGAGATTTTGGGCTGAGATGATAGGGTTTTCTAAATATACAATCATGTCATCTGCAAACAGAGACAATTTGACTTCCTCTCTTCCTATTTGAATACCTTTATTTCTTTCTCTTGCCTGATTGCCCTGGCCAGAACTTCCAATACTATGTTGAATAGGAGTGGTGAGAGAGGGCATCCTTGTCTTGTGCCAGTTTTCAAAGGGAATGCTTCTGGCTTTTCCCCATTCAGTATGATATTGGCTGTGGGTTTGTCATCAATAGCTCTTATTATTTTGAGATACGTTCCATCAATACCTAGTTTATTGAGAGTTTTTAGGCATGAAGCGGTGCTGAATTTTATTGAAGGCCTTTTCTGCATCTATTGAGATAATCATGTGTTTTTTGTCATTGGTTCTGTTTATGTGATGGATTGTGTATGTTGAACCAGCCTTGCATCCCAGGGATGAAGCCAACTTGATCGTGATGGATAAACTTTCTGATGTGCTGCTGGATTCGGTTTGCCAGTATTTTATTGAGGATTTTCACATCAATGTTCATCAGGGATATCGGCCTGAAATTTTCTTTTTTTGTTGTATCTCTGCCAGGTTTTGGTATCAGCATGATGCTGGCCTCATAAAATGAGTTAGGGAGGATTCCCTCTTTTTCTATTGTTTGGAATAGTTTTAGAAGGAATGATACCAGCTCCTGTTTGTATCTCTGGTACAATTCAACTGTGAATCTGTCTGGTCCTGGGCTTTTTTTGGTTGGTAGGCTATTATTCAGAGATTCAACTTCTTCCTGGTTTAGTCTTGGGAGGGTGTATGTGTCCAGGAGTTTATCCATTTCTTCTAGATTTTCTAGTTTATTTGCATAGAGGTGTTTGTAGTATTCTCTGATGGTAGTTTGTACTTCTGTGGGATCAGTAGTGATATCCCCTTTATCATTTAATATTGTGTCTATTTGATTCTTCTCTCTTTTCGTCTTTATTAGTCTGGCTAGTAGTCTATCTGTTTTGTTAATGTTTTCAAAAAACCAGCTTCTGGATTCATTGATTTTTGGAAGGGTTTTTTGTGTCTCTATCTCCTTCAGTTCTCCTCTGATCTTAGTTATTTCTTGTCTTCTGCTGGCTTTTGAATTTGTTTGCTCTTGCTTCTCCAGTTCTTTTAATTGTGATGTTAGGGTGTCGATTTTAGATCTTCCCCGCTTTCTCCTGTGGGCATTTCGTGCTATAAATTTCCCTCTAAACGCTGCTTTAGCTGTGTCCCAGTGATTCTGGTACATTGTGTCTTTGTTCTCATTGGTTTCAAAAAACTTATTTATTTCTGCCTGAATTTCATTATTTACCCAGTAGTCATTCAGGAGCATATTGTTCAGTTTCCATGTAGTTGTATGGTTTTGAGTGGCTTTCTTAATCCTGAGTTCTAATTTGATTGCACTGTGGTCTGAGAGACTGTTTGTTATGATTTCCATTCTTTTGCATTTGCTGAGGAATATTTTACTTCCAATTACATGGTTAATTTTAGAATAAGTGCTATATGGTGCTGAGAAGAATGTATATTCTGTTGATTTGTGGTGGAGAGTTCTGTAGATGTCTATTAGGTGCACTTGGTCCAGAGCTGAGTTCAAGTCCTGAATGTTCTTGTTCATTTTCTGTCTCATTGATCTGTCTAATATTGACAATGGAGTGTTAAAACCTCCCACTATTATTGTGTGGGAGTCTAAGTGTCTTTGTAGGTCTCTAAGAACACGCTTTATGAATCTGGATGCTCCTGTATTGGTGGCATATATATTTATTTTAGCTCTTCTTGTTGCATTGAACCCTTTACCATTATATATTCCCCTTCTTTGTCTCTTTTGATCTTTGTTGGGCGACAGAGCGAGACTCCATCTAAAACAACAACAACAACAACAACAAAAAACTCCTGTAGCCAGCTCTGTGTCTGCCCAAATGGCCTCCCAGTTTTGCACTTGAAACTCAGGGGCCTGGCGGTGTAGGCACCCGAGGGAATCTCCTGGTCTGCCAATTGCGAAGACAGTGGGAAAAGCGTAGTTATCTGTTCTGGATAGCACTGTCCCTCACTCACGGCTTCCCTTGGCTAGGGGAGGGAGTTCTCCAACCACTTGTGCTTCCTGGGTGAGGCAACGCCCCACCCTGCTTCTGCTCGCCCTCCATGGGCTGCACCCACTGTCTAACCAGTCCTAATGAGATGAGCCGGTACCTCCGTTGGAAATAGAGAAATCACCCACCTTCTGTGTTGTTCTCGCTGGAAGCTGCATAATGGAGCTGTTCCTATTTGGCCATCTTGCCCAGGAATCTATAATTACTTTTAACAAGTAACTTAGAATGTTGTACTTTGTTGTAGAAGAACAGCTTGTGAAAACTAGAAAAGGTGGAATTCAAACACAACTCCCTTTTCAAAGACGACGACCCACTCGCCCGCTGGAAGTCGGAGCTCCCTTCTATCAGGATGGCCAACTGCAAGTTAAAGTCTACTGGAAGAAGACAGAAGGTACATAAACATTACTTACTTATTTCTTACTTGCTTTAAACAGCACAGTAATATAGAGATAGTTTTGAAGAAGTAAATGTCAAGCCACAGTATCGATACTAAGGCAAACGGTTGTTGAACACAAGTCTGAATGAGTTGACGGTTATCTCACATCTTGAAATCTACAACAGTCAATTGCTTAAATATTTTCCTTTCAGGGATATTAGCTTGTCTTCATTTCTTTCCCAGAGGGCTGATTGGCTGATGTTATATCCAAAACACTCAAAATATTCATTATTTTGAGCTGTAATTTTTGTTATAAATTATTAATTATTATTTTTTAAAGATCCATAATACAAATAATTTAGAAAGTAGGGGGGGAAAGTCACCTATTATCTCAATATCATTTCCTGAAACAGCACTTTGGTGGGTTTCCTTTCAGAAATTTTCTATGCATCTGTCTTTCACTCAGTTAGGGTGTGTGTGTGTGAGTGTGTTTTTAAAACATACACACATATTTCTGTGTAACATTATTTGACCTGCTATGTTGTCATGCATTTTTCATAACATTCTATAAATGCTACTTTGTATGGGTATATCTTAATATCATAATACATGTCATTATTCCAGTACAATGAAACATTTCAGTTCCTTTAGAATTTCTGTTTTCTAATTAAGGCTGCAATACATTTATCCTTAGGATAGATTCATTTCATTTGTTTGAACATTTATCTTTAACATAAATTCTTTTTGTTTATTTTTTTTTTTTACTCTTAGAATATTTGTTTTTCTATTATCAAGGTAGTACTTTTAGAATTTATTCAACATACAGTCTTTTATCTTTATCACTCTTATGCCTCTTAAAAACATAAGCAGAATAGATTGTTTCAAGAGTTAGGTTTTTAAAATTCTCCTCGCTCCTCTGAAATTCACTTTTACTCAAGGTATTGATGGGCCATGTGCCATAAGCAATATTGGTGTTGGAGTGGTTCCTATTCCAGGATTTTCTTTCAAGCTGCTGAAATCCATTCTGCAAGTAAAATAATATTATTATTAATATTAACATATTTTATTTCTATAATGTTAATTAAAGTTTCTTTATTCAACATTTATTGCATTAAGATTATATTATGTCTATATTACAGTTAATAATTTTATAAATATTAAATAAGAAAAGTATTTGATCTATTATATTGATTAATTAAAATATCAACATATTCATATTTAAAAAATAACATTTTATTAATATTAAAATTTTAAACATAATGTAATAAAATGAAAATGTAAACATCTACTATTGAAAAAGTAAATATCTCAAGCATACAAGAGTAACCACCACCATCCTGACTTTTAAAACTCAATATTTGTTTTGCCTGTATTTGAAATTTATCAGAATGGAATCACTCAATTTCTATTTGTATTTGGCTTCTTCCCATGAGCATTTTATGAGAAACCAATGCATTCTGTTGCATGAAACAATTCATTCATTTATATTGCTGCCTGGATGTCCTTAGTATACGTCAATCTGTGTATCCTTTCAGCTGTGGATGGAGATTTACTTATTCAGATGTGGAGCTATTAAGAATAGTACCAGTGTGAATGCCCCACGAACACATGTTGTTTGACGCATATTCTTCCATAGAGGTGGGATTCTTAGGCCGTAGAGTATGTCAAGCTTTAGAAAACATTAATAGTTTTCCAAAATGGTTGTACCAGTTTACATTCTCACCAGTAGGGCATGATGATGGTTCCAGGTGCTCCACATTCTCTCTGTCATGTGGTATTTTCCATCTTTGTAAGTTTACCCTTTCTGGTATGTTCATAGTGATACCTCATTGTTATTTGAATTCGCATTTTTCTGATGTCCAAGAAGTTGAGCACCTTTTTGTAAGTTTACTGACAATTGGATTTCTCTTTTTTGAAGGACTCTTTCAACTCTTTAGCTACTCTGTCCTGCAAGAGTGCTTTTAATATAGTATATACAAGTCATTTGGTGTTTGTTTGTTGAGACACAGTCTTGATCTGTCGCCCAGTCTGGGGTGCAGTGGCGCGATCTCAGCTCACTGCAACCTCCGCCTCCCAGGTTCAAGCGATTCTCCCGCCTCAGCCTCCTGAATAGGCGTGTGCCACCATGCCTAGCTAATTTTTGTATTTTTAGTAGAGATGGGGTTTCACCATGTTGGCCAGGCTGGTCTTGAACTCCTGATCTCAAGTGATCTGCCCGCCTTGGCCTCCCAAAGTGCTAGGATTATAGGCGTGAGCCACCGTGTCCAGCCATCATTTGTTTTCATGTAAGTATTTTCTTCCACTCTGATCCACTCTTGCATTTTTAACTTTCTTCTTAATGGGGTTTTTTTTTTATGGAGTTTCACTCTTGTTGCCCAGGCTGGTCCGCATTCTGGGTTCAAGCGATTCTCCTATCTTAGCCTCCAGAGTAGCTACGATTAAAGGTGGCTGCCGCCATGCCCGGCTAATTTTTTGTGTTTTCAGTAGAGACAGGGTTTCACCATGTTGACCAGGCTGGTCTTGAACTCCTGACCTCAGGTGATCTCCCTGCCTCAGCCTCCCAAAATGCTGGGATTGCAGGCACACCGCTCCCAGCCCTTAGTGGTTCTTAATTTTAGAGATAAGCAATTCATCATTTTGTTTCCTTTAGGTTTAGTATTCTCTATGTCCTGGTTAGGAAATCCTTTTTCATACAAAGGTCACAAAGATATTCTCCTTTCTTGTCTTCTTGTCCACTGTTTCACCTTTTGTATTAGTCCACTTTCATACTGCTATGAATACCTGAGACTGGGTAATTTATAAGGAAAAAGAGGTTTAATGGACACACAGTTCCACATGGCTGGAGAGACCTCACAATCATGGCGGAAGGTGAAGGAGGAGCAAAGGCATACCTTACGTGGCGGTAGGCAAAAGAGCGTGTCCAGGAGAACTGCAATTTATAAAACCATCAGATCTCATGAGACTTACTCACTATCATGAGAACAACATGGGAAAACCTCGTCCCCATGATTCAGTTACCTCCCACCAGGTTCCTCCCATGACATGTGGGGATTATGGGAGCTACAATTCAAGATGAGATTTGGGTGGGGACATAGCCAAATCATATCACCTTTTATTCTTAAGCTCTTTTACCCAGAATTGATTTTTGTTGTAGAGGGTCAGTGTTCTTTTTTTTTTCCTTCTGATCTCCTTCTCTGATACATCATGATATATTTTTTAAATGACTATTTTCCCCAAAGCTCTACAGTGCCTCATTTGCCCTAAATAGTGCATATATGTGCAAGTTAATTTTTGGACTTTCTATAGAGTCTTTGGCATATTTTTGCAATGTTGTGACAATACCTTACTGTCTTAACTACCATCGATTTATAAATATTTCTAATGATAGTCCTCTAGTTCTTATTTCTTTATCAAATTGTCTCAACTATTCCTGGCCTTTTGCATTTTTATATACATATTTGAATTAATTTTTTGATTTCCACAAAAACCTCCTGAGATATTTATAGAGATTGAATTCATCCACGTGTCAATGATTTTGAAGAATTCGCATCTTAAAAATACTGAGTGTTCCAATCTACAAACATGGTATGCCACTGTATTCAGGTTTAAAATTTTTGTCTCAACAATGTTTTATAATATATTGGATAGAAAGTATGATACTTTTTAATATGATTTTTCCAAGGTATTTGTGTTTATTTTTATCCTATTATAGATGGCATACTTTTTCCTCAATTTTACTTTCTGATTTTTGTTGTTGGTATATTATAAATATATTTTATATTCATATATTGACTGTGAATCCAGCAATATTGTTTTAGCACTTTGTTAATTATAACATTTTCTCTGATGATTTGTTTGCATTTTTTCTACAGAAACCATCATCTAGTTTGTAAATAATGAGAATTTTATATTTTCCTTTCCATATCTTTGACGTTTTAGTTTTCCCTTGCCTTAAAACTGGCTGAGAGTTTCAGTACAATGGTGACTAAAAGTGATACTATTAGGCATGATGTTTAAGTGTAAGGTTTTTGAAGACATCCCTGGTCAGATTAATACAATCCCCTACTCTTCTTACTTGCAAAGTTTTTGTTGTTAATGGATACTGGTTTTTATCAAATATTCTTACTTCATCTAGTGAAATGATCATACATTTTTCTTCTTTGTTCTATTAACATGATGAACTAGAGGAAACATTATAGATCACCTCCTAGGTCTGTTGTGAGGAGTAAATGAGATTACACATCCAGATTGGTTGGACCGGTGCCTGACACAAAGGAGACACCTTAGGTGTTTCAGTGTGAGGATTCTTACGGCACTGCTTATAGTGCAGAGAGAGGACAGGATGTCAGGACAGACGTAAAGAGCCTCTGAGCCCAGCCTTTTAAGGCTTGGTGTTGCTTTAGGACTGACTCTCAATGTTTTCTCCTTTGTGAACAACAAAGAGCAGTGCTTTAAGACGTGATTTAATTGTCCAATTTGCAATACAAGTGCTACAAAACTTAAGCATCTTATTAAATTTGCCAGAAGAAAAGAGATTCACCTTCACTGCACTGTATCAGCAAGCAGTAATATGACCAATATTCCCATACAATAATGATTTCAGTGCATGACAAATAGGAAACATGGTTGTTGGCATAGATATGTACACATATACACACATATACGCATATATACACACGCATTACTTTGAATAACTCAAAGTTAGAAATAAATGTGAAGAATATCCGTGGTTTTCTCAAATACTGAAATCTTTAAAGAAACCATAAGCAGAGAATTGTGTCAATATTTATTAATCAATATTAGAGTCCATAGTATTATCCAGTTTACGATGCATGAAATTGTGGACTTGATGATAAAGGGACAAGATCCAAAGGCAAGGAGTGACCTTGATTTGGGTTCCAAAAGTGATGCTGACTTGATTGATGTTTAGTGACTTGGACCCTGGGCCACAAAGGAGAAGCTGGGAGTGATGAGCTCATGTGACGGAGGTAAACTAGCCTCTATTTGTCAGTAATGATTTGTTTCACTAATGGAAATGCCTCGCAGTCAGTTAGTGTTCAAACTGTTTTCTTCATACCCATTTCCAGCCTCTGAGTTCTGTTAACCTCCAGGAATGCTACCTACTACAGACCAACATTAAGCCATCATCTAATAAGTACATATCCACGCTGGCCAGAGAACACTCTTTGTGGCTGGCCAAAACCTTGATTCCAAAGATATAACTGATTTCAAATATATTTCTAAAAGAGAATGTTCTGTGCGGTGGCCTTCAACAGTTGACAGTGTAGCCTCCAGTCAAAACTATTGTGGTTACAGTGTTACTGCTTACTCAAGAGACAGAGATTCATTCTACATCTTTAGTGACATGTCAGGATTTGTTCTGTGGATTTTTTTGTTGACCATGCATCTGCTCCTTGCCGTTTCAACTCATGCCCTCTCTATATATTCACGCTAAAACTTTCTTTGAAGTGACAGGAAGTTCTTAAAAACACTTGGTATGGATTCCCTTCAAAAGAATGGCAAAAATATGGAATTTGGCATTTTGCTTTTACCTTGTTTAGGAAGATCCTCCCAAAGAGTTTGGAATCTAAAAAGAACATTGTGTAAAAATATCTAGACAGAATACTTATGACTCTACTGAGTACGCTAAGCCCTTTACCAAAATAATAGGGTGTAAAAACAAATAGAGCTTAATTTTCCTACACAAATCCTGTGTCTGACAGCTGGTGGCAGAATCTTTTCATTTTCAATTAAAGTGACAAAGGAAATATAGAAAAAAAAGAAAGGGAAGAAAGGTCTGGTTGTTCTTTTAAGTTAATCCTTTAGATATGTAGTAAACATTGCAAACAGTAATAAGAGTCTTTAGATGAGTATTTTAATACATCCAAAAATGGTATGTTCAACTTTCATTTGAAAATGTGAAGTTTTAAAACTTTGAATTGGCCAGGCGCGGTGGCTCACGCCTGTAATCCCAGCACTTTGGGAGGCCGAGGCGGGCGGATCATGAGGTTAGGAGTTTGAGACCAGTCTGGCCAATATGGTGAAACCCTGTCTCTACTAAAAATACAAAAATTAGCCGGGCATGGGGGTGCATGCCTGTAGTCCCAGCTACTTGGGAGGCCGAGGCAGGAGAATCGCTTGAACCCGGGAGGCGGAGGTTGCAGTGAGCCGAGACCGCGCCACTGACTCCAGCCTGGGTGACAGAGCGAGACACCATCAAAAAAAAAAAAAAAAAAACACCTTTGAATTAACTTAGATATCAATGAATGCATTTCCATTCACTTTTTGTCTTCTTTTGCAAATGGACACAAATTACCGACTTTATGCCAGGCTGTGTGCCACGTGATGGGAATAGAATAACGGATAAGAGAGATTTCCTACCTTTAAGGAACCTGCAGTTCTGAGGCTTAGGCAGTTAGGCAGTTGCCACATAATAAGACATTATTCTTCATAGCAGTCTGGATAAACAGCTGAAGTAGTTGAGAGCAGAGAGATTTTGATGTTGTGTGCAGAGGAATTTTCACAGAGGAGGTAAAGTTTAAGGTACATTTTAAAGGCTGGATTACTTTTTTTGGCCAGGGAAGATGAACACTTCTGGCCCAGGACATGAAGAGGTGCAGCTGGGAGAAAGATCGGGAATGTCAAGTATTGGTGAGGTTGAGGAAGTGACTGTGTGAGACTGGAGAGACAGGTCAATGTCAAGTGATGGAGAAGCTTATATGTTATGCCAGGAAGCTTGGATTTTGTTCTACATGGAGGAGAGGGATGTGAAGTAGCAGGGGAAGTTCTGAGCAGGACTTGGAGATGTTAGCAAAAGCAAGTGTGCAAGGAATATGGATTGGAAAAGTTCAGAGAGAGCACGTCGGTTAATTTCAGTAGCCAAGACAAGAAATAATCAGATCATGAATTAAAGACAGCAGTAGGAGGAGGAAGGTTGGCGAGTTATGTAAGAGTATTATACAAGTGACCACATAATTTATTGTCTGAACTGGGATTTATTTGAGAATAAAAGGAGGCATTTGTAAACATTATTCCCCACCAACAGACATAGACTGTAACTCTCCCAGGAAAGCCAGGATGTATGGCCACTTGGATATTAAGACCTGCCTGAAGAGAAAAAGAGAAACGGATCTAAATGGAGTGTTTACCTTCTAGCTTGAATGACTAACAGTACTTCGACTAACAAAGATTGTGAGCAGTAGAATTATGATATGTTTCATGGGATATGTCTCCATGATATGGAGAAT
The DNA here is from genome assembly GCF_029289425.2 of Pan paniscus. NCBI lineage: Eukaryota > Metazoa > Chordata > Mammalia > Primates > Hominidae > Pan > Pan paniscus. The sequence goes on along the minus strand of NC_073272.2, from coordinate 10,229,682 downwards.
TTGGTTTTGGTGTGTCGAATTTGAGATAACTACATGATTGCCAGAAAATGTCATAGGCAGTCAGAAATACATACTTGTAGCTCAGGAGGCAGCTCTGTGATAGCATCGTGGATTTGACTGGAGCTATGTTCAATCCACTGACTATACTGTCAGGGGATCTGCAAATGTTAGTTGATTTCCACTGGATCACACACCCACTTACTATTAGGAGCTGAGAACAGCTCATGCTCTAATTAGAGTTTCGTATTTTCCAAAAAGTCCTTTTTCTTAAATTTTATCCATTCCCACTTCCCTTGTTATTTTAAATCTGAAAGCCAAATGAACATATAAATTGTAGCAGAGCTCATGATGTTGAACACATGATAGAAGGGAGTGGTAGAAAGCTTTGGGAAGTCCAAAGAACAATGAAGAGGAAAGTATGTGTTTCAAACTTATTCCACATTTTTCCTCCTTACAGAAACCTTTTATGTACTCACCACATGATCTACAGAATCCCAAACCAAAGTTTCCCCAGACATTCATAAAACATGCTCTTATTCATAATTATCACACATGTAGGAAAGGAGACCTTTGAAATGGACTCAGTATTACTAGCATAGGAGCCCTGTACGGAATGTGAATATCAGCACAGTTTCTGTCATGGGAAAGGACACTTTGGCTGGATTTTCTGGATTTTTTTGACTTTGTAAAATGAGAAATTATCTCCTCTGTATGAAACTCAATAGACCCATCTAAAGTGGTTTCAAACTCCTTGACAAGTAGCTGAATATTTTTGAATGATAATTTATTTCCAATTGTGGACACACTGAGTTGAAAACCTAAAAAGACTTAATGCTTTTGGCAAATAAGGGAAGAAAAGAATCTTGCTCATTAATCAAAACTCAATCATAAACAGAAATGGGTTCTTATGTCACATTTCCTAAAAGTGATGGTGGGCAAAATATTGCTTTTGGACTTGGAGTTAGGGACCTAAAAGCCCAAATCTATTCATTTCACTCAAAATTTTTCAGAGACAGTTTCAGTTATTAGGATGTAGCATGTAGTTTCATAGATAAATGAATTAAACGTCAAATATTAGCTTTCTTTACTTAATACACATAGTAGTTGGGTTATAATAGTGAATGCTCTGGGAGAAAATAAATATTTTCAACATTGCATTTGTAGAACAAACATTATTTTAAAACAATTTCACTTAGCTAATTTTGTTAGTAATTTTATTACTCCATTGATATTAGTTCATTTTTACTGTGTAATAATAGAATAAACAATTGTTTTAAGCTTTCTGGCCTGCCTGCCTGCCTGCCTGCCTGCCTGCCTTCCTGCCTTCCTTCCTTCCTTCCTTCCTTCCTTCCTTCCTTCCTTCCTTCCTTTCCTTTCCTTTCCTTTCTTCCTCCCTCCCTCCCTCTCTCTTTCTTCTCCTCTCCCCTTTTCCTTTCCTTTCCCTTCCTTTCCTTTCCTTCCTTTCCTTTCCTTTCTCTCTCTCTCTTTCTTTCTTTCTTTTTTTTTTGTCATAGAGACAGGGTCTTGCTCTGTCACCCAGGCTGGAGTGCAGTGGCATGATCATGGCTCACTGCAACTTCAAACTCCTGGCCTCAAGCAATCCTCCTGCCTCAGCCTCACAAGAAGCTGGAACTACAGACATGCACCACCATGCCCAGCTAATTTTCTTTTCTCTTCTTTTCTTTTTTTTTTTTTTGGAGTTTCTCTCTTGTTGCCCAGGCTGGAGTGCAATGTCACAATCTCGGCTCACCACAACCTCTGCCTTCCGGGTTTGAGCGATTCTCCTGTCTCAGCCTCCCAGGTAGCTGGGATTACAGGCATGCACCACCACGCTTGGCTAATTTTGTATTTTTAGTAGAGACGGGGTTTCTCCATGTTGGTCAGGCCGGTCTCGAACTCCCAACCTCAGGAGATCCACCCACCTCGGCCTCCCAAAGTGCTGGGATTACAGGCGTGACCCACAGTGCCTGGCTGCCCAGCTAATTTTTTAAAAAATATATTTTTTGTAGAGATGCGGTCTTGCTATGTTGCCCAGGATGGTCTCAAACTCCTGGCCTCAGGTGATCCTTCAGCCTCAGACTCCCAAAACACTGGGGTTGAAGGCATGAGCCACTGCATCTTGATGGTTTTCTGGCTCTAGACTTTGTGTCTCTACAACGTAAATGTGAAAAGTTAGTTCAGACATAGAGGAAACATTCATGCTTCTATTTTAAGTACAAATGCCTATGTGATACTCAAAAATTCTTATTTTAGTTGTACATCAGAAAGTTCTGTTTCACCAGATCATGTTTACAGATAGAGTATGAGGCATTGATCCATGAGAGGACTTCATTCAACTAACCTTTACTGAGCACCTACTGTATGCAATGCACCATTTCCGATGCTAAAACACTGCAAAGAGGCAGACAGAAATCCCTACCCTGATGGAATTGGCGTTCTGTGACACCTCTCTAAGTGTGTGCCCCCTTCCCTAGTGCTGTGACTTACAATTCTTTTTAAAGCAATTATTATTCTGGAGAACCCAAGGATTGCCTCTTTCTCAGAGCTCTAATGTCAATAACCCTATCATTCTTGGTCATTAGACTTTTGCGAACTGAGGAATTCACATTTAATGAAAAATTTTAGAGCCCTTTATTTATGCCAGACACTGTGAGTTACATCTATTTGAAAAGAAAATTAGGCCCATCTAATTTTTGAACCATAGTTGAAGCATATTACAAGTAAATTTTTTATCACTTAAAAATACTTTTCAGGTACTTTCTTTGTAATGTCATTTATTTGTGGAAGGAATTAAGCTAAGGAACCAGATCAATTGGGTATTTAGCACAGAATTTTCAGATACAGCCTTTCAGGAAGTGTTTGGCTATTTATTTTATTTTATTATTATTTTTTTAAGACAGAGTTTTACTGTTGTTGCCCAGGCTGGAGTGCAATGGCACGATCTCAGCTCACCGCAACATCCACTTCCCGGGTTCAAGCGATTCTCCTGCCTCAGCCTCCCGAGTAGCTGGGATTACAAGCATGTGCCACCATACCCAGCTAATTTTTGTATTTTTAGTAGAGACAGGGTTTCACCATGCTGGCCAGGCTGCTCTTGAGCTCCTGACCTCAGACAATCCACCCACCTCAGCCTCCCAAAGTGCTGGGATTACAGGCATGAGCCACCACGCCCGGCCTGAACTATGCTATTTTCAATATTCTAGTTACAGATTGAGACCTGCAGTCATAACCTAAAATACAAGCTCTTAGGATTTTAGTAATTGGCAAGATAAAGCTAAGGACATGATGTTTGTATAAATGACTTCCATCAAAGCGAATATCTATGAATTGATCTGTTAAAATTGAGCTCAAGTCACATAAATGAGTGTGGGCATTGTTAGGGCTTGCTTTTAAAAAACAAATGTCCCCATACTGGTCATTTGGGGGTGCCATTTACAATACTTCCAGGGCATTTTTAATCTAAGTTTAATTTATATTTTACTTTCTCAGATTGCTTTTAATTACCTTATGTAATATCATGTCTTTTCACACTTTCTTCCATATCTTAGATTATAAGGAATTATTTTCACTGTTGCCAGAATGAGTAGAGAAATAAAAGTGAATTTGAACTGGTGTACCTTCGTTCACTTATTTATTCATTAAATGTTTACTGTCTGTTTATCACCTGCCAGGCACCATGCTCATCTTTGTTTATGCAACAGTGACAGCAAATAGGCATTATCTTTATAGTTATGGAGCTCTAACCAAATGGGGTTGACAGGGATTCATGAAGTAACCACAGAATCAAACAAAACATTGGGAACGAGAGGAGTGTCTGCATGAGATGAATATGCAGAGGCAGTGGAGACCTGGAAGCCAGGCTGAGTATTAGTGTCTTTATTCAGAGGGCAGAGAAAAGCCATTCAATGACTCAAAGCCAACCTTGAGATGGGGATATTACCCTTAATTATTTGGGTGGAAACGAATACAGTCACAAAAGTCCTTAGAAGTAGAATAGGGAAGCAGAGTGCAAGAATCAGAGAGATGGCATGGTGCGAAGGACTCAGCCCAGTGTTGTTGACTTTGAAGCTGGTGGAAGGGCACCACCAGCCAAAGAATGCCAGAAGCCTCTAGAAACCTGAAAAGTCATGAAAATACATTCTTCCCTGGAGCCTCCAGAAAGGAGTACAGGCCTGCCTTGATTTTAGACCAGTGACACCCATTTCAGACCTCCAGAAGAGAAGACATTTATATTGTTTCAAGCAACTACACTCAAGGTAATTTGTCACAGCAGCTGTAGAAAACCAGTACATGAACTGATTTAAAACTCACACCAAACCTATTGCACTGGCTGAATTAGTATCCTTATTCTCAGATAAAGGGAATGAGGCTCACTGAGGCTGCTGGAGTTGCTTGCTGAAGCCCACTTTCCTCGAAGGTCATGTGTGGGGTCAAAATTCTGCATCCTACAGCCAGAAAGAAAAGCGTGAATGCAAGGAGCAGTTGAGGTGCAGAAATCAACATGGTAGCTACAGCAAAGTTGAGTTTGGAAAGCCTCCACATGGGAGAGGAAGGAGGGAGCATCAGCTCTTCAAGGGACTAGCTCAGGTGGAAGTAGACATTTGGGAGCTGTCAGCAGAAAAATTTTTCAAACCATGGGAATCAATGAAGTGATTCATGGAGGTGACACAGAGAGAAGATGAAAGTGCAGTGAACTCAGACATGGCGAGATTTAGGGCTAACAAAAGGGAGGGAACCCAAAAGGAGTGGCCCATGTGTCACTCTTGATGCTGCCTCCTATGAAAATATAATTGCATTGTAAAATATGTAAAGGATTTTTAGGATATGGAGGATCCCCAGGGCAGCCAAGCCTCCTTGTATTGCTGTAATGTAGCCACCCCAAGTCCCCTGACTGCTCTGCACCAAAGACCTTCAGTCATCCGTCATGCTCCGTTCTCATGTCAGCACTTTGACACGTGCTGTGTATTCCCTGCTGGTAGAGCTTTTAAGCTGCCCAGTATTGTAACCATGGCCATCTGCAGCTGTTTAAATTTAAATTAATTAAAATGAAACAGAATAAAGAATTTAATTCCTCTGTTAAACAGAGGACATGTGAAATGCTTTATAGGCACAGGTGACTAGTGTTTACCACAGACAGAACATTTCCATCACAACCGCCAGTTCTGTTGGACAGGGCTGGCTGAGAACACCCTCCCACAGGTCTCTGCAGTGCCACTACCCACTGCTACACCTTCTTCAAGTCCTGACTCAGAATTGAACACACGCCAGCCGCCTTATATAAAATCAGCACTTTTTGTCAATCCACCCTACTGCCCTTACCTTCTTTTTGTTTTTTTTTTTTTTAAAGGGGGATGGTGGGGGACGGAGTTTTGCTCTTGTTGCCCAGGCTGGAGTGCAGTGGCGTGATCTCAGCTCACTGAAACATCCGCCTTCCGGTTTCAAGAGATTCTCTGGCCTCAGCCTCCCGAGTAGCTGGGATTACAGGCGCCTGCCACCACGCCCGGCTAATTTTTGTATTTTTAGTAGAGAGGGGGTTTCACCATGTTGGCCAGGCTGGTCTCAAACTCCTGACCTAGTGATCTGCCTGCCTCGGCCTCCCAAAGTGCTGGGATTACAGGCGTGAGCCACCGTGCCCAGCCACCTTCCGTATTTATATGTAGACTTACTACCTTCTAACATAATATCTGTCTTATCTATGTATTGTATTTATCCTCTGTTATTATTGGCCCCATTACTATGTAAAATTCAGGAGGGCAGCAGCCACTCCTGTGTGATTATTTCATTGCTGTTGAATGGAAGAACATGAACACACTCAGTGATTTACTTCAGCCTTGTGCATAGCCTATAATTCTTTTTTTAAAAAATAAACTGTTGATGTCTGCTATGTAAAAATTAAAACCTCTAGTACGTGATTTCTCTTTTAACTAAATGCCCGGAGTGCCCACTTTTATATCTGTTTGCTTTCTCGGATTTAAAGTTCTTCTTTTCTGGTTCCAAAGTGCTCAAAGCGAAGTTCCCACTAGATCAACCCAATTTCATCAAAGAGTTTTCTCCTCTGAAAACCCCCATCAAACACTTGGCATGATGTTGGGGGACAAGATGTTAAATCACCTGCAAAATGGTGCCGTTTGGTGCCATTTCACACTCCTCGGACACACTGGGGTGATTAATAAACCCGAGACTGTCAAGGTCTGCTTTCCCACACTCATTGAGTTGCTTGCCGTTATTTTCTCTTTTTTTTCCCCCACTTTATTGTCCAAAGTAAAGAAATGTACAGAAAATATTCCTCTTGCCCTGGGAATAAACGTGTTCAAAGGGTCAGTCTTCTGGCCTGTGTTTGAGAACACCAAGTCATATTTCAGTAGGGATCAGACATACAGAAATGCCACGATGCGCTTGGTTAAGGGAGAGTGGGAAGCATACGTCCCTATCCTTTTGACAAAAGAACTTCTTTATGGCAATACATAACAGGAAATAAACGTGGATAGCCAATTCTGCAAGTGTGAAGGCAATGTTTTTGTTCTTGTGTGGATTCAATAGTATCTCATCTTTATCAAAAAAAAGGGAGGATTGAGAAACTTCTGATGATTCTCTTTTACAACAGGAATTACGAGAGGTGTTGCTAGGTGTTGCCTTTCATTGTAGGGATTTGCTTACTGTAAAAACCATGGCTAGGTTATTCTCAAGACATCTTTGGAATCATTTTGCTATGACTTTACTAATTTTTTTTTCTACTTAGTACTTGCACTTCAACACAGGTTTTCCCTTGGCAGTATATTACTTTTTTCCCTTACTTTGTTCTTAATGATTAAGTATTCAGAATTATTAATTATTATAATTATTAAGTAATCAGAACCTCACCTCCCTTTGGCTCACCTGTGCATTTATTGGTCACCTGTAGAGTTTCATTTCCTCTCCTTTTCTCCTCTCAAGTTCAAGAACCCCAGGCTACATGGAATGTAACATCCAGCCTATTATTTTTGTCTGTGTGTTTTGGCATTATAGATCCTACTGTCAACCGATATCATGTGCGGTGGTTTCCTGAAGCCTGTGCCCACAACAGAACAACCGGATCAGAGGCATCATCTGGCATGACCCACGTAAGGACATGATCTCTAGGCCAACTTGATCTGTGAACATAATTAGACAGGAGGATGTACAAACTAGACATGTCAAACAGATAACTCATTCTCACAAATCAGCTATTGAGTAATGACTTGATAGAAGCGGAAAGCAGAATGGTCATTATATTCACTCATTCTTTTATCCATTCACACCATTGCACTGGGGGCTTACTCTGTTATCAACATGGAGCAAAACCTAAAGTGCAGAGACTAAAGACACAGTTCTTAAAGAACTCCCATATTTCAGGGAGAAATATGTCTGAGTATGTGTGTGCTTCATCTTAACTGGACAAAACCTTTGAATTATTTTCTGAATTTTGACATGTCACCGTGATCTAAAGGTGTAATTGTACAAGTGAATTTCTATGTGACTCTATCATTTAGCACCATGTCCCTAACTGCCATCAGCTCAGTTAGTGAAATAATCTCCTTGTCCTGTATAGCATGCACCAATATTTTGACTTTTAACTTTAAGAGAACATTAAACTCTCTGAGGATAGCAACTCTGTCAATATTGCCCAAAATGTTATTCCAAATATTTTGGGGTTCATTCATGAATTATAGATTAGAATCAACAAACCAACACAAAATATTTAAGAGGTCATTTTATTATACAGTGTATAATACACTTTGATGGCAATTTATATGTGATACCTCAGGACAGTTTAAAAAATCCAAAAACATGGCCCCAAACATAGAATGTTTTGGTTTGTGATATGTAACTAGAATATTTTTGTTTTGAACATTTTCTAAAGCAAGCACAATATTTTAAGAACCATACCTGCTGGCATAATTTTAAGAGAGTGAGATAAAACAAGTCACTGCATTTTCAGAAATACACAGCTTCTTTCTCTTTTTTACTGGATTTGATTTTTCTCATGTTCACCAAAGTTTCTCCTTTTACTTATCCTTAAATTAGCTCCAATGTTTGTGACCTTCAGTAAAATAATTAAACAGACATTCTAAATAGGGAAGTCGATTTGAAAGGCGGAGAAAGAAATAAACAGAAGCTGGAATTATTAATATTGTTGTGGGCAGAGGGGTGAGGTTTTTGTTTTACTTGTATGTGTGTGCCTCAGAACCACACAGAACTGGGCTTATGTCAATGCAATTCCCCAATCCTAGGTTTATCATCTTTAGGAACTCTGAAAGTGGTGACAACTATTTGCTGAGCAGATGTAATGTATCCGGTAGAAATAAAAATCAAACTCCTGAAAAATTACCCTTCTAGGGGCTTAGAACTTATCTGTATTTAGTTTTAAACCTTTAGGTCCAATTATTATAATTTGTTTTTATGCTACAATGGAGCATCCACTAATTCACTTACTGCTGCAGATGTCTGCCTCCTATGCAACATGAAAGCAATCTTGAAATATCTGTGAAACAGGATCCTTAATAGCTAACCTTGGATTCCAGTACAGTCCCATATAAAGAGCAGATTTATTTCCAAAGAAAAGCAATTCAGACTCCCAAAGAGACATGGCGGCCTTGGCTTGGGCTTGGGTTGGGCTTGGGTTGGTCTTGCGTTGTCCAGATTGATTTGTTTCCTATTCACTGTCTGTGCTAACTGGCTGCAGAGTTGGTTGCACCCCATCTCCTGTCACCATCTGGATGAAGGGCCAGCACACCTGGAGGTCACTCCTGGTCTCTTTTGAACATTCAGTGCTCTGTCACCTGCAGCCACTTCCACTCCTCACTTAAGTAAATCACTGAAGCCTCAGTTTTGATTTTAATTCTTGTCTCATGTTTTTCCCGTCAACCCTGCTGCTTTCTAGCAAGATCCCCTACCCATCATCCAATGAGTACCAGAGATATTCCATCTGTACTTTTTTTCCTCTCTTAAAAATAATTAAACACACACACACACACACACACACACACGTAAAAACCATGGAGTCTCACTATGTTGACCAAGCTGGTCACAAACTCCTGAGTTCAAGCAATCCTCCCACCTCAGCCTCTCGAGTAGCTAGGACTATGACACGAGTCACCATGCCCAGCTATCCATCTGCACTTTTATACATATACATTAAGAATTGGTAAATACAAAACAGAATGGATAAGTGCCACTTAGCCAAATATGAAAGAAACAGAGATACACACCTGTTATCACAGGAAATGTCATCTTTTGACATTATCATAAAGTTATATTCTTAGCCCGTGACTCCTTACCATTTAGCCTCTTTCTTTTATTTATATTTAATCACAACATTATGGCAGAAAACAGTAACAGCACTCCAAAAAAGGGAAAAATTATATTGCTAAAGAATATCATCATTTTTTAACAGAAAAACTTACATATAAACTAATTCTATGTCTCAGAGAAGCCTGCATTAGTTTTTTTTAACTGAAAAAAGTTAGATTTGTATTTACAGCTTTACACCACTAAACACAGCACTGCTACCAACTCAAAAATGCTGATTGTGACCTTAGAAGTAGCCTGCTTTGATGAGGAATTATTGTGATACTGTTTAATTCTAGAAGGCATATCCCGCAGCCATGGGAGTGTTTCACAATTGTCATTAATCAAAATGTGGACAGTATGTGCTTTGTACTTTTTATAAAAGCCATATTTCACACACTATATAGGAAAACATCCTTGTTGGATGGAATATGATTTCAATTCTTGCCAGTGTTTTTTAATCCCTAATGAGATTTATTGCTAGCATAATTCTCTTTCTCTTGCTCTAGGAAAATTATATAATTCTTCAAGATCTGTCATTTTCCTGCAAGTATAAGGTGACTGTCCAACCAATACGGCCAAAAAGTCACTCCAAGGCAGAAGCTGTTTTCTTCACTACTCCACCATGCTCTGCTCTTAAGGGGAAGAGCCACAAGCCTGTTGGCTGCCTGGGCGAAGCAGGTACGTTTTCACCTGAAGGACTTCTACATCTAGGTCTAAGGTGTCAGCAGTGCTTTGCAAACCTTGCCAAACTGCGTTTCACAAGACCGTGAAAACCAAAAGTGCCTGTCTTTCTAAGTTGTGTTATGATGGCCCAATGTGGAGGGAAGAGATGTAGGAATGAATGTGTTATTTTAAAGCCTAACAGGCTTGGAAAGATGTCCTTTGATAGCAATGTTATCCCTTTGGAAATGAAGGCAAACATTTAGATACCGCTTGTGTTTTGGGAAAGTTTGATATAATTATTTCATTATTTTCCCACCCCTTTGCTGTGTGGGTTATACTCACACACTTTCCATGCCAACCTGGCAAACCTCACATCTGTACCTTCCATCCCATCTCCTTGCCAATGTCCCTGTCTTGCAGTGGGAAAAACTCTTTTAAATGCCCTGGATTTGGCCAGGCATGGCGGCTCATGCCTGAAATCCCAGTACTTTGAGAGGCTGAGATGAGAGAATCACTTGAGCCCTGGAGTTCCAGACCAACATGGGCAACATAGCAAGATCTCACCTTTAAAAAAAAAAAAAAAAAAAAGCTTCGGATTTAATAACTCTTCTAACAGCTTTAATATTTACCTTCTCACTGCAGTCAATGCTATTCTTTAAGAAATAGTTAAGTCTTGCCAGGGTCTAAACTGCTCTCCTGCTTCCATCTTCAAAAGAGCATTCTAAAAATGATCCTCAAAAGACTGGAAGAAGCATTTAGTACAAAGTTGGAGTGAGGAGATTCCTACTCAACCTATCCCCATATGTCAAAGGGGTGATTGTCTGAACCCATGTTTAAAGAACAAGGTCACATTGCTTCTATTAATATCATCCCATAGACTGGCTGCCAAAAATTCCTACAATGGATCCCATGGGCACACCTTCTCCAGTCGCCTAATCCTGGTTTTCCTTCTTGCATTGCTGCAGGTCATGTTCTTTCTAAGGTGCTAGCTAAGCCTGAGAACCTTTCTGCTTCATTCATCGTCCAGGATGTGAACATCACCGGTCACTTTTCTTGGAAGATGGCCAAGGCCAATCTCTATGAGCCCATGACTGGGTTTCAAGTGACTTGGGCTGAGGTCACTACAGAAAGCAGACAGAACAGCCTACCCAACAGCATTATTTCACAGTCCCAGATCCTGCCTTCCGTAGGTCCTACCTCTTGTACTATGTCTGTGTCATTGGTATCTACTGCTCCTTTTTACTGACCTTCAGAGGTGGCTACCTCTGTCATTCTGTGTGCTGTACTATTGAGTCTTATTTTTGCATTTTCTTCTTCTGAGTGTATCTTTTGCAAGCATTAACACATCACAAATGTGACTGCATAGCTAAGAAGTAGCATAAGCTGCCATCTAGATAAAGTTTGATGGCTAGAGCCAACTCATGAAAAGACCTTACCCTATCTTGTATATAAGTGATTGAGCCATTTTCTTCTATCTTTGTTAACCTCATGTCTCTCTGGTCCAAGTGAACATGCCCTGTTTGAAGTGTTGAATTGGGGAGGGCAGGAATAGCTAAAAGAAGCTTGTTGTTTGTCCGTCTTCCCCGCAACTTCAAATTTGGCTCGAGGCTGTAATGAGTTGGCCTGTCTTCCAGGCCACTTAATTCCTTGGCTTCAAAAAAAAAAAAAAAAAAATCATGTGTGGGATTTTACCCTCTCTGAAAATGCCCTTAGAATAGCCAACTACCGTTACAAAATCCAAAAAGGAGGGGCAGAGAGGGAAAGAAACACAACTTAAATCTCAGAAGGAAAAATTCCATGGAATTAGAGAGTAGTTATTCTATAAATGTACTAGGTTTTATTGAGTTTTGAGAAGAATATGTTGGCATAAAAATAAACATTTTCAGTTATGGGCATTGACAGATACTGTGTTTTAAGAAAAACAGTTGGCTCATTCACTGAAATTTGGACTATCAAGAGTTCACATCACAAGATGTGCAGCTGAAGACTTTAAACCATGGGAAAGTTTTACGTTAAGGAATTAAAAAAATAAATAAAATCCCAGGAGTGAGCCCTGAGAACTGGCACCTCAGCATATTTTAACTCTGCCAAGTGTCTTAGGCTGCCAAGAATTGAGTGAGGTGCTAAGAAACCATATGGCAGAGAACCCCCACAAATGAGAAATAGTCTATAAATTAAACTGTGCCTTTACAAAGCAACCAAACTTGCCTGTGTATGATATTCTCCAGTGGGGGAAAAACTGTTCTAGGCTCTCTGTGCATTGCATGTTGTCTCTAAAAGGTTGTCGGTGAGCATGCTCTTTTATGTTGTCCCCTTAGGATCATTATGTCCTAACAGTGCCCAATCTGAGACCATCTACTCTTTACCGACTGGAAGTGCAAGTGCTGACCCCAGGAGGGGAGGGGCCGGCCACCATCAAGACGTTCCGGACGCCGGAGCTCCCACCCTCTTCAGCACACAGTGAGTGGGGTGCCAGGGCATTAAGCCATCCTGTCAGGTCTTGTGGACATAGAGAAAAATCTTGCTGGAAAATGAAAACAAATAAATACACTTTTACAGGTTTCTATGAGATAGGGAAATTGTCATCATCTGAAATTCTTTCTCCCTGTTTGTACCGACTTACTAGATTCTATTCCAGGCACCTGTAGTATACATTGCATAGTTGATGCTTAATTGTTCTTTTTCTCCCTCCCTTCCTCTTCCCCGCTTTTCTCCCTTTCTTTGCTCCTTCCTTGTTTCCTTTCTCCGCTCCTTCCTTGTTTCCTTTCTCCATCCTCTCTCCCTCTCTCCTTCATTCTTCCCTCTCTTCTTTTCTCCTTTCCTCTATCCTTCCTTTGTTTTTTTTTTCCTTCCTTGCATTTTCCCCTATGTAATGCATGCTTTTTTCCTTGTCTTTTAAACCATAAATACATATGGGAAAAAAATCTGTAGTCTCATATCAATCTGAAATATTTTTAAATCAAGATTTTCATATATCACAATATAGGAAATAATATTTTGCTAAGGAACTTATGTTCTTGTTACATAGATATTACTGTAATAAATGTTATGAATTTTCTTCATGATATGACCCAAGTCCACCTACTTCATTTATTGCTAAATCAAGTAAAATTTAAAAAGAAAATTGTCACCTAGATTTTCAAAACCGCCTCTTGCTGATTTTTCAATTATGTACTTCGTTTACTTTATTTTCTAGCTTAAATTTTTTTAAAAAGTGTCTGATGATTAGTGTGTGGACAAAACATTGAGAATTAGTCATAGTTTTAACTCTGATTTTTTTAAATGATAGATTGGTATGCTTATAATTGATAACTTGGCTTATAATTTGAAGAAAAACAAAAACTATCACAATGGGAGAGCTTGATAGCCTCTGAAATTTTTGTCAGATAAATGCTTTTCTGATATTCCTTCATAGAAATTCCTTTTAACAGAAGTATTTGATAATTTTTAAACTTCTTTGAGCAAATAAAAAAGGATTATGGTTTGATTGGATAAGTGTGAGCTTAAGGAAAGGAGCTTGTCTTCTTTTTCTTGTTATTTTATAGTTTGGGAAGACATCAAAGAGGAAGAGAAAAACAGGAAAAGGAGAGAAAGAGTGTGGTTGTACATTCAGATTCAGAATAGGAAAGACATGGTCATAGGAAGGAACATTTGCCAGGGTCTCGTGCTTTTTCTACAAATAAAGGTAATTCTATCATTTATTTGATACATACAAATGGATGTGACTGACATATTTTGTCACTTTTTAGGATCTCATCTTAAGCATCGTCATCCACATCATTACAAGCCTTCTCCAGAAAGACACTAAACTGTTCAAAAAGATTTTGTGAAATTGCACAGATGTGTAAGCTTGTTGAACTTCGGCCACGAGACATGCACACTTCCAGAGGCAGTGGGAACTGCTCAGAGGCCCGGACTCTCCTATGTGACTTTAGTGCAGGAAGAACTTCTGTCAATCACGGACGCATCTGGAGACAAGTGAGAAACAGTAGATTGGTGAAGACAGACACCAGTTCCCTACAAGCATGGAGAAAATGAAGAATAGGCCTTTTTAATGCTAAGTTTTGTTTTCCTGTACGGTGTCGCTCATTTCTATTGAATTACAACAGAACTCAGTTTTCCCTGAATTTGGAGCACCAAACTCCGCCCCAAAAAGGAGAGTAAGAAATACACAATTCACACATAACACTAAGCATAAATCTAATCAATAAAATATATTTTTGACTAAATTATTGATTTGATATGAAAAATCAACTAAGATTACACAGCTTTGTTTATTTGAATCTTTCCTAAGATCATTTTTATCCTAGGTGATTTTTAAATGAAAATGTGTGATCTAAAATATACCAGCGAATTTAAATCTAAAAATGCTCCTACTTTAAGTACCTTATGCTGCTCTTTATGCAAAGGTAAATCAAAGTTCCCTCTATAAATTATGATTTACAAAAGACACCCAAGCCAGAGGAACTCAATGAAATAAGCTGCTAATCAGATTTTACCTTGGAGAAATGAAAATTATTTCTTGGGGATGCCTTTTAATATTTGATCCTATTATGTGAGAGATTTTCCTGATATGTTATCTTATTTATATTTTCCCTTATTTTCCTCAATGCAGATAATAGCTTTTGGTGCACTTTTGTTTCACCATCTGAAAATTCACAAAACTTCTTGCTTCAAATGAAAAAATCCCAACTATTGAGCATGTTTAAATCTTTGCAGAGATTTGCCTTTTCTTAATCAAAGAAAGGTCTTTGTGTGCTAGAATATTATTGGTAATGTTTTAAAAATTCCTTTGATTGATAGAGGACAGTTATTTGCATTTAATTCACCCATATGCTTTCAAATCTAGTATATCTTACTTTTTGGAAATGTTTTATGCTACAAATTAGTGCCTTGTAGCATGAACTTAAGTCAAAACGTGTTATCAATATAGAGTGTTGCAGTGTATATTGTAACAACCTAAAACGCAGAGAAGTTTAATTTAATACTGTTTTTTTTCTTGAAGGAATACTCACATACATGGTTTGAAATGTGCATAGATATGCATGTCTATATAATTATAAATGCATGTGTATATATATGCAAATATATGTACATATACATGTATATACACACAGACACATGCATATACATGAATATACCTTGAGCATGAATCCCTGCAGAAATCGTTTTCATAGCTCACCAATGGTGAGTAAAGATACAGCTCTTTTAAAGGTCATAAGGATAATATATTTTCCCCATCAATGCTGATTCTGAGAAAAGAGCAATTTATCAAAATTGAACAGTGTAAAAGAAAGGTGTCCACATGTCTTTACCTACCTAAGTAACACAGGAAGAAAATCAGTAACATTATCCTTAGGTTTTGACAGTGGTACTTGCTTCTTGTTGTTTTATTGTTTCCTGAATTCATGCGGATGCCTGGCCATTCCTGGGAAGAGTGGATAACCCAGAAGTCACTGTACTCCACGGGGCCTCACTGCAGTGTCTAAAGGCAGATGCAAATTAAAATGCAGGGAAAATAACTTTTCTGATGTTGATGCATGTCTTTGGGAAACACATTTATAAACATGGATACCTGATAATAGATATTGAAACCCATTTCCTGTGTGTTAAAATATTTAAAAAGTGGATATTCCAGGAATGTTTTGCAGCTTTGTACAAGTAACATAAATTGGACACCTCAGAATGAAAGTTCATGTTGGTTCTGAATGGTTCGCTGCAGCTCCTGTCACAAGCTGGGATGGATTTATCACATTGAGTTATGAAATTACCTGGTTCTAAGAATTTTTGAGTGGCAAAAATAGAAAACAATCTTCATTTGAAAACATCCCTAAGCTTGAATAAATGGATACCATAGATAGCTTCTCTTTTTTATTCTGGTGTCATTACCAGCATCTGAATTTCAAGTTCTTAAAATTTCAAAAATTAAAATTTTTCATTATTAGCTGTCCATTTATCTTTTACACGAACTTGTCATGAACAAATTCAAATGTTTATGCCAGCAAATTTTTGTACTGTTGCATAGTTAAAAATGCTGGGAGTCTCTACATAGATACAAAATATTATTAAATTATTACATAAATTTAATTTTATAAAATTTAATCATGCTTCTTTTGTCTGGGTAATAGACATTGGACAGATATTTTTAGTTCAGATGGTGATTCTGAAGCTTACATCTCCCTTAAAAAAATCTAAAGCAGCTCTTATGGGCTTCTAATTTTGATATAAATAAATAATTTAAATTTTATTGGTGTTATTGGAAGAAAAATGCTGTTAATGGGCTAATAAAAAACATGTGTTTCTCTTATGGATTTTAATAAGCTCCAGTATTATTCAAATGATCAAAAATATAGTTATAATTTTTTGAATTTTAAAAATGTGATTGCTCTAATAAAGAATAAAATCTATGCTTTTTAACAAACATAGTTTTGGTGCCTAATTCTGTAATATGTTTTATTGAAATTAGATTCATTTCTCTAATGTGAGAAAAATATATCCAGTAATAGTATTGACTGTTTAAAAAATTGAGCTCATCAAAAATATTGTCATCAAATACAGGTGGTTAATCTGACATACATTGCAGTTACATGCATTATTTTTATTTACAACATTTGCTCCTTAATGATGAATTTATCTGTGTTACCCTGTTTTTCTACCTGGAACTCCATAGAATGATGTTTGCAAACCAACATGTGCTCTTTTCAGTCATTCACTGTTTTAATATGACATGGTAGAGAAGATAAGGTTTATGGCAGGTAATTTTTTGTAATGTGTATTAAACGAAGTTCAAAGATTAGAAATACATCTGTGTCCTGAAAACCTTAGATACATAGCCGACTGTATACAGAGGTTCATCTTAACTTCAACACTATTGACTTTTGGGGCTGGATAGTTCTCTGTTGTGGGGGTTTGTCTTGTGCACTGTAGGTTTTTAGTAGCATCCACACTTTCTCCTCACCAGATGCCAGTTGCACCCTCCCCCAAGTTGAGACAACCAAAAATGTCTCCAGATATTACCAGCTACCCCTTGAGGGATGGTACCTCTGGTTGAGAACCATTGCTAGAGAATGATCTTTACTGAATTTGCCCTTTATAAGAAACCCAGTGAATTTCTAGAGCAAGTCCCAAAAACTAAGGGACAGCTAAGAAGTTATTATGGTTGACTTCAAAGGCCTAAACTGTGTTTTTTATGTCCACTAAACAACTTGATTAAAAGACGGAATTTTGACTCGTGTCTATATCATACAAGTACAAATACTAATTTTGCCCTATGTATCCGTAAATGTCATTTGTGATTTTGACTTATTTATTTAATGCCCTTTCTTATGCCGTGGGTTTTCAAGTTTACTCATTTCTATGGTTGCAAATAACTCTAAAACTTATTATATAAACTTTCATATTATAGGCAGAACACAATGGCTAAATATCTGTTGCATGTACTTTAAAGTTTATTATAAAATATAAACAGATATATAAAGATGTTGACTCTTACCTGTGATTTTGCATGGCCAGACTCGGTGTCAGGTACGGAGAGGATTCTCATGACTGTCTTACCTCTACTGAATATTTTAGTGAGTTATATGATTTACGGAGTGATTAACAGCAGTCTATATAAAGTTACTTTTCCCCTTTACTTAATTATATTGTAGTGTGCAGATAACAAAACTGCTACCTTCTCATCCAAGTGGTCTGTAGAATTCATGTCCCTTACAGTGGTCATTTAAAGTCAATATTTATTTATGTATGTAATAAAAAAAGTTGGATTTTTGTGTATGTCTGTCACATTATTTAGAGAGAAGTAATCTTGTAAAAATGTTTTGTAAAAAACAAAAAAGTATTGTAAATAGTCTTGATATTCTGTGACTCATTATTTTCATGTTAGAGTTTGTACATACTGGTTCAATAATAAAGTATCCTTAAACCAGACCAAGGAGTCGACTCATTTATTTCTTAAAGAAACATTTTTGCTGGGCACAGTGGCATGCACCTGTAGTCTCAGCTACTCGGGAGGCTGAATTTGAAGGATCACTTGAGTCCTGAATGTTTGAGACCAGCCTGGGCAACATAGCAAGGCCCTGTCTCCAAACTTAAAAAAAAGAAAAGAAACTTTATTGAATTTAAGAAGAAAAATGGACAGTTCCTGCTGCCAAGGAGATTCAAAAAGTCTCTTTCCATGTCAGTGTTAATGGAATTTGAGGTCTGGTAAATGTTAACAAGACAGCACTTCATCCTAATGAAAGTATCTTGGAGTTTGACAACCAACACTTCAGATTTCTATCATCATGTTTACAATTGTAACTCCTGATGGTTTCAGTGGTATATTAAGTCAAGGATATACAATTTTAAGCTGTTTTTCTTTTGCCACCAATATTTACTCCTAAAATTGTAGATATATGCAATGCCAATAAGCATTCACCTGTATTTCAATACTACTCAATTGTTTTTCAATACTACGTACTATACTATAAGCCTTTAAATCTCCATTATCTAAGTAGAGTTTTGAGAGGCTTGTACATCCCCACTTTGACATGCAATTGACCCATAATTGCTGATGAATTGGAAAAAATGCCTAAGAAAAAAAAGCATAAGAAATAAAGGCTTTTAGGGCATTCACCAAAATAATATTTATTGTACCCATTAAGTAATTTCTCTTTACTCCCACTCTCCCACCCTCTGACCCTCCCACCCTTCCAAGTGTTTATTGTCAATTATTCTACATTCTATGTACATGTATACACATTATTTAGCTCCCAATTATAAATGAGAATATGTGGCATTTGTCTTTTTGTGTCAGCGTCATTTCAATTAAGATAATGGCCTCCATTCCATCCATGTTGCTGCAAAAGACATGATTGCATTCTTGTTTATGGCTGAATAATACTCCATTATGTACATAGGGACCACTTATATGCTGTTGGTCATAATGTAAATTAACATGACCTCTATGTAAAACAGTATGGAGATTTCTCAAAGAACTAAAAATAGAACTACCATTTGACCTAGCAGTCCCACTACTGGGTATCCACCCAGAGAAAAAGTAATCATTATATGAAACAGATACATGTTTATCGCAGCACTATTCACAGCAGTAGAGGTATGGAAGCAGCCTATCAAGGCTATCAGTGGAGGATTGCTTGACGCTTTTATGCCATCTTGAAGTTACAGAAAGAATGGGGGCTCGGATCTTGGCAACACAATTTATGGGAGGGAGAGAAGAGAAGTCCTGCCTAGCAAAGGTGGTCTTGTTACACAGATGAAACCTCCCAGGTCGCAGCCTTTAGAGAGAATAGATGGTGACTGTTTCTTTCAGACCTTAAAGGTGTTAGGCTTTTAGTTAATTTTTCCTAGATCCAGACACGGGGGCAGGGAGTGGGTGTCAGAGAAAGCCTGGCTGCAGCAATGCATCAATGCAGATTTTCTCTACATCTACAGATGCAAATTTCCCCCACAAAAGACAGCTTTGTAGGGCTGTTATTTGCAGGCCCTCTGAACAGCCATCTCTAAATATGTCAAAGAAGAGTTATTTGGGGGTGAAATATTTTGATTTCTTTCAATGGCTGCTGCCGCCACCCTACAGCATGAGCACCCATGCCAGTGGCCCCAGGCTTGACCCTCCCCAGTCCCTGAGGCCTGAATTTCCTGGGAGTTTTCCTGGGAGTTCTTATCCACTCATTGTCTGAGGCTTCACCCAGCCAATCAGCTGCACAGCGTGGGCACCTCACACTGGTCTCCAACATCAAAGATCAGAGAGGCTGGGGCTACTGTCCCAGAGATCGGGCTTGAAGGCTGCAATAAGAATCCAACTTCCTTCACATTCTTTTACTTCTTGAGCTACACCACAGGGTAAGCAGGTTCTTAGGGCCAGTGGAGTGTCTTGGTAGGGACTGAAAACCCAAGAAATATTTTTAGTATTGTTTCCATTGGGGAGGTATTTTTTTACACAAATGAGTCCTGAGAATACAGCTTTGTTGTAAATTGGAGACAACTTCTACATATACCACCCATTGATGGAGCATGGTATCAAAGGAGAAAAAGCTGTAGGGGATACAAGAAAAAAAATTTTTTTTTTTTTTTTTTTGAGACGGAGTCTCGCTCTGTCGCCCAGGCTGGAGTGCAGTGGCGCGATCTCGGTTCACTGCAAGCTCCGCCTACCAGGTTCACGCCATTCTCCTGCCTCAGCCTCCTGAGTAGCTGGGGCTACAGGTGCCTGCCACCACGTCCGGCTAATGTTTTGTATTTTTAGTAGAGACGGGGTTTCACCGTGTTAGCCAGGATGGTCTCGATCTCCCGGCCTCCCAAAGTGCTGGGATTACAGGCGTGAGCCACCACGCCCGGCCAAGAAAAATTTTTTAAAAGAGTAAGAGGCCAGGCATGATGGCTCACACCTGCAATCCCAGCACTTTGGAAGGCTGAGGCGGGAGGATCACTTGGTCCCCGCCTGGGCAACATAAAAAGACTCCATGTCTGCAAAAAAAAAAATGGAAAATTAGCTGGACATGGTAGTGCACACCTGTAGTCCCAGCGACTTGGGTGGCTGAGGCAGGAGAATCGCTTGAACTCACCAGGTATTGGCTGCAGTGAGCTATGATCACATGATTGAGCTCCAGCCTGGATGACAGAATGAGAACCTGTCTAAAAAAAAATAAAAATAAAAATTGTGCCCTCTCTTGTGCAGAAACACAGAGAGTGTGCCTGCCTATCCTTTCTCTGCCTTGGTATTCCCACCCAAAGTAAGGATTTTGCCACTCACTTCATGGTTACTGTGAAGATGGTCATGTAACAGTGCTTGGAAAAATCCACGTGTGTGTGTGTGTGTGTGTGTGTGTGTGTGTCTAAAAATGTCAGATTGAAGACACCAAAAGCAATCACAACAAAAGCAAAAATTGGCAAATAGGATCTAATTAAACTTAAGAGCTTCTTCATAGCAAAAGAAACTGTCAACAGAGTAAATAGACAAACTAGAGAATGGGAGAAAATATTTGCAACTTATGCATGTAACAAAGGTCTTATATCCAGCATCCAGCACCGATAAGGAACTTAAACACATATACAAGAAAAAAATATCATTAAAATGTGGGCAAAGGACATGAACAGACACTTTTCAAAAGAAGACATACATATGGCCAACAAGCATATAAAACAAAGCCCAATATCACTGATCATTAGAGAAATGCAAATCAAAACCACAATGAAATATCATCTCACACCAGGCAGAATGGGTATTTCATTAAAAAGAAAAAAATAGCAGGTACTGGCAAGATTGCAGACAAAAGGGAATACTTATACACTGTTGGTGGGGGTGTAAATTAGTTCAACCATTGTGAACAGCAGTGTGGCAATTCCTCAAAGAGCTGAAAGCAGAAATACCATTTGACCCAGCAATCTCATTACTGGATATATACCCAAAGAAATATACATCATTCTACCATAAAGACACATGCATGCAAATGTTCATTGCAGCACTATTCACAATCACAAAAACATAGAATCAACCTAAATGCTCATCACTGGTAGACTGTATAAAGAAAATATGGTACATACACACCATGGAATACTATACAGCTACAAAAAAGGAAAAAGATAATCTCCTTTGCAGGAACATAGATGGAGCTGGAGGCCATCATCCTTAGGAAACCAACACAGGAACAGAAAAGCCAATACCACATGTTCTCACTTATAAGTGGGAGCTAAATGATGAGAACACATGAACACAAAGAGAGGAACAACAGATACTGGGACCTACTTGAGGGTGGAAGGTGGGAGGAGGGAGAGGATCAGGAAAAAATAACTAATGAGTTATTACCTTAGTACCTGGGTGATGGAATAATCTGTACAAGAAACCTCTACGACAAGAGTTTACCCATATAACAAACTTGCACATGTACCCCTGAGCCTAAAATAAAAGTTAAAAGAAGAAAAAGAAAATTGAATTAATCATATAAAAAAATTAAAATGCCAAATCACTAAGGTGGAGGGGGGTGGAAGGTTTGTAATCCCTAAAACAATTTAGAGCAACTAATAGAAAATTGAGTTGGTTGTATTTGTACCAACGCTTCTTGATATTCAATCCCTGGCAGTGACGGAATGAAATTTAGAATAAGATGAGGAAAGTGAGCAGTTTATGTAAGATCTGTGTAATAGAAGGTTCTAATCTACAGAGAACACAGTGAGAAGAATTTGCAAAAGCAAAATCTAAGAATGGAAACAAAATAGAATGAAGAGGACATTTAGAAAGTAAGGCAAAGAAAGAATAAGATAAGGGTGGGGAGAGAAGGAGAGACCATGAAACCAAAGACATAAGTACTGAAGACTACAGTTCTTTTGCATCATAACTAAGGGCCAGAGGTCTGATTTAGATGCCACAGCAAATTTTGAAATGGGAACACTGTAGAGTAAATGTTACTGAGTAAATTTTACATATATTCTATGTATGAAATTGAAGTAGTTGGGAGAACTAGAACTGATAAGGAACAATGTGGAGTCCAGGGCTCCCTGTGTTTTGTGAAATTTAAATTCAAATCCAAGCCCTATGTCATTTGCCAATCTTCTTTAAAGGAGTCTCTCCCTCTCTCTCTCTTTTTTTTTTTTTTACTTTGTATTTTGAGAAAATTGTAGATTCACATGCAATTGTAAGAAATAATAGAGATTATGAACTATCCTGAACCCTTCATTTAGTTTCCCACAATGGTGACATCTTTCAAAACTACAGTATAGTATCACAACCAGGAAATTGACATTGATACAAACCATATCCTTTATTCAGATCTCATAAGTTTGATATACACACAGTTCTGTGTGTGGGGGTGTTTGTATGTACTTGGTTCTATTCAATTTTACACGCAAATTATTTGCAATCTGTTTACACAAATGAGTCATTGTGTTTTAAGTAGATAAACATCTAAGGGACACACAATGACTTAAAGAAATTAGTTTTAAGGAGGTATGGCATATTTTTGCACATTTCCCTAGGGCTGAGTGCAATGTACTTTGTGCTGATTTTAACTTTAACATTCTAGGAATGATCGACTCAATATGCATGTGATGCCATCTTCAATTTCTGTCAGTGAATTGTTTTCATAAAGTGGCCGAGCACGTAACAAGTCTGTTTAGAAAAATCCATCTTGTCCAAGGAAACAAAATGTTTGAGTATGTAAAAATCTATAGATTTGAAAAATCATTTCACTGAGAGAAATCCTGGTGCACATTTATAGTCTAGACGTGGATTTGAGAAAAGAAAAAGAAAAGTGAAATCCTTTATTGGGTAGAAAACTAAAGATTGCCCAAAGTAGGAAGAATAATCGAGTTTCAGATTAAGGTAATACTTAAAGATTGAGTTTTGCACAATTGACTCTGATCATTAGCACAATTCTGACCCTGGGTCAGAGGCTTTCAAAACTGGCTGCCTATTAGAACTCCCAGGGGAGCTTTTAAGAAGTCCAGTGTCCTCTGGCACCTAAAGATCAGGAGAGAAGTATGGACATTGCACATTAGTGCTAGTTTAAAGGGTCCCCAGGTGATTCTAATATGTGCCCAGTGCCGCAAACCACTCTTCCAGACCCTGAGAAGCTATTGAATGATAAATGTTAGAAACATTCCTGCTTGCAGAGCTGAAGAAGCAAAAAGTCACATTGAAGCATCGCATTTTTATCTCAGTGCATCAGAATATACTGAAGTTTTTCTCCTCAAATTCCCTGGATTAAGTTATATATAAAGATGTAGATGCAGACATGAAAATGCATGCAAATACATACACATGTAGATAAATATAGGTAGAGCTATCACAGGCGTCTTCCTTTCAATCTTCTTTTGAGTATAATTCGGAATTTATCCTGAGAAATACTGATAAAATATAGGGCTAGGCAAATGTAATTTGGGATGCTGTCGAGTGTTATTAGTAGAAACGACTTCTCTTTTCCGAGCCTTGTGAAATAGCTTCCAAGAGGCAGCTGGTAGTGATTTAAGGGCAGTCACAGAGACAGCCAATTAGCATTGATCAGTCATTATACTTATAGCACCAGACTATCATGCAATACAAAACTGATGCCGACTTGACCTTTTCATCCCCTATATTTCCTTCCCCATCTCAAACAGCAGCCAATCATATGCAATTGGCTTCATTATGAATAATAGGAAGCATCTTACATTCCTTTGTAGGGTGGTCCACCTCGGTATGGCACAGGATGCTTCACAAGGCCCTGCCTGTAGCTTTTTGTAGTTCACTTGAGAGACCACTAATAGAATTAACCTCTACAGCTAACATTTACTGAGGAACCACTAATTGTAAGGTACACTAAGTGTATTACTGGCATTCCTTCATTCATTTCTACAGCCACCCTATGGCTGGCCATATTTTAAAGCTGAGGACAGTGAGGCAAAGATCATTTAAACCAGTAGCCCAGGCTGGGCGCAGTGGCTCATGCCTGTAATCCCAGCCCTTTGGAAGGCCGAGGCAGGCGGATCACCTGAGGTCAGGAGTTCGAGACCAGCCTGGCCAACATGGTGAAACCCCCTCTCTACTAAAAATACAAAAATTAGCTGGGCATAGTGGCATGGCCTATAATCCCAGCTACTAGGGAAGCTGAGGCAGGAGAATCTCTTGAACCCAGGAGGCGGAGGTTGCAGTGAGCCAAGATCGCACCACTGCAGACTGGGTGACAGAGCGAGACTCCATAAAAAAAAAAAAAAATAGCCCAAAGTCATATAGCTACCGAGTGGCAGAGCCTGAAAATAATCCCAGGCCATTGAGTTCCAGTGTCCTTGTAGTTAACCACTAATCTTTTCTGCCTGTCAGATTGTCCTCCCATAAGGGCAAGTTGCAAAAGATACTACATAGCTTGTTAAATGTATGGGTAAATATGCATATGTGTATGAAATACTCTGTATATATGCATAGACTATATATGTGTGAAATACGCTGTACTACTGCATGAAATACCATTTATATGCAGAGTACTATGTATTATATATATGCATGAGATACTATATATATTAGAATATTATATATCATAAAATATGTTGTGTGTATGTATAAATACTGTGTATATATGTATGGAATACTATGCATATAAGTATGAAATTTGATATACATATGGAATGTATATGATAGTAAATGTATAGGATACTAAATATATTATCTATGTAGAGGTGGAGAGCAAGTTAAATGTCAATGTGACTTGATATGTTCGAGGTGTTTTTTTGTTCCGTTTTGTTTTTGTTTTTTGAGCTACACTTTACTGATTCCATCAGAATCTGAACAGCGGGATGTTCTGAAAGATTTTGAATTGATTCTAATATGCGGCTGGAGAGACAATCAGTACCATGTGTAGTTGTCCAGACTCTCTGTGCAGAACTGAAGACTTGCAATTTGGCTGCGCCTAACTTTCTTGCAAGAATCCTTAGGTTTGACCACTGATGTATATTAATGAATATAGCTAACCCTGAAGTTCTTTCACAAAAGCTATTCCTTTTTCTCTCCTCTCTTCCTTCTCTAGGTAATGGGATAATTTATAATCATTTTCATTTTACAAAGGACATTAACCCTACTTTTTAATTTCAGAGTACATTTTGAAAACATCAGGAGACACACTTTTCAGGACTTTGTCAAAGACTTGACAACAATTATTCTATATAGTCATCAGTTTTGTTTGCAGTGATTCACCACCCTGGGGTTTGCAAATATTGGCATTTTTCCCATGTGTGATAACTTCCAGGCAAATAGCCAATCAAATGATGAATTTGTAATGCTAAATGTTTTAAGAAGATAATTAAAAATAAACCCCTTTTACAGGTTTGCTATGATGAAATATTCCAGGTTTTGATAAAATAAAAGTGGTGAGGTTAGATTTGGCTCAATCCCACGCTTTTGAGTGCAAAATGTCTGCCAAGTCAAATTAGGCTATAAATTGAAGAGGCATGTTGTGGGTACTTTTCATGGGCAAATGTTTCCCAATATTCTTACCACATTTTGTATAGAAATAAGTGATTATCGAATGAACTATCTCAAATGTGAAATATATATATATATATATATAATCACTCTCAACATAAGAAATGTTTATTGACTGAGTAGTTTGAAGACATGCTATTATTGTTTTTCCACATGAAGATAATTTTCTGTTTCCCCAAATTAATCGCATGCCATGATTTAACACAATAATTATTTACTACTAAAGTATTCCCAAAGGTAGTCGGGTTAGAGGTAAGAGTTGATAAAAGGCACCCCAGTATTCCCATAACAGCCATGCAAAGCATTTTGATGCCTTCCTTATTATCAAATCCACTTACCACACTTCCTTCAACCAAAACATCTGGTTTTGTGACTCTGGTTCCAAGCTTGAGAGAAGATGCCAATGAGTTGTCATGCCCCACCCCACATTATCAAAGAGACTTTCCCCTAGTATTCTAACAGAAGTGTTACCAAACCCAAGCCAAAGCCCAATTCTGTGCACATGCCAGGATTTGCAAATCCCAGCCCTACAGCTGTCTCCAAAGTGCAGGTGTGGGTGCTTCACCACTGTGCAGATAGCGACGTCTTTGTACCTTCATCTCTGTTCCTTTACAGGTGCTGTATTGTCATTTGGACAGATGTCAGCTTTCTCTAGCAAGGCCCAAAGCCAAAACATCAGCTTCATTCAGTTGCTGACAACCACAGCACCTATGCCAAGTGAAGAAGACACTGAGGAGTCGCATAGGGAATGGATTCTGAGTCCTGCCAAGGTGCTTGGCATCTCACAGAGGCCAAAAGCAACCCCAATGTGTAACATGAGAACAGCTTAAATCAACATACATTTTACAGTACCAAAAACACAATGGAGAACTTGAAATGCATATTTTAGGGAGATGGATGACGTCCT
Source organism: Pan paniscus (assembly GCF_029289425.2). Taxonomy (NCBI): domain Eukaryota; kingdom Metazoa; phylum Chordata; class Mammalia; order Primates; family Hominidae; genus Pan; species Pan paniscus. Next base: position 10,202,857 of record NC_073272.2, on the reverse strand, counting down.
GGAAATCTCTGTTGAGTCTATACAGAGTCTTTCGCATGAGTTTTTTACTGACTTAAGCAATCATTTGCTAGGCTTGTTTTTTGTTGTAGGGTTATTGTGTTTTCTCCCCCCCTCCCGCCCCCCACCCCCAACAGGACATTTAGGACTCGGCTCCAAGGGAGCTCTCTTGATGTGTGTCCAGGATCCTTAAGCTGGGAGGCTTTAGTCACAGGAAACAAAGCCTGAGCTTTGGGGCTGGGAGAGGACCTTCCTCTCACTTCTGCCATAAGGGAGGAGACTTATCTGAGCCCATAAGCAAAGCTTTGCCAACCTAGGGATGCACTTAGGGCCGACCACTGTTGATGAAAAGAGTCCAGCTCTGTAAAATATTTGAAGAAATTTAATCTGAACCAAATATGAGTGACCAAGGTCTATGACACAGCCCTCCGGAGACCCTGAGAACACGTGCCCAAGGTGGTCAGGCCACAACTATACAACTAGGTTTTATGCATTTTAGGGGGACATAAGACATAAATCAATCCATGTAAGATGTACATTGTTTCCATTTGGAAAGGTGGGACAACTGGAAGTGGAGGGCTAGGGGTGGGTCCAGGTTATAGGCAGATGCAAAGATTTTCTGACTGGCAATTGGTTAAAAGAGTTTGTCTAAAGACCTGGAATCAATAGAAAGGAAATGTCTGGGTTAAGATAAGAGGCTGCAGTGAGCTATGATTGCACCACTGCACTCTAGCCTGGGCAACAGAGTGAGAACCTTTGTCAAAAAAAAAAAAAAAAAAAAAGAGAGAGAGAAGGGGTTGTGGAGACCAAGGTTCCTATTATGCAGATGAAGCCTCCAGGTAGCAGGCATCAGAGAGAGTAGATTGTAAATGTTAGTAAAATTTCTTATCAGACTTAGAAAGGTGTCAACTTCTTAGTTGATTCTCTCCTGGATCAGGAGAAAGACCTTAAAAAGGGAAAGGGATTCTCTATAGAATGCAGATCTTCCCCAGGAGACAACTTTGCATGGCTATTTCAAGATATGGCAAATAAACACATTTGGGGTTAAAATACTTGGATTTCCTTTCTTATCTGTCATGCGATGCTATGTCAGAGTCAGGTTGGAAAGCAGGCCATGTTATGTAGGATTAAACAAAACCCCTCTGATGAGACGTTATGGTTTGTAGGGTGGACTCTTTAGGCCCCTTAGATAGGAATTTGGGCAAAAGATGAAAAAAGGTCAAAGTTCAGTCCTCACCACCATGCTTATTGATGAGTGGCTGACTGGCCGGGTATTGTAGGTGGAATGACTGATGCATATTTATCCTGAAGGCCTAGCTTACTAAAAATTCAGCTGGCACTCAGGGCCATGGGGGTAAATCTGGAAATAGAGCTTGGCATCCAATCCTATAATAATTCCCCAAGTGACACTTTTAGGAAGTCAGGGTCCATGTGTCTCCATTAGTGTCTAGTGTATCACTCCATTTATAATTTGTATGGACTCCCTCTTAACTTTCTTAAGAATGAATGTTCTCAACAATTTTGCTACAGGTAGTTAGCCAGGCATGAGTGTGGCGGGAGAGTGCTTCCCGTCAGGAATGTCAGGCAACCATCAGGTGATGGTTGGGCAGTGATCACAATGCCTCTCTTAAAATGATAATTGGCAGCCAGCGCCCCGCCATGGAGAGACCATTTCCTGATAATTCACAGTTGTCACACTAAAGTGATAATTGATCACAGCCCCCAGGGATAGGCAATTTGCCAAACAGTTGAGATTGGTAATCTGCAGCTTCCAATAAAATCTCAGGAGTTGGGAGTGAGTTTGGGCATTCTCCTTAGGAGACAAAATGGCAGAATATGACCTTCTGGGGGCATTCCACTGGAAAAGGGAAGAAAGCCTCAGGTGAGCATGCCCACAACTTCCTAAATACACTGCACATGCTCACCTCCCAAAGCAAGTATGTGTGTGGCTCACCCTTAAGGAAGAATGAGGGAAAAGGGGTGCAAGATGCCAGAAGCAGGCTAGCAAATAAAGTCCTAGAGTCAAGGTTAAATGGGGCACTTGTCCTTCAAGTCACCCGCTTGGATCTCTTCTAAGTGTACTTTTCTTTCCTGCTCTAAAGCTTTTTAATAAACGTCCACTCCTTCTCTGAAACTTGCCTCAGTCTCCTTTTCTGCCTTATGCCCCTCAGTTGAATTTCTTCTTTCTTTTGAGGAGGCAAGAATTGAGGTTGCCACTGTTAAAGCAAACTAAATATGACCTGAGAAGGACTTGGTACTTCTATATTTCAGTCCTTGTGGATGAACTGCAACCTAACTTAGTAGGTCGACAAGATTGAAAACCTAACTTAGGAGTACCGACCTGTAACAATAAGTGAGTCTTGGCCAATCCCAGTGGCCGTACTTCAACCACTTACAGACTGTTAAGTGCTCAAGCTGTGTTCAAATAAGGCAAACACCGAGCTGTAACCAATCCAGTTATTTTTGTATCTCACTTCTGATTTCCGTACGTTGCTTCCCTTTTTTGCCTATAAATTGGTTCTGACCACAAGGCATCCCTGAAGACTCGTTCATTGCTCAATTAAACTCCTTTAAATTTAATTTGGCTGAAGTTTTTATTTTAACACATCAGACCCATCAGTAGTTTGGATATTCGCCACCCCCTAACATCTTCATGCTCTTCTAGATTTTTCTATGCCAAGAATGGCATTGTAGAGGATTTTTGCAGCTACTTCTTCCTTTCTCTTTTCATTTTTTTTGACTGCAGCAAAATATTTGGTAGTTGACATGCTATACACTTTATTCAAGGACAACCAATGCCCTTGATTCAATAAGCCCAGAAAGCCTGAGGGATTTGAGGCCAGTGCTGGGGAATCCAGGTCTGTGAGATTTTCCTGGGATTTGATGAGGATCTGAGCAGATTCTCTGAACCTGTTTCAGCCACATTAATGTTGGTCATTGAAAACTTTCCTTCACTTCATTTTGCTCGCTAATAGTGTTATCCAGAATTGAGTAGTAAGTCAATTCCAGAAAAGGCTGTGGATAGCAGAGAAATATGATTTTGAATAGTAGAATTGCAGGGTCATGGGTAGAATATAAATGCAGGAAGAAAAAGCTAGCTCAAAAAAGGAGAGATCACACAAAAGTTTTTAAAAAGGGAGACATAAAATTGTGTTCATATTTGATACTTAAATTATTTTATTTTTTTTAATTTTTAATTGTTATGGGTACATCATAGGTGAATATGTTTATGGGGTACATGTGATGTTTTGATATGAGCATGCAATGTGTAACAATCAAACCAGGGTAATCCGGGTACCCATCGCCTCAAGCATTAATCCTTTCTTTGTGTTAGGAATATTCCAATTCCTCCCTCTTAGTTATTTAAAAATATACAAGGAATTATTGTTGACATAGTCACCCTGTTGTGCTATCAAATACTAGCTCTTATTCCTTCTATCTTATTCCTTCTGTCTTTTGCACCCATTAATCATTCCAAATTATCCCCACCCCCCACTCCCACTCCCCTTCCCAGCCTTTGCTAACCATCCTTCCACTCCCTATCTTTAGGAGTTCCATTGTTTTAATTTTTAGCTTCTACATGTGAGTGAGAACATGCAAAATTTGTCTTTCTGTGCCTGGCTTATTTCACTTAATGTAAATGTCCTCAAGTTCCATCCATGTTGTTGTAAATGATAGGATCTCATTCTTTTTTGTTAATTTTTAATTTTTGTGGGTACATCATAGGTGTATATATTTATGGGGTACATAAGAGGTTTTGATACAGGCATGCAATGTGTAATAATCATATTATGTAAAACGGGGCATTCATCCTCTCAAGCATTTATCATCTGTGTTACAAACAATCCAATTATACTCTTTTAGTTATTTTAAAATGTACAATTAAATTATTATTGACTATAGTCACCCTGTTGTGCTATTAAATACTAGATGTTATTCATTCTTTTAAACTATTTTTTGTACCTATTGAACATCCTCACTCCCCTCACACCCCCCAACTACCCTTCCTAGCTTCTGGTAACGATCCTTCTACTCTCTATCTCCATGAGTTCAATTGTCTTAATTTTTAGCTCCAACAAATAAGTCAGAACATGAGAAGCTTGTCTTTCTGTGCCTGGCTTATTTCACTTAATATAGTGACCTTCAGTTTCATCCACATTGTTGCAAATGACAGGATCTCACTCTTTTTAAAGGCTGAATAGTACTCCATTGTGTATAGGTATCACTTTTTTTTTTTAGATCGAGTCTCGCTCTGTCACCCAGTCTGGAGTGCAGTGGCGTGATCTCGGCTCACTGCAAGCTCCGCCTCCCGGGTTCATGCCATTCTCCTGTCTCAGCTTCCCTAGTAGCTGAGACTACAGGCGCCGGCCACTATGCCTGGCTAATTTTTTTTTGTATTTTTAGTGACCTCATGATCCACCTGCCTCGGCCTCCCAAAGTGCTGGGATTACAGGCATGAGCCACCACGCCTGGCCTATAGGTATCACATTTTCTTTATCCATTCATCTACTGATGCACACTTAGGCTGCTTCCTTATCTTGGCTATCATGAGTAGTGTTGCAATAAACTTCAGAGTGCAAACATCTCCTCAACATACTGATTTCCTTTCTTTTGCATATATTCACAACAGTGGGATTGCTGGATCATATGGTAGTTGTATTTTTAGTTTTTTGAAGAACCTCCATACTGTTCTTCATAGTGGCCGTTCAATACTTTTAATAAATGGTGGGGTGAGATACTGTCTGAAAAGATATAGTCCTTGACTTACCAAGACTGGATATGGGGCTCGTAGGTGATACATACAAATAGCTATGACAAAACCCAGGAGTAGTGTGTATTGTCTGATGGGTGAGAACTTAAAAGGAGGGAGCCCAAGGTGATCTACATCATTTGCAGCTTCATTACCACATGCAGCAAAGACAATGATTTTAATTACATCACGAGTGCTAATATCTGTTCCCTAACACTGCAGTAACAAATCACCACTAACAGTGAGTTAATACAACACAATTTTATGATCTTACATTTCTGAACACAGTCTGACAAACTCACCCGGCAGGGCTGCTCTCCCTTTGGAGGCTTAAGGGGAAATTCCATTTCTTTGATTTTTCCAGCCTGTAGAGGCGACCTGCTCTCCTTGGCTCAAGGAGCCTCCTCCATCTTCCAAGCCAACTTGACAGGTTGAGTCCTTCTTATACTGAATCATTCTGATCTTCCCTCCTGCCTCCCTCTTCCACTTTTAAGGCTTTTTGTGATTACAATGAGCCCACCCAAATACTCTGGAATAATTTCCCTACTGTAAAGTCAGCTCATTAGCAACTTGAATTCCATTTGCAACCTTAACTCACTATTATCATAAGTCTGCACTTGTACATTGGTTTCATCCTAAATAATGGATAGCTTTCTTTAACTCCTACTGACTCCTCCTGCACAGAACAAAAAAGTATCTAGGTGCCAGAAGACCCATTCTTATGTCTAATTCCCCAAAGTTGCTCTGGGAAATGCCTTCTTTCAAACAACAAATTCTAATTAATAGTGTCTCTGTGTGTATCTGATGTTCTTGTTGATACCTTACAGGATCATAATATTAATGACAGCAATCCTAACACAAACAAGAGCTAATATTCCTTATTGGGGAACCTGCCCCAATAGTCATGTAGGTTCTTTTCTGTTTTCCCTAAGCATCGGCCAGTTTGAGAAATAAAGGGACAGAGTACAAAAGAGAGAAATTTTAAAGCTGGGCGTCCGGGGGAGACATCACATGTTGGTAGGTTCTGTGATGCCCCACAAGCTGTAAAACCAGCAAGGTTTTATTAGGGACTTTCAAAAGGGGAGGGACTGTGCGAATAGGTGTGGGTCACAGAGATTACGTACTTCACAAGGTAATAGAATATCACAAGGCAAATGGAGGCAGGGTGAGATCACAGGACCACAGGATGGGGCGAAATTAAAATTGCTAATGAAGTTTCGGGCACCATTGTCATTGATAACATCTTATCAGGAGACAGGGTTTTGAGAGCAACCGGTCTGACCAAAATTTATTAGGTGGGAATTTTTTCTTCCTAATAAGCCTGGGAGTGCTATGGGGGACTGGGATCTATTTCACCCCTACAGTCTACAGACCATAAAAGATGACCACGCCCAGAGAGCCGTCTATAGACCTACCCCCAGGCACATATTGTCTTTCCCAGGGATGTTCCTTGCTGAGAAAAAGAATTCAGCGATATTTCTCCCATTTGCTTTTGAAAGAAGAGAAATATGGCTCTGTTCCGCCCGGCTCACCGGCAGTCAGTGTTTAAGGTTATCTCTCTTATTCCCTGAACAATTGCTGTTATCCTGTTCTTTTTTCAAGGTGCCCAGATTTCATATTGTTTAAACACACGTGCTCTACAATTTGTGCAGTTAATGCAATTATCACATGGTCCTGAGGCAACATACATCCTCCTCGGCTTATGAGATGACAGGATTAAGAGATTAAAGTAAAGACAGGCCTAGGAAATCACAAGGGTATTGACTGGGGAAGTGATAAGTGTCCATGAAATCTTCACAATTTATGTTTAGAGATTGCAGTAAAGACAGGCATAAGAAATTATAAAAGTATTAATTTGGGGAACTAATAAATGTCCATGAAATCTTCACCATCCGTGTTCTTCTGCCATGGCTTCAGCTGGTCCCTCCGTTTGGGGTCCCTGACTTCCCGCAACAATTCCTTGTGGTTTTTAATGTGGCAGACATTGGGCTAAAGTGATTCTTTTAAATGCATCATCATTTAATCCTCGTAACACTGCATGTAGTAAGTCTTAGCATCATTCTTGTTTTACAGACAAGCAAGAGGCATAGAGAGGCTGAGTGCTTCTCTGAGCTCCTCCAGCCGACAAGTGACAAAGTTGCACGGTGACTTCAGAGTGTGGTCTTTAACATAAAGCCAAGTTGCCTCTGGGTGTGAGTATCAAAGTTGGCAATTGTCAATCTGGAGCACAGGTGTTTCTCCAGGATGAAAAACATTCTTTATTGAAACATGCAACATGTTGTAGACATCATTCTTCATCTGCTTTTCTACTTCACTTATCAAAATTACTCTTCTTGTATTTCACAAAAGACAGACACATCCCTCAGACATACCAAATATGGCTGTGCTGCATTATCACCCCCAGTGGAAAACATTCCAATGTGCAGAAAAAAAAAAGAAAAAAAGAAAAAGAAAAAGAAAACAACAACAATTTGACAATGGAAGTAAGAGTAAAGGTTTTGTTTGTTTTTGTTTTAAAATCAAACCTTGAAAACAACTTGCAGAGTTTTATGTCTTTCCTTGTCTCATGCATATTTTTGTAACAGACGAATCATGGTGTTAGATACAAGACATTTTGTTCATGTGATCTTTTAATTAGATGTTGTTTAGAAAATATTACATGAGGTGTGGGTGGTGAGATGCCCATGTCTATTAACCAACAAAACAATCCAAGTTTGTTTAATCAACAGAATAACCTATTATTAGCCAGTAATGATGATTTTGTTTTGATTTGCAACTGAAAAACAGTGCATTGAAGTATTATGATTGAGCTGTTGAATTACTAATGTAAGTGATTATTGTACACTTTCAAATGATAGCTCACCAGTGTCTGTCTATAGGTCTGCCAGTTACAATTCTCTGTACCGCATCCTTATAAACAGTGGTTAGGAGACTGGCTGGCCCATAAGAGGGGAGTGCTGGAGAGCCTGGGAAATGGAATTCCCAGCAGTATAACCCTTGGTGTCATCTTTGTTTTGGGCGCTTCCATAGTTGTTAGAAAACCTCACAGGTTTTCCATGGGGAGCTTCAGGCCCATCTCTCCTCACTGGTGCAACACTGAACACAACTGAAGCCTCACAGTTCTTCATTGCTTTCCAATTTCCAACGCCAATGCAATGTCCTCTTGAAGTTTCCCAAAGATTCTTATTTTTAAAAAGGGATAGTGAGACTATGGGGAGAGGCTTTCCGCTTTTATTACTTAGGTCCTGTAGCAAAGACCAAGGTGCATAAAAAGAGATGCTGGTCATTGGTCATTGCTTTTTTTTTTTTTTTTTTTTTTTGACAGAGTCTCACTCTGTCGCCCAGGCTGGAGTGCAGTGGCATGATCTTGGCTCACTGCAACTTCCACCTCCCAGGTTAAAGTGATTCTTCTGCCTCAGCCTCCTGAGTAGCTGGGATTACAGGCATGCACCACCGTGCCTGACTACTTTTTTTTTTTTTTTTGTATTTTTAGTAGAGATGGGGTTTCACCATATTGGCCAGGCTGGTCTCAAACTCCTAACCTCGTGATCCGCCTGCCTTGGCCTCCCAAAGTGCTGGGATTATAGGCGTGAGCCACTGCACCCGGCTGTTCATTGCTTTTTGCTTCAAGAATGGATGCATTCTAATTCCCAGGCATTGGAATGAGTGTGAAATTTAGGTGGCTCTGTATGGGGCAGATGTGTGTATTATGTAATGGAATTGGGATTGCTGCAGTGGGAACAGAGGGAGAGATCTAAGATTGGACAAAGGGAGTTCCTGTTTCTATTTCTATTTTCGGTTGAATAATTTAATTAAATACCTGAAAAATAGAGATTGTCTTTCTAACCATTTTTTCAGCACCTTACCATTTTCAAATGAGGCCGGATAGATGTGGGTGAAGGTTCTTAAGGTATCTAAAGCCTAATTTTATTACAAGAGGATGCAACATTATGCTCAGATTAGTTTGCCTGTCTAATAGGATGCATTCCTAGCATTGGTAACACTTATGACACCATTAGAGGGAATTATTTTGGGGATTTTGGAAAATCTTGGTACAGGATGTTAATAATTATTTTGGTTCATCTGCGGGAATTTCTTGGCTTCTACATTCCTTTACAGAAAAACCAAAAAGAGCTCTCTTTAAGCAAACTACAGTACCTTCACAGAGCAGGACTGGCGGAGCGCAATGTTGCCTGCAACACTAAGGGAGGTGGCCTTCTCTGCCCAGACTGTTTCCCAGCAAGCAGATCCTTGGACTCCAAAGTTTTTGTTCATTTACTCCCATCAGTAGAAATGTTTAAGGCATTCATTCTCAATTGGTTGGCATTTCTTACTTTACAAAGTATAGGTATGCATTACTGTACTCACATATAATTTACACTGTAAAACCAACACAGAAGTAGAAAAAAAGATGAGGTTAAGAGATGAAATTATAATGTGGAAATATTACTTCATATATTTTTATTTACAAATGGTACATATTCCCTTTTGTTTTCATTAAAAATATATATTAGCATTGATATTGTCCAGGAGGGCTGACTTCTAATGGTCTTGCTAATTATGATGGCTTAATAATACAGTTTGAGATGATCTCGAGGTATAAGGTTCATGGCTAACAATCATTGATGCAAATTTCCATTTCAAATAATGCTCTTGATAACTTCAGATTCCGCAGGCAATTGCTCGGCCCATCTTATTACATGGGTGCTTTGTTAACCTCATACTATGGATCGTGAAAATCTGCTATTAGAATTAAATCCAAGAATCAACTGAGCTATTATCTTTCTCTCTTGGACTTGAAATATGGACAAATATTGTGAATCCATAGTTCTTTCCCAGGAAAATTGTAAGCTACATATTCATTTTGTGTGGGCAAGATCAGTTAAACCTAGATGAAATAATGCACAAATCTGCCTAACTATGCATATGTCACAGGACACTGAAAGTTGAGGGCTAAGCAAATTAAAAGCCCAGTCAAGGCTGCTCTGTGGTTCACAGACTACAAGTGTGCCCTTAGGATGCTTCAAATTTCAAGAAAATTATGCATCGTGACTGTCATGGTACCAAGTGGGCAGTCAACGTCAAGCCAACTGTTACAAATCAGCATAGCATGTCTTAATCACTCCCTTAACTATTTAGGTAGAAATAAATATGAGTGGAAGTTCCAGAACTATCTTCTTACATCTAATTTGTTTTCTTATAAACCTCACTCTACATTGAAGACCATCAAATGAGACAACAATCACTAGAGTACAGCCAGGTTAGTACTGCCTATGGAATTACCTCCAGGAGGTGATAAAAACAACTCTTGAGCATTTTCCAGCTCACTTTGTGGATAGGTGAGGCCTGTGTGAGGAGATACTTCTTTAGGAAGGGAAATATCTCTCAGTAGCATTTCCATTTCCACGGGGTATCCAAACTCCAGTATACAGAGCTGAGAATTATCTAGGGCAGTGTATCTGTTTCTTATGCAATTCTCCAGCCTTTTCTCCAAGGAAATAAGCATTTCAGAAACGTCAGATTCATGAAGTAACGAATAAATAAATGTTGAATGACTCAATGATTTATAAGGAGATAAAATAATTTTGCCTGAAATCTTACTTAATCCAGATGGGGTGTTCCGACCTTCAAGATGGCAGACACCAGACCTGCCCTAAGGAATGGAACCAGGTTTGGGCTGAGGTTGGTCCTGCTGTAACATTTAGCTGTCTCCTGGACACTGCATGGCAGCAAAAACTAATGTCCTGTTCAGAAAGCTTTGGATCCTCACTCATCTTTTCCTCCTTTTCTTTTCTTTTTTTTTTTAAACTCTTCTATTCTGCACTATTATGGAGTGCCTGCTAAAGAGATAGATTTCTTAGCGACTATTGCAGGGGACCTAAAAAATAATTCCAAATGAGAGAGACCACTGGCCTTTCCTGCAGTTCTCACTATGCCTCCTGATGGAATCAGGGCCACAGGCATTAATCCATACTGAAGATGCTGATTCTCACTGTGGCCCAGGAAAGCCAGAAGAGGAGGAAAAACAGAGAGCAAGAATTACGCCAATGTGAAGATGGTCATGCAGGAAGGCTTATGAAATGCAGTGAAAGAACAAGAGATACGCTAATGGAGAATATAATGAGAGCTTATTTTGAATGACAAGTATTGATTTCTCTCTCCCTATTTTTTTTAACTGTCCATATAGTAACAGGTATATATGCACGGGCAGTCTCTAAAAACCACCACCACCAACAAAACAACTGTATTTGCTAGTGGACTGTTTTGAACAACATCAGATGGAAATGAAGAGGGCAAGAGGTTGGTCCTGGGAAAAAGTCACCTTTTCTCCATTAATGGCACATTTATTTAAGTGTTATCTGTATATTACAGCAAACTATTTTTTGCATTCATTGTTTAACACAACCAACAACAGTAAACAATCTTAATTACCTGTTTGATTGAAAAAGTCAACATTTTTCATTTGTCATTGTAAAATTAAAGACAGATTTATAACTTCTTTAGGTATGGTTGTTACTGGGAACAATTTTTATTTAGTAGAAATAAATCAGTTTTTCCTTGAAAGTGCCTTATTGTTTAAACATGTTACTTTTTATTTTGGAAATAACCATAGATGTAGACAAGAGATATCCAACAAACACAGAGGTTGAAATTGAATGCAAAGTGAATTTGTAGCATGAAAAAGAAAACAAACAAACAAAAAAAGGACTTTTCACCAGCTTTTGTGGAAGAAGGTCGCTGAACATTGGCTCTGTTCTCCTCCTGAAGTTTAGTGGAGTTTCTTACAACAGCATTACTTCCCGGGCCATTATGCAGAACCCACTTTCATCTCATCCCTCAATTCCTGGGAGTCTCTGCATTACAACAACCTTTATGGAGCTTTGCAGCTAGCAGTATTAGCTTGCACTGTGACCACAGGGGAAGGGTAAACAATGCTCACCAGGACGGATGCCTGAAGGGTTATCATCTGAGATGGACTGGACATCCTGTCTTGCAAAAGGTTATCATCTGAGATGGATTGGATGTCCTGCCTTGGAAGACACTCAGCTTGTTTCAATGGCTCTACATCAAGCAATCTTTCTCAGTCCAACTGATCTTATTTAAGCTCCACCAAAAGGGCATTTGCAACACCAAGCGATCAAGACAATGTTCAGGGGCTGTGTGGTTGGAAGTCCCTTGAAGTTTGATGGCTTGCCTTTTCATGACTTTAATAAATTTCATCTCATCTTGAAATCATTGGCCAACCATAAATCACTGATTAACCAAGTTAATGAATGAAATAGAACTAATAAAATGCAAACTCTGCACATATTAGCAAAGTGAGATGTCTTTCTTCAGGATCTTTTTAATCCTGATTTTGGCAGGCATAACTTTTGGGACGGTTTTTTTTTTATTTTCAGAACATAAAACTTATTAACATATAAGCTCCGAGGCAATACAGCTTTCTTTTTCTTTTCTTTTCCTTTCTTTCTTTTTCTTTCTTTCTTTCTTTTTCTTTCTTCTTTCATTCTTTTCTTTCTTCTTTCTTTTTTTTTTTTTGACAGGGTCTCGCTGTCTTGCCCAGATTGGAGTGAAGTGATATAATCATAGATCACTGCAGCCTCAAACTTCTGGGCTCAAGCAATCCTCCCACCTTAGCTTCCCAAGTAGCTAGGGCTACAGGTACGTGCCACTGTGCTTGCCTAATTTTCGAACATTTTTGTAGAGACGGAAGTCTCACCATGTTGCCCAGGCTGGTCTTGACCCCTGGCCTCAAGTGATCCTCCTGCCTCAGCATCCCAAAGTGCTGGGATTAAAGGAATGAGCCAGCATACCTGGCTACAATATAGTGTAAACCAAAAATAAAAATTTAAGCCCCCCAACCATCTGAATGGACCCCAGTTCATGGCCCAGAAAATTCCAAAATTTACCTGGAAAACTAGTTCAAGCAATGATAAGCAGGGGGAGTTGGACATGCTTCATTATTCCCTCTTCCCTTCTACAATTCAGACACAGCTGACCTTAAGACTGATAGAACAGACTCTTTTAAGTCTGTTGTGAAACATTTACAATCTATTCTCTCTGAAGCCTGCTACCTGGAGGCTTCAACTGCATGATAAAACATCAGTCTCCATAGCCCGTTATCTTAACTCAGACATTCCTTTCTATTGATTCCAGGTCTTTAGTTAATAACTCTTTCAACCAATTGCCAATCAGTGCATTTTTGAATCTGCCTATGACCTGGAAGCCCCCCAACATTCTAGTTGTCTTGCCTTTCCAGACTGAGCCAATGTACCAATATACATATAAGATGTATATATCTTATGTTATGTTATGTTATGATTAATGTCTTATGTCTCCCTAAAATGTACAAAACCAAGTTGTAGCCTTGTTGTACAAAACCAAGTTGACCACCTTGGGCACATGTTCTTAGGACCTCCTGAGGGCTGTGTCATGGGACACTGATTGCTCATATTTGGCTCAGGATAAATCTCTTCAAATATTTTACAGAGTTTGACTTTTTTTTTTCAACAATTGCTTTATGAAGTATCCTGATGTTGTTATAGCAAGTTCACATGAATACTAGAATTGCTAGATGTCAGCTGAAACTGGCTGGTATCAAGGAAGCATTCTTAGACTCTAAGAACATGTCTGTTATACAGATCTTGTGGTTTCCATTCAAACATGAAAAAATATTTAATCAAATGAAGATCTTTTAGTACATTTGCTGTGTGAAAAGTGTAGATGCATTTTCTAAGCATGGTTATTTTCCCTTTTTTTAAGGAATCAAAGTATAACTGTGATCCTTTGTGCAAATATATAGTTTATTTGAAATCTTTTGGACAACTAGGTTTTAATACAAAACAAAGGCATTTTCAAATTTTGCATTATGGCTGGGCATGGAGACTCACACCTCTAATCCCAGGACTTGGGGAGGCCAAGGTGGGCAGATCACTTCAGGTCAGGAGTTCAAGACAAGCCTGGCCAACATGGCAAAACCTCATCTCTGATAATCCAAAAATTAGCCATGCGTGGTGTGTCACGTGCCTGTAGTCCCAGTTACTCGGGAGGCTTAGGCAAGAGAATCGCTTCAGCCTGGGAGGTGGAGGTTGCAGTGAGCCTCGATTGCACCACTGTGCTCCAGCATGGGCGACAGAGTGAAGCTGTGTCTCAAAAATACAATAAAAATAAAAATAAAATAAAATTTCGCAGTATTAGGGAGTTTTTTATTTACACTTGTATTCTTTTTCATCTCAAACTGTGTTAATCATTTATGTCAAAGCAGAATTATGTAAGTCAGAAAAGGCATATGGAATTGTATGGAGTAGATTTGAGGGAGAACAAATATTACAATGAGTTATAAAAAGATGTCTAAAATTTCTGAGATATTTTAATTAGCAGCTAGAGAAACAGTGATGGGGAAGAGTGAAGTCAGAATCTTCCACTCCCATCGCTAATCAGCCGTTGCTATTGTACACAATACAGTTGAACATTAATAAAACCTCCATTCGTGTTTCAGCAGATGCCACGTGACATCTGTCAGAGCTGGTATTTGCTTTGCAGTGTTTCTTGCAGTCTTTTTGGCTTCTGTTTCTTGCAGTCTTTTTAGCTTCATGGGTATACCTTTAAAACATTGTATTAAAAAAGTATATTTTCAATGAGTACTTCATGCAGGTATTAACTGTCTGGCAAAGATAACTGTGATCTTTTTATTAAAAATCTAATTTCCCTTATGTGAAACAATCAAGTATTGAGAAGTTCTCCACAGCCATGCAAAGGGCAACTGGGTTTCCTAGGGTTACATTATGTCTATGGAATATTTCAGGAAGAAGGAATTATTGTGTGGCTATTAAAAACTAGTAACTTAAAAATATGGACATTGGTTAAAGTTTCATATGGGCTAGAGTTTTCAAAATAATTGATCAGAAATTTATATGTCTGTGTGCATTTTTGATATATCACACTAACAGGCTGGAAACAACAGGCTTTGCTGATGTACAAAATCCATAATAATATCTTAAGAAAGCCCTTTTGTCACAGAAAATGTAACAGATCAGGGATTTAATTTAAAGTTATCTCCAGTAAGAGAGGAGTGAGTATTTTTCACCTCCTTGGGATGCATGAAATTGCGAAGAATTGAGAGAAACTGCAGTTCAGAGTGAGAAGGATAGAGTTTGCAATTCCAGAGGGAAAATTTATTATCAAGGTTTCCCGAATCACATCATCTCATGGTCAATGCCAAATAATAAGTAGATGCAATAAATATTTCCTTAAAAAACAATAATCATGTTGACAAAAATGAATATTAACGAAACATAAATTACAATTTCTAAATCAGCACTAACGACAAAAGAAAAGTGCAACTTTTCATGAGGATTAAGGAAAGACAATGAAAAAGGGTTGCAGTCTGACTAACCTCCACATAACCCCGGGGAATGATGTCTGGAGTTTCATGGACTGACTCAACCATCAGTTATGTGTGCAACTTTCTGCTTTCCTCTAGCAACTGGACAAGAGAAGTAGAAATTCGCCTGCCCATTGACGTTGCAGCTATAAACACAGAAGAGTAGTGTATAAAAGCAGCAACAAGAGTGAGAGCATCTTAATAATGCCTCGCAGAAGTTTATGGGGCTGCCCTCTTTGAGATACATGGTCAGTTGCCTTAGTTTTCTCAACATTCCATGCTTATCTATCAACTTCCCAGAAGTATAATATTTTAAGTAGAAATAGTTCAGTCCTGGTGAGCTACTCTGGGAGAAAGAGGACAAGCTGCTTGTTCTCAGTGCAATGCACCCTCTTGCTTCTGTGTAGTGGCCCCATGGTAGTCTAGGTGTGGGAACAAGGGAAATAAGAAAGGGTTACATTTTGCTTACTGAACACCAGCAAGGTAAGCACTTTTCCATTTTCTAGCTATGTTAACATTGACCTGGGAAGTAGGACAGAGTATTCATGTTGCTCTCTTTCATTACATTCTTTGTATCAAAGATTTTGCTTGGAATTGTATTAAATTAATAGGTTACACGACTGTTTCTCATCCCCCCCAACAAGGAATATTTTATATTTCTTCATTCATTCAGGATGTGGCTTTGTCCTTCACTGTGAGCACAAAGTTCCTGGAAATATATGTTTATACACACACAAACACGATTGACTAAGAAAAGAAAAGACATATATAGGTGTGTATATAATCTATGTATATTAAAATCTATTTTATTAGTTATTCTGTAGTTTTAGCTGCTATTATGAATAAAAATATAATCTAATTTTAAAATTTATTCTATTGGCATAAAATGCAAGACAATTTTGACATATACAGCTTTTATCATTCATTTTACTACTCTGCCTCACTAATTCTTAAGTACCTTTAATTGTTTTTTCAATTTTCTAGATATTTAGTGTCAACATCTGCAAACTAAACATTGTTGTAGCTTTAAAATATATGTTAATAATTTAACAATTGCTTTAGCTTTCTGGTTTATCAAGAATCTTCAAAGCCATGTTAAGTAAGAGTGGTACTGGTGTTCATTCTATATTTTTTCCCTTGATTTTTAAAAGAAATATATAATTGCTTTTTTCTTTCCAATGATATTTGCTGTTAAGTAATGGTTATGTTCTTCTAGTCTTATCTTACCTAGAGATTTTTTAGGAATAGCCTCACATTTTTAGGCAATTTACCAAATGCCTTTCCATCATCACCTCCCATGAATATAAACAGATGGTTTTCTCCTTTAATTTAATAAAATAAATGATCTTAAGCCATTCATTCATGCTTTCATCCAATATTAAAAATATTGGTCATTATCTTGAATATAGTAGAATCTATCGAGTTGTAATTTAGAATGTTTGCATCTAATCATGCACAATAAGCATATAGAATTATCCTACAATTTTTTCCACTATTTCCCACTCATCTTAGCAAGTTATAGCTTAAAAGTTACACTAACATCATGAAATCGGGCAATTTTCCAGCTTTTTCTTTAGCCTAGAAAAGTTTATGTTACATAGAAATGATTTGTTCTTTAAAGCTCAAGTAGAACACAACTGTGAAACCATCTGGGTCTGATGTATATTATTTTTTAACCTGGCGTCTCTTTAATTACCTTTTCAACACCTTCCTTTATTTGTAGATTCAGTTTTCTGCCTCTTTGGGAAGCCAGTTTGAATATTTTTGCAAGAAACTAGCCACTCGCTTCAGAATTCTCATATTTATTGCCATAGAAGTACATAGACTATGCACTTATAATATTTCCTTTTTTTTTTTTTTTTTTTTTTTAGTATTTATTGATCATTCTTGGGTGTTTCTCGGAGAGGGTGATGTGGCAGGGTCATAGGATAATAATGGAGAGAAGGTCAGCAGATAAACACGTGAACAAAGGACTCTGGTTTTCCTAGGCAGAGGACCCTGCGGCCTTCCGCAGGGTTTGTGTCCCTGGGTACTTGAGATTAGGGAGTGGTGATGACTCTTAAGGAGCATGCTGCCTTCAAGCATCTGTTTAACAAAGCACATCTTGCACTGCCCTTAATCCATTTAACCCTGAGTGGACACAGCACATGTTTCAGAGAGCATGGGGTTGGGGGTAAGGTTATAGATTAACAGCAACCCAAGGCAGAAGAATTTTTCTTAGTACGGAACAAAATGGAGTCTCCTATGTCTACTTCTTTCTATATAGACACAGTAACAATCTGTTCTCTCTTTCTTTTCCCCACATTTCTCCCTTTTCTTTTCGACAAAACCGCCATCGTCATCATGGCCCGTTCTCGATGGTCGCTGTCTCTTCGGAGCTGTTGGGTACACCTCCCAGACGGGGCGGCTGGGCAGAGGTGCTCCTCACTTCCCAGACGGGGCGGCCGGGCAGAGGCGCTCACTTCCTAGACGGGGTGGCCGGGCAGAGGCGCTCCCCACCTCCCAGACGGGGCGGCCAGGCAGAGGCACTCCGCACCTCCCAGACGGGGTGGTGGCCGGGCAGAGGCGCTCCTTACCTCCCAGACGGGGTGTCGGCCGGCACTTATAATGTTTCTTTTAATCTCTGAAATCTGTGATTTTATTGCCTTTTTATTCATAATCTCATTCATTTCTTTGTGCCATCTTATTTTTTCTCAATCTAATATGCTAGTACTTTTTCTGTTTTATAGTTATTTTCAGAGAAATGATGTTTGGATATATTTCTGTTGGCTACTATTGATACTATTTTAGTAATTTCCGTTTTTATCTTTATTCTCTTTTATTTTACTATTTTAATTGTTTTTTCTAGTTTCTTATATTGAATAATTATTTCATTTATGCTCAGCCTTTTTTTCATTTTAATAATGAAAGCTTGTGAATATAAACAGGTTTATCATAGATTTTGGCATACAGAATTAGCCTTTTCATTACTTCCGAGATAACTGACATATCTGTTATGATGTTCCCTTTGATCTGAATATTGTTTAATACCATGTTTTTATTAAATTTACAAGTAGATCACTCAATTTACAAATGATTGGGTTTTTGAGGTCATTTTGTATTGTTGATACCAAGCTTTCATTGTTTATGAAAGTGTTTTGTAAAATCTGGACATTTTACTTTATAGGATTTTGTTTTGGTTAAGTCACAGCCAGCATGTGTATAAATACATGCACACAAACATGTATCCATAAATACAAATGCAGGTCGGGCACAGTGGCTCATGCCTGTAATCCTAGCACTTTGGGAGGCTGAGGCAGGAGAATCATTTGAGGTCAGGAGTTTGAGACCAGCCTGGCCAACATGGTGAAACTCCCACTCTACTAAAAAGATACATAAATTAGCTGGGTGTGGTGGCATGCGCCTGTAGTCCCAGCTACTCGGGAGGTTGAGGCAGGAGAATTGCTTGAACCTGAGAAGTAGAGGCAGGAGTGAATTGATCGTGCCACTCCACTGCAGCCTGGGCAACAGAGCAACACTCCATCTAAAAAATAAATAAATAAATACAAATGCATAGATAGAAATATAGACATAGATATAGATACAATTATAGTTGTAGAGGTAGATGATATAGATGTATAGATATCCTGCCCATATCTTCTTGATTTGTATAATTTTCGTGGACACTGCTCTGGTCTTCCAGTTTTCCACCTCCCAGCACCTGTGTCTTCTTGCCCAAGGGCCTTTCCTGGCTACCAGGTTCAGCTCCGGCAAAGCACAAAGCATACAGGACATGCCAGGAGACAATGCCTCCTACATTGGCCTCCAGCAATGGCTGAAGGGTGTTGGTGACCAGCAGCTCCAGCTCCCTCTTGTTTTGGGAATGAGAATGCTGAGGTGTGTGCTCTGCTCTACCTCTCAGAGACACTCCTCAGAATGAAGCTACAACTGCCCGCAGCAGTCACTTGTATTATAGGACAGCACACCCTTTCCGAGCTCCTTCTTTTGTCTTCTCTTCTCCCTCTGATGTTTCCTATGCTCACATCCCCTCCTAAAAGTGATCACATTAAAATCTTGGTCTCAATATCTGCTCCTAAGAAACATAAACTAACTTTCTCTCTCCCTCTCTCATATTGAAAAACAAAACACAGTTTTCTCTCCTGCTATTCTAATGGATAGAGGCAGGTAATTCTATTATATAATTTGGCCAGAATAGAAAAATCTGTACTGTTCTTGTAACAGTCTTTGGCGAATATTGCCTATATTACAGAACTTAAAATCTGTATTCTGATTCAGGTTGCAACCCATTATCTTGAACAAAGTGACACGACATCCAGCTCGGCTTGCTGTGGGCAAAGAGGCTTTGCCCCGCCTGTGAAGTACGCGGCTGCAAATGGCATTATTCAGCTCTTGCTTTTGTCCAACAATGTTTCTCAAGGCTATAGCTGACAGGTGTTAGGGATCCTCACCTCCAAGTTGAGTCTTATTCAGACCCAGCTAGAGACTGATGTTATCTCAGGTCAGTATCTTCTTCAATAACAATAACAGAAATCCAACCTGGGACAATCTAAATTAGAACCTAAGACATTTCTATTTTGAGAGAAAGAAAAGAAGCTGAGAAGTTTGACCCACCTCATGACAGGTGGTATGACTTGGTCTGAATCTACACGTATTTTCGGATTTGAAAAAAATCCAACCAAAACAAAGCAAGGAAAGATACTATGTGCTGCTGAATTACAGTCTGTAGTAGTTTTAGACTGGATGCAGCTGAGGTTGGAAAGCCTAAGTGGTTCATATCTCTGTAGCATTCAAGCAGATGGAAATTGGGGGATTCCTGGAATGTAATCCTTTTTAAAGTTCTTAAATAAGGGTTTAGGGCCCCTGCTGTAATATGCCAAGGCAGTTTAATGAAAGATGGGTAAATTATCCCTCTGCCTCCTCCACATGATCTACTTACACAGATACTAAGTCCTGTAATGCATGAATTGCCATCAGAGATTAAATGCTTAGAAAGGAAATAGATATGAATTTAGATGAAACCCACATTATACTATCTGGTTTTTTCTCAAATGGTATTTAGAAGAATAGCGAGAGCATTTCTATTTAAAATCACCAAAGCCTCTTTCCGGCTTATCTAGTCATCTAGTAGAGATGAGTTTTTTTCAGGAGTTCTTAATCAAGAATGATTTCAGAGGTTGCGTTCACTTGAGTGTCAAAGTGTGTACCAAGACAAATTCATTCAGTGAATTCTTTTGATTTAATAAAAAACTACTCAAAATAATTAATGTCACATTTTGGGATCATGTGGATACAATATTTAAATATTTAAAGTATTTTGCATTTTCAACTGAACACCTCTCTATTCAGTTGGTGGTGTAGATAATCTGAAAGACAACCAATTATCTTGGTTTTAAATGCTGGGTAGTCATGATAATGCTACGTTTTTTGTTACCAAAATGTTGGTGAAGAAACACACTGGATACACATATACGTAAGCAATTATAATTACTTATCTCTATGAAGTGGGATAACAATGTTTTGATTTTTCCCCAATGAAATTTAGTTTAACTCAAGACTTTCTCTTTCTTTCTTCTTTTTCTTTCCTTCTTTCTTTCTTTTTTCTTTCTTTCTTGTTTCTTTCTTTTCTCTTTCTCTCTCTCTCTTTCTTTCCTTCTTTTCTCTCTTTCTTCATTTTTCCTTTCCTTCCCTCTCTCCCTCCCCCCTCTCGCTTTCCTTTCTCTTTCTTTCCTTCTTCTTCCTTTTTTCTTTCTTCATTTCTTCCTCTACTCTTTTTCCTTTCTTTCCTTTCTTTCTTTTCTCTTCTCTCTCTCTCTTTCTCTCTTTCTTTCCTTCTTTTCTCTCTTCATTTTTCCTTTCCTTCCCTCTCTCCCTCCCCCCTCTCTTTCTTTTCTCTTTCTTTCTTTCCTTCTTCCTTTTTTCTTTCATTTCTTCCTCTACTCTCCTTTCTTTTCTCTTTCTTTCTTTCCTTCCCCCCTTTCTTCCTTTGTCCCTCCCCTCCCCAAATCTCCCCTCCCCACTCTCCCCTCCCCCTCTTTCCTTTCCTTTTCTTTTTTTGTTATGCTCTTAATATACCTGGGGAGAATAAACCAATGAATAAACATATCCCTGAAGTTCTAGAGCAGGGGTGTCCAATCTTTTGGCTTCCCTGGGCCACATTAGAAGAAAAATAATTGTTTTGGGCCACACATAAAATACACAAACACTAGCAATAGCAGATGAGCAAAAAAAAAAAGAAAAAAGAAAAAAGAAAAAATCTGGTAATAATTTAAGAAAGTTTACAAATTCATGTTGCGCAGCATGGAAGGCTGTGCTGGGCTGCATGCGGGCAATAGGTTGGACAAGTTTGCTCTAGAGGCTTATGGAGAACAGAGCTAAGTCATCATTATGGGAAGGTTGAATTACTGTTCTCAATTCTTCCAGCCTTCCTGCTCCAAGAATGATGCACCCATGCAGGATAGTGGCTCTGCAATGCTGTCCACTGCAGCAGGGAGCCGCCTTTGCTTCCTGCCATGGTGGTACTGGGCTTGGTGAGAGGATTTGGATTGGCCAGTGGGAATTGAGTGATGGCGTAAGGATCCGGCCTGGGGCCAAAGTCTCAGGAAGCCTCATGTTTCCCCTCCCACTGCGGTATTCCTGCGATCTGCTGTCAGGACAGCATGTCCACAGAGCCATCAATAAAAAAAGGATGGAATGGCACATGAACCTTAAATGAATACCAACTGCCGCTTGAAGCAGAGTGGCCCCAGCTCCCCTGCAGAGCCATGAATGTTCAAGTGTTTTCTGTTATGAATGGCTGGGTTTTTGGATGATCCCTTTTGCTCAGCATTATTGTAGCAATTGTGGCACAGTAGATGACTTAACTATGGTCTGTCCATATAATTAAAACTGGCCTGAAAGTCATTTGACTAAAAGGAAAACAGTTCAAACAAAATAAGGGTTTTGCAAAATTCCAGGAGTCTGCACACCACCACATCCCATTTTGGGGAAAGCGCCATCACCCACAGTTCCCCACTGAGAGAAAAGATCTAGGTGGCTTCTTACACATAAATTTCTTATCAATATTTTGAAAACCTTCAACAAAAGGAGAGACACAGCTGGGCAAGGTGGCTCACGCCTGTAATCCCAGCAATTTGGGAGGCCGAGGCGGGTGGATCACCTGAGTTCGGGAGTTCAAGAACAGCCTGACCAACATGGAGAAACCCCGTCTCTACTAAAGATACAAAATTAGCCAGGCGTGGTGGTGCATGCCTGTAATCCCAGCTACTCGGAAGGCTGAGACAGAATTGCTTGAACCTGGGAGGCAGAGGTTGTGCTGAGCTGAGATCGTGCCATTGCACTCCAGCCTGGGCAACAAGAGTAAAACTCCCTCAAAAATAAATAAATAAATAAATAAATAAATTTAAAAAACAATAAAGAAAAAGAGGGAAACACTTCCTTGGTGGTAGAAACAGAAGAGAAAATGTAACAGAGAGGAGGAAGTAGTAGTGAAAAATACTAAAGTTCTGAGAATAGGAGAGCAACAAAGTGATGATAGGTGATCAAAGTTGTCATTCAAGCTTTCTTCTCTCCATTATTCTGCCTATACTTGGGTTCGTGTTCTTGCAGGGAGGGCGTCTTAGTGATTCCAGCTGCCTATCTCTTCCGCAAGGTGGCATCTTGATGGTGATTTCCCTGGTTTCTTATTTTCACATGTATCCTCATTGTTTGAGGTAAATGGAATGATTTTCTGGCTTTGAAACTGGGAAAATCCAATACACATGTTTGTCAAGAGGAGGCTGAATTATTTCCTTTGTCAAGGTGCTGCTGGCTTTCCCTGTATTAATGCTTATATTAGAAAACATCTACACTGCCAGTCCGAAACACCACTCCAGACGCTTTAGAGATCTGGGCGTCGTGTGTGCTCTTATTTTTATGGTTGGTGATGGTTTTATGGTGTTCAAACATCTGGTTGATGCCAGACATTATATTATGTACTAGAGAAGAAAAATGCTGAATCTCTTCCCCTAGGAATCCAGTTGGGCATATAGACATATACAAAGATAGTTTCAATGCAGTCTATTAGATGTTTATAGTGGGTGCTATGGAACCACAGAGGATAGGCACAGCAACTGCTTCCTGAAATTCACATGAGCTTTAAATAACCGCCTTGAAATGCCCGTTTATGAATGAAAGGATAAAAGAAGAGTGCCCATGTTTCCTCATTTACTCGCTTGTTTACTATAGTGCATTTATGTGTGCATTCTTAGAGTGAATGTCCCCAAGTTCAAAATCCCTAAAAGGAGCTCACAGCAACTCTTCCTATGAAAGACCCTTCTGTCCATTTCAGAGATGGGGATATCTTGATAAGAAAGATAAATAGGAAGAGCATTGCAGAAAGGGATAGACCAGGAGGATGGAAAATGTCTGCTTGTCTTGAGTCCAGTCTTTATAGCTCTGTTTCAGAACTATTTCAATTGTTGTGAACTTCTCCCATATTAGGGATGCATACTCAAATCCCCAAACACGTTCAGGTTAGATATAAATTCATTTTCATTATCTTGCTTTCAGGATAATCCATGCCACTAGAGTATGCTTTCCAAACAGTGAAAAAATAAAAGTTAAGAGGATTCAAATTGAAGTTGAAAAATTTTCCCTCTAGAAATTAGAAAGACAACATTAGTATTAATAGTGTTTAAACTATTGAGTTAAATATTAACATTTTCCATTTAAAATGAAATTTAATAATGTATAGAAGAGCAACGCATACATTAGTATTTCAGAAGTACAAATGATGAAAGATAATGAGGCTCTTGTCTTCGTAATGCGACTAAAAATCAGAATATTCCAAAGTTTTATAAGCCTTGATCCTGTCATCATTAGTGTATAGTGTCTAGGCCGATCTCACAGAAAACCTCAAGGGAATGTATTTTAAAACTTTCCAGTCTAATAGTGTCATTCAAGAAAAAGGACGTCTTCATGTGGTTGAAAACAAGGTTTAAATTGCGTAATCCTGTTAAGAAAGAAAACTAGGCTCTTTTTCATATTCTATTCTGTGTAAACACATGCACACTTTTTTCCCCTTACTTACGTTTAGAGCTTTCAGAGCTGAAGGCCAAGATTTAGTGCCAGCTCTTTCACACTTTTGATATCTCAAGAGTGCCAGCCAAGAAAACATACACAATGCTCACTTAATTTGCATAATATCCAGGGCTCAAAAGAGGTTATAATAAATGTTACCAAAAAAAATCTTGTAAGGAATATGCTTGCCTGATATTTAAAGCTATTGATATGATTCTGCTTAGAAAGTGACTTTTGATGTTCCCAATTTGGGTGTCAGCTGGAGTTGTTATGCCTGAAAAAAATTCACTTAACTCTTTCATATATGGTGAACTGTGATTGTCCTGTTGCAGATAAACACTTTCAAGGCCTCGCTTATGTTATTTGTTGCTGTCAGCAGCCTTCTGAGATGGCACACCATGATACCTGCTCCCTCATCTTCACGCCTTGCTTAATCACATCCTGTTGAGAGTGGGCTGGAAAGAGCAAGTGGCTTCTGAGGAATGGAGCACTGCCAAGTGTTGGGATGATGTTACTGAGACTAAGCCACAAAGACTCTAACTTTGTGGTCTTCTTTCACTTTCTGGGCCTCCTCACCTGTTTTCATGAAGGAAGTTGTGAGCTGCCCCATGGAGAGGCCTATATGATAGGGAACTGGTCAACAGCCAACAAAGAATGGAGGGCCTCCGTGCAGCAGCCCATGAGGATCTGAATCCCACCAATCACCTTGCAAGGGAGCTTGGAAAAGGATCCACCTAGGCTTGACACGACTGATGTCCCGGCTGACTGCAGGCTCATAAGAGGGCTCAGCTAAGCAATGCCAAAATTCCTTACCCACAGAAACTGTGAGGTAATACATATAATGTTTCTCACCATTATATTTTGAGATGTTTTGTTACATGGCAACAGGCACCTACAGTAGTCCCCCTCTTGTCCGTGAGAGAGATGTTCCGAGATCCAGAGTGGATGCCTGAAACCAAGGATAGTACTGAACCCTATATACACTGCTTTTTCTTATACCTACATACATTACATACGTATGATAAAGTTTAATTTATAAATAAGGCACAGTAAGAGATGAACAACAATAACTAATACTAAAATTAAACAATTATAATAGTATCTTGTGAAGTTAAGTGATATCGCCTTCTTTCTCTCGAAATATCTTATTGTACTGTACTCACCTGATATGGTTAGGCTTTGTGTCCCCACCCAAATCTCATCTTGAATTGTAATCCCCATAATCCCCACGTGTCAAGGGAGAGACCAGGTGGAGGTAATTGAATCATGGGGGTGGTTTCCCTCATGCTGTTCTCGTGATAGTGAGTTCTCACGAGATCAGACGGTTTTATAAGGGACTATTCCCACTTCACTCAGCACTTCTCCTTCCTGCAGCCTTGTGAAGAAGGTGCCTTGCTTCCCTTTCACCTTCCACCATGATTGTAAGTTTCCTGAGGCCTCCCCAGCCATGTGAAACTGTGAGTCAATTAAACCTCTTTCCTTTATAAATTACCCAGTCTTGGCAGTTCTTTATAGCAGTATGAAAATGGACTAATACATCACCCTTCTTCTTGTGATGGTGTGAGATGATAATATGCCTGCCTCATGAGATGAAACGAGGTGAATGAGATAGGCATTGTGGCACAGGCATTGTGATGTAGTAGTGTTAGACTACTATTGACCTTCTGACAAAGCATCAGAAGGAGGGTCATCTGCTTTGGGTGATCCCAGATCTTTGAGCTATGATGATGTCTATGGGTGAATGTCAGGAGCAGATGATGTCCATGACTCTTGGGTGGGTAGCGAGTTATGTGCCCAGCTTTGGTGGGTAGCGAGTTATGTGCCCAGCGTGGAGATGCTGGACAAAGGGATAATTTACATCTCAGGCAGGATGGAGCAGGACAGTGTGAGATTTCATCATGTTATGAAGAATGGCACACAATTGAAAACTAAAAATTATTTTTGGAACTTTCCATGCAATATTTTCCAGCTGCAGTTGTCTGCAGGTAACTGAAACTGCAGACAGAGAAACTGTGGATAAGGCGACTGCTGTAATGCATTCACTATACTTCATCTCTGAATGTGAGCAACTCCAGAAAACTACTTGGCCAGGTAATTTCTCAGTAAATAGAAAGTATTGTGTTCTACCTTTTGGTACCTGGAAATAGCTAACCAGGTATTTACTAAATATTGGCTGAAATTACCTTAATTATAGATTAAGCACAATCAGTTCCTGAGAATACTAAGATTAATACACATGATCTATGGTGATGGTTGAAATGTCTCCGATAGTAATTTTTGGCAGAGTTGGTTTAAATCCCATAATTGACCACTTGATCAATTTGACCAACAAATTGATTTGTTGTGTGATCTTGAGGGGGTTAATTGGCCTCTTTGAGCCTATTGTCTGATTAACTAAATTGGAAATAATAAAACCTATCTTGGCCGGGCACGGTGGCTCACGCCTGTAATCCCAGCACTTTGGGAGGCCGAGGTGGGCGGATCACAAGGTCAGGAGACCGAGATCATCCTGTCTAACACGGCGAAACCCCGTCTCTACTAAAAATACAAAAAAATTAGCCGGTCTTGGTGGTGGGCGCCTGTAGTCCCAGCTACTCGGGAGGCTGAGGCAGGAGAATGGCGTGAACCCGGGAGGCGGAGCTTGCAGTGAGCCAAGATCGCGCCACTGCACTCCAGCCTGGGTGACAGAGCAAGAGCCCGTCTCAAAAAGAAACAAACAAACACCTATCTTGCAGCACTTTTGTGAGAATAAAATAATGTCTGTGGAAGAGCTGACATTTAGAGGGATCTTAATCCACCACAAATATTTTTTTGTCACCAGTCACCAAGGAGCTCTTAATTTAAGAAGGAAGGCAGAAATGATTGTGGCAAATATGGAATATGTGGAAACAGAGGTGAATTCAGTGTGCAGCAGGGAGACACACTAAAGAGCATCACTTATTTCTCTAAATGTTAACATTTTCAGTTAGTTGCCTCTTAACAGAGGAAAATAAAAATGAACAGGACGATAGTGATTTTTCCCCTTAGCAAGTCTTCACTAGCTAGTTTTGAAAGCATGGCCAGCCTTATCAATTACTTACGGGTCTTCTTAAGTCATGTTGGAAGGAAGAGAACATGCAGACTTGATCTGTAATTCAACTACATGCAATGCAAAGAGTTTATTTTAAAAAACATATGTGTATATACACACACCTTACCTAATGAATGGCTGGCTTTACTTCATTGTACAGTGCGCAGTCTCTGATAATAAATGCCAGGTCTGCATAATACAGAAAGGTTTGTTAAACATTTCTTTGGTCTTACTTTCAAGAAATGAGAATTTATATGAGGCATAAATAGCTCATGAAAATGTCTTATTGCAAACAGCTTTGTTTTAATGTTCAATTACCTTTTTTTTGAGCTGCATTTCTACAACCACACTGAGTAGTTTGAGTTTCTCATCTTCTGGTGTTTTCTCTCTCTCTTTCTCTCTCTCTCTCTCTCCACACACACACACACACACACACACATATTCGCACATGTATATTCCAGCAAAATCCCTTGCACATATACAGTGGAACATTTACCTTTGTGTTTTTTGTTTTCTTGTCTACTGCTGTACTGCAATCTTAAATAAATGCTAAGCTACTTCAGTGCATGGAGTAGAATCAAATGCAGCCTTTAAACCACTCATTTACAGCCAGTAGCTTTTTGCAAGAGAATAACTGGGCCTCACACTCTGAGTTTTCCTAAAGAAGGGCTGTAGCAACCACCTCCTTGGTGTAAAGCAGCATTATAAGGCCTTCCGGATACTTAGTAAGGCACGTTTTGTCATGCCTTTGACCTGATGTGTTGAAAAAAAGTGTTTTGATATGTGGAAACCAAAGCAATTTTTTTCCCTTTGGCAATGTCTACCTCTATTTTACAGTTTGCCAAAACTTTTCTCTTTTCAAAAGTTATCATTTTAGACTGCAGAACTGCTATGGATATCACTTATTGTACTTTCTGAAAAATTTTAAAAGACTTCATAACATCTGTCACATCTGTCTTTAGTCAAAAGAAACCCCTGAAAGATCTTTTCCATTAGGTTTTGCATAGACTTATGGTTTACTATTTCGTCTCTAAAAATTGCTATTATTCACACAATAGGATGGACAAGCACATTGTAAATGAAAAGTAAATATAAATATAGTTTAGGATAGCAAAACATGGTGAAAAAATGTTAGTGCAGTATAACTGCTTCATGTTTTTAGTTAGGTGAACATAGGTGAAGATTAAATACAGATATACAACTTTTCTCTTGAAAACTTCGATGTAACTCATGTTTTGAAACATTAAAAAGAATTTTTATATAAACAAAAGTGAAATAAGTTCTCACACATTCTGCAGTTCTGTATGAAAATTTTGCTAAAGGTAAATGGCAAGATGACATTTATTTATTTAGTGTCATCTCATTATATATTTTTTTCTTAATTTGTCCAACCAAGAGACTTTCCAAGCCTTCTAGCAATAATAAGATTATATAATAAACCATGATCCCAAAAGCATGTTACAGGAAAAACAAAAATCTTGACATTTTAGTTGACTACAAATTTGTTCTGAGCTAATAATATGATAAATTCTAACTGATTTTAGAAATCAGCATATTAGAATAATTTCTTATAAAATGTCACATGTGTGCTACCCAGGCTAGACCACATCTAACTATTATATCTAAGCCATTGTCTTAATTTACAATATAGGATATCAAATAAACACCACTGTCTACTACAAGGTCTTTTTTTTTTTTTTTTTTTTTTTTTGAGATAGGGTCTTGCTCTGTCATCCAGGCTGGAATGCAGGGACATAATCATGTCTCACTGCAGCCTCCACTTCATGGATGCAAGAGATCCTCCTGCCTTAGCCTCCTGAATACCTGGGACTCCAGGCATGCATCACCACCTCTGGCTAATTTTTGTAATTTTTCTTTTTGTAGAAATGGGGTTCCACTATGTTGCCCAGGCTTTGAACTCCCGGACCGAAGAGATCTTCCTACCTTCGCCTCCCAAAATGCTGGGATTAAGGGCACAAGCCACTGTGCCCTGCCTCCTACAATATTTTGACAGACATCAAATAGCTGCACTCTTTCTGAACAAGCCTGAATGTAACCTCTTATTTTCTTCTCAACTATGGTAGTTCAGGTCACTATACTAATTAATCAGCATTGTTACCATTTGTGACAGACTCAACAGTATTCAGAGTAGAGCAAATTATCATTGAAAGCACTTTTGAAAAATGGAATTGGGAACTGGTAATATTTAGCAAAGAATGACAGTATCCAACAGAACACGGGAGCTCTCTTC
The DNA here is from genome assembly GCF_029289425.2 of Pan paniscus. Taxonomy (NCBI): domain Eukaryota; kingdom Metazoa; phylum Chordata; class Mammalia; order Primates; family Hominidae; genus Pan; species Pan paniscus. The sequence continues at coordinate 10,173,348 of NC_073272.2, read as the reverse complement.
AAATATTTAAAGGAGTGGTGTATGGAAGAGGAAGTAGATTCACTATTCGTTACAGCTCTTGAAGTCAAAACAAAGAACAAGGCAGAGAATTGCAGGATCTCTGCTTATAATAGAAAATGTCAATTAGTGAAATAAGTGCTCTTAAAATGCTATAGTTACTCTCAACCCCTAGAACTATGCAAAAGTGGCTGAGGTATTAATCATTGAGAAGACTTTGGTAACAGTGAAATAGGTGACCAATAAATTAGTACCCAGAGGCTAAATTATGACATTAAAACACCCTCGGATTTTCATAAAAATAATTATTTTGCCACCATTTGTACCAGAGTATGTCTGATTGTATTCAAATATTTTATGCAAATATTTCAGCACAGCATAATTACTGAGTTTGATTTGCAGACATGATTTATATATTCAAAGAAGACTGTGGACATCTCTCTTGTTGAAAGCTCTTTGGGCAAAAACTAAAGTGGCGTTAGACTCAACGTGCTCTGCAATATTATCTGCATTAATTTTGAATGTCACAATTAGAAGCATTGTTAGAGATAAAAGTATTTATCATTATGTATGTCAATGTATTCTCTTAATAAGTTAATAGATGGAGATCATCATTCTAGAATTACTTTTATCTTCATTTTGACATCTGAGGAATTATGGTAATGTTATGTCAGAAAGTATGAATAAATGCTTGGAAAGTGTCAAAATTACACAGGTGCCATTTTGAAAGGGGTAACTTCAGAAAAGTGCACTTGTGATATCCAGGAATTCATACGGATAGTGAATAGAATGATAGAAGACAATGCAAAGCACTTCCTCACAGATAGCCAAGTGAGAAACACAGAAAGAATGATGGAGTTGGGAAATCTTTGTATTGTAACCACCATATTGGCATCAAGGCCAACTAGATGACAAAACTAATTTGATGAACAAGATATGATATATACATAGTCTGAAATAGCCCATTGATTTCTTATCAATACCACATGTCTTATAAATTGCAAAGGTAAAATTAATAACTTTGTACGGGGATATCCAAGAGACACCATTTTAACCAAGTGATGAAGTTTATCATCACCAATAATGAGACAGAGGCATCATGTGCATCTAGACATAAGGTACTAGAGAAAACACACCTCATTTTGATGGTATTCCTGCCAAAAATAAATAAATTGAATCCAGTTATCAGGAATCATTAAACCAGCTCATATCGAAGGATGTTCAACAAAATAACTGGCCTGTCTTCAGATATATCAGCTTCATGAACAAACAAGAAACTGAGAGAATGTTCCAGACTGAAGGAAAGTAAAGTTACCAGACAATGTGATGTCATTCATGATTGTGAATTGGATACTGGACCAGAAAAAATATAGCTAAAAAAGACAGTATAGCAATAATGAAGAAATTTTCAGTATCACTGTGAATTAGATAGTACTGCGCCAATGTTATCAATGATACCAATACTATCAATGAATTAGATAGTATTGTACCAATGTTAAATGTCTTGATTTTGTTAATTGTATCAGGTTCGTGCAGTTTTTATCTTTGGGAAATTCATACCAAAATATTTGGTGTTAGGTGAATATGATATCTACAACTTAATTTCAAGTAGTTCAGAAAAGTATATGCATATATAGATATACATATATAGATATATAGAAGTGTGTGTGTTATGTGTGTATTTGTGTGCATGAAAACACTTAGGGGAGAGAAGACAGATGATAGGTAGATAGGTAGCTAGAGAGAGAGACAGACAGACAGATAGACAGAAAGACAGACAGGTCCCTTAGACAGATAGATGGACAGACAGACAGACGGGCAGACGGATGGACAGACAGACAGACAGAAAGATAGACGGACAGAAAGAAAGACAGATAGACAGATAGATGGACGGAGGACGAAAAGACATACAGACAGACAGACAGATGGACAGATAGAAAAACAGACAGAAAGATAGACAGACAGACTGAAAGGTAGACAGACAGACAGAAAGACAGGCAGATAGGTAGGTAGGTAGATAGATAGATAGATAGATAGATAGATAGATAGATAGATAGATAGCCAGCCAGCCAGCCAGCCAGTCAGACAAATAGACAGACAGGCAGACAGATAGACAGATAGATAGACAGATAGACAGAAAGATAGTTAGACAGATAGACAGATCCACAGATAGATAGACAAACGACAGCCAGCCAGCAAGCCAGACAGACAGACAAATAGACAGACAGACAGACAGATAGATAGACAGACAGAGAGACAGATAGACAGATATAGATAGATAGATAGATAGATACAAATAGATGGATAGGTAGATGATAGATAGATAGATAGATGATAGATAGATAGATAGATAGATTAGATAGATAGATAGATAGATAGACAGTCAGATAGAGCAAAGCAGTTGGGCGCAATGGTTCAAACCTATAATCCCAGCACTTTGGGAGGCTGAGGCGGGCAGACCTGAGGTCAGGAGTTCAAGACCAGTCTGGCCAACATGGTGAAACCCCGTCTCTACTAGAAATATAAAAATTAGCCAGGTGTGGTGGCGGGTGCCTGTAATCCCAGCTACTTGGGAGGCTGAGGCAGGGAGAACTGCTTGAACCAGGGAGGCAGAGGTTGCAGTGAGCCAAGACTGTGCCACTGCACTCCAGCCTGAGTGAGACTCTGTCAAAAAACAAAACAAAACAAAACAAAAAACCACAGTAACATAGATAGAGCAAAGCCACTGTGGCAAATTTTTAACATGTCCTAAATCTGGTTGAATGTTTACAGCAAATTTTATACTGTACTTTGATATTTTCTGTGTGCTTGAAAATATATAAAATAAAAATTTATAAAGATAAAAAGAGAACCAGAAACGAAAGTTGGAATAATCAAAAATAAATTTAAACAATGATGCATCTCTGGGTAATCAGTTGTTTTTTTTAGCTCATTCTGATGAAATTTTTGGCTGAATTGACTTCAGCAGTGGATCTCACTTTCTGAAAGATTTGTGCTGTCCTGTTAGGCTATCTGATACACAGGACTCAGTTTGTGGGAAACAGAAATGAAGTACAGTAACTTATGGTAAATATTTAACAAGAATACAGCTCAGTACCCTGCAGCATGAACTGCAGGGAAACTTACCTTAAGCAGAACCATACCTAACAATATTTAGGTTTCTTAAGCTGTTTGGGATTACACCACTTGTGCCTGCATAATGTCTAGGATGCCTTCTTAACAGCAATTGCAATTTTTTTTGCAAAGCCCAATACCAAAATGTAAAAGCTGGAAACTATTATGCTTTTCTCGATTCAAACTTTAATAATATACATTTGACAATGAGCTTATTTATATATGGTGAACTGTAATATAATGTGATGCAAACCTCATCCTGTGGTTATTCCAAATTTTCCACAAAATGTTCACAGAAGTAGCATTATCAAATAAATGAAATGTGAAAAAAATAATACATTCAATCTTGGCTTTCAGTAACAGAATTCAAGTTTAATTGCAGGGACATGAGTTGTTCATGTTATTCATCAAGTTCAATGTCATTATCGATTTTTCAGGAATAGTATCGGCGTGACTTACATTTTGAGGAATTTAGGCCAGAAATCCTAGGTGCCAATAATCTTTCTCTATATGGGAAAAATGCATCCTTTAGTCCCCCTGTCTGAAGGGAAACCGCAGAGGCAGTGGAACCGTTAGAAGCAGGAAATAGGTTTGAATAATATAAATGGCCAATGAGTTTCTTTCTTTCTTTCTTTATTTCTTTCTTTCTTTCTTTCTTGCTTTCTTGCTTTCTTGCTTTCTTGCTTTCTTTCTTTCTTTCTTTCTTTCCTTCTTCTTTCTTTCTCTTTCTTTCTTCTTTTTATTTTTTTTTTTTGAGATGAAGTCTCGCTTTGTCGCCCAGGCTGGAGTGCAGTAGCGCGATTTCGGCTCACTGCAACCTCCGTCTCCCCAGTTCAAGCCGTTCTCCTGCCTCAGCCTCCCAAGTAGCTGGGACTACAGGTGCCTGCCACCATGCGCAGCTAATTTTTTTTGTATTTTTAGTAGAGATGGGGTTTCACCATCTTAGCCAGGCTGGTCTTGAACTCCTGACCTTGTGATCCGCCTGCCTTGGCCTCCCAAAGTGTTGGGATTACAGGCGTGAGCCATGGCACCCGGCCAATTTTCTTATTTGTATTTTCAGATGAGGTTTGAGAACATTATATGCAGTTTTATCTACTTAATGAAAAGATGTCAAAATATTTAGCAGTCAATGAATATAATACCTGTAATGTAGTCTCAAATGATTTCTTCTCCTTCTGTCCTAAAAGAAGTGTAGGGTCTTGTCTACACTAACCCCTGAATCATACACTCAGGGACTTAGTAAATGGGCAGAAAGTGGTTAGCCAAGATAATTAAAACTGAAGCATTATATTAGTGCTTTACTCTTCTTAAGAGTTTTGAAATCCCACTATGGTAGAGCCTCTTCAAGGCTGAAAAGAACATCATGAAAGAGCTTTGCTGGTGGCAGCTCTCACATGAATCACCACCACCAGGAATGGCTAGGCAGATAACTTTTGCATATGTTTCAACATTTTACTTTCGGTAGCTAAAGCAGAGGAGATGCTTCTTCTTTCAACTAGCAAGCTCCTGATGCCTCTCCAACCCAGATGCATCATATTAGAATGAAAACCTTGTTCTTAGAAAATGAACTCAGTACAGTGTGTGGCCCTTACAGAGATGACACAAATGGCTTCTTCAATGGGAAGCTCATCGCCATCATCCCCTGCTCCATCCATTATTTGTTACTGACAGCTGCCCATGTGTCAATCTTATGTCAAGTACAGTGGAAGCCAGCTTCAACACAAATCTGCTTTTCATGTCACACCTGATCCCAGGTCACTGCCCCACACTCCTGCTCCGTTCTGTGAATGAGGGCCAAATTTTAAAAGTAATACATCATGGAACAGTTTTTTTTTTAAGTTATGAACCTTAATTGCCCATGAAGGCCTTACCTCATGTATGCTGTCCACTCTCCAACTAAATTCATTATACCCCAAATCGAAGCCATTTAAAATGAACATGAGAAGTATCTTGAACATAGATGATACATCCCCACTTGATCTTGATTCTATACTACTTACGTTTCCCATGAGATCAATTAGTGACACAGATAGCTTACTTTGTATGATGTTCACTGGAAACCTCATATACTATCCACGACGTTATTTGCATCTTGCCTGTTTCTAAATTACTATGAATTTTTTTCACCTAAAATAAGAATAATGCTAAGATGGAGAAATGGAGTTGTGCATATTTAAGTCATCATGTAACTGTATATATTTTGGTAAAATAGAAGAGCTGAGAATGTTTTATTCTTCAGAAAAAAATCCCCGAGGAAATGAGAAGACATACATCATTGAATAACACCACAGTGTGGCCCCATTAGAAAAGCAGTATACATTTCCTGACGTAGAAACGACCAAATTAAAACATTCCAAGTGGAATTATTATTTTCCTAAGCCTGCAAGTTTATTTGTTGTCCCTGTTTCCTTGTGTGCGTTAGTTAGAAGCATCCCTAGGAGACAGTGGAGAATGGAGATTGCTAAGCGATTTTCCATACTTCCTCAAATGCAAGGGTGAGCACTTTAAAATTCAAGACCCAGCACCCTTCAGTGCCTGTATACACTGCAGAGATGGATTGCTTGGTATTGTCGTACGTAAGTAACTAGAGTCATAAGATTTGTATTTCTGTCTCTGGATTCATGAGCCATAAATCTTGAGCATGTTAAAAATGCTAGTGCGGGGACTTCATGAGAAGCCAGTGTCCTGCTGGTCAGCTTTCTCCATCAGGCGTGCATATGCAATAGCTCACAGAGGCATTCTAGGAGTGCCACAAGTCACACGATACCACTTTCCTACCATGATAACTCAGTGCGACACCAGCAGGCTCCTGTCCCCAGCTTCGTGTTAAACACTCTGCAAACACTTCAGTGTGAATCCAAGCACGTGTATGATTTACCTACCCATTTTAGCAAAATATCTGCTTTCAATCACTCATAACTTTGGTGAAAAACAAAATCAAACCATATGCTCTTGTGGAAAAAGAATACATTATGGTTGTCAATGTTTACGCTATTAATATAAATTATATCAGTTTGCCTGGCTTGGAATTATAAGAATATCTCGAAAATGCTTTAGGTTTTCTAAAATGGAAATTTTCCTTCAGCAGCAATTCAAAATGACAAGAAAAAAAGATTCATCCTAGACTTGGGAGGCAATATCTAGATAATAAATGCTTCTTCATTAAAGAGAATAGGAAACAAAAACAAAACAAACGGAAAACAAATTTGGATTTATTATATTAACACTTCCAAATTGTTTCAAGAGTCTCATTCATGACTTCTATAAAACCTTGGTGATATTTTACCTCAAATAAATCACTTCTCTTTTGGACTTCAAATAAAGTTAGAGAAGCATATATATATATGCATATATATATATTTATATATATATATATCCTAACATATATATCCATATATGTATATATATATCTCCTACAAATTTGGATTCTGGCCAGGCATGGTGACTCATGCCTGTAATTCCAGCACTTTGGGAGGCAGAGGCAGGTAGGTCACTTGAGTTCAGGAGTTCGTGACCAGCCTGGGCAATATGGTGAAACCCCATCTCTACTAAAAATACAAAGATTAGCCAGTGTGATGGTGCGCACCTGTAGTCTGTAGTTCCAGCTACTCAGGGGGCTGAGGTGGGAGGATGGCGTGAGCCCAGGAGGTCGAGGTTGCAGTGAGCCTTGACTGTGCCACTGCACTCCAGTCTGGGCGACAGAGTAAGACCCTGTCAAAAAATAAATTAATTAAATAAACAAATCAGATTGTTGATTCAACCTCTAAAGCTGCAACTGAACATGTAAAGAAAAAAACAAAACCTGTCAGTTGCTTAATTATTTTTGGAATGACCACTGTCCGAAACCATCTTGTTCAGATTTGCACTCTTATTTCTAATCCCATGAATGTGCCCTATGGTACAATTTTTTTTTGAAATATATCTGACGCATTTTTTTCTTCTTTATTTTCTGCAAATCCTCACCATTAAAATCAGCATTTGGGCAGAAGAGTATTGCCCCAGAAATGGACAGGCTCAACAGAACCTAGCAAGATCAGAGTCAAATCTGTGGCTTTGAGTAGCAAAGTAGGACTTCTCTTTCAGCTCATAGCAGAAATATTCTTTTTATTCCAAATTCTGCATTTAAATATCAAGAGGCAAAGCCCGGAGAGCTCAAAACATTAAGGTTATGTCTTTAACTCTCAAGTGAGAGAAATGCACAATGAAATGAACACCTCCCAAGCAAAGGAGATGGGAGTTGCAACAGAAAGGAGCAGTGGGGAAGGGATGTCACTGCACTGTCTGTGTTGGTGGGGTAGGAAAGTGCGTTCTTTCCCAGGAGGCAGATGGAGCAATAAAATACCATTTAGGCTTTTTTTTCTCATCTGAAATTCTTAGAATAGGCAGTCTTGTCCTTCAGAAGGAAACATAGACGTGTATGAAATGGCTATGGGAGAGTAAAAAATGGCAATCAGAGAAAGGGATTGGAGTTGGGCAGAGTGGCTCATGTCTGTAATCCCAAAACTTCGGGAGGCTGAGGCAGGAGGATTACTTGGGGCCAGGAGTTGGACACCAGCCTGGGCAATATAGCCAGATATCATGTCTAAAAACATAAAAAAACAATTAATTGGATATGGTGTCATGCTCCTGTAGTCCCAGATACTCCAGAGGCTGAGACAGGAGGATCACTTGAGCCCAGGAGGTCCAGGCTGCAGTGACCTATGATTGCACCGCTGCACTCCAGCCTGGGCTACAAAGCAAGACCCCAACTCCAAAAAAATACAATTAAAAAAAGGAAAAGAAAAAGGGATGCAGACAGTGTCCTGATTCCTCTGGGACCCCAGAAAAGTATTGGGGAGCTTTAGGTGGGTCTCAACCCTAGGCTTCCATGCCCAAGACATCCCTGGCAACTCAGCTGCAATGACCAACAGATAACCTCATGAAAAATTGGACTTCCCCTAGGGAAAGGAAAGGAGAAGATGAAAATGAGTAGACATATCTGCCTCCAAGATGCGATAGCAATAGCTTTCCTTCTATTGGCAAAATAAAGGGTACAGTCAAATGACAGCTTGAGAGCTAAGCTATAGTCAGAGACATTTCGTTTTTAACTTGCTGTAAGTGGTAGAAAAAAATAAATGCATTAACCTCTCAGAAGTGGGTTTCCACGCAGCAAAATAGTGAAATAATGCCTAAATTTTATACAGAAAATAGCACATAGCAAGCCTTCAATAAGTTGTAGATAATATTATTATTGCTGAAATTATAATTGTTAGGAAAAATAAAACTATGATGGAGCTTATTCACTTTAATGGTTAAGTGTTACAATTTAATTAGATGAGATGAGAATCACATGTGTCCAGCATCTTTCCTGATTAGCCTACAACCATTATTACACTAAAACAAAAAGAAACAAACAGCAAATGGTTCTAATTTATCCTCAGGAGTAGTGTTAATTTTAGACTCATCATTTTGTAATGGCAGTCATAGAGACCACAACAATGCATGGTAAACCACTCCAATTTGCCCAAGATTTCTCAAATTAGGAAATCTCTTTAAAGAAACCTGTGCAAGGGAATAAGTGAAAGCCAGTTTGATTTTGTGGATCTCCTGACAGGCATGACAACTAATTGCCTTGTAAATTGAAAGGGTATAGGGAAGTCCCCAGGATTGAATATTGTAGTTAAGTGATCAGGACCACTTTCAGTGATGATTTAAACAAAATGGGTCAGATGTAGTGGACTGATTTATCTGCTCCAGGTGTGGTTCATGGACCAGCATCACCTGGGAGCTTGGGAGAAACACAGCATCTCAGGCCCACCCCATCCCTGCTGAATCAGCATCTGCATTTTAGCAGGATCCTCAGGTGTTTATGGGCACTGGAAAGTTTCAGAAGTGCAGGCCTAGGCTGATTTCCATGCTAAAATTCTAGCATTTGCATAACACAAAGCAGGAGACAAGGTTATTTTTATGTAATAGATAAAGAATAGATAATTTTGAATGGTTAAGCTTATTTTTATGTAATATATCATGAATAGATAATTTTCATAATAACATACAGTTGCATAGAGGAAAAATTTTATAAATAGAGAAATGAGCCAATAAAATCTTGTGAAGAATCATGTGACTGTCACATCAAAGTGAAATTTCTATGCCATAAATATTTGGTTTTGTTTGAAATTGTGACATTGCTTTCAGAAATTGGTAAAATTAAGGCCACTGTTCTGAGAATAGAGTATCTATGCTCTTTTCTGATGCATTGTCTTTTTGCCTATTTATATATTTGCCACAACCCTTTTTCACTAAGCCTAGACACTTTTGAGTTATGACCTTTTCTGGAAGACCACAGGTACAACTTTCAGTTTAAGATAATGAAGATGGTTTGCAAATAAATGATTCCAGCATGCAAGATATAAATTATTTTTAACTTATCTATTGATAACTACTTATTCTGTTATAATCAAGGTAATCTACCTATAGGTAATGATTATTCTAATACATCATCTGCTAAGATGTTTAGAAAATGATTCTCAGAGAGCATATCAGTGGTTGTATTGAACTAGAATTATTGTATGTTTCCATCTGATTCCTTCACCAGAAAGGGAACTTGCCTTCCTTATCTTTATTTGTTTATAGCATTACTCATTGCCTGGCTTATACTGGAAGTTCAATTAGTGTTCTTAAATCAATAATGAATGATTGCTGTAAATTGTATATACTTTTGTTTCTTTGTGACATTTTTGGTAATAGCCTGTAATGGTTAGTAGGTCACTTCATATCAGGTGTTTAAAAAGATGAAGTTTCCCAAGTAAATTCACTTGTGATGCTATGCTTTCGTTTTTATTATTTTTTATGTGTGGTTTGATGAATTTAGTTAAATAAGATAATGGGCATTGCAAGAATTAGAATTTCAGGAATTCTAATATCTAAGGTACCTACTGGCAAACAGGTTTGCGATAGCTATAAGCTGAAACCAGGCCATTTACAAATAATTACAAACCAGTAATATCCTTCTGACCTACTCTTCAAATTCATTGCACTCAATTTGGAACAAACCATGTTCTATTCTGTATTCACGGTAACATGTTGTTGGGCAATTAGATATTGTAAGTAGTATTTTGGGTAGTAATAGGTATTTTTCAAGATCATTTTCTTTTTCTGAAAGGAATACACAATTTCTGTATATCTAAGGACCTTGTCATTGCTTCATAATCAACCAGACTTTACTTCTTAATAGTTTTTGGTTTATTTTTCCATCCCATATTTTTTGTTTTAGTTTTTTATATTTTTATCTTTCACCCTTGATCATTTGGGAGCTCTTGACAATGACAACAGAAGAAAAACCAAAGCAAGTAATTTCAGTTTAATCTATAATTCATTTGTGAGCGTTTCAAAACATTTCACATATTACCTGAAATATCAGTGTTCTCTTTAAAAGAAAAGCTAAGAGACAGAACCATTTTACTTAAAAAAAAAATGATCCAAGCTGGTAGAATAAATGCACATTTTCCTCTCTAGGCACAACTCAAAGTCAACACTCCCCAACTCTTTCTTGTCCAATGGGGACAGAAGGAAGACTTAGAGGTGTGCCTCTATTGTCCCTACTGAACAATGTTCCCAGATGTTAAAATTGTCGTGAAAATGTGAAACTCTTTGCTACAAATTTTGGCAACAACAACAACAATAAAACATCTATTCAATGTAACACAATTTTTAAGAGTGTGTATACAGAATGCTAAAAAATAAATTGGCTGATTGTAGTCAAATTAATTGTTTACCCAGTTAAATAAAGAAAAAATAATAATAAAATCAATCACTCCTGATAAGTGTTTAAAAAAAAAAAAAACTGTTTCCAATTTAGAGTTCTTAGTAATGTCGCATTGGTGCCTCTTCCCTATAGAAAAAGGTGTAGTGTTTTTATTCTTCTTCCATTCCTGGGCACTGTCAAGTCCCTGCCCAACTTTTGGCCTCAGACGAAAAGCATTCTTTGGTCTGGTCTTTCCTAGCCATGGGCATGGACTGAACAGCATCTCTCCGGAAGCACAGTTGATCTTCAGATGATAATAGTAAAAGAAAGAGGAGGTATTGTGAAGAAAACTGGTTTGGTGTTATCTGTCAACATTTCTTTTAGTTCCTACTGTATACTCGTGTACAGAGGTGCATAAAAAAGGGATTCGTGGCCCGGCGCGGTGGCTCACGCCTGTAATCCCAGCATTCTGGGACTTTGGGAGGCTGAGGCGGGCGGATCACAAGGTCAGGAGATCGAGACAATCCTGGCTAACACGGTGAAACCCCGTCTCTACTAAAAATACAAAAAATTAGCCAGGCGTGGCGGCGGGCGCCTGTAGTCCCAGCTACTCGGGAGGCTGAGGCAGGAGAATCGCTTGAACCTGGGAGACTGGAGGTTGCAGTGAGCGGAGATTGCGCCACTGCACTCCAGCCTGGGTGACAGAGCCAGACTCCATCTAAAAAAAAAGGGGGTAACTCGCTGCCCGGAATTATTTAGGCTACGATTAGTTGCTTATAGTCAAGAGTCAGGAAACTTGTTAGTTCCACACATTCAGCTATGAAGTAAATAAATTAGGAAGTTAAAATTTTGACTAGAAGAAACACCCTCTATTCACTCCTTCCATAGTTGTGGTTTCCAGGAGCATTCACACAATGGCATATCAATGCCAATAAGTGTAGCATAAACTTAAAGAAGCAGTGTGGACACCTACATTTTGGAAACCCTTTGGTTACTGTGAGGAATTAGTCAATTAAACTTAAACATTTTCTTTCCTCAAAATTGGATGAGTTTACTGTAGGTACTTTGTTATCTATCACCCCAATAAATATACCCAGGTGAATAATGGAGATATATCTTGGTGAGGCAAACTTGTGTAGGAATTAGCAGACCTAGATTCCACTTGAGCAGAATAGATAAATCAATTTTAGTCAATCTGTTAACTGCTATGTAGCCTTCTTCTCTTTCTGTGAATTAAGACACACATGCTCTTACATCCACAGGAACTGCGCTAGCCAGAAGGTAATGGAATGGCCCCCACAAAGTGTGAAAAAGGGGGGAAAACAACTGTTAGTTTACAGTTCTATATACACTGAAGATATCATTTTTAAATGAGGGGGAAATTAAGGCTTTTTAAGATGCACAAAAGCTGAGGGCATTTTTCTCCATCAGACCTGCACTTCAAGAAATGCTAAAGAAAGCTCTTCAGGTAGGATGGGACTGGTACCAGATGGAACACTGAATCCATCCAAACCGTGACAGACTCAGTGTGAAATATGTGAGAGGGTATAAAAGACTTATTTGCTCACTTTACAGTTTCTTTAAAAGATAATTAACAATTTAAAGCAAAGTTTAATAATTACGAGTTTACCACACACATCAAAGTGAAAAATGTGTTTTAAAAATAGCACAATGGTCAGGGAGGGTAGGGATATGGCTGTGAGTGTCTTACATCACACATGACGTGGTATATTATTATTTGAAGATGTTAAAGATTTATTATAAACACTGTAATTTTTTTTTTGAGACGGAGTTTCGCTCCTGTTGCCCAGGCTGGAGTGCAGTGGCACAATCTCAGCTCACCGCAACCTCTGCCTCCCAGGTTCAAGCAATTCTCCTGCCTCAGCCTCCTGAGTAGCTGGGATTACAGGCATGTGCCACCACGCCCAGCTAATTTTGTATTTTTGGTAGAGACGGGGTTTCTCCACGTTGGTCAGGCTGGTCTCAAACTCCTGATTTCAGGTGATCTGCCCGCCTTGGCCTCCCAAAGTGCTTGGATTACAGGCGTGAGCCACTGCACCTGGCCATAAACACTATATTTTTTTTAATTAAAAGAAGGTATATCAAATAATTCTATGGTGGAGATAAATGGGATTCCACAAAATTAATTTTTATTTTGTATATATACACACAAACTTTTACCTTTATTTCTCTGAAATTACTATTTTAGTTCTACTATTAGGTTGGTGCAAAAGTCATTGCGGTTTTGGCCATCATTTTCAATGGCAAAGACCGCAATTACTTTTGCTCCACTCTAATACAAATTATGATGATGAATTTAATAAGTGACTTTGACCGGGCTAAGAGATGCCCAGATAGTTGGAAAAACATTTATTTCTGGATGTCTCTGTAATGGTATTTCCAGAGGGATTAGCATTTGGATCAGAGGGGTTTTTTTGGGAGTGGGGGGTGAGAGGTCCTGATTTGCATAAGTCCACAGCAACCACCAAAAATGTGAATGCTGCTTGCTTTCCATAGTGACTGCTTGAGTTACCTCTCACATAGAAAACCAAGGGTGTCTTGCTTCCAGGCGGTGGGATGGATTCAGAGATAATACCATTAACACCAATGCCTCTATACAATGCCTGAACATTCCTAGACAGAGATTTAAGTGGTGTGGTAGACAAGGGATCAAGAAGGATGCCAGAATGAAGGGAAAAATTTGGAAAAACCAAGAGAATTGCAGAAAACCAGATCCAGGGCTCTAATAATCTATGAGAGCCTATGTAGACTTTTCTCTAGGATGAGTCAATGACTTACCATTTAAGAGCACAGAGATGGCAGGGCACGGTGGCTCACGCCTGTAATCCCAGCACTTTGGGAGGCTGAGGCGGGCAGATCACGAGGTCAGGAGTTTGAGACCAGCCTTACCAACATGGTGAAACTTTTAGCTGGGCGTGGTGGTGCACGCCTGTAATCCCAGCTACTAAGGAGGCTGAGGCAGGAGAATTGCTTGAACCCGGGAGGCGGAGGTTGCAGTGAGCTGAGGTTGTGCCACAGCACTCCAGCCTGGGCAACAGAGCGAGACTCTGTCTCAAAAAAAAAAAAGGAAAAAAAAAGCACAGAGAGTGGGCCCTCTGTTACTTTTGATGTCCAGCCTGCAATATTAATGCTCCAGAATAATACAAGTTTTGAAAGGGATATCCTGATAAAAACCAGGAACCAAGTTATTTCAAAAGTAAGTTAATGAATAAAAAATCAACAATGAAACATTGATCCTGAAAATGTGACCAAATTTTGGTGCTTGGTGAAATGGAAATTCCGAGGGAAGAAAAAAGTGTAGTCTTTGCTCTTAACTTATTTAAAAAACAAACTAGTAGAAGATATACAAATTATTATTATATATGAGGAGCACAGTAGTGACATATATAAGCTTCATTTGTTATTGTCCATTCCAATTTTTTTTTTTTTTCTGTTGCCCAGGCTGCAGTGAAGTGGCGCAATCTCGGCTCATGGCAAGCTCCGCCTCCCAGGTTCAAGCGATTCTCCTGCTACAGGCACAAGCCACCACACCCAGCTAATTTTTGTATTTCTAGTGGAGACAGGGTTTCACCGTGTTGGCCAGGCTGGTCTCGAACTCCTGACCTCAAGTGATCCACCCGCATCGGCCTCCCAAAGTGCTGGGATTACAGGCGTGAGCCACCGTGCCTGGCCTATCCATTCCAATTTAAATGATAAAAAATGAGATCTCTATTGTAGGGAGTGTGAGTCCAGAAATTTTCTTGGAGAAAGTGGGTCTTCAGTTGGACTTAAGATGATGGAGTTTAGCAGAAAATGAGGAGAGGGAAGAACATCATGCTGGCAATTATGTGGAAAGCATATAGAGCTAGGTATGCACAGGACGTATTTCTAAGAGAGAGAGAAGCCTGGCATTTTGGGGCAGAGAAACCTATTTGAATCATTTTACTACTTTAACCACATATTTTAAAAAATGGATCTCTTCCCCTCATGCCTTCATTTGTTTTCACGTTTGCATTGAAATATCATGCACCTCACCTCATTTTCACCTTGTATTTCAAATGAACATAGTCATAAATGAAATATTTTAGTAGGTGAGGAAATCTTCACACAAAAAAATACAATTCACTGCTAATTGTAAATTTCAGCAATAAAAATTAGTTTATACGCACCTACCCTAAATAAGCCATAGATACTGAGACATAAGGTACGGTCCTCGCCCTTGAATAGGCTATTATCCCCCTAAGAAGTGTAAAAATCCACATGTATGTGTGATTATATCAGGAGCCACTGTCTGGTGATAGTGGTAAGATAGCTTAAAGAAAGAGAGACCACTTCGTGCTGTGGGGATTATCACAGGTAGCAATGGGATAGATAAATTTTGGAAGTTGGGTAGAGTTGCTGCAGATGGCTGGGGTGGGGGATATCAGTGAAAAGAGTCAGAAAGAAATAAAAATAAGAAGGTGAAAACACCCACTTGTCTTTCTTTTCATAACCTGTTTGTTATTAAGCCTTTTTCAGAGTGTTGGTAAGGCCAATAGTTACAAAGATCATGACACAAACTAGTGAAGGTGACTCAAGGTGAAAGGCTTTACTTTCCTGATATGTATTAGGGAGCACCTGAAGATAGGGTAGCCTCTAAACCAAAGCAAGATTGGAGTTAAACGGGGCCAGGAGAAGAGAAAACTCCACGATCCTGTGTCCTGGCCCAGGTAGCAGTGCGGTAAAACTTGTCATTGGAATGATTGGTGATTGTTACTGTTTTTCATGCCCTTTAATTGGAATCGCTGAGGGGATCTTGTTCTGAAAACTGTCGGAAGCATTCTTCTGAGAATAGTTTTTGTGAACCTTGCAAGTTCAGAAGAGGGCAAGATAGTAGAAACAAAGAAAAAGGGAAAAAGAGAACGGAAAAAAAGGGAAAATATTCAAGGGTTAAAACGAAAGAAACTGGATTCACTTTTAATCCATTTACATGATCTTGTGATGTCTCCACGGACTTGCTTCATGCTTTTAGCTATTTTCTACCAATTACATTGGGAGACATGACTGTGTGCAAGTACAGGGAAGACTATTTTCTGATCATTTCTCATTAAAGTAGAAAAGTGCTTTTATTTTGCAAAGAAACTTAAGGTTTGTCAGGTTTTTCTGATCTTGTGATTGAAGCTGACCCTTCTTTTTTAAAAACGTCTTTTGGTCTCATCTGCAATTACTCTAAAGGTCTTTAGAGACACATAGAAGTGCAGGTTACAGATTTTATTCCCACATCTTTGCTCTTTGATGTGGCTCTAAATGGATAATTGGAATGTGAGAGAACTCCTCTAAGAAGAAAAAGAAAATAGAGGTCTTGGTAGACACAGAGATTCTTTTTGTTCCATTTACCAAATTGGAAGCGGGGGGGTTGCTGCTAGAGGTCTTGCTCTGGCTCAGATGCAAAAATTCTTCTCCTACTAATAAGCACTGCTTGATATCGACTTCACTGCATCCTATTACTCACTGTAGCCATGTAGCATGATAATTACGCCCGACACCCCTCTCTCTGCTTCTGGCCCCAAACGTCATGACTTACATGGGATACAAGACATAAGTTAATCCTTATTCTTAATACAGTCTCCTGCACTTCATTCACATAGCCAGAGTATTGTCTCAATCCTGCCCCGTGTCATACTATAGGACTTGATGTAAATCATAGCATTAGATTTGGAAAGAAAACATTTCCCCTGAAGCATTTAAGGTCTTAAGCTGAGCCCTTGAGTCAGCAAATAAGTAGTGCTACAAAAATGCCTACAAACAGAGGGGAAAAAACACCACAAACAGAGCTGTGTCAGGGACAATGCTAGTTTAGGGAAAGCAGGTGATGACAAAAAACCCCAGGAGAGTTTGACTGGCATCTCAATGGGTGGATATCACCTCCATGCTGCAGATAAACTAATACTTTTGAGTATGTGCTTTGAGCTAGGGTCTTTCCAAGCCTCATTTACTTTTCTGAGTTAACTAGTAAGGCAGAAACAATTACTCCCGTATGATGTACGGGAGGCAGCATAGCATAATGTCATGAGCTGGCATTTTGTAAGTATCAGGAATAGCTGTCATCTATGTGTGATGTTGGGCATTTAGTAAAAGAGAATTAGCAACTGCACCTACCCTCTCAGGAGCCTATGAAGATCAAATGTAACCCCACATGTAAGGCATTGAACCTCTAGCTCCTTTCAAATGCTCAAAATATGCTAATTGTTATTTACAAAAATCAGTCATGAGGCTTAAAGAAGTTTATTTGGTCCAATTTCGCATAACTAACAAGTTCCATGACTACTCTTGACTATAAGTAACTAATCATAGACTAAATAATTCTGAGCAAAAAATCCCTTTCTTATGCACCTCTGCACACCGGTACAGAGGAACTAAAAGAATTGTTGGCAGATTACACCAAACCAGTTTTCTCCACAACGCCTCTTCTTTTTTTTTTTTTTTTTTTTTTTTACGATTTTCATCTGAAGATTAATTGTGCTTCCTGAGAGATGCTGTTCAGTCCATGCCCATGGCTAGGAAAGACCAGACCAAAGAATGCTTTTCATCTGAGGCCAAAAGTTGGGCAGGCAACTAGAATCTGCTCTTGCTAAAGACCCAAATAAGCACCCCTGTGATCTTAGGTCCAGCAACCACAGAGAAAAGATAGTTCATCAACCGCATCATAGATCTTTACAGCTGATTCATCCATGCCTTTTACTGTAAATGTAGCAGGATTATAAAATTCAATTTGTAATTCCTGCTGCTCTAGAGGAAGCCTTTGTGTCCATCCTCAAGGCATGGTGACTTGATAGTGCCCAGGAATGGAAAAAGAATAAAAACACTACACCTTTTTCTATCGGGAAGAGACACCAACCCGAGATGTTATTAAGAGTTCTAAATAGGAAACAGTTTATTTTTTTACATTTCTATTTTATTTTAGATTCAGGGAGCACATGTACAGATTTGTCATAAGGATATTTTGCCTATTGCTGAAGTCTGGGCTTCTACTGATCCCATCACCCAGATAGTCAATACAGTACCCGAAAGGAAGGTTTTTCAGCCCGTAGCCCACTCCTTCTCTCCCCTGTTTTGAAGTCCTCAGGGTCTATTGTTACCATCTTTATGTCCATGTGGATCCAGGGTTTAGCTCCCACTTGTAAATGAGAAAATGTGATATTTGATTTTCTGTTCTGTGCTAATTTCTTTAGGACAATGGCCAGCTGCATC
Organism: Pan paniscus; assembly: GCF_029289425.2. Classification (NCBI taxonomy): domain Eukaryota; kingdom Metazoa; phylum Chordata; class Mammalia; order Primates; family Hominidae; genus Pan; species Pan paniscus. The sequence goes on along the minus strand of NC_073272.2, from coordinate 10,155,284 downwards.
CATGTTGCTGCAAAGGACAGGATTTCTTTTTTTTTATGGCTGCACAGTATTCCGTGGTGTATATGGATTTCTTTCTTTTTTTGTTGCTGCACAGTACCTCATGGTGTATATGCACCACATTTAAAAAAAATCCAATCCACCAATGATGGACACCTGGGTTGATTCTGAGTCATAATGTTTGGGACCAGAAGTAGGAAGAGGGGTAGTGGGTAATTGTCATGCTACATGCCTACAATGAGTAATAGGATGCAGTGAAGTTGACATCAAGCAGTGCTTATTAGTAGGAGAAGAATTTATGCATCTGGGCAGAGCAAGACCTCTAGCAGCACTGCTCCTTGCCGCCCACCAATTTTGTAAATGGAACGAAAAGAACCTCTGTGTCTACCAATACCTCTATTTTCTTTTCCTTCCTAGAGGAGTTCTCTCTCATTCCAATTATCCAATTAGAGCCACATCAAAGAGCAAAACTAGAACTAAAACTAGAACTAAGAACGAAAACTAGAACTCCCATTTGACCCAGAAATCCCATTAATGGGTAGACACCCAAAGGAAACAATTTCTAAGGGCAAGAGTTTCTATGTGACAATTCCTTTATGATGAGACTTTTTATTGGAGTACAAAAAAAATACCCCCTGCCCTCCCCCCTCCACAAAAAAATAATGATTTCCAATCAAGATAGCCCAGCATGTTGTACCCCTTCCATTTTAAACAGGTATCAATGCAGGTAAATGCTATGGAGAAAATTTAGATACAGATAGGAAAAAGCCAGGGGTCTGCTAACAGGTCTCAACATTCACCAAGAGTTTTCTTCTGAAATAACTAAGACTTCATCTTCCTTACCTAGGTGGGAGAATTGGAATTAGATTTACCCAAATAAATCCAGAGGAAAGCAAGCTGAGAGAGGCAGGTTTCTTATGCTGCTTGGTGTTTAGCTTATCTTAAGCGTGTAGGCTTAGGGTTCAGACACCTAACCAGGTACTAAAATATCTGCCTTCCTGGCTTAGTGAGAAGAGGATCAGCCATCTTCCTACTCTCATCATGGGCAGGGAATACTGAGCCTTGATACCTGATGTCCCTTTGGACTGAGGACTCTGGAACGTGGCAAAGGGAGTTAAGGAACCTAAAGACTGGAAGATTTAATGTGTGAAAGTATATTTCCTTCTTTAAGTGAAGCTGAAAATACAAATTCACAAGCATGTAGAGAAATACAAGAATATGAAGGACAACCAATAAAACCAGTGATTGCAGGATAAATATAGTCCACAGGAAACTAAAAAAAACTAGAAATGCAACTAAGATTTAAAAATACGTACAAGGTGCTTTCAAATTTTCCCACTAACTGTCTTTGACAGCTGGGAATCTCAAGATCACCTGTTGTTCATGACTGTTGTCAAGGGGATCCTCCCTTTAGGGACACAGGAAGATTTGCCTAAAAACATCAGGAAACTTTGATATCTATTATTTTATTATAAAATTCAACTACAGCTTTGCTGCTATATTACTTCGGGTCTTTACTCATTCCACTGTTTATTTTAAGCCTCAGCTTGTGGATAGTTGGAGAAGGAGGGAAAATATGTGACACTCTTATTAACTAATTTAACTATGTATATAACATGTAGAATAATGAAAGACTTAAAAGAAGATGTAGTATTTGTGAATGCTCCAACAAATTAAAAGATTATTTAAATTATTGATTTCTGATGAAACCACTTATTGTCTATAATGAATTAAAACAGTTTGTGAAAATAAATTCAGTGACATTTTTGCATCTATAATTTCAAAATCATAGTAACTTTCCAAAGCCAAAAATTCCTGAAACACAAGTCTGCCAATCATCACAATAAAACATGAAGCCCCAGTGAAATAGCTAGTCAGGATGGGTTCCCAACAAATAGCAGTTGAAGCTCCTACTGCCATGAAATGATGAAATAAACCCATGGATAATTTTTTCAATGCCAAAAGAATCAACACAGACTGTTTTGGGTTGCAGAGCTTGAATGGAAATACGGCATTAAAATAAGGTGCACAAAATGAATTCTGGAGTATAATTTTAAAATACACTGCAACGTTGCTCCGTAATATGCATCAAACCCAAAAGTGACCACTGACAAGATTCAGTTTATTTTAGTTTTATGCTGTCATTATGGAAAAAACTATAGCAGAGAGTTCACCAATTTCCCTTTGGAAAGAGATATACAACCACAGCCAATACGCTTTCCTAAAAGACAGCAGGAGCTTTTCATGCGGACTTGTTTCCCATCCGTAACATACAAATATTTATTGTCCAGGGTCAATACAGCCTTGCAAATAAACAGGCTTTGAGTTATACCAAGCATGCTCATTCTTATATGGTATTTCCATATAAGAAATACAAAAGAAATATACCACAAAATGATGGTGTTCAGGACATGGGGCAACGCCCTGTTTCTGTGGTATAGTGGCCTAGATTTCGTAGGATTCCATAGGAGGCAGCTACAAGATCAACATGCAAAGCTCTGAAATCCCTTCCTAAGCTAATGAAGTGAAGCCCTGACTGCACCAAGGAAAGGATGAAACAGAACTCATTTATTGTTTCTCAAATGATGCTACCATCTCTTCAAAGCCACCATTATTTTTAACGTCTTTAAAGCTATAAGAACAATCTATGTAACAAGTGAAAACTGCCTATAAAATTAGTGCTTTACATCTCAAACCCTTATTATATGGAAATTCATATTTTCAGAATCACATAAAAGTTTAACGTGCTATTCATTGTAGGATTAAAGGACATGAGTTATTCTGTCCATGTAATTACTAACAACTGGAAATTAAATCGCGATAATTTTGTACTTTATTCTTCTTAAAATAATTTCCTTTCTCCTTTTTCCTGAGAAACATGCTTCAACAATACTAACAGCTTACCTTCTAAAATAAATGATCACATATAGGATATTTTATATATAGTATATATTTATATTTATACATTATATATTTATGTATTATATATACATATAAAAATGCTTATATATTTTACAGATGTCTAAACATTTATATAGAATATAAATATATATATAAAATCTATATAGAATGTAAATATTTATATATATAAAATCTTTATATGAAATCTATCTATATGAATACATAAAATAGATAAATAAATACATAAATATACAAATACATAGATTATATGTATATAATACATAGACAAATAAGAATTATATATACATATACACATTAGAAACACAACGATCTTTTCTGTATAAAGACCTGTGTGTTTATATAAAAACCTGTGCATTTATATAAATATTTATACAGATTTTATATATATATAAATATACACACACAGGAATACAGTAGTAAATTCTACCATATATAGAAAAGACCTGTGCATTTATATAATTATATATAAATGTAGATTACATATATACACATGAGAAATACACAGGTCTTTTCTATAAATAAAAAGTTCTACTATATTATACTCTCATTGCAATTATTGACAGCTGAGTATTGAATCATGATAATTTTGTACTTTATTCTTCTGAAAGTGATAATTTCCTTTCTCTTTCTGCCTGTGAACCATGCTTCAACAAGCATAAACCCTTACCTTCTAAAATAAATTATATAGAATATATACATATAAATATGTTTTCTATAGGTGTTTCTATATAAAATATATATTTATATATAAATATTTCTATATACAATCTATATATATAAAAATATAAAAATACATGTTAATATATAAATATATATGGTAGGTTCTAGTACATATAGAAAAGACCTGTGTATTTCTAACGTGTTTGTATACAGCAAATACAGTTGTATATTACATTTTATTTACATATATTTATGTGTATTTCTATATAGTAAATTCTACTCTATTCAGAAAAGACCTGTGTATTTCTAATGAATTGAAATATGAAATATAATTTTTGTCTCCTCAGTCGCAAAAATAAAAAGACTCTTTTCAAGTAGACAGATTTTGCTCTACTTTGAATTTTTCTTCTTAATTATATTAGATTGTAGGGAGAGGACGCTGAAAGGAAAGAGATGGAAACGATTCTTCCATCGGTTTCTATAACCGAAAAGGTATTTTGACAGTGAAACCTAAGTAGGTAGAATCCAGTTCTTGGTACTTGGTGTATGTGCTAGCAAGATTGCATGAAGAAACAAACCGTATAAGAAGCGGAGTCATCCTGTGAAGGGGAAATTTGTCTCCAGTGCTCAGCCATGACGCAATCCTTATCCTCCTGTCTGGCTAACTGTGACCTGTCTCTGTGACCTCAACCCCGTGGGACCCCACTTCCCTCCCTCCCCACACACCACCTCTTCCTCCCTCCCTCCCCACACACCACCTCTTCCTCCCTCCCTCCCCACACGCCACCTCTTCCTCCCTCCCTCCCCACACGCCACCTCTTCCTCCCTCCCTCCCCACACACCACCTCTTCCTCCCTCCCCACACACCTCCTCTTCCTCCCTCCCTCCCTCCCCACACACCTCCTCTTCCTCCCTCCCTCCCACCCCACACACCTCCTCTTCCTCCCTCCCTCCCTCCCCACACACCACCTCTTCCTTCCTCCCTCCCTCCCCACACACCTCCTCTTCCTCCCTCCCTCCCTCCACACACACCTCCTTTTCCTCCCTCCCTCCCCACACACCTCCTCTTCCTCCCTCCCTCCCCACACACCACCTCTTCCTCCCTCCCCACACACCTCCTCTTCCTCCCTCCCTCCCTCCCCACACACCTCCTCTTCCTCCCTCCCTCCCCACACACCACCTCTTCCTTCCTCCCTCCCTCCCCACACACCTCCTCTTCCTCCCTCCCTCCCTCCCCACACACCTCCTCTTCCTCCCTCCCTCCCCACACACCACCTCTTCCTCCCTCCCTCCCCACACACCACCTCTTCCTTCCTCCCTCCCTCCCCACACACCTCCTCTTCCTCCCTCCCTTCCACCCCACACACCTCCTCTTCCTCCCTCCCTCCCCACACACCACCTCTTCCTTCCTCCCTCCCTCCCCACACACCTCCTCTTCCTCCCTCCCACACCACACACCACCTCTTCCTCCCTCCCTCCCCACACACCACCTCCTCTTCCTCCCTCCCTCCCTCCACACACACCTCCTTTTCCTCCCTCCCTCCCCACACACCACCTCTTCCTCCCTCCCTCCCCACACACCACCTCTTCCTCCCTCCCTCCCTCCCCACACACCTCCTCTTCCTCCCTCCCTCCCTCCCCACACCTCCTCTTCCTCCCTCCCTCCCCACACACCTCCTCTTCCTCCCTCCCACCCCACACACCTCCTCTTCCTCCCTCCCACCCCACACACCACCTCTTCCTCCCTGCCTCCCCACACACCACCTGTTCCTCCCTCCCTCCCTCCCCACACACCACCTCTTCCCCCCTCCCTCCCTCCCTCCCTCCCCACACACCTCCTCTTCCTCCCTCCCTCCCCACACACCACCTCTTCCTCCCTCCCCACACACCTCCTCTTCCTCCCTCCCTCCCTCCCCACACACCTCCTCTTCCTCCCTCCCTCCCCACACACCACCTCTTCCTTCCTCCCTCCCTCCCCACACACCTCCTCTTCCTCCCTCCCTCCCTCCCCACACACCAGCTCTTCCTCCCTCCCTCCCTCCCCACACACCACCTCTTCCTCCCTCCCTCCCTCCCCACACACCTCCTCTTCCTCCCTCCCTCCCACCCCACACACCTCCTCTTCCTCCCTCCCTCCCTCCCCACACACCACCTCTTCCTTCCTCCCTCCCTCCCCACACACCTCCTCTTCCTCCCTCCCTCCCTCCACACACACCTCCTTTTCCTCCCTCCCTCCCCACACACCACCTCTTCCTCCCTCCCTCCCACCCCACACACCACCTCTTCCTCCCTCCCTCCCTCCCCACACACCTCCTCTTCCTCCCTCCCTCCACACACACCTCCTCTTCCTCCCTCCCTCCCTCCCCACACACCTCCTCTTCCTCCCTCCCTCCACACACACCTCCTCTTCCTCCCTCCCTCCCTCCCCACACACCACCTCTTCCTCCCTCCCTCCCTCCCCACACACCTCTTCCTCCCTCCCTCCCTCCCCACACACCTCCTCTTCCTCCCTCCCTCCACACACACCTCCTCTTCCCCCCTCCCTCCCTCCCCACACACGTCCTCTTCCTCCCTCCCTCCCCACACACCACCTCTTCCTCCCTCCCTCCCCACACACCACCTCTTCCTCCCTCCCTCCCCACACACCACCTCTTCCTCCCTCCCTCCCTCCACACACACCTCCTTTTCCTCCCTCCCTCCCCACACACCACCTGTTCCTCCCTCCCTCCCTCCCCACACACCACCTCTTCCCCCCTCCCTCCCTCCCTCCCTCCCCACCATCAGAGAACACGGAGTCACTCAGATCAATTTGCAAGACATTCATTTTATTATCAACAGTATGGCAAGCACCCCGCTGGTGAGATCTCTGAGGTCTGGCGGCTGGGCCTGAACTTAGTCGCTGCTCTCGGAGATAGGGGAGTAGCTGGCCGTCTACACACTCGGTAGTTCTTCCACCTCGCTCTCCTGACTCAGTGGTTCTTCCATCTCGGTCTCCTGACTCAGTGGTTCTTCCACCTCGCTCTCCTGACTCAGTGGTTCCCCCACCTCGGTCTCCTGACTCAGTGGTTCCCCCACCTCGCTCTCCTGACTCAGGGGGTCGTGCTGGCTCCCCTCGCTCACTGGCTCCTCCGGCGGCAGCTCGTGCTGAGGGAGCTCCCGGCTGGGCTGCTCGCTGGGGCCGGGTGCCGCTGGCCCGCTCTCCGCCTCAGGTGCCGTCACGGCCGCCATCTTTGTCGCAGCCCCTTTCTTCCCGCGTCTCCCTCTACGAACCGCTTTTCCCTTCTTGGCCACCTTGGCAGTCTGGAAGGACAACAGGGACGATCACAGAAGGGCTCTGGTTTAGGGACGAGGATGGAGGAGGCTGGGAACAGGGACGTGTCCTCAGAAGCGGTGGGGACCGGGTTGGGGGGTTGTGCCAAGTGAGGACAGGAGAGGCTTCTTGTGAGGAAGGAGGCGAGGGGAAGACGAGGAGGAGCTTGGGAGGGTCACTCACCTTCTTCTTCGGGCCACTGGGGCTCAGCTGAGAGGAGGCCTTCCTCTTTGCTGCCTCCTCGGCCTTGGCCGGAGGTCCCGAGGCTCTCGGCTTTGGACTCATCTTCCGCAGCTCAACGTCTCGCAACGGTCGACTAACTCCAGGGTGTCTGGCCTCCCTGTATATACCCCTCTCGCGATACCAGGACGAGACAATCACGCCCCTGAGCTGTGATTGGTCAACACTCCACTACCCAGCCAATGGTAGCCCTGGGTGGGAAGGCAGGCCGTATACGTCACAAAGCACCATCAGGACATGGCCGATGAAGTCGGGGGCGGGGGGTGGGGGTGACATCTAATGAGGAAGGCAGGGTGCTCTAGTTGGAGAAAGGGAGATTTGGGTTAGCACCCCTAAAGATAGTTCCCAAACTGACATGTCGCCCCTCCTAAACTCCCCATGTTCAATTTTGGCAGATCACGTGGCACGGGAGGATATTTCCGCCATATGTTTCCCCCGGACCTCCCATTCAGTGGTACATTCTGTTCCTCCACACCTGCCATCATTACCCAGTTTCTGTATGACCTACCTAAAATCCCTCCATGCTAACTGGGATAGACGGAGGGCTATATGAAGACGTCAATTGACCAGGCACAGTGGCTCACGCTTGTAATCCCAGCACTTTGGGAGACCAAGGTGGGTGGATCACTTGAGGTCAGGAGTTTGAGACCAGCCTGAACAACATGATGAAACCCCATCTCTGCTAAAAATACCAAAATTACCCGGGCGTGGTGGCACGCACGTGTAGGTCCAGCTACTCAGGAAGCTGAGGCAGGAGGATCTCTTGAACCCGGGAATTGGAGGTTGCAGTAAGCCAAGATTGTGCCACTGCACTCCAGCCTGGGCGACAGAGCAAGACTCTGTCTCAGAAAACAAGAAGAAGACAAAAGCTATCTTATCTGTGCGTTCTTTTGTATTTACTCATTAGGATAAAGAGGCAATTCCAATGAAAGTAGGACTTCAAAAAATAGATATACTCTATGGCCATATCAAAATTATTAAAAGCACCTTACTGTCTGTGTTCTTAAAAAATTTATACTGCTGTAAATGATTAAGGCAACTGAGCAAGATATATTAATATCAGTGCTGAGCCACTGGTTTGTGGGTATGTCATTTCCACAGACATCAAAATGCTATTTAGTTTGTTTTGGTCCATCATTCAATGATACCTCCCCTTAGAATTGAATGAAAGCATTTTGTTAACATTTATGTACGCTTACAATTATTTCACATCTGTGGCAAGGTAAATTATGTAGAGTGCTTTGTTTATCCAGTTTAATATTCGTGGATTATGTGGAAGTTTATATGGACATCTAAAAACTTGAATGATGAATTCCCCTGCCCTTCCTTTTTTAATGTGCAGTTTTCACATGTAACAACATATGACAACATGTAAAAAGATTTTTTGCATGTAACATGTTAAAAAGATGTACATGTTTTTACATGTAAAACAATTTTACATGTAACATGTAAAAAAAGAAATGTTCATTTGGAAACACTTTATTTAGTAAATATGAAATTCAGAATATATATGGAGTAAGTGAAGTAAATGTATTCTTTTGCCAAGTTTCTGAAATTCCATTCATGAATCCTTCAAAACACAGTACTCCCATTGGGAGGAGAGGAGTGACTTCCTCTCATTTTTCCTCGTGCTATTTATGTTAATTGGCCCCTGTATACCACTCATCTTTTCTAGGTTTTCCAAGTTTAAGAAAAAAAACAAGTTCATTCAGATTGTGTTTTTCTGCCTGCAGTCATGTATACAGCAATAAGTGAGTCCCTATGGGGAGCATTTAATTCCTAAAGTTTGCATTTTCATAAAGGATTTTCCTTTTACCCAAAGCGTGTGTTGGTACTACTAAGTACTATGAAGTACTACTTTAAGTTTCTAAAAAGATCCTTATTTGAGATCTCTTTCAGTAGTTACAGAGCCAAAATAAGCACTGCAGAGGTCCATGTCTGAGTTCTGTTGTACATCCTGGGTTATCTGACTACTATTTACTCGATAGTGGAAGGACAAGAAAGAGGCCACAATGTACTTAATGATGGAACAGTTGATGTTTATGCCACCCCTTACTACCTCAAATGAGTAACTGTGTACTTGAAGTCATATTATTTTTAGAGACCAGGTGTCGCTCTGGCCCAGCCAGAATGCAGTGGTACGATCATAGCTCATTGCAACCTTGACCTCCTGGGCTCAAGCGATCCTCTCACCTGAGCCTTCAGAGTGGCTGGTACCACAGGTGTGTGCACCACATCCAACTTATATATAATATATAATATATTATACATTAAACATATTATATATATTATATATAATATAAACATTATGTTATATATAATATATATTATATTATATAATATATATATTATACATATTATATCTTATATATTATACATAATATAATATATCTTACATATTATACATAATATAATATATCTTATATATTATACATAATAAAACATATCTCATATATTATACATAATATAATATATCTTATATATTACACATAATATAATATATCTTATATATTATACATGATATTACATATTATATATTATACATGATATAATATATATTATATATTATACATGATATAATATATATTATATATTATACATGATATAATATATATTATATATTATACATGATATAATATATAATATATATTATACATGATATAATATATATTATATATTATACATGATATAATATATATTATATATTATACATGATATTATATATTATATATTATACTTAATATAATATAGAATATATTATATATAATATCTAAAGCATAATTATATAATATCTGTAGCATAATTATATAATTATGCTATATATATTATATATCTACCATATTAGATATATATAATATGTATAGCATAATTATATAATATGTAATAATACAAATTTTATATATATATAAAAAATGTATATATTTTGTATATATAATTTGTATTAATATATATTATATAGATTATAGATTATATATATAATATATATAATCTATAATCTATATAATATATATATTAAATATATAATATATATATTATATATAATATAATGTTTATATTATATATAACATATATTATATATAATATTATATATTATATATATATTTCATATAGTATATATATTATTATGTAACATATATATTATATAATTATATATATTATATATATTATATAATTATATACACACACACACACACACACACACACACGTTTTGTCTTTCTAGAGATGAAGCCTCCCTGCATTGTCCAGGCCAGTCTCAAATTCCTGGCCTCCAGTGATCCTCCTGCCTTGGCCTCCCAAATTGCTGGGATTGTAGGCATGAGCCACTGATCCTGGCTGCATTATCTCACGCCTATGTGGAATCTAAAACAGTTGAACTCACAGAATCAGAGAATAGAATGTGGTTTCCAGGAGCCGGGGGAGGTGGAAGGTTGGGGAGATTTTGGCCAAAGGGTACAAGATTTCAGTTAGACAGGAGGAGTAAGTTCAAGAGCTCTATTGTAAAACACTGTGACAACAGCTAATGATAATATTGTATTTTTAAAGATTGCTAAGAGGGTAGATTTTAAGAGTTCTCACCACAAAGAAAATTATACTTAGGTGAAGTAATGCAATCGTCAACTAGCTCGGTGTAGGTATTTCACGATGTATACATATTTCAAAGCAACCTGGTGTAGATGGTATATACCATTTAAGTTCGTCAATTAAAATAAGTTAGTGAAATGTTTGGAATTAAAAGTAAAAACATACACTTATTGCCCTGCAGTTCTATAGTTTCATGTAAAGTCTGGACTGAGTGCCTTTGGGTTAACATTCAAGATGACAGTGGGGCAGTGTCCCTTCTGGGGTTTGTAGGGGAGGAGCTGTTTTCTTGTGTTTTTCAGACTCTGAAAGCTCCCACCATTCCTTGTCTCATGGCCTCTTTCTCCATCTTAAAAGCCAGCATTTTTGGGGTCGGATCCTTGTCATGTAGCTGTCTTTCTGGTTCCTTTCTCCTGCCTCTTTTACACTTAGAAAGACCCTTGGGATTCCACTGGACTCCCCCAGAGATAACCCAAGATAATATCCATGCTTCAGGTCAGCTGATTGGTACCTGTCAATAGCACCTTCCAACTCATTTCCTCCCTTGCCTTGTCGTCTCACATGTTCACAGGTTCCAGGGATGAGTTCCTGGACATCTTTGGAGGGTACTTATTTTGCCTACCAAATACACCCTTTCTTTAAATGCACCTCATCTTAAAAATGGCATTGTTTTAGGTGGGCACAGTAGCTCATGCCTATAATCCCAGCGCTTTGGGAGGCAGGGATGGGAGAATCACTTGAGGCCAGGAGTTTGAGACCACCCTGGCCAGCATAGCAAGATCTCATCTGTACAAAATCATTTTTTAAATGGCACCATTATAAAGAGGGAGATAGCGTGGATTCCATCCTGGTCTCAGCCCTTGTTGAAAGGTGTTGACTTGCATAAACTGAAAAGCCACAGTGACAATAAAAAGCTCATCCCTTGCTACTCCTAAGGAGAAACGCTGGCTCCCATAAGCAAATGATGTGAGTGTAAGTCTTTGTGTATGTGTCCATGGGCTGGGGAACGGGTTCGCTGAGTTAATGGAGGCTTTGAAGTCTGTACTGTCTTCCACCTGGCTGCAAATTGTATACAGTAGTTCAAGGGATCCTCTCACTTCAGGCCTCCCGAATACCTGGGAATACAGGCATGTGCCACCATGCTGGCTAATTTTTTTGTGTGTTTTGTAAAGACATGGTCTCACTACGTTGCCCAGGCAGGTCTTGAACTCCTGGCCTCAAGTGATCCTCCTGCCTCAGCCTCCCAAAGTGCTGGGATTACAGGCATGAGCCACTGCATCCAGCTGACCTATGTGCTTTGTTTTTTATTTTATTATTTCATTTTATTTTTATTTTATTTTTTGAGACAGGGTCTTGCTCTGTCACCCAGGCTGGAGGGCAGTGGCGCAATCATAGCTCACTGCAAACTCTGCCCCCGGCCTCAAGTGATCCTCCTATCTCTGCCTCATGAGTAGCTGGGACCACAGGCATGTGTCACCATGACCAGCTAATGTCTGTATTTTTAGTAGAGATGGGGTTTTGCCGTGTTGAAATAGACTCTCTTTATTTAAAACATATGTCTGTCTATTCCTGAGTACAGTTTAAAAACATCTCTTTTTATTATTTGAATTTGTAAGGGTCTTATGTGTAAATAGAAAAGAAAATGCTTATGATAAAATTAATCATAATTAAAATTATTGAATAAGTAATATATTAATATATTTGCTTAACAAAATGTTAATATTCTCTTAAAATATCATTACTAACACATAATCCACAAAATCCTACCTTGGATTTTATTACATAGTTTAGAACTTTTATTGCATGTTCTTATCTTTGTAGTACCATACATGAATTTTAACATCTCTAAGCACAGGAGAAGATTGTATATGTCATTGCCCTTACCTTACAGCTAATAAATGATTGATCATTTCAGAAAGCAGGCATTTAAAGCTGTGTGAACATGAAGCATTCATCATTACAGATGCTCTTGATCACATAGCTACATGGTATCCAGCAGTTGCAACTTACAAAGTGTATCAGTCCAAGATCTGATTGGTTCTGCAAATTTAGATGACTCATTTTCCAATATTTTCAAGTTGCAGCCCCATGTTTTCATACATGTCATTTCTGATTTACCATTAAGCATGTTCTGGTAAATTGTTTCTCTCGACTGCTCATGCAGTGTTTTGAACTGGTGCCATAGTGGATTTATTTTCTTCCCTTCAGTATAGACACATACATGTGCTTATTTCTAAACCTCATTAGCTGCCACTAAGGACCAGGAAGCAAAGTCCAAGTGACTGAAAGCGGTTACAAGTTATTCTTTGATTGGCTTTCGGAGTGAGTTTGATGCAATCTCCTCACTTTTCTAGCCAGGGTGATTTGGCCAAGTTATCTGTCCTCAACCATTCCCGTTTGGGCTGTAATACTGTTTTGCCAAACACAGAAACACTAATGTAGATAGCTCACACTTACGGTTTCCAGAAATTTTTTTCATACAGGGAAGTTTTCTTAAAATGTATCAATCTCTTTTTTTTTTCTAAATCCACAAACAAGATTGAATAATATATCACATATACATTTAAATACATATTGTAAATATTTGCATATGAATATATACAATATATGATTAATGTAAACCATTTTGTTTTCCTTACATTTCTTAAAATCAAAGCCAATGAAAAACATTTTAAGTACAATGATATAATTTACTGATAAAAGAAAATTATCTTCCCCTCTTCTATAAATTTACAGAGCCTGGAATTTTTATCAGATAAATTTTGGATACCTTATAGCACTAACATAGTCCTTTTTTAAAATATGTTTTTGAAATTTAGCTATTATTTTTAGTAGAGACATGATCTCACTATGTTGCCCAGGCTAGTTTCCAACTCCTGGCTCCAGTGATTCTCCCACTTGGCCTCCCAAATTGCTGGGACTACAAGGAATGAGCCACCATGTTGGCCCAGCATAGTCCTTTACAAAAAAAAAAAAAAAAAAAAAAAGGCCACCATAAATATTTGCGGAGATATTGAGTGAGTGGATGGATTAACAAATGAATTAATCAATGAAGCAGTGTCTGAACTTAGGAGAAATTTTTTTTTTTTTTTTGATATGGAGTCTCGCTCTGTCACCCAGGCTGGAGTGCAGTGGTGCAATCTCGACTCTTTGCAAGCTCCGCCTCCCAGGTTCACGCCAATCTCCTGCCTCAGCCTCCCGAGTAGTAGGGACTACAGGCGCCCGCCACCACGCCCAGCTAATTTTTTGTATTTTTAGTAGAGACGGAGTTTCACCGTGTTAGCCAGGATGGTCTCGATCTCCTGACCTCGTGATCCACCCGCCTCGGCCTCCCAAAGTGCTGGGATTACAGGCGTGAGCCACCGCGCCCAGCCTCTTTTTTTTTTTTTAAGGAACATTAGTTAAAATGTACTAAACAGCTCCATACGACTTCTCCAGAATGATGGACATTGCCCTATAGACATATGTGAAAAATGTATATGTTTATTTATAACAGATATACAACTTTCTTTATTACTGTATTCACTTTATGTTGTACTTATTTTTCTACAAATGACTACAAAAGCCTGTTTGGTTATAATACAATTTCTATAGGCACTTAAACAAACAAAATAGCTCCATCCTTATTTGTGTTCAAAATTTGAAAGTTGCTATTTTGGGGTCATTTTTATGTTCATATCTCTTTTTCTGAATTTGATTTTGTAATGCTTTTTTGTTACATTTATTTTAATTTTTTTATTTCTATAGGTTATTGGGGAGCAGGTAGTGTTTGGTCACATGGTATTTGGTAACACAAGAAAGTTCTTTACTTTTTTGAGATTTTGAGATTTTGGTGCACCCATCACCCGAGCAGTATACACTGAACCCTATTTGTAGTCTTTTATCCCTCACCCTCTTTTCACCCTTTCCCCCTAAGTCCCCAAAGTCCATTGTATCACTCTTATGCCTTCGTATCCTCATAGCTTAGTTCCCACTTACAAGTGAGAACATGTGATGTTTGGTTTTCCATTCCTGAGTTACTTCACTTAGAATAATAGTCTGCAGTCTCATCCAGGTTGTTGCAAATGCCATTAATTCATTCCTTTCTATAGCTGAGTAGTTTTCCATTGTGTATATATACCACAGTTTCTTTATCTACTCGTTGATTGATGGGCATTAGGGTTGGTTCCATGTTTTTGCAATTGCGAATTGTGCTGCTATAAACATGGGTGTGCAAGTATCTTTTTCGTATAATGATTTCTTTTTCTCTGGGTAGATACCCAGTAGTGGGATTGCTCGATCAAATGGTAGTTCTACTTTTAGTTCTCCAAGGAATCTCCACACTGTAATGCTCTTTTAAAATATGTGCTTTTTATTTCTTGCTTGAATTTTTTTTTTGTATTTGGAAATTGATTTAGGAAGTATATGTAATCCATAGAGACCTCAGCCCATTTTTAAAGATTCATGTTACAAACACTGCAATAGCTTCCTGTGGGTCTGGCATGGTAGGAAGTACAGGTGAAAGAAAACAAATAAGACAGAACTGGTATTCTGGAGCTTGAGAAAATGAAGAACCCTGGCAATCACAATGCAGTGTGAGAAGTGTTGTGAGACATGCATTTGCGGGACCCCTAGGGGCACGTGTCTGTCTCCTAGTGCAGCCCAGGAGGTATTGTCATGGAAGGCATCCCTCTTAAATCATCTCCCAGAGGATGGCATCTGATGAGGGTAGGATGCATATTCCAGGCAAAGGAGGCAAAGGCACTGGGTTATTAAAGTATTGCAAATAACTCCTGCACACTTCTGGTACAAGTATAAATTGGTACAATCCCCGAGGAGAAATATTTGGTAATATCCACCAGTAATAAAATGTATTAATGATCAGATATGGGACCCAGCTCTCCCAGCTGTTCCATTTTTGAGAATGTTTCCTGCAGAGACACTTGCCCATGGATGACGTGGCAGATGCACAGTTTTGTTCACGGCAGCCCTAGCCTTCGCACAGAGTTACAAACACCCTAGATGTTCCTCAGGAGAGGAAGGATTCAACAAAATACTGTGTGTCCAAATGGTGGGAATGCCACTACAATCAAATGATAAGGAAGACTTTCTGAGATATGATGTTAGGTGAAAAAAGTGGGTTGTAAATGGACGTGTACGATATACTATATATTATGTGAACAAGGGAAAATACATATATGCCTTTACTTGTTTCTTGTAAATGTATAAAGTCATCTCAACGTGTAGGTAAGAAGCTGACAAAAATATTTGTCTCAGTGTGTGGTGTTGTTATATGGGACTAGATACAGGACTCGTTGGGGTGAAGGATGAGAGGGAGAGAATGGTCCAAGAAACAGCTACAGACCTTCTCCAAGCTTCCGCAGTCATCAACTCATGGCCAATTCCATTTCATCCCAACTCCTAGACATTTCTGCCTGCCCCAGAGTAGAATATCTTGTATATATACAGATGCACACACACACACACACACACACACACAGACACACACACATATTCATGTGCTTGGCTTATGGCCCAAATAAGATCCATGCATAAAAATTAAAGGTAAAATTTTTCTTTTAAATATGTACTTTGTCAACTTCTGCAATAATTATAAAAGCCTTAAATTATGAATGGAGTAAAGGGAGTTTGTTATTATTATCAAACTCTCCTAGACACAGTTTTATTTTTATTATGATTTTTCTTTTAACTCATAGTGATCTTTGTGTGTCTTTTTACATTTTTAAATATACAGGGCCATTGAAGGTTTTCTTTAGGCATTAACTTTTTAATTTTTGTATTATAGTTAGAAAATTTCAGATTCTTTGAAATTTGAGAAGACATACTTTATGTCAAGTGGGTAACCAAGTTTTAGAAAATTTTCTGGAACGCTTGAAAAGAACGTGTTCTCCAATTATTTCATGTAGTTTTCTATATATGTCCATTACAAGGAGCTTATTAA
The DNA here is from genome assembly GCF_029289425.2 of Pan paniscus. Lineage (NCBI taxonomy): Eukaryota > Metazoa > Chordata > Mammalia > Primates > Hominidae > Pan > Pan paniscus. The sequence continues at coordinate 10,138,634 of NC_073272.2, read as the reverse complement.
ACTATTAAATCTTTTATATTTATATTAGTTTGATCTCTATGCCAGTCATAGACCATTCTCACAGCTGGTGAGAATATGCTGAATTATCCCAGTATAATGGTGGATTTGTTCATTTCTATTTTCATTCTGTTAATTTTTCTTTTATGTATATTATATATAAATGCCATTTAATTAGATGCATATAGATTTAAATTGTTATAGCTATCTGAGAACTTAACAGATTTTCCCATAGGGATAACTGTTTTACCAATAAGAATGACTTTTGCATTAATATTTAATTTATCTGATGTTGATACAATTAAGCCTTTTTCCTTGGATTGATACATGTTTGGTATTTTGTTTTCCATCTTTTTCTTTTCAAACCTTTTGTGTCTTCATCTTTTCATTATAGAGTTTAATCTGTTTGTATCCATTGTGTTTATGGACTCATTTCTATCATCTTATATTGTACTTTCTGTTAGTATACTTGCTTTTCATATCACTTTTATTCTATCTTGTTTGTGTTTGTTTTATTTTAGCTTGATTATTACCATTTTATTTTGTCCTTTTTTGGGTCAGAAGTTACATCCTCTAATTTCATCCTTTTATTGGATATTATAGAAATGTTATAATATATATTTTTTGAAGTGTGTACACAAATAAAGTGAATGAGTAACCTGACTCTTCTTCAGAAGAATATAAAGACCACACAAAGTGGGCACATAGCTGTGGAGGGACAAAGGTGATGCTGGGCACACAGACTGACCACACAGAGCTGGGTCTCTTCAACAATGTCGTATGTCTATGTGAAGAAGGATGCCAAGGCACACTCTAAGATAATGTGTGTGTGTGGGGGAGGAGGCGTGTGTGTGAATGTGTGCGGCACACCTGATGCATGCTCAGGAGTGTATGTATATCTATGTGCACCGTTGTTTTTAATTCAAAAAGTGCATAGCTTTCATTTTCACAGGAAGTTATGATGCCTCATACAGCAAGTACCTTTGGTACCTTTGGATAGACTTTTTAAGGTAGCATCTCATTTTTGTCACCAATTTAGCAGCTGTCTGCATTCTAAAAAGCTGGATTCAACTTTAAAACTTCCCCAGTCTAGTATAGTATAGTGTAAACAGATCAATCACTATAGGAGGAGGATTAAACAGGCATATTCTGAGCAGGCGACTGGAACACAAAACCACTTAAAGAAGCAGAATTGGGCTTGTGTGTTTAAAAGCACAAAAGGAACTGTGAAATATCTAAAATCCAATAGCTAAGAGAAATTTCACATGGAGAGACTGAGAAACTTCTGCAATAATTATGAACGCCTTAAGTTATGAGTGGAAAAACTGTTGCAGAGATTTCCATAGTAATCTCCAAAAATGAATCTGTTGCCCACTGAAACTCAGGATGGTAAGGAAGCAGAAAGTTATGGCAAGACTGGGCTAGTTCTGATTCCATTGGCCATGCCTGGCTAAGCATTTCATTAATTCTTTACCGAGATGAGATTTGAATTACAGTTGACATCAAGAAGTAGTTACATCTCTATTTTCCAAGATCAATCATTCAGCAAAATTTAATAATTGATTCAGTAATACAGAGTCAGTCATTCCTAAATAATGTTTTCTGTTTGCTTTGTAAATTTCTGAAGCAAAAGGACAAAACAATTATTTTAAAAAATCAAAGGTCAGTATCAAAAAGGCAAAGTCAAAATTCTGCAAGAGCATGGTGCTGAGCATGGGTTGGCCAGATATACTTTATTGCTTTTGGAAATGGTTCTCGAGTGATTCGTGTAGGAAATAGTGTAGAAATATTCTGGAAGGGTTTTCTCTGCCTTTATGTGAACATTTCCAGTTTCCAGGAGCCACGGAGCCTGATTCAGTTGTCTACACACAGGTGATGATGATGATGATGATGATGATGATGATGATGATGATGCTGCTACTGAGTTGTTTGAGCTCATTATATATATATATATGATATTATATATATATATTCTGGTTCTTAATCTCTTGTCAGATGTATAGTTTGCAAATATTTTCTTCCATTCTTTAGGTTGTCTCTTCATTGATTTTTTTTTTTTTTACCATGCAGAAGCTGTTGAGCTTCATGTTTTTCCATTTGTTGACTTTGCTTTTACTGCCTGTGCTTTGGAAGTCTTACTCAAAAAATCTTTGCCCAGACTAGTGTCCTCAAGCATTTCCCCACAGTTTTCTTTTAGTAGTTTCATAGTTTGTGGTGATAAACTATGAGCATGCAGGTGTGACTCCATTCGCCAATGTTGTGAACAGAAGTTGTGAGGACAGAATGGTTTGTGTTTTCATAAGTTTTCTATATGCAAAGTTGATTTGATGACAGTGGCCTCCTGAGAATGAACTTTCATCAAAACACTGAGGTCTGTGACCAAGCAGACAATAAAAACACTCCTTAATGTGGGAGTCATCAGTACCACATAAAATGTGCAAATTAGCAACATTTCTGTCCAAGTATTGAGCTACAAGATTCAACTCAGGAATATTATATGGTTTTATTCATTTTAATACGTAATGGAGGAGACACATTTTTGCTTGTAAAGGAATAAATCCATGTGTCTAATTATGTATTAGGAAAATGAGGTCATTTCCTTCTATGTGGTAATATATTCACGTATAGGGGGAAATGCCATAATATATGGGACAATAAGATGGATAATACTATACTAACAAATATAATAAAATGAATAATATGAAAAAAACATCAAGAGATGGAATTAACTTTAAATACAGGGCAGATATATTTTTATCAGCTTGCTGGGCTAGCACTTTTCCTTACTTCTCTCCCTGAAGGGTCCTCAATTCTGTTTCTATTCTGTGTGTCTTTTTCCCCCACTTCTGTGTACATATGTCCAGGGCCCCTTCCCCCAAAGCCCTTCAACTAGTTATTCTCCAGCAGAACATTTTTCTGCCAGTAAAAATATTTTCTTTCAGGAATTGGCTAAAAGCTATTTTCATAAAAACTTCCCTATATGAATTGAGCCTATAATTATCTGGCTCTTTCTTAGGATTTCTGCAGAGCGTATGCACACCTAAAGCGTACCAATTCACACTTGGTTCCGGGGTCTATAGTAGTCACAGAAACATGACTCCTGTCATGAATGCAAGCTAGGATGTGGTCCCTAAAGCAGGGTATGTGTCTCGAATGCCTCTTCAATCCTTGTACAGTGTCTAATACAGTACTGCTTCCACAGTGTTGAGCAGCAGTCCTTAAGAGGGTGGAGTTTAGAATTTGATCTTTGCAGACCTGAGTTTTAATCCTGGCTCTATAACCTATAAGCAGTATAAGAAAGTTACTCAAACTGTCTGTCTCATTTGTCCAGTGGGGACACTACTCATTTTACAGGGTGTGATGGTTAATTTCAGGTGTCAACGTGACTGCCTTAAGGAATACGTCAGGAATTGGTAAAGCATTGTTTCTAGGTGAGCCTGCACAGGTATTCTTGGGAAGATTGGCGTGAGCTGGTGGACAGAGTGGGGAAGATGTCTTCAATAGAGACAGGCCCCATTCAATTCTCTGAGGGCCCAGATAGAAGAAACAGGGCAGAGGAAAGGCACTTTCCTCCCTTTCTCTCCTGGAGCTGAGACTCTTCTTTTCCTGCCCTTGGACATCAGAACTTCAGGCTCTTTTTATACTGAGAATTACACCATCCACTTCCCTGGTTCTGAGGTTTTTCGGTGTGGACTGAGTCACACTCCTGGCATCCCAGGGGCTCCAGCTTGCAGACAGCTTGTCCTGAGACTTTTCACCCTCTAATTCCCCTAATAAATCCCCTCTCATCTGTCTTTGCTGATAACCTGTTGGTGGTGTCTCTACAGAGCCCTGATTAATCCATAGGGGTAATGTGAGGGAGAAATGAGGTCGTGCATGGAGAGCATTTCACACCCTGCCTGACACATGCCCAGGTCCAACAGGCTGCAGCTGCAGTTATTCTAGAGCTTAGCATCAGTGTTCAAAACAGTGGAAGGCCTTCCCTCTGGTACCCAGCCATCGCGTTGAGCTTCTCCTGTCATTTTTCAATTCCGGAGTGTTTTTTGAGAGCAATTCTATGTCCTGTGTATCACTGACGTGGGGCCAAAAACAATCTGTATGCGTGGGGATCTGAAGCTGGGAATGACCAATAGGTCAGAAAGTTCTTAGGAGTCGGGAGCAGAGGAAGCTGCATGGTCAAGGGGAATCAACATGAGCCTTCCTGCCATGTGTCCTATTTCCTGCGGTCTAATGAGACAGAGATATATGTATGTATGCATCATCTCATGCTTAGGTCTTTAATATGTACAAGGTGTTTTCAAATTCTCCCACCAACTGTCTTTGACAGCTGAGAATCTCAAGATCACCTGTTGTTCATGACTGCAGTCAAAGGGATCTGCCTTTTAGGGACACAGGAAGATTTGCCTAAAATGTCAGGAAGCTTTGATATTTATCATTTGATTACAAAAGTCAACAGCACCTTTGCTGTTATATTATTTTGGGTCTTTACTCATTCCACTGTTTATTTTAAGCCTGAGATTGTGGGTAGTTGGAGAAGGAGGGAAAGTATGTAACACTCTTATTAACTAGTTTAACTGTGTGTATAACATGTAGAATAAAGAGAGACTTAAATGAAGATGTAGTATTTGTGAATGCTCCAACAAATTAAAAGATTACTTAAATTATTGATTTTTTTTTTTTTTTTGAGATGGAGTCTTGCTCTGTCACCCAGGCTGGAGTGCAGTGGGTGCAGTCTTGCAATCTCTGCTCACTGCAACCTCCACCTCCAGGGCTCAAGCAATTCTCTTGCCTCAGCCTCCCAAGTAACTGGGATTACAGGTGCACACCACCACGCCTGGCTAATTTTTGTATTTTTAGTAAAGACAGTGTTTCACCATGTTAGGCAGGCTGCTTTCAAGCTCCTGACCTCAAGTGATCTGCCTGCGTTGGCCTCCCAAAGTGCTGGGATTACAGGCGTGACCCACCGCACCTGGCCTGATTTCTGATTAAACCTCTTATTGTCTATAATGAATTAAAAGTTTGTGAAAGTAAATTCAATGACATTTTTGCATCTATAATTTCAAAATCATAGTAACTTTCCAAATCTGAAAATGTCTGAAACACAAGTCTGCCAATCATCACAATAAAACATGAAGCCCTAGTGAAGGAGCTAGTCAGGATGGGTTCCCAACAAATAGCAGTTGAAGCTCCTACTGCCATGAAATGATGAAAGAAACACGGTTTAAGTGCCATGGATAATTATTTCAATGCCAAAAGAATCATCACAGACTGTTGTGACATGCAGAGCTTGAATGGAAATATGGCATTAAAATAAGGTGCATGAAATTAATCCTTGAATGTAATTTTGAAACACACTGCAAAAGTGCTCCCTAATATACACCAACCCCAAAAGTGGCCACTGACAAGATAAGTTTATTTCAGTTTTTATGCTGTCATTATGGAAAAAACTATAGCAGAGAGTTCACCAATTTCCCTTTGGAAAGAGATATACAACCACAGCCAATACGCTTTCCTAAAAGACAGCAGGAGCTTTTCATGCGGACTTGTTTCCCATCCGTAACATACAAATATTTATCGTTCAGGGCCAATACAGCCTTGCAAATAAACAGGCTTTGAGTTATACCAAGCATGCTCATTCTTATATGGTATTTCCATATAAGAAATACAAAAGAAATATACCACAAAATGATGGTGTTCAGGACATGGGGCAACGCCCTGTTTCTGTGGTATAGTGGCCTAGATTTCGTAGGATTCCATAGGAGGCAGCTACAAGTTCAACATGAAAAGCTCTGAAATCCCTTCCTAAGCTAATGAAGTGAAGCCCTGACCACACCAAGGAAAGGATGAAACAGAACTCATTTATTGTTTCTCAAATGATGCTACCATCTCTTCAAAGCCACCATTAATTTTAACATCTTTAAAGGTATAAGAACAATGTATGTAACAAGTGAAAACTGCCTATAAAGTTAGTGCTTTACATCTCAAACCCTTATTATATGGAAATTCATATTTTCAGAATCACATAAAAGTTTAACGTGCTATTCATTGTAAGATTAAAGGACATGAGTTATTCTGTCTGTGTAATTATTAACAACTGGAAATTAAATCGTGATAATTTTGTACTTTATTCTTCTTAAAATGATAATTTCCTTTCTCCTTTTGCCTGAGAAGCATGCTTCAACAATACCAACAGCTTACCTTCTAAAATAAATGATCACATATAGAATATATATTTTATATATTGTATATTTATCTTTATGCATTACATATTTATATATTATTTATATATTATATATAAATGTAAATATATTTACATATTTATATATGTATTTATATATTTACATAGAATATAAATATTTATATAATCTATATGTGAAATAGATCTCTATCTAAATGTAAATACATAGAAATAGATATATAAATATATAGAGATTATATATTTATCTATAAATATACAGATTATATATTTATCTATAAATATACATATAAATACAAACTATATATATATCCATTAGAAATATACAGGTCTTTTCTAAATATAAATATAGAAATACACAGGTCTTTTCTAAATGTATCATAAATTCTACTATATAAAATTCTACTATATATAGAAAAGACCTGTGTGTTTATATGTTTATATAAATACCTGTGCATTTATATATGTATAAAACCTGTGTATTTATATAAATATATATAAATATAGGTTTAATATATATAACACATTAGAAATACAGCAGTGCTTTATACTATATATAGAAAAGATCTGTGCATTTATATAATTATATATATAAATGTACATTACATATATACACATTAGAAATACCCATCCTTTCTATATATAGCAAGTTCTATATTATTCTCTCATTATAATTATTGACAACTGGGAATTTTGTACTTTATTTATTTTTTATTTTTATTTTATTTTTCTTAAAATGATAATTTCCTTTCTTTTTTTATCTGTGAAGGATGCTTCAACAATCACAACACCTTACCTTCTAACATAAATGATCACATATAGAATATATATTTTATATATATTTATATTTATATATCTATTTTCATGTATTTATATTTATAGATAGGTTTCATATATAGATTTGATGTCTATATTGATATATTATTTATAAATATAAATATGTTTAATATGTTTTATATATAATATATAGAATATAAATATTTACATATGTAATCTATAAATATAAAAACATAAGATATATTAATATATAAATATACATCATAGGTTCTACTATGTACAAAAAAGAGTTGTGTATTTCTAATGTGTATAATCTATATTTACATTTATTTATATTTATATATTTATATATAAATATATATTCCATATTTTATGTCTATATGTATATATCTTATATGTAAACATATAATCTGTGTCTATAGTAAATATAGTTGTATATTTTATTTATATAAAAATTTACATGTATTTGTATATAGTAAATTCTACTAGATATAGAAAAGACCTGTGTATTTCTAATGTATGGAAATATGAAATGTACTTTCTGTCTCCTCAGTTGCAAAAATAAAAAGGCTTATTTCAAGTAGATAGATTTTTCTCTACTTTGAATTTTTCTTCTTAATTATATTAGATTGTAGGGAGGGGACGCTGAAAGGAAAGAGATGGAAACAATTCTTCCATCGGTTTCTATAACCGAAAAGGTATTTTGACAGTGAAACCTAAGTAGGTAGAATCCAGTTCTTGGTACCTGGTGTATGTGCTAGCAAGAGTGCATGAAGAAACAAACCGTATAAGAAGCAGAGTCATCCTGTGAAGGGGAAATTTGTCTCCAGTGCTCAGCCATGACGCAATCCTTATCCTCCTGTCTGGCTAACTGTGACCTGTCCCTGTGACCTCAACCGTGCGGGACCCCACTTCCCTCCCTCCCCACACACCACCTCTTCCTCCCTCCCTCCCCACACACCACCTCTTCCTCCCTCCCTCCCCACACACCACCTCTTCCTCCCTCCCTCCCTCCCCACACCACCTCTTCCTCCCTCCCTCCCTCCCCACACACCTCCTCTTCCTCCCTCCCTCCCTCCCCACACACCACCTCTTCCTCCCTCCCTCCCTCCCCACACACCTCCTCTTCCTCCCTCCCTCCCCACACACCTCCTCTTCCTCCCTCCCTCCCCACACACCACCTGTTCCTCCCTCCCTCCCTCCCCACACACCACCTCTTCCTCCCTCCCTCCCTCCCCACACACCTCCTCTTCCTCCCTCCCTCCCTCCCCACACACCACCTCTTCCTCCCTCCCTCCCCACACCACCTCTTCCTCCCTCCCTCCCCAAACACCACCTCTTCCCCCCTCCCTCCCTCCCCACACACCACCTCTTCCTCCCTCCCTCCCCACACAGCTCCTCTTCCTCCCTCCCTCCCCACACACCACCTCTTCCTCCCTCCCTCCCCACACACCACCTGTTCCTCCCTCCCTCCCTCCCCACACACCACCTCTTCCCCCCTCCCTCCCTCCCTCCCTCCCCACCATCAGAGAACACGGAGTCACTCAGATCAATTTGCAACACATTCATTTTATTATCAACAGTATGGCAAGCACCCCGCTGGTGAGATCTCTGAGGTCTGGCGGCTGGGCCTGAACTTAGTCGCTGCTCTCGGAGATAGGGGAGTAGCTGGCCGTCTACACACTCGGTAGTTCTTCCACCTCGCTCTCCTGACTCAGTGGTTCTTCCATCTCGGTCTCCTGACTCAGTGGTTCTTCCACCTCGCTCTCCTGACTCAGTGGTTCCCCCACCTCGGTCTCCTGACTCAGTGGTTCCCCCACCTCGCTCTCCTGACTCAGGGGGTCGTGCTGGCTCCCCTCGCTCACTGGCTCCTCCGGCGGCAGCTCGTGCTGAGGGAGCTCCCGGCTGGGCTGCTCGCTGGGGCCGGGTGCCGCTGGCCCGCTCTCCGCCTCAGGTGCCGTCACGGCCGCCATCTTTGTCGCAGCCCCTTTCTTCCCGCGTCTCCCTCTACGAACCGCTTTTCCCTTCTTGGCCACCTTGGCAGTCTGGAAGGACAACAGGGACGATCACAGAAGGGCTCTGGTTTAGGGACGAGGATGGAGGAGGCTGGGAACAGGGACGTGTCCTCAGAAGCGGTGGGGACCGGGTTGGGGGGTTGTGCCAAGTGAGGACAGGAGAGGCTTCTTGTGAGGAAGGAGGCGAGGGGAAGACGAGGAGGAGCTTGGGAGGGTCACTCACCTTCTTCTTCGGGCCACTGGGGCTCAGCTGAGAGGAGGCCTTCCTCTTTGCTGCCTCCTCGGCCTTGGCCGGAGGTCCCGAGGCTCTCGGCTTTGGACTCATCTTCCGCAGCTCAACGTCTCGCAACGGTCGACTAACTCCAGGCTGTCTGGCCTCCCTGTATATACCCCTCTCGCGATCCCAGGACGAGACAATCACGCCCCTGAGCTGTGATTGGTCAACACTCCACTACCCAGCCAATGGTAGCCCTGGGTGGGAAGGCAGGCCGTATACGTCACAAAGCACCATCAGGACATGGCCGATGAAGTCGGGGGCGGGGGGTGGGGGTGACATCTAATGAGGAAGGCAGGGTGCTCTAGTTGGAGAAAGGGAGATTTGGGTTAGCACCCCTAAAGATAGTTCCCAAACTGACATGTCGCCCCTCCTAAACTCCCCATGTTCAATTTTGGCAGATCACGTGGCACGGGAGGATATTTCCGCCATATGTTTCCCCCGGACCTCCCATTCAGTGGTACATTCTGTTCCTCCACACCTGCCATCATTACCCAGTTTCTGTATGACCTATCTAAAATCCCTCCATGCTAACTGGGATGGATGGAGGGCTATACGAAGATGTTAATCATCCCTCTCTCCTACAAATTCCTCTGCTACACCTTGAGGATCATTCACTTCTTGGATGCCATGGAACAACTTTTCCATCTCACATACTTCTCCCAGCATCCACAAAGTGCCTCACAATTTTTCATTCTCATGGTTTAAAGCACTGGCTTCCAGAGGTCAAGATCAGCAAACACACTGGCTCAGCTGGGAATCGGTATCAGGCTGGGTTCCTCAGAGAAGGAGAAACTAAACCAACAGGATATTTGTGTGTGTGTGTGAGACAGAGAGAGAGTGTCTGTAATACTATATATCATAAACATCTGTTTACTATACTATAGTATTTATTTATCAATAATATTATATATATGATACGGTTTACTCTAAGTAATTGGCTCACACCTTCACACAATGTGGGGGTCTAGGAAGCTGAAATATATAGGGCAAGTGAGCAGGCTGGAAACTAAAAGCTTCCGCACAGCCAACAATCAACAAAATGAAAAGGCTATGGTTTGGGAGAAACTATTTGCGAACCATATATCTAATAATGAGTTAATATCCAAAATATATAAAGAACTCACACAGCTCAATAGCAAATAAATAAATAGTCTGGTTAACAAATAGGCAAAGGACTTGAATAGGCATTTCTAGAAAGAAAACACACAACTGGCCAACAGGTATATGAAAATGTGCTCAACATCGTTAATAATAAGAGAATGCAAATGAAAACCACAATGAACTATCACCTCACACCTGTTAGGATGGCTATTAAAAAAAGTCAAGAGATAAAAGATAATGATGGCAAAGGTGTGGAGAAAGTGAAACCCTTTTAGGGTGTGCAGAAAACGGGACCTTTAAACGCTGTTGACAGACGTGTAATTGGTACAGCCGTTATGAAAAACAGTGTAATGGTTCCTTGGAAAATCAAAATAGATCTACCATGTGACCCAGCAGTTCACCTGTTGAGTAGGTACCCCACTCCCACAATGAAATCCACATCTTACACAGATATCTCCAGTACTAAGTGTAACTCATTAATCACACAGGAAATTAGAGTTTCTATTTGAAAAGAATGTTTTTTTTCCACCATTCTGGTATCAAATATCTATTCTAGCCATCTCTTCTTATTTCTTGCTTTGTAATAATCTAGGTACTACTACCCACTGACAGAACCGACTCATTATTCCAACAAGAAATGAGAAATGTTGAGAAGAATGCAATGTTATGCTTCTTGTCTTCAATCAGTTATTTTAGTTTTATGGAGGATTCTGTATTTAACTCTTACCCAGGTAACTCTAGTTACCATATCCACAGTACGTAGTAAACAATCGTAAAAATGTAAGAACACAGAATTGACTAGAATGGTTACTAAACTTTCTATATTCAACCAGTTTTCCTAGTAATTGCTAGTTATTTATTCAGCTGTTTGCCTAGGTACCACTAAATGTTTAGTTTTATGTCACAGAGACATAAGAAGTAGTACTGTGAAGAATTTATTTATTACAAGTACTGGCTTCATGTAGCTATCTCTAGTTAATTACTCACTTGGATAAAGTAGATATCTATTGTATGAGGTAATATTTCTAACATGAGGTTGGAATTTTGCATTGAGGAAAATGGTTATTGAACTCCCTGGCATAGGCCAGTTATCTTCAGCTTCCTGGGATCAATTACTTGGTCTGGCGAATTCTAGCTATCTTTAGGTTGCTAATTACATGTTTACCACCAGATGTCTGTGGTAATTTATTATTTCAACAAAAAATAGTGGAATGATAAGGAAGGATTTTCCTTTTTCTTGGCATCACATAGATGATTCAAGTTATCTCCAGTTATTCTTTGTAACTTTTTTTCCTGGGTAATATTCAGCACCTACCCTTGTAAGTTCTTATCTCAATTAAAACCGATAATTGAGAGTTGCAAAGAACATGATTTTCAGAATCAGGTTCATTTGGTATTGTAATGACTGTAGGCTCTTTCCATGTAACGAGTTTCATGGGAAAGCCCAGTTAAGTAAAACTTATATATTAACTCAACACCAACAAAATTTTATCTGACCAGACTAGATTCCCTATGTTCTACATTCCACTGAACTATTCTTGTTGTCTCTATTTTACTACTTACTTAGGTACATGACTTACCTGTAGTACTAACTCATTATTCCAGCAATAATTCAGCAGTAAGTGGTGAGAAGAAAGTGATTTTATTTTTAATATTTATTTTTATTGAAGTAAAATATACATACATAATGTACCCTCTTTACCACTTGTAAGTGTGCAGTTCAGTGGTAATAAATACATTTATACTCTTTTATTTCCCCTTCACCCCCCCTTCCCCTTCTGGCCTCTGGTAACCATCACTATAGTTGCTGTTTTCATTAGAATCACTTTTTTAGCTCCCATGTATGAGTGAAAACATGCAATATTTGTTTTTCTGTGCCTGACTTATTTTATTTAACATAATGGCCTCCAGTTCCATCCATATTGCTGCAAATGACAGTATGTCATTCTTCTTATGGCTGGATAATATTCCATTGTGTACATATACCACATTTTCCTTATCCATTTGTCTATTGATGGGCACTTAGGCTAAATCCATATTTTGGCTATTGTGACTTGTGCTGCAATACACGTGAGCAAGTATTCCAGCAGTGGAATACTCGGATCATATAGTAGTTCTATTTTTAGGATTCTGAGGAACTCCATACTCTTCTCCATAGTGGCTACAGTAATATGTATTCCCACCAACAGTGTACAAAGTGGGTTCCCCTTTCTCCACCTCCTTGCTAGCAACCTTTCATGCCTGTCCTTTTGATCAAAGCCATTTTAACTGGGGTGAGATGATATGGCATTGTGGTTTTGATTTGTATTTCTTTGATGATTCGTGATGAGTATATTTTCATATGCCCGATGGCCATTTTTGTGTCTTCTTTTGAGAAACGCCTATTCAGATTATTTGTCCATTTTTAAGTCAGATTGTTTGTTATTAAGTTTTTCGAGCTCCTTATGTATTCTGGTTATGAATCACTTATCAGATGTATAGTTTGCAAATATTTTCTGCCATTCTGTGGGTTGTCTCTTCACTTGGTTGATAATTTCCTTTGCTATGCAGAAGCTTTTTAACTTGATGTAATCCCAGTGGTTTACTTTTGCTTTGGTTCTTGTGCTTTTGAAGTCTTACTCAAGAAATCCTTGCCCAGACTGATGTCCTGGAGCATTTCCCCAATGTTTTCTTCTGGTCGTTTCTGTTTCAGGCCATAGTTTTGAGTCTTTTGTTTTTGTTTTTGTTTTTTGTTGAGGCAGAGTCTCATTCTGTCGCCCAGGCCCAGGCTGGAGTGCAATGGCACAACCTCGGTTCACTGTAACCCCTACCTCCTGGGTTCAAGCGATTCTCATGCTTCAGCCTCCTGAGTAGCTGGGATTACAGGTATGCACCACCATGCTTGGCTAATTGTTGTATTTTTAGTAGAGACGGGGCTTTACCATGTTGACCAGGCTGGTCTCAAACCCCTGACCTCAAGTGGTCCGTCCGCCTCAGCCTCCCAAAGTGCTGGGATTACAGGCTTGAGTCACCATGCCCGACCAGATTCAAGTCTTTAATCCATTTTTTATTTGCTTTTTATGTGTGGTGAGAGATAGAAATCTAATTTCATTCTTCTGCATATACTTATACAGCTTTCCTACCACTGTTTATTGAAATATCTGTCTTTTCAGCATCATATGTTCTTGGTGTCTTTGTTGAAGTTGAGTTGGTTTTAAGCATGTAGCTTTATATCTGGGTTCTGTATTCTGTTCCATTTGTCTCTGTTTCTGTTTTTATGCCAGTACCATGCTGCTTGGTTTACTATAGCTTTGTAGTAAATTTTGAAGTCAGGTAGTGTGATGCCTCCAGCTTTCTGCTTTTTGTTCAGGGTTGCTTTGGCTATTTGAGGTCTTTTACGGTTTCATACGAATATTATAAGTATTTTCCTATTTCTGTGAAGTATGTCATTGGTACTTTGATAGGGATTGCATTGAATCTGCAAATTGCTTTGGGGAGTATTGTCAATTTAACGATATTAATCCTGTCAATCTATGAGCATGGACTATCTTTCCATTTTTTTGTGTCTTGAGAAGACAGTGTTTTAAAAATTTTTGTGTTTAGTTTTTCTAGCTATTATTACTTATTCATAGTAAACTAATTACCTGGGTACTGGCAGGTACAGGTCGACCTTGTTTTATTGTGATGCACTTTATTGCATTTATAGATATTGTGTTTTTTTATATACATAAATTGAAGGTTTCTGGCAACTGTCTGTTGAGCATGTCAGTGTCATTTTTCCAACAGCAGGTGCCCACTTCATGTCCCTGTGTCACATTTTGGTAATTCTCACAATATTTCAAACTTTTCCATCATTATTATACCTGTTACTATGATTTCTGATCAGTGATCTTTGATGTTATCATTATAATTGCTTTAGGACTCTACAAACCGGGCCCATATAAGAACACACCAAGAGGCATCACACTACCTGACTTCAAAATATACTACAAAGGTGTATTTCAAAATATACTACAGATCTACAGTAGGAGCAAGATGGCAGAATAGAAGGCTTCACCGATTATTCCCCTGGCCCTCTTGCAAAGACACTAATTTAACAAATATTTACACAGAAAAAAACACCTTCATGAGAACCAGAAATCTAGTGAACACCCATAGTACCTGGTTTTAACTTCACATAGCTTGATATGGTTTGGCTGTGTCCCCACTGAAATCTCAACTTGAATTGTATTTCCCAGAATTCCTATGTGTTGTGGGAAGGAACTAGGGGGAGGTAATTGAATCATGGGGGCTAGTTTTTCCTGTGCTATTCTCGTGATAGTGAATTAAGTCTCACGAGATCTGAAGGGTTTATCAGGGGTCTCTGCTTTTGCTTCTTCCTCATTTTTTCTTGCTGCTACCATGTTAAGAAGTACCTTTTGCCACCTGCCATGATTCTGAGGCCTCCCCAGCCATGTGGAACTGTGAGTCCAATGAAACCTCTTTTTCTTCCCAGTCTCGGGTATGTCTTTATCAGCAGCATGAAAATGGACTAATACAGTAAATTGGTACCAGTAGAGTGAGGCGTTTCTGAAAAGATGCCCGAAAATGTGGAAATGACTTTAGAACTGGGTAACAGGCAGAGGTTGGAACAGTTTGAAGGGCTCAGAAGAAGATAGGAAAATGTGGAAATGTTTGGAACTTCTGGACACTTGTTGAATGGTTTTGTCCAAAATGCTGATAGCGATATGGACAATAAAATTCAGGCTGAGGTGAGCTTAGATGGAGATGAGGAACTTGTTGAGATCTGGAGCAAAGGTGACTCTTGTTATGTTTTAGCAAAGAGACTGGTGGCTTTTTGCCCCTGCCCTACAGATTTGTTGAACTTTGAATTTGAGAGAGATGATGTAGGGTATCTGGCAGAAGAAATTTCTAAGCAGCAAAGCATTCAAGAGGTGACTTGGGTGCTGTTAAATGCATTTAGTTTCATAAGGGAAGCAGAGCATAAAAGCTAGGAAAATATGCAGCCTGATTATGTGATAGAAAAGAAAAACCCATTTTCTGGGGAGAAATTCAAGCTCACTGCAGACATTTGCAGAAGCAGCAAGGAGCCTAATGTTAATCCCTAAGGCCATGGGGAAAATGTCTCCAGGTCATGTTAGAGACCTTCACAGCAGCCTCTCCCTTCACAGGCCTGGAGGCCCCGAAGGAAAATGTGGTTTCATGGGCCAGGCCCAGGGTCCCCGTGCTGTGTGTAGCCTAGGAACCTGTTTCCCTGTGTCCCAGCCGCTCTAGTCGTGGCTGAAAGGGGCCAATGTACAGCTTGGGCTGTGGCTTCAGAGGGCAGAAGCCCCAAGCCTTGGCAGCTTCTGCATGGTGTTAAGCCTTCAGGTGCACAAAAGTCAAGAATTGAGGTTTGGCAACCTCTGCCTATATTTCAGAAGATATATGGAAATTCCTAGATGCCCAGGCAAAAGTTTGCTGCAGGGGTGGAGCCGTCATGGAGAACCTCTGCTAGGGTAGTGTGCAAGGGAAATGTGGGGTCAGAGCCCTACTGGGGTAGTGCCAGGTAGAGCTGTGACAAGAGGGCCACAGACCTTCAGACACCAGAATGGTAGATCAACTGACAGCTTGCACTGTGTACCTGGAAAAGCTGCAGACACTCAATGCCAGCCCATGAAAGCAGCCAGGAGGGAGGCTGTACCCTGCAATGCCACAGGGGCAGAGATGCCTAAGACCATGGGAACCCACCTCTTGCATCAGCATGACCTGGATGTGAGACCTGGAGTCAAAGAAGATCATTTTGGAGCTTTAAAATTTGATGGCACTGCTGCATTTTGGACTTGCATGGGCCCTGCAACCCCTTTGTTTTGGCCACTTTCTCCCATTTGGAACAGCTGTATTTACCCAATACCTGTACCCTCATTGCATCTAGGAAGTTACTAGCTTGCTTTTGATTTTACAGTCTCATAGATAGAAGGGGCTTGCCTTGTCTCAGATGAGACTTTGGACTGTGGACTTTTCAGTTAATGCTGAAATGAGTTTAGACTTTGGGGTACTGTTGGGAAGGCATGATTGGTTTGAAAGGTGAAGTTTTGGAGGGGCTAGGGGTGGAATGATATGGTTTGGCTGTGTTCCCACCCAAATCTCAACTTGCATTGTATCTCCCAGAATTCCCACATGTGAGAGGGACCCAGTGGGAGGTAATTGAATCATGGGGGCCTGTCTTTCCCATGCTATCG
The DNA here is from genome assembly GCF_029289425.2 of Pan paniscus. Classification (NCBI taxonomy): domain Eukaryota; kingdom Metazoa; phylum Chordata; class Mammalia; order Primates; family Hominidae; genus Pan; species Pan paniscus. The sequence continues at coordinate 10,122,071 of NC_073272.2, read as the reverse complement.
TCATGATAGTGAATAAGTCTCACAAGATCTGATGGGTTTATCAGGGGTTTCGGCATTTGCTTCTTTCTCATTTTCTCTTGCCACTGCCAGGTAAGAAGTACCTTTCACCTCCTGCCATGATTCTGAGGCCTCCCTTGCCATGTGGAACTGTAAGTCCAATTAAACCTCTTTTTCTTCCCAGTCTCAGATATGTCTTTATCAGCAGCATGAAAATGGACAAATACAGGGACACTATTTCCTTTTGCACAATGGAAAGCATCATAAATAAGGTAAAAATTAAGATACAGAACAGAAGAGCACATGTGTAACTTCAATTTATTGACTTGGATAGTTTCTAGATGATATACACATATTTATACCCAACAAATTAGTAATTTAAAAAATCCTCAAGACATTTAAAGATGGGCAAATTATATGGAATAAAATGTATTGAAGACAAAACCCAAATGGATAGTAATCACAAAAAGTCTGGTGTCACTGAGAGTCAAGGGATTACAAAATATCACAAAGGAATGCACTTCCATTTGCAAACAGTGGTAATGCCGTGTGTTGATAGAAACATGTAATCGATCTTTTCTTTGGTGGGCAATTAGCAATATTGAGGAAAGTTAAAGATGTATGTATCCCTACCACTTGAAACACCTGGAAATGCCATTACCATGCTTATATTCTAGAACAGAAGTTCTCTGCCATGACTGTACATGAGAATCACTGCTCTAGAATATGGCACAATACACATTCATGCGCATTATTCCTTGTCCAGCAAATGCAAGAGTTTCTCTAGAGGAGGGGCTTATCTCAATCCTAGGCTCCTGTTAGAATCTCTTCAGGGGTTCTTTCACAAAAGTAATACCTAAACATCCCCCTCCAAATCTGATTAAGTTGGTCTGGATGGAGTCTGACTGAGGAAGCCTGGATGCCCATTAAGTTCTTCCAGGGAACTATTGAAAATCTTGACACCCACGTTGCAATCCAATATCTCTGGATTTGAGCCCCAAGCTTTGTGTAAACAAATTAGAACCTTGTGTGTAATAGCAAAAATCTGGAAGCCACTTAGATGTTCATTGAGAGGAGAATGCATAAATACATTGTAGAAAATACCTATAATAAAATATATCCTGCTCTTAAAATGAAACAAATTTTGCCCTCATCTATCAGCATGAGTGAAACTTAAACATGACACTTTGTGCAAAAAAAGGCAAGCTAAAAGAATATATGGACATAAGTTCTTTATGCCACCCTTATGTCCATATATTCTTTGTAGTATAGATGTAAATATATAGAATATATATTTATAAAATATGATCTATAGACACAAATATATAGAATATATATTTATAAAATATGATCTGTCGACATAAATATATAGAATAGAATATATAGAAATAAATAATTTCTATCTATATAACCTTTATGGTATAGGATGTCATCTAAATAACATAAGCATATTGAATATCCTATTTATTATTTACAGATGCATTTGTGTACTAAAGGTATGAAAGTTCAAAGGCTGGGTGCGGTGGCTCATGCCTGTAATCCCAGCACTTTGGGAAGCCGAGGTGGGTGGATCACAAGATCAGGAGTTCAAGACCAGCCTGGCCAATATGGTGAAACCCCGTCTCTACTAAAAATACTGAAATTAGCCGGGCATGGTGGCAGGCACCTGTAGTCCCAGCTTCTCGGGAGGCTGAGGCAGGAGAATCACTTGAACCTGGGAGGCAGAGGTTGCCATGAGCCGAGATCGGGCCACTGCACTCCAGCCTGGGAGACAGGGCGCGACTCCATCTAAAAAAAAAAAAAAGTATGAAAGTTCATATAGAGGTAATATAAGTCAAGTAAGGGTTAGTAGTTACACCTGGAGAGGGAAGGACGGAAGGAAGACAGGGGCAATAATAAGGTCTGATGTCACTGCAAAAACAGAACATTTCAGCTCAGTGTTGGAGTCTCACTGATTTGTCATTGCTTCCAGACCCTGCACCCAAGCATGTTGTAGTGTGAACTGAGGACACCTTTAGCAAGATTTAACAGCTGTGGTCATTCAATATTTTCAATGAAAGAGCTCACAGAGCAGTTTCTCAGCTTACCAATAGACTTAGGAAGCATCAGTCTTCACCATAAAATGGAAATTTTCTTTTCCTTGAATTTAATATATTATTTGAATAATTTATAAAAAGTTTGCCTTGTTTTCTTTTCTCGTTTGGAAATGTTGCTCTGTAGCTGTCAAAACTCCTTCTCACTTCACCACTGAGAAATCTAAGGCAGTGGAGAAAGAGTTCTGGCACTGAAAATGTATCCAAAACAGTTGCTCCTTTTCTAAACTGAAGAACAGCAGTTATCTTAGACTGGAACAGCATGCCAGGATGACATGAGGCTCCATGGGAACATGTTTGTATCATCTGTGGCCACCTAGAGTCCATCAGCAGTAACCACAGTGGAATCAGAGTTGGAAAGAATTGCACTGGGCATAACTCACAAGTTTCCTTCTGCAATGACGAGGGTGGCAGTCTATCTATCCACAATCTGTGCATGCACATTCCAAATCCTACCGAGAAAGGTTCGGGGATGCATCAGGGGATTCCATGAAAGGGAGAGAAACGTGCATTTTAATGCATGTAATGTGCCAACCATGAGGCTACTAGAGTTACATAGATTGTTTTATTTAATTGCCACATGGTTTGAAATAGACATCCTTAGCCCCTGCCCCCCCCCTTTTTTTTTCCATAGGGGGAATGTGAAGTTAGAGTGGTTAATTTTCTCACATTTACATAGCTTGTTTGTGACAGACCCTATATTGACACAGCCTGTATCATTCCAATCCATGCCTCCCCTCTTCAGTGCTTCTATGCCACAGTCTGTGCATCCCCATTTTCCTTAGCCAGTTATTTCGGAGTTTATGCTTCTCCACGCTCCCAGCTGCTCCTTCTCCTCTTCATTTCATGCCTCTCCTAATTTGAAAACTCGTCAATTTTCTGAGTCTTACCTAAACTCAATTTCCTCTCGTGTGTCCTACGTTTTTGCACCAAACCTGCACTGGGTGGGAGGATGCCGTGAGTGGAAATTGTGGGATTTTCAGTTGGACACAGAGGAAATTGAATTCAAACCTGTTATATGCAGCTGTGTGATATTGGACAGTGACCTAATGATGGAGAGCTTGAGTTTCTTCATGTATAGTAATAAATACTTCTCATGGAAGATTGCTGTGAGAATAGAACAGGATTGCATTTGTGCAGTGGCTGCGTTCCAGTGCTCACCTGGTGAACATTTGCTCCCCTTCCCTTCTAACTGTCTCATAAGGTTTCCAGTGGGAATTGCATCTTCTTGGCCTTGCTTTGAACTTGCTAACGAGATTCAGAACTGGATCTGTAACAGATTTTCAGTTAATACATTTTCAATATAAAATGTTTACATTTCCAGTCTCTTTTAGGGGTTCTGTTTCCTTTGCATCAACTTTTAATTTTTGAATAATTTTAGATATAGAGAAAAGTTGGAAAGACAGTGCGGAGAGATAACACGAACCCCTCGCCCATATTCCCCTAATGTTAACGTATTATGGAACCACAGAATATCTGTCAAAATGAAGATATTAACATTGGTAAGTTACTATGAGCTAAACTCCAGACCTCATTGGGATTTCCTCTGTGTTTCCATGGGCTCCCTTTCTCTGTTCCAAGATTCCATTCAGAATCCCATGTTGAGATCATGTCATTACAGTTCACTGGCTTCCTCCCATATGTGGCAATTAATTAGTCTTTCCTTGTCTTCATGACCTTGACAATTTTGAGGAGTACTCCTCAGATATTTTGTAGAATGTCCCTTGATTGGACTGGGTTTACCAGATGCTTTTGTGAACATTATACTGTGGTTCTGGGTTACCGGGCAGAATATCATAGAGGTGAAGAGCTCTTCTCCTCACACCGTTCCAGTGGTACAGGATGAGGGTGCCCGTTTTAGGAGACTCAAAGCAATAATTTGCTAATACTGAGTGACTTGTTTAGAAAGAGTCAGTGAAGCTTCTAGAAATAGCTACCCTTTTTTTGGAATGCCTTGGCTCTGATGTCTTATCACACATAACATTCTTGGCTGCATTAGGATGTCATACACTCCCAGTGAGATGCTTGAGCAGAAAAGGAGCTTGTAAGAATTGAGCTATTAGGCAAACATGCAAGCAAACAAACAAAAAACCAGGTGGGCAATGTACACTTTGGAAAATACTGCCTTGCTCTGTTGGCTGCCATCATGAACCTGTTTTTCTAACATCTGTTATAAACAGCGGTACCCTTCTGCAAACAGTGCCACCTCATGCACAGAGAGAATAAATTTTCCTGGGCATTTGTGGCTCTGTGTGTGGCCCGGGAGGCAGCTCAGCCTGGGATTTGGGCCTGCAAAAATAGAATCATTCTTTCCACTAGCAGAGGAAATTAGTCCTTGTGAAACTTCAGCTTTGTTGAAAGGACACACACAATGCACAGATTTCCTGTCTACAAAATTCATCCCACAGATACTATGAGGAGATATTTTTAAATGTACCCATGCTAATGGCTGGATTTTGAGATTTTTACAAAGCAGAAATAGATGTAATGATCTCTCCTTCTTCCTTCTCTTTTTTTTTTTTTTTTTTTTGCACTCTACTTTTCTCTCTCTCACAAACTGAAGTTTAACTCAAAATCAGTGGTCCTCGATTAAGTTGACTGCATCCCCAAGGGGACAGTTGGCAGAGTCTGGAGAAATTTTGCATTGTCCGTATTAGAGGAGGGGTGGATTGGCATCTAGTGGGCAGAGGCCAGGGATGCTGCTAAGTAAGCATCTTACAATGTACAAGACAGGCCCCACCACAGAGAATCATCCAGCCCCAAATGTCAACTGTGTCAAGGCTGAACAATCTTCTCCTTGCACTGCTTCCCCTCTCCACTGCTAGTGGAGCCTGTGACTGCGGCAGTCCTGCAATTCCCCCCCTTCCCCCCACATTTTTTAAAGATGAAGTCTTGATTTGTCACCCAGGCTGGAACAACCTCCGCCTCCCGGGTTCAAGTGATTCCCCTGCCTCAGCCTCCCAGAGTAGCTGGGATTAAAGGTACTCACCACCACATTTGGCTAATTTTTGTATTTTTGGTGGAGACAGGGTTGAGAGGTGACAGCGTGCTGGCAGTCCTCACAGCCCTCGCTCGCTTTCGGCGCCTTCTCTGCCTGGGCTCCCACTTTGGCAGCACTTGAGGAGCCCTTTGGCCCGCCGCTGCACTGTGGGAGCCCTTTTCTGGGCTGGCCAAGGCTGGAGCCCACTCCCTCAGCTTGCAGGGAGGTGTGGAGGGAGAGGCGTGAGCGGGAACCGGGGCTGCGTGCGGCGCTTGCGGGCCAGCTGCAGTTCCGGGTGGGCGTGGGCTTGGCAGGCCCTGCACTCGGAGCAGCCGGCCAGCCCTGCTGGCCCCGGGCAATGAGGGACTTAGCACCCGGGCCAGTGGCTGCAGAGGGTGTACTGGGTCCCCCAGCAGTGCCAGCCCACCGGCGCTGCGCTCGATTTCTCACCGACCCTTAGCTGCCTTCCTGCGGGGCAGGGCTCGGGATCTGCAGCCCGCCTTGCCTGAGCCTCCCACCCACTCCATGGGGTCCTGTGCGGCCTGAGCCTCCCCAACGAGCACCAACCCCTGCTCCACGGCGCCCAGTCCCATCGACCACCCAAGTGCTGAGGAATGGGAACGCACGGCGCGGGACTGGCAGGCAGCTCCACCTGCAGCCCTGGTGCGGGATCCACTAGGTGAAGCCAGCTGGGCTCCTGAGTCTGGTGGGGACGTGGAGAGTCTTTATATCTAGCTCAGGGATTGTAAATACACCAATCAGCACCCTGTGTTTAGCTCAAGGTTTGTGAGTGCACCAATCGACACTCTGTATCTAGCTGCTCTGGTGGGGCCTTGGAGAACCTTTATGTCTAGCTCAGGGATTGTAAACACACCAATCAGCACCCTGTGTTTAGCTCAAGGTTTGTGAGTGCACCAATCGACACTCTGTATCTAGCTGCTCTGGTGGGGCCTTGGAGAACCTTTATGTCTAGCTCAGGGATTGTAAACACACCAATCAGCACCCTGTGTTTAGCTCAAGGTTTGTGAGTGCACCAATCGACACTCTGTATCTAGCTGCTCTGGTGGGGCCTTGGAGAACTTGTGTCGAAAACTCTGTATCTAACTAATCTGATGGGGACGTGGAGAACCTTTATATCTAGCTCAGGGATTGTAAACGCACCAATCAGCGCCCTGACAAAACAGGCCACTCGGCTCTACCAATCAGCAGGATGTGGGTGGGGCCAGATAAGAGAATAAAAGCAGGCTGCCCGAGCCAGCATTGGCAACCCACTCAGGTCCCCGTCCACACTGTGGAAGCTTTGTTCTTTCACTCTTTGCAATAAGTCTTGCTACTGCTCACTCTTTGGGTCCACGCTGCTTTTATGAGCTATAACACTCACCACGAAGATCTGCAGCTTCACTCCTGAGCCAGCGAGACCACGAACCCCCCAGAAGGAAGAAACTCCGAACACATCTGAACATCAGAAGGGACAGACTCCAGACGCGCCACCTTAAGAGCTGTAACACTCACCGCCAGGGTCCGCGGCTTCATTCTTGAAGTCAGTGAGACCCAGAACCCGCCAATTCCGGACACAGGGTTTCTCCATATTGGCCATGCTGGTCTCAAACTCCTGACCTCAAGTGATTCGGCAGCCTTGGCCTCCCAAAGTGCTGGGATTGCAGGCATGAGCCATTGTGCCTGACCTGTGATCCTCTTGGAACTCCATTCTTTGCCTCCCCAAGACTGCCCTCAGCTCTTTCCTCCAAACCTCCCTTTACGTTCTTGCTGGAGTTCAGCGAGTTCCTTCTCCCTATGACTCCAGCTCAGAGTTCCAACATGTATTTCTCCCCACGTTTGTCTTAGGTTACATTGTTTTGTTTAATTGCATCTGACATCCCTTTAAAATTACTTATCAAGTCATTACATCTACCTGCACTTGGATGTCCTCTCCTTTCCTAAGTCAACATGTCCCAAACTGAATCCTTCCTCCTCTTGCCTCGATTTTCCCTGGCATGACTTCATTGCTGCAAATGACACTGCAATTTCCCCAGGCAGCCAGGCTCAAACCTTCATCTTTCAGTGATTCCCTATCAAATTCGTCATCCATTCTCCAGTACAAAATTTACCAGTTCTTTCTACCAAACTCCTTCTGTAGTTATTTCTTTCCTGCCTCTTCAGCTTTGCTCAGGGTTCTCCTTCATAACCTTTTAGTCTTTGGTTCACCAACCTCCTAACTACCCCCTCATCCTTGAATCAGCTCACCGTCAACAATGGGTCGTCTTCCTACTGTGACAGCACAAACCCCAATTCCTGCCTTTCATTCCTCATTTCCCTGCCTCCTCCCCTGGCAATGATTCCTTCTAGTTTAAAAAATATATATATTATATATATTATTTAATTTATTAATACATATTTAATATATATTAATATATATTAATATATACATATGTGTATATATACGTATTTTATATATATATATATATATATAGAACAGTTTCAGGATTACAAAAAAGATGCAAAGATAGTCCAGAGAGTTCCATCTACTGCTCACTCATCTACCGTTAGTGTTAAAGTTTTCTATCACTGTGGTTCCTTTGTCACAACTAATGAATTCATGTTGGTACATTAGTCTTAACTAAACACAAGGTTTTATTTGGGTTTTGCTAGTTTTCCTTTCAAAGTCCATGTTCTCTTCTAGGACTCAGTCCTGGATTTATCATTGCATATAGCCATTTCTCCGTAGTCAAGGCCGGGTGTGAAAATTTCTCAGACTGTCTTGTTGTTGTTGTTGTTGTTGTTGTTGTTGTTGTTGTTGTTGTTTTTGATGACCTTGACAGATTCGAGGAGCCCTGGTCAGGCATTTTGCAGAATGCCCTGAATTTGAATTTACCTGCTGTTTTTCTCATGATTAGACTGGGATGACTGAGCTGATGAGACTGTGGTGTTTCTTCTCTCTTGGAGACCTCAGAGGTGAGGTGTCCTTTTCCTGATATTTAATCACAAGTGCATGCTATGAACATGAAGTCACTGGCTAAGGTAATGCTTGCCTGGCTTCTCTACCTTGAAGCTACCATCTCCCCCTTCCCATATGCTAATTTTTGGAAGCCAGTCATTAAGTCCAGCCCACACTGAAATGTGAGGGAAGGAAGACATTTGATATACTTAGGCAAGTTTGCTTCTAATTCTGTTTTTCAATGTCTATTTTTAATTGAAAATTAATAAATTATAGTTGTATATATTTATGGGGTACCAAGTGATGTTATGATTTATGAATACAATATGGAATAATTAAACTGAGCTAATTCACATATCCATCACCTCAAATACTTACCATTTTTTTGGTAGTGAGAACATCTGAAATTTACACTCTTAGCAATTTTAAAATGCTTCCAATTCTTTGTTTTAAATTCCACCCAGAGCACATTTATGCTTTCTTTAACTCAAATTCTATCTGAAGGGCTCAAAAGCTACTTTGTCTGTAGGGCACTCTTTGATTTCTCTTTGATGCAATTCTCTTATTATTTATCAAAAACACTCAGAAACTAAATTCTACCTGTACCCAGAATATTTCAGAGATGTGTGCTTCCCTTCAGCTCAGACCACATCTCTAATTTATGTATTCATTTTGCCTTGCATTTCACATCAGTGTTTTGTGTTACTCTGATCATTCCTTGCTGGCTCCTGGATTGCTTGCTGAATTAGTTCTGTCTAGTCCAAAACCGTGACAGGACACACTCAAATGATACCTGCCAAGGGAATGAAGGAGCCATTCATTGACAGCTGATGTTTATATCCTCACACATAACATCATATTTCTTGCACCAAAGCAAGGCTAATGTGGGCTTAATTAAAACAATGTTGAAATACTTCTGGTTGCAAAGCTGGGCGCATACAAGGACTCCCAAATGCAGCACAGTTCTGAACGCTTGGCAGATGCACAATATATAGGTGTGTATTCCTTTTTGAAAAATTCACACCAAGAAAATGAATGCCTGTTTTAGGAGAGCAGTGAAGAGCAGTTTACATATACAAACAGGAGTTAGCAAACACTGAAGGCGGCATGGCAAAAACTCAGCAATGCATCTGCAGAGCCGGGTACGGCCTGGGATCTTCCAGAAAGTCTTTCCTCACTATTCCAGTTGGAAATCAATCTCTTCTTCCATAGAAATCTTTCCTTTTTTTTTTTTTTTAGACAGTGTCTCGCTCTGTCGGCCAGACTGGAGTGCAGTGGCACGATCTCAGCTCACTGCAACCTCCACCTCCTGGGCTCAAGCAATTCTCCTGCCTCAGCCTCCCGAGTAGCTGGGATTACAGGCATGTGCCACCACACCTGGCTAATTTTTGTATTTTTAGCAGAGACGGGGTTTCATCATGTTGGCCAGGCTGGTCTCGAACTCCTGACCTCAGGTAATCCGCCCGCCTCGGCCTCCCAAAGTGCTGGGATTACAGGTGGGAGCCACCACGCCCAGCCCTTCCATAGAAATCTTATAGAATCTGTTCCTGTGTTCCCCCTTTGACTGCTGCTTCATTGACTACTGCTATTTAGCATTGCACATTTACACAGTGACTGTTTTTGCTTGTCACTTATAAATGGGATGCCTCATATAATTCACACTGTTCCTATGCTTCCTGTCTCTGGGTATGAATGACATCAACAGGTGATGACTCTATATCAATATATTTTGTGAGTGCTTACAGCCACATGTCTTCACTTTGCTTACAGCACAAGATGCTAGTCTTGAGTTTTCACATAGAAATACCAACAGCTACTCTTCTTTTTTAGGTAAGAAGACCTGAAAAACACACATTGGCCCTTTGCTTAAGCACAGTAAGCTACTTTTTCAAAATGAAACCCACACAGAGTCCTTATTATAAAATGCTTCTTCTCCTAAAACATGTTATCCTGGCTACAAAACACAACTTTTATAAAATAAGTTTAGGATACAGTCTTAACTCCAAGTCTGTCTCTCAGTACATATTTGCTGTCTGACTAGTCAATTTCTCCATGGTCTTTGCACTCACAGTGGTACCCCATGGAAAATATCAATTTGTTTATTGTTCTTTTGCGGCTTTGAGAGTTTTCAAGAGAAATGGCAAGGTTTAATAGAAACCTGCTTTCTGGGAAACCTTCTCTCCCTCCTGTCTTCCCATTGGTGCATTTCTTGCAATAGCTCAATTAACTATTAAAATTACCAGAGACATTCCCAATTTTGTTTCTCGTAATCAAACATAGAAAATATACAAACAACATTTTGAGCATTCTTCAACTATTTTCTTCATGCCTGAACTAGACATTGGGCCCTCTGGAAGTAGAAGTCGTGATCATGTTTATTCTAAATGTGATCATTCACACTTAATGATTAAATAATGAATTTCATTAGTTAAAGGATTATACATGTTAAATATTGATTCTATTTTGAGTGACTCTTCCACTTTTCTCCCAGTGCTTTTCCTGGCTTCATCTCCTATAAATCCTCAATTCATATGTGTCATTTTGTATCATACAGACACGTCTAAAATAAGATAGCAGCTAAATTCATGTTGTTTGCTTTGGGAGAAGAATTCTGTCACTCAAAAGGCAAAATGATGCCTGACCTTAGGAGCCATCACACAACTTCCTGTCAGATGGACATATCCTGTGGTTTAATAGTCTTTTAGTTCTGAGCTGAGCCAACGTGATGTCCCATGTGTGAATGCCTTGTCTAAACGCATCCATCACAAGAGACATCTTATAGCAGAAGGCTCCGATTTTAACTGTTGTTGAAATCTGTGCATTGCTCACATTTGGCTATCTATAAACGATAAAGTGGAGAATTGAGACAAATATTCAGTTAATTTTTTAAAATCTTAATTTTATCATGATCCTTGTAGTCCTTAAGGTGAAGATCTTAAAGTAAAAAGAGATTTGAGTCTTTCAAATAGGTAGAAATAAGGGGTAACTTAGACTATTAAAATACAATTGATTTCCATGTAACTCAAATGCTAATGTTAAATTTTAATATTATAAAGACAACAAAACCAAGACATAATATTTGGATAGCAAAAATTCTCTCTCTCTGTCTCTCTCTCTCTCTCTCTCTCTCTCTATATATATATATATCCCGATATGTATCTGAGGGCAGTATTTTACTGTGTAAATAAAATTTGCATGCACAAAAAATATTGAGGGAACTTAAAGGATCAAAACCAAGTACTGAATTTTCAGAAATGGATTGCTTTCGGGGATATTACATATTTTATTAATTTAAGTACATTACTAACCCTCTAAACCACTGACAAATGATCTTTCTAATAATGTTCCACATATAAATTGAGTAGAAACTAATACTTGAAAAATACACATAGTCAAAATAAATCAGGAAATGAGTAGCTTGTTTCCTTTAGTGGTCAGAAAACATTTTCCCCCACTTTAGGATATGTGTGTCATGTATTTCCAATAAATAATTGCTGAGCTTAATACTTAGGTGATAGGTTGATAGGTGAAGTAAACCACCATGGCACATATTTACCTATGTAACATACCTGCACATCCTGCACATGTACCCCAGAACTAAAAATAAAAAAAAAAAAAAAGAATTGAGGTGGACAAACACATTTATTGAGGGCTTGCTTGCATGATGGTGGTTACTACATGTTTCAAAATAGTATGCCTAACCTCCCTAACCTTTTATCTGTTTGACAAATGATTGAATGTTTTCATCATCCATATCAAAATCAAATAATTTTAAAGCTAAAGGGATATGTAGACATCGACCCGTTGATCTTTCCGTATTTGACATGTTCTTGGAATTTTTTTAATAGCATCATTTTTCTGCCACATCAAAAGAATATCGACTGATAGTGAAATACTTAACATTTTTCACATGGAAGAAACTCTCTCTCCCATATTGTGAAACCCAAAACAGAGTCATATTCAAGCCAGGGAGACATGCTATTTTGATTCCCTAGAGACTTGCTGTATCCATGAATTCCACTCCTTATTAATTCTTTAATTTACAGTTCTTATATTGAACTCAGGAAAGGTGTGTGTAGTTGGTCCTGTGCCATGTGTTGGGAGGCTGACCTCCCTTCTAGATTGTACAAACAACACAGTGGGCTCATGGCATTCCCGGACTCGAGTCCTCCTTTTGGTCTATTCACAAGTGACCTTCAAATTCCACAGCAAGGAATGAGTATGAATTTTGCCAAGGCATTGATTCAAATTCTGGGCAAGTATGTTCTGCAGAAACACATTCCATAGCTTCATGGTGATGTGAGCAGTAACTCTGGACTTCCGTGGTTTGGAAGTCTATAGGTTTTTTGTTGTTCTCTACTCATCATGGCAAAGGCTGTTTTTCCTATGGGGCATCCTCACTTTATCTTTGCTGTCTAGATACTGACAAAAGATACTGATAGCCATCTCCACCATCTGTATGGGTTACAGTATGCACTCTGCTGGATCCCATTAATTTTGAAATTTGCAAAGATTTAAAAACATATCCCTTGCAAAAATCAAGGCTCCATTTTAAGCACACACTTACAGAACTCTGTGGGTTTATCAGGTATTTCCACTTAAATGGTCTTTTTTAAACCATCATGGGCAACAACATACGTTGTTGTGCTGTAGGGCTTTATTTCTCATCAACTAGGACACATTACACTTTCCAGATTAATAATAATTAATTTGTGTGTGTGCATGTATGTGCTCATATGCAAACCTGCAGGTCTGAAAAGAATGACATTTAATTTTAAAATAGAAAAATCTGCATTTTGAAATACAGTTGAGAAATAACAATGACATGGTTACATTAAGCCTTTGAGAAAGAGTAGAGCCCATGAGTCAATTTAGGGAGACAGCCATTATTGTAAATCAGAAGTGATGCTCAAATGATTTCAGGTTAATTAAAGCATGGCTTGACCTTATTGCCCCATCAACCTCAGTGGGCTGGCATGACCTGGGTCAGAAATTCCCCAAAGAGGCCTGCCTTATCAATAAATAAGCCATGAGTGCTGATATCATTATTTTCAAAACTACAGCAGGTGACAGACACTTCTGTGCTTTAGAAATCAATGTCAAATTAATGAGTTCAGAGTCAAACGAAAAGTGTACACCTGCATCATCTAAGCCAAATTACATTACTGAAACCCAATAAAATATTAAATAATATCTCAATTTCAGGAGTGCTGTCTTTCAGGCCATGTTTTTCTACTTCACAAGAGAATTTTAAAAATAGAAAGAAACAAAAGAAAAATGCATATGATCAGTTATTAGATGAAATCAAATTACCTGTCCCTTGAAGAAATATTAAATATTTATTTCTGGATGACTCTTTTGAAAAGGTGTTCATGTTGATGGGTGCATATCCATTTTCATTTTTAAACTACACATTAGTGAATTACTAATACAGGCATTAAACAGTATAATGCTTCAACTTATAAAGCAAGACGGAACATAATTTACGTTTTTTGGTATGTAGAGCCTGTAAAACCCATACAGAAAGTGAGGTTATACAAGTGAAATCCAGTAAAAAGAAAAAAAAGTCACTGATTATTAATATTTTAAAATTCATGTACTTATTTCCCCTCCAAAGAGGGGAAAAACAGCTTGAAGATGCACACATGGCTTTCTGCAAGAGTTAAATTGGTAAAATTGCCTCAAACACAAGAAGGAAGGAGGCAGCTGAAAAAAGGGATGGAGTATCCCTTGCTGGAAAGATGAATATGACTGCTGCTTGTGTGAGAACCTGAATTGTAGCTCATATTTTTTGTTGCCCGTGGACAGAAAATCTGTAAATAGGAAAGAGCACAATAAGTAGGAATATATGAATGAATGACTACATTTGTCCAAAAGAGAATTCAAATATATGACTTGACTTTATAAATGAATGGTTAGAAAAGTTGGCTGATATTTTAACAGCAGTTACACAATGGCACACCATCATCATAGTGTTTTCAACCATGGGTCAGTTCATTTTTTTTTTTTGCACTGAAAAAGATCCTTGAAAACAAACTGTGTATCTCCTCAAGCAATATCTAATATTCCTTATCCAAATGAACATGTATAACAGGTGAAAACTGCATTGAACGGAATCAAACTTGAGTGTTCTGAATGAGCTTTACAAGGGACCTCGGAGTGAAAGAAAGAAAACCTTCTTTTTGGTTGTGCCTGCCAGTATTTCAGTGATCTTATAAGAGACAGGTCATTTATCCAATCAGATGCTTAGATTTCTTCATTTCTGAAATGAACTAATCAACAGATTTCTAAAGCATTTCCACGTAATGCATAGATGTTCATTAGCACTACCTGCCTAGATAAGTTGGGGTGGAACCAGCAATATTTCCATAGATGACTTCATTGCAGAATTTAGCTTCAGCCACGAGAATTCTGTTGGTATAAATGAAGTGCAAGGGAAATTTATTCAATCAGGGCTCTGCAGATGGTTTAAACAGGTGCACTGTTTGGGGGGTGGGTTTCGGTTGTCTTGCTGTGGGTTGCACAGGGGTCAGAGGTTATGCTTCAACAGCAAGGTCTTGGATGCCTGGCAAACCTCGGCAGCGCTTTCTGGGAAAGAGAAAAATAGAATATATTCTTTATGAAATTTATGGGCTGCAAAAGACAACTGCACCTGCATCTGGTTTCTCTTACTGAAAACACATGAAAGCTGTCACCAGGAATGGAAAGCTCAGCTCCCTAGTTCCTGAAAGTGAACAATGCAGGAACCTCGAGGAGATCTGGGATGTATCAGACATGTACAAAATAATCAGCTGATTGCCGCAAAACTGCCACTGGGACCAGCACTACCTAGACATATACTTCAGGGACACCTGAGCTTTTGACCAGGAAATTCCATGAGAACAAAAAAGTTCAACTTTGAGTGGGACCTACACTTAATCTACATGACATGTACAAAAAGGATTCCAAATGTTTTGGGTCTGCCTATGAATCTCCAAATTTCTCTCTTCTTGTATTTGATCAAAGGTAATTTTCCTGATTGGAAGTTATATAATGTTGAATAGAAGTGTTTTTTTTCAGTACAATTCATGTTGCTATACGAGAATTTGTTGGGATGTAAAATCAGTCCTGACATTTCAAATACTCCAGCTGTATTTGCAGATTTAAGCCCACGCTGCCCAATATGGCTGGTACCCACCTCCCTCAGTTTCTACTTTTGAAGAAGAAAAATGATTATGGCAACTCATCCTGATAGTTTATTAACAATTCATGAAATTGTTAGGCAGTTTTTCAACTACAGTTTTGAGAACTTTTCATGAGTTGGGTACTTTGCCTGACATTTGAAACTCAAAGATATATAAACTCTACATCCCTCAGGATTGATGGTTAGGGTATTTCATTTTAGTTCATTACTGTGCATATCCATTTCTTTACTATGGAAATAACCTCCACGTTTCCATGAAAGACTGAATTGAGAGACTGCAGATTTTACTTTCACTTGACAACAATGACTTACTTAGTTTGGGCCTTTGTATTAGGTTGGTGTAAAAGTAATTGCGGTTTTTACTTCAATGGCAAAATCGCAATTACTTTTGCACCAACCTAATAAATGCATTCCACTCCTTGAACTTCAGTTCCTTCATCTAAAGTGAGGAACTAGAGCTATAGATTGTTTCTATGGTTCTTTTCAATTCTCACTATCAAGAATTTTGTAATTATAGGTGGCCTCCTAACACTCAGACATTATCCTGGGAGTTTAGCTTTGCTAACTAGGTAATACAATGGTTAATGTGTACCAAAGATTTCTCCTGATGACACGTAAAAGCCCTATTTTGTGATACTGAAAACTTATATTTGCTGGGTGATAATTCTCACCATATTTCCCTACTGGAATGGTCTCCAGATAACTTATGGCAGTTTTCAGATTCTGAACCCATCTTTATAAGAATGTTTATTTATAAAATGTTTATTGTAATAAATGTGTCTTGATTTTCGAAGAAAATTCTAAGACAAGACCCAAGAGACATTGTGGATCATCTAAGTATCATAGGAATAATTGCATAACTTAAACTAAACACTCTACCATCCACTGCTCCGATCCAATTAATTGGCATTTTCTTGTATGTACAATGCACCCTTATGTCTTATTAGCTTAGCATTTATTACACTGGGGGACAATAATGTAGTAATGTTTGATTGTCATATATTTCCATATTCTTAAGCAACAATATTTGGCAAAATGTCTAGCTGAGAGTAGCAAATACATTGTTTGTCTTCAGACAACTATGGAGAAAATAACTGGTTCTATTTGTTCAAATAAGTCTGTCACAGAAAGTGAGAAGTAGATGTGGTTAAAAATGTATGGGAAAATATTCAACCTCACTATCAAAAGAAACACACCTTGTAAAAAATATTACCAGGCTTCCAATGTGTTAAATTCATAAAACATTTGAGAAGATTGCCTATGGTTTGTGAGAGTGTGTGCAGTGGATGCAAATTGTCATTTGGTGAGCTTTTTGACAACATGTATCAAATATCTAAAATATATGTATACTCTTTATTTGGCAATTTCATATCTGAAAATTTATCCTAAATATATTGAACATAAGCAGCTATCAAAGAATCAAATATTAACGAATGTCAACAAAATTGAAACAATATTTGTCAAATCTTAGTCAAAATAGCCAAAACCAGCGACAGAAAAGTGTGTAAGTAAAAAATAAGATGGCATAGCATGCAATTGTTAAAATGTTTGACATGGGTATGAAAACATAAAATGAAAAATGAGCTAACACATTTTAATAAATACAGGACAAATAGAAAGCAATACCATTGGTAAATATGGACTCATACAAGATAATATATGGGAAGGCCATACACTAGATAATAATTGCCAATAGCTAGAGGACTATACATCTATTTTTAAATTGCTTATGATTAATAGGTATTGATTTTATAACATAATAAAATTAAATTCATTTTGTTTAAAAACAGGCATTACAAAACCATATTTGTCTTTCCAACATTCATTTAGGTTTTTAGCATGGCTGAGAACTTGTTCTCAAATCTGCTCTCAAAACTAATGCTATCCACAATTCAAGCTAACATACGTATACACTAGCTTTGAGCCAAACCCTAGATCTTTACTAAATTTGTTTCTATCAGTTCATTTTTAAAGGAGATATATGAATTTGCCTTAAGAAGCCAGCATGAGGACACAAAAGTCACCCAGAATAAGCAGTCAAAAATAATGTAAGTGGACAAAGTTTTGGCAAATTACTTTAAAATCACCTGTTAGCCAGGTGGACTTAGGTCAATTCACCCAATGGATTGACCAATCCTACACACTTTGAAAAGAGTCTAGTTCATGGGATGGAGTGAACCCAGGCAATATTTGTGGATGACTCCCTTTGGTATTGGTGATAGAACTGTGGTTGTTGGGTTGTGCAGTACCACACCAGTAAGAGACTCTCCAATTGTAATCTGTTCCCATGGGTAATATCAGATGAAGACTGCTTAAAGCCCAAATAATGAGACCACTAATAGGGAAACATGTTATTGACTCCTGTGGCAAAGGAAGGGGAGTAAAAATAGGAAGATGATAGGTTACTGTTGATTGACATGTACCTAATAGGCACAATCTTACGCCAAAATAAATATGCATTTTTGTGAGCACTTTAGTTCTAGTCTTTAAAATCATGTCCCTAAGATGTTTCTTCAAAATATTTTGAGCAGCAACAACATCAAGTTTTATGTAATAGGCTATTTTTGAAGCTTATTAGCATTATTATAAGTAGATAGTAACAAGAATTAATACCTAAAGTCATATGGAGTGAAATTTGTATTGCATCTTAGAAATCAAAAAATCATTGCCCAATTATGTTATCTAATTTTTTTCCCAATAATGTACTGAGTTTGGACTGTATTTATCATATTTTCATAGGTTAGAGGAGGGCTGAAGAGTTAAATAAAAGGTTTGTACAATTTTGTGTTCTTCATAAAATATTGAAAATAACACATATTTTTATTAATCCACAAGTTCAATGAATATGAAATAGGGAATAAAGGGAAAATAGCTCTTCCTACCCTATCCTTCTATCCCTCTACTCTCCTGATGGTAACCAATGTGTACAGCCTCATACATATTATTTTTGGTACATGTCAAAATACACATGGTACACATGTCAAAATACAAATGACTGCATTAAGTACACACATTTTCTGTACTACTCACTTTTTTCATTTAAAAACATGTATTAAAAAACTCGATAAAACAATGGAGATACATACCCTTCTTAGTTCTTGTTGACATTTCTTTATACTGATATATGATTTCCTTAACCAGTGCTATACTGTTTGTTGTTTAGGAAGATTATAGATTATACTCTCAGTGATTTGAAGAATTATCTTGTGCATTTATCTTGTAGGATTGTGATACAATTTCTGAAAAAACATGACGGAATTTTTTGGTTCCAGTTATGAAAATGTTAAATTCATATTCTCTCAAATTGTACTTTGCACTCTCACTACTGGTTGTACAAAAACACAAGTTTCTTCACACTATTTCCGATATTTTATATTACCTTTGCTAATTTATCTGTAGTCTGATAGAGTCAAATGGTATCTTTTTATATATTAAGTATTTCTTCTACAAGCATTCTACACGCAATTTATAATTCTCAGAATTGTCTGTTGTATTCCTTATTCCTTTTTCCTGATGGGTTTGTGGCTTTCCTATGGATCTATGAGTTTTTTTACATAATTGTATAAGTAAGAATAATTATAAATTTTATATTTAATTTTATAATCTACATTGCTTGTCCCTTGTGTCCACATCATTGTTAGGAGTGGAGAAAAGTGTTGAATTTTTACGTATTTTTACCTGAAATACAACAAGTCAAATTTATAGAATGATTAAAGAAAATTTCAGAGACTCCAGTTAAGATATGGTTCTCAAATCTCACATAGGAGACCTGCAGGTAAACGGAGGATAAGCATTGTCTAGTGTCCTGTCTCACCTATGGGTAACTGTCAATTCATATGAAATATAAATTTCTTAACTAATGAAAACAAACAGGCTATTTTTAGTGCAGACAGAACTACTGTCCTACCTTTTCCCACATTCTAAACTAACACTGGTGGTATCATAAGAAGTAGGTGCAGTTGAGGATACATTTTTTAAAAATAAAACTGACCAAACAATATATAGGTGATAGAGTTTGGATTTGTGTCTCTGCCCAAATCTTATGTCCAACTGGAGGAGGGGCCAGGTGGGAGGTGATTGGATCATGGAGGCAGATTTCCCCCTTGCTGTTCTCGTGATAGTGAGTGAGTTATCATGAGATCTGATGGTTTAAAAGTGTGTGGCACCTCCCCCCTTGCTCTCGCTCTCTCTGTCTCTCCTGCCATCAATATGAAGAAGGTGCTTGCTTCCCCTTCGCTTTCTGCCATGATGGTAAATTTCCTGAGGCCTCCTAGTCAAGCTTCTTGTTAAGCTTGTGGAACTGTGAGTCAATTAAATCTCTTTTCTTCATAAATTACCCAGTCTCACGTAGTTCTTTATAGCAGTGTGAAAACAAACGAATACAGTAGGTAATGAAATTAATACTTCCAATATGCATACTGATATTAGTAACACCTAACCTGAGCATAACATACTTTGCAGAATGCCTTAATACTTCCTCTGCCTGACATCTAAAGAAATCTGACTTGCTGTCATCCTCTTATATTTAGCAAGAGGAGATGTTTTCTATGTCAAGAAGTGTTTTTATGTCATCTGTCATTGCTGTGGGCCCTCCCTTAGTTTATCTACCATTGGAAAGCAACTTGTAAGTATCATTTTCAAGGAACAAGAAAAGAATATATTTTTGCTGTGATAGAAGTCACTTCTTGTAACCCTGCCTGTTACATTCCTTGCATAATGTCAGGTCCATATTCCCAGACATCTGTTTGAACACAATGTAGGGGCATCTAGCCATTCCCAAAAGTGAGACACCTACAAGAACACCCAACATTGTTTTGGGGTTTGATCTGATTGATCCACATTGAATTGAGTCGAAGAGGAAAACAACAAAACAAAACAAAAATGAGAAAGGTTTTACATTTTTCCGGTTTCCTGTAACTGTACAACAGAAAACTCCAAACACATTTAGAGTGGTGATTCAATGCATAGTAGTAATCCATGCTTTGCAATATCCCATCATGCAAAACATAATAAAACAAATCAAGCTGGGGTTATAGAGGTGGACTTTTAATCACTGGCCTGTTCTGAATTTCCCTGCATAAATACTTTTGGGTAGAATCAGTCATTCTTTGAAAAATATTCTCAACCGTTAAAAATCACAAAACAGATTGAATGTTATTTAGCCACAAACAATAGAACCTACATCCTTCGGCTGCCATGCAGCTACCATTTCCTTCTGTAGCATTACAAGTTGCTTGCAATGCTTTATTTGCTCCCACCGTGCCTAGAATATATATTTGGTACATAATAAAATTGAACCACAGCCAAGTGAATGGTTTGATTTTTGCCTGACTCATTTACTGAGATTTGTTATCCATCTGTCCTAGAATGGAATATTTCTGCCTTGCTGTAGACATGTGAAAATGAATGGTGAGAATTCTTTTGGTTTCAAGGAATGGAAGCCACATCAATCTAGCTCTCAATTTCATGGGAATCCAGGAGAAACTGAGTAACCAGTACTTAGGAAATGTAGGCACCTAACTGTTACAGTAGATAGTTAGGCAGACATGAGCAGGATGGGAGACAGCCCTCTCACCTCCCAAGGAATGTCAGAGGACCATCAGGTGATGTTCAGGAGGTTGTTAAACTGTCTCTCTAAAATAGTAATTGGTCACAGCCAAATCCAGGGAAAGGTCAGTCTCCTAATAGGTAGAATCCGGTGATTAGCAGTTTCCCGATAAGATCTCAGGAGTTGGGTGATTGGGCTCAAGGATGTGCAGTGCAAGGCAAAATGGTGGAGTTTAACTGGTCTATGACCTTCCTCTAGGAATGCTCGACTGGTAAGGGGAAAAGCACCTCAAGTGAGCATGTGCACAACTTCAGTAAACACACTGCGCATGCAGCCCCTCCCAAGTGCTAGCAATGCCACTGCACATGCAGACAGCCCACCCCAAGGGAAGAATCAGAGAAGAGACGCAAGACCCCTGAACCATGCCATTGTAAAACCCCAAGTCAAAGGTCAACTGTACACTTGAATCTCTCAAGTTGCCCGCTTGACCCTCTTCCAAGTGTAATTTACTTCTTTTCATTCCTGCTGTAAAACTTTTTAATGAACTTTCACTACTGGTTTCAAGCTTGCCTCAGTCTCTCATGTGCTTTATGCCCCCTCAGTTGAATTCTTTCTTCCGAAGAAGCAAGAATTGAGGTTGCTGCAGACCTGTATGGATTTGCCGCTGCTAACATAATAAAATATGTAGTCACTCATCTGCTGTTATCTTTCAAACCTCAACTCTGAGACCGGTGATATTTCTTCCAGATTGGCAGCTTTCACAAAGTTGATTTACAAGCACAATGTCCTCAAGCAAACGTTACTCAGCCATACCACGGGCCAACTTTTAAGTCAGATGCGAGATCTTAGAGACTTGGTTTCACACCATCGAAAAATTATGACAGTTCTTAAAGACATTCCCCAGACATGCCATTGTTTTTATGGCAAGAATATGAATATAAAACAGCATTTATTCAGAAAAAAGATGTCAACTCCTTATCCCATAATGCAATTAATTAAGCCTTGATGGGTGTGAATACCCCTTCTCTTGATTTGAATTGGGGAAAGGGTGTGGCCTAGTGGGTCGTACTGATAGCTGTTCTCCAGATGCACAAGCATGCGCATCTTAACACATTTGGAGAGATGGAGTTTTAAGCACCTAAGCCATTGAGCTTGACTCTCCCTCTGTGAAGGAGGCATCTCACATTTGACCTAGAGAGATCATGTAAAATGCTTGAAATTTGAACGCAAAATGCTTAGTCTCAGTATTAATTGTCCATTTTGCTCAGATATATCCTACCTCCAAAACCATACTTCTATAATAGATGATTTTTTTTTGTTATTAAGTTGCTTTGGTTTAACTGCACATTTTATAATAACTGAGCCACAGGACGTGTTGGAGATATCTATCTGGAAACACTGGATCTTATTATACAATCGCCTAGCAATATATTATTACCCTCTTTCCTAACATTTTCATTTTTATAGCAATACTTCAAAGTGCTATTCTTTTCTAAAATAATGTAAGCTAAGTTATTTAATCATTTTATATTCGATGAGCAATTATGTTTTCATTTTACACTATATGAAAATGAACACTTGGATTTGTGTATCTATATGTTTATATCTACTCATTCTTTTTTGTTTGTTTGTTTGTTTGTTTGTTTTTTGAGACAGGGTCTCACTTTGTCACCCAGGCTGGAGTGCAGTGGCATGATCATGTCTCACTGTAGCCTAGACCTCCTGGGCTCAGGTGATCCTCCCACCTCAGCCTCCCGAGTAGCTGGGACTACAGGTGTGCACCACCACACTGGATAATTTTTGTATTTTTTTGGTAATTTTGCCAATGTTTTGCCATGGGATTTTGCCATGTTTCCCAGGCTGGTCTTGAACTCTTGTGCTCAAGTGGTCCACCTGCCTCGGCCTCCCAAAGTTCTGGGATTACAGACTTGAACCACCTTGCTTGGCCTCTATTCATATTTTCTAAATAGCCATATCTTTGTACATTACCTCCAACATTTTTCATAGACTAGTTTATTTGAAAATTACATTGACAAGAGATATATACTCTTTAAAATTATATTTATAGAGTGAATAAGTATATTGTGAAAATTTGTATAAATTTACACATTTATAACACCACTAAGATTATATATAGGTTTCCATTTCAGCCCCTTTAAATAAACATGAATTATCACTTTGTCAAATATATGCCAAAATCATAGGGAAAAAACAAGAACCTCCCTGGATCTTTTTTGTGCATGTGTGTGGAAGGGATAGTAGTGAGGTTGAAACATTTTTATGTTTACTAACTATTTTTCTCTCTTCTGGAAATTGCCTGTTTATAACTTTACCCACTATTGTTTTAACCATAAAGGCTATTTTGAGGGTAAGGAACAGATGTTAACTTCTTGCTTACGGACATAGTATGACCATTTGTTTCCAGAAAATAGTGTCATTTTGGCTTGTATATAGTGCATTTTCCATAGAAAATGAGTGACAGGTCAGGATTTTTCTTCACAGTTTTATTATTATCATACCTAAAAATGCCTTTCAGAACCGGAATATTACAAAAAAGTCACTCTTTTTTTGTACAGTTATAGTCTTGTTTACTACACATGAATTTCTTATGTGTACCTAAATTATAGTTTGCTGTGCTGGGTGAAGTAGGAGTCCGATTCTCATTGGAATAATTCATCTTTTCACAACTGGTTTAGCATACTAGCTTTATGAGCTACTGCAGTCTATCTATCTGATACAGTTTCCTGACTTTTGAGTTCTCGGTTTATTCCAAATTCTGTGTATTCTGCCTTTTGTTACAATTTTTAAAACCCTACATGTTCCAGTGCCCCCTCCCCCCATGATTTCCCATTTCATTATTTTTCTGGCTATGTTTTTCACTACAGGTGAATTTTAAAAGTCAACAGAGGAGTTTGTTTGGAGTCATTTTGAGTTTTTATTAATTAATTTAGGCAGCTTCAACATTTCTACAATATTGTGTCATCTCACTTACTGACAATTTATGTTTCAATTTTCTGAAGCACTTTTTCTTAAGCTTTATGCTTTTCTTCATATTTTTCATTCCTGCTACTTACTAAATTGGCTCCCGAGAATGTAATTATTTTGTTTGCTACTAAGAATGTGATTTTTCTCACATAATATTTTCTGAGTGTCATTTGGATGTAGAAACCTGTTTATGTAAGTATCTTTCTGAATTCTTCTGAATTCATGTGTTTAGTCAAATTCTTTTCAAACTCTTCTATAAGGTTTTTTTAAAAAAACCCTTCATGAGATTATTTAATCATTTTTATGATAGCAGAACATATTTATTTATTCTGATTGTGCTTAAAAAGATTTTCACTGCTTCAGTGCTTAGCATGAAGATGGTATTTGTCTTATGTCATCTTTCAGATCAAGAAAGTAGTAAACTGTTCTGAATTTTGTCAGATTTGGCATTTTAAAAATCTTTTGAAAGTTGGAATTTTCAGCCTTTTTGCCAAAACAAAACTGTCCATTAAGATCTTTGGCACCAGAGTATCCAAGAGAACCCCTTTAACCTCTTTTTCATTGTTTATGTAGAACTATATTGGGGTTTTCACAGTGCTCTTGCTTTTCTAGGTATGGCTGTTTTATGGGCTCTTGTGACACCTGTGCATACTTCCTGCAGCACAATAATGTACGTACATACATACACATACACACACACCATATATATATATACACATATACATACATACACACACAGTTTGTTCTTGTTATTTATGATAGTAATGCTCTATAAAGCCACTGTGAATGCTGAATTATCATAATACCATTGCTCTTAGGAGAAACACAGGCTTAGGGAGTCTATGAAGTCTCTGGTCACAACATTTTCATCAACTGGTCAATATATGACCTTGGTTTGTGTATCTCTGTTTAAAGACACTGTATTTAATATACATAGTTGATTCATTAATGCTGAATGCACAGCCAACAGCACTATGACTCATGCCTGAGAAAAGCTAATTGAACACACCCATCTTCTCTGTTGGACACATCAGAGCTTTTTTGTGCTTAGCAACATTAGACAGCACTTCAGCAGCAGGCTTGGGTGCCATTTGAGAGTGACATCACCAACAAAAAGCACAAAAATGTGAGCAATGTGGGTGTCAGTTATTGAAAATTGTCACCACTCTGTGCATGTCTCTGGATGACTACGGAAGTGCTAGATTACAAATCAATTTTAGTATGTAAGCAAACTTGCAAATATGGAAGTCAACAAATGATGAGGATGTGAGTGTGTCACCTGAAATAGACAGTGAGCTTCTCAGTGTAGGACACAGACATTTCTCATCCTTGTTCCAGTGGAAACGGCATCATGCCTAGCACTGGGTAATCTATAGACTAAGCTGTTCTTACACTTTTTAAAATTATAGAGTTTTTTTTTAACTTGAAATGCAAATAAAATAGATGAATTCAAATAAAATAGATAATAGTAGATTTCCTCTGCTTGATATTTTGTCATTCACCTTGTCCTTTGGGCAGGTAAAGTGAATTGCAAGAGATTATATTACAAGCAGGTAATTACAAGCCTCTAGAAATGATGCTTTTCGGATTCTAGGATCCTAGTTGAGTGCATTTTTCTTTACTCCAAGCTGTCTCACTTCCCAGGCACTCTCATGATAAACTCAATGATGTTGCCTCTCCTAGAAAACATCACTCATAATTCTTAGTTTCATGTAACTCCTGAGCTCTTTGCAGTGTGAACATGTCTAATATATAACAGCTGGTTTTGAAATGACAATTTCACCACAAATTGTAAATTGTCCAGTCAGGATCTTAAATGCCCTTTTCCCATCAGGAATCATTTGGTAACATAGTCTCCTGGAAGTAATAATCTCTGCTATATATGGAGCCTCATTAGGGAGGAGTGAGCCCCCATAATCAGTTCAGATGCGTGATTTAAGGAGACCTACACCAAACTCTGCCACTAACGTAATTATCCATGTAGGAGGTCTTTGGGAGGGCTTTCCACACATTTTTATCTTATAACTCACCCCTGTGTGGAGTTACAAGAGGACTGTGTTTAAATGCTTGAGGTTTGATAATGTAAAATGAAGCAAAATTAGACCTTAATCTGTGTCAACACCAACTAAATGAAGTTTTCAACATATTTAGTCCCTGGTCCTGGCAGAGAATCAGGGTGATGTAGCCAAGAGTTCACATATGTCTGCCAGCTCAGCTTTTCTTTGCTATAAGGGCTGCATGAGAAAGGGTTCCCATAGACCCAGTGGCCCCAGAAGCTGCCTGGAGCACACCATCCCCTTTCACAAATCTAATGTTCTGGGAGAAATGCCGACCTAAACAATGTGACTCCATGAGAGAGGATCACCGAATTCTTTCATCTGCTCATCTCCTGTAAACCCACAATGAAAAGTGCTCTGCGTAAACTTCAGGAACCTTTTTCTCATGTTTATGGTAAATATCAGGAAACAAGAACGTGTTTCCTATCTTGTAGTTCTGTTACCTACAACCAGGATTCCAACATCATATAAAGCACTGAGCTTCTCCTTGGCTTCCCTTCTCTGGATAAGCATATATTTTAGAGAGATTCTATTTTCACATGAAGAGTTGGCTAAAGTCTCATTAACTTAGACCACATTTCACATAGAAATGGTTGTGTTTCTCTGGTGCTACAGCCTCTGTCCACAAAGAGTGGAGATAAGCTAAACTACTTGCTGTAAAGAAATGCATCATGCTGTTCAATGGAAGGGATGTGACCTAAAATTTGAGGGTTCAACTTGCAGCAAGGAATCCAGGATTACAGAAAAGTTAAGCTTTGCACATGTTCTGATGCCAGGAAATAACTTATCTTTCAGCAAGTTATGGGAGATGAAAATATACTTGGCTTTTAATAATCATTGATCTTTTCTTTTGTCTATCTATCTTGCTTGTTACCAGAAATAAAATGTATCTATCTATCTATCTATCTATCTATCTATCTATCTATCTATCTAATCTCTATGTGTATCTATCTATCTATTCATCCATGTATGGATGTATCTATCTATCATCTATCATCCATTTCTACTTATCTCTCTCACTACCTACATATCTATCATATCTATCTAATCTCTGTGTCTATCATCTATCATCTATTTATATCTATCTAATCTCTATATCTATCAATCTATCCATCTATCATCTATATCCATCCATCTATGTATCTATCTATCCATCATTAATCTCTATCTATGTATCTATGTATGTATGTATCTATCATCTATATATCTACCTAGCTATCCATCTATCATATGTTTTTATGTATGTATCCATCTATCTTCTATCATTGATCTCTATCCATCCATCATCTATGTATGTATGTATGCATCATGTATGTATGTATGTATCTATCTACCTGTCATCTATTTCTATCTATCCATCTCTGTATGTATCTATCTATCTTTATCTGCCTGCTTATAGCACACATCTATCTTTTGATGGTCTGCATTATTCATGCAAGAAATGTGAACACGGTGCAAATCCTTTTTCTTGTTTACTTGGGTTTTGCTTGCAATATTTTGAAGAAACAAAACCCATTTGAATGAAACCATGATGTGTGCAGTCCCCAGGAATGCAGTAAAACTCCCCAGCAACTCACTTGCCCCAGTGTGTATGTCCCTGGGAATGCGGTGAAGCTCCCCAGCAATTCACTTGCCCTACTCTAAGAGAGAGATTTTTTTCATGGTATAAGTATGTAAGTGTTTAGTGTTCATTGTATTCATAACTAATACAATTTTAGGCACTCAATACAAATCTATGCAATAATATATTCTGTTTAATAAGAATATTTACTCAAGCCCGTAGTTAACTTTATGTGAGTCATCTTGTGAAGTGGCAGAAAATCCAAGATAACATAATGTTTGTGAACCTGTATTTACTTACCTTATAGTACCACTTATATCTAAATGCCTGGAAAAATAATCATTTAAATTGAAACATTAAAATACTACATCTTTAGGTCTCAGTGTTACAGTAGACTCAAATGTCAGCTATTTAGGATCTGCTAAGGTCATATATAGTTTTCAAATATTCTATGAAAGGAGAAAAATTCAGCTTACTTCCTGAAACCATGGGGTTTGTAAGGAAAGTTGTATTATCTGATAAGAATAGACGTTTTGTATTCCAAAGTAGATAATATTTAGGCTTTTTTACTGTTCACAAATAAGTCGTGTATCCATAAACTGGGAAAAACAATAAAGGAAATATCATTCCATCCCTTTAATTTTAAGGACCTGAGACTCCTTGAGTTTATTCGTGTTCCAATAAAAAGATGTAAAACCTATATGCAAAAGCTTTTAAATCATCTTAGATACGTGCTATTGCTAATATGCCTTTGAAGCTATGCCTTTGAAGCGTCCATGGGTTGCAAATTTACAAAGCCCTCCACACTCACTGTATTCAAACTATTCTTTGACATACTTCTGATTTTCACAGGCATCTCAGGAACTTAAAGCATGTTGCAAACACTAATTACATGTAAGTATGTGAAGCATGTAAGAGAGCAAACTTGAGGAAGATAAATATTAGCCCCACTTGATCGTGATGTCAAGTAAGATGTAGAGGCTGCCCATACTTATGCCAGATCTCTGGAACTGGGCGGTGGCACCCACATGCCTTTATCAACTGGATTCACAATGTTGCTGGCTTTCCTCATTAGCTTGCGAAAATAATTATGGCAAAGCTCTATTTCAGTACTGTACAAAGTGCTAGGTAACTGTAAAAAGTTACTTAGAATTGAGAAGTCAAATAACTATTAAGATTAAGTTCAACTTACTTAGAATTGAGTTGTCAAATAACTATTAAGATTATAGATCGACTTTCAGTAAAATTCTGCCTGAGTCTGTCTTCAGAAATTGATAACAAGGAGCCACATACTCATGTGTTCAGATGTTGTTTGTGAAAATTAATACAGATGCAGAGTCCAACTCTCTTAATTTCCTGGAGTAGGGGGCCCATCACAAGCAAACTATGAAACCTAAACAAATACAGTAAAACGAATACAACCGATCCTTGAACAACATGAGCTTGAACTGTGAAGCTCCACTTATATGAGGATTTTCTTCCACCTCTGTCACCCTTGAGACAGCAAGACCAACCCCTCCTCTTCCTCCTGCTCCTCAACCTCCTCAACATGAAGACGACAAGGATGAAGACCTTTATGATGATCCACTTCTACTTAATGAATACTAAATATATTTTCTCTTCCTCATAGTTTTCTTAATAACATTTTCTTTTCTCTAGCTTACTTTACTGTAAGAATACAGCATATAATATATATATAGCATATAAAATATGTGTCAGTTGGCTATTTATGTTACCAGTAAGGCTTCCAGTCAACAGTAGGCTATTAGTAGCTAAGTTTTTAGGGAATCAAAAGTTGTACATAGATTTTTTTAAGTGCATGAGGTCTGACACCCCTAACTCCTGTGTTGTTCAAAAGTCAACTGTACATCTGAATATGTATGGGAACAAGGCCTATCTTTGTTAGGCATTATGGATGATAAAGAATTAACCATGACTCTTGCCTTTAGGAGTTTGCCTCTAAATAGAAAGAATGGACCTCATTTTTTTTTTTTTTTTTTTTTTGAGACAGAATCGCTCTGTTGCCCAGGCTGGAGTGCAGTGATGAGATCTTGGCTCACTGCAACCTCCACCTCCCAGGTTCAAGCGATTCTCCTGCCTCAGCCTCCTGAGTAGCTGGAACTACAGGTGTGCACTACCACTTCCAGCTAATTTTTGTATTTTTAGTAGAGACAGGGTTTTGCGATGTTGGCCATGCTGGTCTCGAACTCCCGACCTCAAATGGTCCACCTGCCTCGTGGCTGGGATTACAGGTGTGAGCCATCACACCCAACCAGAATGGACCTCACATTGACCACATAGGCTTTAAATAACAAGCTGGGAATTGATACAACAGATAGCCTTGAGTTCAATCTCTTGAGGCTTGCGGCATGGAGCAAGAAATGTAGAGCGTCTAAATCGTCCCTTTCTGAAGATTAAGTTAGTCCTAATCCTGGAAGAAACTTGCATAGCTGGTAATGATTTTTTAAGGTAGCAACTCAATGACAGTTCATTGTCAAGAACATGTTAAAGTCACCAAGAGGAGTGCCCTTCAATCTCAATTCTCTAAAGCTAAAAGTAGAGGGAAATCCTCTGCTCACCTGAGCCAAAGGCTCCTCCTCTGCCTCCCAATCTCTGCTCCTGAATCTACACCTCTCATGGGCAGTTGGAAATGGGAGTTGCCCCTCTCCTTAGGAGAAATGCCTCTTGCTACACACCAGTGGGTCACCTTTGCTTCTGGTTCCTACAGAATAATCTCATCACAACATCACAGTTTCCTCATCTATTGATTCACATCCATTCATTTATTTGAGTATTTACTAAATATTTGAGTGGAAAAGCTCAATTCCAACACTGGGTTTTGCAAGTACAGTGCTGAACTAGACAGGTCTGGTTCCTGACCTCAGGTATTTTGCACATCACTACTCATTCCAAGGTGTAAAGTTGGGCTCATCCAGGCTTAAATAGGTGCATATATTCTGGGCCAAAACTTTAGGGCCCTGTACATCCATCTTAGGTCTTCATCTTTCAAAATACCTGCTCACACACACAAGGATAAACACGACTGAAGTAAGACAACCAAGTATTTTTTAATTGCCATATATACATATACATACATATGAGTGTATATATATATTTTATATATATATTATATTTTTATATATATTTTATACTTTATATATATTTTAAATTTTATATATATTATGTATATTATATATTATATATTATGTATATTATATATTATATATAATATACATAATATATAATATATAATATATATTATATATAATATATTATATATATTATATATTATATATAATATTATATATTTTATATATATAATATTATATATAATATATTATATATATTTTATATATATAATATTATATATATATATATTTGGAGACAGGATCTTGCTCTGTCACCAATGTTGGAGTGCAGTGGTGTAATCATAGTTCACTGCAGCCTTGAACCCATGGTCTCAAGAAATTCTCCTGCCTCAGCCTCCCAAGTAGCTGGGACTACAGGTGCACACCATGACACCTGGCTTATTTTTACATTTTTTGTTGTTGTTGTAGAGACAGAGTCTTGCTATGTTGTCCAGGCTAGTCTGGAACTCCTGGCATCAAACAGTCCTCTAAAAGTGCTGGGATTACAGGTGTGAGCCCCTGTTCCTGCACTGTATTTTATATTCATGTTGAGAAAAGCAACATCCTCATGAAAAAAAAACACACACATTTCAGAGAGACATAGCTGTGACTCAACCAATTCCTGCCATGTATTCTGCAGGATCAAATTCTATCTTCTCAGGCTTCTCCTCCTCAAGGACTGAGGGTTAGCTGAGGAGTATTCTTAGCTTTGTAGAAGAGGCAGGATTGTCAAGCGGGGATGCAGCTGTGAAATGCTCCAATGTGCTGCCTTCAAGTTGCTACTTTGAAAAATCATTAGGAGCCATGCAAGTCCCTTCCTCTATTGGAACTAACTGAATCTTCAGAAAGGTAAGACTTAGACACTCCACATTTTTTTGCCCCTTCCCTTCCCCCACCAAAAAAAACCCATGGTGATTAAAGATACTTGGTTGTCTTAGTTTACTAATATGAGATGGGGTGACCCAGGACTCAAAGAAGAAGCCCTTATGATGTATGATGAGAAGTCCATAGGCTTCTGTGTGTCATAGGGCTGGAGAAGGACATGCTTGGGAAGTGGAATAGGGTGACCATGACCTTGGAGTTCAGAAAGGCTGCTCCAGGGAATCAACACCAGAAAAGTGAGTTCCTGGTGAAGGGTAGTGGAAGGAGAGAGTGGATAACTGGTTTAGCCCACCTGTCTAAGTGTTGAGAGTTAGACTCTATCTACTCCCCTCTCCCACGTCAGTTTTGGAAGCCTTGACTTCCAACTTGAGGTTGGCGAGTTTCTTCTGGGGATACCGGGGAGAAATAAATGACAACTCAGAAGTGGTCAGAGCATCAGCATAGGCGGAATGCACCTGTGCGGTTTGTCACCTGTGGGGTTTCCAGGAAGGACACTTACAAGCCACATCCTCTTATCTCTCCAAATGCTTGGGTCCCACGCTCTTCCATATAAGCCGCATCCTCTTACCCCTCCACTGCCTGGGTCCCAAGCTCTTACTCTTTCCCTGCCACATTTCCTATTGGCACTCAACAAGTCAGGAGTGTCAATCTGAGGCCATTTCCTAAGCTTTTGAAAGGAATCCTGAGTAATATCTTTCAGACCGAGGACATTCTGCCAGCTGATTTACCAGAGGGGTGTTTTTTACCCAGGTAATACCTGAGGAAAATGAATGTCTGGTTGGTATTGATATCCAGTCGTAAAGCAGAAAAAAATCACAGTGAGAAATTGTGTACACACAATAAGAAATACAGTATTCACAGGTTATTTTCTTTTATTATTTATTTGACATTATGTTTTAGAAGAATTTTGTAGCTTTCTGTAGTAAACCCTACTTTCATCTTTCTGCCCAAGGAAACAATAGTTATGACTCAAGGGAAGTGTGAGGAAATCCAAAAGAGAGCATCTCCCCCTAAACCTGATCAAATTCCGTGGAGAGTTTGGTGTTAATTGAAGGAAGTGGCAGCCTTTCTGTAGTTGAATACGTATCAAAGTGAGGGACAAGTTGTTTTCCCTAAAAGAGTGTATGCGTATTTGAGAGTGAATATTTGCACACAGACATATATTTATAAAGATCTATAACAAGACAGTGTGGTTACATTGTGTTTGAATCAACATGTTTTGGATTAAGTCTCACTTCATCAGAAGCTCCCATTAAGACAAAAAGTGTCTCTCTACTACTCTGTTTTCCTACATCATTAATAAAACTCCACCACCCCTGGTGGGGGAGGAAAACTAAGAAATCTATTTTAGATATTCAAGGAAAATATGTGCAGGAAGTGTTATTACATTCTATTAGCTACACCAACTGCCACATAGAAAAAAGTCAGTTCCAAACTAACCAATATCCAGTCCTTGAAGTCTTCCGGGTGAGATTTTGCAGTGAGGGTCTCTAGAAAAGAAAGAATTGTTTACTTACTACCTTGAGGTGCTGGAGCTTAGGTGTGTCAAACTGAGGATGGCTTTCCCAACTGTGTTTTAAAAACCATATCAAGTCTGTGCATGTTCAGGACCTGTTCATGGGTGAGTGTGTGGGGCAGAAGCAGAAACTGGCACTCTCTATCTGTTCTAAAACAAAAACAAGGCTTTTGAATTACAAATTTGGAGGCAGAGTTCTGACTCATGAGAGTGTTAAGGGAAATTATTTGCAAGCTTGGACATAAAAATATGCAGCAAAGTCTAGATCTGTTTTATTTACTTTCTTTTTTGCTGCTGCAAAAGTCTTTTTTAAAATCTTTCTTTCTCTCTTCAGGTTAAAAGAAATGGACTGAGCTGGCATATTCATCAAAGCAATTTACTGAGAATGCACTTTGACAGACTGCATTAAGAATGTTGACTTGTGAAAACAAAGGGTTGCTTTATAATGCACATAAATTATATGCTTTAAAAAAGTGAAGGGTCTGAATTTTTTAATGATCCTCTAGCTAGAGCAGAATGGAGTTTTGCCTATTTTTCATTTTAGCACTTCAAAAGGTCTTCTCAGGATCCCATGGCTGACATAACTCAAGCAGAAAAGATAGCATGACTGTATTATGCTTTTCTACTTGGATCTATTAAAATTAGATTTAAGTCAACATATATTTATTAAGTATCAACCATGAACCAAAGACTGTGCTGAATGCTTTTAAGGATACAAAGATAAACCAAACAATGTCAGAAGAAGGTTGAAGGGAAATATCTCCTCAAATAGTAGCCTACCAGGGTATACTAAAAAAATGTACCCTCAAAAGAACAATATGGTTTCAAAGAATCAATTGATTGTGTTTAGTTGAGGGCTAGTAAATTATCTTATTTAAAACCCAATTTTGACTTCCATGTTTCTTGAGGGATGGATACTAGAAGAGACAGGAATCAAGGGAGAAGGGGGAGTCCAGAGGCACTAAGCAGCCTAAGCAGAGGTAATGTTTAAGGTCTGTTAAGGTAGCTGGTTTGACTTGGTGTCCAAAGTACACATAGAGGAAGAGGAAGAGGAAGACGCAGGGCTGGAAAGAGTGCAGCTTTGACACATAATTGATGGAAAATATGAGGAAGAGATGAAGATCTGGTAAGAAAATGCTATGCTGAAGGTGATATTTAATAGTGGTTAATCCTGAAATGGTGTATGGTTGAATTGGTGAGGGATATGACTGAAGTTCCATCATGGGAGTATGGTAAAAAATTGCTGAGAAACAGTTGTATCTGAAATGCATGGGAAAACATGTGAGAATGGAAAAGAAGATGGATGTAGAATGTTATCTATATACGTTGGTGTTTGTGGAGTGAGGAAAGAGTTTAAAAATTACTTCTGCTATTATTGGCTTGACCAAGGATTGGGGTCAAATAGTTCTTTCATAATTTAGTAAAACTTGACAATGATACAAGGAACAATGAGTTAGAAATTTAAATGTAAGGGAACAAATAAATAAATGAATTCACATGTACACATAAATCGATCTAGTTAATTATGTGACACTTCTACACAGGAAACAACAACAAAAGTGCTCAGAGAAATTAAAGGCCTACATACGGAAATATATCATGTTTATAGTCTGGAGGACCCAATATTTTTAAGATACCCATTTTTCCAAGCTTGTGCAATCCCTATCAATATTTTACCAAAGATTTTGTGGAAATTGTGAAACTGACTTGTAAAATTTATATCCAAAGCCAAAGTACCTAAAAAGCAGCTAAGGTAGCCTTGAAGAAAAACAAAGGCCAAATACTTAATTTACCAGATATCAAGAATTACAATGAAGCTATGGTAATCAAGATAGTAGCACAAGAATACACTAAAAGATACATAGAAAACAGAGTCTAGAATCTAGAGTACATCCCATATATGCAGTAGACATATTTATGAAAAAGTGTTACAGCAATTCATTGGCGGGAAAGAATGGTTGCTTAAATAGGTGATGTTGGTTCCATTGGATTTCAATATTTTAAAAATAAAGTTTTACCTCTACTTCAAATAAATTAATATGAAATAGGTCACAGATGATCTGTAAAATACGAATTATAAAATTTATAGAAAAAAACAAGAAGAATATGTTTATGAGCTTGGGATATACAACAATTTTTAAAGAGAACACAAAAATTACTAGGCATAAAAAACTGATAAATTGGTTATCATTAAAATTAAAAAACTTTGCTCATCACTAGACATCACTAAGAGAGTTAAAGGATATGATAACGAATGAGACATTATAGTCTCCAGAGGACTGATATTTAGAATATATTAAGAAATCCTATAAATTAGTACAAAAAAGACAACTCGATTAAACATTTTCAGAAGATTTAGACAGACCATTTCCAAATAAAGATTTCTGACTGGCCCATAAGCATATGGAAAGTTACTCAACAGCATTTCTTATCAGGAAAATATAAGTTAAAGCCATAACGACATGCTACTGCCCAGCTACCAGAATGAATGAAATTGTGAAACGATTGACAATCCCATGTATTTGCACATGTCTGTGGAGTGACTGAAATTCTCACATATGGCTACTGGGAGAGTGAATTTGATGCAGGACAGGCGAGTCCCAAAGTGGGGCTTAGCCTTTCAGGATTTTTGGCTTTGCCAAGGATTCAAAGGTAAGCCAGTGGTAGGGTAGAAGAAAACAGCTTTATTGAAGCAGCAATAAAATGAATTTTACTTAAAAGATTTGTACAGTATGTGCATGCTATGTCTAAAACATGATGATAATTTTGAAAACTTACTTTATCCCTTATGTAGAATGTTGTAAAATGTTCCATTTTAGCAACAACAAAACAATTGTAAAGGCATTTTTAAGAAAGGAGGCAAAAATCTATTATGCTTATTTTTTTCCCAGAATCTTACTGACCTACACATTTCCACATATTATGCATTTCAGTAAAACAATGGAGAAGAAATACATTTTCTTCACTTTAGAAAGAAAAAAATAACCCCAAGGCTATTAAGAAGCATAGCAATGATTGGAAGCATAAAAATGAAACTATCTTCGTTAATAAAAATGATTGCCCTGATCATATTATATACTTGTGTTTCAAAAGAAATGTTACCCAATAGAATTATACTGTACCTGACCGCTCACAACTCTCATTTTATTTCTGATCTATCTTATAGTTATCTCTGGAAAGAAAATGGCCCTCTGGTAATATATGTGACATCACGTGCTGAATTTGCAAAGAGGGGTAATTTTGATGAGAATAAATTCATAATAACATAATACATTTCAAGTATATAGGCCAATACTCACTCTAATGTCTATACCTTTTCACCAGTCTAGCATCTGATAGCATTTATGGAAAGCTTCACTGGCTGATCAAAATGTTCATATTCTAAAGTGATTCAAGAACTCATTTAAAGCATATAAGTCATGATGTGAGATGCAATTGTGTATTTGGAATATCTCCATTGGTCAGTAGTTTTTAGTACAAAATGAATGAGCCTTCTGGGTCCTGTAAATATTTTGTATTTTGAATAAATATATTACACAAATATCTTGCCATACATAAACACCACCTCCTAATGTCTAAACAAATATAATTTGATATTCAAAGAAGCACATGGTAATGGGGTGCTTCCCATGTGCAAGCACTTCAGATGTAGTGAGTTTGGGTCAGAATTTGCATTAGAAGCAGAGCCAAGATTCAAACACATCTCTTTCTGGGTCTAAAACCTATGATCTTCCCCTATTTCCAAATAATATCAGAGGGCAAAATGGCATGGCCACCAAGATCCCAGACTATGGAATTGAAGGAAAACGGGTTTCCTTCACAGTTCTGCCACTTACTCACTCTGGGGACCTTGAGCAGACTCAAATTAGTTGGTCAACAGTTGGTTGGCCAACATCAATGCCAACCTCACTCAGTTATCACAAAAATCAGACATCATGATATGTGACAAGTCCAGGGTGCAGTGCCCTGCCAATGGTGAGAGTCTCAATCCCTATCTGCGGCTATAACCAAACATCTTAGATGGTATAATTTATACATAATATAAATTTATTTCTCACAATTCTGGAGGCTGAGAAATCCAAGATCAAGGCACAGACAGATTTGGTATATGGTGAAGTCTGCTCTCTGCTTTGTAGATGGTGCCTCTCATTGTGTCCTCACCTGGATAAAGGGTGAAAGGGCCAAAGAGATCCTCTCAATTTCTTTCATAAGGGTACTCATCCCATTCAGGAGGCTGGAGCTCTCATGACCTAATCATCCCTCAAATCCTCCTAATACTATTGCGTTGGAGATTAAGTATCAACCATAAATTTTGGAGGGACACTAACATTCAAATCACAGCAGTGAGGGCTCTATAAAAGTAAGTCATATTTATTACCCAACCACGTTTGCAATGAGGGGTTGTGGGGCAGATTTGACTGTCATAACAATTCCGGTTTTCTCTAAACTTGGGCACATCCTGTAGTTGAGTTGTTATAAGCTCATGCGACCAGGCTGAATGGCTGGGGAGACACTGGAGATGTAAGCTGCCTCTTTATCTGTCTGTAGATCATCTTAACAGTTTATCATTAGATTTTTACTTTTGAGATGGAGTCTTATTCCATCACCTAGGCTGGATTAAAGTGGTGCAGTCATAGCTCACTATAGCCTTGACCTCCCGGGCTGAAGCAATCTTTCCGCTTCTATTTCCGAGTAGCTGGAACTACAGGCACAAACAACCATGCCTGGCTAATTCTCAATTTGTTTTGTACAGATGGGGTCTCACTATGTTGCCCAGGCTGGTCTTGAATTCCTGGAATCAAGCAATCCTCTCACCTCAGCCTCCCAAAGTGCTGGGATTACAGGCATGAGCCACCGTGCCTGACCTATTCTTAGATGTTGAGAGAAGCACACTGAATGCTTTTGCTAATGCTGAATAATAAAATCGTAACCACCAGTTACATGGCAAATACTTCCTGAGCATTTCACAGATATGATATTACGAAATCAGTAAGAAAATGTGGGGAGGTAAATAATAGTGTCCTCATATTACCAATAAATTAAATGAGTTTGTGCTGCGCTGTTCTGAAGAGATTCAACTTGTACTTTATTACAATGATATAGTCCAACACTCGGAGATGATAGTTCAAGTATTTTGTAAAAGTATCACAAAGAAAGATGCAATAGGGAGGGGACGCACACACACCCCACAGAGATAGTGAAGAAAACCAAGGAGAAAAATTGCAACAGGTAAGAGAACAGCAACTTTTGTAGAGAAGAGGACAGTCTCCTTAACAGGGTGCAGCCAGGAAAGCCCTTCTGATCAAATGACATTTGAGCCTAGACCTGGAAGAAGTTGAGGATATATTGAAGATACATTTTCAAAGTAGAGCTGAATCTCTCAGGAGTTGAGAGAACGTCTACGTCAGATCATGGGATGATACTGCCATTGCTCCTCAGGCAGCAGGTGGCTATGGCTTCCTTGTGACTTCAGACCACGGTGGAGGCACCAACCTAATGGGTGCTCATTGGAGCCTGTAAGTGTCTGGAGGAGAAGGACTGTATGATCTTTCTGATATTGAAGAGCATGTAGAGGAAATCAAGCCTTTACTTGAAGCCACCATCATATTTTCTTCCTGTCATCTCTGTAGATTTCCTTGTTTTGACCAGACAAGTTAAAACTTTTGGATCTGCCAACAACCTTCATACCACGCCATTTTCCAATATGTATTCTGAATGTGACGGCTAATCACTTCATCATGGTAGGCAAATGTAGAAAGCCTGCCATTTTCGCAACCCAATGTATGATTTATCTGTAATTTGCAAAATAAAACCTAAATCAGCAAGCCATAAATTGTTACTGCTGTGTGCTGTTTACAAGAGATTTGAATGATAGGATGGCATTATTGGAAACCTGATAAATGTCAATTTAAGAGTTTTTTCCCAAAGTGCAAGACAGATTGACACCATACCAGATACTTTATAGAGAGCTGTAGTTTACTCAGATAAATAGTGTTTTCCACGAAAGTTACTGGATGGTTTTGTTATTGAGTCATTATTCTTTTCATACAGTGGTTTGGTAGCCAATTCATACAGAACCACAATTCTTTAGGTTTGCTTTGACCATACTATTTCAACCTAGTGGAGATTAGGCAGGAATACAAAATCTTGAAGAAGAGATACTAAATCAAGGTTCAACATAGCCACCACACACACACACACACACACACACACACACACACACACACAGTGCAGCATAATGCAATTCTCTTGCAAGAATTTTCTACAGAATTCATTTGAGAGAAAAAATATCATCTTTTTAATTACAGTTCCCAGATTTGCTCTGCTGTTGCTGACACAGTGTATTAGCCACCCTGATTATGTTTTAGAGACTCATGAAAATTTCGGGTTTCATTGTGTTTGCAAAATGTTTCTCCGAGTGCACACTGTATGCTGACATGGCAGACTGTTGAAGTAATATAATGTTACTCTGATTAAGCTGATTAAAAGCTGTGTGTTTTGACACATATTGGAAAAGGCTAAGCTGTTGGAATAGGGGACAATAATGAAATAAAGCTTAAACTTGTTCCATGTCACACAATACCATGGTTCCTCCTAACAAGATTACGATGACATTAAGATTCCTTTCTCATCTAAATCTGGATTTTGTGAGACAATGTACAGACACATTTTAAGAGGTATCACCCATAGTAAAGTGTTTAAGAAGACAGTTCACAGATCCAACTTTTAATAAAATATAGGCTGTGACATTAACTCATATTTCATAGGCTTAGGGTTTTAAAGATCACCCTTTAAGGAACTGGTTCTTTCCCTAGAACTTGTCTTTAATAATTTCAGTAGCTGTCATTGGAGGAGCAACAGCACTGGCCATGGGTTTCTTTGACCGCCTCAGGTTGTTCCTGGAAATTTCGCACCAGGGTTAGCTAATCATGTGCTTCCTACAAAAATTATTTTTTATTAAGATGACAGGATAAAATTTACCTAAACCCTGTATTTGCTGGGCATATGCAAAGTGAGGAAAAAACACATTTATGTACCTACATACAGGGAAAATTAGCCCAAATTCAAATTTTTATAACTCATTCTTAACTTTATTCTGGTTTTCTTTTCTTCTTCTGATTAACCATTAACTTATATCATAGGTGGTACCCACCCACGTTTTCTAGGGCTTTCTCTATAAAGGAGAGCAATTTATTTGTATTTAGTAACTATTTTTTTTGCTCTTTTTTTGCCTATACTTTATTTATTCACTTATTTGAGACACGATCTCACTCTGTCCCTCAGGCTAAAGTGCAGTGGCGCGACCATAGCTTACTGCAGCCTGAAACTCCTGGCCTCAAGCAATCCCCCCACCTCAGCCTCCAAGTAGCTGGGCCTATGGGCATGCACCACCATGCCTGGCTACTTTTTAGATTTTTTTGTAGAGACAACGTCTCACTATGTTGTCCAGGCTGGTCTCACACTCTTGGGCTCAAGAGATCCTCCCACCTTGGCCTCCCCAAATGCTGGGGTTACAGGCATGAACCACCATGTCTGGCCCGCCTTTCCTTAAAAAAATTATGGAACAATGAAAACACCAATACCTTTGCAAATCTGTAACATATGGTTCTCATGCCCTCCATGGATTCTTTCCACAGTGGACAAGCATTTCTTAGCACTCACTCTGTTCATTGCTCTTTCAAATGATATGGATAAACAACAGATTTTCATAAAGCACTTCAGAGCCCTTGAAGCACTTTGACAATGGTTGTCCTACTTTATCCTCGAAATGACCCCTTAAAGAAGGAAAAACAGATGTTATTATCTCCGTATTTGAAAACAAAATATAATCAGACAGATTATACAGTTAGGCAAAGTTCTTATAGCCATGAGTGGGGTGGTTTGGTCCTTGGACTTCTAGTTTGACAACTTTTCTGAAACTACATATTCAAATCTTAGATTCATTTCTTTACTAAGCTTCACAGTTTTCAAATCTGTGGTTTTCAATCTTTGGATGTGCACTCTTGCACCCAACAACCTAAATGGATATAAACACTGCTATGGACTGAATTGTGTCCCTCCAAATTAATAATTTGGAACCCTAACCCCCAATATGACTGTGTCTGAAGACAGGGCCTTTGAGGAAATACTAAAATGAAGTCATAAGAGTGGGCCCTCACTCAATAGATCTGGTGCTCTTATAAGAAGGGCAAGAGACACCAGCACTCTCTCTCTACCATGTTAGAATGTGGCTACCTGAAGCCAGCAAGAGAGCCTTTACCAGAACCTCCACGTTGCTAGACCTTGATCCTAAACTTCCCATCCTCCAGTACTGTGAGAAACGGAATTCTGTTGCTTAAGCCATGTAGTTTGTAGTGTTTTGTTAAGATAGCCTGAACAGATTCGTATAAACACAATAGTACTATTACAAGAATTATCAACTAAGTTTTCTCACATGTGAAAATTATACATTCACAGGTGTATATATGTATTAGTTTATTTTCACGCTGCTGATAGAGACACACCCGAGCCTGGGCAATTTACAAAAGAAAGAGGTTTAATGGACTCACAGTTCCACATGGCTGGGAAGGCCTCACAATCATGATATAAGGTGAAAGGCACATCTCACATGGTGACAGACAAGAGAAGAGAACGTGTGCAGGGAAACTCCCCTTTGTAAAACCATCAGATCTCATGAGACTTATTCACTACCGCAAGAACAGCACAGGAAAGACCTGCCCCCATGATCCAATTACCTCCCACCCTGTCCTTCCCAAAAGTGGGAATTGTGGGAGGTACAATTCAAGATGAGATTTGAGTGGGGACACAACCAAATCAAATCAATATGCATAAGTGTTTTCAGCTATGCTGAGTGAATAATGAATGGCTTTCCAAATATGTCCATGTCCTTAATCACCAGAGCCCATACCTGTCTCACCTTATATGGCAAAAGGGACTTTGCAGTTGTGATTAAGTTAAGGACTTTGAGAAGGGGAGATGATCTTGGATTATCTGCCTGTGTTCAAAATAATCATTAATGTCCTTTAAGAGAGAGGCAGGAGAATCAGAATCAGAGAAGGAGATGGGACAAGGGAAGCAGAGGTTGGAGTGATGGAGGAGGAAGCCACAAGCTAAGGAAGGCAGGTGGCCTCTAGAAGTTGGAAAAGGCAAGAAAATGAATTCTCCCCAGGAGCCTTCAGAGGAGACACAACGTTGTCAAAATATCAGTTTTAGCCTTCCGATACTGATTTTGGACTCCTAACGTGCAGAAATAAAAAATAATGTTTGCATTGTTTTAAGAAACTAAATTTGTGATTAATGGCAAAGGAACAGTAGGAAAGGAATACCTCATCCTAAAAGGGAATTCTAGGATTAGAATGATTAAACTATGAAAAATTAAACTCATTTCAGAACCAACTTTTAAGGTTTGGGGATCAGTTGACGAAAAACCTCACCCACAAAGAATTAGGCATCTAAAAGTTTTCAGTTATAATTTAAGAAAAAGAATTTTAAAACCCTGCCGAATGCATGTTCATATGTCTATTTATAAGTAACAATTTTAAGATTTTAATGGCCACTTTAGCTAGCAAGAGAAGGAAATATTGCCATGTGTATTACATATTTTGAAGCAAAAAGCTTAATACTTGGAGAGGAATCAGAAGGATTCTGATTCCTACACTATTCACTGGCATAAACAAAATATCTACTTTCTGCCTCTTCAGTCACAAAAAAAGGGCCTATCTCTTGCCGCTTCATGCAATTAAAGAAAGAAAGATGCGCCTGGGTATTTATTTCAGATATTCAGCACAATGGGAGCTTGTAATTAATATGAATCTTTTCCTTTGTGGCTATTTTAAAGTCAGCAGGAAGTCATCTGAAAGGAAAGGCTGTATTTTTAAAACTTCAGGTAATGTTCCCAAGCTTGGGAGGTTCACGCTAATAAAGAAAATGTCTTTTGAAAAAGAATATAGAGCTAGTTATATTTTTTATATGTTATGAAAGAAAAACAGTCCTTGGAGGACAAAGATCTCTAACCAAGCCTTATCCTCAGAGCTGTGGGGAAGCACCAGGTCAGAGACTTTCAATTCTAAACTTTAAAGTCTGCATCTCTCCTTGTTTGGGCTACACCAGATCCTGACTGCACATGTTCGCCATTCCTCCACCATTCCTCCGTTATCAGTCATGAGTTCTCCACAGTCTCCCAGCACTTTGCATGTATTTCAGTCATGACACTGAGCATGTCTCATGGTGTTCTATTATTTCCATCTTTATGTCCATGTGTACCCATTGTTTAACTCCCACTTATCAGTGAGAACACGAAATATTTGATTTTCTGTTTCTGCTTGAATTTGCTTAGGATTATGGCCTCCAGCTCCATTTATGTTGCTTCAAAGGACATGGTTTCATTCTTTTTTATGGCTGTGTAGTATTCCATAGATTATATGTATCACATTTTCTTTATCCAATCAACCCTTGATGAGCAGTTAGATTGGTTCCCTGACTTTGCTACTGTGAATTGTGCTGCAATGAACATCCTAGTGCAAATGTATTTTTTATATAATGATTTGTTTTCCTTTGAGTAGATACCCAGTAGTGGGATTGTTGGGTTGGATGGTAGTTCTATTTTTAGTTCTTTGGGAAATCTCCATACTGATTTCTATCGAGGTTGAACTAATTTATATTCCCACCAATAGTGTATAACAGTGTAGTCACTTGTTCTGAGTGCATTTCCCCCTGTTGGTCTCTTAAACAATCAGCAATTAAGAAACAAGGTCTGGGTCTGATCATTGACATGTTCCTTCCCCACTTTCTCATTTTTCTCTATTGCAAGTCTATCTACAGTGTTTGGTATGCAATAGGCATTCAATAGTGTTGGTCAATGTCTCCTTGTTCTTGCTCCATGCAGGTCTGTGTGGACCCCTGGCAATATTCATGGCACAGGGAGCTTATTCTCCCAATCCTCCTCTGGGGACCTGGACACTCAAGCATGTATGACACGCTGTCTTTCTTCTGCACCAAGACCAAGGCTCTTACCGGGCACTCCATCCTGGCCCTGGGACTGCATTGGCCTCTCAGAACAATTTTATGACATCTACCTTCATTCTGTTGCTTAAAATTCTTCTCACTCTTGTGCCTTCCAATGAAGTCGCTTCACTAAACGTGAAAACAAGACAAGACAAAACATAACAAAAAAAAAAAGTGTTTTGGATAATACACACACATTCAGAGAAGACTGAGGAAGCAGGAAACATCTTTTCTTTTTCAATGTGCTTTTTTTTGTTGTTTTTTTTTTTTGGAGATGGAGTCTTACTCTGCCACCCAGGCTGGAGTGCAGTGGTGCGATTTCGGCTCACTGCAACCTCCACCGTCTGGGTTCAAGCGATTCTTCTGCCTCAGCCTCCCTACTAGCTGGGAAAACAGGCACCCACCACCATGCCTGGCTAATTTTTTTGTGTGTTTTTAGTAGAGACGGGGTTTTACCATGTTGGCCAGGCTGATCTCGAACTCCTGACCTCAGGTGATCCGCCTGCCTCAGCCTCCAAAAGTGCTGGGATTAGAGGCATGAGTCACTTGGCTCAGGCCAAAGTGCATATTTTTAAAGTATACATTGTGGATTTCAATTTAAGTCAGAGTCTAAGGTGAGGTTTTGGGAAGCTGGAGGAGGGACATGTGGCAA
Source organism: Pan paniscus (assembly GCF_029289425.2). Lineage (NCBI taxonomy): Eukaryota > Metazoa > Chordata > Mammalia > Primates > Hominidae > Pan > Pan paniscus. The sequence continues at coordinate 10,077,550 of NC_073272.2, read as the reverse complement.
GTCTCATCATTCCTCATTGCCTTAGCAGATGTTTTTTTTACCTCAGGCCTGGCCTGTAGAGAGCGATGCAATGGAATGCCAAGATTTAGCTGAGGGTAGGCTAGGGATGTGGCCCAGATGAAATGTGGATGTGCTTGTGCTACTGAACTTTGCCTAGCAAGAATACTCGGGGCTGAGAAGAAATATGCCAGCAATTTTATGAGTTCAAATTTAGGAATTTAAAATCAAGCTTTACAAACATGTACCCCACTTAGAAGGGCACTTGTCATGAATCCTGGAATGGCTGGGCCTTTCCAGGTGTTGAGAGAACCCACCACTTGCACAGTTACTTATTTCTTGAGGAACAAAGATTCTTCGGGTTGATTTTTAGTGTTGGTGCCCCCACCACCTTTGCGATTTTCCACATTGGCAGTTGTACACGCCCAGTAATAAACATCTCCTTCACATCATCAATGTGCAGGTAGCAGGATGTTTCAAGTTTTAAACTTTTGAAAGAAGAGTCCATTTCTAATATTTAATACATTTTATTTTCTGGAGCAGTCTTATATAGCTTCAGGAGGCATGATGCTTACCAGTTGACTATTTACTCTTTTGCCTTTTAGGGCTTGGCAAATTCATGTTTCATTTATTAAACTTTATGAATGCATTTTAAAATACTTAAAAGTTACTAATTTGAAAGCACATCTTCTTCATTTTAAAACTTGATAGAAGAAAGTCATTATTTTATATTTTTTGAGACAGGGTTTTGCTCTGTCACCCAGGCTGGAGTGCAGTGGTGTGATCATGGCTTACTGCAGCCTCTACCTCCCTGGGCTCAGGTGATCCTCCCACCGCAGCCTCCTGAGTAGCTGAGACTACAGACATATACCACCATGCCTGGCAACTTTTGTAGTTTTTGTAGAGACAGAGTTTTGGCTTATTGCCCAAGCAGTCTGCCTGCCTTGGCCTCCCAAACTGTTGGGGTTACAGGCATGAGCCACCATGACCAGCAATCCATTATCTTTTTTTTTTTTTTTTTTTTTGGAGATGGAGTCTCGCTCTGTTGCCCAGGCTGGAGTGCAGTGGCGCCATCTCTGCTCACTGCAAGCTCCGCCTCCCGGGTTCACGCCATTCTCCTGCCTCAGCCTCCCGAGTAGCTGGGACTACAGGCACCCGCCACCACGCCCGGCTAATTTTTTTTGTATTTTTAGTAGAGACGGGCTTTCACCATGTTAGCCAGGATGGTCGAGATCTCCTGACGTCGTGATCCGCCCACCTCGGCCTCCTAAAGTGCTGGGATTACAGGTGTGAGCCACCGTGCCCGGCCCTTTATCTTTAGAATGGAAATTTTTATTGCAATCCAAGAGATACCATATTCATTTGTAATTATAATATAGATTAATCAATAGAAAGTCTTCTTTCACTAATTATAGTTCCTCACTAACCTGACTACTGTCTTTCTTTGAAGACCTTTAAAAATATAATAAGCACTTAAGTTCTTTTGACTTTCTCTATGGCTTAATTTCAAAGATTGTAGTCCCTTTCCATCAGCCCAGTATTATTTAAATGATGGTTAAACATGCACATGTTTGCCCCTTCCTAAAAAAGACCTAATACAGCAGAATCACTAAAGAGAGGAGCCCCAAATCTGCACATAAAACAATATCTCTGTGAAATAAAATTCTTCTGAACAACGTTTTATAAGTAAGGGGAGGAGCAATTTTATTAAATAACAGATGATTGCCAAGAGTGTAAGGTGCATTATACACATTATCTTATTACGTTTCTGACAATACTCCAAGGGCAACATACTGTCTGCTTTTTACAGATGAGTACACAGGACCAGGGAGAACATGATTTGTGCAATAGCGCCCAGCACACCTTTATGCACACAAGATTCTTGTCGTTACTTGTTATTTCTGACTCCCTTGACCTTTTCCACCTTTTTCGAATTCTGTGATGATCTTTTGGACATGCCAGCTTTGCTAAGCTATGGTGTCCAGTTATTTAAACGAACGTAGGCATTGTCATAAAGATATGTAATTAAAGCCCATAATCAGTTGACTTTAAGTAAGGCAGATTATCCCGTTAACCTTGTGGTCCTTGTTTATTCTGGGGAAAGGCTTTCAAAGCAGAGTCGATGCTTAAAAACATGTAGAGAAGAAGAAACTCTGCCTCTGGGGAGCAGCCTCAGTCTATGTGGTGAGTTTCAGGCTGTACTTCCTGCTAGCTTGCCCTGTGGGATTTGGACTTGCTTCTCTCTCTCTCTCTTTCTCTCTCTCTCTCTTTCTCTCTCTCTCTCAAATAAATAGAGAGCTACCTGAAATAGTTCTAGATAGATGGATAGATGAATAGATGTATGGATGAATAGATGGATAGATAGATGATAGGTAGAATAGATCTAGATAGATAGATGGATAGATGAATAGATGTATGGAATGTATAGGTGAACAGAAAGATAGATAGCTGGAATAGATATAAATAGATGGATGGATAGATGAATAGACAGATGAATAGATGGATAGATAGATGATAGGTGGAATAGATCTAGATAGATGGATAGATGAATATATGTATGGATGGACAGAAAGATAGATAGCTGGAATAGATATAGATAGATGAATAGACAGATAGAATAGGTCTAGGTAGATAGATGAATAGATGAATAGGTAGATGGATGGACAGAAAGATAGCTGGAAGAGATATAGATGAATGGATGAATGAGTGGAGAGACGGATAGATAAACGGACGGAATAGATCTAGATAGATAGATGGTGATATGGTTAGGCTTTGTGTCCCCACCCAAATCTCATCTTGAATTGTAATCACCATAATTCCCACATGCCAAGGGAGAGACTAGGTGGAGGTAATTGCATCACTGGGTTGGTTTCCCCCATGCTGTTCTCATGATAGTGAATTCTCATGAGATCTAATGGTTTTATAAGGGCCTCTTCCCCCTTCCCTGGGTATTTCTCCTTCCTGCCGCCTTGTGAAGAAGGTGCCTTGCTTCCCTTTCACCTTCCGCCATGATTATAAGTTTCCTGAAGCCTCCCCAGCCATGTGGAACTGTGAGTCAATTAAACCTCTTATATATATATATATATTGCCCAGTCTCAGGCAGTTCTTTATAGCAGTGTGAAAATGGACTAATGCACATGGATAGATGAATACGTGGATGGATGGATGGATGGATGGATGGATGGATGGATGGATGGATGGAATAAACACATATACAGATAGATGATAGCTCTCTAGCTTTTTCTCTCTTGCTTCCTCTAGAAAGATAAATAGATTTCATATATTTTTATCAATCATACATGTATAAAGAGGATATATATGTGTATATCTATCTGCATCCATATCTGCATTTATATCTATAGCTTTAGCTATCTTTGTAGTTCTGCTTCCCTGCCTGAGTCATGTTTTACACAGATATGATATTGTGTGGGAAATCTGGGCAACACTGACACTGTTAATGTTCATAAAATGACTCCAGGGGCCAGGTGTGGTGGCTTACGCCTGTAACCCCAGCACTTTGGGAGGCTGAGGCGAGTGGATCACTTGAGGCCGGGAGTTTGAGACCAGATTGGCCAGTATGGTGAAACCACGTCTCTACAAAAAATACAAAAATTAGCCAGGAGTGGGGGCATGTGCCTGTAATCCCAGCTACTGGGGAGGCTGAGGCAGAAGATTCACTTGAACCCAGGAGGCAGAAGTTGCAGTGAGCCGAGATCACGCCACTGCACTCCAGCCTGGGCGACAGTGAGACTCTGTCTCTAAAACAAACAAACAAAAAAATATGACAGCAGAAAAGTGATGATTTCACACAGAATCATTGAGAACTCACTCTAAACAACCAGCACGTCATCTTAAGGAGATGACTCATTAAATTTCCTCTTGGTATGTAACTGCAGCTGGTTGGTACCCATGAAGTCAGGTGTTGGCAGCTACCTTTTGGCTTTGATTTATGGAAAGAAAATGTGATTGCTTTCTTGGGGTCTTTTACAAACAAATACAGAGAAAAGCTGCTCCATGTGCAGGGAAACCAGCCTCTTGATTCTGTGTGAAGTGCGTAATCCTGAAAAGGAAAATGAATGAGCCTTGGAGATGCTTTCAAGAGACATGAGGGAAAATAGAGAACTAAAGGGAGATGTGAAACTACTAATTTAGGAAATAAGAGAACTTCAAATACCTTGTAGGTTAGTGAAGGTGAGACAATCTTACAGTCATGCAATCAAATGCTATTATTTTATAGTCAAAAGTGCTATGACAAGGGTTTATTTAAGTGGATTCAGCACTCCTGTAGCAGTACTACAGTAAAAATCTAGGCGTTATGATATCCATTCCAATGGCATGTCTACTAAACTGCATTGCTTCTAGTAATTTGTTTGCTATTTGGTGTCAATGGTATCAGTGTTTTGGAAGGTGAGGTGAGGAATCTGATCTTTAAGGCCCAATACTGTAGAATGGGCTGTAATTCAAATAGAGAAACTTGGAGTCAGCATATTTTAATCCTCTTTAACTCAGACACTTGCATTGCTGAAGTTAAGTGCCCTTGATATCAGGAATATTGGTGTTTTTATAGAATCAGAGAGCTGTGAACTAAGGGAGGCAGAAATGAAGTTATGTAGAATTTGAACTAAGGCTGCAGAATGCAAAATGCCTCCTAACACGAAAATTGCCTTTTGGACCTATGCTTCAAAATTTTTGGCTCATCCTCCTGGAATTCCTACCCCTCACTTCCCAAAGATGCTCTCTTCTTTCCTTACTAGCTGCATGTATCCTCATGTTTTTCTATCATACACAGTCATGTGTTGCTTAGCAATAGTGAGAGGTTCTGAGAAATGTGTCCTTAGATGATTTTGTCATCATGTGAACATCACAGAGTGGATTTACACAAGCTTAGATGGTATAGCCCACTATATACCTGGACTATATGGTATAACCTATTGCTCCTAGGCTACAAACCTGAACAGCCTGATCCTGTACTACATACTGTAGGTAATTGTAACCCAATGATAAGAAGTTGGGTATCTAAATATGGAAAAGGCACAGTACAGTAAAAATACAGTATTATAATCTCATGGGAGCACTGTTGTATATGCGGTCTGTTGTTGACATGTTAGAGCAAGACTATATATATATATATATATACACACACACACACATACATTATATATATGTATAAAGCTGCTGTGAACATATTTGTACAAGTCTTTTGTGTATATATGCACTCATTTCTCTTAGGTCTATATCTAGGAGTTGAATTTCAATGTAAATATCCATTCAAAGGAAAATGGATGAACACAGTATGGCATGCTCATAGAATGGAGTGTACACATGTTGGTACCAACAAACAAAAAGCACATATGACAGACAGAAGCACAAATATGACTGAATCTCCAAAACGTCATGTTGAGAAAAAGAGCCCGTTCTTGTAGCCCATGAGGGTAAAGAGCCCTGGGTGGAAAGTACGTCTAGAGGGCAGATGGAAATTCTCCAGCACTCCAGCCTTGCCTGCAGAAGAAAGATCTTTAGGAAAAAGAGACGAAAGATGTCAGATTCCCTATGGAAGGGCAAAATAGTGACGCCAGGCTGTGAAATATGATGGAACATAAATTGGTCAGCTTGTCTGTGGTGACTGTGTCTCTTTTCCCCCTGCTCTTCATGATTTAAAATGAAGCCTAGTTAGCATTTTAACCTAAGGGTTGGTTTTTCCAAAGGAGGAGCAAACCACAATTTTTCAATTTAGTTTTGATAAGTCTAGAAGCCAGATTTCAGCTTTCACAGTTATAAAGGAAAGCAACAAAGGAGAGTTATGATTCCATTTTGATGGTTTATCTGGTAGCTGAGACAACTGTTGGTGGCTTCTACTCAATCCAGGCACAACATTCTATGTCTGGGTGTTTGCATCAAGAAAGGAAAACCCTGGAGATATGACTTTTCCTTGGTAGGATCACGTACTTTGTATTCAATTTCTCTCTGCAGGAATGCATAGACTTTTTCCACCTTCCTTCACCCTGCTATGCTTTATTTCCTGGACCCTAAAGATTATACCTGTCCTCTCTGCCTGCCTTCCCTCCTTGGAATATTACAAATGCTTTCTTCCTGCCATTTTTCTGCCTTTCTTCATATGGTTTCTTTAAGTAATTAAAAAAATTTTTTGAGATAATTTTAGTTTTACATGTAGGTGTAAGAAATAATACAGAGAGATCTCAAGTATCCTTCATCCAGTTTTCCCCAAGAGTAACCTCTTGAAGAAAGAACTACAGTACAATGTCACAACCAGGAAGCTGACATCCGCCAACCTCACCAACCTCATTCACATTTCCCTGGTTTTTCATGCCCTCATTTGTGTGTTAGTGTATATGTTTGTGTGTACTTCAGTGCAATTTTATCATACGCATAACCTTTTCTCTGTAAAATTTTGATTCAAGTTTATATTGACACAACTTTCTAAAAATTCACTACTTTGAATTAGAGGTAAGTTTTTTAACACTCACCTTTTAGGTCCCTAAAAATTCAATGTGTCAAAATTTGCCTAAGCTCCCCGGGAGCCTAATTACTGTTGGCACTCAGCTCAGACCATTTTTAGGACAGGTGTGAGTCTTCTAAGATGCTGAAATTCCTTTCAATTAACCAGCAGTCAATATCTCGTTGAGAGGGATTCTCTGCAAAGGTGCACAGTTACCGGAATTTGGAGTCATAGGACTCACTATGACTCCTCACACCTAAATGTCTCAAGCATCTCCCATTATGATCTATACTTTTCTATTTTTTAATTATTTAATTATGTCACAGTCCAATTTTGGACCTTGAAATAACAAAATATAAAGGCCAATAAATTTTTTAACTGGGGGCAAATGTGAATGAGAAGGTGGTGAAGAGTATTTCACACTATTTGCTTTCATTTTGTTTCAAAACTCCAAATCAGAATGGGGACCATTCAAGCAACAAAAAATATTTAAAGAGACAGTATCAGATTGCATCAGATTGCATTCAGAGTGCAGAATAAATTCTATTAACCGAAAGGAATGCATGCACGCACACACACACACATACGAACACACATAAGTACACACACACATACACACACATAAATATCCACACATGACTATACACACATACACACATGCACACACATATGTAAGATTCTATTTGCCTGCTCAGCAGGAAATTTCCTGAAAATGACATAGGAATAAAAAAGAATGACCTAAGAAACATCCCCCACGTTAAGGCAGTCTTCGGTTGTAATAAATTGCATGAAAAAGGTGGACAGACATTTGTGGGGCGTAGGTGATGGCTTCCTCTCTAGTTGAGAGACTAATGTTCTCCTGCAGACAAAGGGTGGCTCTATAGTAATTTTCCTTCCTAATGAGAGGTGAGAAGCAAAATCACAGCCACATACTTTGGAGCCTGGAAACAGAACCACATCCTACCGGGGTCTCGTGCCCAGAGGAAGTTATACATAATGTTGAGTATTAGCAACACTTCTCTGGTGGTTTCATGTTTAAGACAAGCCATGTTAACCACTTCCTGGTGAAATAGTGTGAATTGCATTCTGAGGGAGCTCAAGGTCGAGCCAAAAGATTCTGGCAGGCTGTTCCTGCCTACCTCCACCCTACGTAGATTCCTAAATCAACATGGTATGCTCATGTCCAGGTAAACAAAGCGATCGTGTCTTCTGTGTTGTAGATGAGAAAGGTGGGAGGTAGGTTGGCTTGCTGTCCCATAAACAGAATAAAGGAAGAGCAGATACTCTCTTTACAGAAAAGTTTCACAGTCATAATTATTAAAGCAAGTATAGAAACTATACAAGCCAGGCTTATGCTTTAATGGTTTAAATGGAACTATAGCGACCAAGGAGTCCATATTTCTAGGAGAAACTCCTCTAGTGAAGAAAAATAAAGTGTTGACAGAACAGAATCAATAATAACCTTTAGGCTTTAATACAACATATATTGGACTTATTCCAACTATGTCCCCTGGGCTACCCCATCTACCCTCCTTGTTTGATCAAGATTCCAGCTCCCTTGCTCAGGCTGTTTAGAGAAATAACAGTTCAGATATTCCATACCTCAGCTTTAACCAAGGGGAAAGATCATTCTGCACTGCCCTTTCTTCCAGCAGCCAAACTAGCATTTCACAACCTTTACTTAGCACACACAAGAAGCAGAAAACTTCCTGCCAAATAAAAGGCTTGGATTTGCTTGGCTAATTACATTTTGAGCTGGAAGGTAGATGATCTTTATTCTGAAGCTCTCAATAGCAGGCACAAACCTCCTTTTCTCTGAGTCTGGCTTTCCTCCTCTGGAAGCAGGGATATATTTTCTACCTACCTCACAGGTGAACTGTGAGTTTTGAGTGAGATTTTTGGGAGCCAAAATGTCAACCTAGAAAGCTCTATCCAAACAGGACAGGAAAATTCTTATTTTCTTTGGCGTGACCCTTGGAACTTGCAAAAGGTGATTAATAAAAACGTATAAAGCTTTGGCCTGTAATTTAAGAATGTCGACAACTGCCAGCAATTTTTGTTATTGTGATCCAAATGGCAGGCAGCAACAATGAGCAAGTTTTCCTTCTGTGTCAGAGCTTGCAGTCTCAGTTTACGTGCACAGCACTGCCAGCTCCAAGCCTGTGTTATCAGGAGACTCAGGAAACTTGGGCACATTCTTCGGTGTCTTCTTGGCACAGAGCTTGGAATAGTTTCACCTCTTAATCTGGATTCCCTTTCAGTTCAGCAAACACAGCCAGCAGCTTCAATAGAGACTTTGCCTGGTTCTAAGACTCTGCAGATTACGTGGGGCTGCACAAATCACTGGGTGGAGATCAAGTTAAATCAAGATACACATTGTTGTACACTGTAGGCTGGCAGACTGAAAATGAGAGTTTTCAAACAAGAACCTGGGTCTTTTCTTTCCTAAATAATATTTGTTTCAGAGGCTACCTTTTAGGTTATGTTTAAGAAAGGTGTTTCTGAATAGGAAAACCCTCATCTTGAAAATTTCCCAGGAGGGACTCGACCATGAGTCTGTGATCTTGAGAGAAATGCCTCGGAGTATGTTTCCTCTCATCTTGGGAATTTTCTGGCCAAATGCCAGCCACCTCCTTTCTTAGAGAATGCCTCTTTTGGGGCCATAGAAAGAGAGAGGGTAGTAGGTGGTTTTGCTATTAAGCCAGGGGATTAAAAGGGAGGTGTTTTAAGGATAACGTTAGCTAATAGTTTATTTCAAAGGTTTAAGGGAAGAAGTGTTTGCGGTGCTGAAAGCAAATCCTCTTTACACCTTGACAAACGTAGACAGTTTCCTATTCCCGGAAGATGGCTTAGAAAATGGAAATAATCACTGGTATGAATAAAAGTTTGTCTGTGTAAAATTAAAGGAAAAAAAAAGAGAAAGAAAACCAAGTCCTGGATAGGTTAGTTTTCTGCAAATAAATTCAATGTTTAGAACAGAAACACATTATGAATGGAGGACACATCTTCTTTCCCTTCCCCTGGGACACAATCTCTTCTTGAATGCCAACCTCAGGACAGATGAGGGTCTATTTGGGGTCTTCTGACTTCATTCAATCCTTGAACATTCCTGAGAAGACAGGCTAAATCATTACAAGCTGTAGTGGAGGCCAAGAAGGCTATCTAGGCAATAAAGGGTATGACTGTCACAAAGCCCCTGAGACTTACACTGTGCATGCAGGCTAAAAAAATTCTAACTATTTTGAAAGCAATGGAATGTTTTTCAGTGTGAACAGTAGTCTCAGTTTGGGATATTTTTAAGTAATTTATTTTTCCTTTATTTTTCTCAGCTACCATCTTGAAAGGTAGCTTTGCTTGTATTTGTTCAGCTCAGACTTTTAGGTTAAGAGCTTTGTTCATACTCTGGTGCAGGGCTTGGAAGAAAAAAAAATTTTTTTTTGTAAAGTTGTAGATAGTAAATAGTTTAGGCTTTGCAGGCCTCAGGGTCTCTTACGTGAGTACTCAACTCTTTCTTTGTAGTGTGGAAACAGACATAGACAACATAAAAACTAATGTGGCTGTGTTCCAATAAAACTTTATTTATAAAAACAGGTACTAGGCCAGATTGACCCACAGACTAATTTTTTTTGCTGTCAGTTTTTTGACCCCTCTAGAAGCTGATGTAGTCCAGATGTGCAGAGCCAGTGGTCAGTAGCTTTGGGGTAATAGCTTAAAGCAGGGGTTAGCAAACTACAGATGGTGGGCCATATCTGTCCTGCTGACCAAGTCTTAGCAGTTTATCCAGTGAAACGTTACACAACAAGCAGAGTAAATGAACTACAGTGAACTATATCAACACCTAACAATATGTTAGAAACTTGACACTAACTGAAAAAATAAAGCTACTACAATATCACTTTTCATAAAGCATGGAAGCAAATAAAATTGATGTGCTTTGGTGTTACCATACATTAGTCTTGCCTGTTGTAATTAAAAAGAAATGAAATCATGTAGTTTTTTCTCTTTTTCATCTGGTTTCTTTTCCTTAAAGTCATAATTTTGAGATGTATCCATACTGTTGCATGTAATAATAGTTTCACTTTTATTGCTGAGTATTAGTCTATCAATACACCACAATTTGTTAATCTATTCTCCTGTTGTTCGACATTGTTGTTGCTTCTAGTTTGGGACTTTCATTAATAAAGTTGCTAGGAACTTTTGTGCAAACATTGCTTTATGGACATAAGTTATCATTTCTTTGGGGTAAATCCTATAAGCGAAATTGCTGTGTAGTACTCCAGGCGGTACATTTGACTTTTAAAAAGAAAATGCTAAATTGTTTTGCAAAGTGGTTGTGCCATTTTCATCCCTCCACAGCTATGTGAGCATTCCAGTTGCTCCATATCTTCACCAACACTTGGTATGATCAGTCTTTTCCATTTTCATCATTTTGCTCAGTGTGTATTGATGTTTTGCTGTGGTTTTAATTTGCATTTTTCTGATGATTAATAATAATGAGAATTCTCCGTCAATAGTTGCCTTGAGATATAGAGGAATGGCAGCCATTAAGTCTAAAGGGGGATTAAATAACATTTTAGGGTGATGAAAATATTCTCCATCTTATGGTGATTGTTATATGAGTATAAAATCAAGAAAAATAGATGCCCATAACTGTTCATAAAATAACCTCAACAAAACAAGTATAAATATGCTAAGTTGATTTGAAAACCCCACCAAACAAAACATATTTAGGGACAAATATGCATGTAATAAAATGATATATATAATAAAAAGTTATTTATTTACTTAAAATCAAGAGAATGAAGAGCACAAATTTCAGAGTAGTGGTTGTTTCTGGAAAGAGAAAAAGTGATAAGATAAAAGAAGGTAGGAGAGAAAAGATTTCTTATCCATCACAGGGTTTATGATGGAAACACCTATCATAAAAGAGAGACTAACAAGAGAAAAGCACACTAATTTATTTAATATAAGCTTATTTATTTATTTATTTTTTATTATACTTTAAGTTTTAGGGTGCATGTGCACAACATGCAGGCTTGTTACACATGCATACCTGTGCCATGTTGGTGTGCTGCACCCATTAACTCGTCATTTAACATTAGGTATATCTCCTAATGCTATCCCTCCCCCCTCCCCCCACCCCACAACAGGCCCCAGTGTGTGATGTTCTCCTTCCTGTGTCCATGTGTTCTCATTGTTCAATTCCCACCTATGAGTGAGAACATGCGGTGTTTTGTTTTTTTGTCCTTGCCATAGTTTGCTGAGAATGATGGTTTCCAGCTTCATTCATGTCCCTACAAAGGACATGAACTCATCATTTTTTATAGCTGCATAGTATTCTGTGGTGTATATGTGCCACATTTTCTTAATCCAGTCTATCATTGTTGGACATTTGGGTTGGTTCCAAGTCTTTGCTATTGTGAATAGTGCCACAATAAACATTTGTGTGCATGTGTCTTTATAGCAGCATGATTTATAATCCTTTGGGTATATACCCAGTAATGGGATTACTGGGTCAATTGGTATTTCTAGTTCTAGATCCCTGAGGAATCGCCACACTGACTTCCACAATGGTTGAACTAGTTTACAGTTCAATATAAGCTTTATGTGACATGAGGGCCTTCATAAATGAAGGCTCAAAGAAACAGGAACACTGTATTTTTATGGGAAGTCATAGAAGAGTATAATTGGAGGATACAAAGGCTTGGGCTAATGGTGATAAACTGGGGGCAACTCAGCAAGTCCTATTTATTCAGACTCTTGGCCTCTCTGTGTCTTGAAGGATACAGATGTTCCTTTTCCCCAGATATAGGGAGGATATCTCTGAAATGAAGGTCTCATGATCTATGTCAGAGAAAGGTCAGAGACTTCTTTTATGAGCTGCATCAGGGGAGAAGGGTGAAGGGAAGGTGACCTTCCTGCTTCCTGCTTCTGCTGTTTCCTCAAATGCCCAGGTGCCTATATTGGGGTAGCATGCCCTAAACCCCGTTACAAAGGAGTATAGAGATATATTTAGCTTCATAGGTATTTGGAGGGTCCATGGGGTTAATTTTATTATGTTTCATAATTTATGCAAACATACGTTATTTGGATGCATAAAACAGTACATAATAAATTCTACTTATAAAAACATGCTCTTAGTGCTTGGGTTAGAATCTCATACATGGGCAAATTCCAAGTCACTTAAAAAAATCCCACATCTTTTCAACGTGGGATACATTGTGATGGTCTGTAATCGCAGGGTCTGGTCTGATAGGACAAGACTGTTCAGAGAAAACGTTATATGATTTTGAGGACATACTAAGGACATACTAAGAAGTTTTCAGGGGAAGTCAATAATTTATTTAAAATGGAAGGTGGTGGTCACATAATCTGATTTATATTTTAAAAGATCATAGGGCTGCTAAACAGTGACTGAGTGAAGTACAATCAGAAACTTTTAGGGATCTACTGTAGTTTGCACTTGGGGTGAATGGTAGAGAGGAAGTTGAATAGAAGGAGGTGGATTTGAGAAGATATTCTAGAATTAAAGTTGATGGAATTTGCTGAGGCTAGGATATAATTTTAAAATACCTCTCATGCAATATGCCTTATCTTCCCCTATCAAGCTTTACAAAATGCTTAACTTCCTTTAAAATCTATTGGCTAGGCTTCTAGGTCATTCTATGAATTCATAACAGTCATTTCTGTCTTACGTTGTTATGAGATTTAGGTTCAGATTTGACAGCTAAACGACAAAAATAATGACCAGGAACCAGATAATATTTTATTTTGGACATTAATTTTATATTTTTCTTAGAACAGTAGCAGGGAACATATGACATTTTGGAAAACCCATTCATTTAGGGCGTCCTTTTGCCTTCTTCTCTGAAGGAATGTGAGTGATGAGAAACTTCTATCAGTTGAAAATAATCCATTCAGAACTTTCTCTATAAAGACCACAATGCTTGGCTCAAAAGGAGGAGAATAATACTAAAATATGAGCTTTGCATATTGTAGAATTCCATCTAGTTATAAAAAATGTATTTTTTCCCAAAAACTTTATTTGCCTAACAAAGTGGTTTTGAATCAAGGGTCAAATTGTTACAAGAAAAAGAAGTTTCTCAAAGTCCACACCCTGCCATAACATTTTCATTTTTCCTTCCAAAGTCAATCATACCATCAGGAATTTCCATCCACAGATTTTGGGAGCATGCACATTTTGGTCTCCACCTAAGACTGTCATTTATTGAGTTCTATTACTCCAGTCATCTCTTCCAGATGTTCAAGTGGATCTTCCAAACTTGAACTTTCAGTTCCCCAATCTTTAGTCCATTCTATTCTCTCCGACCTTGGCTTAGTGACCTATGTCTGAGGACTTTTTGGATGAAATCTGGAACTTTCTAAGGAAGTTGGCACTTTTTATTTTGTAAATGAGGACCTTACAATTTTTTTTTCTTACCAGACCCCTTCAGTTTTAAAGAAGGCACTGTGCCAAGCGAGTGAACACAGCGCAAATGTCTATGCTTAAGCTGAGTTTGAAGTTACGACCCAGTGACTCTTACACCATGAGTAAAGAGAAGGCAAGTGTGTAAATTGAAATAAATCCCACTTCCTGTCCTCCTAAGTACATGCATTTATGGTCATGGTTACTAGTTATAAAGCTCACTGGGAATTTGAAAGTAGCCAATTTGATAATAAACTAAGTGAATAGGGATAAAGTTTTACTGATTGTAGTTTTGTGAAATGCAATGGTAGTATATGATTCTGTTTGGATTTTTTGTTCATCAGTTGCTAATGCTGAATGGAAGTGTGTTAAGAAATGTACATTTCAACCCCAGTATATTATAAGAAGCAAACAGAGGACGGGCAAAGTGCAATTTTCTTTATTCATGCTTGCCTTTAACATGCTGGTGGTTAATTGAAAAAGCACACAGTGAAGAAAAACATTTCACAAAATTACAAATATTCTAGGAAGCATCAGGAGGGACTGGGAGAGGTCAGTTGGCTCAATCTCTGCCTTACAACAAATATCAAGAATGCAATGATCCTGAATCTTAAGATTCGTTAAGAATTCTACCTTTCTCTCAGGAACTTCTGCTCTTTGCAGGAAAGATATTCCAAATGCCATGAAATCAAACAATTCTTACAATTTGAAATGATTTATTCAACTTTTTATTATATTTCCTTGGAAGGTTGTTTCAAACTGGGGATTTAGGAGATATATAGGATATCCATCTATCCAACTATCCATCCATCCGTCTTTCTATCTATCCTCCTCTCTCTGTGTATCTACCTATCTACATACCTGTTTATTGATATTGGCTAAAACTGCCTAATGTCAAAGTTGTAACAGACTAAAAATTGACAGACATATTCAATCTTCTTGACAAAATTTAGATCCGAAAAATATTGACAAAGGAAATTGAACCCAGTAGAAACAGTTGACACAAATGAACATCCAAAAAATTAGAATTAATAATTGATCAGAGGATACAAAGTAGCAAAATATGGCATGAATATGTCTACAATTTAATGTACAACATTAGATTCTATAACTATGGGTAAAAAATTGTGCTGTATTTAGGATTCATGCTAAATGAACAGATTTTAGCTGCTCTTGCCATGGGGTAGTTGGGGAATGGGTATTTGCGTGAGATGATGAATGTGTTAATTTGTTTCACTATAGTAACCTTTTTACTATCTCATAACATTGTTCTGTATACCTTAGTATACACAATAATATTTGCTTAAAAAGTAAAAATAATAATTAGGAAAATTTGATATGTCTTAAATAATCATTGAAATAAAAATGAAAAGTAGGAGGGGGGAGGGATAGCATCAGGAGATATACCTAATGCTAAATGACGAGTTAATGGGTGCAGCACACCAGCATGGCACATGTATACATATGTAACTAACCTGCACGTTGTGCACATGTACCCTAAAACTTAAAGTACAATAATAATAAAATAAAATTTAAAAAAAGAAATAAAAATGAAAAGTAAACAATGGAACCAGTTTAATCATATTGTATAGAAAATTGATCAAGGGATTCCATTGCATGTTGGATATGCACCAGAAAAGAGTCTAAGAATTGTAGTACAGTTTCTCTGTACAGCTTTTCTAAAAAATGCTTTGTTGGTAAAAAGTCATAAATATTAGTATAGTTCTGATTAAAATGACATAAATTGAAGTTGTCCTTGAGGGAACAGTGATATCCTCAAAACAAAAGTGTAAAAACACCCTCAACTAGATAGGTCTGATATGCAGTGGTCAAAATAGGTCCTATGATATTGTGTTCCTCTCGACTCTGGAGCTGTGGAAGCTGGGTATAGTCAACAGACAAACGAACTCACCCTTCCTTGTATTTGTGAATAAGCTAGATGTCAAGGAGGCAGCAGAGAGAAGTGTTTCAAATGATGTTAAAAAAAAAAAAAAAAGACTGGCTGGACACAGTAACTCAGACTTGTAATCCCAGTGCTTTGGGAAGCCAAGGTGGGAAGAACTTGAGCCCAGGAGTTCAAGGCTGCAGTGAGCTATGATCTTACCACTGCACTCCAGCCTGGGTGACAAAGTGAGACACTGAATAAAAAGAAAAGACTGATTTATGAAAGTAAATATATACTTAAAATGTGTATTTGCATGAATAAAACTGAAAAATGAAAACGCAAACCTTAAAAATATATTTCCAACATGTCAGATGGGAAATAGCCAGTGAAAGGACATTCAATATCCACTTTTCCAGAGCTTTACTGTGTTTTCAGGAGTAATTTTTCTGCCTAGAGTTCAACAGATGTTAAGAATAGTGACATTATAAAGTTCGACTTGATGGCCGAAAATCGGCAATTCAGGATAATGTTGTCTAAAGAGCAACATAAATTATTTCCTTATTATTTGGTTGGTGGGTATCATTTTCAGCAGGATAGGTTTTAAAATCCACAATGGGACCTTTGTGTAAAAATGATGCCAATACATATTAGTTAAATTACCTTGTATGCATATTTTATACTGATGGGATATAAGCTATTTGCTTGATGATGAAAATAAAGCACCTGAATATGTAAAGTTGAGTAGATTTCACCTGCTGGGAAATATATTCTTAGTGTTAAAAATGCAGCATCACACGGAGCTAGAAAGTCTTCTCGTATCCCATAGGGTAATAAAATTGAGTAGGAGAGAGTTTCAATTATTCCCCTAATAAGCAAATAAAGCAGCCACTTAGAAGTTAGTGTGTTTGCAGTACTGAGACTTAGTTCTGTGTTCAATTCTGCCTTCCAGTCTCTGAAAATGTATGTAACCTTTTACTATCTTAAATGAGATTTTCTTTAATGTAAGTTTTATGATGAGCAAGTTGGGTGAATGTAATTTTCCATGGTAAAAGTGAAAAACACAAATTTCATTAATGAATAGCATCAACAAAATGCCCTTCCAAATGAGGAAACAAAAAACAACAGATGCTTGCCAAAGAGCTAACAGAAACAAAGGCAAACAGAGAAAACTTTGGATATAAAATTAAAGAGGGGCAAGTGTTCACGGTCCTTCCTTGAAGTGGTGGGGGTATGCATATTTCTGAGGAAACCCTGTCTGGCAAAAACCATAATTTTGAGTATTACAGTTGTGTCTACATGACCACATAAACTTTCCCAGTGGCTACCTTATAAATGGTGCCAAAGATTAATCTGACTTCAAAGGTGCAGAACAACTATGTCATGTGTTTGAAGTCAAGAAGACAATGAATATATTCATTTCTACAAAGTAGTCATTTAAGTTAAGCTGTTACTTTTTCTTCTTGCTGCCATCCAGTGATTTCAAAATGTTCAACCGCCTAGCAAGAATGTGATCCCAATTCCAATGCTGTGGATTAGGATTGTATATTATGTTTATGCAAAGTTATGGCCAATGAAAGATTTCCTTGAAAGGTTGTTTCAAACGGGGGATTTAGGAGATTTAGGAGATATAGGAGATATATAGGGAATATTTATAGGCAGAAGCGTAACCTTTTATTTTTTATTTTATTTTATTTTTTTTGAGACAGAGTCTCAGTCTGTCGCCCAGGATGGAGTGCAGTGGCATGATCTCGGCTCACTGCAACCTCTGCCTTTCAGGTTCAAGCGATTCTCATGCCTCAGCCTCCTGAGTAGCTGGGATTACAGGCGCCCGCCACCACGCCCAGCTAATTTTTGTATTTTTCATAGAGATGGGGTTTCACTATGTTGGTCAGGCTGGTCTCGAACTCCTGGCTTCAGGTGATCCACCCATCTTGGCCTCCCAAAATTCTGAGATTACAGGCTTGAGCCACTGTGTCCGGCCAGCTACATCTTTTACATCTTCCCCAGTTTCATAAACGTAAAATACAAAAGGGAGTATCCATTTTGAGAGACAGTATTTTCTAATATTTGTAAAACAGAAGCAAAAGATATAGATGGATTGAGATTTTTTTGTTTGTTTTCTGTTTTGTTTTGTTTTTTGAGACAGGGTCTCACTCTGTTGCCTGGGCTGGAATGCAGTGGTAAGACCATCGCTCACTGCAGCCTTGACCTGTGCTCAAGCGATCCTCCTGCCTCAGCCTCCTGAGTAGCTGAGATGACAGACATGTGCCACCACACCTGGCTAATTTTTTAACTTTTTGTAGAGATGGGGTCTCACCATATTGCCTAGGCTGGTCTCAACCTCCTGGGCTCAAGCTATCCTCCCACCTCGGCCTCCCAATGTGTGAATTTTTAAAATATTGAAACTTCACAAAGTCCACACAAGAATAAGACTGCCAAACTGATATATTATTTATTTATTTAAAAAAACTATGGTTTCTCTTTGTATTGCTTTGTCTATATGTACACACCAGTTTAAAAAATGTAAAAGAACTTGATACCTTGAAGTGGTTGATCTGGAAACACTTGTCCCTCTTGTCTGGAAACAAGCCACTCTCTAATAGAGAAACATGGAAGCGGACACATACTGTCATTAGTTTTGGTGACACAGACCATTCTGTGGTGCACTGAGAGAGGGAACTACACAACAGTGTGACTAACAGGAGGCCAAGTTCACTGGGGATGTCTTGAAGACAAGCTACCGCAGTTTATAAACATATCTTAACAGATCACCTACATGTAAAACCTCTTATTTATTCTCACACATATCCAACTTTTTATTTTTTTCTTCTAACATAAAGATACAACATTTCTGGATAAAATAAGGCATGGTTTTAAGGCTTGTGGAAACAAGAAACGTTTTAAGCTCAACTGAAAGTTCAAACTGTCTTTGAAATACGTTTGATTCAGCCAACTCTGAGGTACATTGTGCCAAGGTCAAAATACCTTTTACTTTAAAATCTAGAGAACGTTTACAAATTTAAGTCCTATGGCATTGTTCATTCTTTTATTCAACTCATTAAATATTTCTTTTATAAGCTACTTAATGTCCAAAAGTTGTTCCTGCCTCATTTCTTAGGGACAGGAAGCCATGTTTACCAGGAGTATATTAAGTTACATGTCTGCAGTTTGGAGTATGGTTTACATTTTCTACCTGCTTGGAAAATATGATGTTGGTTCAACATTTTAAAAAATTAATTCTGCTTCCTTTGAAGACTCTTCCTAAATACCTAGATGTCTGTTCATTAGTTATAACATAAGTAAAACACAATCAAAATAAAACCATAAAAAGAATATGCAAATCAATCTAGAAACATAAATTCCTATAAAAATAAATGTAAGGAATGAAAAATGAATCAGTATTTTTTAGGACCTCAATGTTGGGCAATGTTTCCATTATCTATTTTCATCTTTAGAATGAGGAATTTTTACTTAAAATTGAAAGTCTACAATACCACTGAACCCTTTTTGGTTCTCCATAATTTTAACCCACTTTTAAATTATCTGCTTCTTACCCTAAGTAGGAGAAGCATAGGAATTATATTAGAAAGAGGTCCCTATTGTCAGAGTGCACAAAGAAGGAAACTGAGACCTGAGAGGAACACGTCCTAGTTCATGGGATTGGAGCTCCAGAAAGCTGGGGAAATAACTCAGGGCATCGGACTCAAAGTCCCACCAGCAACGATGTCCTTAGGAGAGAGAGCCTTGAAGCTAGACCTGCATTTAAACCACCAATCTTTTGTGGCCTCTGTAACATAAATTAATGCCTTAGAATACTGTTTTCCATATTGATGAATATAATAATAGTAATAGCTCACACTTCCATTGCACTTATTAAGCGTCATGAATTGTTCCATTAACTTTTATTTTATTGGTGTGTAATTTTCACATCAATCTCACATGTAGGGTACTGTTGTCACCCCCATCTTACAAATGAGAAACAGATGCATGGAAAGGTTAAGAAACTTGCCTGAGGTCACACAGCAAATGAGATGTGAGTCTTATCCCACAATCTGTGCTCTGACCTGCTGCACTGTTGCCTCTCCTTTAAATCTAGAGCAGAGTTGCTGGAGAGCTAACATAGGGAAGGAAGTTTGAGTGTTAAATACAATAAACTATGTGGACAGTGGACAGTTTCTTCCTTTCTTAAAGGCGAAACAGTCAAATATGAATTTTTTATATATAACAATGTCTATGTGTATGTCTATATGCCTACACCTAGACCTAAACCTATACGTGTGTCCAAATTTTGTACCTACATCTCTTCTTGTTAAACAGCATCACACGTGCCAGAATGCCATATAAATGTAAAAGAGAAAGTGTAATAGCCTGTTACTTTTTAAAAAATTTTTATTTTATTTTAAGTTCTGGGATACATGTGCAGGACCTGCAGGTTTGTTTCATTGGTAAACATGTGCCATGGTGGTTTGCTGCACCTATCATCCCATCACCTAGGTATTAAGCCCCACATGCATTAGCTATTTTTCCTGATGCTCTCCCTCCACCTTCCCCCGAATGGCCCTGGTGTCCGTCATTCCCCTCTCTGTGTCCATGTGTTCTCATTGTTCAGTTCCCACTTATGAGTGAGAACATGCAGTGTTTGGCTTTCTGTTCGTGGGTTAGTTTGCTGAGGATAACAGCTTCCAACTCCATCCATGTCTCTGCAAAGGACATGATCTCATTCCTTTTTATGGCTGCATAGTATTCCCTGGTGTATATGTACCACATTTTCTTTATCCAGTCTATCATTGATGGATATTTGGGTTGATTGCATGTCTTTGCTATTGTGAATAGTGCTGCAGTGAACATATGCATGCACGTATTTTATAACAGAATAATTTATATTCCTTTGGGTATATACTTGGTAATGGGATTGCTGGGTCAAGTGCTATTTCTGGTTCTAGGTCTTTGAGGAATTGCCACACCATCTTCCACAATGGTTGAACTAATTTACACTCCTGCCAATAGTGTAAAAGTGTTCCCATTTCTCTACAACCTCATTAGCATCTGTTGTTTCTTGACTTTTTAATAATCACCATTCTGACTGGCATGAGATGGTATCTCATTGTGGTTTTGATTTGCATTTCTCTAATGATTAGTGATGTTGAGCTTTTTTTCATGTTTGTTGGCTGCATAAATTTTTGCAATCTATCCACCTGACAAAGGTCAAATATCCAGAATCTACAAGGAACTTAAACAAATTTACAAGAAAGCAAAAAACAACCCCATTGAAAAGTGGTCAAAGGGCATGAACAGACACTTCTTCGTTACTTTAGGTAACAGAAGTTCAGAATGTTTTGTGAAAGTTGCCTTTTCTTAAAGAGGGAGTCAAACTTCCAAAACAAATGAACAAACAAACAAATAAACAAGCGTTTTCAATTAAAGAAAGTCAAAGATTAGACAGACCAATGCAATTAGAGCAGTGCAAATAAAAACACGTTTTGCCTTTTGTAGATAAGTGCTGTGGAGATTATACAGTGTTTTATAAATTTTGAATGACACTTTTACATAAGAACTAATTATTCTGATGTAACATTTCACACTAATAATGCTAGAGGTTACATGTGAGTCTAATCAAGTGAAAAACAACATACTGTCTCTCCAGCCTAAATTATCTACACGTTTGTGGTTTACCCATTTGGTAGTTAAAATTTTTTTTCTGAGTAATACAAGAAATAATGGCATATATTTCATAAGGAAGAATATTCTACGTTAAAGCTTGAAAATATTATCCTTTAATTTTTTCCTTGTGTTTTTCATAACTTTATGATAGTTTTATTATCATTTTTTCCCCTGAGGATTACTTTCTGCAAAGTAAGGACAATTCTGGGCTTTCTATGAAGTCCTCTTGATGGCCCTTAATCCACATTGCACCAGGAATAACAGAAGTGACATTTAATTGAATGTTACTACTTTAGGGCAAAGCTCTGTTTTAGAGGTAAACAAAGAGATTAACATTAGTGTCCCTGTTAAGTTCTTGATGGTGTTTCTCAATGTCTAGCATTCAGCCTCAAACCAAAAAAAAAAAAAAAGTTGAGGTAAGAGCATATGTTTTTTAAAATGTCAGTCTGTGTTGAAACCAGCAGCAATGAAAAATGGCAGCCTTGAGCTGAAACGTTGCTTTTCCTGAAGAGATGGGGAAACAGTTGACGCTTGAGGTCAGGGTCTGCAGAACACAATGGCAAATGTTGCAACTCTCTGCATCCTGTTTAAATGGAGGTCTATGTGTGTCCATCCCACCTTTGATGAATTGTTGTGAATGAGGTTTTATTAAATTGGACCCTGGGGTGATTTAATTGTTCCCTCCCTCTGAAAGCACTGAACGCTGAAAGAATGCTTCCTCCAGAGGAGTGAACCCAACATCTGTTGAGATCAACCAGCAGAAGGAAAAGAGCTTGAATATAATTGAGAGCTAATAAGTAAACTAAATAAATAGCCCTGACCATCTCAGTATGAAGCCTGATTTTTTTGGTGATTGTTGCCAGCAAAATCTAGAGACTTGGACCACTCTAACCGTCATAAATATAATAATAATAAATAATTTTTAAAAATCTGCTCCTTTCACCCCTGAGTATATACTATTACTTTATACATTGAGTCTGGATTCAACTTCCAGACCATGACATCAGCATCAATATATCATCCTAATTTGCCAACAAAATACCGATATGTGTTGCAAAAGAGAAAATATGTT
Source organism: Pan paniscus (assembly GCF_029289425.2). Lineage (NCBI taxonomy): Eukaryota > Metazoa > Chordata > Mammalia > Primates > Hominidae > Pan > Pan paniscus. The sequence goes on along the minus strand of NC_073272.2, from coordinate 10,055,052 downwards.
CATGATGAAAGTCGACTTCATGGTGCAGATTTGCAATTGTTATTATGATTGTAAGAATTATGTAAGCTGTCAGGAAAGCAGTATTCATTGACTGCCCACGAGGTCGCTGCATACAAAAATTCAATAGTTATCTATATGCTTATGTTGGAGGCAAAACAATAGTCAAATTCATGACTTTCCGTTATTTCTTTTAACTTCATATCACTAGTCTTTTTCTATCAGGTGCCAAATGTCTATCTTTTACATATTTAATGTCAGAGAGTGGTAAATATAAATGGCCATGTCTGTTCAGGTAGTGTAAAATCAGAGTGGCAACCTGATTCTCTCAATCACAGTAGTGTCCTGTTTCTTAAATGCCCCTACAAATTCACATCCTATACCACTGTTCTTCCAGGAGAAAGCCCCAAATCCTAAATCCATGCCCTCCTTAATCAGGCTTTACCTAAATTAAAATATGTCTAGGGTAGGTTGGATATTCCTGTGATTGGCCAAGTCTTGGAGTTTAGGGAATGGCAGGGCCAGCATCCTTCAGACTAGTGAATGGCTGAGATGAATGCGTGTTGGGGAGAGGAATTGAGGGCAGTTGGAGTGACCCTGATGCTGCACGGAGGGGAATCCTGAACACTCTCATTCCTATAATGCCTTAGCATTTGCAAAGCTCTCACACAGACATCATGTAATAGGATTCTCCTCAAATCCCTTCAGGGTCAGTAGGGCAGCAACCATTTCCCTGAGCCCAGATGCAAATCACCCATCCTCACAACCTGTAACTTCTTTCCTCCTTATGTTTTCATTGTCTGTTTTCCACTGTCCATTCCTCTGCCATGGCTACTAGATGGTAAGACGCTTGTTATCAGAAAAGTTGTCTGTATTGATGGCTGTTCTCCTCCCTCTGCCTGGTACATTCTAGGTGCATCAAATCTATTTGTTCCAAGAAGGAATGTTCCTGGCAGGAAGCCATTTACGTAAGCTGGCAAAGCCAAGCCTCCAACTTCAAATCGTGTCTTCTTTTTAGAAGTGGGTGATTGTGATCTAGAATCTATCTGCTTGACTTCAGAACCAGGAGAAAGTGAACCGAAATACCGGGAAGGAAATTAGAGAGAGAACAAGAAAGAACATTCAAGTAATGGAGCTGATGCTATGGGTTTAGTGTCTGTCTGCCAGTTTCCGGTTGAGTGAAGCCAAAACTAAACCCATAGCCACCCGGTTATTTACTTTCCCTGTTTACATATCTCCTCTATTCACTAGAGGCTGTTTTAAAACTGTTCTACGCTCTTTAAACTTTCTATTATTATGTTTAAACTTTCTCAGTCTGAGTTGAGAGACAGAATGAGCAAACGTTTATTGAGTTCTTACGAAATGTTAAGAGCCAGTCTAAGCACTTTTAATAAATTTACTTATTCAATCATCACAGTAATTGTATGAATTGATTACTCTGGTGGTTTTTTGTTGTTGTTTGTTTGTTTGTTTTTTGAGATAGGAACATTTGATAGGAAGAAACATTCAAACTATACCTGGGAGTAAAAACACCCCTGACTGAGTTCCACTGTTTACACACTCTTCATCCCTTTAATTAGTGTCTACACTACAATCCATAACTAAGCATTTTCATGTTTATAACATCAACCTAAGCCTGAGTCTCACTCTGTCACCCAAGCTGGAGGGCAGTGGTGTGATCATGGCTCGTTGCAGCCTTAACCTCCCAGGCTCAGGTGATCCTCCCACTTCAGCCTCCCGAGTAGCTGGGACTACAGGCACACACCACCGTGCTTGGCTAATTTTTTAATGATGATAGTGATTATTATTTGTCGCGGTAGCATTTCACTACATTGCCCAGGCAGATCTCAAACTCCTGGGCACAAACAATCCTCCCACCCCGCTTCCCATGCTGGGATCATAGGATTAAGCCACTGCGCCAGGCCCCTCTTATTTTTTCATTTCATAGCTAAAGGAAGGGAGGCTGACAGAGGTTAAATCCCCTGCTCCAGGGTAGGCATCTTGAAATGGGTGGAGCTGGAACTTGAAACCCTGGGTGTTTCCTTAACTTAAAGCTGTCAGTGCATTCTCTTTGTAACTTCCCTCCTTCTCCAACAGAGAAGACACATCACGTCTTTTAGAAGACAGCTCTCCCACCAGGGCTCATGACTCTAACCTGTTTAACCCACTTTAGGACTTTAGGGACCAGGTTGCTTTTCCTGTATCTTCAACCTCTCCCCTCTTCTGTTCTCTTTCCATGAACATCCACATGTCAAGTATTTTCTGCAAAGTCTTCCCTCAACTCTGTCTCTCCTTGGATCAAACAATTAATGCCTCACCTTCCTTTCAGGGTCACATTTCTGTTTATTTTCTCTCTCTCTTTTTTTTTTTTTTTTTGTTATGAGGTCACACCATGTTGCCCAGGCAGGTTTCCAACTCCTGGGCTCAGGCAGTCCTCCTCTCTCTGCCTCCCAAAGTGCTGGGATTACAGGCGTGAGCTACCATGCCCAGCTCAGGGTCACATTTCTTAAAAGATGTGTCTTCATTTTCCATCTCTCCTTTCTCACATCCTGTTCAGTAGTAAACCCACTGCAGCACGACACTGTCACCATGACATTGATACAGTTGTTCCTACTAAAGTCCCCTTGACCTTGCACTTGTATGACCCAGCGAATGCTTTCTTGGTCTTTTTGTACTTGATATCTCTGTGACATTTTCCCCTGTTGTCTATGTCTCTTTCTTTAGCTTCTCTGACACCTCAATGTCTTGATTTTTCTATGTCTCTGGTTGTTTCTCCACAGACAGTTTTGTGGGCTCCTTTCCTAATACTTTTCCTTTCAATGCTGGCACATAACAAGATGTTGTTCTTGAACCTCAGTCCTCTCCTCTGATTGCTCTGTATCATGGTTTCTCAACCTTAATATTATTGACCTTTTCAAACTGTGTAATTCTTTAATTCTTTGTTGTGGAGTTGTGCTGGGTGCATTGTAGGATGTTTAGCAGCATCCCCGACCTGCACTCACTACATGCTAGCAACATCCTTCCCTCTGACTGTAAGACTAACAGTGTCCCCCGGCATTGCCAAGTGTGTCAGGATTTTTTGCATTGCTATAAAGAAATAACCTGAGACTGGGTACTTTTAAAGAAAAGAGGTTTAATTGGCTTGGGGTTCTGCAGGCTATACAGGAAGCATAGTGCTGGCATCTGCTTCTGGTGGGGCTTCAGGAAGCTTTCAATCATGGTGGAAGGTGACAGGGAGCCAGCATGTCACATGGTGAGACCGGGAGCAAGAGAGAGTGAAGGGAGGTGTCGTACTCTTTTAAACAGCCAGATCTCAAGATAATTGACTCACTATCACCAACACCAAGCCATTCATGAGGGATCCACCCCCCGGTACCCAATCACCTCCCACCAGGCCCCACCTCTGACATTGGGGATCATACTTCAACATGAGCTTTGGCAAGAACAAACATCCCAACTATATCACCAAGTGTCCCCTGGGAGGAAAAACACCCCTGATTGAGTTCCACTGTTTACACACTCTCTATCCCTTTCATTAGTATCAACACTACAATCCATAACTAAGCATTTTCATGTTTATATCATCAGCCTAGGCCTTTCTCCTCCATACCAGATTCTTCAATCCTGTTTGATAATTCCATGGAGCTGTCCTAAAAGCACAGGAAAATAAGTTTACCATTCCCCACACTGAAACTTATCTTCTACTGCTAACTTGTCTGTTTGTTTTCTGAGATTTCTGACCTCAAGAAATAGCACCATCTTCCATGATATTTCTCAAGGTAGGACATGGGTGCCTCCCTTACCCCACATCTACTCCGGCATCAAGTCTCTTAGATTCCATTTCCTTAACACAGAGCTTTTTCTCTCTTTCTCCACACCTCTACCATTTTTCTCTAGCATCCTCTGTGCATTCTATAAGCGCAACAGCTTCCTAAAGTATATCTTGCCTTGCAGACATTTGCTTTAAACATTCATTAGTCCAAATGCAACCAGAGTGATTACATTAAAGTTCAAGCTGTCCAATGCCATGCAAATACCTTCAGATCTCAACATCTTTCAATGTCCTTAGGATAAAGTGCATAATCTAAAGCATGGCTTGCAAAGCACTCTATGACATGGCCGCTGCTTGATTCTCATCTTTAATGGTTGACCTCATCTAGGTTTCTTTCATAAAATCTCATAATCTATGGGATGGATCTATTTACAGTTGCCAAAAAAGCACCATCTCTCTCCCCCACCCACAAGGCTCTGCACTGGTTGTGCCTTCTGCCTAAATGCCTTCCTCTCTCTATCCCTCCACCCCTTTCTTTTGCCAACTTTCTCCATCTTCAAACCTCAGCTTATATAGGAAACTGTCACCAACCCACATAAACCTAGTGAATGGCTTCTCCTTTTATGCCATCTATGTAATGTTCATCGTATTCCACCCACTCTACAGCCACTGCCTGCTGACCGATGGAGTTCTCTGCTTAGATTGTGAGGTCCAGAAGATCATGATACTCACTTGAATGCTGTTCTATTTTTAAATCCCATTATAGAGGTGCTCTAGGAGGTAGTCAATAAATAAATTTAATAAATATTTAACATGTTACAAATGGGATTTTGCTGCCAAGTCAGCACTTCAGATATCCTGTAAACCTGTAATCCTCTACAAAAAAAATTAATGCCCCATGTGTTGGCACTTAAGCCAGTCCTTGTGATCTATGCACATTGCAGCACTTCTAAGGCTTGGAAAACAACTTGCATCAACTACTTCCATAGCCCAGCACTTCAATTGCTCTCCCTCTCCCTTTCCCCTTTATGAGGGACACAGAAGTAAAGAGAATTGGTGGCAGCAAGGAATTAGCATTTACTGAGTGTCCAATCTGTCAATCTCTTTAGGCATCATTTCATTAAGTGTTCACAACAACCCTCAGAGTTAAGCATCAGTGTAGAGACCAGGTTACTGAGGCTCACAGAGTGTAATGACACATCCTTCAAGATGTTGGCTGGGATGCAGTCTTTTCTGGAGCTTGAAGTCCTTTTCTAGGCTCACTTGGGCTGTTGGCAGCACCCAGGTCCTTGTGGTTATGGGACTGGGGTCTCCCTTTGCTTGCTGGCTGTTGGCCAGGGATTGCTGTCAGCTCCTGGAGTCTGTCCTTAGGGCCTAGCCACAGGGTCCTCTCTCAACATGATGACTGACTTACTCAAAGCCAGTAGGAGGACCTTTCTTCTGACATCTACAATACAGGTATATAGAATATAATGGAATCATGTCCACCCCATTACCTTTGTCGTACAAAGTAACCTAATGGAGGAAGTGTCATTCCATCATAATCATAGGTCCCAACCAACTCAGGAGAAAGGACTCTTATGGGGCATGTCTGGCAGCAGTGGGGATTCTGACTACCACAACAGTAACCTGGAAAGACACAGAATTTCCTGTCCAGGGAGCGAGGTTCCAATCCCAAATCCATAGGTGAATTATTCAATCAACTGTGAGTCTCAGCAATTTTTAGAAATTTGTGGTAACTCATTATATAGCAATAGATTTCCAATAAACTATGCTGCATGCTTGTACAAAAGTACTAGAGAGTAGTGTCTGCAGAAGGCAGAAAGAAATTCCTTATCTTGCCCTAGATCCTCAACATTCATGACACATTGGAAAGGACTGTCAATCATCCTTATTAAAAAACAAAAAACTCAAATCTGGTCTGCTAGGAAAGCCCATTTTTCCAGCAACAATGCCCTTCTGTATAAAAATTATATAGTAATACCAGATCCCATTGCATTTCTACACACCTAAGTATTTTTCCATCTTTTGGAGTGATTTTACAAGTGGTCAATGACTGAGAACAAAAGAACTGAGGGAAAACACAACTGTACAACACAGTGTCTGGCCAGGCATGCCCGTGCAGAAGGCAGCTCTGCTCAGGTGGGCTTCCTGGCACAGATTTCTGGGGCTAAACTGGTGTGACATCAGACACTAGTTACAGTGGAGCATTCCGGCGGGGCATTTCATGCTGTGGTTCAGCTGAAAAGCAGGTAGGGCTGGGTTCACACAGATCTCTTTCCTGGGAAGACTGAAGCACTGAGTCCCAGCTGGAAGGACGCCTTGCCAACAAAAATTTCAAAGTTTCATAAGGTCAAAAACCAGCCTACCCCTGGTCCAGCCTTTCACAGCCTCTACCCACAGATGCCAGTGGGAACTCCCTACCAAAACCAAAAAGGCCTCCCTACATTGCCAAACATGCACTGGGAGAAAAAAAGAAAGAAAAAGTCTAATAAATCCTGATTTCTAAACAGAAGGAAAAACACAATTGCCCACTCTCTTTCATTAAGCTATAGGTTCAACTCCAATATTGTATCAACCTACCCTGGGTTTAATAGCAATTTCTATTAAAATAAAAACCATATCTCTAGGATTCATATTCTCCTTGTTTTAAGTAGAGATTTAAGAACATAATTACATATTTTAATACACCTTAACATACATGGGATTTATGTTTATTGATGTGGAAATGAAATTAAAAAGAAATGTGCTCATTTTAAGAATATGCCTATCAAGGAGTAAAAAACATATTCCCACCACCCAAGAAGATAAATTGGAAATTAGAACAGTTTTACCTGAAACAACTCATTCCAAGGGGGAAAAAAAAATCCTAATTTCTATGTTGCTTTCGTTCCTTGCTTTGAAAAATTTTGATTATAACTCAAGATCAACCAAACTGCCTCAACTTCTTTAAAAATAAGATAAAAGACGTTCACAGGAATAGTTTTAAAATAATGAGAAACATTTCTCAAACTAGCAAGGGAAATGTAAATATTTTTCTGATGATGTAGACTTTGAAAGTGATCAAATATGATCCTGGTGATCCAGGGACCAAGACTAACCTCCTAACAATCTACCTTTTATCAAGTTGTGTGCTTCTTAGGAAAACAGAGCACAGAGAAAACTGAGCTCAAGCTGCCAGGTTAGTAGCTGACTATATGATTCAGAAGAATCATCCTCTTTACAAAGAATACAGTCCACTATTCTTTAAACATGAGATTACTTTAACTTTCTTAAGAATAAAAATGAATTCCCCTGAAGGATGTTCCAGAGAAATGTCTATTTTGACTAGTCTGCCCATTCTTAATGCTGGCAGGCTCTTCCCTATCTAATCCACAAATGAGTTGTTCCTTTAAAATCCGAGCACTTTGGTTGGGCGCGGTGGCTCAAGCCTGTAATCCCAGGATTTTGGGAGGCTGAGGCGGGTGGATCACCTGAGGTCAGGAGTTCGAGACCAGCCTGGTCAACATGGTGAAACGCCGTCTCTACTAAAAATCAAAAAAAAAAAAAAAAAAAAAATTAGCTGGGCATGCTGGTGTGCACCTGTAATCCCAGCTACTCAGGAGGTTGAGGCAGGAGAATTGCTTGAACCTGGGAGGTGGAGGTTGCAGTAAGCCAATATCCAGCCACTGCCACTGCACTCCAGCCTGGGCAACAGAACCAGACTTTGAAAAAAAAAAAAAAATCCAAGCTCTCTAAGAAGGCAAATGGTATAGGCACAATCAACTTGTTTATTTTATTCTCTGGCTATTTTTTTTTTTTTTTGAGGTTAGGTAACTAATCTAAAAGGCATCTTGAGAAATGGTTGATGTTGGACACCCTTGTGTTTTGGAATTCCAGCAACATATCTTAGATCTTTACCTTTATTAGCACAGATGATCCCATACATGCTAGGCCATTTGGCTGCAACTGGGCACGGAGAAGAGAATTAATTTCTTTGCTTAAACAGTCGCTTGCAACCCTGCCTCCTCCTCCTCCACCCACAGCAATGCATGAATTCAGGGGCAACTGGACCTATACAGGTTTTCTAAATGAACATAATTGATTTCACAATTAGTTTTTCAATATCACTGAAGCCATTTGGCAAATTAACTGGTATAATTATAAAACAACAGTATTTGAAGGGCTAAGTAGCCACCTCTGGACTGTGGATTCCCAGTGGGGGTGTTCCATTGGAAATCATCCCTGAATTGGGAATTCCTGATAAAAATCCTTTCAATGCTAATTCACCACCCCTGAGGTGTAGAGTGGGGTTGACTTGCACACACACATGTACATAGCATGATTGTATTTTTTTAACAGAAAATCTCAGATAATAATAAGATTTCCGGATTCCATAATATACACATAGTTCTAAAATCGTTGGTGTGAGTAGATCTAGAAATTACTGTGTATTCAAGTGGACATTCTCTGTTTCTACAATGGGTGATTTAAAACTTAGCAATCAAAATTTAAATGTGTTAAACACTTGGAACGCACTCTTCCACCTCTTTACATCTATTTTACAGGACTTCCCACCTGAGTGTATTCTGATATTTCCGTTACTGGTTGTCATAGCTGAACACTTGTAATAACATAAATGCCATGGTTAAGTACATTAGGACATATTCATAAAATGGTATGATTTTTAGCTGTAAAACAGAAGGAATAACTAAATATAGAGTGAAAGAAAGAGGATGACCAAAATCTATTAAGAGACAAAAATCTCAGAATAGTACATATTTTAAGGGAGTACCTTTTTGAACTTTTTTACAATGTATGTGTTACAATGTTTTTAACTTTCTTTTTTTCTATTAATATATAATACACTACATACCACTGGTTTTTCTTCTGTGCAGAATTGGGGCAGATTATAAAAAAGTAAAATGGAGATTTTTTTTCCTCCAGACATTTACATTTTTGCTGGGTGCAAGTAGTAAAAGTGAAATCACCTTTACAAAAATTATGAGAGTGAGAAAAATCTGACAAGAAAACTGTGGCAGTGAAAGAGATCTGAACTAACTGACTCTGTCTTGCTTTTAACCTCCAATCTGCCCTTTTTCATTCCTTGGCATAGGGAAATCTAACTTTAGGAGGAATTTAGTTTATACTTTAACTTTGGAACAAAGATGATAACAACCCCTTCCTGAAACAAACCCCCTCCTTGACTGAGGATCAGACCTCCTTAGTAAAACTAAAGAGTTAGCCACAAGAGTAGAAATTTTGGCTCAGGAATCATGCAGCCAGAGGCCACAAGATTCCTAACCTCCTCAATTGCTCCTAGGGATAACATCACTATTGTAAAACCTATAATTGGTGTTCAGGGTATTTTTCAGACCCTGTATCCTGATGAACCAGCTGGCGCCACTAACACCAGTAAACTGGCCCACCTAGTTCTGCAACCCCACCCAGGAACAGAAGGCACACAGAAGAACCCCCTTCCACCTCCACCCACCATGATTTAATCCCCAACCCAACTAATCAGCACTCCTCACTCCCTAGCTCTTTGCCCACCAAATTTTCCTTAAAAACCCTCCCAGCCTTCAGCGAGACTGATTTGAGTAATGACTCCGTCTCCTGCGTGGCCAGCCTCCAGTCAATTAAAGTCTTTCTTTACTGCAATACCACGATCTCAGTGAATTGATTTTGTCTGTGCAGTGGGCAGGACAAACCCGTGGGATGATTACAAATTAACTTAAAATGGTGTTTAAGACCAACTGTTGTATAAGGACGTAAAGAGAAGAGAAGAAAGTTGGGGGGTGGAGAGAGAGATTCACATGAGTTCAGAGAAAAATCATTTTTAGAGAAGTTGAGATTCAGAGTTGAGGATTATGTATGGGTGGAAATTAAGTAAACAGGAGGAAATTAGATGGATGTTCCAGTGGAAAAATTTAATTAACATGTGAAAATATCTATGAAAAAAATATTTTTTTCTATGCATCTCTCAGAAAAGGGACAAATAACTACTTTTCTATCAGGATTAAAATTGGTTGACAGAGTTTTATCAATATCCCCTAATTGTACTAGTTGAACTGACCAAAATGCCCTATTATCTCATTTGAAATAAATCACCCACATGTAAATACATATATACATGCCCATTCACCAAATATCATTGTTCGTGCAATCAATCCAAGGACACAAGAAACCAGCTTGTCTTTAATACATACAAAGTGGACATCAAATAGCAGTGAGAGGACTGCAGATCTGCTCTCTCAAAGATTCAGACAGAAAGTTCTGAGGTAGATGAACCCACCCGCAGCTGTTCAATCAGGTACAAATAAAATTGCTTAAATAGCAGTAAATACTTAGAAATTAGAAAATAGCAACAGAAAAACAAATACAAAACAAATCAGTTCATGAGGCAGTTTAAATTAAAATGATTCTCTAATAATTTGATCTCAAGTGGCCGCCAGGGGCATGTGAAATTATGAAAAATAATGAACACAAGATAAATGTGTCCCCAGTGTCAGTCGGATGTGTACCTTCTCTGTTATTTTCCAGTTTCTAAACTGTTAGCAAATTAGGAAACATTTCCATCTCCGTCAGTGGAGGATTCACTCTGCTTCCAAAGTAAACACATTTGTGAAGAAGTGCGTCTATAGTGAGAGGCTCTTTAACATAGAACAGAGGCATTTAAATCGCTTTCAATTTGGCTAATATCCTGAGGAATCTTAAAGCTATATCTTTACTAAAGAGCATCAAATACTTCCAAAGCAATTGGGATTTTCCCTCTCATTTCTGAAGGCAGATAAATCCCCTTGAATGAAGCAGCGCTCGGTTACTTCATTACTTCTCATATGTTTGCTGTGAGATATTAGTAAACCACAGCCATGAAAACAGACATTCCTTCCACTTCTGCCCAAGAAGGAAAGTTCATAATTTAGAGATTTCTGCACATCTTGAGCCTTCAGTGTGCAGCTTGTGCCAAAATACGTGTTCCCTTCAAGTTCGATGCCCACGGTGGTATTGAGTGGATTGGCTTACTGGAAGTCAGGTGCATTCTTTATCTGATGTTCCCATCTCCCTTTGACCTTCCTCTTAATTTTTTTTTCCTTGCATGTTTTAGGAAATGCAGACAACAAAATAAATGAAAAAATACACTTTCGATGGCAATACTAATTTTCTGTATTTGATTGAATTTAGTTTTTCTTTCAATAACTACCAACGTTGATGCACAGTGATGGGAGTAAAACAGATTGCTCTAGATTAATGAATGGTTCTCAAAATGTGGTCTCCAGACGAGTAGCATCAGCGTCCCCTGGGGATCTCTTAAAAATAAATTATTTGGTTCCTGTAAGGTGGGCACACAGTTTTAGATGATTAGCAAGGAGATTCTAATGTGTGATTGTAATGTGTGATGATGTTTATGAGCCACTATTCTAGATGTTAATCAGAAATGCCAGCATACTTCAAAAAAGAACACTCCTATGTAATATATTTCCAGCGTAGCACAGTGCTATGCCTATATTTATATTTCATGGTTAAGCCCTTTTACTGTTAAAAAAACACTTGATATTTTTAAAAATATTATGGCTCATTGATTAATGCATATTTACAAATAGTAATATGCTTTAGGTTATCTGATAATATCAATGTATGATGACCTATACAACTTTCTCTTCTTTGAAGGCTTAAATAACCCAAAAAATGAGGAAACAATGAAAAAGAATGGCACTACCTTGGAAAAACAGCATGAGTGATGCAATTTAATGGATGCACATTTGATTTATGGCATGCTAAATGCTAAGTATGGGTTATTTCATTTAAACCTCACAACAAACCTATGTGAGGGATACTCATAACATCTGCACTTGACCTAGAAGAAAACTGAATTTCAAAGTGATTGAATATCTTACTGAAGGGGCCATGGTTAGGGAAGCAGCATTTAATATCCCAGAACCACAAAGCCCATACTTTTCCCCGTCTGTGGCTGCCTCATTCATTAAAATAACTCCACTTTTGTTCCTTTTAATTAGAGTTGAAAATTCTTTTTTGCAAGAAATCAGCTTTACTGTCCATGCTCTGATATAAGGGCATGTAGATAAACCACCATGAGTGAAATTACAATGAAGCTTCTTATCAGTTGTTTAGAGTAGGACTGTGTGTGGGGAGAAGAGAGCTAGGTGAGGATGGAAAGTGTGGCCTCCCTCCAGTGTGACGGAGACAATATTTTTACACCAATCTCGCTTTAACCATGCTCATCTAAGCCCAGTAGCTAGGAATATGACTCTGGGTGGAATGGTATCTCTTATAAGATGTCATTTCTCTCTGTCTCTTTTTTTTTTTTTTTTTTTTTTTTTGAGATGGCGTTTCACTCAATCTCCCAGGCTGGAGTGCAGTGGTGCGATCTCGGCTCACTGCAACCTCCGCCTCCTGGGTTTGAGTGCTTCTTGTGCCTCAGCCTCCTGAGGAGCTGGGACTACAGGCACGTGACACCATGCCCGACTAATTTTTGTATTTTTTGTAGAGACGAGGTTTTGCCATGTTGGCCAGGCTGGTCTCAAACTCCTGGCCTCAAGCGATCCACCTGCCTCTGCCTCTCAAAGTGTTGGAGTTACAGGCATGAGCCACTGTGCAGGGCCTAAGACGTCACTTCTCATAAGCAGTCTGCTAGCACCTTAATCTCAGCATCTACTCAACAAAAGTTTATTCTGGAAGCCAAAAGAGCCACACACAGGATGTATAATAGTTAATAAAGAGTTAAATGAATTCAAATGATGGAACTCAAGACATTTGTAGGCATGTTGGTTTTCATAGCTTAGGTTAAAACTATTGATAGTTTAAATTATATAGAAACATAGGTTATGTTTAACCTATGTGTGTGTGTATGTGTCTCTTATATAAGAGGAGATACAGCAGAAATGTAAATCATTAGAATTTTTAACCTTCTGTCTTAATATCTCAAGCCTGCTCAAGGAACGTTGATCTCCTGCTTTCAAGTTAACCTGGATTGTTAATTTTCTGGTTTTTAACAGAAATTCCTACACCACTGGAAGGGTTGCCTGGCAAGATGAGTCCACGCTGGCCAAATCATTCACCTGGTCTAAGGCAACAGGCTCTTAACTCTCCTCCCATTCTCGCCCCTTTCAACTTATCCCCACCCCGAAGTCAGAGTAAACTTATTAAAATACAAGTCAAATCTTATTCCTTCCCTGTTCAAAACCTCCCAGTGACTTCTCAACCAATTCAGTGTAAAAGCCGAAGCCCCTAATATGGCCCCTGCCCCTACACAATCTGTACCTCTATATTCTCTGATGGGTTCTTCTTTTCTTTTCCCTGGCACCCCTGTATCCTGGCTTACCTCCTTGCCATTCCTGGAAAACCTTAGATTTCCCCATCCTCATGTCCCTACCTCCATCATTCTCAAGCCAGCCTATTTTGACTTGTGTAGTTTGTGTTGCTACAAGATGTATGTATTTCTTCTTTGTCACCCCTTCACTCTCTAGGGCTAAGGACTAACTCTGAGCTCCTACAATAGTTCCATGCACATCATGGGCACCCAGTAAATGTTTGTTTCATGAATGAATATATGGTGAGACCATCTAGGGCAGCTCAATACAAATACAACACAAATCCCACCAAAATATTCAGCACAGAGTCAAGAATTGTCACTCAGGAATGGTAGGCCATAACTCTGTATTTTACATATCATTTGAGATGGCCCCAATTTAAAGCAGATTGAATGTCTCCCATTTTTCTCATTGATGGTAAACTGGACACAGCATGTTTTCATTAGTCTTGTTGCATCTGGCCTGTGCTTTATATATAACAAGCTCAACTGAGACTTTAAGTCATTGGCACTGGTTCTGGTTTTCCACAGTTTGCCTCAGCCTCGTCTCTCTTGGTCCTCAGAACACTATCATTACCACCTCAATGACTGGAAAGAAAGTAACAAAATGTGTACCTTCCTAGGATCTTCTACTTCATTTTCTGGGAAAATTTTTTCATATCTCCTCCCAACCTGGCCTCTGTTTTTTCTTTCTGTTGTCCTGCACTTGCTGAAAAGAGGTAGGACTCTGAATTTGGGGGAAAAATTAGAAAGAATTATATTATTTTCCATATGTTTTCTTTAGCTTGAATTACAACAGTGATTCAAGCATTGTTTCTTTTTGCAATCATATGAATCATACAATTTTACAATTTGTCTGGCAAATTGGTTAAAGCAATTTCAATGCAAAGATGATTTAAGAATAAGAATGTAGGAATGTTACTGCCTAGTTGAACTATCTTGGATGCTCTCCCTCACTTCCGTGTATTTCAGCTGCTTCATCTATAAGAGGAACCATTTGGACTAGATTTCCTTCCAATCTTGTGCAGGTCTACTTTCAGTTTATTGTGTGCCAATAAAATCTTTCTATTTAACTTCAAGTAGCACCACATCTGTGTTAATTTAATACAAGTTTCAAGATGTCTACTGTGACCATGGGACAGTCTTTTATGCTGCTATACAGTTATTAGTAATTCCATTATAATGGTCAGGAGAATAAAAAATAAAAACCTCATTAAGTAAACAAACAAAAATAGCTATAGGTCCATGATGTCAAAAGTTAAATATACATGGAAAAAAGAGGTTAAGAAAACTATACTTTATCCACAGGATATTAAACGTTTTTGGATTTTTGACTCTAGCATTAAAAAATAAATAAAATAGACATGTCTTCATCCTGTGCAATTCCTGCCTAGATTACCGAAAGTCACTGTGGCCACTGAATCATCACTACAGCTGCCCACAGATACCCTACTGAGCTTTAGGACCCATCATCTTCCTAGCTGGTCATTGAGTCTGTCCAAAGTTGGCATGTATTTATGTTTTTCAAGTGAGGAAGAAATGCTTTGTCTTTTCTAAAGCAGGAATTTAACTTCAAGTCATAGAGCCATGTGTTACTTAATGACAGGAACACTTGTGAGATATGCTTCATCAGGTGACTTTGTTGTTATACAAACATAATAGAGTGGACTTTCACAAACCTAGGTGGTACAGCCTACTCCACACCTAGGCAAGATGGTGTAGCCTAGTGCTCTTGGGCTACAAACCTGTGCAGCATGTGATTGTACTGAATATTGTAGGAGATTGTAAAATAATGATAAGTATTTGTATAATCTAAATATAGCTAAACATAGAAAAGGCAATGCATTGCACTGTGACACTATTGACAGCTACAGTGTCACTAAGTGATAAGAATTTTTCAGCTACATTATAATTTTAAGGGACTACCATTGTATGTGCAGTCAACCATTATGTGTCATGTGACTGTGTTGAGAATTTCTTTTTGCTAGTATAAGATCATCCGTAAATTCCAGTCATTGTTATTCACAATGGACTATATCACTCACTGGAATTGCCTTCTTTTTACTTTCAGAGTTGGGCCCTGTCACCCAGGCTGGAATGCAGTGGTGCAATCACAGCTTCCTGCAGCCTTGAACTCCTTGGCTGAAGCTATCCTCCTGTCTCAGCTTCCTGAGTAGCTGGGACTACAGGTGCACCACCAAACCGCATAGCCTGCTTTATTAGAAAACTTATCACCACCCCTTGATTTATGACACTTAATTTTTTGGTTAACATTACACAAACTAGTTATTAATATGACTTTTCTAACTAATGACTAAAAATAAGAATCCTCTTGGTTGAAACTTATCTTAAGGCTATGCATATGAGGTAAAGTTATGATATCTAAATGTAAGGTATGCTTGAGATAATCTCTTCTAAAACACACACACACACACACACACACACAAATGCACATTTCCACTCCTAGTCTCCTAAAGTGATGGCTCTCATCCAGGGGGAGATTATGAGTTAGGTCTCCTCCCTCATTTCTATAACATGTCTAGAAGCAATTTCAGTTGCCACCATTGGGGGATAAGGGTGCTGCTGGCATCCAGTGGATAGAGAGTGGGGATGCTGCAAAACCCCATACAATGTACACGGCAGGCCCTCATACAAAACAGTCATCTGGCCCCCCAAATTCTGTAGTGACAAAGATGAGAAACTCCACCCAAAACAAAGAAAAAACACCACACACACACAAAATAATCCTTACCTTTCAAAAAAAAAGGCTTTTAAACTATTTTACCAATAACTTTTGTTTTTTTAAAGCATCTTGGATATTTTGCATTATTTCTTATTTTGCGTTGTTACAGGACCAATAGGTCCATATGCCTACTGCCTAGTAACAGACCAATCCACCAAGACAACAGGGTTTGCAGCAGAGAAAGAGTTCAATTATTACGGGGCAGCTGAGTAAGGATGACAAATGATGAGAGGGACCCTCAATTCCACCTCCCTGGGGACTTCTTGACTGGAGTTTTAAGGGGATCTTGGAGGGTAAGGGGCTGGAAAATTGGGATTGTTGATTGGTCAAGGGAAGAGGAATTAAATCATGAGGGTGTGGAAGCTGCATTCCTTGGTGAGTTGGCTCCTCATGGGGTTCTTCAGACTAGCTGATGTCAGTGGTTTCATTGGTACTCAAGACCTGAAAGAGTATCTCAAATGCAAAATGTAACATTTCACAATACTTAAGATGTTACCTGTAGAGCAGTCAAGGGGAGCTGTAATGCCTTAAAGGGTGTATGTGATCCGGGGGCCATAGGCAGCAAACACCTATGAGGAAGGGTGTTGGAGAACAGGCTGACCTAGTCATTAATGCTGAGTGAGCTGCAAGCTTGGTTTACTTTCATTTCTCCTCTTCCCTCCTTCCCTGCTTAATTTTATAAGATTTATAGGGTTGGCATCAGTATTTTCAGGTTTTTTCCCCATTTAATTTGTTCTGGACAATTACCCTAGTCCTAGAAATGCTATGCATGCTTTGCTGATGATCTCAGCACAGTTCTCAGTGAAGACAACAGACGAACACATTGACACCAAGGTAAGCTCAGCGCAGATGACTAAAGCTCTACTTCTAGAAAAGTTAACATATTTTACTGCAATCCTTTTAGAAACTTTACCCTCCTGCCTGAAAAAATTAGTATTTATTGCACTGTCTTATGAATGAGTGGCTAATCACACATAAATGGGGCAACATAAGTATATTTTTAATTGTTTTATTTTCTGATATCTGTAATAATTCATGTGGCTTGAACTCAAGCCCATTTTTTTGAAGTTGCTTGCTATGTTTTTCTGAAGATACAAAGGTACGACAAGATTATTTTTATTTGTTGAATGCAGGATGCGGCAATGCTTCATCAGATTGCATTCACAGGTTATTTTCTTCTCCTCTGTTATTTGAATCAGCTCAAAATTCCTGAGAGAGTGTAGGAAGATGAGTCATGATAATGCTCTTTCATTGAACACATGCTGCACTTTCTTTTTTCCTTTTTTCTTTTTTTTTTTTTGAGACAGAGTCTTGCTCCTTCACCCAGGCTGGAGTGCACTGGCATGATCTCCGCTCACTGCAACCTCCACCTCCGGGGTTCAAGCAATTCTTATGCCTCAGCCTCCTGAGTATCTGAGAATACAGGTGTGCACCACCACACCCAGCTAATTCTTGTATTTTTAGTAGAGATGGGGTTTCGCCATATTAGCCAGGCTGATCTCGATCTCCTGACCTCAGGCAATCCGCCCACCTTGGCCTCCCAAAGTGTTGAGATTACAGACATGAGCCACCACGCCCAGCCCATGCTGCACTTTCTAAGAGTTAGGGAACTTTGCCACAAGTTTCTTCATGCTATGGCAACTACTACTGCTCCCTGATCATATAAAACCCTGTTGGGGTGGCCGAATCCAACACCAGGCCGTGGGGGCTACGAAGTCCAGCAGAGTCAAAGGAATGAGAAAAAACAAGTTTAAGAGTGCATAAAGTGGGTCCAGGGGGCCATCGCTAGTATGGAAGCTGCGAAGGCCCCGAGCTCTGGGAGCCCACACTATTTATTGGTAATCAAACAAAGAAGCAGGTGGTGAGGATGTGGGGGTTGAAAGGAAGTGGTGCATCAAACACATGATCTATAGCTGTGATGGTTTAGCATTTCCTTTGAAGCATATGGAACATGTTCTGCTACTTGAGATAATAGGGAACATGTTCTAGTTTAAGATACAATTGTTTTATGAGCCTGGGAGTGCTAGAAGCAAGGACCCAGCAAGTCTAGACACATTCCAGAGGCCATTAGGGGTTTTATGCCCTGAGCCCTGGATTCCATCCAAGCCATGAGGGGTTTTATGCCCTGGGCTTAGATTATGGTGCAGCAGGGCAGCCTTCCACCCTTTGTCACAGAGCCTGGTGTTCCAAAGGCCACGAGGGGTTTTAGGCCTTGGACCCTGGACATCTTCCAAGACTCTTTTACATTATGTCTGACATGCAAGCCCTGCATCAGCTTTTCTCCCAACAAATCTAACCTAATAATAAGAGATATACCAGAAAATCACATTTATTTTCATGATGAAAATGTTCTTCAAAGGAAGCAATCTGTTTTCTTGCTTTATACCCTTTAACTTCCATGCAACAAATATTTTCTCAATTATTTTAATGCATGGGGTAAAAGGATAGATTTTAGTCAAATGCCTAGACATACAATGGTGACCCTAAATAAACAGGTGTTGTTTTGATCCTTATCTTAGAGTGACTCCGGTGAAAATATTTACAGATGAAACAATGTGATGTCTGAGAATCTCTTCCACCTACTGTGATGGGGATAGGATGAGGCTGTGGCAGGACTGACAGTCTGAGGCGAAGTGATGGGAGCAAAGACTCCCATTATACTATTTGGTCTATTTTAGATGTGCCCCAAATTCATCTCATCATGATATTTGTAAAAGTGGCCTTTAAGGATATATATGTGTCACATTTATATAAATGACACTTATCATTTATAAGTGAGGGAGCTAGACACAGCATTTTGTGGGCTATTCAGATAACTGGAGGGTTCTGGATGTTAAGGTGCACCTTTGCAATAAGGTGTCATATTGCAAAGCCAGCTGTTGTCTTGTCCTGATGTGGTGCTGAATGTCCTGCAAACTACTAGTGTCTGTCTTGATTCCTTTCTTAGTTCTTCAATTCCACCTTCACATAGTTACTGTTTCCTGCCAAGAACAGAGTTCAAAAAATGTTGCTTATTTCCCTTAAAATCTTTCATTTTTCCCATTTGATATGGTTTGACTGTGTCCCCACCCAAATCTCATCTTGAATTGCAGTTCTCATAATCCCCACATGTCATGGGAGGGACCCAGTGGAAAGTGATTGGATTATGGGGGCGGTTTCCCCCATGCTGTTCTCCTGATAGTGAGTTCTCACAAGATCTGATGGTTTTATAAGTGTCTTGCATTTCCCCTGCTAGCACTTCTCTCCTGCAACCATATTAAGAAGGATGTGTTTTCTTCCCCTTCTGCCATGATTATAAGTTTTCTGAGGCCTTCCCAGCCACGCAGAACTGAGTCAATTAAACCTCTTTCCTTTATAAATTACCCAGTTTCAAGCAGTTCTTTATAGCAGCATGAGAACGAATTAGTACACCATTGTTCACAGTAATAGGTTTTCAACTTGATTAATGAGATATCTATATGTTTATTTTTCTAGTTGCTGTGCAGTCAGCATTTACCAAAAGTATAGTTTCATATTTTTTTTCTACCTCATTGCTCAGCAAACTACAGTGCCCACCCCTCAGGCCAAATTGAGGCCCACTGGTTAGTTTTTGTAAGTAAAGTTTTATTGGAACAGTCATGCTCATTTGTTTATGTACTGTCTATGGCTGCTTTTGTGTTAAAAGGGCAGAGTAGCTGTGACAAAGAACATACAGTATGCAAAGCCTAAAACATTACTTTTGACCATTAAGAAAAAATAAATTGCTTAACCCTTATCTACTCTATAGTTTCAAGAATCTGTGTTGAGTATTTTTTCTTTTCAATTTGATATATATTTACGGTGTTTGATTTTATTATACATTAATATGCATACAACTCAAAAGAGTTCCATTATATTTTGACAAAATATCCTAATTGCCAAGAAAATGAAAATTTGGCCCTTGTACAGAGGAAGAAAAATATCTTTATTTCTTTTTATACTTGAGGCCTTTAGTTTCACTTTATTCTACTTTAAAATATTTCCAATGCCATTGCTCAATTTTATCTAACCAAAATATTTTCTTCTAAAAGTATCTTTGTAACTGAACAAATGTCTAAACTCCCTGGAATCCTGCTCTGACTAGAGGTGAACAGTAAAGGCTTATAAGGCTTGCTTAGTTTAAGAATGTAATGTGGCATAAAATAAAGAAGGTGAGTAAATGCAAAGTTTTAGCAAGTTTAATGTCTATTTGAGCAAAAGGTGGGTCAGTAATTTGAAAATGCATGGGAATGGGTTGGTTCCTTAAGCACTGGTAGAGGTAGAGGCTTGGCATGGAAACAAAAGAAGAGCTTAAAAAAAATGGGCAATGCTTTCTTAGGGGGTTATGCTCCACTTAGGAAACAATTTCTCTTTTTGACCATGATTTAGGTTGCATTAGCTTGTTGTTAATCTTTGAAAGGATGCACGTGTTTGTGTGTGTGTATGTGTGTGTGTGCATGTGTGTGCGTGTGCACTTAAGTTTTCTAATAATTATCTGGTTAAAGACCAAAAAGATTGAGGAGATAAAACTTCCCCTCAGAGTGACAAGGTGACCTGGAAGGGACTTAACCATAGAGTATTTATTTATAGAGTATTTATTTATTTCAACTGGAGTTCTGCTCAATACATACGGTAGCCACTCACTGCATGCAGCAGCTTAAATTCAAACTAGTTAGAAATCAATAAAATGAGAAATTCAGTTCCTCTGTCTCAGCACATTTCAAGTGCTCATATCCATGTGAGGCTAGGACTACCATATTGGAAAGCACAGGGTCATGGAGCTTTGCCATCATGGCAGAAAGATGATGAATGTCGTGTTTCTGAACTGTTCTCAAGAGTTGGGTTACGAAGCTCCTTCTGCTAATACCTGAATGACCATAACTCAGATTTTAGAAAAGGCAAAGTTTCAAAACCTTGTATTATATGAATTTCACTCCTAGAGTAATAATGGTCAATTTGGAGGTGGAAGCAAGTTTGGCAAGTTGGAGGTAATGTTGTCTTGACTTTGAGTTGATGGTTGGGTTGGTAGAGGGCTGAGAACGGTTATTCTGTCTCTTTATCTTTCTCTCACTGGTTTCCAGCTTTTGTTTTTATATTAACTCTACCTTTGTCTATCTCTGCCCCCAATTCAAAGAGAAAATGAGTAGTCTTCAGGATCACTGCACATGGCTAGAACTGGAATATATTAAGTGCCGATGCCATGTGAATTTTTTTTCATTTCCCCTGGACAGTAATATTTGACATTCAGTTGTGGGGAAGGTTTATTTTTTGGTCACTAAAATTAGCTCTAGATATTCTTCAACTTCCACTAAAGTTTGCCTCACAATACTGTATTGTAGGGAAATGAAGGAAAGGAAGTCTCATGTTATTCACATCACCATTCCATAGGCCCACATGCCAATGGTGACATTTAGTGATTGCAATAACAGAGTCAACTGAGAATACTGGTATTTCGGTATTTAACTGCAGAAGACATGTTTAAAACATTATATTTTGAGGGGAAATGGAAGTCCAACTTTTTATTGTAACAAAATTATAAATTTTATTTCAAAAACAAAAATCGTGGCTCACCTTTTTCTTCCTTTTTAAAAATGTTTTATCATTTATTTATTCTTAGACTGTCCCAAGGAACAAACAGCTTTATCTTCTTCAGTTTCATTATGTATAGATGGATATACTGAAGAAGAATTACCTGTGTTAATTTCAAATTTTCATATACATATTTCACTTATTTGGAAAACTTCTAAGGAGTTGCTTTGGGGATAGGATTCTCACTTTGTCTTTTTCATTGCTGTTCTTCTTCTTAAGAATTTTGAAATTCACTTCTTGGCATACATCACTATGTACCCAATGAATATGTGCAATTATTATTTGTCTATTTTTTTAAAAAGAGAAGAAAAGAAAAAAATTTTTAAAAATGTGGAGCTAAGTACCAAAAGAAATACTTAAAAAATTGTTTTCAGTATAAAAAATTTCTAACATTTCTATTCCAGGATACACTTTTCTTGGTAAAGAAGAGTCTTATTCACCAAATATTTTCATAATAAATTATTAGTTATGAATAAATATTGAATTCATCAATAAATATGAGTGAACATGGATGACTCACTGGAATTAATAAGTTGTGGATCCCAGTTTCAGGTTACAGTTACTGATCTTGATTTCAGGGCTATAATAAAACCTGCATATCCTGGTAATCATGTATCATACGATTCATATCAACTTTTCGTAGTTGTTTGTTTTAATGCCATAAACAGCCCTTCAGGAATGGCCCCAGGCTGGTTCATTCTTTTTTAATTTTTATTTTATAATTATTAATATTTTTTGAGATGGAGTCTCACCCTGTCACCCAGGCTGGAGTGCAGTGGTACGATCTCGGCTCACTGCAACCTCTGCCTCTGGGGTTCAAGTGATTCTCGTGCCTCAGCCTCCCAAATAGCTGGTATTACAGGCGTATCCCACCACATCCAGCTAATTTTTGTATTTTTACTGGAGACGGGGTTTCACCATGTTGGCCAGGCTGGTCTTGAACTCCTGACCTCAAGTGATCCACCCTCCTTGGCCTTCCAAAGTGCTGGGATTACAGGCATGAGCCACCGTGCTCGGCCTGTCATTTATTCTTTATCTGGTTCAGGAGTTGAACTAGGAGCTTATTTATGTATTTATGTATTTATTTATTTATAGAGATGAGGTTTCACCATATTGCCCAGGCTGGTCTCAAACTCCTGGCCTCAAGTGATCTGCCTGCCTCAGCCTCCCAAAGTTCTGGAATTACAAGCGTGAGCCACTGCTCCCAGCCTGGTTCATTCTTAGGCTTTGGACGTTTCCCTCTTTGGATGGCAGGCAGCCAGTCATTCAGTTTCTGTTCACTTTTTCTAACTGGGAAAATTAGCCTTAGTATTGTACGATTCCTCTAGTCTAGGAGGTATAGTTTGAGGATGCCCTAATTTCTCCTCTTTCCCAGCCAATTTTTGGGGGTGAGGGAAGGACAAGTTAGGTTGAGATGGCTTGAGAGCATAACAAATGAGAACATCAAAAGTGTCAGAAGTGCAGATAGAAAGGCAACAGAGTTTCTATTTTAATCCAGGAACAGACTGCATTTTATCAGCTACTCTTGGTTTTTACCAAATAGCATAGTTAAAATGCTATATATGTAAACTGAATTTGCAACACATTACTTATGCAGTTGACCCTATCTCACTTTTTAAGGATTCATGTCCTACTGTATTCCTAGACACCCCAGCCTCAAATATTTGAAGATCAGCAATCCCTTTGGTATCACTTCTGGTTTTTTTTCTAAAGCTAAATTTAAGAAAAATACATTTACTGGTTCTTAAACACATGGTCCTTAAAACATTTCTATCTGAATCTCTGTCTATCTGCATATCCTGGTATCCATATATCAAAAGTCTGCAATCATGTCCTCTAGACTGGTTACATTTGAGGTGAACTTTGGGTATGTCATTTTAATGCCTTTTCCCCCAAGTACTTTAAATTTTGTAGAATTGAATAATTTTTCTATACACAATAAAGTCATTTCTATAATTTAGTTAATGAGTTCTACGATGTTAGATATTTTGCTTGGCTTACTTTTTTTAGTTATAAATTTTTATGTAGGTAATATCTGCATTTAAATCTTGGCTTTTTTTTTTATTGTGTAGGGCCAAATTCTCTGAAATAGAATTGCCAAGTCCAAACCAAATATTTGTTTGCACTTGAGGCATATTTTCATGCTGTCTTCCAGAAATGTGCAGCCTCCGAGAATGCCTTCTTCACTGCTGTTCTGTTGGTGTCATTTTAGAGCTGTTGATCTAGACCTCTCTCCTAAAATAATAATGCTGTTGGAATCAAAAGACAAAATATAGAAATTATAGGTCTCTTTCATTTTCTGTTTATACAAAGATGGGTTGATGACATCATTTGGCAATGGAGATCTGGGGGAAAAAAACCAGATAAATAGGTGCAAGCATGATGGTTTTAGATACTCTTCAGTGAGTATCTATAAAAGTTCTTCCCTGAATGGAAATTTGTCTCCAAAATAGGGTTCCTGTGTCTCTTCCTCTATCATGTTGCAACCTTTCCAAGGACTATTTTTGCTTAAACAATATATTCAAACATCGGAGACCATACTGTTAGAATCATAATTATTTAAAATGTACATATACTGGACTAACCAGTTATATATGCACTGTCTTTTTTATGTGTCATAAAACCAAAGTCCCATACATTCATAAAGTAGTGTACCCTGTGCTGAAGCCCCTGTATTGTTAAATATACATATTGAAGCCCAAAAGGCTCAAAGAATTGACATCATACTTTAATATCACAGACTAACGTGGCTCTTCATGGAACCGGAGATATCAGTGGATTGAGTAGTTTCCACCACCACAAAACCTCATATGTCTTCATATCTGGACTTGGTGTCTGATACTTAAACCAGCTAAAAATTCTGCAAGATTTAACAAACAGCTTCCAAAGTGTTTTTTTAAAATCCGTGATGTTTGCTAACTCATTCTAATCACCTTGAAGGTATGTACTTTACTCAGTGGAATCTCAAATGAGGTGCTAGGAGGTGGCTTGTGATCTGAACACTTTAGGAAGAGCTAACTTAATCACGAAAGTTTCTAAGTTTTTCTTTTTCAGCCCAACTTTTCTTTCATCCTGTCTTGTTTAAAAGATTTCACTTTCTTTAGACTGATGAGGATGGTGATTCAAGCCAAGAAAGTGTGGGTGGGAATTCAAAGCCTTGCTTTGTAACTAGAATGCAAATGCTATTCTAACATAATTTGAACCTGATTGAGCTGCCCAAATTTCAACCATCCTGGAGCAAAACACAGGAAATCTGTACCACAGCCAGAAAGATTCCCTGAATTCCAAACGGAAACAGAGCATTTCTCCATTTCTTGGAGTTGTACTGGGCCCAAATGTGTAGCCTAGAAAATAATGGTTAAATGTTGTTTTTGGACCAACTGTTGAGTTAGTTTTAAAGTTTCTACCAGAAAAAAAATAAAGAGAAAATTACCTACATATAAAAAGTTACAAAATCAAATTGTCTTTTTGGCTTAACATTTTCTTCACATTATTTTACTGAAGTTTGTATTAACTTTTTCTTGAAATGAAATGTTCTATGGCTTTTGTTCCAAAAACTGTGAGTTTCCTTTCATTTACCCTGCTGTCACAGCATCCAAGAAAGAACATGTTACCACGATTGCAGCCCAGAAAGAATTGGTCCCTTAACTTTTGATAAGAACAAGAACAAAATAATAGACATCACTTTCCTATTTCTTCTTGAGTACTGGACACAATTCTGGTTTTTTTTTTTTTTTTTACTCAACCTTCATTTTTGGCTTCAATAACTTGAATTTGTAGTATAAAATATACTAGAATGGCTATAATCATAAAAGATAGAACACAATAAGTGTTGATGTGGATGTAGACAAATTGGAACCTTCACACATTGCTAATGGGAAGGACAAATGGTGCAGCCACTTTGGAAAATAGTTTGGCAGTTTCTTACAAAGTTAAAGACAAATGTACCAAGTGCTCCAGCAATTCAACTCCTACGTAGCTACCCTGGAGAAATAAAACGTATGATTTGCACATAAATGTTCATAGCAGCATTATTGCTAAGAGCCAAACAAATGGAAACAACCCAAATGACCATCAGTGGACGCATGGATGAACAATATGTGGTATACCTATACAATGAAATACTGTGGAAGTTTGAGTCCAGGCAAAAGACAAACCATGCAGTGGGATTAAATAGGGAGAGTTTAATGTGAAGAATTATGAAGAGTTATAAAAGAGTAACTATAAGACATGCATGCATAGACTCGCCGGGCGTGGTGGCTCACGCCTGTAATCCCAGCACTTTGGGAGGCCGAGGCGGGCGGATCACGAGGTCAGGAGAGCGAGACCATCCTGGCTAACACAGTGAAACCCCACCTCTACTGAAAAATACAAAAAATTAGCAGGGCATGGTGGCGGACGCCTGTAGTCCCAGCTACTCGGGAGGCTGAGGCAGGAGAATGGGATGAACCCGGGAGGTGGAGTGGAGACTGCGCCACTGCACTCCAGCCTGGGCGACAGAGCGAGACTCCATCTCAAACAAACAAAAAAAGAGTGAAGATGTTTGGAGATTTGGCCAGGCCAGAGTTGGTCTTGAGTTGCTGGGCAGACTGTGGGCCACATTCTAGAGTGCAGGTGAGAGGGCAGGTGATCGGCAACCACTGTGTTAGGGAGTCTGTGCATTGGAGTGGACAGAAGGTTCAAAGGGACACAGCCATGTGGGAAGTTTGAAGAAGGACAACAGCTTGATGTGTCAGACTCGGAAGGGAACTCTGGTTTCTCAGCTGAGAAAGCTGGGGAAATAATATTGCCAGGCTTACGTGTCAGAGTTGCTGAAAGGCTGCAACCTGGGCCTATGGCTGGAAGAGGTGCCACCAGATGTCATAACCGCACTTCCGATCTCGCCCCCTGAGCCGAAAATTGCAGCCTTTCTTTTGCACTATCTCTCCAGCACCCTCTGCTGGGGAAGCTTAACGTGGTGCTCACGTTAAAGGAGCAGAGCTTCAATGGATTCCCTTGTTTATCTGAAAATATATTAAGGGGTGCATGGGGAGCTGATATCAATGTGTTATCAACACATTGATAACAGAAAAATTCTATCCAGCAATTTATAAAAAAGGAAAAAAGTATTGGCACCTCCTACAACATGGATGAAACCAAAGCATGATCCTGAGCAAAAGAAGCCAGTCACATAAAACCATATCCTGTAGGATCCGATTTATGCAAAATGTCCAGAATAAGCAAATGCATGAAGGCAGAGAGTAGATGAGTGTTTGCCAGGGGCTGGAGGGAGAAAGAATAGGGTGTGAATAATAAAGGGTGCAGGGTTTCTTTTTGGCGTGATGAAAACACTTTAAAAGTAGATTATGGTGAAGGTTGCACAACTCTGTAAATATACTGAAAAAACATTGAAATGTACTCTTCAAAGGGGTAAATTTGATGGTATATAAATTACATCTTGATAAAGCTGCTGGACGAATTCACTATGTAAAATTTTTTATTTTTAAATATTTATTTTTAGTTTTGCAGATTTGAGGGTACAAGTGCAATTTTGTTACACTGATATACTGTGTGGTGGTAAAGTCTGGGCTTTTACTGTAACCATCATCCAAATAGTGTACATTGTACCAAACAGGTAGAATTTCATCCTTTAACCCCTTTCCTACCCTCCCTTTGGAGTCTCCAACGTCTATTATTTCATTTTGTATGTACGTGTGCACCATTATTTAGCTCCCACTTGTGAGAACATGCAGCATTTGACTTTTTTGAGTCATTTCACTTGGGAAAATGGCCTCCAATTCCATCCCTGTTGCTGCAAAATATATAATTCCATTCATTTTTATGGCCGAGCAGTATTCCATGGTGTCTGTGTACTACATTTTCTTTAGCCAATCATCTGTTAAAGGGCAGGTAGGTTGATTCTGTGACTTTGCTATTGTGAATAGTGCTGCAATAAACATATCAGTGCAGATGTCTTTTTATATAATGATTTATTTTGGGTAGATACC
Organism: Pan paniscus; assembly: GCF_029289425.2. NCBI lineage: Eukaryota > Metazoa > Chordata > Mammalia > Primates > Hominidae > Pan > Pan paniscus. The sequence goes on along the minus strand of NC_073272.2, from coordinate 10,027,657 downwards.
CAGTAGTGGGATTGCTGGGTCAAATGGTAGTTTTATTGTTAGCTCTTTGAGAAATCTCCATACTATTTTCCATACAGGTTGTATTAATTTACATTCCCACCACTAGTGTATAAGTGTTCCCTTTTCTCTGCACCCACACCAACATCTGCTGTTTCTT